>NC_064766.1:3062731-4280231 GCF_011397635.1 Epinephelus fuscoguttatus | reverse complement strand
AAAGGTCATAGTGACTTTAATCTTTGATCTATGACCACCAAAATCTAGTCAATTCACTGGTGAGTCCAAGTGAACATTACTGCCAAAGTTGAAGAAATTCCCTCAAGATGTTCTTGAGATGCTGCATTTACAAGAATGAGTCTGACAAGGTCACAGTGACCTTAACCTTTGATCTATGACCACCAAAATCTAATCACTTCATTGTAAAGTCCAGCTGAACATTTCTGACAAATTTGAAGAAATTCCCTTCAGGTGGTTTTTAGATCTCTTGTTCGCAAGCGTGAGACGGATGCAAGGTCGAAAGTGAGTAAGTAAAACTTTATTTATATAGCACCTTTTTTAATGCAGGTTACAAAGTGCTTTACACTGACATTGGGACACAAAGAAAAGAGGACACAAAAAACATAAAAAAAACACATTCAAGAACACATACAGACATCACACACATATGAGCACAGCAAGCATATAGTCATCACCCAGAGCACACACTTAAATTTATCAAATGTTATGAGAAAGCCGTTCTAAAAAAGTAGGTTTTTAGGTGTTTTTTAAAACAGTCAACAGACTCAGCTGATCAGATGGAAGCGGAGAGATTGTTCCAAAGTCTGGGTGCCAGGGCAGCAAAAGCACAGTCACCTTTGGTTTTTAGTTTGGCATGTTGGTATGGCCAACAGGTTTTGGTTGGTATGGCCAACAGGTTTTGGTTGGAAGACCTAAGTGACCGCTTGACAGAATACAGGCTTAGTAGCTCGGAAATATAGGCAGGAGCTAAACCATGTAAGGCCTTATAAGTGATTAAAAGAATCTTGAAATCAAACCTGAGCTTCACTGGCAGCCAATGCAGTGAGGTTAAAGCAGGAGTGATGTGGAATCTACGGCCAGTCCTAGTTAATAGCCTAGCTGCTGCATTTTGTACAAGCTGAAGATAAAGCACTTTCTGTCCCTTTGGACTTGTGCACAAAAATGTCATCACTAATTTTTGTAATACAACAAATACAGCCACCTGTTGGCTCAGGAACAATGCTAGGATAAGATCTTTTCTGTCATTTCAGGGAATGAAGAAAAACCCTTATTCATGCCCTTGTTTCCAGCCAACTGGACTATTGTAACTCCTTGTTTAGTGAACATCCTTGGAAATCAATCGAATGTTTCCAGCTTTTACATATTACTGCTGCCAGGCCAAGCTACACACAGGAACTAAAAAATATGACCATATTTTTCCTGGAGACAGTGGGCGTTTGCTGTCAGGGCTCTCAAACTCTAAGCTAATCCTCCACTGGAAAGTAGACAAGCAACCTCAGTGTCCTCTCCTAAATCACATATTAACACTTACTGTATTTTATAGATAGACTTTTAATTTGTTTTACACTTGGTTTTAATTTCTTAATTGTATTTTATTAAAGGGGGACTAATGTTTTTTTCAGCCTGGGCCCTATTTTAAATCTTGGTCAACTAAAGTCGTACATAATCTTCAACTAATTGATTATTTGTGGGAAAAAAAATCTGCACGTTATTTTTACTTCTGCGGTGGTGTGTCTGTGTCACTCTGCAGTTACACCTCCAAAACACTAGTCGGGGGTAGAGGACTCTGTTAAGTGCTGTAAAGTTTAGTTGTTTCAAAACACACATTAAACATGGCTTAATAGAGACAATTTCAAACACAAGTACACAAATCGGGCGGCACAGTGGTGTGGTGGTTAGCACTCTCGCCTCACAGCAAGAGGGTTGCCGGTTCGATCCCGGGTGTGGAGTTTGCATGTTCTCCCCGTGTCAGCGTGGGTTCTCTCCGGGCACTCCGGCTTCCTCCCACAGTCCAAAGACATGCAGATTGGGGACTAGGTTAATTGATAACTCTAAATTGTCCGTAGGTGTGAATGTGAGCATGAATGGTTGTTTGTCTCTATGTGTCAGTCCTGCGATAGTCTGGCGACCTGTCCAGGGTGTACCCTGCCTCTCGCCCGATGTAGCTGGGATAGGCTCCAGCCTAGAAGATTAGAAGGTTAGAAGATGAATGAATGAATGAAGTACACAAATCAGCTTCACTATAAATCGCAGAATTGACAGACAAACACTTCTTTATCTGGACACATTTCCCCCACCAATACATCATGCTAACGTTATTAGCACAAGTCTATGACATTTTACATTATATAAATTAGGGTGACCATATTTTGATTTCCAAAAAAGAGGACACTCGGCCCGGCCACGACATAGCCTATTTAAATGATACTTGCAGTTTACTCAAAGATGCCTTATCATTTTAATATATTTAAAATTTATACGTATGGATAGAAAATTCAGTTATATTACAAAATAATATCTCTCAAAGACAGAAATCCAGATAGGCCCCAATAGGGGACACATAAACACACTAGAGTGTGGCGATCTGAGCCTGACGGTACCCGACGGGTCGGGCTGGGTTTGGTCAAAAATGTAGCTATAAATTGTATTCGGGCTCGGGTCGGATTCGGTCAGCTTTCAATGAAAATGTAGTGTAAAAATAAATAAAATCCTATTGTCTGTCCTGTTTATTGCTTGGGCACTGTTATTTATGTGACAACACCTGAACATAACACACACAGACACACATTGGCTGTTCGTTTCTACCTCTCCCCTCACTGGAAGTCTCGGACCTCCAGCCGCCCACCTCCGCCTTGATTAAACGCTGAAAATAAAAGAAGGAGACAGGTTTTTCCTATTTTATCTTATTTTGTTTTATGTCTCCCTCTCCCCTCGCTGGAAGCGTCGGACCTCCCGCCTCCCGCTCCCATCTGAAACACGGAGGTCTCCCTCTTTGCTGAGCACCCACGGCGCACGCCTGGGGTCCGTTTCACAAAGCAGGTTCAACAAACTCTGAGTCTAATCCTGAACTCTGAGTTGATCTACTCTGAGATAGGAAACTCTGAGTTTCTGGTTCCAGAACAGCTGATTTGAATCAGTTTAATCAACTTGGAGTAGTTTCACCTGGAGTTAAGCAACTATAAAAAGCCAGCATCAATGGAGCCCCGATTCGACGAGTCACCATGGCAACAGGGAAGAGGAGGGCTGCGTTTTTCACCCCACTAGAATTAAAAATCTTAATGCGCTCATACAGCGAATTTGCACATGTTTTCAAAAAGAAGCGCAACACCGCTGCAGCTGCAAAAGAGAGGGAGACAGTGTGGGAGAACATTGCTGCTCGGGTCAATGATTAAGTTTAAATGTAGTCCTTTGCAATCACAATAATATTATTTGCTGATCCTGTGAGTTTATCTATCTCCTTTAACTCCATTAGGAGGGATAGAGCATGAGATGGATGTCAGACCACCTAGGTGGAAGGAAGTTCAGGAGGTGGTCAGGCGTGCAAAGGCTTCTTCGGCCCCAGGGCCTAATGGAGTCCCCTACCGGGTTTATAAAAGTGCACCTGATATCCTTAAATTTTTGTGGAAACAGCTAAGAATAGTTTGGGAAAAACAAATTATATGAAGAGCATGGCGTAGGGCAGGGGGTGTCCTCATTCCTTAAGAGAAGGAGTCTGTGGACCTTAGCCAGTTCCGGATGATTTCTCTCTTGAATGTAGAGGGGAAGATTTTCTTTAGTGTAGTTGCGCAGAGATTAGCTAGCTACTTAGAAAGGAATAGCTTAATAGATACCATGGTGCAGAAGGAAGGAATACCAGGTTTTTCAGGGTGTTTAGAGCATACTAGCATGATCTGGCACCAGATTCAGGCAGCGAAGATTAACAAAAGGGACCTACATGTAATATTTTAGATCTTGCAAATCCGTTTGGTTCAGTACTGCATAGCCTCATTTGGAGTGTGTTTGACTACTTCAAAGTGCCACAGGTAGTTGTTAATTTAGTGAAAGCATACTTTCAGGATATTATCTTGTGTCTAAGTACAGCAGGTTTCACAACAGGTTGGCAGAAGCTAGAAATAGGTATTATGGCAGGGTGTACAATTTCTCCATTAGCATTTACTATGGCGATGGAAGTAATCATCAGGGCTTCTAAGTGGGTGGTAGGTGGGGAGAGACGGCAGAATGGGTTGCATCTTCCACCAGTTAGGGCTTACATGGATGACATGACACTGGTGACCACAACAATGCCATGTACAAAGAGGCTACTAGAGAAGGTAAATAAGAACCTTAAGTGGGCCAGCATGAAGATCAAGCCTAGTAAATCTAGAAGCATCTCGATACATAGAGGGAAGTGATAGGAAGTTTGTCATAGATGATGAGGACATCCCAACAATTAGGGAAAAGTCAGTAAAGAGCTTAGGTAGATGGTACAATGTAGAGTTGAATGATGAGGAACAGGTGGTGAAATTTAGAAAAGATGTGGCTGAAGGATTGGATAGAATAGATAAATCATAACTTCAAGGAAAGTTGAAGTTGTGGTGTTTGCAATTTGGGCTATATCCTAGGTTAATGTGGCCATTGTCAATTTATGAAATTCCAGTATCCGTTGTGGAGAGAATTGAAAGGTCGGTTAGCTCCTATATTAGGAAGTGGTTGGGCGCTCCTAGGTGCCTAAGTAGTGTTGCACTGTATGGAAAAGGGATACTTCAGCTGCCAGTATCTAGTTTAACAGAGGAATTTAAATGTACCAAGGTCAGGACAGAACGTGACGTGGTAGTTAGGAGTGTAGTTCCAAATCCAATCAAGGGGAGGAAGTGGAACCCAAGATCTGCAGTTCAGGAAGCAGAGGCAGCTCTTAGGCATGCAGAGATTGTAGGTAATGTTCAGTTTGGCCGGGGAGGCCTGGGGCTTGGCTCAGGCAAACCGGTATGGAATACAGCAGGTCTCAAAAATAAAAGAACGCTGGTTGTGGAACAGATACGTAGACAGGGGGAGATAGTAAGGGGTGCAAAGGTAGTGGCCCAGGCTAAACAGGGACAGTGGTTGAATTGGGAAAGTGTAGAGAAGAGGAAGCTTAGTTGGAGGGACCTGTGGAGGAGAATCGTATTAGATTCCTGGTAGGGGCTACATACGATTGTTACCAACCCCCCAGAACCTAAAACTGTGGGTAAATGAGGACCCATCATGCCCATTGTGTTCAGGTACCACAACCTTAAAGCATATTTTGTCACGCTGTAAAGTTAGCTTGTCACAAGGCCGATATACATGGCAACATAACCAGGCGTTGAAATATTTAGCTGCAGGCATTGAAGGGAAACGAAGACAGGTTAATTCAGAAGGTTTTAAGAATAGGAGTTTAGTAATTCAGTTTGTCCGTGAGGGAGAGAAATACAGAAGGGATAAGTTACTAAGGATGCAAGGGTGTGGCTGCCTAGAAGGTGCTTGTGATTGGGAAATGCAAGTAGATTTAGGGGAAAAGCTTGTTGTTCCCCAGGAAATAGTTTGTACCAAGCAGAGGCCTGACATAGTGTTGTGGTCAGTGAGTCAACGGATAGTTTATTTCATTGAGCTGACAGTTCCTTGGAAAGACTCAGTGGAAGAAGCCTATGAAAGAAAAAAGCTTAGATACGCAGACTTAGGAGCAGAAGCTGAGCAGCAAGGATGGAAGACTAGGATTTGTCCAGTGGAAGTGGGATGTATGGGATTCATAGCAAGATCAGTTGTCTCGCTCCTGGGGGAACTCGGAGTGCGGGGACAGAGTTTGAGGAAGACAGTGAAGGAAATATCAGATGAATCAATTAGGTGAAGCCAATGGATCTGGAAGCGTAGAAATAATGTCAGTTGGGGGCCAGCAGGGGGAACTACTAAGCAGAGTACATAACTCCTTGAGATCAGGTGGAGAGATCCACTTCCTCTCAGGAGGAAATCCAGGAAGAGGAAGGTTATTTAAGTGTGGGAGTGGCCTATTTGAATCCATTTTGTTTGAGACCATGCTGCAAAGTGAGTGTGTTTGCTGATCCTGTGAGTTTATCTATCTCCTTTAACTTCAGCTTATATTGTAGTTATGCTATGTAGCGTGCGAAATAGAGTATGGTGAATGTGCTAGGAAAGGTAGTATCAGCACTACTTCTACCTGGAGCTCGCATGTACGGAGCCTGGGTTTGGTTGAAGGTGGCAGTGCTGTTTGGGCTGAGAAAGCCATGTGTAAGTAAGGAGGAAATTCAGGAAGAGGAAGGTTATTTAAGTGTGGGAGTGGCCTATTTGAATCCCTTTTGTTTGAGACCATGCTGCAAGGTGAGTGTGTTTGCTGATCCTGTGAGTTTATTTATCTCCTTTAACTTTAGCTTGTATGGTAGTTATACTATGTAGCATGTGAAATAGAGTATGGTGAATGTGCTAGGAAAGGTAATATCAGCATTGCTTCTACCTGGAGCTCGCATGTACGGAGCCTGGGTTTGGTTGAAGGTGGCGGTGCTGTTTGGGCTGAGAAAGCCATGTGTAAGTAATGTAAAGGAGGTTGTTGGGTTGGTGCGGGGAGCAGTGAGACCTGGCATTAGGGGAATGTCTCTGGGACGCCAGAGATCACTGTCTAGCCTCCTGGAGATGTTGTGGGACCAACTAGACGAAACACTGGTGAAAGGAGGTTCCCACTCGATGACCCCAAAGACATGTTGGTTATCACTGCTCACTGGTCTGTATAGTTAAGCCTTGCCATAATAGCTTATCATAGGGCTTAGGAGGTTATTCACTGAGTGCTGATCCTTTTCTAGAGCACAAACTTCTTGTGTTTATTTGAATACAGGGGAAAACTGCTTGAATGGTAGCCTATTAATTTATTTAATTTAGGTGCAACCCTGCGGGGGAGAAGCGCACTTCGCAGCAGTTTAGGATTAAATATAAAAACAAAGCTGATTGTTAAAACAGGTAAGACCTTGGCATAATCTCATGGGGGTACCTCATTTTGATCATGTTTTACATTGTAAAGTAAATATTAAGCGGCTGTTTGACTGTGCCGTTGTTTTATCCCCAACATAATGCTGTTTTCACACACATAAATGTCTTCTCATCTGTATCATGTTCTGTTAAATAATTAAGCCTATTTAAACTAACACAGACTTCTACTCAGCCAACAGAAAGAAGGCAGATGCCCGTAAAACGAGCACACTTTTCTGACCGCCCTGCATACAGTACATACAGTACAGCTCAAAAAGATAATTGTCTGGAAATGCTAGAACATCTATGCACGGTCTGATAACCATCTCCTGACGAATATTTAATTCTCTGTGCAGTAATGCTGCACCTTCATCCACGGGATTGTTATCAAAAGGACATGCCATGTTAGTGAAAAAAGTCACCATCTACTGTGCCTAATGGACTTCTAATATACTGACTCTGATTTTTTAAATGATTTTTTTAAATGACAGATGGCAGAACTAGGCTATGCCAAAACTCGCCTGCTGACTGAATGAACGAGGAAATCAAATGGAGTGTGTGGCTCTGAAAGAGGGCGGAGACAGAGAGAAACTCGAGGTTCATTGAGAAAAACTTGGTCCCGACTAGGTTAGGTTCATAGAGTCTGTTACTACGGTAACTAACCGAGAGCTTAAGTTACCTCTCTCTCTGAAACAGGCTAGAGTTACCCCTCTTTCTCTGGTTTGAGTTAACTCCCTTTTTGAAACGGAAAACTCAGAGTTTCCCTCATTTCAGGGTTAACAGACTCTGAGTTTTCACTAAACCTGCTTTGTGAAACGGACCCAGGCCTGTTAAATACCCTGTAACCATAACAATTGTGTGACACAAACTCAGTGCTTTGGTCATTAAATAATTAAAACCGAACTCGGTTCGGGTTCGGACAGAAATATGCGGCCCGTGCCGCACTCTAACACGCACACACAAACACACGGAAAACCGGACATTATCATCAGTTTATAAAAAACCCCCAGACGCCCTGGACAGGACGTGAAAAGTGGACATGTCAGGGCAAAAGAGGACATTTGGTCAGCCTAGTATAAATTAGCGTAGCGTCTAGCTTCTCATTAGGGGTGTAACGATACACACAAGTCACGGTTCGGTGCGTACCTCGGTGTGGGGGTCACCGTTCGGTACAGGTTCGGTACGGGTTCGGTACAATGGGAAGAAAGCAACAAAAAGTCACACATGTATTACACTAGCTTTTTTTCATTTATTTTGAACAGACACAAATTGACTGCAAAACTAAAAACCATCTCCTGTTATGAAAGTAAAAAATAAACAGAATAAAACACCACTGCTCCTGCAAGCTTGTAAATGGCAGGGACCATAGACTCGTTGATGTGCGCATGGGATGGGACACTATAGCATGGCTCAAGCGCTATCAATAAATACTTGAAGCCGGGCTCCTCTACTACGGCATATGGGCACATAGATGTGGGAGAGAGAGGCTGCTTACAAAAGCAGCGGGGATAAGTTGTTGCACACAAGTTGTTTTTTCCTCACACCACTGATAGACATGTTGGGGTGATGCCATCTCATATGTGTTAACATGTTTGATGTGTTTCAGTGTTTCCCCTATTATATTATATATTATATATATATTGATGTTTGTCTCACTGACAGGTGGAGAGCCTACAGACAGGTACCCATATGAGCCGCTCCGCCACAACTGTTCGTAATAGTCGCGCATATTGACCGCTCCTCGTCTGCACGTCTTTCATGTTTGTCTCACTGACAGGTGGAGAGCCTACAGACAGGTACCCTTACAAGCCGCTCTGCCACAACCGTGCGTAATAGTCGCGTGTAATGACCGCTCCTCAGTTAGACTGCACGTCTTTCATGTTTGTCTCACTAACAGGTGGAAAGCCTTCAGACAGGTACCCATTGCTCCGCCACTGACTGCTCTTGTCCTGTCCTCTCCCTCTTCTTTCTCTCCTGTCCTCTCTATCACTAAACTCTGAGCTTAATCATTAGCTTTTAGCTTAGCAGCACTCGTAATTGAGTAGGCTTTTGAACAATGCAGGAGAAATGTTGCAGACAGTTTATATTACCAGCCTGGGCCTGGGGCTTGTTGTAAAAGTAAATGGGGTGTGTTGTAACTTGTGTACGTTAAACTGTGTCTGTGTGACTGAACATCTTACTCTGTGATGCGCGATGTGAGCAGCGGTTCCAGCCACACGCTGCTACTGCTGCCAAGCAGCCCTGCCCGTTGGAAAGAGTGTGGGATATACCACTACTAGGAATGGGAGGGGGGGACTAAATCTTTTAAGATTTAAATAGCACATTATTGCGAGATTATAATGACCACCGCTTACACTGTGCTTTCAATAAATACTACTGCATTGTTCAAAAATTATTAATTGTGTCTCAAATGATTCGAAGGGGGTTCAGCTTTACTGAAGGGGGAGTCATGTCCCCCCTGTCCCCCCTGGGATTTCCGCCCCTGCTGACGCAGTTTGTTACCTGGCATAGTTATTGCTATGGACAGTGTAACACCCTGCTCGCACAGCAGCGCAGCACAGCGCTGGACACACACTCAATTGGAGTGGAGCTTGTGTTGCTTTCGGGCGTTGTCACGTAAATAACAAATTCCTGGATTAAAGTGAGGACTCGACTTTTTTTAATAGGCTACTCACTCAGACATATTCATCGTATGACTGCTGCACCGAATAGTAGAAGTATACATTAGCCTAGCATTGAGCGGAGATTTCCTCTGCTCATATGAAGCCTGGATAAATCCCGAAGTATAAATCCCTGAAGGATAGATCACACACAAGACTTAAAATGCTATTTTATTGGAGGCTTTACTGTCTTCACTATTTATTGTTTCTTATCTGTGAAATACAAGTAAATACAAGCTTCGTTTCCACTGAGGGAAATGGTGTCAGAAACAGACAGGAGTTCTGCGTCACCGCAACGCTGAGAGTCAGGGTGGGTGAATTCAACTCTCTGTCAACAACTGGGGTGTTTTGAAAATACCCCTATTTTCACAGGTAACTTAGCCTGTCCCCCCCGCCGCAGGAAATAATGGATTCATCCTGGAAAGCTACTGATGTAGCACTTTTCTCCTTAAAGTAAGACGACGATTATTCGACCAATGAGAATTTGGTTGGATGAGAGCATATTGACCAAATAATCGTCTAGTGGACCAGGAGACTACAGCCCTAATATGCCAGCGGATCTCGCCCTCTGCTTGGATGGTAAGGAGCTCCCGGACCTCATTGGTTTTCCATTTTGTGGACATTTTCAGCTGCTACCTGCAACCATCTACTTTTTAATCTCCTCTGGTGGGTCACAGACATACTGTCACACCCATGCTGCTCATGATCCTGTCCTGACAGCCGTCTCTTTTATACAGACTCTGTTTCGGTGCTGTTACTACCTCCGATACGGGCTTAAAGGCAAGACTATTCTGTCCCTCCATTCCGTGATTGCACCTTTTATACAGAATGGTCAGGCGGAAAAACAGTGTGAAATTTCTTCCTTGAAGAGACAGTTTAAAAGTGGCATAATATATGAAAAAGCTCATGTGGCTTCTTGTATGAAAAGTTTGCCAAGCCAAGACTGCATTTGAGAACTGGACCAACACTTCTCAACCCTGTGGATAGCTTTGGGCTGTCAGTACATGGTGTTCAGCTTGCACTGTCATGGTATATGAGCACCCATTTACTGCTATGCCAAATTTCCATTTGGTTATTTTAACTACACATCGTCGATGTTTCCCTGGACCTGCTTTGCGGCTGGAGGGGAATATGAGCAAGAAGGAATTGTGCTTAAAAAGAAGATATTTGTTGGAGGCCAATTAGATCCATGATGGTTTTCCTCAAGAAAAAAGCATCTCTCTCCTAAAACTCTGAAACACCTAAACTGGAGCGAGTGGTTTCCACAAATGGAGAGGAGGAAAGAGACGACAAAACGTGTCGAGAGTCAGCAAGTGTGTCTCTGCTTCACTGAAAGACAGTGCTGTTTCTCTGCCATGACACACACACATACACGCCCTTACACAGCTTCTGAGGCTCTGTGTTGTCATGTGGGCAAACCCCCACACTGTTACCTAGCAACGGTGGAAAACCAGGCTACAGAGACAGCATCCCTGTCATCATAGACTCACACAAGATCAGGCCGTGTGGATGGTTGTTTTGGAAACAAGGTGTAAAAGCCATGTGAGGCCGAGGTGTATCTCAGTCCAGACCAACCCTGCTGCTACTACAGGCCACATCAGTGCAACAGGACAGGAGGTGTATTTTTTAATAGACACACAGACATGCTCTTATTTATTCCTTCCCACATCGCATGCAAGGGACAAGGCTGGCCTGAGCAGAATCTGACCCCTCCTTTTCTGTCTCCTGTCCTAAAGTACTATATCATTTGTGTAAAAACCAAACACTGTAACTGCTATTCATCATCATGCTTGGTTTATTATTCTTAATCTTATTATTGTGAATGATACTAGACAGACCACCACTAAGTTTTCAAACACAAGTAGTATATACTACTAGTAGTATATAATACTAAAAGGTAAATACCATCTTCTAAAAAGGTACAGTTGAAAGAGTTCATCAGTTTGATAAAATAATTCAAATACACGCTTATAGCTTATTATGATAATAATAATAATAATAATAATAATAATATCAGTATGATAATGATAATGTATTATTATTATTATTATTATTATTATTATTATTAATATTATTATAATAATAAAGAATGTGGGACAAGGAAAATAAGTAACCCAATTTGTAATTGTAACAGCAGTCACAGACTGTAACAACAGTCTGTGATGTTGGTTGAAGCTGTTTTCTCACTCGTACATGTCCATTAAAGTAAACGGAAAACATACAGCAGCGGAATAATAACATTACAATAACAATAATAATAATACCATTAGTTGACGCATGCTATAATGTTACTGGCGATGCAGAAAGCTCACGTGACCACTACCATACTAACAGAAACACGTTTTGTGTGTTGATAAGCCTGGGCCACGCTGCCTGGGTGAGCAGCATGTGACAACTATCTTGCTGAAGTTCTGCTTCTCGCACACGTGTGGTGTTCAATATCATGCTTGGGTGGGGACGTAAAAGTAAACATGATGGTACTGTCTTACTGCTGCTTTGACAGAGTCCTCTGGGATTCCTCCCATGTATAGCAGTTGTACCCCTGTGATAACCCACTTTAGCCGCAGCTCTTTCAGAGGAGTCCATGCTTTGACAGGGTGAAGCCAACTGCACCTTACTATAATGTGATGCATTGACGCACGTTTTACAAATTGCTGGGTTTTTTTGTAATCAGTCATGTCGATTACCTTGATGAATTGCCCCAAGCCTAATGAGAGAGACATGTATCGAGAGAGGTAGGGCAGGGACCCCACAGAGCGTATATGTACAGGGCCCAGAATTTGGTGCTCCACCCCATATCCCACAGCCCCTAGGCAGCCTCCAGCAAGTCCCACTGATTCAGGTTGTGCTCTGCTCCTCCGCCAGACAACCAGAAGGAGGCGGAAGGTCAGACGGGGAATTCTCACAGCTTTCCTTAAGTGTCCACATACCTCTGGATATGGAGCTGTGGACATTGTCATTTTCATCTGTGGACTTCACGCCCCTGCTTGCGAAAATGTGTTCACTTGAGCAGACAAACAATGTTTCATGGTCTAGCCAATCACAGTGGGATTATATCCTTCACTGTTTCTCCACAACACCACACTTGACAGATGTTTTCTGGTATCACATGTGAATGTCCTCCTTGATCTTTTTTTCAAATCTTCCACTGACTCCCGGTCAATGATCTTTAACCTCTATTCAGTGGATGCTGGGAGTGATTTTGGTCTGGTGCTCACAGACTGTCACTGCCAGTTAGTTCTGGAAACAAATGGAGGAGGACTCAAGTGCAAATATACACCAGGCTAACAGGTAGGATAAAGGGAAAGGTCAAGAAAAGGCTCATAGGTTGGCTGTAGGATGTCGGTCCAAAAACAAATTCAAGATGGATGGTAAAACTTAGATTCTGAAGGAGCACTGACAGAAGGGGTGTTTGTTTGGGTGTTCAAATATCTTTATCCTGAATTACAAACTCCACCTTTAAGACAGGGTTGGAATCTTATTATCCACTCTTTGTAACTGTTGGCTCAAGTGTTCCCCGGTTGAGTTGTAAATTTTTGGCTTAAGTAATGATTAAAAAATAATGCACAAATGCTTTTAATATCAGTAGTAAGCAATTAACAAGGACAACTACTTGGTTGCCTGGTGGTGACAAATCTGTCTGACTGGTTAACGCTAACAGGATACCTGCCTTGGTAACCTGGTCT
The DNA here is from genome assembly GCF_011397635.1 of Epinephelus fuscoguttatus. Lineage (NCBI taxonomy): Eukaryota > Metazoa > Chordata > Actinopteri > Perciformes > Serranidae > Epinephelus > Epinephelus fuscoguttatus. The sequence goes on along the minus strand of NC_064766.1, from coordinate 4,267,114 downwards.
CTCCCTACTTGTCAAATATTGACACTTGGTCAGTAGCCCTCACAGTCACATACCAATGCACTGAGGCACCCTTTAGCAGTGGTATGAGTTGCACCAGGCAGTTGCTCCAAGCAACTGCCATAGTCTAAAGGCCCTGACACACCAAGCCGACAGTCGGCCAAAGTTGGTGAGCTTCTGTCGCCCTAGTTCGGTGGCTTTTTGACCAATTGAGCATGTTGAATCGGCGGTGGAGCTTGTTGGTGAGAGAGGTCACTCTGATTGGCTGTTCAGGTTTTATTTCCTCGCCCCTGTAGCGAGTGAATCTGCCTGTAGTGAAACCAGGGCTAATCGGTGCTTCCTCCTCAGGCTCCACTTCACTCAGCTGCCTGACAGATCCACTGCTTCATCCCACTTTAACCTGAATAACAAACCGGAGCTAGCTGGGAGCAGCTAACGGAGCGTTAGCCCCAGCATGACTGGAGGAAAACACAGCCAGTTAGCCTCTGCTAGCCTCCCAGCTAGCCCCCGCTCTTGTTTGAATCCAAACGAAGAGCCAGGGCTAGCTGGGAGACTGTACATTTCCTGTAAAAACACAACACACTTTTTTTTTTTTGGGAACAGACACAATGCATGTAAAAAGGATAAATCGACATTCCGTCCCTGAGCAGCCAAAACTGATGTTGGAGAGGTACCTAGAGCATCATAGTTTGACATGTAGGGCCACTGACTAAGCATCAGTATTTGATGAGTTGGGAGCAAGAATGTTTTGCCTTTGTCTTTTTAGCTAATGGCCTGAGCACTTCCCTTCTGCAAAGAGTTGCAAATATCTGGACCAAAATATATTAACCCAAATAACATTCTGCAGATCCCAAAACTCTGTCCTAAATCCAAGAAACAACCGCAACAGCAGGATATTAAAAGGTATAGATTACTACTCCATTCATACCAAATAACAGTACTAATACTGGTGCTGCATGTGCGTACACTTGAGGCCAAATGACTTGCTCACATATTCAGGCAGCTCAGTATGTGCTAATGCAATCATATGGATGACTGAAGCTCATCCTAGGTCAATTAATCTAACACACACACACGCACACACACACTTACACAAAGGAACAGTGATCATTTCCATTACATATATAATGGTAGCCTACTGGTAGTAGGTCATTGACTGTTTGATACTGTCTCCCTTATCAGATCCTGACAGCTTTCTGACAAACACAAGTAACTACAAGGTTAAAAACAGTGGCAGTTCTAGCCTAAATGGCTAAATGCCTAAACCTAAACCAGATGCTGTCCACAGTACGATGTATGATTTGCCCAAATTTGCTTAATGAAAATGGATAAGCCAGTAGTATGAGTGACATACCACTAATGGGGTCCATTTCAATAATTCCTGCCTTAAAGGGATAGTGCACCCAAAAATGAAAATTCAGCCAATATCTACTCACCCTCATGCTGAGGAAGGCTCTGGTGAAGTTTTAGAGTCCTCACATCCCTTGCGGAGATCGGCGGGGGGAGCGGCTAGCACACCTAATGGCTGACGGCACCCCAGACTAACGTCCAAGAACACAAAATTGAAACCACAAAGTATCTCCACACTGCTCATCAGTAGTGATCCAGGTGTGCTGCAGCCCTGACATAAAAAGTTGTTTCGAAAAACGTCATATGAACTCTGTTTTTAGCCTCACTGTAGCCTGTAGCTCTGACTGCTTCTCTGTGCTCTGCGCTCACGTGTGCACGCTAAGGGTGATCGGTGATCTCTGAAGAGCAGCAGTCTTGTCCGTACTGATGTCCAGATTCTCAAGTGCAGGCATCGCCAATTCCCAGTCTGAGCAGCAAAGACTTTCCTCATCTGTTGGCATTGCTTTGCATTTGAAACAACTACACCACCAGGTTTTCAGTGCTTGACTCCGGTATTCTGCGGCTGGCTGAGGCTCATGAACTGCAGCAGCTGCCCCCTCCAGTAGCCTGAGAAATAACAAACAAATGCGGCTCAACAAAGAAATGCTGTTCCTCCTCAATTTCAAAGTCTTCAGACATGTTGGGCTGTCCTTTGCTAAAAGACCGTAGTGCAAATTATCTTTTAGCTACTGTGGTTACTGCTGTCTCTCCCTGCGGTGCACGTGTCACGTGATGTAAACACGGGTGAGCAAAGCTCATGCTTTCGCTGGTCTTGCACAGGCGCACACACGTGAGCGCAGAGCACAGAGAAGCAGTCAGAGCTACAGGCTACAGTGAGGCTAAAAACAGAGTTCATATGACGTTTTTCGAAACAACTTTTTATGTTGGGGCTGCAGCACACTTGGATCACTACGGATGAGCAGTATGGAGATACTTTGTGGATTCAATTTTGTGTTACTTGGACGTTAGTCTGGGGCGCTGTCTGCCAGTAGGTGTGCTAGCCGCTCCCCCCGCCAATCTGGGTGAGTAGACAATGGCTGAATTTTCATTTTTGGGTGCACTATCCCTTTAAAGCTGCATTAACTGTTTTTGGCCGCTAAGGACACACTATTGGACATAATACCACCATATAAAGTGATCATGTAGCTATCATATTCAGCTACTGTGGGGAATCTGTTTACAAGCAGTTACCTATTTACACATCTAGCAGACACAAAGCAACATTAGCATTCATTTGAAGTCATGTTTGAGCCCACCTGATAAATGCAAGTCCAATATTGCCTCTCTTCTCAACTCAGTCTTATTCTGAAGTCGTTGAATACTGGCGCATAGGCAATGACTTCCACTTCAGACACTGATGAAAAAAGCTATCCTTTTAAGTTGGCATGATACACTGCTGGGTGCCATCAGTGTGTAACAGTGCCTGATGGTGTCGGGGAAACCAGAGAACAACTTTAATTAGGCAGGCAAAAAGTCCTAGTTGGGTTGGCAGGAGGGGTGGTGGATGTGTCCAACAATTATCAACTTTCACCTGGGAGGCCGGTACTCACTCTCCATATGAATGTAAAGCCAAACCCTGCTAGTTTTTTCTAAACACAACCACATGCTTCCATCCATCCATCCATCCATTTTGATCCTCTCATCTGAAGCCTGGTCGTGTGGGCAGTAGGCCAAGCAAAGCACACTAGATGTCCCTCTCTTCAGCAACACTTTCCAGCTCCTCCTGGGGGACCCCAAGGCCATCCCAGGCCAGATGAGATATGTAATCACTCCAGCGTGTTCTGTGTCTGCCCCGGGGCCTTCTTCCAGTGGGATGTGCCCGAAACACCTCCAGCAGGAGGTGCCTAGGAGGCATCCTGTTTAGATGCCCAAACCACCTCAACTGACCCTGTAGTTCCTTACCCTATCTCTAAGGCTGAGCCCAGCCACCCCATGGAGGAAACTCATTTTGGTTGCTTGTATCTGTGATCTCATTCTCTCGGTCACTACTCAGAGCTCATGACCATAGGTGAGGATTGGGATGTAGATGGTCCAGTAAATCGAAAGCTTTGCCTTCCAGCTCAGCTCCCTCTTCACCACAACTGACTGGCGCGGTGCCTGCATCACTGCAGAAGCCACACCTAACCCACGATCTCATGCATCAGTAAAGATTTACAACTTGAATAATTAATGATTTGAGTGTGCCCTTAACTTTTTTTGGAGCAGTGTATATAATATGGTGTTTTTCTGGATCAGTGTTTTACTGGATGATCTTCAAGATCAGCAGTACTGATACTGGATTTTGGGGTCGATGCCCAGTGAAAAAGTTAATATTGGTACATCGTTTGGTTACATTGTAACCTTGGTTCTCTGAGTGAGGAGATCATCTCCCCACTCATTGATTGGAACTGATACCGAGAGGCCTTGAGCCTGAGGAGATAAGTACCTCACTCAGAGAACCAAGGTTAAAATGTAATAGAATGTTCTCTATCATATCGAGATTATCTCCCCATCCAGTAGTTATATCATAACTATGAGAACCCTATAAGACACAAGTATTAGAATGAGATGTCCCCGCCACCAGCTGCATTAACAACAGAAAATACCCAATAAGTGTGTATATACGAAAGACACCAATGAACTATAAACAAATGTACAACATCTTGCGCATTCAACAGCTGGTGACACTGCCAGACGCCACTGTACTGATGCCCAGGTGCCAGATGCAACCATAAGCACAACCAACCCCACCAGACGCATGGGTTTGGTGCAGGAAGACTGCTCAGTTGGCCAGCCTGCTGCCAGACCACTGACAATAATATGCGACATCACCCCGGCTGGGTAAGGTGCCACCCCCACCTCAGAGGAATGTGATTCCATGGCCTACTGTGTGGTGGCACTCAGCACATGCTCCCCAGGGGAGGTGCCACAGGCAGTAAAATCTGGCAAATGTGGATGGACCACACCCCATCGAAAAGAACACTGGGCAACGGGCATTGTCCCAGGTTACGAACAGGTCAGCCTGATCTCTCTGACCACCTCCGGATGCAGCCTCCAGTCCCTTGGACTCACCAATCTGGGCATGGGCATAGCCCTGACAGACAGGAACCATGTCCATGCCTAGGTCCACAGCCTGTGTGCTATTCTGCAGATGTTTGGAGAACCCAGGCCCCCTTGCCTGTTGACATATGCTGCTGCCACTGTGCTGTTGATGCTTACTGGCACGTGACTGCCTTGCAGACTTGGGAGAAAATGCTGGAGGGCCAGGTGAATGGCTCTCAGTTCTAGAGCACTGATATGCTGGCCCTTCCAGCAGGTGCTCCAGACCCCACTGGTGCCCCTTCCCTCGGGGAATGCACCTCACCCTTCCAGGGAGGCATCTGTAGACAGTACCTGGCGAAGCAGTGCTGGACCAAGCATACTCCCCCACGATATGTTGGCTGGGTCCTGCCACCACCTTAGGTCTGCACAAAGCTGCAGTGATGAGCACCACTGCCTGCAGCTGTCTCAATGGACAGAGCCCCAGGCTGAAGAGATGCCTCTGGACTGGACACGTGTAGAAAAGCCAATGGCACCACTTATATGGAGGCTGCCATAAGACCCAGGAGGCGGAGACACAGCCGCCACGTGACCCTGCCGTCTAGCTGAAAATGAGAGAGACAGGTCCTGATTGAAACCTGCCTCACCAACCCAGCTCTGGCATCCAGCCACATGCCTAGAAACTGGGTGGCCTGTGCAGGCTGGAGACTGCACTTTTTCTCGATGATGCGCAGCCCCAGACTCTGAATGTGATCCAACAGCACAGACACATGATGGTGGCACTGCTCCTCTGTCTGTGCACTTACTAGCCAGTCATCTAAATAGTTCGGTATCCTGAGACCCTGCTGCCGCAAAGGCCTCAAGACCACATCCTGGTGAAGGTGTGGGGTGTCAGTGAGATGCCGAAGGGAAGGACACAAAATTCAAAGGTTGTTCCCTCGTGCTTTGGAAGAAGTGAGGAGACATGTTGTGGTTCAACTATTAGATCTCCTCCACTAGCTGGCCAACCAGATGGAGCTGGTACGGGGACATTATGGCACCTGTGTTTGCCAGCTGTGTCTGGACTGCCATGGCTCCATGCATTTTTCCCCAGCAAGCCATCCATTACCTTGCAGTTTCTACTCAGGCAGTTTGCCTTGCCCAGGAGGGATTTTGATGGAGCCGCCAAGGTAGCCAAAGCCTGATCCATGGGGTCAATGACCCACAGCCTATCCTCTCCCGGTCGTCAGCCACAGCCATACCACAACAGAGCCCCGACCAGTGTGCCCCTGCCGTTGGTTTTGTAAACCGACTCCTGACCACCTCCTCAAAAACATAAAGGAGAGGCACAAGGAGCCATGTGGGTTGCCCCCCTGTTTCATCATCAAAACGGGAGGGGCGGGACGCTGATCTGATTTTTGTTTTTGATGTGACATCACTGTAGCACGACCAGAATGTGTACTCTTTAGCTATAGCAATAGTGCAGCTAACTGTCTTTAATTAGTTTCCCTGAGCCAACAGATGTGAGTGTGGCCACAGTATGGATTATTTTATTTGTCACCGGACAGTGGGACATTTTTACTGGAGGGAGATGTTTTTGTTGTAATGAGGAAATGGGAAGCCGCTGCAGTTACACCTTGCCGTAACTAACTACGGAAGTAAACCGCTCGCTGCAAAATGCTTAACTCCTCTCTCTTTTCTTTCTAATCTCATGTCGACTCCAACAGGTGGAAATCAATGAATCAGTGGGTGCATGCGTGAGGTGGGACTTTTATAGCCTGGCACATGCCGGCCACGTAAAGTGGTGTGTCTGTAAGTTTATTAATTTTCCATCGGTCGATGACCCCAGATGGGGATAATTCCCATAGTTATGATATAACTACTGGGTGGGGAGAGAATCTCGATACGAAAGAGCACAGCTGATATTACATATACAGTACATTATATACAAAGATATGTAATGGATGCAGGAACTATTCCAGTTAAACAATAAGCTTTACTCTCAAAAATGCACTGTAACATTAAATGCTATTGGGGATTTAATAATTAAAAATTCTCCCAAGCGTATTTTTATGCATTAGATTCTGTAAAAAAAAAAAAAAAAAAGAGTTTCATATTGCTGCATATCGGACAACATATATCCTGATATGATATATCTGTGACAGGCCAATATCAGCCAAAAAAATCTGTCGACAGATATATCAGTCAGGCTCTGGGAATGACGACATAAAATACAGACATCCATGGTCATCATAAGAACAATATTTGACTGTACAGCATGACCATCTGAGGATCAGTGATGATTCTAACTTCACGTAAAAAGCAAGACCCCTTTTACACTCCTGGGTTTTTGAACACACATAAGGCAAGGCTGTTTTACAATATGGATTGGCATGCTTCTGAGCTTGTACTCACCTGTGTGTGTGTGTGTGTGTGTGTGTGTGTGCGTGTGCGTGTGCGCACGCGTGTGTGTCAGAGAGACAAACACAGAGACAGAGATGGCTCATACATCTTGACTGCTCCTCCATAAGTGTTTTTTGTTGCAGAGGGATATAACTCCAGATTAATGTGGTGACAGGGTTTTATGGCAGCCATAGAAATCAAGGGGCACTGGCACACTTACCTGATGAAGAAAGTACACAAGGTTATTCTGTGTGTGTGTGTGTGTGTGTGTGTGTGTGTGTGTGTGTGTGTGTATGTATTTGAAAAAGACAGAGGTTGTAAACCTCACTGAAGCTAAAATGTAACACTGCAATAGGTTAAAAAGCTCCACAGAGCTGAGAGAGAACTGCACTGTGTGGGGACATCACTACAATGACAGCTTTCAGCTTACACACAGTGGTTTGATCCATTGTTTATATACAGTAAAATACTTAGGTTCTAAAAATGGTTCATATTTCAATCTCTTGAGTCATGGTTGTAACAGTATTATCCTTCATTTGTCAGTTTTCTAAACAACCTGTGGTTTACACAAAGGAAGTATGATCCTGTCGCATGTAGCATGTTGGCTTGCTGGTACAGTATAGCTTAATATTATTATGTGAAAACAGAAGTGTATTTTGAAAACACACAATGCATGTAACAGGCTGAAATCGACACGGGGTCCCAGAACGTCTGCAACCAACTCACCCAGTGTTGTATTTATAAAGCCCAATATCACAGTTTGCCTCAGAGGGCTTTACAGCATACGACATCCCTCTGTCCTTAGGACCCTCACAGCGGATAAGGAAAAACTCCCTAAAAAACCTTTAATGGGGGAAAAAAAATACTGGAAACCTCAGGAAGAGCAAATGAGGAGGGATCCCTCTTCCAGGACGGACAGACGTGCAATAGATGTCGTACAGAACAGATCAATCAATTTACAATAATCCATATGACAAAATGAGACATACGTCGATATGTGACGAGATTGGAGTGAGCATGTGTTGTGATGTCACATCACAATTAAAACAATTACAACAAACACAACAACAGTCACCACGGTCTTAGCACTGCATCTGTTGGCCGTTTTCCACCAACATATGGTACAGGTTCTGTTCTGGTGCCCACACCTAATTTTGAACCTCTTGGAGCATTTTGACCAAAAATGAATTGGTTCAGAACCTTAAAAGTTGGTTCCCAGCTGGAACTAAAAAGGTTTTCCTTTACCTGAAGTACGAACTATAACAACATCAGTGGGTGTGTCATATCCTGCAGTTTGGAAAGAGAGGATGACACAAAACATATACAGTCTTCCACATCTTCTTCTTCTTATTAGTTGGTATATGCTTGATTCTAATAAAAACAAATATCTGTAATAACAGAATAAAAGTTCACAGGTGATCAATGTGATCTGCCAACCTGTTGTTATTCTTTGATGATACATCTATGATGATGATACATGTACTTGATTACAATGGCTCTGCTCAAAAGTGGTTGCTAGACAGCACCAAGGTCCAAGAATCCTGAAAAGAACTGGTTCAAGAACCAGAGCTAATATGGTGGGAATAGGATATGCATTGCACCAGGACAACCAACAAAACAAGAGGAACAGAAGTGAATGCTGGTTGGATAAACCAGGGAGGCCATACAGGCAAAGCTAATGATCACACAGAGATACAAGACACAAACAGTGTAGGCAACATTAAAACAACAAAACAAAATTATAGAAAAATAAATGATCACAATGTGTTCACTGGAGTGAACCAAAATACTCCAAATTGGTCTGGGATGCTGGGCATTGTTTTAGGCCACTGATCAACTTGTGTGTATCTGATAATGTCACTGTACAGATTCACATACTAATTCAATGAGCCGCCACAAGAGTGTAGCAGACACAGAGAAATAATCTGACATGCTGTCAGTGATAAGCTGCTAGTCATCACAGTCCATGATATCAACTAATAACAGGAGATGTCAGACTCTGGCCCTACATTGCATGGTATTATTTTATTCTGCTTTATGTTTATATTGTACAGTGTTATGGATTACATGAGCCTGTTTTACACTCTAACTCCCTAACCATTTTGGTCGTGAAGGTATTTGTGTGATACACCACTAATGTGTTCTCACTGCCGGTGCGTCTGTGTTCCTCCTTGTACACATACCACTGAGCCAGTGTTTCACCAACAAACGCAGATGGAGGGGACCCTCATGATTCAGTTTTTGTAAATGGTAGTATGACAGCTGACTTTGTATGCCTTCACACTGCGGATAGCCATGACCAGAGGCATTATGTATTTGGCTAGTTCATCCATCTGTCCGTCCATACAGCACAGATAGTACGCAAGTGGTGATCAAACACTTGCTCTTTTGCCTTCTGACTAGGTAAGTGCCCTTTAATGTGAGACATTTCTTTTCTATTTCTTTTTCAAATTTAATGTTTTAGTTTTTAAAATTGGCCAATGGCATCAATTCTGCATTATGAGCATGTTGAAATGCCTGACAACTGCATTTGATTTTTCATTCTGCCAGACCACAATAGCCCGTGCTTCTCCCTCATCAACATCCCTTGTCACAGTCACCACAGTTAACAAACTTAAATCGAGCGCCCTGCAGAGCAGCATCCATGTCTCCCTGTGACCTGCCTTCAGGGACAGCCAGGTAACGATAGTGTTTGCCTTAAGCCTCGGTATTGTTTGTAACTGTTGTGTAATTAAAATACTATTAAAACATCTTAATACAGCCAGTCTAATTTAGGCAATAACCCACCATTAAGTTTAACAACAAGGAAGTTAGTCTGGTGCATAATTACACTGTCTCCCTCCAACTCTCTTGCTGATTCCAACTTACCTATTGCCCAGTGTGAGCGGGGACAGACACCAAATTAATTTCCCACTCCCACACGTCTTTAAAAACTAAAACTCAACTTGAAATAATGTTAAGATCTCCCATGATAATTCATTGAAATAAATGTGAAACGTGGTATGGTGCTGCACATGCCTTGTGCCAAGAGTGCAGCGAAGGAGAGGAGGGCAAAGCTGCAGCTGCTGCAGGCATCTGTTCTCTAGGATTCTTTCAGAATATTTAAAGCTTATTTAGAGGATAATTTTAAGTATCAGTATGTGACTGTTTAATGAAATTACAGTGGTTTGTCTCGTATGCACAAACTTTATTTTATTTGCGGTGGATAGAATTTAAAAAAATATATATATTTAATTTTATTAATGCACCAACAGGAAATAAAGCATTTAGCTGGTAAAAATAAAGGGTTCTGATGAGAAAGCAGCAACAAGAGAAAAAAAAGCCTTGCATTTCAGGCCTATAGAAACAAAACTTGTTTGTAGGTAACTAAATTTGATGTAAATTATCCAAACTACACCCCATAAGACTCTTTTCTCCTCATCACTCTGTTAATTTAAAATCTAATTGAAGAACTTTGAGGTGGAAATCATCTTCTGAGTGTGGCTGTGTGTCAGAGCAGCTTCTACTCTGTACATTCAGAACCATTTAAACCTCACATCAGAACATGGTCCCTCATTATACACTGAGTATATTGACTCGGCAGACAACATGAAATAAGATAAGCTGATCTACAGGAGAATAAATATGTTAATGCATCATATTGTATAATACCTTTATTTTGATTTCTCACCTGCCACCTGAATTTTGTTTTTCTTTACATATATTTCCACCATAATCTGATTCAGAAAAATTTACCAGAATGCAGGTAATGAAGTCTTTGAGGCTCAAAATTTCCTGGAAGGAGGACCCCCAGATTCCCCCACTTAACATGTGTCCCCTGCAAAGTTCAAACAAAATTATGCACTTGTGCATCACTGTAAGGGTATTAAAATAAATATGTGAGTAAGTATAACATGTTTGTGTATATAACTTTATTTCTTAAATGAATAATTATGAGAGAGGGGCCCCTTTTTATTTTGCCTGAGCACCTGCTCCCGAAAAAGGCTGTACATGGAATTGCGTACATCCGTCCCGTTCTTGTGAACGTGATATCTCAAGAACACCTTGAAGGTGCTTCTTCAAATTTAGCACAAACATTCTCTTGGACTTATCGATGAACTAAATGGACTCTGGTGGTCAGAGGTCAAAGGTTAAGGTCATTATGTTCTCATCTGCCTCATTCTCATGAACACAAATCTCATGAACACCTTCAAAGATTTTTTAAAAATTTGGCACAAGTATTCACTTGGACTCAATGCTGAACTGATTAGATTTTAATTTTCAAAGGTCAAAGTCACTGTGATCTTGCATCCATCTTATTCACATGAATGCGATATCTCAAGAAGGCCTTGAGGGAGTTTCCTCAAATTTGGTACAGAGAAGAATAAACTGATTAGAAATTTTGTGGTCAGAGGTCAAAGGTCAAGGTCACTGTGTAACTTCACAAACGATGTTTTTAGCCATAACTCGAGAATCCATTTGCTGAAGTGAAGACATTTAATATCTGAAAGGTCAAAGGTCAGCTTCACTGTGACATCCTAATGTTTCCTGGCCATTATTCAATAGGCTACTCAGAAACAGAAAGGGTCAGATACAGATCTTGGGTGCCCACCTTGCAACTGTGCTGATTGTATAGATCTTCTGTGCTGTCGAGAGTAAAATGTGTATGAAGCGTCCATGTTTTTACAGACATGGATGTAATGTGTAAGAGAAACTTGATTAGTTTTCGGAGGCATACAACCATGATGCGGTGAGTCTAGTTCAATCTTTAATTTGTAAAAAAAAAATGTAAAACGTGATCTTTCAATCACTCTTAAATATCAGTCTCAGAGGCCTGATAAATATGGACCCCGAGCTTCAACAGTAATGAAAAAGTAGCTCTAACCAAACAAGTAAGGCAACCTTGGTGTTTAAGATGCTAATGTGCATACCACCACATCATGTCACAGCATCAGACAAAGAGAAATGTTTTTTATGTAAGTGTAACATATCTGAAGGCATGTTCAGAGACCTTCCCTCCCTGCTCACACACATTTTTCATGAACACATCATGTTATTCTTAAGTTGTGGAGCAGATGTGTGATGTTGAAGTTGGACTGGAGGGTTGTTTAGACAAGCTGAGCTTTCATAACTTCCTGACTGCCCTGTGAGAATTACCACTGGATCTTCCAAAAGAACAAGGCTTCTTCTTCTGCTTTGTTCCTGCAAAGATTTAACAGTAACGAAGAACAAAGCAAACATCTGTTGTGTTGTGATGTCTTCATTCAGGAATAATCAGATTGTTGACAAGCTTGAAGTACAGCTTGAAACAGTGAAATTATAAAAGTTGTAAAGTGAGATTGATTTGGAGAACAGCACCTATAGAAAGATTACATGTAACATAAAGTACCCTGTAAAAACAGTATATTAACAGTATATTGATGACTTTAATTTAAAGATGGGTATCCTTAATTCAGTTGTTCATAACCTGAGGGGCCACAAGATTATTAACAGGAGGGAAGCATTCCTTAGGAATACCACACACTTACACAGCTTAAGACCTCTGAAATACCTCAAAAAGAAACAGTCTGAGAAAGAAGAGCTCATTGGTTGAACTGCGTACAAATCAAGTCCAACTAAAAAGTAATTATTGAGAGCTTATTATTATTGATATAATGTACATTATAGTTGTTGCTGGGGAACAAAATGTCAGGGAGTAAGGGTGTACATCTTTAGCTGTAGCTATAAAATTGTCTGTTTTTAAGATGATAACTGGGGAGAAGTGCTCCAGTTTTGGGAATCAGAATCAGATTCATCTAGGACATTGTCTTCTTCGCCCGGTGACGTAGTCTCCGAGTGGTGGTTAGTGAGGCGAGGCCGCTGTGCTGGCTCTCTTTATATTCACTTATCTAATGCGCATAAATCAACCATAATGTGGGAACGGCTCCTTTTTATGTGAAAGAACATGAACTTGTTGTTTCAATATATGTATCCTTTAATTATTTACAGAAAATGTACCTGGTAAACAAAAAAAAAGAAAAGAAAAGAAAAAAAAAGTACCTAGAACTTGATTTATGTCTAGGTGCTGTTTGTTACCTCTTTATTCTTACACTTTCTCGAACCAGCCAGTAGGTACTAAGGAAGAATTGAATACACTGGGATTTTCTGAGGACGGGGAGCCTTTGTCCAATGAGGTTGGGGGTTAAGGTATGGGTGGGGTGGCTTCCACAGATATGTCATCAGATATGATCAGATATATACTGTACACTATTTCTTCAGTATAAAGTTGTTCCAATGAAAACTGTAAGTGTGTTGTCTAGATGTGGATTGTCAACCCGTTCTCATTCCTAAGTCGTCAAATACTGCTGCTTTGTGAGTGATTTCTGCATCAGACACTCATGCAGAAAAGGCACCTTTTGCGGGAGTATGGTATGCCACCAGGTGGTGGCGGTTTGAAACATTGCCGGTAATGATGTAATATAAGGAGCTGGAAAGTCCCTGCCGGGAGTATGGGAGGGGTGGTGGATGGGCCCAACAAACCCCAGACTTTCATCTGGGAGCCTGCCGTTCACTTCCTGTGTGAATGAATGTAGAAGCAAACCCTGATTTGTTTTTTCTAAATGTCACCACTTTGATTGCACAAGGAAATAAACGTAACTGTGACATTGTAAGTTTATTTTTAAAAACTATGTTTAAATTTAACGAGCAGAAACTGTACATTTCCTGTAAAAATAGAAGGGTATTTTGGAAAGACACAACGCATGTAAGGTGTAAATTGCTATGCTGTCCCAAAATGTCAATAACAGACAAAGGAGGTCCACTGACAAATATATTTGATGAGTTGGGATGACATTTCGGTGATGGCCACATGTCACGAGGGAGAAAAAAGAACATTTCATTCTTTTAAAACTGTATTTATTTGTTTATTGGTAATTTTGGCAAAGCTATTCTTTAAATTAATTTGAGGGAAAGAAGTTCACCTTCACCTTCTTTTTCTTTTTGTGGAGAATTTATGGTTTACTTCTTTGCATTGAGTCAACTACAGGATAGGCCCAATATCTGTTGCCTTATTTTATATTTACCTAAGTGATTAGATAGGTTCCATGCCTGCAGGGGTGGCTGTGGGCCAGAAGGTTGAGCAGGTCGTCCACCAAATGGAAAATCTGTGGTTCTATCCCAGGCATGTTGAAAAGTCTTTGAGCAATATACCAAACCCCAAACTACCTCCAATGGCTAGTAGCCATTGGAGGTAGTTGGAGTAGCAGGTTAGTCAGGTTAGTCAGTGTATGAATGTTTGTGTGAATGGGTGAATGTGAGTCGTACTGTAAAAAGCGCTTTTAGTGGTAGGAAGATGCTATACAAGTGCAGGTCCATTTAAGCAGCTAAACTGAAAACTCCCAGTAATAATCCACTTGAAATGTCAGAAAACTATCCTTGGATTCTCCAGAGGAAACAATGATTGATCTTTTGCTGTGAAGAAAAAATGTACAATGTACTGACAGCTTTGAGGATTGTTACCTTGCTGCTGAGTTCACCAACTTTGTTCCCACTGACTTCACTGTATTAACTTTTATTCTGGTTTTATCAGCAGTTTACTGCATCTCACTAACTTGGCTGTACTACATATCACTAACTCGACTTCTTCTCCGGAGCCTTTGTGCTCCACTGTCTCTCAGATTAACTCGTATTGCAGCGGTGCCTGGACAGCGTGACGTGTGTGGTTGTGCTGCTGCCGTGGTCCTGCCTGATGCCTCCTGCTGCTGCTGCCATCATTAGTCATTAGTCATACTTCTACTGTTATTATGAACATATGATTATTGTCACATATGTACACTATCAGATATGAATTAATTACTTTCAAAATATTGTACCACAATAGCCGTAATTAGAATTTTAATATTATTACTTTAATTAATGTTGTTGTAAGCTACTGTCATTACTGTCTATCCTGCATCTCTCTCTGGCGCTGTCTCTCTTTATGTATCTATTTTGTCATACGGATTACTGTAAATTTATTATGCTGATCTGTTCTGTATGACATCTATTGCACATCTGTCCGTCCTGGAAGAGGGATCCCTCCTCAGTTGCTCTTCCTGAGGTTTCTACCATTTTGTTTTCCCTGTTAAAGGGGTTTTTTTGGGGAGTTTTTCCTTATCCGCTGCGAGGGTCATAAGGACAGAGGGATGTCATATGCTGTAAAGCCCTGTGAGGCAAATTATGATTTGTAATATTGGGTTTTATAAATAAAATTGATTGATTGATTGATTGATTGATTGAAATGTCATTGATAAAATCCTTCAATCAATTCTAAAACTGACTGGTGACCAATAAAGAGAGTCTAAAGCAGGACTGATGTCCTCTAGTATTTGTTAGAAGGCAAGCAACTTTTTATCAGCATCATCATTTTTGGGCTTTAAACCATTAATACAATAAGGGGTTAAGCCCTCATCATATAGGTAAATAGGCCATGGATCTTAAGGCTGCAGATTCTGATTTTACACTTAACATAAAATAAATATGAATATTGGTGAGAATTTAAAATATGTCTGCAGATAAGGCACTATGTCTTGCGCAGTACTAAGTTAGTTGAGAACCATGAAAGCTCTCCGGTTGAGAAATTATTATTTTTAACAGATAGAGAGATATCCGTAAGTTTATTGTATAAAGCTATGTATCTCACGACCCCGAATAGGTTGCAGAAGCTTAAAGGCACATGGGAGAAGGAGCTAAACATCATAATTGATGATGAAGAATGGAAGGATGTCTGGAGACATGCTAAATCAATTTCAGTTTGCAATCGTGCCCAAGCAATACAGTTAAAAATTATACACAGAATGCACATATCCCCCAACCGCAAACGTTATTTCTATCCTACTTTCTCACCCACGTGCCTTAAATGCAAGATAGAAACTGGTACCCTAACTCATTGTTTTAGGTCATGTCGGAAAATGCAAATGTATTTGTCTAATGTATTATCTGAAATGGAGAAGATATTTGGTTTAAAACTGGAGATGAACCCTGTGTCTCTCATACTGGGTCTCCCAAGTCGACGTTTAACATCAAAACATAATAAGAGGCTGTATTGTGCTCTTACTTATGCAGCGAGGAAGAATATTTTGTTACAATGGATCAATGAAAAGGTACCAACTGTTAAAGGCTGGCAAGGAGTAGTGTTTGATCTGGTGCCATTAGAGTACCTTACATGCATATTACATTTAAAAACAGACCAATTCTATAAAGTCTGGGAACCCTATTTGAACTATGTAGAGCCTGGTGTCTCTAATATAATGTTGCAGGGATTTTCTTGACTGCTCATACCGTACATTTTTATTGTAACCCCAGGTATTATTTATATAGATCTGAGCTGATGGGGTTTTTTTTGTTTTGTTTTGTTGTTTTTTTTTTTTTTGTTCTGTTTTGTTTGTTTGTCCACTTGTTTTGCTTTTCATTCCTGTGGACCATATTATGTATCCACCCTTTACTTGTAAAAGTGAAAAAAAATTAATAAAAAATATTGTTTAAAAAAAAAGAAAATTTAAAATATGTCAAGTCTCCATGTACACTGAAAACAAAAACAGTCCTGTTTCAGCTTGATGGCATAATCCTCTGAATTTTCCATGTCTCTTTCATTCATTAGGCACGATTTTGAGGAAGCACAGCTCTACAAGTGCTGTGTTTGTAAAGTTCAAGTTTGACTGAGGTCATGTTTATCTGACACAGTCATGAGAAGGTTTCTTATTACTGTGTGTATGTGTGTGTGTGTGTGAGAGAGAGAGAGTCAGAGCCATTTTGGACTAAAAGCAAAGGCCATAAGTAGAGCATAATATTCTTGATTTAGTTTCAAAATGTTTTTCTCAGGTTCAGAAAAAGATGATCAGATCGGAGCCATGGCTCATCTCTGGTTCAGAGAGCCTCTACTATCCTCTGTCCTTCAGTTGGTCATGGGGTGTGCACAAGGCAGCAAGGAGGGGGAACCAAATGCAAACAACATGCAGACAGGAACAGTTCAGAGATGCTACAAGTAAAATGATGACACAGAGGCAGACAGGCAAAGACAGCACGGCCAAACAGAAGTAGTCAAGCAGCCACAGATTAGGAACTGGGCAGGAAATGGTACAGACAGGCGGGTACAGGTACAGAGTCGGGTTCAGGTTGAGGTACAGATATACAGTAGATCAAAGGTAAAGCAGGGAGTGGGTGAACAGTTTCTACTATTAATTTAACCATTGACCTTTTTTTATCCTGTCTGACCTGAAGGTTTGTTTTACCATCCATCTTATTGTCTGAATCAGACAACTAACATGAAATTTGTTTTAATTATTTCAAGACAGGTGAATGGGTGAGCACACAGTGGCTACAACCAGGAATGGATGACTTAACATCCCCCCTGGCTTTTACTTGCAAAATGTCACTCAAAAAAACACATAGGGCTCTAGTTTCCCGGCGCGGTGCAGGGTGGCGCAGGGTGGCAAACCCCGCGCAGAGCTAGTTTCAAGCAGCGCAACCCGAGGCGCGCTCAATTTGGTAGTTTGGTGCGCTGAGATGGGTGTGGTGGCGCAGCAGGGGGAGGTGTCGACAGATCCAGCTTGGTGCAGTGACAGTTTCATGCCAAAAGGCTTCGCCAAAGGTGCGCTAAAATCTCGCCAGCTGAAACCAGGTCTAAGTTTGGCTGACCGGCGGACAGTGCGTACACGTCACCAAAACCTCACAGGCAGGTTTCCAGAATATCAGGCACATTAACAATAAAATAAATAGCCACAAAGACCTCTATTCAATTCAACTATCTGCAATCAGCACATAAATGTATCTCTATATCGACTGTCCCGTCACATCTGATGTGAGATCAAAGGGGACTGGCACCGTTTGGCACGTTTGGCACGCGTAATGGAAACCCAATCTGATTTCATTAAACAGCTGCAAACTAATGAGTTCACATCCCTAGAAAAAATAGAAATAGAAAAGTCAAAAGAAAAGAAACAGAGTGAGACAGCAAGAGAGAAAGAGAGAGCGCACGCGCGCACAAGAGAAACGCAACATTGATTTACAGTTGTGGTGACCTCCTCCCAGGCTACCTTTGCATCATCAGCCCATGGAGGTCTGCTCACAGTTCCGTATATTCGGACACTGCGAGCTTGGACCTCCCGGACCAAAACATCAGTTTCCTCCTGGGAGAAGTTTGGCTGTCTGACACTGCTGCTCTCTTCTGCCATGGCAAATTGAGTAAACTGTCATTACGCCTTCGCACAGCGCATTCAAGGGCGAGGAGAGGGGCTCATTTGATTGGTGTGATGTGTGTAAAACCCACTCCACGCCTTCTCTCCTCCCTCTTTCCGACTTGCGCCGGTAGGAGGGACGGAGGTGGGAAAAAGGAGCAGCTGTGCCAGCGCGCATGGTGTGCCAAACTTGCAAAATCAGCCTGGCCACACCCAGTTGGCGAAGCGCAGGTGCGCTGCGCCTCCGCCGCGCCCGGTCTGCGAAACCAGAGGCCATAGCCTAATGACCAGGAATAGACTAAAAAAGACCACAAAGAGACGTAAAGGAACTGCTATGAGACACAAAGCAATTAGACAGAAACATTAAACAACTACAAGGAGACACAAAGCAACCACCAATAACCCAAAACAACTACAAAGGAGTACTAACGACTACAAAGACACACAAAACAACCACAAAGTGACACAAAAATACTACGAGCAGACACAAAATGATTGCCAATAGACACAAATAGACCTAAAGGAATGCAAAGGAACTGCAAGGCGACACAATATAACTACAAAAATGGGCAAAACAACCACAAAGAGACACAAAACATTTAAAAATATACACAAAAGAGGCACAAATCCACCATAAGGAGACAAAAATGAACTACAAAGAAACACAAATCAACTACAAAGGAACACACAACATCCACAAGGAGACACAAAACCACAAAAAGATGAAAAACGACTACATAAGACACAAAACCGACATGCAGTATATGTGCATCTCTCCGATGTAGGAGAGGTGGTGGGGCCCTTTATACTGTAGCCTAAAGGCCCGTTTCCACCGCAGGAACTTCGGGGTAATTTTACGGGGCCGGGGCCGTTGGTGCGTGTCTCCACCGCAGGAACCACCCCCGAAGGACAGAGTTCCGGAACTTTTACAGGGGCTAAACAAGTCCCTGCCTTGGAGTAGGTACTCAGAACTGCCCCGAAAGACTCCTGGCTGGGGCTTGGGGATTACTTGGTGCTGATTGGATATACTCAAGGAGAGATGTGACGACAACAAAAAGCAACAAAATAGCCAGCATTTTTAAAACTCAGCAGATGAGGGTTAGCTTGTTCATAGCTTCCACCTCCATGTAAAAAACTCACTAAATGGCCCGTGAAATTTTTTTTTTTCCAGCGGATATCTTAGTTACAACATGATTGAGCTAGCAAAGCAGTTTTGTGTTGATATGTGTGGTATTTATTCAGTTTTGGGAAATCACGATGTCTAGAAAGCATCAGCTGACAGGGACAGCTAAAAGCAGCAGCAAAGCTAACATCAGGACGTCATCTCTTAAAAGCCTCCCGTTGTCGGATACGACATGAAACTACTCCAGTTAGCTCAATCATGTTGTAACAAAGACATCCGCTGGAAAAAATATTTTTTTCACGGGCCATTAAGTGAGTTATTACAGACACTGCTATCGGCTAACGGCGTCCCTACGTCGCCCCGGTCAAAATGGTTGCGCACCGATTACGTCACATCCAGAGCCCGTAACTTTACAGGAACCTTCCTCCTACTCCGCCCTCTCAGTGGAGACACAGCGGTTGAGAGGGCCGAGCGAGAGGACGTTCCTGTATTAGTTCCTGCCCCCCAAATAGTACCAGGAACTTCTTCAGTGGAAACTGGCCTTATATCTGCACCTGGGGGCCCACTGTCTCATAATCCGCCTATGCTGACATCCATTGTTTTTACACTCTGTGGTCCTGCTACTTGGATACATCCTACCTAGGTCGCTGGCAGGCTGCCATCTTTATTTTGATTCCTATGCAGTGGATGGAATATATTTTTTTCCAAATGATTAGAAGAGTCTTTGAGGATTCTAGTCATACTCCCAGAGCAGTTAGTGTATTAAACAGCCCATTTTTATTAAACATCAACAGTTAAGCATCTAACTAATGGTTACCGCTGTGACAGAATGTATGCTAATAAATGAAGGATACAAACTGGGGCTAAGTTCAGAGTAAAAGTATCTGTCCCGTGTTGTGACAGCACGCTGTGCTTCCAGTAAGGGAGGGTCTCAAGTTTCCATTACGTCAGTGTTTCACCCTGACCACTCCATTCAAAACACATTGATTCCTATGCAGACGATGATCTGGGTTTAGTACTAAAAATGCCACTTGTGATGAACTGCAAAACATTTGAGGCTTTGCTTGAAACATTTTTCGTAAATCCCGCTAGTGGATTTACTCCTTACTTATATACTAATGATAGAAACAAGTCAGCTGGGATGTAGATGTTCCAGCTGCAGCTGACAGCCATTTATGACTACAAAGTTACTGCATCCAGATCCCACAGAGCAGTAACTGGGAAGTCAATGTATAATGGCATGTGGTTACTGATAACAGACTGCTGCAATCAAACCAAAGCTGAGACATACTTACGTAAATGTAATTATTCAGTGTTTGAGTCAGAAGCATGAGTAAAATGCATCAGAAAACACGAGTGATTAGATACGTCAGTTATTAGATTTATCCATTATTAGTGGGCGTATGAGACAGCATGCCGAACCCTCTCATACAGCAGACTGTCAGGAAACTGGCATTCCTTACATGAGTATCAGGATGGAGGTTTCCACACCCCAAGATAGGGAGGAGATCCTACTGAAATAATACACCGGTAATTCATAAAAAAAAGTCTGAGTTTCTCCAGACTTGCAGTCTTATTTCTTGGAATCTGCCCTCCCTAATGTAACATAGCAGACTGAGACACTGCTTTAAACCAAAGGAATAGCCTACCCTCAGTTGAATCCAGCACAGAACACATTTCTGGACATTTTTTGTTACTGCTTCAGGGTCAGTTGAGGCACATGTTTGGAGAAAATGAAGAAAATCTTGGGGAGACACACCAAAACCAGAAGTCATAACTGGATTTCAGGAATTTAATTAGGCTGTTGTTGCATATAGGCTTGTTGAAAATTATGTCAATATGGAGCTCCTATTTCATTCAAATATCTTAGGGTGAGAGTTCAAGGGTCCCCTTTAAAAATTGGCCATGACAGTTGTTCCCTTGAAAAGAATTATCCTAACTTTTGAGCATTCTTTAGCCCCCTTTCTGACAAGCTACAATGACACGGTTGGTAACATAAACTGTATATATAAAGACAGAAAACACATCTCCACTTACTCTGACTGCATAAATATATCCCGGATGCGGCTGCTACCATCACTGATGACGGTATTTGGAGCCAAAGTCTGTACAGTAGCAATTTCCACAGTATTGAGTTCCTGCCCAAACACCCATCTGACCAATCATGAGCATTGGCATTGATCTCAAGCACACTGACTGGTGCACGTAGCTGTCACATTTTTATGGTATTAAATAGCCTAACTAATTAAATCCAAACTTATCAGAAAAACAACACTTGAAAAAACAGCACCGTGATAAGAACAACATAAAATGACAGCAACCATCTTTGGGAAAATTTATATGACATGTACTTTGAGTTTTTAGTTTGGCAAATGTCCAACCCAATAACATGGAGGGGGCGGACTTTATGACCTATACTGCAGCAAGCCACCAGGGGGTGATCGAGATACTTTGTCTACATTTTTGGGGAATTGTCATGTCATCAATCTTTTTCATACAGTCTTGCCTTAGGTTGTCTTGTTTCTTCCTTCACGCTAGCTTAAATAAGAGTGAGACATCTTCTTAAAGGCAGCAATGTTGAGCATTATCTATCTTTGTAAGGGGGGGCATCAACTGTATCAAGATGGCCATGGCCCCCTTTAGCCCCCCATCGCAGGCACCACTGTGTAAATGTAAGAAAAGTTCACTAAAATGGGATAATATCCTGCAAGGCAAAATATAAACATATGTGGCTACAACAACATATGATACTAGTCCATACCCATTAGTAGCTTTATCACCTTCTACCTATGCCAATCCTCAATGCCTATGTGCAGTTTCACACAGATTGACCACGTCAGTGAGTAGAAAAAGGTGGGACAAACAGAATGACACACTGACAGTTTCTGTGATTACGTACAGCATACCATACCATGACTTAGTCATACCAAAAATTAGGGAAAAAAACCCCAAACATTCGGCCACAGGGGGAGCCACAGCGATCGGTCGCATTTTAGTCATTTTTAAGCATTTTTCTGTTGTTATAGCACCACCCAGTTGCCAGTTACAGTTAAATTCATCCAGTCACCTTGAGGCGTCCTGTTCTACATATCTACCAAGTTTAGTAAAAATCGATATGGTGGTTAGGCCTAGATAAGAAATTAGCTGTCTAGCGCCTCCATTTTGTTTGATGGGGTCAATAATGGAGGGGTCCCCTCAGATTATGTGTGGTCATATGCCTACAAAGTTGCGTGGTGATCGGTGAAACCCTTGAGATGTTATACACCTGTATGTGATGAGCCACACCCTCCGCAATATTCATTGCCTCATAGAAGCTCAGTTTTAGTAAGTTTTCCAACTTTTCCAACAATTTTAAGTGTTTTTCAAAAAATTCAAAATGGCGGAAAATCTATATAACCGAAAGTTATGGATTCTTGAGGCAAATTTGTTCCTCATGAGGAGAGGCATCTCTGTGCAAAGTTTCATGTCTCTACGACATACGGGGCATGAGATATGCCCATTCAAAGTTTGCAATTTCATTGGTTGCTATAGCGCCCCCCTTTGGCCAATTGATGTAATATTGCTTCATTTGCATCCTCCCATGACCCTCTACCAATGTGCCAAATTTCACATGGATTGACCAAGTCAGTGAGGAGAAAAACGTAGAACAGACACACACACACACACACACACACACACACACACACACACACACACACAGAGTTTTCGTCATTATATAGCAAGATAAGATGTATTCGGAGCTGACTGCACTTCCTAAAGGGCCAACTATAGACTTCTCAAGTCTACTAGACTTCATGTTACCATGCAAGTGTATGCATTTGTAATCTGGTAATTCACTGGATACCTTATATAAGAAATGAAATGCCCGTGGTACATTGATCCAAATCAAGAAACACAAATCAGTCGGCTGTAAGAGCAGGCTGTTTTCACTGGTTTTGCAAAATGTTAAAGAACAATGGCTGTTGGACTGACAGTGCAACTATGCTTTGTTCATTTTGTGTGTTGTGTGTTTGTGTTCTTTGTCTCAGTGATCAAAAACAGCTGTCTGTGGTTTCAGCTTATTTATGACAAAACTCAGTGCAGCTTTGGGCAAAAGTTGTTTACTTAAAGTGAATGTTTATGAGAATTCAGCTATCCAATTTGACTCAATATTAACATAAGGCTGAATGAAGAATGTGTTTGATTTGAGGGATAATACATGCATAAAGGTTAGGTCAACCCATCATTGTATGGTCCTGCCTCTGCAGCAGCTCCCAGTGTCAGATGAAGCTGTTGCTGATTTTAGCCATGCTACCAGTGAGACACAAGGGACAGTAATGGTGGTCAGGTAGCTTATTGTTTGGTCAGTGAGTCCAGTGAGTTCCCCTACAGCCACCATGCACCTGCACAGATAGACCCCAGGTGGTGCTTGAGCACCTGCCCTTTTGTCCTCAGGCTAGATAAGTACCCTTTATTGCGAGGCATTTCTTTCCTATTTCTTTTCTAATTTAATATTTTAGATTTTTGGTTAGGTACACCAGGCACAAAATAAATGTGTCACATGACACTTGTGTGGCAGGAATTTTATGTTAGTTTAACCTAACTTTATTTTGTTTTTGGTTGAGCATTTAATTGTATGTCACACAGACATAAAAACATTGAATACATATTTTACTTTGTATTTTATAGAGCTCTAGAAACATATTGTGGTGTGCTTACATTTTTCAATCACAAGAATAAGGCAAAGTTGATTTCTGAATCAGGAAGTGCTTTGTAATTCACCTCAGCAGAACTTTGTTAGACACTCTAATACGCATGCAGGTGTGACATCGCTAACTGTTTTTCCGACTTAACTCGAGGTGCAAAATATCTTTTAACACAACATTAACTGTAACCCATTAGCACCACTGTAATATACATAAACATTAAATATCTGAAATACACAATGATTGTTTATTGGCCTTAAACTAATTAGCTGAAACTGACTCAATGAATTTTAGTCAGATGAACTCAAAACTCAAAAATTGTTGACTTAACATTGAAAAAATATGTCAGACTCACAAGGGTTGAGTTTTTATGTTAAGTGAACATTGAGTTTTTATGTCATTTTGACAATCTGGGGCATTTGTGTAGGCTTTACATTTGTGTCATGGATGTAGTGGGGTTTACAGTGTAGGGCTAATCGTGATGACAGATAAATTGTGCACTATGACGCACAAAAAACATTGTGAAATTCAACTGAAGATGAGTCATCATCTGCTCTTGACAGGATGTTCAAGCTGCTGTATCCATATGTGAAACCCTGCAGGCCACAGACAACAGTAAGCTTCCTCTGAGTAAAATTCTCAACGGGATTCCCACACAGTTAGTGTGTCATGGCAGGGAGAGATCGCAGGGGATGAAAAATAGTGATTGTCACAGCTTTTAACACATCATCCACATTATATGATGATGTGTACTTTTTGATCCCACCCTAAAGCCAAGTGTGCCCCTGGCACACCAGGGTACCAGATGTGCGTTTGACACACTCCAGATGGACTGGACAAAAATAAAGCGCATATTCTGACATACCTAACTAGCACTGATTTTGTTGTTGATATACTCTACATTCTGGACCACAGGGTTCAATCAAATTTGCTCCAAATGCTGGAAAGACTTAACAAATGGCAAGTTTCCTCACTGATGTGTAGCAGCTGTCACTTGGTTTCATTGGCAGTACTAAAATGATTTAATTATCTTTACTTTGACCAATTTAATAAATAAACATATTCATATTAATTCTATTTATTTTAAGATGTTATTGCGTCAGATTGGAGATGTCTCGAACCCAGCATTAGACCATCCAGGGATACTACTGCTCTCTCACTGGAATGTTCTCAGGGGTTGGCAGCTCCATAATGCAGGATGAGGATAGAGTCAGTTCAGGTTTTACACATTGCTGAACAAAGTCCTCCCACACTGGGCTGGGATAAGTCAGTCTCTAGAGAGAACGCTGCCCCTCCTCTCTGCTGTCCTTCAGGCATATCTATTCACACAACAGAAGCATGTGTTGAGCGGCTGACTGGCTCATTTTCACGTTGTTCCAATGTCATATGACTGTGACGTGTTTGCCAGGTGTTTTTGTTTAAGTGGTCACACATCAGATGAAATGGACCAATGAAAAAGTGAAACCAGAATGTGAATAAGTCACCAGAAACTTTCAAGTTAAATTGATTATATTGCATCTACCATCGCTTGGGTACACTGATTGCCACTGTTGTCAATTATGTTGAAAACAAAATGAAACATCAAAACTCACAGCTCATAAACTCATGGATGGATAACTAGTGGGGCCTATTGGGCACAGGCCCAGGGGCCAAAAGTGTCAGGGGCCCCTCTGGCCCTCACCTGCAAAATGTCACTCCAGTTAGCACATATTGACCAGGAGGAGACTTAAAATGACCACAAACAGATGCCAAGGAACTACTAAGAGACAAAACAAACAAAAAAAGAAACTAAAATACCACAAAGAGACACATACTTACTTTTAGAGAGACACAAAATAACAACAAAGAGATGCCAGGGAACAAATAAGAGACACAAAATGAATACAAAGAGATGCAAAATGACCAAAAAGAGATGCATTGGAACTACAAAAAGACACAGAATGTCTACAAAGAGACACAAAATGACAAAAAAGACATAAATAAACATCAAAGACACACAACATGATTTCAAAGAGATACAAAACAACTAGGAAGAAACATAAAAAAACTACAAATAGACACAAAACAACCACAAAGAGACAAAAAACGACAACGAAGAGGCACAAAACAACTACAAAGAGAACCAAAATGACCCCAAAAGACAAAAATATACCCCAAAGAGATGTAAAAAATTACTTCAAAGAGACACAAAACAACTACAAGGACAAGATACACAAAGATACTGACAACTACAATGAGACACAAAACAACAACAACAACAACAACAACAACAACAAAAAGAGGCAAAAGCTGCACAAAGTCTCTGCTACAATATAGGAGAGGTGGTGGGGCCTTTTGCATGTGTTTGTCCAGGGACCCATTGTCTCATACTCCACCCATGCATAAACTACCATGAAATATGCTGCTGTTAAACACTGTTACTTGGTCCTGTGGTAAATATTTCCAATGTTTTTAGCTGATACAGCTGCAACAAGACACAGAGTACTGCTCTGACCAGCAGTGAAATCATCAAAGCAAGTGGTCAATAACGAGAACATTGAGCACACAGTGTTTTAAAACTGCGCCGCCCAGGAACCAGCCAGAAACAAAGGACACCAGAGTTCCCATCATATTGCTGAAAAACGATGCAGACAGGATGGAGTTTTTTTATTTCAATTTTTTTTCGCTTCCTTCTTCTTGAAGATAGACAGGAAAGGGGGAAGGAGAGAGTGGGGACAACATGCAGCAAATGTCTGCAAATTGGAATCGAGCCCAAGCAGCTGCAGTAAGGACTCAGCGTTTTGCACATGGGACATGCACTTTAGCAGGTGAACTATGATGACCAAGGTCATTCAGGTCATTATCCAATGCATGCACAATGGCTAGCAGCATGCTAGACTAGCAGGGAAGCTTGGGACTACTTGCTGCAGTGTCTACATTGTAGATATGGTGTAGGGGTGGGGTGTGTGTGTGTGTGTGTGTGTGTGTGTGTGTGTGTATGTGTGTACTCAAAGAGTACAAAAGACCCCAGACCATGAAAAGGTCCATGGGTGACCCTTAAATGGAATCGAGTACAACCATTTACTAATTGACTTATATCACTGACAAAACAAGTTATATGTATTTACATGACAAAAAATGTATTGTTTTCATTAGAACACAGGCCATTTGATACTCCCAATCCCCTGCAGGTATTTTGAAATGGTGCGGCCCATCTGACAAAGAGGGTCAGAACTCTTAACCGCAACAAATGTAGATATATGAGGCGGTCTGTCTGAGCACTATTGACTAAGTCAAAATGCCTCACAAAAATATCAGGAGCAACATGTACGATAGGCAGAGATGAAGGTGAGAATTAAGGCAGACAGATTTTTAACTAATAAAACCTGCTGTATTGGGCTCAGTTTTAAAGCTACAGTGAAGACAGGTATCATATTAAACTAGAAGACCTGACCATGCTATGCTATGTTGTCCTGTTGAATATCGCATCAGTTTCAGGATTCTGCTTCTCACCTTTAAGGCCCTTCATAATTAAGCCCCTTCCTACCTGACTGAATGCCTTCATATCCACACACCCTCCCATACTCTTCTGCAGTCCAACTGACTTCACTATCTGCCAGCTTGACTACCATGGGTTCTAGAGCCTTCACCTGTCTGCCTCCCGCCTCTGGAACTCTCTCCCTTATGATATTCGCAATATTGACTCCCTTTGCACTCTCAAATCCTGTCTGAAAATAAAACTTTTCAAGCTGGCATATTCAGTCTGATTTAGTGGTGACACATATCAAGACGTAAACTGATGATGACTTTTATGATGATGACTGTATACTGAAATTTTATAATTTTATTTACTTATTACTGTATATTACTGAATTGGTTGACTTTATGATCTATGGATACAAGGCTGCTTCTTTTTCTAACCATGTCTTGTCAGGTGACCTTGAGTGCTTTGAAAGGTGCTGGTAAATAAAACGCATTATCATTATTATTAAAACAGAAGTTTCCAGACGAAATCTCGTAATTCTGTCTTGAAGACCCCCAAAAATTTGTGTGAAAAATCCTTTCTCTTCTCCGTAACACCCCTAAACTGAACATAATCATGAAAAACGCTCATGATGTTTGTGTTGCAAGGGGCAGATATTCTATTGTAAAATGTTGATGGTGAATGTTTAACAAATGTGTTTAATATGAACATTTTGCCAACATGACTGTTCCCTTATTTTGTTGATAAAAGCATAATTCAGCAGCATTGTTTCCTACAAAGTGTTAATAAGTTGTATATTAGGAAACAGGGATGAGTAATACAAACATGATGTCTCATTCTGACCGTGTGTGTGTTTGTTTCTCAGAGATTCTGTGTACATGTGTGGAGGCAAGGTCCAACCAGAACAGTCACATGGTTTCTAATTACTACCAGGAGGTTTCCCCCAAATGATGCACACACTGCTGCAATGTTCCCACAGTTACTCAATCCCACTGTATTCGTCTAAACAGGTTGCGCATTTTTACTGCATATCTCAGATCCACCCAAATGCCATTACCTTAACTGGACATTGACAAATTTCAAAGGAATCCAAAAATACCCGTCGCTTTAGCTGAAATCTTTGCAAATATCTACTTTGCAGGCCTCCACTTTTCTTCAGACCCACATTCCTTGGCTGCTCTCTTACTGTCCCACGGGGCCAATAGAAAGAGAGCAGAAGCCTATTTCAAACATGCAACAGAATGTGGCCACTTATAGCAGCAAAGTTTGCATTGTTTTAATAGAAACATAAAAATCATTAGAATAGGTTCTGTTGTTGTTGTGTGATGGGATGAATAAAAAAATAAAACAATCAAATAATATTTTAACAGGACAAACTAAATAAAGAGTTCATTCTTACCAAAAGTGATTTTAGTAACAAAAATTTCTTTCCCTTAACTCATCTCAAAAATTTTGTCTCAACTAGAAACTGCAATTTATGCTGACTGTTATGATAATTTTGTGTAACAGTGTAGACCAATGGTTTAAATTTTTTTGTAGACTGCATACTGTATTTCTAATGCAACATTGAGGCAACTTTTACAACTACAAAATGCCCCAGTGCCATTGTTTCAGAAGTACTACACTCTGTAAAATGTTGCATTAAATGATTAATTAATTAATTAAAGCAGCTGTGCGGAACTTTCCGTTTTCGTTGATTATAGCGCCCCTTTTGGTCAAAGCGGTATGACACCCACAGCCTGGTGTCGTAAAATTCCGACTGCAGCCTTCGGCTTCATTCGTAAAATCTCGACTGCAACTGGCAATTACCGCATGCATTTGCTTTGGAGAGCGAGAGGAAAATCATAAATGTTCTGGTGTAGCTCTGAATTTCTTATAAACTGAGGACAACTGCCTGCTGTATATTTGTGTTCATGGTCACAGTCACAGATAATTTTGTGGCGTTTGTTGTAATGTTACTAGACAAAAGCGGTTCACATCAGCTAACGTTACATTTAGCTTGCTTCTAACTTCCATGTCGTCATATATTGAAGTGAAACAATGTCTAACAAGTTGCATTATATTCTCTAAATAAAAACAAAAATTACATACCTGTCGATTAGGAAAAGGGCCAACTCGTGATCAGTTTTAAAACCCTTCAAATCTCTCAGCTCTCTCCACTTGGTGAATGCCCAACTGAGGTTTACACGCGTTTGGGTTCGAGGCTGTCCCGTTTAGCCTTTTTCTGTTCTTCTGTTCTTTTTCTTTTAGATGGTGCTCCTTCTTTATCCGCCATGACATCGAAAGTACAACCTAGTCCTTATAGACACATCTGGTAATACTCTCTGTAAACACGGCTCTTCTTCTTCTCTGAATTTATTGGTGGATCGCAAACAACTTCCAGGTGCAAACCACCACCTACTGTACAAGAGACTGCTCCCTACTACATGTCATTTAGCCTGTTTCTTAAATCCTACTCGTAAACACAGCTCCTTCTTCTTCTGTGGTTTAATGGCTGCGGGCCGCTGTGGGCGTGCAAACTTACTTCCGCCTCCGGGTGCCGTATTCTGGTTTGCTGGCTTCCGCTGTGTCCGACCCGAGACAGGCTACGCTAAATAGCCATATAGAGAAAGGCTTTTTTGTCGCTGTTGGGTTCAAATAAATATGCAGATCTTCAAGGGGGGGTGATACGAACTAGGGACAAATGGTCAAATGGTAAAAAGTTCCGCACAGCTGCTTTAATTAACTAATCAGTGTATATATTTATTTATTTTTGACCATTCCGTGGCAGCAGAAAAAGCTTTAAACACAGCACTGACATATCAGGTAAAAAAGTTGGTGTGGTTAATAAACAGGCCATTCCAGTACTGCGCTTATAAACTTCCATGCCTATTGTTTTCTACTGAGATCAAGGCGACTGTGGTTTGTAAAGTCATACAGCGTTGGGTATCCAGCAACCGCTACAAGTTTCTCCTCCATTGTTTACCAACTGTTAACTTGTCGTGACCACCAAAGAAGACTTGCCTCTCAAGTCATTTGACTGGACAATGGGGAAAAAAAGCAAAGATGACAGCTTTGAATATTGTTTTTGTACTCCCTGTCCACCAAAATTAGCATGCATATGCAGGCTTTTTAAACTTTTAAAAGCAAACCTGCCACGAATGGCCATGGGATAAATTACAGAGGATTTTAAAAATGCAGCTGCCAGAAATAATATTGACATTGTACATGTCTACAAACCACAGATACATTATATTTGCACGTTTTTTGTGCAGCAGATACGTTAAAACTTCATGTTTCAACAATGCTGTGCTAACGTGTGGTTCGGTTTAGGCACAAAAACCCATTAGTTATACTTAGAAAAAGATAATGTTTTAGCTTAAAATACCCAGTTTGGGGGCACAATACCTACTGGAATAGGAACAATAGGTCACTTAAAATCACCCAAGTTTGATGCCTAAAAAGCTGCTGAAGACACAGCAATGACTCTCTCAAACCAGTTTTGTTGTTTGTTGGTCTTCAAGGCGCCTCGCCAGGTGAGACGCCATCCACCATCCCCTCCACCTCCTGATGACAAAGTCAGCTCAAACATTGCATATGCAGATGATATGTATGAAAAGTGCAAATGTAACATATTTGTGGTTTGCAGAAATGCACTGAGGCAACATTTTCCTCTTTTGACTGGGCTGGATTTGAACTTTACATCTATTAAGTGAGTTCGTATTGTCTCTGATGTTGAATGTGCTTTTATTTGTCTGGATGTATTTGTTTTTTATCTGCTGCACTCGGCCTTCTCTTGCAAAAGAGACCTTGATCACAGTTAGTTTGCCTGATATTAAATCATTAAGTAATACTAGTAGCCCCTTTAACCCTACTTGTTAAAGGCAGGAATACTGTGCAGTTATGCCACCTTGCCATTACGTATATAAGGTCAATGTATTCTCATGGAAAGAAAGGACAAATGCAGCAATACATATAATCACAATATCAGTTGTGATAAAGATGAAAATGAAAAAATCTAAGTCCTTAATTATGGGTATTAGCATTAACATCCCACATCATGCCAGATTTTCATGCTCTGAGTCTCCTGTGTGAGTTTAGAAAGAGATGAGTATGTTTCCTGGTGAGCTAAAAGTCTGTACAGAACTTGAACTGGACCACTTGGGAATAAGTGTATTGGCTGTCAAGGCAACAGGGCACCAAGCTGTTTGCTTTTCACAGAAACACAGCTGAATTCATGAGCAGCATGATGCCAAGAATCTCCTTCCCACAAGGAAAGAACCAACTATTTGGCTCTTGTCAGTATGGGTGTAACCATTACTCATATTTCTCTGAGTTAACACACAAGTCAATCACAGTCACAGGGACAATTTCCACGTTTTTTAACAGAGGTGTTGTGTGTTAGCCCAAGGACACTCATGATCTGAATCAGTGCTTTTGTGAAAGGAGGAGTTCAAACTGAGCAGATCGTTGCAGAACCCCCCATCAGCAGGCAGGCATGTGGGAGGGATCAGCAGGCGGAACGAGGCAAAACCCTAAACAGTCCCCCCCGTTCCCACATTTACAGCTCCAACTCTCTGTCCTGCTGGCTAGAGAAGACGGAGTAGCTTACACCTGGAGGAACATCTTCTCTACAACTACTTTTCCTGGGTTCAAATAACCTTGACAAGATTGAGTACTGAAGGATAGAAAATTTTGGATTGTTTTAACATGGCATCTGTGAAAACTGTGCTTTATTTGGGAGTCTGTCTGTCTACTTGGATCACCACTTCTGCAGGTAAAACCACATGATCAGATGGATAGATGGGTAGATACAGAGTAGTTCAGTAGTTTTACAGTTTGTTTGTGGATCTCTGCAGTTCACTTTGGTTTCTGTGTTCCTGCTGTAACTTAAAAGAATACTCCACCAACAAAATGACCATTTGGAAATCAGTTTGTCATGCTGTGTTACCCTAAATCTGTGAAGAAATTTTTTTTCCTATTTTCTTTTTTCTTGCATGCCTGCATGGAAAACACTTTTATATTGATTTATAGTATGATTGGGGACCACTTCAGCAACTGCAAACTATATCAAAACATTCATTTACAAACTGTCACACAACTCGTGTAGTATAATCCAAGTCTCTTTTATCCAGCTGTATGCTTTTAGCAAAAATGTGTTTGTCTAGTACTGAGCAACTCTATAAATCACATTAAAATTCACAAGTTGTGTGAGAGTTTGTTAATGTCATTTGATGAAGTTTTGTTGTCCTCAATCTGTAGCCCCTTTTATATTGCTTGCTTGGGTTTCAAATAAAAGGTACAACTGGGGGGGGGACAAAGTTGTCTTGCCTGTAAGCCAGCAGTGGAAGTAGTAACAATGTTGAATCAATGTTCGTGTAGAACAGACAGCCAGCAGGATGAGACCATGGATGGGATGGGTGTGATGATTTGGCGATGGGTTATGCAGTTAGCAGCTAACTTAGAGAAGAACAGCGGCCAAAAATGTCCGCTAATTTGAAAATTAATGAGGTCCAGGAGCTCCTTTCCCACCGAGCAGAGGACGAGATCTGCTGCCATGTAACAGGGTGTCTGACAGAAAATGGACAGCAGATCTCTACATCTTGGAGGATGCAATGTTTGGTTTTAAAGATTCTAACTATGAAAAATCCATTAAATGTTTTGGGTGTATACATTGTAGATATAAATAAGTGATAGGCCCTGTATCCATATTGGAAATACAAATGATGTTTGAATAATAGAGATGTTCATGTAGTAATGTTGTTATTCGTGTAAAGAATGGATCTTCATGATGGGACAAGAACTTTTCATAGTTGTAACATTCCCCACTTGTTCTGTAATCAGTAAATGTTCCATGATGGCATTTAGACTACCTAATCATGACACAGCAGTTTTTTTTAGACATGTGGAAATGTTAAAGTAACCAATGAACCAAACTAAATGTTCCACAACATTCTGAAGACAAAGAGAACATAATGGAATGTTATAGCAATGCTGTGTATTTAGTATCTCAAACTGTATAAACCACATTTATAAGATTGTGTCTCTTATGTAACAGTCTCACTTTTGGCTCATACTCAGCTTTGCTCACTGGCAAAGTCTGACTTTGATTATGAGAAAAAACAGGACTGGGAGGTGCATGTCAAAGTTTTTCTCCAGCTGATTTATCAAAGTTGATATGCAGTTTGGTGTGATACTACATAACATTAACAAAACGAAAACAGGAATGAAAAA
Source organism: Epinephelus fuscoguttatus (assembly GCF_011397635.1). NCBI lineage: Eukaryota > Metazoa > Chordata > Actinopteri > Perciformes > Serranidae > Epinephelus > Epinephelus fuscoguttatus. The sequence continues at coordinate 4,233,673 of NC_064766.1, read as the reverse complement.
TATTCACGGATCATGGATGAGTGGAAATAAACCTTACATTTTATACATAGGTGGCAACCTTGTGCCCAAAGCCGAGAATGTACGCTGGGTGTCTCTGGACTTTAAAACCATCCTCACTTGGACAGCCATACCATCTAACTACAAATACACTGTCGTGTACTCGCGGTGAGTCCACACACACACACACACACACACACACACACACACACACACACACAGACAGAGTTTTCGTCATTATATAGCAAGATAAGATGTATTCGGAGCTGACTGCACTTCCTAAGTACAGAATTGCACAAGTGAATTAATCAAGGAGGAAGTCATATTTTGGCAGTGGAAAATTCTGAATTGCTCAAATTTTACCACAATATGATAATACCAATAGTCACCATATTACATACAGTAGCAGCAAGGTGGAGTACCGGCATGGAAGCTAAGCAATGTACTGCTGTGAGGGGGTCAGCAACAAAACGTATTTTAGCCACCTGAAAAAGTCCCTAAAACATTAATATCAGTATAAGTATACACTATATTGAGAGTTTTTTTCATTCCTTTAACTTAAAGTCAGACAGTGACTTCCAACAGGAGAATGAAGCTATTATATCGTTTTCTTCAAGGCCAGTTTCCATTGAGAAAAATAGTTATTTTATTTTGCTGAACACAGGAGCTGCTGGTCTACCATTGCCTCCTTTAGTTAATTTGTTTTAGGTTATTGTGTGACTTTGGCTTTCAAAATGGTCACCAAAATCACACAATAACACAAACTAACTTACTGATCGAGGCATTGGTAGACCAGCAGCTCCTGTGGTCAGCGAGCTAAAATTACTGTTTTCTTAATAGAGTCTGGCCTTGAAGAAAGCTATGTAACAGCTTCATTCTCCTGTTGGAAATCAGGTGACCCCTACACAGTGGTACATTGCTTAGCTTCTCTTTCAGACTCCAGCCTGCTTCTATAAACTGGGGGCGAGCAAACTGACATCTACTGTATGTGAATAAGTTCCCCATATAGCCCTGCTTCCAAAAACTGAACCATCTCTTTAAGCCTTTTATTCAAAGTGTTTGATACATAAAAACAGAAAGACAGCAGAACGGACATTGAACTGTTTGCCGTGGTCATTTGACTAATACCAACGAAAATGGCAATTGATGTTAGCTGTTATGGTGACAGCACACATCAGTGGGGCCATAAAGTGTGTCACATTCATTACTTTGAGAACTTTGTTTGGCCTGTTTTCCTTATTTAACAGAAAAATACAACTGTACACCAATCCAAGTTTCTCTCTTCCACAGAACTAAGACTAATGTTGTAAAAGTAGCATTAGTTATTTGGAGAATACCTCAGTGTGCAGCCAGTACATGGATGTGAGTGTGCATAAGGTGTGTGTGTGTGTGTGTGTGTGTGTGTGTGTGTGTGTGTGTTAGAGCAAGCAGTAGAGGGAGAGATTGATATCAGAAGTGATTGGAGAGTAGAGTTCACAGTTTGTGCCTGATAAATGCTGCAGCTCCTTAAGACCAGGAGCAGTTTCCCGTGTCTTATTTACCAAGTGCTGAGTGGAGCAAAGGGGGATAGTGGGGTTAGAGTACCAACTTCAGTAACTGCTAAAGTGTAGATAATTTTGGCTATATTTTAGACATTTTTTTTTTTTTTAGATATTTTTAACAGGTGATAGTGTGACTCTAAAGCCCTGATCAGGGTAAACCACAGAATTCAGTTTTTAGCCAGGAAAAATACCTTTCTGGACAGACAAATTCTTCATACACTAGCTGGAGCTCTAGTTTGAAGTTATTTTGATAATGCTGCCATCTCCTGGTATACCAGATTATCAAAACACATTAAAAACAAACTACAAAAGGCAAAAAATAAATTGATAAGGGGCATGCTAAAAGTTTGTCCACGCATGCATCTCAGTCCTGTGCATTTTAAAAAGTGTTTATGCTGTTAGGCTGTTATTATTATTTATATTAAGATGCTACTCACTTACAAAATTATTTAAAAAATTGTGCTAAAGTACCTAATAAATTCTTTCTCAACTCTAAAAGACAACTATATTTACTTTACAAGAGGCAGCTTACCAGTATTTAAATATGTTTGATTCAATAGCCTAATAGGCAAAAATACATTTCTCTATAGTGGAATTATTTGCTTACAAATCTGAAATTGTGTATTTCACAGAGCACATTTAACATGGCTTGAAAGAAATGGCGGGCGCCATGATATTGCAGTGGTTAGCATTGTCACCTCACAGCAAGAGGGTTCCTGGTTCAAATCTGGGTTGGGGAGTTTGCATGTTCTCCCATTGTCAGAGTGGGTTTTCTCCACGTACCTTGGCTTCCTCCCGCAGTCCAAAGACTTGCAGGTTAATTGGTGACTCTAAATTGGCCGCAGTTGTGAATGTGAGTGTGAAAGGTTGACTGTCTTTATGTGTCAGCCCTGTGGTAGTCTGGTGACCTGTCCAGGGTGTCTTGCCCAATTTCAGCTGGGATAGACTCCAGCCCCCCAGCACCTCTTGTTGATGGGATGTTTTAATCTTTTGATGTGTTGAGTGTTTGCTAGATGACCGCAGTGGAAATAAGCTTTTGGGCTTTATTGTGCATATATCCTTGGTGATTTCAATCAGTCAGTTAAAGAAATAATTATGGAAAGGATTCCTACAGAGATAGACAGTTTTGTTTAAAAGTGAGGTCCTTTTCGTTGTTGTAAACAAGGGTGTAAATATAGACAGTGCAGGCAGTGCGGTTGCACTGGGGCCCATGGGGTGAAGGGGCCCGACTGACACCTGGAAATACGCCTGTGTTCAAAGAAGAACTCAGGTTAAAACATAAATTGTGCTATTTTCCATACATGCCCTAAATAAGGCAAACCCATCTCCATCATGGCTCTCTGGTTTTGTAAAACAGTGTCAATCTATAACAAATTATAAACTAATAATTTCCTATTTTCTTTTGTAGATTTGTCTTATACAGATATGTAATGATGATTGCTATGTAATATGTATGTTAATGTGTCCAGTATGAAGTATCTGCAAGTGGATGTAACGTAAAAGCGGCAGTAAGACACACTGTTACTAAAATATATATACACCTAAAACTCTGTGTGTGGGTGTGTGTGTGTGCGTGTGTGCTTCATAACTTGTAACTAGGGCGTAATAGGGCCCCTCATAATAGCCTGCACTGGGGTTCATTGTAACGACCTTACGCAGCTGGTTGTAAACCAAAACGATCTTGAATTTGCTGTCTCAAACCCCACCAGACTCCATTTAAATACACACTAATTTTATCATGATAAAACACACTTTATTTAAAGTCAAGAGAAACAAAACAAAACTCGCAAAAAACATCTTAGTTCGTCTCTCCACTGCTCCAACAAGCACCAACACTGGATTGGTTGAAACAAAACCTTAATTCTCCCAGTTAGATGTGAAAATATGCAGGCTCTATATATGCTGAAATACTGTTTTTTTATGGAGTCTGGTGGCTACTTTTTAACAAAAATGTCTATCTCTGTAGGGATCTTTTTTAATGTAACACTTAAAATAACAATCTGAGCATGTCAGTGGTAAGAACAAACACTTCTAGTGATATATTTAGGGTGCATTTACCCTGAGTGGTTACATTGCAGCCTGTTTTGCTGCTGGCTGTAACACTCTTGCTGAATTCTGGATCAGTCTGAAAAATCATTCTTACCATTAGTCACTTAGATACAAAAACATGGGTTAATAGGGTCCAGGCTGAATGTTACCAGCGTTTTCCTTCAGGTCATGTGCCGCCACTGTGTTGGTGTTGGCTTATTGCTTCAGGTATGCTGAGGAATGTAAATATGAGACAGAAAACTGAAAGCTTATCACACGCAAATACACTGCACAGCATTTTTCTGCTATGTCTAGACAAGTTGTTCCACGGTTTTAAACGAAGGCACCACCTCACTTCTTTTTTCATGGTCCCCTCAAATAAACAGTGAATTAAAATGAACTGGTCAACATGGTTAAATGTATTTATTTTATTCTGTTAAACAAGCTTATTTTTGAAGTTTGCAAGGAAAAAAACATGCACATGACATTGTGTGCTGATTGTGTTTTTCATGTAGCTTTTTAGTTGCTGTGAATAGCTGTATCTAAAAGTTTTTCTGCAAGGAAGAGTTGAGTGTGGATCAAATGTGCTGAACTACCTTTGTGTGACCACAGTGCCACTGAAATTAAATAGGAGGTATGTTTGTTTGGGCAGTTTTAATGTGAAAGTAAGAGTGTGGTCCTCTGGGAGCTAACACTGTAATGGTCCCAACATGGAAGACTCAGGTGAAAAACAAAAAATGAAGGATTGCAGGATTGCCTAAACCACTGAACATACCCACTCTAAGACAGACCCAGCACACAGTGGACAACCTAAAGTAGATCAGAGTGAGCTTTCACTCCAACAGTCCCAACAAATGATGATCTCCCTGTAATGCTGACATGTCAATCACATTTCATCATTCACATTTCGATACTTAGGAACACAAACATCTGTCAGTGTCTTAAATGATAGCATTAATAAAAGTGTTTTTAAGGTTCTCTGTTTTCAAATGGTAAGTACCTATCTAATAATTACATAAGTATATTTTCCTCATAATGATGCAACAGTTTAATCATGTTATATTTAATATGCTGCTGTACTATAATGTGTTCCTTTGTCTCCAAAAAGAACCTGACATTTAATCTGTATTTTAAAAGATTAATATTTAGCTGAAAGAGCCAGTGTGTAGGATTTAGGGGATATATTTGCTGAAATGGACTATATTATAACAAGTATGCTTTCTTTAGTGTATAATCACCTGAAAATAAGACTCTCTGTGTTTTTGTTACCTTAGAATGAGCTGTTTATATCTACATAGGGAGTGGGTCTTCGTCCACAGAATCCGCCATGTTGAACCGCCATGTTTCTACAGAATTGCAGAACAGACAAACCAAACGCTGGCTCTAGATAGGGACATTGAAGTTTTTGTGTAGGCCACCATAGTTAGAAGCCCCTCTGTGATGAGAACGTTGGAGAAACATTGCTTTTTTTTTAATGTGGAACTGCTTTATCAGTGGTTTTACTGCTTTAAATCACCCGGTCCGTTTGTTTTGAAAAGGAAGAGACCTCTGCAGATAATTCAGGTCCTGCAAAAAGCCTCACGAACGTCTGGATCTTAACTTAATAGAGAAAAAGTTGAGTTCAGGTGCAAATCTTAATTTTTAATACTTCATTAATCCACAAGGGGAAATTCAATCTTTTCACTCTGTTGTCATATACATATACACACAGGGCCGAAATACACACACACACACGCAGAACCAGGACCTATACAAGCATTACATGGATAGATGTCAGGGTTAGGGGGCTGCCCCGAGCTGTTGGGGGGTTCGGTGCCTTGCTCAAGGGTCCACACTCCATATATTTGATCCGGGCAGGGACTTGAACCGGCGACCCTCTGCTTCCCAAACAAAGTCCCTATGGACTGAGCTAACAACTCGGCTTTGACAGGCCAAACAACGGGGGAAAAACACTGTTAATTCTTTTAAGAATATTCTGCTTTACTGAGTGCTTTTACTGTGAGGTGGGCACACATAAAGTTATCAAAGAACACTGAAGGAATCCTAGCTTGGAGAAGTTTCAGCTGGTTGCAATCTGCAGTCCTCCTTTAAATAAAAATACCAAATCATGTAAGGGACAGCAGGTATCACAATGTCAGCCTGTGTATTTTTTTTTGTATTCAAGTTATTCTCTTGTGTATCTTGTCATGTGACTTTTAGGGCTGGCAGTGACTGGATGGACAGTCAGCACTGCATCCGAGTGTCAGAGTCAGAATGTGATCTGACCTTTGACCTTGTGCCTTACGACAGGTAGGAACATGACCTCTATCTACTTTCTTACTATATAATGACGAAAACTCTGTGTGTGTGTGTGTGTGTGTGTGTGTGTGTGTGTGTGTGTGTCTTCCACGTTTTCCTCCTCACTGACTTGGTCAATCCATGTGAAATTTGGCACAGTGGTAGAGGGTAATGGGAGGATGCGAATGAAGCAATATTACATCAACTGGCCAAAGGAGGACGCTATAGCAACCGATTGAAATTGCACGAACCCATAACTTCCGGTTATATTGATTTTCCGCCATTTTGAATTTTTTGAAAAACACTTCAAATCGATCTCTTCCTAGGAAGTTTGACCGATCTGCATGAAACTCGGTGAACATAATCTAGGGACCAATATCTAAAGTTCCCTCTTGGCAAAAGTTGGAAAACTTACTAAAACTGAGCTTCTATGAGGCAATGAATATTGCGGAGGGTGTGGCTCATCACATACAGGTGTATAACATCTCAAGGGTTTCACCGATCACCACGCAACTTTGTAGGCATATGACCACACATAATCTGAGGGGACCCCTCCATTATTGATCTGATCAAACAAAATGGGGGCGCTAGAGAGCTAATTTCTTATCTAGGCCTAACCGCCATATCGATTTTTACTAAACTTGGTAGATATGTAGAACAGGACGCCTCAAGGTGACTGGAGAAATTTAACTCTAACTGGCAACTGGGTGGCGCTATAACAACAGAAAAATGCTTAAAAATGCGACCGATCGCTGTGGCTCCCCCTGTGGCCGAATGTTGTTGTTTTTTTCTTATTTTTGGTATGACTAAGTCATGGTATGGTATGCTGTACATAATCACGGAAACTGTCAGTGTGTCATTCTGTCAGTCATTCTGTCTGTCCCACGTTTTTCTACTCACTGACGTGGTCAATCTATGTGAAACTGTTCGTGGGCAACTGTGCACTCAAAGGGTATGGACTAGTCTCTATAATATTACTATTGGGTTTAAATATCTGGTATGTTCAGTCACCTAACATACTTCACATTCATGTCTCATTTCTTTCTTTTTTTTAAAGATTTTTTTGGGGCATTTTCAGCCTTTTATGGATAGGACAGACAGTGTGAAGGAGGGAGAGAGAGGGGAAGTGACATGCAGCAAAGGGCCACAGGCTGGAGTCGAACCTGGGCCGCTGCGGCAACAGCCCTGCACATGGGGTGTCCGCTCCACCGCTAAGCCAACAACGCCCCTCATGTCTCATTTCTAATGCCACTCCTGTTCAATATATTCCTACGGAAACATACATATATTTCTCTGTTATAAGCATAATTTATGTCCCATTCCCTTAACCATCTTAATCTTAGTTTTGCTTTATCATATATAGTAGCATACATTGTTATGAGGCTACCCAAGTGTGAGTTTGTGTATTCTTTAAATGTGATATCAGAACATAATGTTCCCAGATCAGGCTCACAGAAACAAAAAGGGAGTGGTTAGTCCTCCCTGCTTGAAGACTTCTTTACTGTAATCATCTAGATCTAGATCTAAAACTAAATCAACAAGTCCTCTGAATTAAATGACAAAATACTTTTTTGTCCTCAACCTCCAGAAGGACACAGGGAAGTGTTTTATTATGTTATTTTATGTAGCCCAATATCACAAATCACAACCTTGTCTCTTTACAATCTGTACAGCATATGACACCCTTTGTTCGTAGAGCCATCCATTCAGACAAGGAAAAACTCCCCAAACAAACCCTTTAAAGAGAAAAGATGGAGGAAACCTCAGACAGCAACAGAGGAGGGAATCAAACCTTCGGGACAGATAGACATGGAGCAGATGTGTGTACAGGATAGACCGGAGTTAACAGAGTCAAATTACACTAAGAACAAACAGGATGGCAAGTATTTGGATAGATTTTAAACATAAAGGAGGGATATGGATCTTGGAGGACCTCCAAGTGTCTCCAAACAAAACTAAATCACACAACCTCCGCTCCACCATGGAGAGCTGGACAAGAGGACAGACTATACAAACACCACAAGGCAAAACTAAAAAACATAATTAACACAGACAAACACACACACACGGGCTCACGCGCACGCACACACACACACACACACACACACACACACACACACACACACACACACACACACAGTGATAGAGAGAGAGGGAGTCCAAGGATGCTGTTAGAAGACTGAGTGTCAGTGACGACAGCAAGGAGAAACTAGGGACACTATGCAGAGAGATGATTACAACACGGGTGGATTATGAGACAACTGGCCCCTGGGCCCAGATACACATAGGGCCCCACCACCTCTCCTACACAGCAGCAAGACACACAGACTTTGTGGTGGTTTTCCATGGCTTTGTAGTCCCTCTGTGTCTTTTTGTGATTTTGTGTCTCCTTTTGATCATTGTGTGTCTTCTTGTGGTTGTTTTGTGTCTCTTTTAGGCTTTTTTGTGTCTTTTTGTTGTCTTGTGTCTCTCTGTAGTCGTTTTGTGTCTCCTTGTGGTAGTTTTGCGGTTCATTTTCTTGTAGTCATTTGGGTCTTTTTGAGATAATTTTGTGTGTTTAGGTGTCACTTTGTTGTCATTTTGTCTCTCTTTGCGGTTGTTTTGTGTACCTTTGCCATCAGTCTTGTGTCTTTGTGGTTGTTTTATGTTGTTGTTTTTTATCTTGTGTCTCCTTGTAGTCATTTCGTGTCTGTGTGGTTGTTTTGTGGGGTTTTTTTGTAGTTGTTTGCCTCTTTCAGGTAATTTTTATGTCTTTTTTGGTGTCACTTTGTTGTCATTTTTTGTCTCTGTGGTTGTGTTATGTATATATTGACATTTTGTGTTTCTTTGTGGTTTTATTGTGTCCTCTTATAGTCATTTGGGTCTTTTCAATGTAATTTTGTGTCTGGTGGTTGTTTTGTGTTTCTTTGTGGCCTTTTTGTGTCTCTGTGGTTGTTTTATGTCTTTTTGTAGCCATTTAGATCTTTTCTTGCTAATTTTGTGTCTTACTGGAGTATTTCTGTGTCTTTTTGTTGATTTTTTGTCACTCTTATTTATGCATTCTTGTCCAACAGGAGCTACACTGCTGATATCAAAACAGAGCCTGAGACTTTGGACTATGACTATGACCTAGAGGAGTTCCCTCACACTGATGCCCCACCCTTCAACCCCTACAGAGAGAGTAGGTATCATAAGCTCAAACACCAAAAAACCCACATATAACACACATTACAGTTGTCAGTAAGACGTGAGGAAACATACAGGTGTCTTTAATTTCCAAAAAAGGCCCTGAGAGAAAAAAACAAGCTCTGTGCAACAAGTACGATTCCTTTGTGGCACAACTTCAGCCAGCTCCTAGTCATTCCCCCTGCCTGCAGTTTTCCCTGCCAATTACCAGTTCTCCTTACATGCATATCCAGCCACTCCCTCCTTCTTCTGCAGAAACCCCTTTTCAATCTGACTGCCCCCCCACCCCCACCACCAACACCTCATCAATGCAAAAACTGCATTTTAGGTGAAAACAGACCTTGTAAAAGTCTGTCCAGGCTGAAGAATATGAAGTTGTGACGCATAGACAGGGAAAACAACTTTTTGGCTTGTGATGTCAGTGTGTGCCGCTATCTACTTTAAGGGGCATCACAAATGAGGCCTCAGATGGTGCAATGGTGGACATGGCCCAAATGGGCTCGCTCTAACCTCACTAACAGGACTAGTTACTCTTCCACTTTATTGAGAAACAGCTGATGTGTCAGAATGTGTTCCTGAGGTCACAGCTCAAGTTAGCCTTCTGGTGGAATTCTTTGGATTCTGATTTGTTATTGGTTATTTCTAATCATAATAAAAAGCTTTATTAATACAAGTTAGTTCCGACCAAGCAACAACAGGCATTCCATGAGTGCTGATATACTGTACAGTGTTACAGCACTGGGACTTTTAACTATGCATTTAACTATGTATCACTCCGCTTTACAGGTGTACTGAGCCATTAATTATGTTAATTAGCTGATATTAACGGTCATCTGAACAAACTTTGCATCGCAATGAAGAACATATTTCCTCAAATAACACAGTTAAATAATGAATGGTTATGACTGTTACTGCTATTTAGATGTAATAAATTGCACTTGTAGAGCTGTTGTATAAAAGCAATACGTAGCACACTTGATCATAGAGCATTTAAATGCGAATTGCACCAATTTCAAACACCACTGTGTCTCTCCAGGTATTGTGAAGGACCACTGCACATGTTGTCTAAAGCTTTCGTATCGCCAGAGGGAGCTGTGTGAGGACTGATAAATGTCCTGGAGTGATTGGCTCAGCGTCACTTAGAGCTAAAGCTGAGGCTTGAAGCTATAGTTAGAAAGAAGTAAGCTGACCAGACCTTTGTAGCCTGCTCCTCATCTGTGATACAGGCTAGAGACTCCAGATGGTATGAGCATAACACACCCCAATCTCGAACTGAACTATTGGCGGTCGACTTGCATTGTGGGTAATGTAGGCGCAGGGTTTTGATAAGAAAGAAGAATGTGGGAATGGGATGAATAGTAAATAAGACACCTTGAACTAATATGAATAAGCCTTACAGGTGGTCTCATCCTCTCCGCTGACTTGTCCTCTGCTCAGGTAACATCAGTGCTGTGAACTTCACTGTACAAGCTGTGGATGAGAAAATCATGATCCACATCATAGATCCTCTGACCAGTATTCATCAGACTGGCAAGCAGCTCAGCATCAGAGACATTCTCAAAAAGGACCTCAAGTATAAGATCAGCTACTACAAGGCTGGAAGTACAGGCAAGGTACAGTATACAGCTGCCAACAATGACACTAACATACAAAGAGTCTCACCAAAGTATCGAAAACTAACACATTTGTGAAATACCTAGTAGAATGATCATACAGTAGGTTTAAGTGTTTATGTGTTGGATCTATATGATTCATCAATTATGTTATTTCAAATATATACTATTATTTAAATTAAGATATTCATGTTAAAATTGTTTCATCCAATTTAACCATGCATAAACCAGGGGTGTCAAACATACGGCCTGCAGCCTATAACCAGCCAGCCAAAAGTTCCAATTCAGCCCACTCGATGACTTTTCACACCTAATATTGATGCACTTGTGAGGGCTGAGAGATGTCAGGCTTTAGGAGCAACTTTAACCAGTGTTAAATGCTACTTCAGAGGCTTTTCACCCCAACCATAGTACAGCTGTCTGAAAACAACTGATTTTTATCTTAGAACAATATTGGTAGAACATTGTTACTAAGGCACTGCCAAAACTTTAGATTTGTAAATGGTTTGTAAGGGAGGAGATAACTGAACCTGCTTCCTCAATAGCTTTCACTAAAGTTTGGTGTGGTGATGCCAGAATAACAACACAGGAGTGGAAATATATGGAAAAATACACATGTAATGACAGTGAGTTGTGGACTGAACGTGGAAAAATTGAGACATATTTTTGAAATTCCACCTATTTTTCCTGAGACATCTGCTCATCATCTGTTTTGTAAATAAATCAACATTTTCAAAATCTAATTTTTTTCTCTAACAGAAAAGGAAAAATTTGTAGGCGTTGTTATTTTTAGATGATCATGTAATGATTATACTGGTGTGGCCAACTGGAGATCAAATCGGGCTGTATGTGGCTAATGAACTGGAATGAGTTTGACACCCCTGGCATAAACTTTACAAAATGGACCAAAGTATATCTTTTGGTTAAACGTTTCACTTAGCATTGATAAGATGAAAAGCACACGAATACAGTGCTGTGGGTCAAGATATGCTGTTAACTGTAGGAAGTCCTTCAGAATGCAACACATTTACCAACATCAACACACCATGATTTAATTACATGCTTTTCAATAACTCTCCTTGATTGGGGTGGTATTTAAGCTTGTTTCTGGTTTCCTTATTATCAATCAATTAGTCATGTGACTTATTAACCACCATAGCTACAAACACAAACAACATTACAGTTGTCTTTTCAAATAGTCTATTTTTTTTTTTTTTAAAGAATCCCAGAGAACAGACGTGCAGTGGCTGAAACTTCACTCTCCTTTGTGCTCTTTGCGCATGGCAGGTTCATCCAGCACCAAACTGCATGTTAGATTTGTTTAAATGAATTGCCATTGCCGTGGTATGGGTGCTGTAAACAGTTTTTCAAGCTGAGTTTTGGTTTTTAAATACATGTGTAACTGAGAAAGCAATTCAGCGTCTGTCTCTGCTTGCACCGGGCAGTTTGCGAACACTAATCTGAAAGAGAGTTGGAGGGAGACGATGTGGTTTCATGCCAGATGAGCTTACTTGATAAGCTTTATGGGTGTTGACTGCCTAAATTAGGCTGGCAGTATTGAAATATTTTAATAGTGGTTTAATTGACAAACATTACTGAGGCTACTGAGGGCAAACACCATCATTACTTGGCTGTCCATGAAGGCAGGTCAGGGAAACATGGACGCAGGGCGTTTGGTTTGCATGCATTAACTGTGGTGGCTGTGACAAGTAAAGTTGAAGAGGGAGGAGCAGCAGTTTCACTCGGAGTCAGTTGTCAGGCACAAAGCAAACATTTAATTGAGAATTAATGCCATGGATCACATTTAAAAAAACAATATAAAATTATTAGAAGAAACTGAATAAAATTGTGCCACTTATCTAGTAAGAGGCTGAAAGGACAGATGCTTGAGCACCACCTGGGGTCTATCTGTGCACATGCCTGGTTGTGATAGTGGGATGGTTGCAACAGCACCACTTTAATCAGTTGTATGATCACTTCCTTTTTGACCTTGCATTTTAAAATTTATAGCTGTGTGAAGAAGTGTGCAGATTTCACAGCCAAAACCAACGCACTCACTCCCAACTCATCACATATCAGCACTTGGAATCCTGGGTGTGTCTGTTGTTGACGTCTGTGATGCCGTGTCAAGTTACGCCTGTTACATGCTCGATGCATACAGCCTTTTTCACAACAAACTTACAACAAAATAAACAAATATATGTGGTTAGGTTTAACAAAAACATTATGGTTTGGCTCTACATTCATATGGGAAGTGGACACTGGCCTCCTGGATGAAACTCTGGTGTTGTTGCTGCTACAGCTAGCTAAAAAAATAGCTGACAGAGGTGGGGATGGTTCTAACATCTTTTCAAAAAAGATTTTACATTCAGGTAAAATGGGATGTTTTTCTGAAGTGAAACCAGCATGTTTTTAAATCTACCAGGTAACATAAAATCATGAGTTATTTAGCTACTGTGTGCCACCCTGTGATATCATCCCTATCCCTATTTTTAATGCTTTAAAAAATATAAAAGATGATGTAGTCCATGACGGCCATAAAAATCTAGAATAAGCAAATTTTTTTTACACATATGAATGTTCATTGTAGACAATATGGCATCAAGGAAACATGCAGCAAAAGATGTGAAAATGTAATGGTAAGTGCTTACAAAGATGTGACCAGTACGCGGCAGTATAAAATCTAGAGACCTCATACAGTCCAGAATAATGTTCTTATTACAGAATAAGATCTTATTACAGAATAAGATCTGATCCGGAGGCTAGATCTGAACAGCAAGATGGTGTTGCACCAGACATGAATCATGAAGAGCCTCTTGCACCCTATCCAGTGCTCAGAAGGTCTACTAGACCTTGAAAACCACAAGAGAGACTTATAGAGCAAGTGTGGACTGTATGAAGTAAAAACAAAAGGACATGGTAATTCTGTGTTGAAGGTAATGTGTTATATTGTAACGTGTTATTGAATGTTGAGACTCATTTGGTTTGGTCAAAGATATTCGAGGTATTTTGAAAAACAGAAAAAAAATCCTGATGCTGGTGTTGCTCAGGATTGCTACATCTATCACCACTGCCTTCTTCTGTTCTTTGTCGATCAACACGATATCCGGGTCGTTAGCCATCAGCAGTCTGTCAGTCAGGATCTGGAAGTCCCACAGGATCTTACCTTTGTCATTCTCAACCACCTCAGGAGGTGTCTCCCATTCTGACTTTGGGACTTCCAGCCCATACTCAGTGTAGATGTTCCTATACACTATGCCAGCCATTTGGTTATGGCATTCCATGTGCGCTGTTCTTGACTGCATCTTACACCCTGCTATTATGTGCTGAACTGTCTCAGGAGCATCTTTGCACAGCCTGCACCTGGGGTCCTGTCCGGTGTGGTAGACCCCTGGCTCTATTGAGCTTGTACTAAGTGCGAGTAAGGCCCTGTGTCCATATAGCGCCTTTTTCTGGCAGAAAGGCGCTGGAAGGGTGCTGCAGAGCGCTGGGATGAAGCGTCTTTGCGCCCCAAAGAAAACGCTCACGAGGGTTTTCGTTTCTATGACAACAATATCTTGACAATTCCTGTAGCCCGCAGTTTTGCAGGTTTATAGTGATATATATAATGCTTCTGTGCTATCTACTCACATCTTTTCCAAAGTCCAGTGCTTATGACTCTGAACATGTCACTGGAGTGAAGTAGAGGTTCTTGATGTGTTTGAAAGTCAAAAATATTTTACCTGGCAATGTATATTCTTAATAGAAATATAGTATACTGTAGATCCATAACAAGTTTTAAAAGTAACACTAGTGGTATCTTGAGTTTGTGGTGGTTTTCTTGGCAATCTACCACAAATATACCACCCAACTTCACCATACATAAAATCAAACTCTGCTCAACAAATGCTGTCTCAATCAGTTAGGTTTTATCCACCTAAAAACAGCCCACCTAAAACAAATCAATATCAGTTCAAGTGTACACCATATTTGGAATATTTTTTACCACTTTATCTTGCCATCAGACAGCCATTAGACATCAGACAAAAACAGTAATTTTAGATCCATGGAGGTACACAATGCTGCATTGACCAGTTAGTGTGCAAGGCAAAGCTGTGAAAACAGTCTAAATACAGTGTACACTCACACTTATATTGATTTTTTTGGTTGGATTTATTTTTTTAATAGCAAAAGTATGTTTTGTTTGGGCTGCCACCTGCAGCAGTACATTGCTTAGCTTCTGTATTCGTAGATTTGGTTCATCAAAGATGCTAACAAAGCAACATAAAAGAAGCACAGCGGAAACATCAGCTATATTAGACCAATGTGTTTAACTATACACTACCGGTCAAAAGTTTTAGAACACCCCAATTTTTCCAGTTTTTTATTGAAAATTATGCAGTTTAATGTCTCATTGTACTCTGAAATGAAAGCATAGAACAAATAAACAATTGAGGTCAAAAAAGAAATCATGGAATCAATTTATAAACCAAAATGTATTCTAAACTTTTGACTCATCAAAGTAGCCACCTTTGGCAGATATAACAGCTGAACACACTCGTGGCATTCTTTCTACAATGGAAATCAAATATTCTGCAGAAAGTTCTTCCCAACTCTGTTGCAGAAGTTCCCATAAATGTGTGGCACTTGTAGGTTGCTTTGCTTTCACTCTTCTGTCCAGTTCATCCCAAACCAGCTCAATGGGGTTTAAGTCTGGAGACTGTGCTGGCCGCTCCATGTTTTCAAGCTTACCATCTTGTTCTTTTTTCCTGAGGTAGTTCTGGCATAGCTTGGACGTATGTTTTGGGTCATTATCTTGCTGTAGGATGAACCCCTGACCAACTAGGCGCATACCAGAGGGTACTGCATGGCGCTGCAGAATGCTGTGGTAGCCGTTTTGGTTCAGGGTGCCTCTCACTCTGTACAAGTCACCGACCCTGGATCCAGAAAAACAGCCCCAGACCATCACGCTTCCTCCTCCATGTTTGACAGTTGATGTCACACACTGAGGAACCATCCTTTCGCCTACTCGACGGCGTACAAAAATCCTGCGTGATGAACCGAAGATTTCAGACTTTGATTCATCAGTCCATAACACCTTCTTCCAGTCTTCAGTAGTCCATTGGTGGTGTTTCATGGCCCAGGCAAGCCTCTTCTTCTTATTCTGATGTCTTAGCAATGGCTTTCTTGCTGCAACTCTACCGTTCAAACCTGCAACTCGAAGTCTTCTCTTCACAGTTGAAACTGAGACTTGCTTACTACGACCACTATTAAGCTGTGCTTGAAGCTGTTGTCCTGTGAGCTGCCTATCACGCAAGCTGTTGACTCTCAGAAACTTGTCTTCTGATTCTGTTGTGGCTTTGGGTCTGCCAGACCTCTTCCTGTCAGAGTTTCTCCCAGTTTCTGAGTGCCTTTTGATGGTGAAGGAAACTGTACTCACTGACACCTTGACTTTCTTTGCAATTTCTCTGTAGGAAAGCCCTACATTTATAAGTGTTATGTTGGTCTGTCTCTCTTCCATTGTTAATTGCCTTTTTCTTGCCATTTTTATGGTAACACACTACTTTCTGCAGTACAATACTGTTCAAATGATGCTCACAAGGGTATGGTACCACAGTGTGTTCCAACACTGCTTTTATGCAGACAGAGGGGGTTGTAAGTAATCAAGAAAAGTTGGAACACCTGTAGGAATTGGTAGCACCAACTTTCAAGGCTTGATCAACCTCCATTGCTGCAGAACGGCTTTAAGTTGTTAACCCATTTCTTGTTCCCTGAAAAAGGCCTTTTTGTATAATTCTGAAATGTATATTATTTTTCAGTTTTGGGTAACCTTACCCTTTTTTTAACCTCTAGCAGTTCACTACTTACCTTTGTACCATTTCAAGCTATTCATTGGACTTGAACGGCTTGAATTTCAATAAAAAACTGGAAAAATTGGGGTGTTCTAAAACTTTTGACCGGTAGTGTATATCTTTGAACATTACAGTTACAGCTATGAATGACAACAGAAATAAACAAGCAGTGAATTTCATACATCTCTGCAATTTCAATCAGTTGCCAGTTGAATAGTTAGTTGCCAGCTGCCAGGCACACCTACTTTATAAAAAATGTAAAAGACTATAACCAAGGCTGAATAGAGTAGACTGATATGACTCTAACATCTGTAAATCTGTACTGTAAATATAACGCTGCAGCAGCCACTGAGTTTAGCTCAGCATAAAGACTGAAGCCAGGGGTTAACAGCTACCAGCAGCTCTGAAATTCACTGATTAGCACGTTAGGTAAGTGGTTGTGGTTTTATTGAGGATTATGTGCTGAACTAGCAAGGACATAATCTGGCACACAATCCTCCATAACCAAGTTGTTACACAGACAAGATGTAACATGTAGTAAGAGTCAGAAGTTCTGGTAATTTTTTAAATTTTGAAAGAGCCAGGCTAGTTGAGCCGAACTAACCAGCTGCTGGCTGTTAATGGACAAATATGAGAGTGGTATGAATCTTCTTAGCCAACGCTCAGCAAGTATTTTCCAAAACAGCCTTAGCAAATAACTACAAACATCACATGCGGCCATTAATATTGATGTCTGCTTTAGAGAGAATAGCACTTTAGGACTTACTATGAGCTTCCCTTTGAGAGAGAGGCTGTTCCATCACCAATAGGAAGATAAAATAAAGATCATTAAATAAAAGTGTAGGTCCACACTGAAAGTATGATTATGGCCTCAGAGGCTTATTTAATATTATGTCAAAAACGTCAATTACAGAAATTATTTCAGTTGTAGTGTGCAGGATTTATACTGGCAGAAATGGAAAATAATGTCATAAGTAGGCCTATGTTTCTTTAGTGTATATTCACCTGAACATAATAATTGTTGTGTTTCCATTAGTTGCGCTGCGCCTCTGTTCCATGTATTTTGGCCGTAAGCGTTGTGTTTTCTTGACCTTAGAATGAGTTGTTTATATCTACATAGGGAGTTGGTCCTCCTCTACAGGGATCACCATGTTGCACTGCCATGTTTCCACAGTAGCCCATAAGAGATTACTAAACATTGGCTGTAGAGAGGGTCATGCATGTTGCTGTATTGGCCACTGTAGTTAGCAGCCGCTCTGTGACTGAAAAACACAGATTTTGTTTTTGTTTGAAACGGCTTTATTCAGTCATCTTAACGCTTTTAATTACCAGTTGTTTTAGAGAGGAAGAGACCTCTATGGATAATTCAGCTCCTGCTAAAAACCTCCTGAAAATCTGGATCTTAAGTTATCAGAAAAAAACAGATGAGCATACATTAGCAGTTGCTAGGCTAATGGCCCGTCCCCGGTACAAATTGCGAGTCCTGGGATAGCAAAGGAATGACCCACCCTGATTGGCTAGTACTCATGGCCCACATTGGTTAGATAAGTTAGGTTTAGACAAAATGAGTGGGATTGGTTCGCGTTAGAGTAAGAATGTCAGGGTAAGCCAATCAGAGGCAGAGTAAAGCAGAGTAAGGCGGGCCATTCCTTCGCTATCTTAGGACATGCAAATTCATATCTCCGACATGCCAAACATAAATTAAAACTGCTCTATTCAGTTTGTTTAGGAGTTGGAGAGACCTCTGGATAATTCAGCTCCCAGTAAAACCCTCCTTAATGTCTGGATCAGAAATTAGGTGGCAACACATAGCAGCAGTGCAGTCTGTCTGCAACATGCCAAACAGTGTAGGAAAAACACTGATTTGTGAAGTGAAACTGCTTTATTCAGGATTTTTACCGGTTTTAGTCACCAGGTCCATTTGTTTTTGAGAGGAAGAGTCCTCTGTGGATAATTCAGCTCCCTGTAAAAACCCCATGAACAAAAACTGCTGCAATCTGCAATCCTCAGCACTGGACACAACTAAATCTACCTAAATCTTAGACACTAGACCTCGATCAAGAAATGTTTAATGTCTAAATGTCTGAATGATAAGTTGGATATATGTTTAAATGTGTAATGTTTTCTTCTTACCTGATAGAGAGACATCATATCTGACTCCAGTACAGCAGAGGTGTCGGGGCTGGACGCAGGACAGAGTTATTGCTTCATGGTGGCAGCTTTCATCCCCTCCAGAGCCAAAGGCACCCAGCAGGGAGCCTGGGGCATACAGCAGTGTACACCTGGAGAACCTAACATTGTGCAAGGTGCGCACACTCTGTATACATTGCACTACACTACACTACACTGGGTATGGACATAGAAAGATCTGAGAGTAATGTCAGCGTCACATTAGGGCAGACAATAATTCCTGTGATTTCTGTGCACCACAGAATTCATGTGATGGCTGCTGCAGACATCCACATGGCCTTGGGTCAGACCCAAGGTTTCTGAAATGACAGCAGCATTGCACTTCCTAGAAAATGAAAATGAATGCTTTTGGCAATTTTGGGTGGCATTGCCAGGTCATGAGTCCTGCCTGAGGCTTTTATGGATAAGAGGGTCCTTTGTTGAATGTGCTTAGAGCCCTTTCCAGTTGACGTATTTAGTGGTCAGTTAAGCCTCTAAGAGCTTTCTAGTGAACCAGCATAATTTTGTTAACATGCACTGTTTTACCCAAACACACTGCCCATCCCTAAAGCCTGACAAACAAGCATTCCTACCTCATGAAACATCTGCTTAGCTGATATTTTTGTGAAAAAAGACAACAACAACTAAAAAACAAAAAACAAAAGGTAGACTGTGAAATTTTTCTTTAAAAAAGCTAGAAATAACAGAAATGTTCTCATGCTTGGCCTCAGTGGTGAAACATCCCTTAAATGTTTCCTGTGTTTGTGTGATTATAGTGGTATGGAAAATTCATGTCACAATGAAAAACAACTCCCTGAGTTATTTAGCACAAAAAAATATTTTATAACTAATTGTCATTTAACATATGTTTTTAATGTAATTATGACACAGTATCAGAGTCAGCTGTATGGGTCACATATCACGTGTACACTTTTTCATTGCTCTCAAAGTACACAGAAGTAGATGTACATCTTAAAAACAGGGACAACAAAGGAGGTAAACAAACATCTGACCATGAAGTACCATAAAACTTCAATTAATAGCACAGGCTATTATTTACTTAAATCACTGAGCTCAACGGGCCCATATTTGGGACAGTGGTCCATATAACGTGTACATACTGACACAACCCCACTTTATCCTGTTAAAACAATACTCTCAACTTGGATTAATATTTATGAAAAACCTTTTTGATTCTTTTGATCTGAGGACCCTTATGGACTAAGGGAAGTTGAATAACTTACAGGGTAATTGAGGAGTGGACACATGGACAATGATTGAATTATGGAGAATCTAACCTAGCTGACTATATGTAGCATCTTCATACTAACAAAAGTGTAAACATTTATGCACGAACTGAACCGCCATCTAATGTTAGCTCAGGTGGGTAGCCAACAACCTGGTTTTATACATACAAAGAACTACAGTAAAAATGACCTGCTTGGCAACCAGAGCAGGCATCTCATTTAGACAGGCCTTTATTTGTCAAAATATGTAGCCACACTGGGCTAGTAAAAGGGACTGGGTGTTTAAATGGGAGTAGGCTTTTAATTGAAGTTTTACAGGTCATTCTTCAACTATGGTCCACTTTGCCTGGAAATTTTAGAAAAGTCTATTAAGAGAAATGTATTGATATCTTATATATATACAATATTTTCAGTAATATAATACTGATATTGTCATTTCTATTACCATATATATATATATATATATATATATATATATATAGATAGATAGATAGATACATACATATATATGTATATGTATATATTTCCATCACAATAAATCAAGTGATGGAAATAAACTTGTGGGAAAACGTTTACACAATCTCATTAAATGCTAGATTGCTAGTGTCTGTCTCTCCATTCTGTACATTGCGATGGAAATGACGATAACCCCAAGGGCTTATGGAAGAAGGCACAAGATACTAATATATCTGACAACACATTCATTAAAATTTGCATTTATGTGTCATTTGTGTTTGAAGTTAATATTAGATCAGTATCGAATTCAAATTGAGCAGGATTGAATGTCCAAAATCTGGCTCAGGGACAAAAGAAATATAGTAAAAACTACACAGGGCCACTTTTTACATAATAAAAAAATGACTTATTTGTCATTTAATTTCTGTATGTTCCTTTTGGTGTCAATTGAGTGTAAGATAATATGTATAAAAAGTATCTACGGTTTAAAAAGACAACAACAGCAAAATGGAATCTGTTTGCAGTCAGACAGTAGTGCAATAGTGCAGAGGATGTTGGAATAAATATAGAATGATTAATGTAACAGGTTGTTTTACATATTTATATTTCTTTCATTAGTTTTTATTCAGCCATTCTTAATCTTCCATGCTGGCAGAACAGGTGATACAAACAACACAGAGAGCTGCTCTATAGAGCCACTAGAGGTTAAACATTGTTTTCTGTGTGTTTAAAGGGATGAATGATGAGACAGATCTGTCTAACAGCAATTCTCATTGTCCCTACAGACTTAAGCCTTGGAGCGTGGGTCGGTATAGTCTTCATCATGCTCACAGTCCTCATCATCATCATCACAGTGACAGTCCTCTGCTGCAAATGCTGCCGACAAAAGAACCCATCTCAGTCATCAGCACCTGTTTAGTGTGTGTGTGTGTGTGTGTGTGTGTGTGTGTGTAGGTGTCTTTCAAGCACAGAGAGCTGGTCTCTCTTCAGTTTTCTATCTCCTCTTTGTTTCTAGGAAAACATCCTTTTACATTGCTAGGCTGTGTGTTTACAGTATAATGTAGTTTGCATTTTTTATTTTTTGTTTTCATTTACATGAATGTGAACATGTGCAACTTGTTCCGACAATGCAACTGTGTTAAGGTCAAACTATCTGCATTTTAAGCACCACCTGTGCATTTCTTGCATTCATCTTGTGTGTGTGATCATTTGTACATCAAGAATCATGTACGGCTTGGCTTTAGAATATCAAACGCTAACCACAGCAACAGTTCACATTAGAAGAGTTGTGTCAGAAGCTCGTTAAGAAGATCTAAACTATGATTTGTCTACCTGTTAGATTGTATGAGTGCAGACTAAATGTATAACATTCCCTGACAACTTTATTCCCAAGTCTTATCTATCCTCTTTTTTTTTAACTCATTATGGCAACCCAGTTGGGCTCACACTGTCTCCTTTAAACTTATTTTTCATGATTTTTTGTTTGTATTAAGCTTTCCCTAAAAGTTTTGTCAGACACAAATCACTACTAACAGTACAGTAAACCATGCTCTATAGTGGCACCTAGTGGCTGTACCATGAAACTTAGCAAACCCATCTCTTAAAAACCACATTCATCTATTGTCTTAGCCTTATGTGTAATTCAGACTCTTCATTCTTTTGTTTTTAATGTCAGAAAAGAAACTTTTGTTGATCAAAAGGATGGAAAAGCAATAAAACAATAAAAATGGCAAAGCAACGAGAGATCCCTTTCCTCTCTCATTGGCTGTATTATTATTTTCTCTCATCAACTTTGAGCATTCCCCAAATGTAGAGACGTGTTTACCCTCTACATATCGAGATGCTTCTAGACTTACTAGGCTTGATCTTCATGCTGGCCCACTTGAGGTTCTTATTTACCTTCTCTAGTAGCCTCTTTGTACATGGCATTGTTGTGGTCACCAGTGTCATGTCATCCATGTAAGCCCTAACTGGTGGAAGATGCAACCCATTCTGCCGTCTTTCCCCACCTACCACCCACTTAGAAGCCCTGATGATTACTTCCATCGCCATAGTAAATGCTAATGGAAAAATTGTACACCCTGCCATAATACCTATTTCTAGCCTCTGCCAACCTGTTGTTAAACCTGCCGTTCTTAGACACAACCTGATATCCTGAAAGTATGCTTTCACTAAGTTAACAACTACCTATGGCACTCTGAAGTAGTCAAACGCACTCCAAATGAGGCTATGCGGTACTGAACCAAACACATTTGCAAGATCTAAAAAAAGAATGCCTTAAGGAAATTTCTTCAAATTAGGCACAAATGTCCACTTGGACTCAGCCATTAAGTAACTAGTTTTTGGTGGTCAAAGGTCAAGGTCACTGTGACCTTGGCTTTCTCATACTTGTGAATGCAATAATTGAAGCTCACCTTAAGGGAATTTCTTCAAATTTGGCACAAAGGTTGACTTGGACTTGAGGATGAAATGATTAGATTTTGATGGTCAAGGGCTGAAGGTCAAGGTTGTTGTAACCTTGCATCTCTGTCATTCTCGTGAACTTGATATCTCAACAGTTTGAGGGAAGTTTGACACAAACATCCACCTGGACTGAAGAATAAACTGACTGGAATTTTGTGGTCAAAGGTCAAGGTCAGTGTGACCTCACAAAATATGTTCTTGGCCATAACTCAAGAATTCATATGCCAATTATGACAAAACTTAACACAAATACCTAATAGGATAAAATAATGAGGTGATGACATTTAATATCCAAAGGGTTAAAGGTCACCTTAAAGAATGATGGCACCATGACCTCCACTTGTATTGATCATATCTTTACCAACACACCTGAGTTATGTTCTAAAGTACAATCTGTTCCCATTGGTTGCAGTGATCATAATTTAATAGTAATTGTAAGGAATACAAAAGTACCTAAGCCTGGACCCAAAGTAATACTTAAAAGAACAAATAGAATATTTACTCATACAAGAATGTATGCTGGATGCTGGTCTAATATGTTGTTGAGTATTTATACTGAAGAAGCTCTGTCCAAATTTAAAGAAATCTTCATGCCTCCGGTTGATGAACATGCACCACTTAAGAAGTTTACTGTCAGAAATGCCAGAACACCATGGCTGGACAAAGAAATCAAGGAACATATGAAACAAAGAGAGCAAGCGAAAACCCCCCCAAAAAACTCCGTTAATTTTGTATCAGAACTCATCTTTCAGTACAGACAAACATAATTACACAACTACTTGAGGTAATTTCACTCTACCAAAAGTAAAGACAAATACTATCAAACGAACATGTACAGAGTGATGTATGAATGGAACTCATTCCCCAGACACATTACACAGGAAAACAGTAAAACTTGTAGGAAGCTGTTATAATGAATACACACACACACACACACACACACACACACACACATATATATATATATATATGTATTCATTATTAGAATCATTATTATTATTATTATTATTTTTTAAGATTATTTTTTCAGGCTTTTGCCTTTAATGCACAGGACAGAAATGGGGTGAGAGAGAGAGCGGGGGCTGACATACAGCAAATGGTTGCAAGCTGGAGTCGAACCTGCGACCACTGCAGCGATGCATCGCCTTTGTGCATGGGGCGCTGGCCCTATCTACTACGCTACTGACGCCCTATATTATAATTATTATTATTATTATTATTGATTTCTCTCCAATAAATAAGAGTGCTATGTGTGCTGCTCTATAGCTATAATTATAAATATAATTATAGTTATGGTTACAATTTGTGGTTATGAGTATTATTATTATTATTATTACTGTTGTTGTCAGTATTGTTATTATTAATACTATTATTGATGTTAATATGAATACGATGTATAGTATGATTATATAATTGGGATATTGATGTCAGTATGGTATATATGGTATGATTACGGTATGATAATCATGCCATATACCATACCATATGACTATCAACATCATAGTGATGTTGATAGTCATATGGTATGGTATATGGCATGATTGCATCATGGTGACATTAATATTGATATGATATACAGTATGATTATATCATAATGTGTAATCTAATTTACAACATGGTTTATAGTATAATATACAGTATAATGCAATTTGTAGTATTTATATATGGATTGTAGATGGAGAAATATATGATTTGGAAATGTGTTGGGAACATTAAGTGAAATGGTGACTGAAGGGCCACTTATAATTTACAATACTGAATAACTGTACTGTCTGTGAAGTGTGTTTTGGTTTACTGTTTCTTTTTGTTTGTTTGGATTTTAATTTATTATTATTTTTTTTTTATGTTACAGTGATGCATTGTTATGTAATTGTATGCATGTGTTGGACCCCAGGTAGAATAGCGGCAGCATTTGCTGCAGCAAATGGGGATCCCAGTAAACGAAACTCCACCAAGTCATGTTTTGGATGATTTTGACATAATCTGATAAAAAGCTCAAGTATTAACTCCTCTGACCAGTCTGTGGATAAACAGCATGTACACTGACACTAATTATAAAGTGAAAAATGAACTGTAAACCAGCAGCATTCTATAGTCTCTTAACGACAAACCTGACTCACCTGTTGGAATTATAGATGAGTTTTATTTCTTATTTTTTTTCCAACACAGAATCTCACATTTAGACAGCAACACATACATATACAATATCACACATTAATGTATTATCATAACAAGAATACCATGGCTTCACCATGGTAAAACACAGAAGTTTGTTTGAATATCATTTCACTCAACCATGGCTTAGAGCATACATTATAGAAAACACACGCACACACACACTGCAATGTAAATGAATGGATGAAAAGCTCCAGAAGCAACTTTATCCTCTCTGAACCTCTCTTAATATCACTGCTCTGACAACTCCTTCAAATAATGTTCTCCTCATCTCCATGTCTTCATCATGTAACATATATTATAATAACAGCCTGTACATAAATTAATACAAAAATGAGTCAATAGAAAAAATAAATAAGTATGTCAGCAATAACAAATAATTCAACTGTAAATAATAAACAACCTGGTCATGTCCTTTTTTTTGTTACAGTGAACAGGATGAGATGCTTATTGTGCTACATGTGCCTATGTATAGTGATATATTTTAACATTTTAAGAAGAAGGAAACAGATTGCAGTTATCAGTCAGAAACGTGTCTTAGCTTTGGAGTGTGGAAGGTAGATTTCACTCAACTCAGATTTGGAACACTTGTATATTTCTCTCGTGCTTTAAGAGGAAACTCTTGGCAGAAAATTGTGAAATGTTCTTAAATTCTTTGTACAGTTCTCTTAAGTACTGAAAACAATCAAATACTTCTTGCTAAGTGATATCATTTGGTCCTCATTATGGACAGATATTGTTAAATAGTGAGTGAATACATTTAAAATAGAATAAAGCAGAAACAAGCAGAGAGTTCAAAAAAATTCCAATGACAGAAACATTTCTCTGTAGACATGAGACACATACAGCTCTCACCATTTTATGGCTCTAATAATGTAAAGTATGCATTCAATATTCGTATTGTGCACAAGAACAGTATTTTATTATTGTAAGTTGTGTTAGAGGAATTTTGTAATTTTTTTTAACAACGTCCTCCTGTTTACAGCAGTGTTGCCAACCAAACAAATTCCTAGAAGGATATGATCTCTGTATCACACAAAATATTAAACATATTCAACAACCTTTGGCACAAGAGCTAAGAACAGCAACAAGTAGCCTCTTCTGAAAGAAACCGCTGGGTTCCAGGTTGTGCCCCACCCACTTTCAAAGTCGTATATTTTTTTTAACCACGTAAATCGTGCTCAGTATGTTACTGTTTGGCCAGCTGTCAGATCCTGGCTGAGAATGTGAATTGACCCTTTGTTAAGTCCCGTCCCTGCAACACAGACTGGCCAATCATATCGTGGCATCAGCCAGCTCTAACAAAGGTCCGACAACAACACGGCTCCATAGACTTTCATGCAATTGTGTCAGATTTCCTTCATTTTAGGGCTTTTTTTGTGGGTTTCATGCTAAATAATGTGTCTGGGGCGATAAAATATATTGCGATATATTACCTGTTTTCAACTACAAATAATGATCCCATAGGAAAAATTTGTAAACATCTGTAGTATCTAATAGCATCAAGTTTTCAGTCTGTTCATCTCACCTCAGCAATTGTTTTGCATCTAAATGTATCTAGTGGACTGAAAAAGCAACAGATTATATTATCAAAGTAGGCTTCCTAAAGTTTAGAATAGAATAGAAAGAACTTAATTCATCCCTGAGGGGAAATTCAACTGTCCAGCAGCTAATAAAAAACAACAATCACACTTCCCCTCATCAACAATAATATAGTGGTATTAAAATAAACATAAAATAAAATAAGTTAAAATAATTTGTTTTTGTAATATTAATAATTCATATAATAAAAAACTTGATACTTGTCACTGTGTGATGATACAATATTGTCACACAAAAATATCGTGATACTATGCTGTATCGATTTCCCCCCACCCTTAGTGTTAACGATACTCATTACCTGGAGAGGTTGGAAGGAGATTTATGTTTCTTCCCCGTTCAAAAACAAAAAATCAAACATTGAAAAGTGTAGGATTGTCTAGCTAGCTACTGAAGGTATAGCCCGCTGAATGTATACACATGCTGCTTTCACGTTTTAATTATCATAACAGTGAAGAAAGACCTACAGGGAGATATTTCCAATATTCAACCCCCTGCGTCATTGTAGTGTGTGCAGATGTTTAGCTGCCCACGGAGCTCCCCAACCTGCCTGCCAGTGGCGGCATACTGTAGGTTTCCAAAACCAAGCACCTTTCATCTGCACACACTGTGATGACACACAGGTGGTCGAATATTGGAATAGTTTCCCTTTTTATGCGCTGTCCTCTGTCTTGATTGCCAGTGATTTGGTGGTTCACTTTTACATAGTAACATAGTTAGGCTTTAGCTTCTAACGTTCTTGTTATGTTTAACCTGTTTTTGCTGCCGAGTGAATTTTACAGAGTAATTTTTTACCCTCTCTATACACTCCAGACACATATTGTAGACCTTTCTATCTGCTTCTCTCTGAAATCTGTTTACACCCCCCCCCCCCCAAAAAAAAAAGATATATTAATTAAATATTTCCTTAGGGAGTGCAGTTTGTTACAGTGTACAGTGTCTATACTAACTCTGACAGCTTGATGGACCATTACAAAGGGTGGAGCTTAGCGAAGGGTCATTTGAGCTGATGATTTTCCTCTGATATACGCCCAGAAATGCCACATAGGAGGGGCATATTTAGCATATTGTGGCAGAATTTAGTATGATGGCCAACTTACTTATTTCCCAGATTTTGTTTTGGTTACTGTGGTCAACAAATGTATGTAGAAATGCAGAAAAAAGGATTGAAATTGCAACTTTGTTTTTCTGGAGGAGGACCCCTAAGACGTCCTGTTTCATTGTGACCCTGTAACCAATGTTCTGCCCTTGATTTACTGTTACAAACTCATTTCTTCTTCCTGTAAAGCCAGCACAATGTCAGCTCTATCTCACTGAGCCCTCTCATACATTTATGTCTTGGTTATACAATGTGTACATGAGTTAGCATCGTCCTGACTGCACATGTTTATAAAGTGTCAAAAATCACAGAATGTTTGCTCTTACAGGATTCACAGTGTTGTCATGCAATCATGGCAAAGTAGTAATGAGGTAGGTGTGAACGGAAACTTAATGTTAACTTAAATGTTTCTTCAGAGCCTGCTGAGTCTGATCCAGTGTGAAAGTAGACTGTCATCTGGGTTATACTGTATATTCATCATGTGCATAGGACACACCAATATTCACATCCTTCATCTTATATAAGCATAATACTATATATGTATATGTCACTGTATCTGTACGAACTGGTTACATGGTATATTGAATGTACAGTGCTTTGCAGCCCAGAGGATAAAATGTATTGGTTACACAGTAGTTGTGGACTGTTTCTTACAGCAAGCAGAAACAGCTTTATAGTGAGTTTCAGTTCATTCTTTCACTGTCCAGCTGCAAATTAACTGTTCTGGTTCACTCGCACTGCTCTCATAGCTTCAAACAGCAGGCAGACACAGTTACTGGTGAACATAGCAGAGCATTTAGCAGCTAAAGAAACGGATATTTCCCTCTGTTAATCATATCAGCTAAAAAGGTAATGATGCCTCAATATTGTGTTCATAAATTGTTTCTGTTCTAAAGTGGCAAAAAAACCCAAACACTTATTGCAGGTTTAACAAAAGAATGACAGAAAATATTTTACTGTATGATACAACACCATTAAACCAGCACGATTAACTACTCTCCTCACCCAGAGCCATACATTGACGGATAGATTGGACTTTGCAGTCTCAGCGGCAGCCAAAACTGAGTATATGGTGGCAAAGCAGTTAGGACTACATTTACCATAGAGCCCATTTCTATCTTTGCTCATTCCCCCTCTCTGATGTCTTTGGTTTGATGAGGGTAAACATGTTGTAAGTGATTTTCTCACTGGCCTATCAGAACTTCCTTGCCTGCAAGGGCCCTGACACACCAAGCTGACGGTTCGACTACTGTCCTAGTTGTTGCCGCGTGTCTTGTACCATTGGCTCTCGTTGGCCCTTGTCGGATTTTTTTAGGCTGATTCAGCATGATGAAACATAGATGGCAGAACCGGGCGGTGAGAAAAATCACTCTGATTGGCAGTTCAGCTCAGCGCACAAGAAGAGAAGCAGAAAGGAGGAAAGTAAACAAAGAGCTAAAGTCAAAAGGGGGTGAGATCCAAACAAACCTGTTATATTAGGTAAGATTATTTCTTCAGCCATTGAGCGCTTTAGCAGAAACGGTTCATAATTGTTTGTGGTATTGTTCACTAGCACATGGTAAATATCATTTGTTCTTTTAACACCTGGTTGTGTTGTTAATGTGCTAACTGGCTAAGTAGCGTCTTGAGTCAGTCCTGTTTGTCTTTCGATTTCCCTTTTTGAATGACGAATACAGACTACCGCTGCCTGCTGCTATGGAGAGTTATTTCCTCCCACCCAGGTGCAGAACGTACATGCTGCCAAACTTTTTGGCCCGAGAACACAGCCAATGTGAGGCAACGCAACAATCAGCTTTTGCCGTCACTAGTTCTTTGATGTCAGTTTGGTGCATCTGGGACTTAGGAAAGCTTTTGGTACATTTCCACTGGGTGAATTGCGCCCTTACTTTGTGCCAGATCCGACCTGCTGACCTTTTCTAGCTGTGTCCCAGTTCCATACTTCATACTAACTCTATGCAGGTTTAGAGTATATAGCATGTTCACACTAAATTACTGTAAATATGCTCAAAGGTGTCATTAGGCTCACTAAATCAGCTTGTTTTTTTGAGTGTACTGTTGATGTAAATGATCATCCTAAAATGCAATGTACAAAGGAAAATAACAAGCTTCTCACAACTGAAACAGCAAAGTAGTGTATCAGCTCCAGAACAAGTGTCACTAACTGTGGCATTCCATAAAATCTTGTATGATTTCCTGTTGGTGAATACTGTGAGACAAATTGATTTAGTGACTATGTTTATATGCACACTAAAATTCCACTTTTATTCTGAATTTGACAGTTGTCTGTATTTGATATGAATCATGTAAAAAGCATATTCCATTGGATATTCAGAATTAGGCCTTTAGCAATTTCCAAGTAAGACATGTGGGATATGCCAGTATTAGTTTAGCTTTTAGGAGCTTTCATTCTACATGTATACAGTGCATTCAGAACATGCGTCTCAAGTGGGGTTTTACTGCAGTTTGTAGCCCATTATAAACAGAGATTGCCTCGAGTGTGACATATAATATACACATCAGCAGCACTTTATAAACTATAACAATGGCATAACATGGCTATAACAATCATTTACTGTCCCCGTTATATGGTGGCTGATCTCGTCCTCTTCTCGGAGCCTAAGAGCTTCTAGGCCTCATTGTTTTAATAATTTGTGGACACATGGTCAGCTCTGTGTGTTGTACACAAACTTACTAGCAACAGTTTGAATGCTTGTGTAGAGATACATGCCCAAAAGAAAAGGTTGTTGAGTATATGCAAATATCACAACGCCCAACTTCTCAAGGTGGTTGAAGGAAAAACAAAAGAAAGGCTGTGCTGACACATCCCAACAAATCCACCACCAATCGAAAACTTTGAAAAAATCCTATATTTAAGCAAAGAAACAAAATGGCAGAAGCAGCTCCAGCTGTTCAACTTTTCCATATTTTGACATTATAAACGACATGTTAGGACACGTTAATCAGAGTATGCATGGCTGCATGTAAACATTTGTGGAATATTCATTTTCATTAGTCATGTATAGACCTTAGTGGGAATATTGTATTTTTAGGAATAAAAGCAACAACTTCAATATTTTACACATGAAAACATAGTCACTGAGTCCCAACTGCAAAAATAGTTTACTATGACAATTAATATATACTAAGTACTGTAGCCCAATTGACAATGGATTTTTGAGATCGGTTCCAAAATTAATGTTTGAGAGTTTAAAAAATGATGCAAATGCCATATTTTGTTTTTATATGAATGCGTAATTTAAATCAACATATTTGATGGGGATCAAATAAATAGTGAGTGGGACATTTTACAGTGCTCTTTGGTGGACAAACTGGAACAGAGACACTGTTTTTAATCCGCAGCATTTCTGTCTTTTTTTGGTATATGAATACATATTATCTATAGTTACCGCTAATTCTACCTGCGCTTTAGTGTGGTCACACTTATCAAAGTAAAATAAATACTAAACATGAATAAATTGTTTTTCTAATGGTCTGACTGTTGTATAGATGGACATTCTTGCCCCACAATACAACATAACAGCTTGATGTCTCTGAACAAAACTGCAGACAGTGATGTGAAGACTCCAGTGGCAGCTCAGAAAACCCATCATCTAAATTTGTTTTCCATTTTTTGCACCCTGTATTGTTTTATTCTTTGTAATTGGCAGTAGTCTTTGAGAGTTGCAGTGTTATATCGGTTTGTGCCTTTCACACCTGTCCTTTTGTGTTAGTAGCAAACAATTAAGGTAATCAATGTCTTACAGACTAACTACCAAAATGGTGCACAGTCATCATTAGTGCATAGTCTTTACTGTGAAGTATTAGTATAGCATATGGAAATGGGACACTGACGTGGTAAAATGCAGTGTAGAAGCCATTTAATGCTGACAGTTTTCAGGAATGGTCCATTCGTTTAGTGCTACTGATTATAATGTTCATGTATGAACTTCAGAAGCTAAAATGCTTTAAAGAGTAACTTAACGCCTCATGAAAATCTTTTGTTGCCGACCTCCAGTGGTTTAACTTCTCACCTTTGGGCAGTGATGTGCAGATGTACTGCAGGATGCCATGACATCCCTGTTAGTGTGTCTACAGATGCAACAAAGCACACTTTGGACCACATGCTCAGAGGTGAAACAGGCTTGCAACTCTGAGCCAGAGATGGCAGTGAAACACTGCTTTTAAGCCTGCTGTTAAGGTACTCTTTCAGGAGTACCTCAAAGTAACCGATGACTAAAAAACACTGGACATCTTACCATGGTGATGGTATAGATATGCATTCACTGTACAACCTGACCAAACTCTTTATACAGCTCTCATCCAACTTAGACCTAAAACTACTAATTGACTAGATAATCTGAAAACCACAATAGCTGAGTATAAGTATAATTTATATACATTTTATCTGTGACAAAGTCACACAAAGTCCACTTACACATGCTCCAACACTAAAGCTCCAATCAACATAGGATAGATTATTTTTTCTGTGGACTAATTACCCCTTCAAAACTGCCAATCTGCAGAGGATGGGGATCTTAACTAAGAGACTCAGAGGACATAGGAGTGAGTTGGCAGCTGATACTGTAAATAAATAACACATAATCTCAACCCTTATGACTGACTGACAACCATCATTTAGGGTTAAAACACTAGGGAATAAGACTGACCTCAAAGGAAGTTGCTCATTTTTATACAGTTGTTTCCAGCCTTGACTTGTTTCAAGCCAATCAGGTGTTCCTAATGGTAATCATTAAATCTTCTGAAGTCAGTTTGTTAGTTTTTACATCTTGCCTACCTCTCATCTTTCCATGCTGACTTCAATTTGTCCCTTTGCAACATGAAAACATTTGAAACTAGGGTTATTGCAATAAAGAACAGCAGAATGATCTCTCCCTCCTGTCTATTGAATCAGCCCTCCTTCACTCCATCCCCCTTCGTATCCACTTAGTCGCCCGACCTCTTACTTCTCTCCTCATCCACTTCAACTCTTTTGTTGCCGTTGTTGTCATGGGAGCCTTGCTGACATGGTAACCCCCACATGAGCGATAGTTGGTAAGAGATCACTTCAGGTCAATGCCCTGAGTCTGGGACTGAGCCTTCTCCTTGGCCTAAAACACAGATAAAAGACAACAGAGGATGATTTCAAATATGCTGTGTTATGCCATGATATTTTACAGATACAGTTGTTAAGCTATTTGTTGTCTGGAAAAATGGATGTCTATTCAACCATTGCAAAAACCTGCAAAACATTCTTTTATGCAAAAGGTCAATGAGGGCATATCAAAGTACACTTTTACAGTATAATACATTCATTTAGCTGATGCTTTTGTCTAAGCCATCTCCAGTAACTATGCTTTTTACAGGTAAGGTGCACTAATGCAAAAGGGTTGTTTGGGTAAGGTGGAATTTACATAATGTAAAGGCGTTGGTGACTATTAATCCACCTTTAAACAAGACATATTACTCATCTCATAAGTTTTCAGCAGCTGAGCCAATCACAGTGATGTATGGGAGAAGTGGCTTCTACTATTTTTCAATGTGGATTTAAACTTCATGCTAACATGCTCACATTGACAATGACAACCATATTCACCATCTTTATTTAGCTTGTAAGCAGGCTAACAATTGCACACAAAGAACACCTGCAGTTGATAGGGATTACACATGTATTATAATATTATTTTGAATTACATTATGATATCTACTATAATCGCAGTTCATAAACCTAGGTAGGTACCAAAGTTTGGGAAACTTTTTGATGACACTAGATGTAACATCGATCCAATGTTGCTGAGAAACCAAAAATGTCAACCTGCTGGTGGCGCTAGAGCAAAAGTCAGGAAATCACTCAAGTCATGAGATGTTATCCTCAAGGGACAGTGAATGTTTGTATAAAATGTCATCTCGATAGAGATATTTTAGTCTGGACCCATTTGGTGGACCAACTACCTGACATTGCCATCCCACAGGCCACACTGCCAGCTTTTTCTTTTGTATACTCGCCAATATGTTGTTTTTTAAACATTAACACATAACATGCATATATATTTTATAAACATCCACTAAAATTTTTTTTTTTGAGGAATTGTGACCAACATATGTACTGAGCTGATCATGTTACAGCTGAAACTTATGCTTTCTAATGGACAGTCTATATAATGGCATGCCATCGGCTGTATTTGGCGTCTGACTTCTGGCAGACGGTGATACAGCCTCTGGGGGCAGACCCCTGATTTTTTGGCATTCCGGTTTGATTTGAGGCAAATAACCGTTTCCGACTTCCGTTTATATAAGTAAATATGCTGAACCATTGCGATGGATTCAGAGTTAGCAGTGACGCCAATTATATTCCGCCTCATTAGTTCATCACACGAACCGTTTAACAACTGCAGCTGGCTCAAACATGATTGCTCAATATCACGCGGACTACAAACAGCCTACAACCGGAAACCAGGGCTCTTCCGCTCTTCTTCCGGAGGCAATATCTCCGGGGTTTGCCCACAGACTCTACATTCACTGAATGTAGAGTCTGTATATAGAGACTAATATAACGGCGACACTACTGGAGGCTTGGAGGCTTTATGGAGAACCTACCCAAACCTGTTGTGCAAAAATTAATCAGAAAAGAAAAAATAGACAGGGATTCGACAAAAGAGGGGCACACACAAAGTCTGACCCAATCCAAATAGACTAGAGCAGGGGTCAGCAACCATAGGCAAGCTTGCCGCTGCTAGCACACTGTAGCTTAACCCATAGCACACTAGCAATAAGTGAACAAGTGAGTGCCCTCTCATTTGCATGCCAAATTACCTCGTTCACAGCCATTGTTATCACAGCCACGCACTCTCTGCAAAGACCTGCACAACTGTGCTTCTGGCTGGCTAGTACTCATTGCCTTCTTTGCAGAATATGGGCAGGAACAACAATAGTCCTACCAGAGCGGGCTTGGTAGACGATGGCAGGCCAGCTAACTAAAAAGGCTAAAGTAAAGGTATTGGCCTTTCAGCCCTCGTGGATATAAACCCCAATTTCCACATACTCCGTCTGTGCCGTCAGCGCAGTGCAGTGCATAGCAGATACGTTCCCATTCTAGTGAATAGCTTCATTTCCACAGTGAGCACCGCGCAGCGTCCCTGGAGCGTCCCTGGAGCGTCCCAGAAGTGCCACGGCGCTCCACTTCGTCGGAGACACGCGCCAGGTCTATTTTTCAGTGACTGCGTGCCCATTGCACGTCAAGCCACGAAGCTCAGATCGCACCAAACCGGAAACAGAACGCACACAGCATCCGGTAAATTTCAAAATACAACACAATGCGCGGACTACAGATTGTAAACTCTCAATCTTTTAAAAATCATGTCACATCCTGTCGCACAAGTTGTCAGTAAGTGCAAGGGTCCGAAGAAAGGTGAACATCCTGACAGCGGAGCCAGGCAGGTGGTGTAAAAGAAGCCATGGTATTTAGCATTGCACTCAATGAGAGTGTGGATATGAATGGCATACCACGTTTGGCAGTCATTTGACTGTGATTTGACTGGGAGGAGCTCTGCTGCTAAAAACCAATGCCTTAAACAACAAAAGGTAAGGACATATCCAAAGTTTTTATGGAACATTTTGAGCAGCGAGGGATTGACTTTGAATTGATGTAGCAAACTGATTAACAAGAAAATAATGAAATGGCACTACATATCAAAAAGGTTGTCAACCTCTGGATTAAAACACCCAAAATCCAGAACCACTCACAACAGGACCCTATCGAAACCATGAGAATTTATATAGTCTGGAAGTGGCCTGACTTGGTCCAAGGTTTGCTCTTGGATACTAAGAACCAAGTGGACCTATAAACTAAAGATCACTATATGTAAGTTGCATATGTGTGGTTTCCAACTCACCCTGAGCGAGGGCCGAGGAGGCCTAACTGGTTTGACTGATTGTGCTGGCTCTGCTACTGGGTTTGGCTTCCTTCTCTCCAGAGGCTCTAGGTCGTCCGCTACATCAGGACAACCAATGTATCCTCCAGCCCCGAATACTGAACCCAGATCACCTTCTAACAAGCTGTGACCAGTGGGAGCATTGGATGGTGCAATGTCTTGGTTGGCAGGCATGTTACTGACGGCCATGTTGAGGGTGTCGGCAGTACTGGTGTTTGTTTTGTTGGTAGTGCAGATACCAGTGTTACTGAGTTCAAGTCCCAGAAGGTCCTCTGATGCCACATCACTGTCTGAGCTGTTATTGGTGGGACTGACATCAAGCTCTGGTTCCACAATGCACTGGTTATTGTTTGCTTCGGGGAGAACTTCCTTACTTAACAAGTCCAGTACCTCCTGGTTGTCATGGCTACCTAAGTCTAGCAATTCCTGATTTTCACTGCTACTGAGATCCAGGAGTTCCTGGTTGCCATGGTTACCTGAAACTAGAACTTCCTGATTTTCTTTGCTACCAAAATCCAGCAAGTCTTGGTTACCATGGCTATCTAAATCCAGCACTTCCTGATTTTCAGGATCGGAGAAATCCAGCAGTTTCCGAATGCCATGGCTACAAGGTTCCAGCACTTCTTGGTTATCATAGTTACAAGGTTCAAGTAGTTCCTCATTGGTGATATTGCGATAGGGTTCTACCACTTCCTGGTTGTCATGACTACAGAGATCCAGGAGTTCCTGGTTTTGATGGCTAACTAACCCTGCGTTGTCAAGCCTAAAAGGTTCCAGCACTTCTTGGTTTCCATTGTTACACAAATCCAGCAGTTCCTGGTTATTGTGGCTACAATGTTCAAGCACTTCTTGGTTTTCATGGGTATGAGGTTCCAGTACTTCCTGGTTGCTATAGTTAGAGGGTTCTTCTTGCTTGTTGTTGTCATAAGAACAAAGGTCCATTGCCTCCTGCTTATCATGGCCACCAAGGTCCAGTACCTCTTGGTTTTCTTCCTCAGGGCTGAGCTTAAAGCCATAAGGATCAGAGTCCCGTACCATTTGGGAAGAAGTCATGTCAAATCCATAGCGATCAAAGTTTAGTTGGTCTGGTTGAGAGGAGGTGGGCTCAGGGTCAAAGGTCAGATCATTTTCAGGGGGTTCTGGGCTCAGTTCAGCTTCATCAGGGTCTAAGAGGGTGTGACTAGAATGTTCTGGACTGAGTTTAAAACCATATGGGTCAAAGGAAGACTGACTAGTTGGTTCATAGCTCAACTCAAAGCTAAGCTCTCTGTTGTGATCTGAGTCGGGCTGGATGAAGAGGTTCTGAGAGTCTAGGGAGTTTTGGGGAGTAGCAGGGTTTTTGGGTTCCTCTTCACTGTGGCCAGCCCATTCTGCCCCCTGACTGGAGGTAACATAATGGGACAGATTTTGCTCTGTGTTGCCTGTCAAATCTGGTTCCAAAAGGACTTGTTCACCGAGCTCAGTCACAGCCTGAGCTGAACCAGACTTCAGACCTAGGAAAAGAAAACAATGAGGGGTCAAGGCTAGAACTATCAGGGGCAAGACTTTTAGAGAACCTGAAAAGCAATGAAATAAAACTGTTTTATTGAAATTACACCATGATGACTTGAGACAATAGTCAACCATTTAAGAGTAGTATATGAAGAGGATCAAAGTAGCTCAAACTAATAAATGTTTGAAACAGAAAGAGGTTAGTGTTCAAGGACATATGATTTAGAATATAGAGTGAATCACAATATTTATTTACCATAATTTTCAGGCAGAAAACCCCCACATCATTTATATAAAATCAAACAGGGCTGAGCAAATGCTGCCTATATTTGTTAGTTTAAGTGTATGCTATATTTAGAATATTTTCACTGCTTTACCTTGTAGACAGCCTTTTCTAATGGGGAACTGAAGCAGTTACATAAAAGTCACCAGACTCCATTGACAAAATCAGTAATTTCACCTACCAGGACACTGGAGTTGCTGGCCACAGCGGCCTTGATTGGTTAGTGTTTAAGGTGAAGTGGAGCAAGTATTCCAATATAGTGTACACTTAGAATGATATTGATTTATTTTAGTTAGCTAAAATACATTTTGCTGGGGCCCTGTCAAAGCAGTACATTGCTTAGTAGGGTTGTGCTGATGGGCGATCCGATCACCCATCGGCGATAGAAGGGTTGTTTCACAATGTCTTTTTTATATGACGATGCAATCGCGAGGTGTGGGGGGAAGACAGCTGACTGCTGACGAGATCGAGGCTGAACGAGGCTGAGTGAGAGGAGACAGAGGGAGGCTGCTTAGTGAGAGAGCGGAGGGTGGGGTGGGGGTGGGGGGATCAACGCCTCCACCCGCTCGACACAAGCATACTCGGGCGTACTCGAGCGCATTCCGCGAGGAATGTCCGCAGTCATTCGGGCTTTCATAGTCGAGCGCACTTCTGCGTTGTAGTTTCCTGTAAAAATGTCCGTGAAAATCCCCGCGATGTTAAAAATACATGCTGAGCAGTCACTGGTGCGCGGAGCGGAGTCCGCACGGTCGTAAAATCTGAGCTTTGCGCGCACAGGGCTTGCGGACGTCCGCTTTGAGTCTGCGCGGACCTCCGCGGAGTCTGTTCCGCATATGTTCCGCCCGAGTATGTTCGGGCCTTAACGCGCATGTCGCGGAGCGGTGAACAAACCAAACAACACAATGTCAGGAGAAATTTAAAAGATATGCCGTCTATGTAAAGTCAACTTGCTAATTAAGGAGCCATAACATGTTCAAGAGTTTTATAAAGCTGCTCAAACGCCAAAGAGAGGCTATAAGTGAACGTTTCAGCGGCGATGCGTAATGACCCCCCCCCGGGCGATGACATCGTTGATTGGCGATTTCACTAGATGGTGATAATACCAATTACATACCAACGGTCATATTAAAGTTTCTAGAAGGATAGCCTATATTCTGTCTGGCTGAGATTTTTATTTTGCATGTAATAGCTCTGCTCTGTGCTGGAGGTTTCAGGGTTTCTGCTTGTATTTGCATAGACAGCGATTAGCATTCAAATTTGTGATGTACCTAATCAAGCTTTCCCAGGGTACATTTGAATGTCAGATTTTAGGAAAGTGCACTGACCATGCCCTCTTCAGTAGAGGAATGTGAAAATACCCCTCTAGTGACAAACTTTAAACTTGATCGAAAAATTTGTTCTTGTCCTGAGTTTTATGCATTTTGACTCTACTTCATGAATATACAGAGACAGGAAAGAAAAGGGGTGAGACAGGAGAAGTTGGTTAGTTGGCACAAAGGCTGTTTAGTGAGAATACGGTAAACAGGAATTATGCATGTGTATGTAAATGTAAGACTGAGACTACTTAGGGACTAAAACCAAAGTTTTATCAGTGGGGTGAGGCTTAAAGACTATATAAGCCCACAGGTCACAAGCTGTGTTTTAATAACTTTTCCATAATAAAAGAGAAACTTTGATTACTTGAAAGTGCATCATCAGTTACATGGATCATCCCCACCCCCTAATTCCTTATGTGTGAAATTTGGCTCTTAGCAACACAAAGTGTTTAACATTTACCCTTTACACCATATCAGGAAATCATGAAACATGAGTTGCAGCACCAACCCACACACTGAGAATAACAGTACCACTGAGTGAGTGTGCATGAACTTAAGTATAAATTACCTTGTTCCAGTCCTGCTGTTGCCTCAGTGGTAGTCTCTCCAGCAAGAGATCCGAGACTCTGTTCTTCTATGTCAGAGGGAGGAGAGACAGCGCCAAGGTCCAGCTCGTACCCATTAGGGTCTGATTCTATAGAATACTGACCCTGGGACCTCCAGCCGTGGATGGGCTGCGGCCCAAGCTCCTCTGACGAGCTCTGAATGGGTTTAAACCCGCAAGATTCATCAACCACAGCGATGGCGTCCAGGTCCTCTCTGCTGTAGCTAATTTCTATGTCGCTGTCTTCGTCCGGGAATTCGGACTCAAAGCACTGAGTTCCTGTTGAGGCTTTGTTTTCAGCACAGGACAGGCTAGTGTCCACCTCATCACCGACAGTCCCTGCCCCCTCATCAGTGCCAGCGTTCGCCTCTGGGAACAAAATATCTGCTGCAAAGGGGTCGCTGCCTTTGAAAGGGTCTGAAGCGAATCCACCTGGCAAACAAAAGTGTTCAAAAAAAGTTAGTGAGACATCACTTAAAATCAAATGTAATGTCAAGAAAAGCTGAAACCAGGCATTATGACACAAGAATTTTCTAACAATAGATCTAGTAAAAGCTCTGTCAACAGCAGACAAAAACCCTGAAACCAAAAGTAGACGAAGTAGTCCTTCAGTAAAAGTAAAAATACCACAATGAATTAAAAACATTAAGCTACAGCTGGATAGCTCAGTGGTTAAGGCTACGGAGTTTGGCGACTCAAATCCTGATCACGGCAGGTCAATCAATCAGTCAATCAATCAATCAATCAATCAACATTTATTTCTATAGCCCTTTATAAAAACCCAAAGGTGCCCAAAGTGCTCAACAGTGTCAAATAACAATGAAAAAAAAAAAAAAAAAAAAATACATAAAAGAAAAAAAAAAAAACAGTGGAAAGTACGACAGTGCTACAGGGTATTAAAAGCCTTTCAACATAGATAAAATACATTAAAACAGAATAAATAAACCTAAAAAAAGGATAGCCCTAGTCGGAATTAAAAGCCATTCTAAAAAGGTAGGTCTTCAGCTTCAACAGTGAAAGAGCGGTCACCCCATTTTTTGTATCGCGACCTTGGGACTTCTAAAAGAAGCTGACCAGATGAACGCAGGGCCCTGCCACTATCGCAGATAGTTAAAATCTCTGACAGGTAGGGAGGAACCAGGCTATTAATGGCATTAAAAACAAACAACAGAAGTTTAAAATTTATCCTACAACGAACTGGAAGCCAGTGGAGTGATGACAGCACAGGAGTGATGTGTCACGTCTGGGCGTGTTTGTTAAAGTTCGGGCCGCAGCATTCTGTACAAGTTGAAGTCGTGAAAGGGTAGACCGGCTTCTTCTCCGGAGCCTTTGTGCTCCACTGTCCCTCAGATTAACTCATATCGCAGCGGTGCCTGGACAGCGTGACGTGTGTGGTTGTGCTGCTGCCGTGGTCCTGCCAGATGCCTCCTGCTGCTGCTGCCATCATTAGTCATTAGTCATACTTCTACTGTTATTATACACGACTATTGTCACACATGTATACTGCCAGATATTAATACATACTTTCAATATATTGTACCACAGTAGCCAGAACTATAACTATAATATTATTACTTTCAATAATGTTGTTGTAAGCTACTGTCATTACCTGCATCTCTCTCTCTCTCTCTCTCTTTCTCTGTCTCATTGTGTCATGTGGATTACTGTTAATTTGTTATGCTGATCTGTTCTGTACGATATCTATTGCACGTCTGTCCGTCCTGGAAGAGGGATCCCTCCTCAGTTGCTCTTCCTGAGGTTTCTACCGGTTTTTTTCCCCGTTAAAGGGGTTTTTTTGGGGAGTTTTTCCTTATCCGCTGCGAGGGTCATAAGGACAGAGGGATGTCGTATGCTGTAAAGCCCTGTGAGGCAAATTGTGATTTGTGATATTGGGCTTTATAAATAAAATTGAATTGAATTGAAAAAATTGAATTGAACTGGCTGAGGCCGACATAAAGGGCATTACAGTAATCTAATCTTGAGCTGATGAATGCCTGAATTGTGAGAATGACTTCTCAAGGACCTGCCAATTGAGAAAAGGCTTCACTTTGGCCAAGAGACGGAGCTGGAAAAAGCTCGTTCTAACAACAGAACTAATCTGTTTATCGAATTTTAAACCACTGTCAAATGTTACACCAAGATTTTTTTACATGTAGTTTAAAAAAGGGGGTCAAAGTGCTACAAGTTGTTGCACTAACGTCCGACATAGGTGAAGTGCCAAACAAAATACATTCAGTTTTGCTGTCATTCAGGTGCAGAAAGTTTTGTGCCAGCCACTGCTTTATGTCACTAATACAATCCATTAACTTATGAAATGCAGTACTTTCATTGGGTTTCATGGGCAAATAAATCTGTAAATCATCTGACAGATTGTGTTTTGTTATTATTGATCCCAGAGGTAGCAAATACAATGAAAATAGGATAAGGCCAAGAACAGATCCCTGTGGAACCCCACAAGGGAGAGATGCATGTGGTGAGTGGAGGTCACCAATCATCACAGAAAAGCTCCTGAATCCAGAAAAGCTGGTGCCGCGGTTGCCGACATACTGCTCTAGACGAGATACAAGGACTGCATGGTCGACTGTATCAAAGGCCGCTGTGAGGTCCAGCAGCACCAGCACAGCGGAATTCCCAGCATCCACAGACAAGGCAATATCATCGTGCACCTTTAACAGTGCTGACTCTGTGCTATGTCGGGGTCTAAAACCAGACTGAAATTTATCAAGAACTGAATTTGTCTTTAAAAATGACTGTAATTGTATAAAAACAACTTTTTCTAAGACCTTAGAAAGAAAAAGCAAATGGGAGACAAGTCTAAAGCTGGACAGCACAGAAGGGTCAAGATGGGTTTTTTTTAGGAGGGGCCTTACCACGGCATGTTTGAAGGCAGCTGGGACAGACCCTGAACTAAGACAGGAGTTAATAAAAACAAGGAGACTTGACCCAACAGAATGAAAAACCTCCTTTAAGAATTTGGCAGGAATAATATCTAAGGGACAGTTAGTAGGTTTCACGCCATTAACCACCTTAGTGAAAAATTGTCAGAGACAGAGAAATTGTCTCAAACCGCTTGAAAACGGCAGACATTGCAGGAGGAGCACACACATCACCAGG
Source organism: Epinephelus fuscoguttatus (assembly GCF_011397635.1). Lineage (NCBI taxonomy): Eukaryota > Metazoa > Chordata > Actinopteri > Perciformes > Serranidae > Epinephelus > Epinephelus fuscoguttatus. The sequence goes on along the minus strand of NC_064766.1, from coordinate 4,191,277 downwards.
AGAGATAGATATTTTATTAATATTCTGCCTGACAGATGCCACTTTCTCAGTAAAAAAATAAACAAACTCTTCACATGTTGCCGTGTAAGCATCAGACAGGACAGTGGGGCATGGGTTAATGACAGAGTCTATAGTGTTAAATAACACCCTTGGATGATGAGAGCTGTTAGATATGATAGAAGACAGATATTTAGGTTACACATATCCAGTCTGGACCCTTAGGTAAGGTTCATAATGCTGCTAGCTATGAGTGAAATCGCAAAAGCAAGAGTAATATTAGCTCAGACTTCACCCAGGTCAAGAGGGTTTGCGTTGGTTGATGAGAAATGTTGAGAAAAACATATATGGACTAGAGGAGAGAATATGGAACAACAAATTGGGTACCAAGCCCCAAGCCGTTACAACACAATACATTCCCTTATGACCTGAGATTAATGAATAAACTGGATCACCAAGATGATTACCAAGGCTAAGTGACAAAGTACCCTCTGAAAGTCTACTAGATGATGTGAATGCAGCGGTAAGAACTATCCCCACTAGGACCATTACTGAGACCAGTGATCCTAAAGATGCTTGGCTACAAGATGAACACCATGAGCCACAAAGAGCATTACCCTCCATGGAGAGGGAGGCTGGAGGCCAAGATCAAGGTGATGCAGAGAGAGGTTAGTCAACTCTCAAAGCTACAGAACGGTGTAGGGAACAAAGGAATATCTAAGAAGTACAACAAACTGTCTATACCTGAGGCACTGGAGACTGCCAAGCAAAGGCTCACAGCTCTGGCCACCCACCTCAAGATACACACAAGAGAAGAAGAAGCCAGGAGAATAAATAGGATGTTCTCCACCAAACCATCCAAAGTGTACTCTCAGTGGCAAAGTAACAACACGAGAATAGATCCACCAAGGGCTGAAACTGAACAATTCTGGAAGAGCATATGGGAAATTGCATATGGGAGAGGGGACATCACATAACACCTATGCTAAGTGGCTAGTGGATTTAGGAGCAGAACACAGCAATCTCCCAGAACAAGAGCCAGTTAAATCCAAGAAAGAGTATCAGGTATGAAGAGCTGGACCCAGCACCCTGAGACTGTACACTAAGCATAGCGAGGGGGGTCGAGGACTGGTGAGCCACCATCCAGGACAAAACAACCAAGATCCAGGCATACATCAGGAAGATGGCCCCCAAAGATGAGCGGCTAAGTGAATACCTCAGGCAGCAGAATCCCTGAGAATGCAGAAGAGGGGGACGAACCTTCATGGAAGGACAAGCCCCTGAATGGCATGTACCACTTATAGATTGAAGAAGTGGCCGACAACAAGAAATCCTACCAGTGGCTGGAAAAGGCTGGATTGAAAGACAGCACAGAAGCACTAATCATGGCAGCACAGGAACGGGCACTTAATACAAGCTCAACAGAAGCAGGGGTCTACCACACCGGACAGGACCCCAGGTGCAAGCTGTGCAAATATGATCCTGAGACAGTTCAGCACATAATAGCAGGGTGTAAGATGAAGGCAGAAATAGTGTACATGGAACGCCATAACCAAGTGGCTGGCATAGTGTACAGAAACATCTGCACTGAGTATGGGCTAGAAGTCCCAAGATCAGAATGGAAGAGTCCTCCTACAGTGGTTTAGAATGACTGAGCTAAGAGCCTGTGGGACTTCCAGATCCAGACTGACAAACTGGTAATGGCTAACCACCCGGATATCATGTTAATCGACAAAGAACAGAAGAAGGCAGTGGTGATAGATGTAGCAATCCTGAGTGACAGCAACATCAGGAAGAAGGAACATGAGAAGCTCGGAAAATACCAAGGGTTGAAAGAGGAGCTAGAAAAGATGTGGGAAGTAAAGGCAACAGTGGTGGGAGAGTGGCTCCAGCAGATTCCATATTTCACACACACACACACACACACACACACACACACACACACACACACACACACACACACACATAATTTGCGATCAGAGAGTACTCCTCTTGAAATTTCAAATAAAATGATGTGTACTCCGCTAGTACATTAATACTCACCAGAAGAATCAGTTTTAGGGAACAGGTCTTCATTGAAGAGGTCATCTACAAATCAAGTGAGAGAGAAATTGTAAAATGATTTTACACAACCAAAGACATATAATAAGCATTAAAGACTAAACAAACCACACATAACGATCATTTCCACCACTTTGCACTGATGTTTTAGTCTTTGGCAGTCAGGAAGGAGCATAACTCTTATGACCGAGTTAATACACTAGACTAGACAACACACTGAACCACTGGTCAGTAACCACTGAATTCTAATGATGGACTCAGTGTCTGTGAATGTAGCTTGTCGTTACAATTCCGGTGCAATAGGTGGCGGTATGCATCCTAAAGACGCACTTAACGCACCTGGTCCGCCAGAAGAAGAAGTAGAAGCAGACGTAGTAGCAGAATGGATCCAAAGACGAAAGTAAGACCTCTCGGTACAAATATGTGGGCAAACAAGTCCAAAAGTGGTCTGAACAACTCTAACTCATCATGTTATATTAGCCTGAGTCTGTATTAACATAGCTGGAAGCTCAACATGTGCAGAGACATTAACTCACGCTGTTAGTAATGTTAACTGCAGTGTGAGTCCCGTAGCAGCTCACCCCCGTTAATCAATTACAGCGGCTCCACCGGCAACGGGAGTGGCGCGACAACCACTGTCTGTTGTGCAACAACTCTCTATTTTACGCGGCTCTTCTATTTTTGTCGCGCTACGCTCCCCTACGCGACCCTCCAGCAGATAAAAACTACATGAAATAGTGTTCTAAACGAGCACAATGTGATTTTAAATGAATAAACCACCATCAGAGGTGATATGTGATGATTTTTTTTCATGCATTTACCCATGTTTATCCGTGACATTGTGTAAATGTCCGTGGCGGACATTTGAAAGCGAGTAGATGACAAACAGTAGGCCTACAGTAAACTTGTAGATAACTCAAATATATGTAATAACTTAGGTGGGAAATGCTTTAACATTTCATGCAGCCTACATGCAGCCTCTCAGCTCGGCAAATGGTAAACAACCCCGCTGGCTTCTCTACGTGTCGTTTCTGTACGCAGTCAGTAGAGCCCAAATGAATAGAGTGTGCCAGAGCTGACATCAAAACCTGGAAGTTTAGCATCATACTGGTTCCCGGAAGAGAAAGTGAATGTGATTTTTGCATTGCATTTTGGATTATGTCAGAAAATAAGCTCTGTGGCTAACACAAGTTTATGATACTTACAGGTTTTGTTCAGCGAGATCTTCACATATGAACACCTTTCATACCGCATTTGAAGCTTAAATGCGATCGCCAGAAGTAAAAAGCTAACGTTAGGCTTTAACGGACTACATGACTACTCCACGGTTGCACGACTCAGCCCCAGTAAGCTTTCAACTGATTTCAGCTGCTTTATTTTAAAAACATTGTATAATGGGGAAATCGGACTGTTTAAGCTAAATAAGAAGCTGTAATGGCGGACTGCCAGCACTCTCGCCTGTTCGGGGCTGATGACGTTTAATGTCCCCGACAGGGTTTGTAGTCACATTGAGCAACTTGTTAGCAACCACCTTTTTTGCGAAACGTAAAAGCTTCAAAATTCACAAGTAGGGTATTTACTGACGTGTTTTATGTCGTAGAACAAAACCTGAAACTCGCTTAAGCTTTTGTTAACCACAGAGCTTATTTGAGGCATTTTACCAAAATCCCATTCAAAAAACGTATTGACTTTTAGACGAGAGAACCGGAAGTGCTAAAAGTGCTAACGGAGTTCTGAGTTTACTGGCACACTATACGTCGTGATGCTACGCTGACGTGACGCTTACATTTGCAGCTGGTGGAGCCCGGCCCTAAGGTTCTGCTCGTTAGTAATTAACTCTGACGTTGGATGTTCACTCCTTCACACAGATGAGTATTGAAAAATATTTTCAAGAGATGTCAGAGTGAGGGGGCTGCCACGGACAGGGGCCCCCAGCAGTTGGGGGTTCGGTGCCTTGCTCAAGGGCACCTCAGCAGTGCCACGCTCCATATTTGGTCCGGACAGGGACTTGGACAGGCGACCCTCTGGTTCCCAACCCAAGTCCCTATGGACTGAGCTACTGCCACCCCATTAGAAAAGCGCTTTACAAATGCAGGTCCTATTACCACAGTTTCAAGGTGGGCACCCAAGATGAGCGTCACCTATTCACTATCTCAACAAATATCTCCCCTTCTGTTTCTGAGATATGACATTGGATAATGCCCATGGAGGTGTTTTTGGAGAACATTATGATGTCACAGTGAAGTTGTGTGAAATTTTGTCAGAATTAGCATGTGAATTCCTGAATTACGGCCAAAAACATGCTTTGTAAGGTCAAAGTAACCTTGACCTTTGACCTTCGACCACTAAAATCTAATCAGTTCATCCTTGTGCCAGAGTTTGTCTGAGATCCTAGGTGGAGAGGCGTGTAACATTGTATAGCTCATAGAGTGAACTGGAGGCAAGTGAACTTCGCAAAATAAAGCTAACAATTGGTAAAGCTGTTTATTTCCTGCTTAATCAGCTCACCAGTACTATTGTGTGTCCCCACCTTAAGGTCTGCATCGCTTTTTTGCTGACTTATGACCAGATATATTCACTTATGTATGGTCTGGTAGTTGTTGGTAGAACCAGAAGACTCAGACTCAGCAGTAATAAAATCCTCTAGATGTCTAAACAAACCATTTTACCAGTGCAACCTGTTCTGTGGCAGATGGATGACCAAATGATCAAACAAATCTAAACTTGATTTTGATACTATGTCATTCAGTTAAAGGTGTGACAGTGGCCTGACTGTGGTTCAGGCTCAATCTTTGCTACATACGGTCACTCTGACAGTGAGCAAAGGGGTCAGCTTGGTAGAAGTCCAGTTGGGTGAGAGTTTTTGGGTTCATAGTTGACTCTTCCTTCTCTCTCTCTCTGTCCCCTTCATTGTTGATCTCCCCCTCCTCTGGATCATCCTCTAAGTCAGATCTGTCCTGTGAAACGTGACAACACAGTGTTTGCATCCCAAACCAAGAAGGACATGTTATTTGAAGGATAACCACTGCTGGTTGGTGTGATATATTACATTGGCTGACAGTGTGATTCAAAAAGTCAAAATTATAGCATTAAGCGTTTGATTTGTCATAATCACAGGTTCCAGATTTCAGTCTGCAAACCAGCTGAAAATATGTTGTTATTCACTCTGCTCCTGCAGCAGGGTTCAACGCTAAGGTTTTTTTTTCACTTGCCCGGTCGGGCAAGTTGGTCAGAGATCTACTTGCCCGAAGTCAGTTTTTACTTGCCCTATAAAAATTGTTTAATTTAAACGGCTATCAAATAACAAAGACTGCAGTTATTTTCATGTTATGTAATCTTTATTTACACTGTATTTATTAATTAAAGCAACATATGTCATGTATTGTAGCTTAATTCCTACACAAATATGACAGTGTCAGGGCTTAAAGTGAAAAATTTGTCAATCGTTCTCCTTCTAAAATTTTGCGCCCTACTTGAGCCATGCCCACCTCTATTTATTTTTCGCCCCTCTCTCCAGTTCTGCTGTATTAACACCGGGTTTAATATATTTTGCTTCCATCTCTCTGCCCTGCTCTACTCTACTTCAATGCTACATAGCTCTCTCTCTACTCTACCGGTAGACTACCACATCCACCTGTTGCACAAAACGCACACAGCAGTGTTTCCCCTAGGATGGAGCTGTAGCAGCGGAGGTGAAGCACACGCATGAAAAATAATTTTCAAATGCGTAAAACTTTTTTGTATGCTTGCAAAGCACAGCCTGCTGGGATGTTTCTATGTATCTACTGGCACCAGAAGGGCTCTTTAGGACTAAGTACATACAGTACACGTGTGCACAGTATGAGCAGGTGAAATGTCTGTCTAGCTTACATATGAGGTGTCTCAAGATTTATGACATGCAATTTTATTGAATATAATAAAGTAAAAAGTCACATGACATGCTGCTGTTTTGTGCCATGACCTATTTAAGTTTTGGAAGTTGTTATTTACGTGACAACGCCTGAACGCAACACAAGCTCAGCATGAGTGCCATGCTACGCGCACAGACAATCGAGACGAGCAGCGTGTTTGTCTGTGCGTAACAGCAGTCTGTTGATGGTTATTTACACAGTGTCCATAACAATAACTTTGTCAGCTGACAAACTGCGCCGGGCTCGGGGTCAGGTTTGGTCAGGAAAATGCAGCCCGAGCCGCTCTAGTGTGATCACCTGTGTGTGTGGCGGAACTCCGCCATGCGTGATACAGAGAGCAGAGGAGAATTGTTAACACGTGACCATGTAGAGACAGAAATGACACAATGACATAACACCATAAATAGTACATTGTTATGTTATTATATGAAGCGTCCGTCGTGTAAAATAATATCAATGGGGGCTGTGGGCAGGACATTAAACAGCTGTGCCTGTGACTTCAGGCAGAGAGACCGCTGCATCAGAGCAGAAGAGCACGTTTTAAAATACATTTATTTTTATCAATTAGTTATTAACTTTTACTATTTTTAGCAACTTGCCCGATCGGGCAAGTGAGCTGTTAGTTTACATGCCCGACTGTGAGTTTTACTGGCCCCGGGCAATCGGGCAATCCTTATTGTTGAGCCCTGTGCAGTCAATTATTGCCTCAACACTGTTTGTATCACATGATTCATGTTGTGCACGATGTAATGAAGCTACCTTTGGTGAGCTGGTCCCACTGTCGTCTACTTCTTCTCTTGTGTCTGCGAGATTATTGCAGAAAGACGAACCACTGGCCCTCTGGTAGAGTCAGCCATACAGACAGAGAAGAAAAGATGTTGTAACATGAATCATGTTTATTCACAGACAAGAAATGCAAATGAGTGAGTGAGTGAGTTACACCAATGGTCTGTGGAGTTGGAGTTTCCCCACTGGTTGTTGCTTTCTCAAACTGAATAGGCATGAAACTGAAGACAATTTTGGGCCATGAAAAGAAAGGAATTATTGTATTTTTTATCTTATTATTACTTCTCTATTGTAATTGAAACCTCTTTTATTATTCAGAACTATTCATTATTGTTGTTTATTAAAAAATATTCAGAGAAGTTGCATGTTATTTTAGAAGCTGCCCGGCTAAGAGAGTGAGCCTGCTTGGCGCAGTTCCTCCACCTGGACTCTGCCATATTAATAAAGGCAGGTGTCTGACTGATGGATATTGTATACAAGAACAAAGCTGACACTCCAACACCTCACCATGAAGAGTGTGCCAATTTATATTATTTGCTTTATGTATGACCTCTGAACAAGTGTGCACTTTTGCTCTTAATTCAATTATGGCAGTTTTTATCATGTGACTTTTGTGTTATATTTTTTATAATTTTGCCTCACATGTACATTACGTGTCAATCTGATCATTCTTTATCAAAGTAGCTAGTAAACCAAACTAGATTTCCTCCCCGGATAGTTTTGCTGTAGTTAAGCTTCTTCCAGTGTGAAGTAATTGGTAGCTTGCAAAGCTTTGCTTTCATAGTAGCTTCCCCAACACTAGGTATCTGCTTATAATTTAACTGTGTGGAACCAAAACAACAACGTGACACAACTATATACTCTACAGTGTTGGCTCTGAAGTGCTTTAAGTAATACTCAGCATCATTATTGTGATTTACCATTATCAGGTCAGCATAGGCGGGCAGTGATTGGCTCCTTCCCCAGGGCCTCATAGGAAGTGGATCATCTTCAGTGGTGTCTGCAGGAGATGTTGACTCTTCCAACTGGCTTTCTGGAGTGACTGCACCTCCTGACAGAGAATACAGAGTGTTCTCCTCCTTTAAGGATGACAAAAGTAAGAAGTCAGGAGGAAACAGAGACTGATTTAGACTAAGTTCTCTTTAACAAGTGTCTTCTTTGCTAACTGTAGTGTTTAGCGCATCCTCTAAGAATAAGAGTGAAATGCATAGAACATATAGGGCTCTAGTTTCCTGGCACAGTGCAGGGTGGCGAACCCCGCGCAGAGCTAGTTTCGAGCAGCTCAACCCAAGGCCCGCTCAGTTTGGTAGTTTGGCAGACCGAGGTGCGCTGAGATGGGTGTGGCGGCGCAGCAGGGGGAGGTGTCGACAGATCCAGCTTGGCGCAGTGACAGTTTTGAGCCAAAAGGCTTCGCCGAAGGTGCGCTAAAAGCTCACCAACTGAAACCACGTCTACTGTCAGAGCAGGCGGAGCGCAGCCGGTGTAAGCCGAAATTTGGCTGACCAGCGGACAGTGCACACACGTCACCAAAACCTCACAGGCAGGTTTCCAGAATGTCAGGCACATTAACAATGCAATACATACCCAAAAAAACCTATTCAATTCAACTATCTGCAATCAGCACATAAATGTATCTCTATATCGACTGTCACGTCACATCTGATGTCAGATCAAAGGGGATTGGTACCGTTTGGCACGTTTGGCACACGTAATGGAAACCCAACCTGATTTGATAAACACAGCTGCCAACTATTGAGTTCACATCCCTCTCAGCCAGCCACAAACAGCCACAGCATCAGATAGGGAGTATATATTCAGCATCTGTCATCTTAGAAAAGTCAAAAGAAAAGAAACAGAGTGAAACTGTGAGAGAGAAAGAGAGAGCGCGCGCACACGAGAGAAATGCAACATTGATTTACAATTGTGGTGACCTCCTCCCAGGCTACCTTTGCATCATCAGCCCATGGAGGTCTGCTTGCAGTTCCGTATATTCGGACACTGCGAGCTTGGACCTCCTGGACCAAAACATCAGTTTCCTCCTGGGAGAAGTTTGGCTGTCTGACTCTGCTGCTCTTTTCCGCCATGGCAAATTCAGTATACTCTCATTACGCCTTCGCACAGCGCATTTAAGGGCGAGGAGAGGGGCTCATTTGATTGGTGTGATATGTGTAAAACCCACTCCATGCCTTCTCTCCTCCCTCTTTCCGCCTTGCGCCGGTAGGAAGGATGGAGGTGGGGAAAGAGGAGTAGCTGCACCAGGGTGCACGGTGTGCCAAACTTACAAAATCCGCCTGGCCACACCCAGTTGGTGAAGCACAGGTGCGCGGCGCCTCCGCCCGCTCCGTCTGCGAAACTAGAGCCCATAATCTTTTTTCCCATTCCTCAGTTTTTGTAAATAATTGTTATCTTCTCCCACTGAGGTTGATTAAAAGCAGAAAGATCAATAACTTGACTTTCCCTGGGTGTCCATCCCTTTAAATAAAAAAAAAATGTAGAGAAGTTGAGTTTGTCTAGATTAATTAATTAACTATTGTATTTATAGTTTAATAACTGTGGTTACATGCAATACTTTTCATCATTCATTCTACACCATATCGTCCTACAAAATATATTAAACAAAAAAATGGGAGAAAGAATCTGACATACAAGTTTGGAGTTTGGTTGAAAAACCTTGTGCAATTCTTTATCATCTCTGGACTAACAGCACTGCAAACAGGCCTAAAGAGCCAGGGCTTGTGTTAGAGACAATGCGGAATTTCACTGACAAATCATCATGTTTTCTGGGTATGCCCAAAAATAAAACCATATTGGCTAGAGACTGCAGCATAGATTTGTAATTGGAATGGAGTTAGATTGCTAATTTGCCATATTATACTGAGAAAAAATACTTGAATCTGTCCCACACAAAGATAAATATGTAAAAAGATATTTTTTTTTTCCAAAATATTGGGAGAAATGGTTTGTGTATAAATGCAATTAAATAAAGTGTGACACTGTATGCCAAGATGTAAGTGAAAAAATGTACTGTGATTTGACTTTGTAACATCCATGACAACCTCATGTTCTTTGTTTCTTAAATGAAAAAAGGAGGCAAAAAAAGAACTACAGGTCCTTGGAGGGTCACAACCTTTTTACCTGTGGCTAAACAATAAAATTAGATCCTGAGATCCTTTTTGTTTAACCAGAAACAGACCCACCAGACTCCATTTAAATAAACAGTAATTTTAGCATGTATAGAGCCAGCATATTGTCACATCTAAATGGGTAAATATATTTGGGTTTTTTTTCAACCAAACCAGAGTTGGTGATTATTGGAACAGTGGAAAGACAGACTTAGATGGTCTCTTTTTTGTGATTCTGTCAACTTTGAATGAAGCGTGTTTTAAGCTGATAAAATGAATGTTTATTTCAATGGAGTCTGCTGGATTTGATGAAAACAATTTTGGGGCTGTTTCTGGTTAAACCAAAAGGACCTTACTCTTTAACATAAAGGTCTATCTCTGTAAGGATCCTTTCCATAAACTTGTCAGATGCTTATCACAAGAATCTGAGCCTGTCAGTAGCAAAAACAAACTTGTGAGGTGACTGTGAACTGACATTAACTGACAATACGAACATGCCTTGGGTGTTTGCAGCCTAGCCACTGCTGTCGCTCGATACTGAACCACTTTCAAAAAAATGTTGTTCCCATTAGTCACTAAGGTACAAAAATGTGGGAAAATAGGGTCCAGGTAAAACAAACAAAACCTTTAACTCTGGAATTTTATGTTTATTTGTGAAGAAAGCCACAAAAGACCTCTTCAGTGTGGTAGTTAATTCTTTGTTTTCCCTCTCGGCATAACAGGATGTAACGTTTTGTGCGCAATCCCATTAATACTGACTGTACCAACTGGAACAGACAGCTTAATTCAAGCCAGTTGTTGTTACCACAGATACACACAAACACCACACATATATGAACATGGATGTCCTAGTCCTTGTACCTGCAGGATCTCTTCATAGGACTGTCTGATGGAGTCTTGCAGAGGAGTGTTCCTCTCCCCAGCCTCCTCCACTTTCTTCTTGGCCTGCTTCACCTCTTCTCTGAGCTTCCTCAACCTCCATCTGACTCTGGCAAGTTCCCTCTCATACTCCTCCACCTGGCTCTCCTTCTTCACTTCCTCCGCCTGCAGAGACAGGATCTGATGAGGAAGGACAGAGAGTGAATCATTATTAGTTAAACAAGCAGCAACCTCCAGGGCTGAAAAAGGAAGCCAAGCTAAAGTGTCATAAGTTGCAGTTCTTTAAACGGCCACTTAAGGCTGGCCCCAGAAGCTCATCAATCCCAATAGACCCCCATGTTAAAATGCACAACTTTAGAGCAGAAACAGTTTAGAAACAAAAAACACTTTTGGTCAGTCTGCAAGGCATCAATACAGTCTGTTAGTCAGATCCACCCCTCGCTCCTCCACACCTCACCTCAGATGGCAGGTCACTTCTGGCTCCAAGAAACCAGGATGGTGACGGCCAAAATGCCAAACTTGAAGCTTCAAGTGGCAGTCCACAAACCAATGTGTGATGTCACCATAGCTACGTCCCTTATTTCATACAGTCTATGGTTTTCAAGCAATAATTATTGCCAGCAAATGGCTTTCTGTCACATGCTAACACTAGCATGATGGAAATAAGCAGAAGTGTCTAGGTAAATGCTTTTTTATATTTTTGAAATAATATCAAAAGCATTACATATAGATTTGAATGACTGCAGGTGATTTGGTTGGTGAAAATTGAGGCTGAGCCTGAGTCTCTATGTGATAATGGTAATTTTATGCAGTGGCTTTTTGCGAATGACTTGGCGTGCAGATTGTTGTTTATTATGCATTAGCCAATATCAAATAAAGGTTATGTTTTATATTTTAGAGCGGGAGGATGAATGAATTAGATAAAGGAGCAGGAGAGTTTCATAGCAGTGTGGTGTAGTGTTTGTGCAAGGCTGTAATGAGACCATAAAGATGGAGCTAATTAAAAATAATGAGCTGTGTTGGTTGTGCCTCTACCAACCATTTCAGCTACTGATGTTATGAACCTCATCACAGTTTAACAGAAGGGCATCTGCCCCCCTCCCTCTCAGTGTCTGTCTTGTTTTCTCTCAGCCACTATATTCCCTCAGTTTCAGTAAAGATGGCAGGTTTCTAAATAGCATCTTCAATCCATTGATATAAATAGTGGTTGGAGCATGCTTTTCTGTACATTATTGTCTGTCCAGACTTATAATATATATGTAGTGAAGACTTTGCAGGAATTTAATAAAGGTATTTTTTTTTTTTTCAAAATGGAAGTTATCACGATATTGACATGGATGACTCCAGTGAAAACCATGCTGTCTTCACTTAGAAACTGTTTTTACAGAGCTTTTCCCCTGTGACTTTTGGCTGTGCCGAGTCAAGCCATGCCACCCCGATTTTCATTTCCATTATCAGTTAAGACGCGCTGCCCAACACCGAGCTGCACCAGAGATGAACCTTCTCCCGGGTAGGTCCAAAAGCCTGGCTGCCTGCCCTCAAGCGGGTAGCGGTGAAGCCTAGTCGACTGCAGCCAACCTCCAACAACTCAAAAATCTGAGCCACGCACGTATCTGGGGACGCAGATTGCCTACCCTTGAACTAGACGTAAGGGAGCCTTAACAAAACTGTTTATTTTTGATGTGTTTCAGATTAAAAAAAAACAATACTGGCTGATATCTAGTTATTGGATCTTTTAATCCCTAAAATACTGATATTGGCATCAGCATATAGATGTATATGATCTATAACAATTTTATTAATTTAAAGTTGTACCCAACAAGAAATCCCTTGACAATATAATTAAATCAGTGCTGCATAACAGACTGTAACAGAACCTCCAAAAGAAATAGCTTTCACAGGTAGCATTTTCAAGTAGACAAGTAGTCTACAGAGAGACAGGAGAAGCTGTACAATAGCAAGTCATTATTACCTGTTGGCTCTCTTCATAGCACAGCTGTCTGGTTGTCTTTATTTGCTGCACCAGCTTCTCTTTGTGTTTCTCTAATTTAACCAGAGTCTCCTCCAGCTCCTTGCGATCCGACTGCTGTTCCTGCAGCTCTATGTTCTCCACAGCCACTGCATTCTCCAGCTCCTACAATCACACACACATATGCACGCGCGCACACGCACGCATGCACACACACACACACGTGCGCGCACACGCACGCACACACACACACACACACACACACACACACACACACACACACACACACTATTCAGGTTTTAAGAATGATTCCATCTCATGTGCTGAATGATAAAGCATGCATGGAGATGCACAAACACACACACACACACAGGCGAAAAATGTTGACTGAAATGTTTCTTCACAACATCTAAAATGATATGGGTAAAATGGTTTGATTGGCCTGACGGTACAGAACAAAGATAACCACTGCTTACGTGCTGGATCACACTACGATGTACCATGTTTGGTTCACATGTGATCGACAGCAGCTCAATAAAGATTTTGACAAAGAAAAACTACTTGTTTTCTATTCTACCCAGAGTCTGATAAGACCATTAATGTTCTTTTCATCTGTGTGTGTCAAGTGAATGAATAAGGGCGTTGCCAGCTTCGTTGCTATACTAGATTTAGAAGAACAGAAAAGAGACAGAGGATGAAGAAAGACAGACTGGAGATGCACCAGAAGAACTTGTGCACAAGAGAGGATCTGTGTCTGCTGTTTTGAGTGGTTTTGGCTTTAGGGGTGTGCCATATCATCTCTCATATTTCATCTCATCTTAATACGATAAGAAAAATTCATATGATATACTCACGATATTTCTACTTGACATATTGACGTCATACTGTTACCCATGGCAACAACAAGCATGGTTGAAAGCAAAATTATTAGCCACTTCGCCGTGGTTCCTAAAAAAGGAGCAGCTTCAGTAGTGTGGAATAAACTGTGGTGTCCTGAATGTTTTATGAACAGCCCTGGACTTAGACACTTTTTTAGCAACTTACAGCTCAGAGAGAACTCATTTAGCAGTTCCTGTGGCAGCAGTACGGCATCTCTGCCTCTCCTCTCTCACTGTGCACGCATAAACCTTTGGTAATGTCAACTTATGTGCCGCTCGCCACTCAGCAAAAAACTACATGATGTGCCACAGTTATGGTAGCATAACAGCCTGTCACAGGTTACACCGTGATGATTAATGGCAGAGCATAAAGTTCCAGGTGGGAAAAAAAAGAACTCAGTCAATTAGGATTTTGCATTTCTTGTATTTGGGAACTGTTAAAATGTGTCATTTGTGTTAGATTTGATTTTGTTGTACTATTAATATTGTGTACAGAATCTGAATCTCACTCCGAGTTACTGTACTATTGTTTACAAACCAAAGAAGTTAGAGATTATTTTTCTTTAGTTTTTACTGAATATTTGAAGGCAAACTCGTAGGTTGACATGTAAAACTATATCAGTTATTTTGTTGCATTTCTACATTTTTAAATTCATAAAATACTTTTTTAATAATTTGTCATTTCTTTGAGAATATTGTTATCACAACAATACCCTGAAATATTGTTATATTATTTTAGGGCTATATCGCCCACCCCTATTTGGCTTTTCAAAAAATGCGACCTAACATTACTTTGTCTGGCCACTGTTGTTGCCAGTGGTGGAAAAACCAGAAAAATTATTTTACCATTACCTCAGCAGAAAACATCATGTAACAGGGAAAACCACCAGAGAAGCAACATTATGAATAGGCTATAATAACACCTACGCAAGGACATGGTACCACTACAGACAGTTGAGAGAGAGCAGCTCAGAGCAATGATTAAAACACTGGATTCGAGGTATGTCTTAATGGGGCGAAAGTACCTCATAACCTAATGACAATCAATGTTTAGCTTATTTCTTACTTATGCAGTAGATTATTTGAGAAATATCTCTTTGAATACTTAAATACCTTGAATATATATGTTTACGGCAGCATATTGTACTGTCAGGAGTACATGAAATACAAATATATTTCAATATCATCATGTATATACCAAGGGCTTTGATTACTGTGCTTCACAACAATCTTGGAATATACCGTATATATGTTTTAGAAACGGTGTTGAAGTTTTTGGCATATCGATTTTTTAAGTTCTGTTTTTACTACATTGCAGTTTGCACAATAAAAACTGTTGACATTCTGCAACTGTTAAATGCATTCTTATTCCTTATTCCGTTATTGTACGATTTTGAGGGGCCAAGCAAACCATATCGTAATTGAAGTCTTCAGCATAAATATAATGACATTAAAGTGTTTTCTAGGTAAATGCCGGTAGGTTTTATGTAGCTCTGACTAAATAAGGCACTGTAAACCTATACCAAGGTCCAGTCATGCAAAAAGTAAAAAATATCAAAAAAATACAGTAAGATACCATTAAAGTGCCAGAATGTTACAAAATGCTGTGATACAATTTTTTTGATCATACCGCCCAGCACTACTAGATCCGTACATTATATCATCTGATCACTTCAGTTAGCAGAGAAGTGATAACTGGTAAAATGATCATTGCCATGTTATTAAAAAAAACAAAAACAAACCAGGGGCCTTTAGGGCCCCCGAGGGTCCAAGCTTTGTCCACTTGGTAACCCAGACTTGGACTGAGCACACGTGTATAGCTTCAACCTGAGATTAGTCTTACAGCATCATGACATCACATGAGAGCATCATGGGAAATGCAGTGATGGAGGAGTCCCAAACTGGACACATCATACATACACACAAACATACATATAACATGTGTCCTGTCCACATAATTAATGGTAACAAAAACTGTGATATTAAAAACAAAACCCACTCACACAGATGTATGAAAAGCTGACATACACACACAAACATGCACACACCAGCGCTAGGTGCTGCGGTCTTCTTACTCTGATCTCGGCTGCCTTGGCGAGGACTCTCTCATCCGTTTCCACGACGTCTGTATCCCTGGGAGACGACCAGCAGAGGAGACAGGAGTGTTTAAGGAGGGAGGAGAGAGAGCACTCATTCTTCCAGTCTGCTTTCCTTCCATCATGTCCTCCTTCCCATGATCCCTCTATTTTTTCCTGCTGCACTGCTGGTTCCTCCATTGCTGCCCTCGCTAGCTGTTGCTACACTGCAGAGGAGGCGGAGCTGCCTCTGTGAACGTGTGGGTGTGTGTATGTGTGCGTGTGTCTGTGTGGTGATCGATGCATACAGGCAGAATGCACCAATGTGAGAATGGGAAGAGAGAGGGGGATGAGTCAGAGTGAAGGCAGGCGAGTAGGCTTATCCATCCATAGGAAAATCTATTTCCTCCTCTCTAGTCCCCTCCCTTCTTGTCTGTTCTCCTCCTTGTTTTTTTCCCCTCCTACCATCGTGCTGCTTCTCTAGTCCTCACGCATCTCTCACCTCCTCCTCTTTTTCCTCCTCCCCCTTCATCACAATCACTGGCCACTGCAGTATGCATCAGTCGAAACACACACACACACACACACACACACACACACACACACACACACACACACATAAACTGAAAGCAGTGACTGAGCCATTCATAAAAAATCCTGGAGAGCACGGAGCAGCAGTCTGCACAGGCCAGTGTTACCAGTCAATCAATAATCATTCACAAAGACATTTAAAACATGTGGCCAGGCGTATATAACTGTAAAACGTCCTTATTTCCTGCTTCAATCATTAACATCTGTCATGAATTTATCATAAGGTTTATAATTTTACAATCATTACTTACATCACTGTATACTGTAATCTAATGTAATTAAATCATTTGTTTATAGTGCTAGCAAAATATAATAATTGTAACACATTTAATTTATAAAGAGCTTCAGCAAATACTCAAGATTGTTGTAAAAAATTAATAAAGTCGCAGTAGAGCTGCATGATGTGCAAAAAAGAAAATCATATTGTGTTACTTTGACAGATATTGCGATTGCGATATGAGTTGCAATTTTAGTGGAAACGATCATTTCTGCATGTCATTTTCACTGGAAAACATATAAGATGATGATGTGATTTTTGCTGGGGTCTATACCAAAAGCATATTCCCTTAAATGTGGAATATAATTTGTAGGTTGTGGCCCCTCTGTTGCACCACAATTAGGGATGCACCGATTTATCGGCTAAACGTTGATGTCAGACGATATTCTCCTTGTTGACTGCCATCGGCATATCGGCAAATAGGATGACTTTCACCGATGGCAGTGGCCGATGTTTTTCTGTAGTGTCAAATCAATTTTGCACAGGCTACAAAGCAGGGCTAGAAACTAATGGACACTGACTTAAATTAATGTACAGGTAAAAGAAGAATACAATAATTGTTTGGCAATTGGACTGATCTCATTATTTTGTGACGAGATGGCTAGTAACAGCCAGCATTCTGGCATCCTGGGACAACAGAAAACATGTTTAGGATGAAGAGAGATCTTCTGCAGGACAGAAGGATGCAGTAAACTCACTATAGTCGCGTCAGGGGATGTGTCCTGTTGTTTTGTTTGTTTAGGTTAAAGTCAGCAGGAGGAGAGCAGATTAATGCTAGCTGTTTGCAGCTGGTGGCTACAGCTAACAGCTCACGGAGGTTGCACTGAGTTGCATTATGATGCATTCAAGCTCTGTTTAGCAAAAATTAGTCTTAAGTGAAGGTAAATTGCAAAGTTCTAATGATGTGTTTACCGTTATTTGTAAAATGTAGTTTTTGGAGAGAAACTAAATTTAACTATCAGAAGGACAAACGTGTTGTTTTCACAGCAAAATAGATATTACTGAGGGAATTATGATATATATACTGTATTAGGGGTGCACAATAATATTTGTAAGTCATCGGTATTGGCCAATATCAGCTTTGAAATGAACTATTAGAATTGGCCAACACGCTTTTTCTTCTTTTGCAGTTGCACAATGAATGAAAATTACATACATTACATACATTGAAAAGCATTCTGTTTCTATGGAAACACTGCTGTATGATGAGAAAGGGGCCTGGTGGAAAGCGATCACAGATGCAGTCGCGATGTATCTTGCAAGAGATATGGTGTCCATATTTACCGTGGAAAAGCTGGGGTTTAAATCGTGAATCGGATTTGTTGTGAAAAAATCTGAGATATTTTTTTAGGACATATCGCCCAGCCCTAGGTGAACATGTTCATTACAAACTTTAACTGCCTGTATACTACGCACAGCCTGCAACAAGCGTGCTAACACATGTGTACAGACACCCCATGGAGTATAAACAGAACCACATGCTGTTGTTATGTCAGGATACATTCTGGACTCTATCCACTCCTTTTACAATGGTATCATTCATTTGTTTGTGTCCATCTGATGAATGTCAGTTTAATATTCACTTTCCTTTCAGCTCTGTTACTGGTTTAGTCACAAACTTCAATTGTTTGATGCAGCTAGTGTACAGTGGATTTCTCAGAGACTTTTCACTGAAAAGCTGCCTGTTGCTGCTAGAAATCAGGTTGGTGAAAGCAGAGTTTGCAGGCAGTGAGCTAAAGCAGCTAAAAAAATTTGCTAAAACAGGCTAAAAAGCTTCATAGACCTGAGGGGACCTGCAGAGTTGGTGGTAATTCTCTGAGGGTTTGTCACTACAAGCAATAACTTTTACATTACACGTGATTAGTTACTTGTAGAGATATGGGAATATTTTCATGGATCTGCTGCTCTCTTGTGCTTTGTCCATCTCATCCTGTGATTCTGTTCTTTTTCTGCCTATTAATTTGTGCAGATTTTGAATCCCCATGTAATGAAAAAATACATTTTAACAGTTTTATTACAGTTTTAATCTTGTGTGCCTGTGTTAACTGGTTAATATGCCAACTGTATATGTATGTATGTATATATATATATATGTGTGTGTGTGTGTGTGTGTGTGTGCATATATATATATATATATATACACACATACATACATATACATATATATATATATATATATATACATACAGTTGGCATATTAACCAGTTAACACAGGCAAACAAGATTAAAACTATTAAAATATACTGTTAAAAGTATATATTCTTTCCGACACACACACATATATATATATATATATATGTATATACAGGTTGATGTTAAACACAGAGAAGATAAGAAAATAATCTAAGAAAAACAGACAAGCAAAACAACATACACAGAAACATAGTAGACCAAGAGTTGGGAGACCATAGGAATTTTTAGATATCAATTTATAAAGTGCCTGAGTGCTAGTTAAAGTGACAAGTGCTAAAGTGTCTAGTGCAAGAGTGCCAAGTGCTAAAGTGTCTGCTTGTTTAAGTATTTGTTATATTGCACATTACTCAAAATTGCACCAAATAGTAAAGTGCTAGACTGAACTGCAAGATGCCCATAGCACACAAATGCAAGTGTGTGTCTAAATATTGCACAAAATTAGCATACATAGGTCTATTATGTACGCAATACTGCATAAAATTGACAATGGTGTCCCAACAATTTGCCTCATAGACAAATAAACAATACAAACAATTTAAACATAGTTAATGATCACAGCTCTGGTTTTCCAATAGCCATGCTTTGAGATATTTGGTAAAGGAGGTGAGAGTTGGAAGTTCACGTTAAGTACTTGGTATTGTGTTCAAGGTCTGGGATGCACAGTAAGAGAATATTGCTTGTCCAAAGACACTTTTCCTGAATGGTATTACACAGTCACCTCTAGAGCCTGCTCTGGATGACCTGTTTGAGTTCTTTTTGACAAATCTTGTAGTGGAGGGAGCTTGACCATGAAAAATTTTATAAACTAACACAGAGTCGGTGTATTTTACTATGTTGTCCCAATTTAGACGTTCATGTTTCTTCAATATCTGGCAATGGTGGAAGGATTTAGATTTTTTATCTAATACTTTTAAAGCTTGTTTATAGACTGTTTTAACTGGCTTTAGAGTTGTTTTACAGGCCGTGGCCCAGCTTGTTATGCAATAAGACATGTGTGGCCTGGGCCTTCGGCGTGGACCCGCTGGTTGTGGTGGTGCTAGGCTAGCTCCCGCTAGTCTTGGATCGGTGCGCTCATGCTGCAGCTGGGCCCCATACCCTCGGCGTGGACCCGCCAGCCGTGGTGGTGCTGAGCTAACTCCTGCTAGCCTCAGATCGGCGTGCCCATCCAGGCGCTTCCCTGCTGGTGGAGCTGCTGCCACATAAGTGAAGGCCGGATGTAGCAGGCGGTTGTTAGCCACCAGTTGCACCAACACAATCAATAATAACGTGATATAGCTGATGAGTGTGGCGACATGCCAAAAATAGGGAACTGAACTACATATCCAAGTATCCTGCCTCACTGCATCCATCTGCCATCTTTTCTTTTCCTTTCTGTATGTGAGTGAATTAGTATTAGAGTGAGTGAGTGAATTAGTATTAGAGTATTTTACATCAAAATCCCTGTCTTTTCTCTTCCTGTAAAACCAGGTAAAACAATTTCAAATGTTTGATGACTCATCCTGCATGGACATAGACCTTAAAGGAGCGTCATGTAGCAACTCACATTCAGCCAGCGCAAACAGCAACGGGAATCTTGTGCCAGACTTCCCCACCTCGCTGGATCAGTAGACCTTCTGTTGCTGCAGTTACACAGTTAGCCCCAACACTGCTGCTGGCCACCAGCCCACTGTGACACCCAATGCTGGGGTCTGCTCTGATTGAATTCAAGTTGCTACAGCTGAGCTCAAGGTCTGCAGAGCTGTGGCCCACTTTTACTGCGGTGAAGTGGTCTCTTAGGTACCGAATGAGGTAGAGTGACTGCGGGGTGCAATAGCTAGCAACTTATGTCACTTAGCTTGACGTAAAACATGTATCATTTGTGTTCTGAGAACAGAGAGAGAGAGAGAGAGAGAGAGAGAGAGAGAGAGAGAGAGAGAGAGAGGGGCAGGTAGGTGTTGTGCACAGTTCTACAATGAAATAAGATTTTACCCATTTTGAATAATGAAAAAAAAAAATAGAAAATCAATATGTGGCTGCTCATATATATTGGCTTACTGTACACATTAGCTTGGTGGCTTGTATAAGGCACTTGTCATAGTAGCACATTATTAAAGGTTGGACATATCATCTGAATAAATTAGGTCTGGATTTCTGTGATGCAAAATGGCATGCAATTAGCATGACAAGAAAAAATGTGCTGTGAGGAAAAATTGCTGTATTACTTGTTAGAATCTTGGGACACTCAGTGTGTTTACATTTTAGTGAATAACCCTTTATGAGACATATCCTGGAAATGGTCATATTGGGGATATGGTATTTACATGTGCACAGAGAAATCAGGTTATTCCTTGTATACATGATAAATACTAGCATACCGGTCACTGATTACTGCATTCTATTTGTGCAGGTGCAGTGATGTTTTCAAACAAACTGTAGTTTAAATTGAATCCACTCTCGCTTTTATCGGGCTTAGCACTTTCAAATGCCAACAGAACGCTGGGGACTTGGCTCCTCCACCTGATTGCTAGCAATGGGAGATGAGAGCAGGACATTTTTCACAGGTCCTCCACTCTGACTGATGTCTGCCTGTCAC
Source organism: Epinephelus fuscoguttatus (assembly GCF_011397635.1). Taxonomy (NCBI): domain Eukaryota; kingdom Metazoa; phylum Chordata; class Actinopteri; order Perciformes; family Serranidae; genus Epinephelus; species Epinephelus fuscoguttatus. Next base: position 4,169,966 of record NC_064766.1, on the reverse strand, counting down.
TTTCACTGCCACTGCTCAGAGCAAGGGACCAGTGGATGAAGATTTGCAGCCACGACCAATGCAGTCTCGCCACCAGACAATCAGAGATCTCCACCTTCTGATAGTCTGGGGACATTCCTTTCTAAAGTGTGTTTAACACACCGGCGAAAACGGCCGGCAACAAAGCAACGCCTCTTGCATTTTTGAAAAAGACACGCCTTCTCGGAAATGTGCGCTCCCCCTTTTCTTGTCCGCAAGGAAACAAGCACACCGAGAGCTTGAAAATGGATGCCACGAGATTTAACTCTGTTTTATCAAACGTGTGCTCATCCGTAAAGAAAACATTTTTTCCAGCGGATGTCTTAGTTACAACATTATTGAGCTAACTGGAGTAGTTTCATGTCGTATCCGACAACGGGAGGCTTTAAACAGATGATGTCCTGTTGTTAGCTTTGCTGCTAGTGTTAGCTGTCCCTGTCAGCTGCAGCCACTGATGCTTTCTAGACATCGTGATTTCCCAAAACTGAATAACTACCACACATAGCAACACAAAACTGCTTTGCTAGCTCAATCATGTTGTAACTAAGATATCCGCTGGAAAAGATATTTTTTTCACGGACCGTTTAATGAGTTATTACCTATTACAGACACTGCTAACGGCTAACAGGGCTAACAGCTAACGGTTAGCCCAGCTAAACGTGCACACAGAAATAGTAATGTTTGTTCATTGTGTTTATAGACTTTAGAAACATCGGATTAGTCTAAACGGTGATACAGTGATGTGAAAAATGTGATATATAGGCTATATATATAGCTAAAAGCTCTGCTGGTTTTCTACCCAAAGTATCTGTAAACAACAAGGCAATTCCCTCTAACGTTATAGTCCGGCTGGACGGATGAGTCATGGCCTTGTAAAAGATTATGTTTGTTTCTTTTAGTTGGTGAGAATGTGTCGCCGCAAACGCGACAAACATCCATTAACTTTGACGGCGTTTTCTGCGAGCGCGGCTGAGCCATTTTGTACCGCTACACGTGTTTCTAGTCGGACTATGTTTACAAGCACAAGAGTTCAGCGAGCCACCAAAGGACCGCCCTGCAGATTTACTATTGGTTCTGCAACGTAGGGAGTTTTTTTAAACTCTGAAATTGTATCCGCCCATCTAAACACAAGAGAGAAAGTCATCAGTCTTTAGTTAAGCAAAGCGTCTAAAGACTGACTTGTGAGTCTATGACCGATGGGACAGAGTTGTCATGATAGAGTTCACTGATTATGAGTGGAAACCTCCACAACAGATTTGAAGTCGCAGACCAGCTGTGTGATTTTCTCCATGATAATAATTTATTTGAGGAATTTCAGTCAGGATTTAGAGTGCATCATAGCACTGAGACAGCACTAGTTAAAATTACAAATGACCTTCTGATTGCTTCAGACAAAGGACTCGTCTCTGTACTTGTTTTATTAGATCTTAGTGCGGTGTTTGACACAACTGACCATCAAATTCTGCTACAGAGACTGGAACACTTAATTGGCTTAAAAGGTTCTGTACTAAGCTGGTTTAAATCTTATTTATCTGATCGTTTTCAGTTTGTTCACGTTCATAATGAGTCATCCTTATGTACCAAAGTTTGTTTTGGAGTTCCGCAAGGTTCTGTGCTCGGACCAATCCTATTTACTCTATATATGCTTCCTTTAGGTAACATTATTAGAAATCACTCTGTAAATTTCCATTGTTATGCGGATGATACACAGTTGTATTTATCTATGAAGCCAGAAGAAAGTAATCAATTAACTAAACTTCATAACTGCCTTAAAAACATAAAAACCTGGATGAGCACCAATTTCCTGATGTTAAATTCAGACAAAACTGAAGTTATTGTTCTTGGCCCGAAACAACTCAGAGACTCTTTATCCGATGACATAGTTTCTCTAGATGGCATTGCTCTGGCCTCTAGCACTACCCTAAGAAACCTCGGAGTAACATTTGATCAAGATTTGTCTTTTAATTCTCATTTAAAACAAACCTCACGGACTGCATTTTTTCATCTGTGTAATATTGCAAAAATTAGGCCTATCCTGACCCGAAAAGATAAACAAAAATTGGTCCACGCTTTTGTTACCTCAAGGCTGGATTACTGTAACTCTCTATTATCTGGTAGCTCTAGTAAGTCCTTAAAAACTCTCCAGCTAATTCAGAATGCAGCAGCACGTGTACTAACAGGAACTAAGAAACGTGATCATATTTCTCCTGTTTTAGCCTCTCTGCACTGGCTCACTGTAAAATCCAGAATTGAATTTAAAATCCTACTGTTAACTTATAAAGCTCTAAATGGTCAAGCTCTGTCATATCTTAGAGAGCTCATAGTGCCATATTATCCCACCAGAACTCTGCGCTCTGAGAATGCATGGTTACTCGTGGTCCCTAAAGTCTCCAAAAGTATATCAGAGCCTTCAGCTATCAGGCTCCTCTCCTGTGGAATCATCTTCCTGTTGCGGACCGGGAGGCAGACACCATCTCCACATTTAAGACTAGACTCAAGACTTCCCTCTTTGATAAAGCCTATAGTTAGGGCTGGCTCAGGCTTGCCTTGTACCAGCCCCTAGTTAGGCTGACTTAGGCCTAGTCTGCCGGAGGACTCCCTATAATACACCGGGCACCTTCTCTCCTTCTCTCTCTCTCTCTCGTGTCCTATTACTGAATCTTGCTAACTCGGTCATTCTGGATGTCACTAACTCGGCTTGTTCTCCGGAGCCTTTGTGCTCCGCTGTCTCTCAGGTTAACTCGTATTGCAGCGGTGCCTGGAGAGTGTGACGTGTGTGGTTGTGCTGCTGCCGTGGTCCTGCCAGATGCCTCCTGCTGCTGCTGTTATCATTAGTCATACTTCTACTGTTACTATACACATATGATTATTGTCACACATGTATACTATCAGATATTAATGTATTATTATTAATTATAATATTATTACTTTCATTAATGTTGTTGTAAGCTACTGTCATTACCGTCTATCCTGCATCTCTCTCTGTCTCTGTCTCTGTCTCTCTCTCTGTCTCATTGTGTCATACGGTTTACTGTTAATTTATTATGTTGATCTGTTCTGTACGACATCTATTGCTCGTCTGTCCGTCCTGGAAGAGGGATCCCTCCTCAGTTGCTCTTCCTGAGGTTTCTACCATTTTTTTCCCTGTTCAAGGGTTTTTTTTTTATATATATATATTTTGGGGCTTTTTAGCCTTTAATGTATAGGACAGACAAGTGTGAAGGGGGTAGAGAGAGAGGGAGTGACATGCAGCAAAGGGCCACAGGCTGGAGTCGAACCCGGGCCGCTGCGGCAACAGCCTTGTACGTGGGGCGCCTGCTCTACCACTAAGCCACCGGCGCCCCGTTCAAGGGTTTTTTTAGGGAGTTTTTCCTTATCCGCTGTGAGGGTCCAAAGGACAGAGGGATGTCGTATGCTGTAAAGCCCTGTGAGGCAAATTGTGATTTGTGATATTGGGCTTTATAAATAAAATTGATTGATTGATTGATTGAACAGGTTTTTTTGAGTGCCACAACCCCCACAAAATGACTCATTTCACTATTTTGATACATTTGGTCCAATAACATCTCAAAAGTCTGGAAAAGCCACACTATTGATTCATTTTATCCCCACCGACGTTAGCGGAAGGCTACACTGGAAGTTAGCCACTTGGCCAGTGGAAGTCTCTAGTGCACCCGACCTATAGGCCCAACAGTGCAAAGGATTTTTTTGGCCTTATGTGCCATCGAGCAACTTTCACAGGAATAAACAGTGCCCTGACTCCAGTGCTGTATCTGGTTCTCTTCATACATCCATGAGGTAAAGGGGATATGATGCCATTAAGAGGGAACCAAATAAAACATGCTGTTACCTTTAATAAAATTATGGATTTCTCTGCATCTGAACATTGTTAGAAACATTTGGGATGAATATAACATAGGTCTAGTTGTTTTTAGACATTTCAGTGTGACAATGTTACATGTTATATCTCTAAGTAACTAACCGTTTTCAGCTCTAAAATACATGCACATGAATTATAATGAACTATATTAAACCTCCTTGGGGATTTAAAGCATGTCCATTTTTTCCATTTAAGCCTGAGCTTGACAGGGTGAACAAATTCTACTGCACAGCTACTGTGTCACTATGATTTGAGCTGCTGTCTATGATTGTAACACAAGCCTACAGAACAGTGCTGATATTAACCCAGTTACTGGCAGGGAGCAAAGATTTCTCCACGAGTTCATTCATTCATACACTAATGTTTGGGTTGTTAAGTATGTCAGTTCAACTGTTCTGATCTGTTTAAAGAAAAAGATGGATCTGAATCACTTCATCAATAATTAACTTTAAATGCTTGAAATTGGAATAAGAAGAATGACTCTTTGAAACAGAATCACAGGTCTGTAATTCAGTTAACTCAGCAGCTAGGTCAGCAGCTAGGTCTGCTGCTACTGCCACTGATACTACTGACTGAGCCAAGCCGTAAAGCTATATTGTTTAAATAAGTCCAGATTGGAAAATTCTTGCAGACACGGTAAATAATTTATTGGAAATAGCAGAATATAGTGTGATAGATTGCTGAGATTGCTGCTTTATGCAAGATTTTATCAGTTGTATACAAAGAAGGTCTCCATCTACATAGATGGATACAACGGAACTATATTAGTTAAATTCACTCGAGGAGAACACACGACCAGTGATTTACAGAGAAGCAGACATACAGACATTTAAGACATTTAATTTCAGTTGGACTTTAACGTTGAATCAAATGACTGTGTGTGAAGTGAAAGTGTTTGCTTATAGTGACATAGCTACAGAGAATTATCAGCCAGCTACAGCTCTGCAGAGCTTTTTAGCCACTTTTAGTCCATTGTCATGGCACACTCACTGAACACTAAGCTCTCAACCATCTTGCACCCACTTTTCTCAGAAGCTGAGACCAAACCAAAGCTAAAAGAAAGTTACTGTTAGGGTTGCAGCAATATACCTGTTTTAAGGTAAACCGTGATATGAAAATTGTCATCTATAACACTGAATAAAAAAAAAAAAACTTGAGGGAAAATCTATATTACAGTTATTTTCAAAAGGGAGATATTTTACACATAGTTAAACGGTTTCAAGTTTTAATTATAGTAATACACATTTGTTCAGCCAAAGACAACCCTTCTGTTTTCATTTTTTAAGGGTCAGTCTGACTAATGACTGATATTTTCTAAGACGGCTATCACACCATGAAAATCACATACCGTGTCAACCCTACAGACGACTGGACATAACTTCATCGGGTATATGTGACTCTACATGCTAATATTGCTTTGTGTCTGCTGGAAGTGCAAGTCGGTAACTCTTTACAATTAGCCAGAGCAACCTCAGAAGGATAAATTATATAAGGGCTAGTCAGCTTGCTTTTTGAGACTCCATTCCCCTAACAGTCCAGAACTGATAAAGCACCTTGACAATAAAATAGGTAACACAAGAAAAAAAACAAAAACAGAAAAAGCAAGAGCTTCAATGTAAATGTTTAAAGTAAAAGTCCTGCAAGTAATAGGTTACTTTAAGTAGCACCTATAATAAAATATAAAAGTAGTCTACACATTATGCAGAATGACCCATTTCAGAATGTAATGTCATTATTTCAAATTTTACATCTGTGCTACACTCTATATAGATATATGGGTATTAATGTTGGCCAATAAATAACAAATGTTAGTAAAGTAGTGCTAAACCAGGTTTGAAGTCATTTAGAAACAATGTCACCATTACATTTTCTCGACCAGAGAGGACTGGCAACTTGTAATTTACACGATTAAATGTTCCACTCAGTAGGCTGTGTAAAGTATCTTGATTATAATTTTCAACAAGGGATCTTGATAAAGACTGAGTAATAGGGATGAATGATATTGGATATTTGGCCAACACGCAACATGCCAATACATAACAACTTATTTGGCCATTAACTGATACCAATATTGATATCCACTTTTGTCCCTACCTAATTTTCAAGTCTCATCATCAAGTCTCTTATGTAGTGGAATTAACATCATATTATGCATGCATTATCGCGATGGCCCACCAGGGGACATGAAATAGAATGCTTTTCAGTATATGTATTATTCATTCATTATGCAAAATAGGAAAACACATGTTGGCTGACACTGATAGTTCAGTTTAAGCTGATATTGGCCAGTACCGATGATGTGTCGATATTATTGAGCATTCCTACTGTTTATGCTTTGTGTTGACAATCTAAGAGGAGACACTGCAGGTGAACAGGGTTAAGTTTGAAAAAAAAGATATACTCATGAAACTTCCCCTGTTGAGAGTAAGACCATTTTTTTTTTGTTTTCTCAAATGACTTGAAGACACCTCCAGAACAAAAATCAAAACATTGGATAAAGCCAGGGTCAAAATTATTGTTTTAAAATGTTGACATATTAGAGTCAAAGATTGACTCTTGAAGGGAAATTGTGATGTCTCTTTTTATTACTGTATAAGTCAAGAACTACTGCCAACAATCATAAAAAATGAATATTTTGTCACGTTTTTAGGAATAAAATGTTCTAGAAATCAGGCTACTTATGATATATGAACAAAACCCCTTTGTTAAAACCCGCAGAACATAGACAGTAATGAAATTGGAAAGTAAAAAAGAGCTACTAAAGTTGAGATTTCTGGCTAAAAATATAGGAATAAAATCATTTTGAGAAAATGGCCTTTAATGATATGTACTGGAAAATTTCAAACATTTTAAAAAATGTTTACCAAGAGATACCACCATGAATCTTTCCCAGTTTACTTACAGTAGGCTAATTAGTAATCAGTTTTCTTTACACTAGACATGTTATAAACATAACAGCCCAGAATCTTAAAATTGACCAGTGCATGACAAAAAATATATTTTCACCTGTAGTGTCTCGCCAACCTACTATTGGCTGATATGTTATCAGATGTTTTCAAATCTTAAATACAGATATCAGTAGGCCTATATATTATTTCTTACTGCATTACTGCATTTGAAGGTAGGCTGTGTGTAAGCAGCTTGTAGCTGACTGAAGTAAAGATCATTTGAAATACTTTATATAGGCTACCTTTAATCTGTGCACATTTTACATGCGTTGGCTCACAATTTGATCTACAAACTAACTAGTAAAATGTAGTACACTAAAAAGTGCAGTAGGCTACCTCACAGAATGTAGTGTAAAATGGGAATACCCTCGTAAAGACAAGCGTCGTCTGAATGAGTGGCTACTTGGTTACTGAGTTAACCACCAATGTAGGTAGGCTGACTGCTGTTATATCTGAAACACACATCCCATACTAACGAACGTTAAGTTCAATTAGTCCATCAGTTAAATGGGCAGGCCCTGAGTTGCTGTAGCCTAATTTTCTTGAATCCTAAATCAAACCAATAGCTTTTCTCGGTGTAGAGGGCATTCCCATTTAGTTGTTAAAAGTTTGAAACCACCTTAAAATGATAAAACTATGCGGCTCGTGCGAACGTAGCTCGAAGAAGTCTTTCATCATTATTTCTGGAAAAGCGTTAACGGTAATTTACCCTTCATCCTTGGGGTTTCTCGCTCTCGGTGTCCTCAGGCAGTCCAGAATAAAACGCATCATTACTGCAGTGCTCGCGCTCTCATCCTCCGGCTGCCGCCGTCGTTACCGACAAGGCTCGTGCAGCAGCAGTGCCAGTAAATCTACCAGCAGATTAACGGAGCCGTCCTTCAACTCACCGCTTTCTCTCCGTTAACTACTGACCGCAACGTAACCATGGAGAGTGGAGAGAGTGAACGCGTTAGCTCCGACTGGGTGCAGTCAGAGCGGCCGCAATTACTGCATCAAGCTACGAAATAAGCAGGACTTCCTGTCCAACCTTTCAGTATAAAACCAGGTCGTATGACGAAATTACATTGTAGCACTTTCAGACCCACTTAACAAGCGCATCAGACAACGTAAGTGACAGACATAAAAGTAGGCTATCGTGTACCAATGTGATATTTTTGTCTGTTTTTTAATAAGGCCTCAGAATTCTGTCCACTCTATATATCTCCCCCATTTTACCATGAACATGTTTCCTTTACGTTGAAGGACAGATCCTGGCTGTTTCCTGTATTGTATCTGCTTCGCTTGACGCAGGTCTCGCGCTGCATCTCTGCCGCATCCCTGTGGTGGTGCTACAAAACTAATTGCAATATCACTTATCCTAATCTGTATAGAGATGGAAATAATACATGGAAGGAGTGTACTAACCTCCCTAATCAGGTTTGAACGGGTCAGTTACACAAAGCAGAATAACGTTTATGTGTCTGTGTTTAAAAAATAAAAGGAAAAGACAAATATCTGATTTTAGTTGTAATTGTTTGGCAATACGTATCATTAAGACTCCCTTAAAATTTTAAGACAAAACCCTGGGAGAGCTTGGATATTTCCGGACCCTAAAATCGCCTCTGCACACACAATACTGAGACTACTAGACTACAGCCTAAGAAAAATATAGAGCATCACCAGTTTACTTTTTAAACAGTTATTAAAGTCATACCACTTTGATGTTTTTAACAGACTAAATACAGAAAGGTCACATGTAGTATATTACACTGGTATATTTGACATGAAGCTTTGGGTTTTCCTGCTGCTCATCATTATGTGTTCTAGCAGTCCTGATTAACAAACCAACCATATGTCAGCCTTAAAATCCTCAGAATGCCAGGCAAATAATAAATCCCTTTGCAATGATTAATTAAATTACTGTCATAAATTTGCATAAAGCCCTCATCTCAGGGTCAAAATTATAAACAGACATCAATATGGCATGCCATTTGGCCCAAAATACAGCTGCCTGTCTCCCCTGAGTTTAACATGATGCCAGAGGCTCTTTTGTTCAGACTGAATCTGTGTTCCTGCTGTCATACAATAAGAAAAATAAAAAAATGAACTGTTACTTATGTTACTCATATTTTAATGGACACACAGTGCAGAACAGAAATGCTACTGATGTTCATCTGCCTGCTAATAGATTTATATATTTTATAGATTTATGGATATTAATAAATAATACATTGAATAATAATTATTTTGTTTCATCATATTTTTTTTCCTATTCATTTCAGTATAGAAGATAAGCTAAGAAGTACAATAAATGAATTCCCTTTTTACTTTTGAAATTTGCTGTCCCCACTCATCTTTGCCAAGAGGCAAATACAGCAGCCCCACACAGGTCAGGTGTTTCTAGGATTATAGGATTAGAGGACATTTGGGTCTACTGTCATCCCCTGGCACTTTTTTATTTTTTTGATTAAAAAGTTTGTTCGATGTGTTTATTTTTTTTAATGCAATGTGGCATTATTCAGTGTGAACCAAATTTACTTTCATTGTGAATTTGCCTGTGGGCAGCAGTTATCACTGGTGTCATGGAATGATGTTAAGCACCATTATCTAGCCCTGTATTTATTACAGAAGAGTTGGATTTTCATAAGCAATTGTGAGTTCAGTACATAGATGTACTGAACATCCATGAGATGTGAGCTCCCCTCACTGGTGACTGAAAGTTCCATTGGCAGGTGAGCAATACAATAAGTGACACACTGCCCTTATTTAAAGGGAGACTGTGTAGTGTTTTCATTTGTTTATTGGCAAAAATTGATGTCTGCATTCATAAAAATGTCATCACCGGTGTATTATTACGTCCACCAATAATCTGACTTATTCCCGTAAAAGGAGAATTTCGGATTTGTTTGTACATTGGGCGGGTAAGTCATGTGGGGGGGTTCCATAACGTTCCGCCATCTTGAAAATACATCTGCCAGCAAGGGACATATAGCACTACCCAAGAATAGCCTCTGTGTTTTTGTTGAGAGCCAGGCCAGCGCTGCGTGACTGAGAAGCCAAAGGAGAGGAGCATGAGGCGCTTCTCTACTACCCCGGCACTACTGCAGCATAACAAAGTCCAACTCTTAGAGCATAATGCAGTCCACTGTCAGCGGCGCAGTGATGCAAGGAGACGGATGAGGTGTGTGAGGTTGAGCCAGTTGTCAGTTGTCAAAAGACAAGACGTGATTGGTTTGTTTCGATTTACACCCGCCCCAACAGTCCTACATTGTAAACACAGCCAGCATGGTGAGGAGGGCGTTTGTCAACTCATGTTGCATGTGTCTGTGTAGGAGCCTGAATGAATACTCCATGAATGATCGGATGACATGGTTTCATCAATGTTATCATAGCTTTTTGGTACACAGCAGCTACCATAGTTGCAATACGCATTTGAAAAAGTGAGGCGCTAGAGTGCGCTATCCGTTTGAATGCAATATATGATTTCAGCGTTAGATGGGAGAAATTCCTACACACTGTGGCTTTAACATAAAGTTATGTAAGTAACATAAAATAATGGAGATTATGTTAAGGCAAGTGAAGTTGCTGTGGTTAGGTTTAGGAAAAGAAATGTGGTGAGGACATAACTTAAAGTGACTTAAAATGAATGAATGCAATATACGATTTCAACGTTAGATGGGAGAAATTCCTACACACTGTGGCTTTATGAATCATGTTATGATGACTCTGTTAGGTGGTTGCTGAAACTTAATGGTTTTTGCTTTCCTTGTCACTCAGTGAAGACTTTAAGTAAAAACTGAATTTCCCCTCAGGGGGATTAATGAAGTGTATAAAATTAAATTTAAAAATAAAATTAAAATTAAAAGTAAAGCCTTTGCTCTCATAAAGTCATGTGATAAAATGAACACAAATTCATATCAATGACAAACCTGTACTAACCAGCTATGATGAACAAAATGAGCTATTAAATAGAGAGGAATCTGTGTGTGTTACAAAGGCTTCATTTGAATTGTCCACAGTTTAAAACAAGGCTTGAAAAAGCTCTGTGTTTGGAGACAGAATAGACCAGCTTAGTGTGGATGGAAAACAAAAATAATGTCCCATTAGTAGATAACAATATCACGGAAAATGTCTATTTAGGGAGTTTACTGTATATAAAAACACTTCTAGAATTGATAAGACTGTTTTACCCCCTTAAGACAACAAAGGAGCACTTTGTTTATCATTTATGTACATTTAGACTATAACAGTCTGTGGTGCCAAGAAGGAGGTCAAAATTGCTCTGGAGGTGAGGAGTATTCATTGATTGCAAAACCCATCAGCCATTGGGCCAATCGCTGGCTACTGATTGGCTCTGTAACCTGAGAAGTGAACACCGGCCCTTGTTGGCTACTACAGGTTATGGGATGGGCATGGAAGCTCCTGGGTCAAGTGAGGTGTCAGTCAAAAGCTCAGAGATCAGCTACCATTTCGAGTTGGCATATTTATTTCCAAATGGAGGAAATTATGCATAAGGTGGAAAACTATGAACAATTGAAACAATGCAACGGTAGTTCGTGGATCTATGGATGTAATAATGTGTTTAAACTAAATATTTTGTTGGATTTAGATTGTCTGGATTACTGGGTGTGTGAGAAATGTGTCAGCAGTTTTTCTGTCTGGAAAATATTGATCTGTGGATTAAAATTATTTTCCATAGGTGAGTAATAACTGTTTGTTGTTTGTCGGACAAAAGTGTTGATTGAACCTACTGTGGTGGTTGCATCTTGAAATGGTACCACGAAGGCCTGCGGATGGGATGTTGGATTTCTACGTTTAACTAAAATACATATAGGCTATAAGCCAGGCATAGCTGCACAGCAAGCACAAAAAGTCAAACTACACATGGAGTCCAATACTATTAAGTAGAGACATGGCATACTCATAGTGGACATTACAGACCTACTGGAGAAACCCCCCAGTTACATCCCGATGTCATAGCTGTAGATCCTGGTGAGGTGGATCAGTGAGTCGATGTCTCGCTCATTCCTGGCATACTGCTTGATGCCACTCTTTGTGATGAGTTGGCTGAGGGGGATTCAGGCCTATGCAGAACAGTAGTGGGGACAGTGCATCACCTTGGTATATGCCGCACTTGATGGTAACTTGTGCAATTGCCTTTGAGTTGGCCTCCAGAGTCGTTTTCTTGATGAAGGCTCTTAGTGCCCTGTTGATGTCACACATTTCTAAGCATTTCAGTATCCATGTATGTGGCATTAAGGTGTAGGCTTTCATGTGGTCAATCCAGGCGGTGCACAGGTTGGTCTGCCTGGTCTTGCAGTCTTGGGTGACTGCTCTATTGACCAGTAGCTGGTGCTTGGCTCCCCTGGTATGACTACCAATTCCTTTCTGGGCCTTGCACATGTATTGGGCCATGTGCGTATTCATCTTAGCCGCTATGATGCCTGACAGGAGCTTCCATGTTGTACAGAGGCAGTTTATTGGATGGCATCTATAGGATCACTGTTGTTGTGGCTTATATCAGCTGATTCATCTCAGTACTGGTCCTAGTGGGGACAGTTCCTAGTACTACATTCACATCGACTTTCAGATCCCGGAGTGTGGGGATGATGATGACATCCCCACTTTGACTTTTTTTGTTGTACCTCATCAATCTCTAGTTGTGATAGCGGTTGCCGTTTATGGATGTGTGGAACGCTGCATGTAGCCCCTCTCGCTGGGCTTACTTGTATTCCAACAGTTCCATGTTCTGTGCTCTAGTACATCTATGTCTAATTCCAGTAGTCCATTTCTCATCAGGTTGCCACAGTTCCCCAGCACCTGACGCAAACCTTGTTGTCCTGGGCGACGTCCGAGCCAGTATGACTCTTGTTTTTGCAGCAGCATTGAGAACCTTTCCAGACTATATATATATATATATATATATATATATATATATATATATATATACTGTAATGCTAATGCGTCCTGATGTGAGGACTACAGCATTGGTGGTTGTTTGGGTGACAGTCACGTCACGGTGGTTGTTTTGCTGACAGTGCGGTAAAAGCTCTACGACTTACCCATTTATGTTGAGTTGAACGAAGTGTTGTGTGACCATCCATTGTTTTCCCCTATGGAAGGAGATGTATTTAATTCTGCTGACAGTGATACCTCCAGCTATACCGACACAACCGCTAATGTGACCAGCCAGTATGCTACATAGCAGCTTGCAATAGTGTCGATTTAATAACTGTCCATGGAGAAGTAAAACAAAATCTGAACAGAAGTGGTCAGCATGATAGACACAGGTGTGAACAGTGATCTGTCCTCTTGTGTTCAGCTCATTGCAATGCATGTTAATACCAGGTGTGCGAGGGTCATAAGGACAGAGGGATGTCGTATGCTGTAAAGCCCTGTGAGGCAAATTGTGATTTGTGATATTGGGCTTTATAAATAAAATTGAAATTGAATTGAAATTGTTAACAGGCTCTATGGGACATTTCAGTTTTTCTTTTTAAAAATTTGCAAAAATTGAAAAATAATCATGTTGATTTACTGAATGAATTTAGTTAATGTCTTTAGCTACATGTATTATATTTCTTTCTTTGTTCAGTCTTTGAAAGCATGCAAATATTATGTGCACTCATGTATTATTGTATTAATAGTGTCTCAGACAGTATGTAGTTGTACTCCCTTATGGTCACTAGAGGGAGACATACAAGGGCTCACAGAAACACTCCATAAGGCTTCTGCAGAGGGAGCCAACACTCCAGCAAACCTCATGAACTGTGAAACAATAAAAAAGAATGAATACAGTAATTTCCTATCTATCTATCTATCTATCTATCTATCTATCTATCTATCTATCTATCTAGGGTTGCCACTGAGAGTCTGTCTCTCTCTCCTCACTCTCCTGCCCTCTCCCCCTCAGGCCCCTCACCCATGCCTGACTCTCTCTCTCTATGTCTCTCTCCAAACTGTTGTGACACGACCGTTGTTCTTGAACACAGATGGTCTATTGTTCTCAGCCAGTGTGGTCTGAACGTATCTTGGCCCCATCAACAATAAATCAACAACACACAACCATATTCCCTGCAAAACAACAACAACAACAACAACACATGCACAGAGAGGCTATTAAACTACACTCTGTAGTACCTACAGCATACAATCCTAATAATTTTCTGTACATTACTTTTCATTATGTCTGACTACAGTGAAGTGCATTTATTTTTTTCTCTCTATATCTCTATTAACCTACCATTAATTCAGTCTCATCTGACCTTTATTTATATTTTTACTTTGAATTCTGACTGCAATTAAGTAATGCTTAATGATGCACTTAAACCACCCACCCAAACTCCTAATGTAATTTATCATATTGTCTTATGTATTATATAGCGCAGGCATCTTAAATTACCTGTAGACCTTTCAACCAGTTGTTCCCGTCAGGGGTCTGCACCCTTTACCCTCAAAAGAGACGTTTTTGTAAACTGCCATTTAACTAGTATTTAAATGTATCAAATACATGTAGGGTAGTAAAAAGGGTAATATCTTTCCCTCTCAGATGTGATGAGTAGAAGAATAAAGTAACAGAACATGGAAATACTCAAGTTAAGTACGAGTACATCAAGATTGTACTTAAGTACAGTACTTGAGAGTAAATGTTATTCTTTTCCTTCTTCTGTTACCTTCCACCAATACTGCAAACTGCAGATTCAGACTAATAATAAAAAAAATATTATGAAAAAATAAATTATGGTGGATAAAGATAAGACTTGACTGCTACCTGCAAAAAGTCCCACTTTTACCAGCCTCAACATTAAAGTGATAAACATATGCATCTGTAGTTTTATTTGATCTGAAATGAACCGTTCAGCATGATGAGTACTTTTGCTTTTTGTTTCTCTGCTTTAACCTGAGTAAAAAATCTGAGTACTTCTTCTACCACTGCATCCCTATGTCAAATTGGTCCATTAGCTTAATGTTAACACATAATGGGAATTACCATTAACGTGCTACTGAAAATTAGCATCGCGATAATTTTATCCTTACAAATTATCCATTTTTATTTCAAATGCTTCACACAAAAGGAAACACGTACTCATACTTAGTGGCATAAATTCCCCATGCTCTTTGGAAACAACCTTATAGCGGCTGACTTCAGTCCCTGTGTCCACTTATTGACTGATAGACTCTTTGTTTTAGCCTACTTTGTACAGTCATCGTCATGTGAGGGAATGTCGCCACCTGCTGACGTGGCGAGTAACTGCACAGGTCCTGCTGCGGTAGGAATTGTAGTGATCCACAAATGCCCAAATCCAGTCTCATGTAAGATAGTTTAGTTAAGTTTAAGTTTATTTACTTTATTAATCCCCCTGAGGGGAAATTCAGTGTTTTCACTCTTGCTTGTCAATTACACACAGGTCCGGAAGACACACACATGCACAAACAGGACCTATACATGCACTAAGTGGAGAGATGTCAGAGTGAGGGGGCTGCCCTTTGGTCAGGCGCCCCGAGCGGTTGGGGGGTTCGGTGCCTTGCTCAAGGGCACCTTGGCAGTGCCCAGGAGGTGAACTGGCACCTCTCCAGCCACCAGTCCACGCTCCATATTTTTTTTGGTCCGGACTCGAACAGACGACCCTCTGGTTCCCAACCCAAGTCCCTATGGACTGAGCTACTGCTGATGGAGGCACAAATACATAAATATGGCTTCATGTGTATTTGCTGTGGCAAAACTCTCTCTGAAATTAAAGTATGTGTTTACAGAGTAAGTTATTCGCATCTGCAAATCAATCTATATTTTTATGGATATGACTTTACGCAACACAAATGTAAAAAGACTGTGGATAGTGAGATATTTGTGGATCAAGGTACACATTTGTAGACTGTCATGTGTAGATTACAAATAACAAAGTCAAATAAAAACTTCCATACCAAAACTGTTTTTGTTTTCTGTGGAAAAATTGGACATTTCAACATGGGGCCCTATGGGGACTGACTGGGTTCTGGAGCCAGCCTCAAGTGGCTTCATTTTTCCACTTGGTACAGATATGCAAAGATGATTGTGAGGTGATATGCATGTTGATGCTGTCCAATGTAAAGTCTCTATTTGACCATGTAATGACATGATATGACACACAGTTGCTATTTTAGCAGCAAAATCTGGCACTAGGACCTGTAAAAATAGCATGCACTGAGGCCTGTTGTAATTACGCCACTGACTTAAGTCCCAAGTTAAGGTGAGTCCTGAATCAACTCCTAAATAAGGACTAAAAAGTCATAAAACTTGAGTTTTGTGTTCTAAATAAGTCATAATGTGCTCTTCACCAAATGTAATGCCATTTCAACAACAGAGTAATAATATATTAAATTTACAAAAAATCATGCATGCTCTTAAAATTTTCAATTGATTTGTTAAAACAACTTTGTTTTTTGTTGTTGTGTCTCTGTAATTTCCAATTTGCATGTTTTGAATACTGCAACTGCCTCTCTATTGACCATCCGTAGTTTTTTTACACAAACAAAATTATCTTCGGTATCACTGTTTCCAACTGGCACTCAGTAACACAACACTAGTTCTTCATACAGGGGCATGAGATATGCCCATTCAAAGTTTGCAATTTCAATCGTTTGCTATAGCGTCCCCCTTTGGCCAATTGATGTAATATTGCTTCATTCGCATCCTCCCATTCTCTCTACCACTGTGCCAAATTTCACATGGACTGACCAAGTCAGTGAGGAGGAAAACGTGGAACAGACACACACACACACACACACACACACACACACACACACACACACACACACACACACACAGAGTTTTCATCATTATATAGTAAGATTGGCAGATTGGATCAAACAAAGTAGCTCTAGGGAATAAAGTCTTGATATGCTGGGAATGAATAGCTTAATGTTAGTTTATTCAGGAAATGAAGGGAAATGAACTGATTCGTAGCACACTTTTTGTATAACATACTTTTTACCTTTGCTTGGAGGAAGGTATCAAGTATTTTTAAGTCAAAAGGCTCAAGTCTAAGTGATGTCACAAGTCATTTGTGGTAAAGTCCATGTTGAGCTGCAAGTCCTTTTTGAGTCTAAAGTCATCAAATTTGTGACTCCAGTCTGATTCAAAAACAGCAGCTGCCCCCTTGCAGATGAGACAGGAACTCTCTGTCAGTGTTCCAAGTCACCCTTTCTGTTTAGATTAGAAAGAGACAATTTGCTGTGCAGACAAGTGCTTTTAGTCCTAACTCAAATGTTAGGGCTGACAAATTGCACAGTAAGGTGCAGCCTACTAAATGTTCAATGTCAAAAAAGAGCTAATGCTACTGCACTGATACATACAATATTATTAAATTGCAGAAAGTACAAGTACATTTTATGTGATAATACAATGTCAACAGGTAAAAAGGTTGGATTGGCCCCGACCTGACCTGATCTCTGGGCTGGTAGTTGTACAGAGGGTCTACTGGGGGAATGTTGCTCAACTCTAATCTAGCCAGCAGAGGGTGCACAAAGTGCAGAAATTGCACAATGAAATGCTATCAATGGGAGACTTACAGATTCCCCGTGTACCGCAAGTCACTGTTGTTATTGTTGCTTCCAACATCTCAAATATGAGTATCTGCTGCTCTTTTGAATCATTGCAAACTGGGTGGACTGAACAAATGATCTGTTTTTTTTTAAACTTTTGATAGATTAAACTGTTTAATTGTTTAATAAATACAAGAATAAATTAGCAATGATGATAATAATTATTGCAGCCCCATTAGACAAGAATAAAGTCTTTGTTTATAATGTTTTTTTTTTTTTTGATGCAGTGAGTAGTGGGTTTATGTCACTAAAACAGTAAATCATCATCTTTACTTTTAATTATAATCACTTAACAAAACTCTATAATTATAATTATGTGTCAGAGTTAAGTTGGAGTATCACACACACACACACACACACACACACACACACACACACACACACACACACACACACACACAGCTCATAGCTGTCTGTTGATATGTGTCATTGATCCTCCATTCATTCCTTGAGCGCCCCAGCTGTCACTCACTTCCACGTCACTGCATCTCCAACGGCTGCACAGTATCACAGTGAAGCTCCAGACACTTATCTGGGCTCAGTTATGCAATTTGCCTGCTCACTGCTATGAGAGATTATGGGACAAAAAACGCTGACCCTGAATCAGTTCCTGTTGGGAAGAAGGGAGGAAGAAGAGAGAGAAGGAAAGATGAGGGAAGGATGGAGAGGGAGAAGGAAAGAGGGAGGGATGTTTGGTTGGATGCAGATGAAGCAGGTAAGGAAGGACAAAGGGGAGCCAATCAACAGGGAAGAGCCCTTAGCATCTCAGATAGACATCATCAGTCAGACAGTGCAGATCTGCTCTAAGAGACACAGATTTAGGTTTTGATTAACTAAAAAAATAGGAGCATATTGTTTAGCCCCCAGGGCAGACTCATACAGTAGAGAAGCTACGCCAGAAGAGACGGGGGTGGGGTCACTTCTTCAGCCAAGAACAGAGATATCCAATAGAGGCTGCAGGGGCTTGGGGAGCGGGGGTGATATGGGGGGGGGGGGGGGTGTTGCACTTCCTCATCCAGGGATTATGCAGCTCAATCAGACTCTGACAGATTATGTCTGACCAAAACAGACTCCACCGGGGAGGGAGATTAACAACTTTTTCCAAATAGTTTTGTTGGGTGAAAACAATCAGCTTTGCGATTAAGGGGACAGCTCCAGGCATCAAATGGCCCACAGATGTAAAAGCGATGGTTCTGGGAGATAAATCTGTTCCACAAATCCTCTCAGATTCATTAGTTTCAATATGTTTAGGAGGTTAGATTGTAATTGGCTTGATTTTACTAATCCAAAAAAAATTACCAGACAGCTTCAACAACCCAATTAGAAGCACCCAAAATATGCCTCTCGCTGGGGTATAATTAGAAATCCTCATAGTGTCATGAACACTAATCCATGTTAAATGGATAAAGTGTACAGATTATTATTAATTACTTATACGCAGATAAAGGATGTGGAATTAAAAAAATGACTGGATGTCTAATCATACTGGATTTTGCAGATTGTTTGAATGCATTGTTCTTTATGTGTACCAGACATATAGCTGACTGGACCTTCACAACCAACAAACAATCCAAATATATATAGCAAAGCATCAAATGGCAATTTTCTTAATGAGAAAGGATAATTAATTTAATACAAATTGGGTTTTAGTTTTGTAGTTGTGGTATCACTTATGATAATATTGCAAGTCACATGATCACATGAGCACTCAGACCATCAGACAGGTTGATTCAGGTATCACTGTGTACACAACTACAGTCATCAGTCATGTAGTGGGGGGGGGGGAGATGACTGATTACCAAAGGCCCCACCCCAATAAGAAGGGGACTTTTTATTGCTAATTAATTAGTGCCACAACTAGATTGAAATTGGCTGAATAAATCAGTTGAAAAATAATAGTTCTTATAATAATTACAATTCCTATATGCATGTCAAAGGTATGTCAAATAAATTTTGGAGCAGTGGGGGGAACTTGTGTTTTGTTATTTTGGCTTTGGAGTGGGGCATTCAAATTATCATTATTTATTATTATTTTAAAAATGTAATTGTTTATTTATTCACTTATAATTATTATTTTACATACAGTTTTTAAAGAAAACATGCCTTCAGAAGGCATATTTTCTTTAAATAATTGCCACCAAAAATCACCAAAATGACACCATTTATCAGAGCCAGAAACTGTAAAAACAGAAACACACACACACACACACACACACACACACACACACACACACACACACACACAAAGCATTATGTGTGTGAAACAGATATTATTTTAGAAATATTTTGATCTGCTTTAATTTTTTTTTTTTACTTCTAAACTTGCCCTGTGCCAGAAAACAGCCTCGTCCCAGAGGACAATTCACAAATTTAACCAATTGAAAAATGTGTTAAAAGCCTTTAAATTTTAAAACTAACAGTATGTACTGATAACATCAGTGTGAAAATGTACTGCTGTAATCATCTCCATTTTAAAATATCTGTTGGTGAAAATGTTGGCCCTCTGAAGATTTTTGTCAACCATGTCAGATTTCTGCATAAACATCATTCAATCAGGTATCAACAAGGTTAGCTATATCACAAGAACTTCTGTCTCACTTTCTGGTTTCTGAAAAGGTGTGAATGCTGCTAAACTACCAGTAAGCTTTCTACTTTATGATAAATTCTGATTATTCACATTATTTGATTTGAGGGACAGCACTGGACTTTCACCCTGGAGGCCAGTGTTTACTTCCTGTACAGTATGTATGTAGAACCAAACCATGAAGTTGTTTTCTAAACCCAAACACTTTTTTTTGTGGATGTCTCAGTGTTGGACGCAGGAGGATTCTTAGTGAATAATATGTGGAAGTGAAAGTCCACTGACAATGTGACAATGTGTATTTCTATGAATCAGGTTTCCCAGCAGTATACAAAGTACACTGCTTAAAAAAGAATCAAGGGAACACTGAATGGTCACAGTGTAATACCAAGTCAGTTCAACTTAAGGGATATCAATCTTTCCATTTAGGAAGCAGAAGTGATTGTGAATCACCTGCTTTGGTGCAAATGAAAGTGACAACAGGTGCAATGGAGAGGCAAAGGCAAGACAACCCCCAAAAAGGTAATGGTTTTACATGTGATGACCACAGACAGTTGCTCTCTCCTTAACCTTCCTCACTGATTCTTCTCTAGTTTTGTGTTCTGCTAGTGTCCTTGTCACTACTGGTGTGGTCGCAAGAAGGTTGGCTGTATCTCTCAGCACAGTCTCAAGAGCGTGGAGGAGACAAAGTGATGGTCTGTGGAGGCATATCCTTCGAGGGTCACACAGACCTCCATGTCATAGCCAACGGTACCCTGACTGCTTTTAGGTACTGGGATAAAATCCTCAGAGCGACTGTCAGACCTTACGCTGGTGCAGTGGGCCCTGGGTTCCTCCTGGTGCAGGACAATGCCTGGCCTCATGTGGCCATAGCGTGTAGGCAGTTCCTGGATGATGAATGCATTGATGCCATTGACTGACTTGTTCCCCTGACCTAAATCCAATTGAGGAACTACAGTACGGGATGTTATGTATCGGTGCATCCAACGCAGCCAAGTAGCACCACAGACTGTCCAGGAGCTCACTGATGCCCAGATACAGGTCTGGGAGGAGATCCCCCAGGACACCATCCACTGAGTCATCCGGAGCATGCCCAGATGTTGTCAGGAGTGCATACAGGCATGCGAGGAGCCATACACACTACTGAGTCACATTATGAGTTGCTGTGATAAAATTCACACAAGTTGGATCAGCCTGTGATTCAATTTTTTTACTTCGATTTTTGGAGTGATTTTGAATCCAGCCCTTAATGATTCAGATTTCTTTATTGACACTGTACAAACATACAAAGAAATTCAGGTGCACTCAAGGACTGGGCTCATGTATAAAAATAAGTAATAAATAGTAATAAAATAGTAATAAAAATAAATCCTCCATTCCACTCACATTCTACATTAGGCTGACCAAATGTCCTCTTTTGCCTGGACATGTCCACTTTTCATGTCCTGTCTGGGGCGTCCAGGGGGTGTTTATAAATTGATGATAATGTCCGGTTTTCCTTGTGTGTGTATTAGCGTGTGGCACGGGCTGCATATTTCTGTCCAAACCCGACAGTTATTCTGTGTTGTTATGTCCGAAACCGAACCAAGCCTGACATTATTTAATTACAAAAGCACTGAGTTTGTGTCACACAGTTGTTACGGTTACAGGCTATTAAACAGGCTGGGCGTGCACCGTGGGTGCTCAGCTGTGGAGAGGGAGACCTCCGTGTTTGAGATGGGAGTGGGCGGTGGGAGGTCTGAGGCTTCCAGCGAGGGGAGAGGGAGAAATATAACAAAATAAGATAAAATAGGAAAAACCTGTCTCCCTCTTTTATTTTATTTTCAGCGTTTAATCAAGGCTGAGGGGGCGGTTGGAGGTCCGAGGCTTCCAGCGAGGGGAGAGGTAGAAACAAACAGCCAGTGTGTGCATGTGTTCTGTTCAGGTGTTATCACGTAAATAACAGTCCCCAAACAATAAACAGGACAGACAATAGGATTTTATTTATTTTTACACTGCATTTTCACTGAAAGCTGACCGAATCCGACCCGAGCCCGAATACAATTTATACATTTTTGACTGAACCCGGAACGACCCGTCGGGTAGGCCTACCGTCAGGCTCGGATCGGGTAGCCACACTCTATTGTGTGTATGTGTCTCCTATCTATAGGGGCCTATCTGAATTTCTGTCTTTAAGAGATATTATTTTGTAATATAACTGAATTTTCTATCCATACAGTACATATAAACTTTAAATATATTAAAATTATAAGGCATCTTTGAGTAAACTGTGAGTATCATTTTAGTAGGCTATCTTGTGGCTGGGCCGAGCGTCCTCTTTTTTGGAAATCAAAATATGGTCATCCTATTCTACATAAATGTAATACACTCATTGCCAATGTATGCAGTTGAAATAGGCTGCAGTGCTTTGATGATTTTGGTTTCCATTGACTGTTGTTACGTCATTTTGTTCTCAACAAATTATACAGTGCAAATCAGTAGCGGTTTTCTACTTGAATAAGTCTTAAATCAAGATCTGATGTATGATTTATGCATTCCCCTAATTTTTGAGCAGTGTAATTAAAATGAGTTCCACCTTTACCACCTGCAACATTCAAGTCATGAACACATCAATGCATCAATAATTATAATCCAATGATATAACATGTCTTATTCTGAAATTGGCCAAATTCTGCACAAGGGGTTCTTTTGCTTTTGGTACTAAAAGTATATTTTGATGCTAATACTTTTGTACTTTCACTTCTTTACTGCTTTTACTTGTTACAGAGTATTTCTGAACTATAGTATTGCTACTTTTACTTAAGTATAAGATCTGAATACTTCTTCCACCACTGCTTTCAAATCCTTCAAAAATCCAATGTTGTAGGTCATGCATACAAAACAGTTTTGACCAACAAACATCAATGATCTTCTCATTAGACTTGTTTAATTTGAGTTATTCTGCTGAAATTAAATGAAGCGTTTAGTCCCTGTCAGTGGTGCAGTGCGGCTGTGGGGAGTGTGGGATGGAGGTACAGGCTAGATGATGAGTGACACGGTGAATGTGCATTCCACTTGATTTGCTCTGTGCTTCAATTCACTGATGGTAGTCCTTTCATCCTATTAGCTCCGAATTCCTATAACTGGGTCTCTAAATGCGTGGGCCCCCATATCAGGGCTGGCTCCTGCTGGGAGGGCATATGGGCTGCTTTGTTGGCAGGAAGGGAGTGTGTGTGCAGGGTCCACCAATCACTGCCCTCGCCTAGGGAGTTAAACAAATTGATTGGCAGGCTAGTGGTGGCCAGTTCCAGACACTGTGGTCCCTATTCATCACAACACAGAGCTCAGAAAGCTCGGCAGTGAACAAGCTGAAAGGCCTGAGGCAGACTGAGAGGAGTCGTAAAAGGGGATTTGCTTTTCTTTAAACATACACTTCCACATTTTGTTACAACACAGCAGAACTTTAAATCCTTAAATTTACTTCCAGTTCAAAGTGGATGTTTGGAATTCAACTGTGAACATCAGCAGTGAGCTGTTAGGAGATCTGAGATTTTGGAGGTAGTGCTAGGGGCTAGCCATCTTTCAAATGTTTTATTATTTATTCTAACCTTTATTCAGCCAGGAAACAGTGCCCCACTGTGCCTCATAGACCTTTACATTCAGGATTGTCTTCCCAGTTGGAGTAGCCCAGTGCAACCACAGTGCTTTACTGGGTATGTCTCCAACCAAATGTTGCAATGTTTTTTTCAGCACATTTCCCAAAACTCAGGAAAAAAATAAAGAAAATATGCCAGTGAGACTGCAGATGAGCGCATTTCACTGCTGCATTCCACTTTTGGAATACATATAATATAAGACACAGGGTAGCCTATTTATTTTATTTCATTTATCATCTTTCTGGCCTCTCTGTTATGGACTGTCAGAAATAATGGCCGAGCAACCATGATATCACCCAGTGGTTTGTGGACTTCCATTGTGGATGTTTGGCATTACGGTCGTCGCCATCTTGTTTTGTTGGAGCCAAAAGTGACCATATTTGGGTAAGATGGTGGAGCTGTGGAGGAACGAAGGTTGGATCTGACTGACCTGTGGACACTCTCTGCAGACTGCCTGTTACTCTAAGCCGCTTGCCCTAAATATGTGTAACTTTAAGCCTTTAAGCCAGGTGAGCTATATTAAAATTCACCTCCTGCACTGTAAACCCTATCCATCCATGACACAAAATATTATTTTAAAGTCTACACAAATGCCCCGGACTGTCAAAATGACAAAACTTTATGTTTATGTAACACAAAAACTCATCCCTTGTGAGCATGACATGAACTTTTTTATGTTAAGTCAACATTTTTTTGAGTTTTGAGTAAATTTGACTAAAATTTACAAAGCTGATTTTGCCTAATTAGATTAAGACCAATAAACACCACTGTTATTGTGCACTTAACATATTGTGGGGCAAAATGGGTGGAGTTTCCCAGCATGCCTTGAGACAATGTGTTAAAAGCCATTAGCCAAAGAAAACTGTGTTTAAATGTTACCCTCACGTTATCCATTACGTAGTGATTAATGGGTTACAGTTATTGTTGTGGTAAAGACATTTTATTTTGCATCATCAGTTAAGTCATATACACAGTTAGTGACCTCCCGCCTGTGTGGGTCTTAGAGTGTTTGACACAAAGTTGTGCTGAGGTGAAAGAAAGACCACTTTCTTGTTCAGAACTCAATGTTTTTACATTCATATGATATAGAATCAAATGCTCAAGTGACAACAATAAAATAATTATGTTACACTGACATAAACTTCCTGTCTGAGGTGTTAAAAAGCTGTTAAAAAGTTGAGTGAGTGACTTAGGGTTTACAGTGCGTACAGTTGTTATGAATGGGGAAATGATAGAGATGTTTATTTCTGCTGTGAAGTTGGGCATTTTAACATGGGGGTCGATGGGGATTGACAAGCCCTATGAGCCAGCCTCAAGTAGTTATTCAAAAAACTGCAGTATTTGCCACTTTTGTGTTTGCCTAATTTTTCCAGCCCTGCAGGTTGCTGCTTGGCCTTTATTCAGTTTAATGACAAAATCCACAAAGTCAGAACAGATAATGGAAGATAACATTAAAATGTTACATTTGATTTGATGTATAGACCGTACATTTTACTGTAGTTATGCCTACTTCAGAGGTAGTGCAGGATGACATTGTTCTTGCTGTTTGGTTCTGCTTACCAGTACCTCGTAAGTACCCAGTACTTAAAGAAATACCATCGGTATAAGTTATTTCTATTTTCCTCTGATATTCTATATTGTTCCTCCCTTGTTCTACTGTATCTTCATTTAAGTACCAGTAAAGAAAGTATTTTTTATGTACTGATTCATATGACACTGTAAGTTATGAGAAAATACACCATAAGGATCAGGTATTCACACTGTAAATAACTGTAATTATTAATTAAATTTAAATTTAATTGTTACTGCAACAAAAAATGTTTTTGTCTTGCAACACATCAGAGCAACTTTTGGGATAGTTGCTGTATTTTCCAGAAATTTGTCATGAATGATAAACAGGATGAAAGATCCCAACATTTCACCAAGACATTTAGGAGATGTGTGCAAGAGTCACAGGTTGGTAGAGCATACAAGTTGCAGCTAATAGCTTTATTGACGTTTGAACTTTGAAGTTTTTAGATGTTGAAAAATCATTTTGGAAATGTGTTTCTGCTGAGTCAGCCCATCCACTGTGAACAATAAGTAGAAACATAAAACTTTTGACACCGCAACCAGTATGAAGTTTCATGCAGGCGGATATGTTGCCTATAAGACATCCCTGAATCTCTTGCATGTGATCCAGAATGCTGTTACACAGCTTTTGGCCATGTCCTCCATAAGGTCTCATGTAAAACTGATCTTGATTCTTTACACTGGCTCCCCATCAATACAATCTAATTTAAGATTCGTGTGATCACCTGTAGAGCTCGGCATGTTCAGACCAGGGTCAGGAAACTGCAGGGACACCAACAGGGATTTTTGGCCCTCCAAAAAGATTGGCCCCCACCACCTCAGCCCATGCCAGCCCTGCGTAGTTGCTGTAACTACACCTCCAGAGCCCAATCAACCCAAACAAAGATTAAAAAAAATATCTTTCTAAGCCTGCAACTTTCTTGATGTCCTAATACTTAACTGTATGATATTGCGAAAATGTAAGTCAGTGCAGATGTGCATGCAACATTATACAGACAGTGGAATTCAATATTTGATCCAAGACCAATACCCTCTGTAAGAAATGTGCTAAATGCCATGTTGTCTTAATATCATTTTAAGATATTTTCTGCTTTTATTAGATAGGGCAGATTTAGTGAGGGGGGAGAAAGAGGGGGAATGATCTGCGGCAAAGTGCCATGGGTTTGAATCAAACCTCTGCAACAAGGACACAGCCTTTTGTACACGGGGTATCTGCTCTGCCAGGTAAGCTAGTGGGTGCCCCATAAATATAATTTTAACGATGAGATTCTTAAATTGAAAATTTTCTGAAAATTAATAAATAGCTATACATACTTTAACATCCTCAACTGAAATAAATGAACAGTATCATCTACAGAGAAAATGATATAAGCAACAGATTTTTTTTTTAACGAAATAAACACACTGACTAGAAAATAAGCAGCTGTAAAAGTAGAAATGGAAATGATAAACAAAATGTATATGACAATATATCAGTCCCTCCAGAAAAGGAGGTAGTAGTTTAAAAAAAAAATCACAGAAAAAATGGCACATTTTTTATCACAATTTTTTTTAAAAATTGGCTGCAAATTCAAGGGGTTTTTGCTGTGAGATCCTGGAGGGACTGATATATCTTCCACAGTGATGGTATTTAAAAATTACATTTATACGGGGACTGTGTATAAGTTCAATTTTGAGGTACTTTTTGATTGTTTACTTTTTTGCTGTGAAAAAAAAAGAATTGTTTGGTTTTAATAGAACCCTGTAAATTAGCCCATTAAATGGCCCTGTTCATGGTTAAGTGGAAACCAGCAGCTGTGGTAATTATGATGAGAAAAAAGGAGGAAGTCAGGTAAACTACTGTTAGTTAAACTGAATTCCACAACTGTGTATAGTTTGGCAAAGAGGTGAAAACTAGTATTCATATTCATACAATGTTAGTAAGTCATAAATGAGCTTTCTTACAGTAATCCATCAAGTCTGCAGTTGTCATCCCACAAACAGATCTAAAAAGACAAAGCATGGATATGATGGGGGAAATCCTGTTAACCCAACAGTTACTAATTCTTGTTACAGATCTAAAAAGCATCAGTAAAATAATTTTTTAACAATTAGTAAAGCCATGAGTTACTACTTATAGACACTTTATAAAGGCTGTCTTGAAACAAAGTGATATCATTGTCTCTCCCACCTCTGTGGTGCTGCTGGTGGCAGTCCAGTGGGCCCACACTGTGGCCCGATGAAAGCCGGTCAGATAGGAGTGGTCATCTGTTGATGCCAAGGTGAATGGCTCAGTGCCCACACAGATTATACAGACCAGCAATTAGCCAGGGCCAGTCAGCCAGCAAGACATCAACACATGGACAACAACTACAACTGGCCAACCAAGCACAGCATACCACACAACACAACACAACCACACACAACCACACAACCACACACAACCACACACACACACACACACACACACACACACACACACACATGCACACACACACAGATGCTAGGCACTAATCCCTGAGTGATCGTTGCGTTATTTCCTTTGTTGGGACTGTTTATGATGCTCTGTCATGCCTCTGACTGCGTGCAGTTAGCATTCACACACTCGGCCTCATGAAGCGTGACTTCTGACACTGACTGAATTGATTTTTCCTCCCCTCCTTTTTATTTCCTTTTCTTTGCGTTCCACTGTGTCGTTTTGCCAACCTGAATGAAAGCGGGTGTTATGGAGGCCTTTGTCGCCTCTGCTGTATTGAAGAGGTTCTGGACTCCTTCCAGCAGAGGCAGAAAAGCTCCCTTTCACTTTATGAAAAAAGTGGAGATTTCCTTTACTCTGATATGATCTCTGCTCACAAAACAGGGCTGAAGTCTTTCACAGTGAATGAAACCAAACTGACAGAGACAGAGGGAGTACAGGAGGTGCGCGCGCGCACACACACACACACACACACACACACACACACACACACACACACACACCATCACATTTGTCACACTGCCAGTAAGTTATGAGAGGTTCTAGAGGGTTGTGTATGCGTCCTCTGTGCGGGCCTGATTTTTCACTATGCTCCTGACAGATGATGTGACACTGCTAACACACACACCAGCAAATATGCATGCTCACTTTTTTTTCTCACCTGGGTCTCCTTGAAACACAGAATGTGCCAGACAGTGGTGTTTCTGGGATTAATATTATGGAGGCTGCTCAGACCAGAGGAACTTAGTAACTCAGAGAATATATGGAAGGCAGATATAGACCAAATCACTTTGATGTTGCAGTACAACAACAACAACAACAATAATAATCACTGGTGGGTAACTGGCAATTGAGTTCAGTTGTGGAGATATGTGAAATTGGCAGACTTGCTTATTCCTGCTGTCATTTTCAGTCAAGGTAGCGTTAGACCAGCAACTCAGTGAAATTGCTGTTTCTGTAAATGGAGTCTGGTGGCCTTGAGATAAAGGCTTCAGTTCCCCATCAGAAACCGCTGTCAGAGAACAAGGTAAAATGGTGGCAATACTCAAAATATAGCATACATTTAAACTGTATTTATTTTTGTATTGGACCTTTTTTTAGGTGGCTAAAAACTAAAAAATTATTTCATTTAATGTATGGTACACTGGGGCATTACATTGGAAGTTATAATAAATAAACACTGTGATTTGGTCTATGCTGGCAGAATCAGGGGTTGAGGTTCCATTTAAGTGGCCCTCTTAGCTGATCACTTTATTTAGTTAAATAATCCCAGAAATAGACTGTAGCCTATCCGTCTACCACCAACACTGACTAAGGAAAGACAATGCCACACACTAGCTTCCAATAAACTTTGGAATGCATTTTTGGACAAAACAAGGACTATGGATTTTTTCCTAAATCTCCCCCATTGGAAGCACATTAAAGTACATCTTTAAATGACCTATATGAACAGGAGGGATGATTACATCAAGACATGCCTCTTTCAGTGTTAAAACTGTATTGTTTTAAGACTGACTTGAAAAAATGTGAGTTTTAAAATGGCTTTTCAAAATTGGAGTGGAAAACTCTGGCTTTTGGAAAATGATAATGTAAGCCTGGTTGGGGACTGTTTCATAGCATAAACATTTAGGCATAAGAGTGTGAGGACCAATTCAAGAGTTGTAATTGTATCACAGTTAAACATTTTCTCTTGCAATAAACACCAATGTTAGTAAGGTTGTTTCACCTAGAACACCTTTCCAAGTCATACCCAAAGTAAACTGAAAGCTGATCTTGTTCAGTTTTTAGTACATATACATGCATGGTCTCATTTGAAAAGAAACACTGAAGTTTTTTCCCCAACAGTCAGAATCACTGTAAGTGCGTCTGTGAATTATATAAGTTTCAACTTACTGAAATAAAGTTTTTTTTTCTTTGCCCAAATGTTTTCATGAAAAAAGACGCTGCAGATGGCTAGACGGAGGTATTAGCTGGAAAACACAATGGGGCCATAGCATGAAGCCTCACATTGTCCTAATTCAAAGTAGAAAACAATATCACAGAAAATTAACATTTTACCTATATTTTTCTAAGGTTTTATCCAGGTGCTTTTTAAAAAAAGAGGGTAAATGTACTGAATGTGTAATTATGAGTGAAAAACTAAGCAACACAGACAGAAATGTCTATTTAGGAGCTTACTGTATATAAAAATACTTCTAGAAAACCTAATTTGATTAGTAAGACTGCTTCTTCCCTTATGACAACAGAGGAGGTATTTCTTTATCATTTCAATACATTTATAATAGTCAGTGGTGACAACAAGGGGTTCACTGCTGTGAAGCTTTAGAGTGTCATTGACTGCCGGCCCCATAAGTCTAGGGTAAGGTTGACAATTCACTGGCTTTTTAAATACCTCAGAAATTCAGGAAACATGTTCTTTCAGCTCAGACTCTGGTTGGCTATGGAGGCCATAACAACAGATTCGAAGCTCTGGTTGGCTCAAGTAAGGTGTCAGTGAAAAGTCCAGCAGCTCGCCTCAAGGAGTAGAGAACTGGCTCAGCAGGGTGGACAAGTCAGGACTGCCAGGGAAATTCAAGTGCTGGATTTACCAACATGGCATCCTGCCCTGCATTCTCTGGCCTCTGCTGGTTTATGATGTACCTATCACATCAGTAGAGGCAATGGAGAGGAAAATCAGTTGATACCTTTGCAGGTGGCTCGGCTTACCATGTAGCCTATGCAACACAGCTCTGTACGGGAGGAACAACATCCTGCAACTTCCATTCAACGTTATCACAGAGGAGATCTCCTGGACTAGAGAGGGAATACTGTACTGAGACTCTGCAGTCTCAGCAGCTGGTACTGAAATCCGCACTGGCAGGAAATGGAGTGCCATGAGGGAGCTGGAGATGGCAGAAACGATGCTGAGGCACAAGGCAGTGGTAGGGACAGTGGCGAACTGAAGGGCAAGCTTTTGGTAGCTTTTACAACAAGCCCCAGGGCAAGGAGAGGAGATGAATTGTTCGGGGGAAGTGAGCGCAGCAGTTGGTGAGGTAAGAACAAGCAGAATCTTAAGCATGAGCAGCAGGGGGCATGGATGAGATGGGAAGGTGCGATGGAGCAAAAGCTCACCTGATTGACATGTGGCAAGCAGAGGCCCAGCGCATAAATTTCCCCTTTCAAACAGTGTACAACACCCCTCCTAGCCCGGCAAACCTCAAAGTCTGAAGCAAGGCTGATGTAGCTGCCTGTCCCCTCTGCTCTGGGAGAGGATCACTTGAGCATATCCTGAGCAGCTGCCCGAAGCCCCAAGAAGCACATGTCTTTCAACAAGGCAGGTGAGCAGCCCAGACCACAACCAAGAGCTGCTGAAACTCTCCACAGCAGAGGACTGGCAGCTGATGGTTGATCTGGGCAATCAACCAAGTTCCCAGCACACATCACAATGACATCTTTGCCACCTGATATCATCATTCTGTCAGAGGCCAGTAAAGAACTTGCTCTGATAGAACTGACTGTGCCCTGGGAAAGGAAGAACGTCAAGTACCAGGGACGGGTGTAGGAATGCCGTAGGCAAGATTAGAAGACACACTGCTATCCAGCAGGAGTAGGCAGCAGGGGATTTGCTGGTCTGTCTCTCTTCCAAACCTACACCCAGCTGGGCCGATGAAGAAAAAAAGACATCAGGGCTGCAACAGACGTAGCAGAGAAAGCCTTCAGGTGGCTTTGGATAGAGGGTTGATCTGTGGACTGCTGGGATGCAAACTGGGGCTTGATCAACCCCAGATGGGTCACCTGGGTGCGTCTTCTCGAATCGCAACCCAGTTTAGATCGCCACGCCCACTTCCGCATATGCAGAGCCCTGACGGAAACGTCCGACCACCTCCAAGCTACCGCGAATAAGGGCTAGTCAGCCAGCTAGCTAATTTAGCCTGTTTTGGTTTACCCCGTCAAACATGTTTCTGTAATACCAAAAATCCCAAATGTCATCCTAAACTGAGATAAGATTTCAGTGAGAGAGAACTTCAGACATAGGAAGTGCCTGTAATGAAGCCCAAGGAAACAGATTCTTCTTATTTTATCACCCATCACACTGAAATCAACGTTTCAGCAATTACTAGTTTGTGTCTTCCTTGAAAGAAAAATCCTCTAATCAATTTATTCCTCAGCATTATGAAACTGTTTCCATTCAGCTTTTCAAATTCAAATAAATAGTCAAATGGAAACTCAGCTATTGCAGCCTCACTTTACAGGAGTCTCCTTATCTATCTCAACAAACAGCAGAATACACATATACACAAACACATACACAGTATGTTTGTGTGTGTGTGTGTGTGTGTGTGTGTGTGTGTGTGTGTGTGTGTGTGTGTGGTGGGGGGGTAGGCCCAGCTGCCAATGTTGGCCCTCTACAAAGCACTGACCTGAGTGACATCCAGCCGCAGTATGAGGCACATTATCCACCTCAACAAACAGACCCCCTGAGAGAAAGACAGAGAGAGAGAGAGAGAGAGAGAGAGGGAGAGAGAGAGTGTTTGTGTGTGTGTGTGTGTGTGTGTGTGTGAGAGAGAGAGAGAGAGAGAGAAAGAGAGACAGAGAGAGGGGGGAGAGAGGGAGGAGGAGAGGTAGAGAGAGTAAGAAATTATTATTTTAAAATTGAATTATAATTATTTCCATAGAATCCTCTCCTGACAATTGAGAACCTTAGGTTAATTCAGAAGTAGTTCATGAAATGGAAGGATTGGAGGTGGAGGTGAGAAGCTACATATTGTTTGCTATTGTTGAAAGATGGGGATAAATTTATGCAGTTGTGGGACTATTTGACAAAAGAGATAAGGTTGGAACCAGATGAAAATTCAAATAATGTGATTCATGTGATTGCGGATGCATTTTGAGAGTTGAAGAAAATACATTTAAAAAGAACTAGAAAATATGAGATGGAACATTTAGACATGACACCAACTAAAATGCCTAAATAGAAGTACTTTGTATAAATATTAAAACTGTTTCTGACAGCCAATTATTGATACATTTTTTACTTTTTGGTGTGTGTATTTTATTGTATTATTATAACAACAATAGTAAAAACTTTATTTGTATAGCAGTAAAAATAATGTAAAAATGATAAAGCTAAAAAACATGTAC
This sequence comes from Epinephelus fuscoguttatus, assembly GCF_011397635.1. Classification (NCBI taxonomy): domain Eukaryota; kingdom Metazoa; phylum Chordata; class Actinopteri; order Perciformes; family Serranidae; genus Epinephelus; species Epinephelus fuscoguttatus. The sequence continues at coordinate 4,137,196 of NC_064766.1, read as the reverse complement.
AAGGTATAAAACTGCATAAAATAATCCATTCAGAAAAATCCAAATAACAAAAATGGGTTTTGAGAAGAGATTTAAAAGAGGTCACTGAGTTTGTCTGTCTGAGATCCTCAGGCAGGGAGTTCTGCAGCTGAAGGGCCTGGACAGCAAGTCTTGGTCATCTTTAATGACAAATGAAGGCAGGAGCCTGACCATTCAAGGCTTTAAAAACAAGCAGTAAAACCTCAAAATCAATTCTAAAAGTCACAGGTAACATGTGAAGGGCAGTGAGGATCGCTGTGATGTGGTTGCTTCTCTTAGTACACATTAAAAGCCTGGCAGCAGCTTTTTGTATGAGTTCCAGTCTTTGGATGTTGAGCCTGCTGATGCCAGAATAAAGTGCTTTGCACTAATTGAGTCTGAAGGAGATAAAAGCATGGATCACCTTTTCTAAATCTGCAGAGAAAAGTAATGACCTGATTTCCGTTAAATGTCTCAGTTGGGCAAAGCAGGACTGCACCACTTTAGTACCCTGGGCATCAGAAAACAGGGCTGACTCTTTTTTGATGTTATTAGATAGGGCACCCAGACTGCAAGAGATACTGTTGATAGTAGCTTCAACAGGACATACAGCTGCATATTATCTGCATAGCAATGAATATCTATTCTGTGTTTATGCATGATTTGCCCTAGGGGTAACATATATATAGTAAATAGGAGGGGACCCAGCATACAGTAGACTCCGGAGGGACCCCACAATAGAGAGGTGCATTAGGGGAGGAGGCATCTCCAATCACGACAGAGAAGGACCTGTTTGACAGATAGGAAATGAATCAGTCACATCAGTGACACCAACAATGTTTTTCAGGCAGTTGATCAAGATATTGTGGTCCACTGTGTCAAAGGCTGAGGTGGGTTTAAGAAGAATTAAAATGGACAACAGAATTGAGTCAGTGGCAAGCGATAAGTCATTGGAGATCTCAAACATATCTGTGAAAACTCAATAAAAACTTAAGTTGAAAAAAAAAAAGCAACAGAAATAGTTGTCAGGAATGAAAAAAACTGAGATCAGCTGAGAAAGAAGTTAAGACCCTGGCTACTTCCTTACCTCCACACAACTGACCAACCTTCTCCTCTCAGGACGGTGGGGGGAGGGGGCTTCCAAACCTTTTGGACCATCTGACATGCAGTTCTGAAGAAACATACTGGCTTCTTAAAGCTACAGTCTCATAACACCCCCAGAGTCACTGGCCGCTTGTCATCTTGAACAGTATGTACATGCACAATTAAAGAGAGGAGCTGAACACTCAGTGCAGATTGCAAACACTCTGCCGTGTTTGACAACACTTGCATATTTGACTAGTGTCAGGCAATGTGTGGGAGCTCCCTGAGAGAAGACAAACAGCATACAGGTGGATTCGCAGCTTTCAAGGGCCTCTTTATCTAGCACAAATGTTTGCTGCCATTCAGCATGCTTATGGAACATAGCCAGTTACTTTAAGGGCTCCAGAGGTAATGTTAACAAGACTGATATCTGTCAGTGATTGATGAGCTGTTACTACAGGGGCAGCCTTTACCCACCCTGATATTTGTCCACTATTTTAGGCAAATGTCACCCACACAAACAGAGAAGACTGTAATCCCACTGGACGCTTTTTAATGTTGAAATGTTCAATGCACTGTTCTTACATTTTCCTACAAAAACTAATGCACCAAAATGTGTACAAAATTTGTCCCATAATTATGAACAAGTAATTTGTGCACATATTATGGAAAGCTGTAACTATATGACCAATGCACTGGCAGGAGTGTAAACTTTGAGTCATTTCAAGGTATCAGGTGCCTCTTCATCAACCTAACCTCCATAACTTACTTTATGTCAATTAAGTAACTTAACGTTGAGGACGTAACCTCACCCATAATTCCTAGAATATCATATATGGTGTGTGCATTTTTGTAGGATAGCATACAAACCATACTATGACAATACATTACTTCAACCAATATCAGTTATTTTTTAGTTCTTTAGTCCCACCTGTAGGTGCTATATATCAACCAAAAATGTATTGATTTGTCAGACCGGACTGACATTGATTCTTGAGTGTACTGGACAATGTTTTGTTTGTACTCAGCTCCATGTGGACAGCTCCATATGGACTGACTCACAACATACTCACGATCTACAGACCAGAGGCACTTGAGGAAGTTATGACAGAAAACAGTGCAGTTACAGAACTTAGCAAAGTGGGGTCAGCCCTAAAACGTGAAAACCAGTCCCATATTTACTGAGGCATCAACACTAATACATTTTTGTTTTACAACGCATAGCTATCGCTACATTTACACCTCATGACAACACTACTCTGCTGTATTTGAACCCTTAAAACTGAGAACTTTCATAATGCTGACCCCAGTTTAGTTTAAAAACTCCAAGCTGCAGCCAGGCTGCAGCCCCCAGGGCTAAAAAATGAAGCAACCTTCAAAGTGCTAAAAGCTACAGACTGTGCAGCCCCTCAGTTACAAGCAGTGTTGGAAAACACTGATAATTTAATGTGAAACTGTCTTATTCAGTGTTTTTACTGGTTTAAGTCACTGGGTCAGTTTGTTTTGGAGAAAAAAAAGACCTTTGCAGATAATTCAGCTCCTGGTAAAAGCCTCCCCAATGTCTGGATCTTAAGTTATCAAGTATGCACATATTATTAGGTCTTAGGCTAGCAGCCTCTCTCCGACAAGCCAAACAGCATCAGAAAAAAAACTGATTTGTAACGCGAAACTGCTTAATTCAGTGTTCTTACCAGTTTAAATCAGCGGCCCATTTGTTTTGGAGAGGAAGGGACCTTTGCAAATAATTCAGCTTCCACTAAAAACCTCCTGATCAATAAACACTGTAGAAATTCGTACCAGGAGAAATTTCAGTTGGTTGCAACATGGAAACCTCACTGCTAGATGCCACTAAATCCCCTAACTCTTCCACACTGTCCTTTAAATTTGAAGTTTTTGGTTTCAAGCAGACATCACAAATATTTTGGCCATATTACTTTTATCAAGGTGGCATTAGAGATTTTGCCAAAATGTAAATGTTCATGTTTCTAGTCAGATTTCATTTGTTCTAAAAATGGACTAGTACCTGTGGTGATTTATAATGCTGTATGGTTCACTGGCTAATGGGTGTGTTCACAGGACACTATCATGGTCTGGGTTAAGTGTTCATCATTCCATTTAGAGCATGTTAGCCAATTTGACTGGATGAAACCTCATCACTCCCTCCACTGGCATTTTGTCCTAGTGGTCATCAATGAGCTGAGGAGTATTAATTTCAAATTACCAGCTCAGTGTTAACCTCAGAAAATGTAGAGTCAAAAGGAAAGCAAAGGGCTGCCTGCTATAGGTTATTTTTCTACACTGGTGTGAATAACTTAGGGAGCTGGATGCAAACATGCACTAGAACTCTGAACTCAGTGTTCTGGAGGTCAGAACCTAGTCAGGACACTGAGAGAATGAAGAGAGGCCCTCTGAGTTTATCAAAAAACCAAGTGACAAGGGACAACTGGGCTTGTACGTACGCAAACACACCATTCAAACATTTCCATTAACCTCTGAAGTACCTCTTTTCTGTCCCAAAACCTTTTTACCCCAAGACAAGGGTCAAGCATCAGTGCAGAGGTTTAGTGTGTTGTCCAGTGACCCATGTCAAGATCAGGGCAGGGCGTGAGCCAGTAGTGTTCAGTGATGGTCGACCAGTCTTGGCTGTGTAAAGAGTGATTGACAGGTCGACAGATATAGTGCATGTTGCGCTCCATGTTGACGTTTGATCCCCTGTGAAGTTTAATGGCTGAGTTAGGCTGAAAAAAGCTACGATAGTCATTATGATGTGTTGTACATTGTTTTCTAATAACATTCTGGCCCCTGTCTTGGAGTTACAAAAGGTTTATAGGCTCAGTTAAGATTAAAGAAAGGCCTTGGTTAGGTTAGAAGAAACTATTAGAGTTGGTAGGGGATCGAACATGACCACACCATGCATGACAAGGAGAAGACGCAGAGATTTAAATAATAGTGGAATGGAATGAAGCAGTAATATATTAAAAAGAATTGTCCATCCATGTCAGAACGTTACTATTACAGTGGCCACACTGACCACTGCTGTCTGCAATGCTGCTGCTATGTAAAGGTACAATATTATGACCTCATCTGCTGTTTCCTCATTTGTTATTGTGTAAAACCTTTGAATGTGCCCTTTAGTACCATCTATTGACTGTTTCCATGCCATCACAAAGGACAAATGGAAATATGAGGGCAGTGATATTTACAAAGTTTGGTTGTATCTATTTTCATATGTAAAGCCAGTATAAACCTGTATTGTTACCTGTGTTTGCTCTACTAATTATATTCAAAACATGGCCGCTGACGCACAGACGTGAGCGTTTGCTGCTGCCACAGTCTGCTTTAATTTGCATTACTTATGTCTGGCCTACATATCTAAAACTAATACCTGCTTTAATATTCCTCATTCTCAAAGTTAAGTAGTCGACCACAAACTTCTAAACCTGAAACGGGATTCCACCTTTAAGTAATCCGACGCCAAACTCTGTTTGCTTTCAACCATGAGTGAAGCGGTCTCCAACCAAGCCATTTGGGAATCCATTCAACAGATGAGAAATGACATGCTTTCTCACTTTGATTCAAAAATGGATCCACTACAATCGAGTCTTAAGACAATACAAGGATCTCTGACAACAATAGCAGAGCACGTGAAAGAGCTGGAGCAGCGCGTCAGCGCAAATGAGGACAACTTCACGGATTTGGATAAACGTGTTCTAAAGCTTGAGAAGGAAAATTCATACCTAAAGGAGAAGGTGGAGGACCTAGAGAACCGGAGCAGGTCATCTAATCTTCGTTTACTTCACATACCTGAAGAGGCCGAGGGCCGGGATATGATGGGCTTCGTGAAGCAGCTGATTCCACTTCTCCTCGGGAAAGAGAACTTTTCGGCCCCACCGGTTATTGAACGAGCCCATCGCTCACCAACCACACGCAAACAAGACTCCAGAGCCAACCCGAGGCCAATCCTGGTAAAATTCCTCCATTTCCAGGACAAATTGAAGATCCTTCGGCTTGCCCAGAAGAAAAAAGAGCTCATCTTCCAGGGTGCTCGAGTCCACATTTATCCTGACTACAGTGCTGGACTGGTTCAGAAGCGTCGCCAATTCGACCACATTAAAAAGAAACTTCGCGACCTGGATATTAAATATTCCTTACTGTATCCTGCAACACTGAGAGTTGTTGTGGATGGAAAATCTACCCTGTTCCGCTGTCCTGAAGATGTCGAGATCTTTCTACGAGACAACTGTTCTTCTCCGTAAATCAAGGGTGAAACTCTCTTTAAATGTCTCCCTTGTGCCTTGTTTTGCCTCACGTAGCACTAAATCACAGGCTTTGATAAATGTCACAAGATATACTACACGTTTTGTCTGTTTTTCTACCATTTTGACGCCGGTACGCTTGGTCTGAAGTCATGCTGAAGGTTACCATAGAGACCAATGCTGTTTGCCGTAAATTGTGACGGAAAAGGTCGTGTCTCAATGAACTGTCGTAAACCCCTGAGACTATATTAATGGACTAAAGAGACGTGTTTCTCTTGACTTTTTTTTTTTTTGATGTAACGACAGTTCTAGTCTTAAGTTAAAAGTATATTTAAAATGACTGATAATGTAAAATGATAATTTAAATTCTCAGTTAAAACACACTCTCTGGTGTCAGACTTTTCTTTTCCTCATTGGGATGTCAGTTTTTCCTTCCTTTTCCACATGTGGGCTCTCTTAGTGGCACTCCCTCTATATTTCTCTTTTGGCAGACTGAGCTCACCTTTTGCTTTGTTCTGCTTGGCCAGTTTCTCTCCTGTGCATATACCTGTGGGTATGTGCTTTATATGTATGTCTGTGTGTTTGTGTTTGTCTGCGCATCTCTTTGTGTCATATGTTATGTTTTTTTGTATAAGTGTATATTTGTTTGCAGCTCTCTTCCTCTAGCACAATCCGTCCACCCTCAAATCTACAGCCCTCTCGATACTTACCCCATGTATACAGGTCTGTTTCCTTATTAATTTCTCCTGATTTATGAACTCTGTGAAAGGTTTACATATTATTCATCTAAATATCAGGAGCCTACCATCTAAAATGGACTTGTTAAAGGCATGGGTATCTTATAACAAGCCCAGTGTAATCACTTTATCTGAGACATGGCTGCATGATGGTATTTCTAATAATGAAATCCACCTTGATGATTATGTTTTATACAGAGCTGATAGAGGGTCTCGTGGTGGTGGAGTAGCTACATATGTTTCATCTAACTTATCCTCAAAACTTGCTATACCAACAGAGCACCCTTTAAACTTTGAATGTATTTTTGTTAAATTAACCCTTCATGCAAATAAGCACCTAACTATAGGAAATATTTATAGACCTCCAAATTCTCCCTCAGAATCCACTGAATGTATATTGTCTACCATTAACTCTCTTGATCATCCAGGAGAAATGATTATACTTGGCGACTTTAACAAAAACTGGCTTGATAGTGCAGCTGGCAAAGAGAAAAATCTATTTAGCAGCATAAACCTTACACAAATTATTACAGAACCAACTAGAGTGCACTCAACATCTGCAACTTTATTGGACTGGATCTTGGTTACACATCCTGATAGAATTGTAAAATCAGGGGTTCTACCAGACAGCCTAAGCGATCACTCAATCATTTTCTGTGTCTGGAAAATTAAAATTCCATGTCTTCCCCCCAAGTTTATAAAAGTGAGAAGGTTAAAAAAATTTAATGTTGAAAACTTTATTGATGATATCATTGCTATAAACTGGAATAGATTCCAGCTAATACCCACTGTTAATGATGCTTGGGATTATTTTTACACTGAGCTTAATGAGGTTATTAATAGACACGCACCCTGGACAACAATGAGGGTTAAAGGTAGACATTTACCATGGATAAATGCTGAACTCATTCATTTATTTAAAGAAAGGGATAAGGCCTGGCAAAAATACAGATCTACAAAGGAAATGGCTGACCTGAACACATACAAACATCTTAGAAATATATGCACAACTCAAACAAGAAACGCAAAATCCAAGTATTATAAAGATTTGTTAGCTGATGGTTTTAACAACCCCCAAAAATTTTGGAAGATAATAAATACTATAATTAATAAATCTTCAAAAAGTTCTACCACACATATACGGGTAAATAATGAAATTCTAAAGGACCCTACCTTGATAGCTGATGCCTTCAGTCAGCATTTCTCTAAGACTGTGAGCCTTAACCCTTCCTTTTCTTCCCATCATAATCTCATATTGCGCAACCCTGTCTGTGATTCTTCCTTTTTCTTTTCCTCTATCAGTCCAAGTGATGTTCAGGAAATCATAGATGGACTCAGCTCAAGCAGTAGCACTGGCCCTGATGGACTAGATATAAAATTTCTGAAAAGTGCATCTCATGTTCTGTGTTTCCCATTGTCAGATTTGTTTAATCTTTCTTTAAGCACCGGTGAAGTGCCCCTGGCCTGGAAATGTGCCAGGGTCACACCATTGCATAAGGGTGGTGATGCTTATGACATGAATAACTACAGGCCTATCTCCATTGTTAATTGTGTAGCCAAAATATTTGAGAAATTAGTTTTCAATCAGCTTTTTAAGTATATTAATGACTGCAACATTCTATCACCACATCAATCTGGTTTCAGGCCCAATTTCTCTACAACTACAACTCTTTTAAAACTTACAAATGACATTATATCTGCCTCAGACAATAATAAACTCACTGGTGGAATATTTATAGACCTGACCAAGGCTTTTGACATGGTTGATCACTATCTTCTACTGGACAAACTTCATAATATCGGATTGTCTCGCAGTGCTCTCCTTTGGTTTAACTCATATCTTCATCACAGACAACAGTGTGTCAGTCTTCTGGGCACTCAGTCTGACTATTTGCTGGTCGAAAAAGGGGTGCCACAAGGCTCATCTCTTGGTCCTTTACTCTTCTGTATTTTTATTAATGATTTGCCTCAATTTTGTTCTAATTCTCAAATTCAGCTATATGCCGATGACACAATTATCTACACCTCTGGAAGTGACATTTCTCAAATTCAGACAGCCCTACAAAATGACTTTGCTATTGTACAAAAATGGTTCTGTGCTAACAAACTAATACTAAACAAGAGGAAGTCCTACAATATGTTGTTTGGCACCAGATTCAAGATCTCACAATTGGATCACTGGCTTATTACATATCTGGATGGTACACCATTAGAGGAGGTAAATAAATACAAATATTTAGGGGTGTGGCTTGACTCACAACTCTCCTATAATTTTCATATTGAATTTGTTATCAAGAAAATAAACTGCATTTTAGGTCAACTTTATCGCTCCATTAACTGTTTCACTCTGCAAACCAGAAAAAGGATTGTCTCTCAACTCATTTTACCCATACTTGACTATGCAGACGTCATTTATCAAAACACATCAGACACTCAGCTCCATCCTATCAATATCATCTATAACAGTCTGTGTAGGTTTATTTTAAGATGTCCGTACAGGACCCATCATTGCTTCATGTATGACTCATTAAACTGGTTATCACCCAGAGCTAGAAGGCATTTTCACTGGTTACTTTTGATTTATAAATGTATTCACCTCAGCTATCCCCTTACCTTAAACAATACTTGACCCCTCACAATTTACAGTACAACCTCCGTCATACAGACTCCATATTTTTCTCTGTTCCTAGAATACATAAAGAACTTGGTCGGTATGCCTTTCAATATAAAGCTCCTCTGATTGGAATAAGCTACCCATTTCCCTTGAACCATTTCTTCTGTTCATCTTTTAAGAAATCTCTATTTTCTCATTTACAAACACACTGCTCCTGCTATTAGCTTTGCTGTGACTGGGTAATCATTATAGTTGGTGTTGTGATATATTTTGCATTTATAATTTATTTGCTAACATGTACATGTTCCTTATTAATAATTGATTTGTGTTTCTAGACTTGTTGCAAACAAATATTATACATATATCTGTATCTGGGGGTGGGGGGTGTTAGGCTGGGAGAGCTTTTTGTAATGTCTGGGTTTTGTCTGTGTCAATTTGTCTTTTTTTCTTAATGTCTGTACTGTATTTCTTTTTGTATCGTCAGTACTGTACAGATTGTCTTGCCATGTTACTGTCTGGTTTGTCTCTTTGTTTGGGACCCCCTCGAAAACGAGATGATTCATCTCAAGGGGCTATCCCATAAATAAACAATTTACCAATAAATGAGCCCTAAGGAGTTGGATATTCAGTTTCTTCAGTTTGTTTTAATGGTTTTAAGCCTGTTTTTCACTGGTAAAAATTAGCATTATCACAATTACCCACAGGTGCAAACGCACTGTGCTAACCAAGCTAACAGCTGGTGTTAGCGTTATCTTAACCTTCTTGTCCAAATATGGTGACTTCTAGCTCCAAAAATCCAAGATGACTACAGTTGAAATGCAGAACTCAAGGCTTCAAAACTGGCTATGACCCTTATTTTATAAAGTCTACTGTAAAATGCCAAAACACAGAACATTGTTTTGAAATACAGCCAGGACCTCAGAATGTTTTCACGATGGTGACTTTTTGATCTTTCTTTGTGACGATCACAAGATAGAGATAAGGCATTCATGTTATAAGTCATCCATCAGGATTGTATGATTGCATTTATGTGATTTGAAAATACCAACACAGTCTCACTCTGACTTTCCACATCAAAATATGACGTGCAAGGTATCCTGGGTTCGTTGGTTGTTGATGTTCTGGGATGCTGCGTCAACGTCAGCCTATTACATGCATGTTTTCAAAATATACTTCTGTTTTCACAGAAGAGGTACAGTTTGCATACAGTCTCTTTAAAAATATACACACTATGTCGGTACAACACTGTCAATTGAAGTTTTTTTCCTTCAACAACAAATGCATGTAGTTATGTTTAGCTTACATGAGCACGTAGTTAGGTTTCGGCAACAAAAGTACATGGCTGGGTTTCAGTAAAAAGAAGCTGGAGTCGATCCCACCACACCAAACTGGTCGATACAGCCCTTAATGACACTTGCCGGATCATCACAGGATGCATAAAGTCAACCCCTGTCCCATGCCTCTATGCCCTAGCTGGCATTGCACCCCCTCACATCAGGCGATCCATCATTGCTCAAGATGAGCGGAGAGCACAGGAGGAAGACACAAGGCACCCCCTGCACGGACACACAGCACCCCCACCCAGACTGAAATCCAGATCCAGCTTCCTGGAAACAGTCACACCTCTCCAGACATCCAAGGAATCCGCAAGGACCAACATCTGGGGAGGTGAATGGTTCAGACTCAACACCTGAGCCCAAGAATGGATGGAGAGAGGAATTCACACCGACTGAATGCCTCGCCAGCGGGCACAACCTCCCATGACCAACCTGGAAGATCCTCAACAGACTACGTGTAGGGCAGGGGAGGTGCAAAGCACTGATGAAAGAATGGAAATATCACACAGAAGACAAATGCAGCAGTGGAGCAGTACAGACCATGTCCCACCTACTGGAATGTGACGATGCCCCCCAGTGCAGCCCCCAAGACCTGGCTGAACTGACCCCATTAGCTGTGACCTGCGCTAGATACTGGCAAAACGACATTTGAGATTGCAAAGGACTCGAAGAAGAAGAAGAAGTAAAAAGAAAAGGGTTTGGTTTTACAATCATACAGGAGGCCAACAACTGCCTCCCGGGTAAAAGTTGGTGGTTGTTGGACTGGCTGTGTATCATGCTGACGTGAAAAGATGGCTTTTTTGTCGGTGTCTGATGCTGGAAGTCACTGACCAAGCGCTAGTATTCATTGTTTTTGGAGTGAGACCAGGTTGAAAACACAGTGCCTTGCAAGGTGGCGTTGCATTGCGTTGCTGCAAAAATTCTGCCTGGTTTAATCGTCTAATATATCCACACTGGCTGGATTACTACGTAATACATATGATACTTGGGCTATGACAGTCCCCAACCAGCAGGACTCAACACGGATTGGACATTTGTTCCTAAGCTATGGGGTTGTGATCTGGGAGGTAATAGCAGCTACTGTCAGCATTCCAATCGCTTTGGTAGCAATTGAACAGAAGCTGGTGGGGATTGTTGCAGCTACTCTAATGCGCTGTGTATCTTGCTGTAATATTATTTTTTTGTGTTGTTTTTCCTCAAGCAAAGATGGGATTGAGTGTAGCCTTCAGTCTCTTGAATTAGTCACTATCATTACTGATATGTTGGCTCATATGCCCTGCTTGCTAAATAATGGGAAACAAACAGCTCCAGAGCAAATGGTAGCAATTATGTACGTCTACTATACCTGAGAAGAGTGAAAGTTCACCCCCATCTCTTGTCTCACTCTGTATTTGTACAACCATCCATCAAATACAATAGATGCCAATAGATTAGAGGATGTGTGTTACTGTAAACCAACAGGCGAGTGACGGAGAGACATTAAATGGCTTTATTGGATGTTATCAGCCTGTTCTAAGGCAACACTGAGTCAGTTAATAATTGACATGCTTACACACTGAGATAGCTGAAACACATGGCGAATAGGTGAAATGAGTTGTAGCTTTGAACCTTTATGATGTGGTTTTGTAGGTTCCCAGAAAGCCAACAGCAAGCACTGATAAGGCGTTAAAAGTATTCTGCCACAGCCATGATGTGCTGATTTTTCTGTTTTTAGTTGTTTTTTTCTGACAGATTTTTTTGTGGAAAGCTGTTTTTTTAAAAGCTAAACAGACATCAAAAGGAACAAGAGAGCTGTTAAGTTACTTCTGTGAAAGTGCTGGTCTCTAAACCTTTTCTAGTTTGTGACCCTGTTCGTCTCCAGCAACAGTTAGAGAGCTGTATTTTCTATTGTCATAGATTCAAACATATTAAATATAAATAGCCCCTGTTCTATGAACAATTCCAGGAATTTTTATTTCCAGTAAATTATTTACCTGGGTAAAAGAATTCCTGCTAATCTGTGTGATTTGCGTTTCCAGCGCACCTCAAAGTTACCGAAAATTTATTAAAATCAGGCTGATAACATAGATGATTCGGCGTGTGCCCTCTGCCAGCTTATTGGCTGGTAACATTAGTGCTGGTAGAGAGTTGGGGCTGTTTGTCTCACCCAGCAGCTAAGTTTAAAAGTATTTTAAGATATGTGTCAAACTAGTCTGCATACAAACAGCTGTCATTTGAGCTTATTAGTAACAATTCATTCAATTTACATGTTAATGCTTGCTGAACACATGTATTGATAAATTATTGGCTTCTTATCCGCTAAGGTTAATGTCACTTACAGTAACGAGTCATGTAGGCATATGCAATTGGTGTATGTGGAGGAGTTCAGCGCGTGCACAGAAGAACTGATACCGTTAGTGCTTATCAATACTATGGTCTTTGATAATTTAGCCCCAGGGCTAATTTAGTACTAGCAGTAGTTTTGGTACCCATCCTTAAAGGGAAATGTAGTTTTATTTCAACCTGTCTCCTATCGTCCTAAATTTGTTTCAAGTGACTAGTGACATAAAAATAATAGTTAGCATGTTAGCCGTTAGCCTACATACAGCCAGGGCACATAGTAGTGCCAGACCTGTTAAAACGTAAGTGAACGGGCAACCTTCAAATGCGAAGTTAGTCCACTAAACAAGCTTTTTTTCCACAAAGACCGCCTCATATCGTTAGGATAAATGTTAGAGAACATATAGAAAACGACATGTAAACATGTTGTCTTACCTTACCGGTGTGCTGCCATGTTTGTTTACCATTTAGCTCTGCTTTCCAAAGCGCGGCCGAAATATCGCGAGAACAAGCAGCAATCTCATACTGTGCCTGAAATCAGCAAGCAGCAAAGCAGAACCGGACAGTAGCCTGAAAAGTTCATTCATTTATTTTATGAAAGATTTATAGAATAATGGCTGACTTTTTGCCAGACTTCGACTTTGTGGAGGAGGAATTTGATTTTGCAGAGTCTGATGCCTTATTTATTTGAGCAAGAATAAACGGTAGAGGACGAGAAAGGAGGAATGGCTGCTGCAAGGCTGATTAGCTCTGGAGATTGGTGGTGTACCTGTGAATGCTGTGCCCCAGTGCCCACAGAAGAGGAATGCCTCTGTTGCAAGGAATGGACCAGTTGCAGCCTTATTTTCAAGGTCTGAATGTGACCGAGGACGAGACACCTCCACCTGGAGTAGTATCCAGCTGGGCTTTATCTAGAGCTCGTGAGATATATTTCGGCCGCGCTTTGGAAAGCAGAGCTAAATGGTAAACAAACATGGCAGCACACCGGTAAGATAAGACAACATGTTTACGTTCTCTGACATTTATCCTAACGATATGAGGCGGTCTTTGTGGAAAAAAAGCTTGTTTAGTGGACTAACTTTGCACTTGAAGGTTGCCCGTTCACTTACATTTTAACAGGTCTGACGCTACTATGCGCCCTGGCTGTATGTAGGCTAACGGCTAACATGCTAACTATTATTTTTATGTCACTAGTCACTTGAAACAAATTTAGGATGATAGGAGACAGGTTGAAATACACCTAAATTTCCCTTTAATCAAAACACAAACGAAGTGAAGCTTGTAGAAATTAAATAAAGTTTGCAGCCACACTGGCACGGAAGTACAAAACGCTACAAGTGTGTGTTCCACCAGTCAGTGTTCTCAAGAATTCCGAGTAATCTAAAAAGATGACAAATAAGAAAAAGTCTATTATTCATCTGTCATTAAGGAGACCCAGCTGAGGATTATTAACATACAAAGCTAAATATCTGTCAGAATGTGTATATTCTGTGCTGCTCAGTTATTGTTCCAAAGCTCACTTCTGTCTAGAGATATGAGGAAATAATAAAAAAAAAAACAATGCTGTTTTCACACTGCACAAGAGGGTTAAAAGTTTTATCACCAAATGGATGTATATGTCTGTGTCAGCTCATTCTCATTCCAAAGTCATCAAATACTGTCACTTTGTCAGCAATTTTGGCATCAGACACCAACGCTAAAAGCCATCTTTCACGGCAGTATGATCCACTGCCTGGCAATCTCATTTTGTAACACAGCCAGACAGAACCTTTTGCAGTGTTATGATACGGAGCTGGTTTCCCGCATGGCACCTAACGTGGCAGTATAGATATGCAGATGGATGGCGTCAGGTATGAAACACTGCCTGTGACAACGCAATATAAGGAGCTGGAAAGTCCCTACAGGGTGGGTGGGAGTGGTGGCGGATGTGTCTAGCAAACCCCGGACTTGTGCCCAGCACAGTGTTCACTTACTGTATGAATGTAGAGCTAAACCATGATAAACCTTACCACATGCTTTTGTTGCCTGAAACTAACAACATTTACATTTTTTCTGTCTTGGCTCTGTCAGTAATTCAGAAACAGAATTCCAAAATATATTTTTCAATCAATAAAACCATAATAGATGAAAGACAGTCAACAATAAAAATAGCAGACCTAAATGAAAACCTTTCTTTTTGGACAGACATTAGGACATGAACATGTCCTGCAAATAACACGACATCAGTATGTCACTCTTTTTCCTCTTCTCCTTCTAAATACTGTTCTCTTCCTCTCTAGCTCTTTTCTTGGATATTGTTGTGTTTATTTCTCTAGTGTCCACTGCAAATCCACTAAATGTAAACAGTCTATAGGCAAGATACGGGAGTGACACATCAAGAAGTGCAATATAGAAGTGCAATCAGAAGCAGAGTAGGTTGGGTCTTGCCAAGAAATGCCAGTAGCGAAAGCAGCAAGCAGAATAAACTGAAGGATTAGTTTGTGATGTCATACACAAGTGCTTCCCTTGTTTACATGCCTCGGCGTGGTGCTAACATCAGTCACATTACTTATCCTCAGTTTTATTATCCTTACTTTTATCCAGATCTCTGCAGAAAAATGTCTGCTGCACAGATTTTCCTGGTAAAAATAGTCTGTAACTTTTGTGGACGCAATAATGCTACTCAGTCAATTAATCAACTTCACTACTGAAAAGCTACTTGACCTGGAAAGTAGTGACTTTACCACCACGCTACTGAGAAATGTAGTTAAGTTAATAACGTGACGCTGATGCCTGTATGATACATACACTGTATGTATTATTATGCACATGTATGCATGTATGTACAATGCTATATCTAGAAAGAATGTTGAATTTGAATGATTCTGCCAAGCCTAGACTACACTTAATACGATCGTTTTTGTAAAATAATTTCTTTCCACAATCTCTGTGCATAGGAACTACCATATGGTTAATTAGTTCCCTAATTAATTAATTAATTAGTTCCCTAATTAACTACATTTTTACCACCCTCCTGGTATAGATAAATAAATATTATTTTCTCACTGAATGAGATGTCTCCTGATGTCTCCTGATTGAACTGATATTGCAGCCAACTCTCGCCCAAAGAATACAACAATGAAATGATTTGTGCCAAGCCCAAACTGCTGGAAGCCAGTGTTGATGAAGGGCAGTAATGAAAAAAAGAAATGGCTGTAATGATTTGTGTGCTGCAACTTCCTCTGTTAAAAAAGGTCACTACCATCATCAGTAGGGCGACAGTTACACAACAGCATGTGTAGATTTTAAAGGGATGGATAATTGCCTATTAAGACCATGATTTATTTTCTGGTGTAGGTAATATAGATCTGATTCCTCATTTTATCTGAGCTACTGTTGTGGGACATCTCCAACACACCAGTCGTCACTTGTCCTCACATCCCCCACTTGCCAACACACACTTTCAATGCATTGTTTAAAGACTAAGAGAGGCCACTTCACCGCACAAGTGTCCTGACCTGACCCTCGTCTCTATATGGTTAATGTCCTCGACACCCGTAAAACCTCAGCTTTGTTGCATCATGGATTATATTGATTAGAAAAAAAGAAACACATTTAGAAAACTAATGTTAAAGCGAAATAAATGAAATATAGAATTACCTTTTCTTTTGTAATTCAACAATAAACTAGCTGTTGCACTGCATTATAACCAACTCTGTTTGCAGTTTAAAACAACTAGCGTAGCTCTGCCACATGTCAAGAAATATACAATCCAACAACTTCAAAGATGTATTATGTAGGCACAAGCTTGGGATGTTCAGCAGTCAGCTGGGTTTTGTTCAGATTTATGACAAACAAGGCTGCTGCTGGCCATTTGGGTGTCCTTGGTGTAGTTGCTATGCAGTGTGTGTTTAGTCTTTTGACTGGAAAGGCAAAGTTCAGTGTCCAGGTTCTACACTGTGGCATGATGATGTGGCCTTCAGATAGGTTGGAAAGTGTGGTTTTTGTCATTATTGTGGTGACTTTGATAAATGGAGCTGTAGTGTGGGGGCAGTGAGGCCTCCCAGTGTGAAGCCAAAGCCACAGCTAGAATCCCTTAGCAGTGAGTGTGCCTAAAAAGATACTTGGGGTTGCAGTTATGCACTAAAGCACAAGTGAGAACAGACATTGCTACGTGGCCTGTATAAACATAGCAGCTTATCTGTTCTGTTAAAATGTGTCACAGATCACTGGAAAATGTGGCTAAAAAGCACCCTGATTAGACTGGATGCACATCTGCAGCCATGCTAGCAGTTTGATCAGACTGTGCATAGGGACAGCAGTAGTCAGTTCCACCATATCAATTTAGTGCTCCTTCCTAGCCAATGTCTCTATGTGGGGCCCATGTGGGTAGTAAATGAACTGAAAAATGGGCCCTACATGGGATTGTCCATCACTTCTATATTGGCCCCATACCCATGCGGTGGTTCTATCCAAATGAGCCCCACATGGGATATGCCTGGCTACCTGGGTATCAAGTGGGTATGGGCCCAAAATGGACATCTTATCTGGAGCCCACTTGGGTAAAACACCCACGTGGCATAAGGTCATTATGAAACCCGTGGACAATCCCATATAGGGCCCATTTTTTCGGCTCATTTACTACCCACTTAGGCCCCAGATAAAAATGTTAGGTGGGTTGTGCTAGATGACTAGAACAGTAGGAGGATCACTAAGGTTTTTACAGTTCATTTTGGAAGGAACATAAATGTCTGTACTACATTTGCGGCCCATCAAATAGTATTGACATAATGAACTCTGAAATAGCTCAAACAAAAAAAAGTCAAGTTTATGCTAGTATCATCTATAGTGTGGCACCTTTTGCTTACACTTTTGCCAAACCTCAGTAGCAGTGGCTAGACTCCCTAGCTAGGCTTGCTATTGATTCCACAACCAAAAAAGTAAAAGTCTCAAAGTAAAATTAAGAATTTAATTAAGACAGATTAGTTTGTTCATCTCCAACTCTGCAAAGTTAAAATACCAGATATTCATAAACATCCCACTGCAGAGTAGCCAACTTGTAGTAAAATACATTAATTGAATGCTTGTTTAAACCTATTAATAATGTTGATGGGCTACCTAATGCTTAAACGGCCGTGTTAGTTTCACTATAAGAATCAAATATATTTTGCAGATCCAGGATGTTTTATTTATGTATTTATTTTTATTTTGGTTGCCGAACCCTGATCTTGGACATGACTGTCCAAAATGTTGTGCCAATCCCTGCTGTATATATGCACTGTAGCCAGGCTGACTGAGAGTCACAGCTCTATTGAGTCTTGTATTCCTTTAGCCCTTAGCAGTGATGATTTTATGAGCTTTTTTAAAGACAAAATTCTAAGGCAAAATTCATGACCTTCTGCCCTCAAATGGAACCAATCTGCCCTCAAACAAAGCTGTAAGACCTAATATATATATAGATAGCTTCTCCCTGATTTCTCTTCATCAAGGGAGAAGGGGTGGGATGGGTCCTGGTGATGGAGATGGGCCCCAGCACTGGAGGTGGGGCTTGAGGCTGGAGCTCTGCAGCCAGACCCTTCAAAATTTCATGGCAAACCACCCAGTCATTGAGATACTTTGTTTCATTTTGAGCCAAAGTAGTGGAGCAACCAACATTGTCATCCCTAGAGCCATGTTGCTGTGCCTACCAGACCATTTAACAGTCTCAGCTTAAAAATAAAGTCTACCCTTGTTAAAAAAACAGTGATTTGTGCTTATGCAATATTTTTCAGAGAACCTGTTTAGGTGCTGGACAAAGATTTCTTCTTACAAAAAGGTGCAGAAAGACAAGCAGGTGCAGTCTTTTAGCTTTGGTCTATCTCTGAGCTATGTTT
Organism: Epinephelus fuscoguttatus; assembly: GCF_011397635.1. NCBI lineage: Eukaryota > Metazoa > Chordata > Actinopteri > Perciformes > Serranidae > Epinephelus > Epinephelus fuscoguttatus. The sequence goes on along the minus strand of NC_064766.1, from coordinate 4,119,001 downwards.
CCACACAGTATTGTGTTGGACTTTTGTGTCCAGTCTTAATGGTGGGCCTCTAGGCCCCTATGTGCAAACGGATACGTAAATCTTTGAGCTAGCCACCATATTACTTTTACAACAATGGCACTTGACCTGTTCAATAATCACTGGCCTGCCTTCCTTCCATTAGAAACCTGCTTTTTCAGTTGGCTCAAGTGGCTCTTTCTTAAGAGTAAACATACACATCCTTCAAGACCTCTGCAATCACTAATCATCTTTTGGAGGACAATATAGGCTTTCAGTAATAGGTGCTATATTCAAAGAAGTGGTCAGTCTCTGCAGGACCTTAGCACAAGGCTTTGAGGCAACTAGCTGGCTGTGAATAATGCTTTTTACCATGACACAATAGCAATGGCTAAAGCAAAAACACGTAATGATACATTATCATTTCTTTGTAGGTGCTAGGTGCTGACTCTCATGATGAACACTGTGAAGCAACAGAGTAATATAGTGATATAGAAAACAGCTGACTGACATTATCTGGCAGTAAGGCTGAATTTTCTTAAATAGATAATATACTATATTACCGTATAAATAAACTAGAACTGCCACATTACGGTTGTATGCCTTTGCAAACCCGTAAAGTTGCAGATACAGTTTATGTCTATGTCTGTGAAAACATGGATGTTTCACACACAGAAGATCTATACAATCAGCACAGTTTCAAGATGGACACCTAAGATTAGTGTCACCAACTCAGTATCTGACTAAATGATTCCACTTTTGCTCCTGAAATATGACATTGTCATCCAAATGAAATGTTATCATTTCATCATTTTATACTATTAGACATTTGTGTGAAATTTTGTCATAATTAGCGCATGAATTCCTGAGTTATAGCCAAAAAAGTCACAGTGACCTTGACCTTTGACTTTCGACCAACAATTTCTGATCAGTTCATTTGTGAGAGTGAGTAGATTTGCAGAAATTCTCTTGAGATATTGCGTTCATGAGAATGCAACACACTAGGTCACATTGACCTTGACCTTTGACCACAAACATCTAATAAGTTTATTGTTTATTCCAAGTGAATGTTTATGCCAAATCTGGAAAAATTCCCACAAGGCATTCTCGAGATATCACGTTCATGAAATATGATGTATGCAAGGTCACAGTGACCTTGACTTTTAACCACCAAACTCAAAGTAGATTTTTGTGCCAATTTTAAAGAAATTCCCTCCAGATGTTCTTGAGATATCTCATTCATGAGAGTAAGAGGGATCCAACATCATGGTGACCTTGACCTTTGACCACAAAAGACTAATCAGTTCATCCTTGAGGCCAACTTTAAAGAAACTTACTCAAGGTGTTCTTGAGATATCCCTTCATGAGAATAGGACAAATGCCAGGTCATGGTGACCTAGGACCACCAAAATTTTATTCCATTGTTGAGTCCAAGTGCACATTTGAAGAAATGCACTCAAGGTGTTCTAGAAATATTTTTTTTAAAGCTGAAAAGAAGCAAAGCAGATATTTCAAACGCATGCATGCGCTTCAGTAGTATGGGTGGGGGAGCGGCTGGGGTGCACACAACCTGTAAGATCAGCAAGAGTTATTATCTCTGTAACCTCTACAGCTGCATCCATCTCATCCACACTTGTATTAATCACACCTACAAAGCTCTTATTAAGCACAAGACCTCCTGCAATAGCAATAGTTTTACTAGAGCCCTCCTGAATAGATTGATACAAAATAACATCATGGACACATTAGACGAAATTGCCATACATTGTACCAAGATACAGACTGGGTTACTGTAATTCTATGCTAATGTAAAATGAAGATTTAGTTTCCTTTTTTTCAAGAGCAGGGGTATGTCAGGTTCATGGCTAATGACTTTATAAGAGGAAACACATAAAGATACTGTAGACACATACATTAAAAAAACAAATGAAGCCAGAAGTGAAGTTTGCATTCTGAAGTTTTTAATTAAAATGTAGAAAATTGTCAAAAAGGATCCATTAATAATAGTAGCATTGAGCACTGATTAGGTTGTAGTTATGCACTAATAACTAGGCACTAAGGTAGCCTAGTTATTATTTGACCTAACAAAAATGCAACATTTGTATTTTACATTTCAACATTGCTTGAGATCTTGTATGTTTTTATAAATACATATTCACATATTTATTGTGCCAAGCATGAGGGGGGATCATACCTGCATTTGGTCTGGGAGAATACTTTCATATAAAATCTGAACTAGATATCTTGTGATGGGATCACTCCAGCAGCGATACAGTGATCCACGACCTTACAGCTAATGACAGCCAGGGGTGCGGACCACACCCACTTTCAAACTCAGCCTTCATGTTAATCTAAACTACATGCAAGTTGTGTACTTGCATCTTGCATGGTTGCGACACTATTGTGTTGACAAAAATTTGTCCACAGACAGAGAATCAGACAGACATATAGATACCTGGAAAAATACTCAAAGCAGCTTCTGTGGTAGTTTTCACTACAGTTGGTGTCACCGGGACTGCATTTCTTCATGATGACAAAAACACACAGACTCACAAGGTGAAAAAATACCAACCGTCCCGGCTGGTAACTAGATGTCTGACAGTACTTTTGACTGTGAACAGCTGAGTTTAGGCTGAGGCAGGAAACGTGCCACAGTGCAGTGTTAACATGTTACCTATGGCCCCAGTGACAGGAAGGTTAAAGTCTGTCTGTCCTTTAAATGCTTAATCAACAACACCTCATAGCCTCTGATCTCAGCATTGGTACTATTAGACAAAGAGAAAACACACAGGGGCTGCACACACACATACAGCTCCCGCCACTATTGATTTTTAGTTAATGTACAACGGCTGGTTCAGCACATTGTCAACAATGAAGTGCATTCATCAAGGTGTCCAAAGCAACACTTATTAACATCATCAGGAATGTGGATCTACGCTAGAGGATCTCAGGGCCGTGGCACATGGCTTTAAAGCATCAGCAGTGCAAAACACATATATTACATATTCAGCCTCCTATATAACACCCAAACCTTTTCACAGTGCTTTTTCCTTTGTTTTCCACAGACACAAAGTGTCATTATGTTGAAACAGTATCCTGACACCAGATAGAAAAGGAAGTAGAGTTGGGAAGACTTTAAATCTTTCATCTGAAAGTTGTTTATTATGGTGCAGTTGTTTCTGATGCTTGCCTGACCTTTCCTTAAAACTCTAAGATGGTAAAAAGACGACTCAACAACAGCATTTATTTGTTTATCAAATTTAAGATCAGAAATAAAATGCCACAACCAGAGAGTGGTCCTAGGTTGCAAGCTACATTTTTATCAACATCTGGAGATCCAAAAATTTTAATTTCCATTTCGATCTCCTTTAGTTTTAAGAAGTTATTAGCCATCCAATGCTTGATATTGTTCAGACAGTCAAATAGGCGTTTCAGCGCATCAGTGGTACCAGATCTTAAAGGAAGGTACAACTGTGTGTCATCAGTGTAACAATGATATGACACTGCATTCTTTTTCATAATGTGACTTAGTGGTAATATGTATAAAGAAAATAGTACAACTAAGCACCGCTGGTTGTTGACATTCTGGGACACCATGTCAACTTCAGCCTGTTACATGCACATGACCAGCCACGTGTCATGCCAATGTGAAAGGAAAGATTTTTCATCTGTGATCGGTGATGCATTTGATGTCCGGACATAAGGGATGTTTTTTTTGTTTGTTTGTTTATCGTGTTAATCTCGTGCAGCTATTTTGTTCCTTTGATGCATTCTTACTAGTAGTTAGCCTGCTGCAGTGGCCTTCGGCTTCCTGCCCCCACAGTGATGAAAAATAGAGACACCACTGCACTTTTGAATGGCTCATTTCACTTGAAAAATACAAGACAAGTCTTATCAGTCAACATCATGGAAGACTCAGGTTTAAGTAGTATCTATATTACAGACTCTACATTCAGTGAATGTAGAGTCTGTAGGCAAACCCCGGAGATCTTGCCTCCGGAAGAAGAGTGGAAGAGCCCTGGTTTCCGGTTGTAGGCTGTTTGTAGTCCTTGTGGTATTGACCAATCACATGAACTAACGAGGCGGAACATAATTGGCGTCACTGCAAACTCTGAATCCATCGCAATGGTTCAGCATATTTACTTAGATATAAACGGAAGTCAGAAACGGAAATTCGCCTCCTTCACCCAAATCAAACTGGAATGCCCAAAAATCTACACTAAATTTACACTAAATTTACACTTTTCTTTGTTTAGGTTAAAATGCTATTAATAAGCTGATGGCACACTAAAACGTAAGTGAATTCCATCAGAGATAAAAACTCATAATTATACCATTCTCATATGGTTCCAAGAAAACTCCGACCAATCATTGCATTCGGACCGAATGTAATGATTGGTCGAAGTTTTCTCCTGTCCTGTCTGTCTTCCCCACGTGGAGGCCTCCGACTGATGATACCGCGTAACATCATCCCCCCTCTAAGTTTGAATCAACATGGCGGCACGACCAATGCTTGCAGCAGCTTCTGTGTACACCAGCGAAGTAAACACAGTGCAACAAGAAGTAAATTCATCAGTGCAATACAGTCGCGAGTTTCTAACAGACATTAGAAACCGCTGCAGAGATGTAACGCTACAACCGACAGAGCTCAGGATGTGTAGCAAGCTTGGCCTGCTACATAGAGCTAGCCCTGAGATGACCGTGGTTTCGCCTGGAGCTGTCCTGACAGGGAGACACCAGCAGTGTTGTGACAAGACGCAGAAGCGAGGGAAGCGCAGGGGGTTTAGCTATAGGCTAAAAGCTAACCCCATGAAACCAGCTGTTCCCAGTGTCCTTCTGGCGAACATCCGCTCGCTGGACGCAAAAATGGATTACTTCTGACTGTGGAGATCCACTCACCGAGGAGTGAGGGACTGCTGCATCCTGGTGTTCACTGAGACATGGATGAATGGTAACATATTAGACTCCGGTGTTGAGCTAACGGGGCTAACACTACATAGAGCAGACAGGGAGGCTGCATCATCTGGTAAGCTCCGTGTGGCGGTCTGGCAATATACACAATTCATGGTGCAGTTCTGCTCTCAGGATGTGGAGTTTTTGACTGTGAAATGTCGACCCTTTTCATCTTACTATTGCTCTATATGTTCTTTCTTATATGTTGCACAAATTGTTTTTATATGTTTTGTTTCTTTTTGCTTGGGGTATGCAAAATGTCATTTCCTTTTTGTGTTGCACATAAAACAAAGAAGTTCAGTTCGGTTCATAACAGTATATATGACAACACAGCATCCAGTTGCTAATGGCTAACGTTAGCCTACTGTAGCATAGCCTCTGAAACTTAAACGTTATCTTCCTTGTGCATTTCCACTTACTAGTAACGTTAACGCTACTATCTAACATTAGCACTGTAACCTTATTCTATAACTCATTAGTCATCACTGACTCTGGTTGAGTTTTAAAACTCCGGGGTTGCGTTTGACTGTCTTGGTTGTAACGTTACACTCGCTCTCCTCTTCTGTGTATGTAACGTTACTTTGCCAACGCCTACGTCTATCATAGACGTAATGAGTATGTAATGGAGGAGGGGGAGTAGGCCTTCGGAGGGAGATGGAGTTGCAGGAGGAGGGGGATGGGACTTTAGAGGGAGACGGGGGTTGTGGATGTTCAAATTTTTTCTAAGTGCTGTGCGCTGTGCTGTGTGACCCTGATCTGGAAAACCTACTGGTTGTTCAGGTTGTTACAGGTTTGTGAACGTTAATTGTTGTTACTGTGATTTGTGTTCCTGTAATTTCATACCATCTCAAAAGATGCTTTTGGCATCAGTGTCTGACACCAAAACAACACCAGACAACATTGAAATGAAAATGGTCCTTCACCCAGGAGCCCACTGTTTATTTCCTATGTGAAACCAAAAGTCAGTGGAGTTATTTTAATAAGAACATAGTGTACTAGTATGTGAAGCATGCTACAATTACGGCATTTGTCACATGATGTATGACGTACTTATTTTAAGCCAAGCCATGATGTTTTTTCTAAACCTAACCACATGCTTTTGTTGCCTAAACTTGAGGAAATAAGTGTAACAACAAGATGTTTTAGATACATTGTGAGTTTATTTTGAAGACTGAATGCATGTAATGAGCAGAAACTGTACATTTCCTGTGAAAACAAAAGTTTATTTTGAAAAGACACAATGCATGTAGCAAGCGTAACACACACTGTCCCTAAACATAAAATACAGACACAGGAGGGTATCTAGCACGACATCTTTTGCTGTTTAGAACCATTGACAAAGCAGTGGTATTTAATGAGTTGAGAACGCATTAGACCGTCACTATCCTCACACTTCCATGCATTCTTTATGAAGGCATAGATACAGCCAGTAGATGGCACTAGATGGCAGAGATGAAAGTTTGACACAACAAAAACATGGCGACAGTGGAGGAGGTTGTTTATGTACCTTTTAATGGAGCCAGCGTGGTAGACGGTGGTTGTCTGTGGGGCTATTAATCACATCGAAGCATGTGGATGGAAAATTATTTTCAGTGTATTACAGATTTGTTCTGATCCGCCATTTTTAATATGTCTCTGTCTTCTCCTGCCATTGTGTCTCACTTGAACTATGCTTCACTGCATCCACAATCTGCCCCACTTCATCCGTATCTGTATGATATATATTAATGATATATATGTGTAAAATCTATTTTATTTCATAGTTTTGTGTGAAGGGAGACTGGAAATTAAGAATTTCATTGTACGGTGCAAACTGCTGAGTTTTTCTTCTGTGCATATGACAATAAACCTCTTGAATCTTGAACGCAGTATGAGTGCGGACACAAGGCTTAATCTGTTTTTGCATGCATATCTAACATTGAGCACAAATGAGCCTTAAGTCATGCTGGTCCCTTACCCATTTGTTATTGTGCTTTGCATCATCTAATAGAAATGCAAGGTAAACTGCTGTTTTACAGAGGCTGGAGTCGAACCCGTGCTGCTGTGGCAACAGCCTTGTACATGGGGCGCCTGCTCTATCCACTAAGCCACCAATGCCCCAAAATGCTGGGCGTTGTTTAACAATAATGGTAACCTGCTGTGTATCATGCCAACGTGAAAGGACAGCTTTTTTTGTCAGTGTCTGATGCTGGAAGTCACTGACCAAGTGCCAGTAGCGTCGACTTCAGAGTGACACAGGGTTGTAAAAAGACAAGCACTTTTCTTAACTGCCTTATATTAGACTGATGATCAATTTGTGCATCTTTCTAATGGGAAATAAACTGTAAATCACAATGTAGATAAAATAATGTGTTTTATGTGATCAGAGGTTTTAGTGAGTAAACAAACTGAAATGAAAAAGATGGAGGATTTTTTTTTTCAAGTAAGGGGGAGTTCATCCAGTCCCCAGTGGAAATAATGCCTTTGGTGCCCAATAATCAAACCATAGCTCCATACTACTTCAGGTTTAGAACTTCACACAGTACCTCTAATGTTCTGACTTATGGTGCTGTCATTGGTTAAAGTGTTTAAAGAACAGTGGCTTTTTGTAGTATCCTGTGTGTATTGATAGAGGACATGTGGGTTCCACAACTAATCACACACACACACACACACACACACACACACACACACACACACACACACACACAGCTGTGTGACTTTCCTCTTTACATTTAGATCACAGATTGTACCTAAAACTTTAGCAGTGAAAGCACAGAGTTATCTTTTTATCCAACTGACAGGCAGTTAATGGAGTGCTCAGTGAGTGGTATCAGCCAATGATTTGAACGTGTGGCAGCTGTAGGTTTGTAACTAAGCAGGCAGATGATGCTGTCTATTGTCAGTGACAAACACCTACACATTTACTGTCTTGTCTCACTGCACAAAGCACATCAGGGACCGGACAAGCAGGAGGTCTGTCTCTCTTTCTTCCACCATTTTGACTCCTCTCTTTCTTCTCTGTCCTCTCAGACAGAGAAAGAGAACTGCGGATTTCTCTCTGGCAGGCTCGTCCCAGCCAGACCAAAACACACAGAGGCAGAAAGACGCCCACTAACACTCTCAACCATGGCTAATGTGACAGCGCAGGCTGCTATTCATTCACTTACACAGACACACACACACACACAAGCACACTTCCATGCACACATAGGCATACACAAATGGAGTCACAATCACCCTCACACACTCACAGTCAACACCCCAGTGGGATTCAAAGCCTTTCAATCCTGTTGATAATGTGACAAGAAGGTGATGGGAATCCCTCCCACACCAAGGCCTTCTATACTGGGATTATTCACACTGTTGACTGGATATTCTGATACAAATATACTAGCTGTGTCTAGCTCAGTTTATTCATATAATTGAAACCATTTACTCCCACATCATTTCTTTTGCCATTGCTGTGAAGAAGGCTAAAGAAACACTGCAAAAAATAGTAAATGTGACATTATGAAGTGCAAACCATTTACAGTAAACACAGTTTTCTGCCAGTGCAGGAAGTGATTTTTACTTGATGAGAGTTAATGAAATAAGTCATGATGTACATTTACCAGAGGTCTTAAAATGAGAACAAAAACACTGATTTCAGTTAATTCTTTTTTAGTACATTTAAACAGTCACTTTGGTATTTTTCAGCCTGGACCCTATTCCTGATCTCACTCCAAAAGCGTCAAATACTGACACTTGTTCAGTGACTTCCAGCATCAGACACCAAAGAAAAAAGCTGTCCTTTCATGTTAGCATGATAGGCAGCTGGTCACCGTTATGGTTTAATGGTGCACAGTGGCATCAGGGGCAAGCATAGCAAGACAACAATGTAAGGTGAGGGGGCAAAAGTCCAAATAAGGTGGGCAGGAGGGGTTGTGGATTGGTCCAAAACAGTCCAACAACCACTGACTTTCACCCGGTAGGTTGGTGTTTGCCTTTCATGTGATTGAAAATCAAAACAAAATTGTACCGTTGTACCGATATAGTTTGTTTATTTTGAAAGAGACTATATGCAAACAGGGAGTGTCTTTTGAAAACTGACAATGCATGTAACAGGCTGAAGTTTACATGGCATTCCAGGACACCAAGGGTACCTTCCAGGAGTGACAGCTCTGCAGTTGGCTGCCAGGCAACAGGCTGAAATATAACCACTCTGGGCATGTTTGCACTGTGAGTGTACAGTACAGGCCAAAAGTTTGGACACACCTTCTCATTCAATGTGTTTTCTTTATTTTCATGACTATTTACATTGTAGATTCTCACTGAAGGCATCAAAACTATGAATGAACACATGTGGAGTTATGTACTTAACAAAAAAAGGTGAAATAACTGAAAACATGTTTTATATTCTAGTTTCTTCAAAATAGCCACCCTTTGCTCTGATTACTGCTTTGCACACTCTTGGCATTCTCTCCATGAGCTTCAAGAGGTAGTCACCTGAAATGGTTTCCACTTCACAGGTGTGCCTTATCAGGGTTAATTAGTGGAATTTCTTGCTTTATCAATGGGGTTGGGACCATCAGTTGTGTTGTGCAGAAGTCAGGTTAATACACAGCCGACAGCCCTATTGGACAACTGTTAAAATTCATATTATGGCAAGAACCAATCAGCTAACTAAAGAAAAACGAGTGGCCATCATTACTTTAAGAAATGAAGGTCAGTCAGTCCGGAAAATTGCAAAAACTTTAAATGTGTCCCCAAGTGGAGTCGCAAAAACCATCAAGCGCTACAACGAAACTGGCACACATGAGGACCGACCCAGGAAAGGAAGACCAAGAGTCACCTCTGCTTCTGAAGATAAGTTCATCCGAGTCATCAGCCTCAGAAATGGCAAGTTAACAGCAGCTCTGATCAGAGACCAGATGAATGCCACACAGAGTTCTAGCAGCAGACCCATCTCTAGAACAACTGTTAAGAGGAGACTGCGCGAATCAGGCCTTCATGGTCAAATAGCTGCTAGGAAACCACTGCTAAGGAGAGGCAACAAGCAGAAGAGATTTGTTTGGGCCAAGAAACACAAGGAATGGACATTAGACCAGTGGAAATCTGTGCTTTGGTCTGATGAGTCCAAATTTGAGATCTTTGGTTCCAACCGCCGTGTCTTTGTGAGACGCAGAAAAGGTGAACGGATGGATTCCACATGCCTGGTTCCCACTGTGAAGCATGGAGGAGGAGGTGTGATGGTGTGGGGGTGTTTTGCTGGTGACACTGTTGGGGATTTATTCAAAATTGAAGGCACACTGAACCAGCATGGCTACCACAGCATCCTGCAGCGACATGCCATCCCATCCAGTTTGCGTTTAGTTGGACGATCATTTATTTTTCAACAGGACAATGACCCCAAACACACCTCCAGGCTGTGTAAGGGCTATTTGACCAAGAAGGAGAGTGATGGAGTGCTGCGGCAGATGACCTGGCCTCCACAGTCACTGGACCTGAACCCAATCGAGATGGTTTGGGGTTAGCTGGACCACAGAGTGAAGGCAAAGGGGCCAACAAGTGCTAAACACCTCTGGGAACTCCTTCAAGACTGTTGGAAAACCATTTCAGGTGACTACCTCTTGAAGCTCATGGAGAGAATGCCAAGAGTGTGCAAAGCAGTAATCAGAGCAAAGGGTGGCTATTTTGAAGAAACTAGAATATAAAACATGTTTTCAGTTATTTCACCTTTTTTTGTTAAGTACATAACTCCACATGTGTTCATTCATAGTTTTGATGCCTTCAGTGAAAATCTACAATGTAAATAGTCATGAAAATAAAGAAAACGCATTGAATGAGAAGGTGTGTCCAAACTTTTGGCCTGTACTGTATGTCAACTAAAAGTGCTTGTTTTTGCCATGCACTGCCGTGATCAAATTGTAGTTCTGAGTACCTGAAAACATTATTTGAAAGAATCCCTACACTAGATGAACTAAAGATAAACCCTTTTAGTAAGACTAAGTTCCTTTTTGTTCAACCAAAAACAGCAATAAAATCGCCATTGGCAAACCCACCAGACTTCATTTTTTTTTTAAATAAATGTAAATGTCAGGATGTAAGTTGACATTGTGAACATGACCCATGTGTTAACAGTGCAGCCTGTTTTACAGCTGCCGGCTGCCAGGTGCAGTCCTCTCGCTCAATAATGGACCACTTTCAAAAAACTTTGTTCCCATTGCTCACTTAGGCACAACAACATTGGAAAATAAGGTCCAGGTTGAAACATACAAAAATTATCCTTTAATTCAATTTAATAACAAGCCAATTAATATGTAAAATTAAGTGATTTTTGTTTTTTTGAATTTGTGAATTTGTGTCATTCTTGTTTCTAGATGACTACACACAGGTAAGACTACCTATTGCTCCACTTGGGTTTTGAACCTATGAACTATACACTGGGGGCACCAGCCTGTTCTCATTTGGAGGTCGTCAAATACTGATGATTTTGGCATCAGACACTGCCAATAGCCAACTTTCTCTGCAGCATGATAGACAGCCGGGTAGCATCCATACGTAACGTGGCTAGACTTAACCTTTCCTGTTGTAATAATACGCCACCAGTCAGCTGGGAGGGTACCTGTCGTGGTGGTATGTCACGTGGCTGGACAGTGTAGGTTGAAACACTGCCAATAACATAATAATATAAAGGGCTGGAAAGTGTCTATAGCGCAGGTGGGAGGGGTACTGAATGGATCGAACAAACCCCAGACTTTCACGTGGGAGCCCGGTGTTCACTTCCCAATGCCAAACCAAGATGTTTTTTTCCTGCACCTAACCATGTGCTTTTGTTAACTTATGACTTTGGTGACTATCTGGCTTTTCCTCTAGCACCATGTAAGGCAGGTTCACAGTGGTGGTGTTTGAGATTTGGATTGATTGCATGGAATTTGGTACAGATATTCATGGTCCCCAGAGGGTGAAGCCAGAATCCTGCATGGGTCCATTTTTGAAAACCTGTGGGTTCCCAATGGGTACAGGTGCAGGACTCTGGGTGAAGCTCAATGACTTTGGTGTTTCCTTTAGTTTTCTTGCTTTTCTTCTAGTGCTACCTCAGATAAAATTCCAAATACTCCAATCAACTCCAACTCCAATAGTCCAATACTTTGGTTTATGACCAAATACCTGCAAAACTAATGACATCCCCATAGTAGTACTATGTCTTTTGCACTAATTAGCAAATGTTAGCATGCTAACACTAAACTGATATTTTAACATGATATTCATTACCTGCTAAATATCAGCATTGTTACTGTGAGCCTGTTGTTATGCTGGCGTTAGCATTTAGCTCAAAGCACCACTATGCCAATGTACAGCTTCACACATAGGCAGGCATGACTGTTTGATTAACACTAGACAGTTTTGTTAAAGACAGTAGTTGTTCTTAATGATAAAAATAGGAAACACAGAACTATAAAATAAACTATAAACCCATATAAATGAACAACTTAAATTTAACTCTGATGACCGAGAGAGGTGTTATAATTCAAGGGGACTGTTGAAATATAAGATTAAGCTTAAGCAATGTTTAAACATACACCAATTAATATAAGGTATAAAGACATGACATTCAAGAGGTACAGGTTGAAGAAGAGGTTTGAAATTCACCAGGTGTTCACAAGGATTACTGTTTCCTTTTTCTTTTTACATATTTTTTTTTTTTTTAATTTTCCTGTTAATAACAATGTATTAGTATATAAATTAGTAGATGTTTCTTGGGTATGGTTATAGGTGTACACATATTTATAAACTGGAAGAAAGATATTCATATTTTGAATATTTTATATATTAATTTATTGAAATATTGCAGGCCAAGTTGATTAAGATATATATGTAATATTGATATTCATATTTACATTATGTATGTGTATATGTATATATACATTTAAATCATGGATAATTAGTCATGTATACTATATACTATATATAGCCAGTGAATCCCCATAGACCCCCATATATAATTGATATTATAATAATTTGTATTACATACTGAGACAGGTTTATATTTCATAAGATAGATATTTGGTTATTAATATTTTATATTTACATGCATTATTTTTGTGCGGCAAAATTACATGGTGATAAAAATTGTATATTTAGAAGAGCCTTAGGTATAGGTTTATCTATATAGGGAAGTTGTCTGTATGGAGAAGGGGTGAGATTTAATAAGTCTATACATCCACCCACTCCTTTTCAGATGTGAAAATCAAAGTAACTATACAGTGAAAATTGCTTTTATATTATGCTTTTTATTATTTATGAATATTACTTTATGTCTGTCTGTCTGTCTGTCTGTCTCTCTCTCTGTTTGTTTGTATGTTCATGTCTTTTTTACATATTCAAAGTAAATATCAAATATCAATATGTTTCTTTCTATGACGCCGCCAAGAGGTGACGGTGAGGGAAAGGGGCACTCTGATACATGATTAGAGCTGAGAGCAGTGTCCAGGCATTCCCAGCCTATACTCTGAACGTCTTATAGTACTCTTTTGAGTACTATAAGTACTATCTTTTGAGTATATTGAAGAAAGGAAGGATAAGGATATCAAAGAAATCATACTTTATTCAAATAAAAAGCAACAAGGTTGCCTGACTTCTAGAATTTTATTGACACAAGTTAGTTTGTACTGGAAACACACTGAATAATCTCATCTCATTACTAGCATTAACTAATGTTGCACCATTTTGGCATTCGGTGATGCTGTGTATGGACAGGAAGCAATTTAGAGCCTACAGACACAACTGTGACTTTGAAACACGTCATCATCATTCCTGTCTCCACTCCACTAAAATGTAGGTACACACCTTTTTAGTTTGTGCTGCCTGCAGCACTGGAAATATTAAATAAATAAATAAAAAAGGCACGATTTCTTTCCTAATTCAGTGACCCTGAATAATCCAAAGTACACACTGTCGACTAGTTTTATAGGGACTATTTCCTCAGTCGAAAGTAGTTCCAGAGAAGGAGGGATAAAATCAAACTGATGTGATTGGATAACTAAGGAGTAAAGGAGCTAATATGTTTCATCAAGGTGAACTGACCCTTAAAATAACTTGGCTTTTTTCAGTAAACAGAATAGCGTGGCTGACTCTGAAAGCTCTACATCATGTCTGTGTGACAGTGTGCCGGCTGCCCTGGCAGACTGCTTTAGTCCTAATGGTCATTACAGCTTAATCTATGTGACTGCGGGCATATTGAAGTAAATTGGATGTTCCGGGGTTGACCTCTGCTGCCCTGACCTTCACCTGCTTCTTCGACCACAAGCTTTAAATCAGCCACTGCACCCCATTCACAATACTGGCCGAAGGTCCTGAAGAAAGGCCAGCACGCCCATTCACAATGCAGGACCATGGGCCATGAGAAAGGACAGCGCTAGCCAGGTCAACCCTAGTGCTTTGTAGGAGCTTAAGCTATTGGCACAGAAAGCACTAAACGCACAAATACTGCCATTCACTGGGTGGAGCCTGAGAATGGCAGAAAAACACGCAATGGATTTAAAGAAACATACAAAGCAACGCCTTCTTAATCAGGATGTTGACTTAACATGTTGTGAATGGTGTCTTACTCAGTCACACGTGATGTATTGATTTGTAGTCAAATACACAAGGATCATTAGACTTGCCCCAAGACTAAATTTGCACTGCTCTTTGGCTTTTGGGTGACTGGAAAATAACATGAAAAACATCCAAAAAGACCTAATACTGTACATCAAACTACAGAGCATTTTTCTACTCCACAAAAGTATGCCAATTACATTTTTCTCATCTTTGCTTTTTTGTTAAAATGCAAGCAAGCTGTAGTAACATGGCTTTGTTTAAGGGGTCACATTAAAGTGAATGCCCACAAGTAAAGAAAAGACCTGGTTTACAGTTTGTATAGTTTGTATAGTTTTCCAGTACTGTAACCAAGCAGCAACCTCCGAACTGAAAAATGAAACCAACACAGAAATGCCAAAAACTGCAGTTTCTCAAACGGCCACTTGAGACTGGCTCCAGAAGCCAGTGCATCCCCATTGATCCCCATGTCAAAATGCCTAACTTTATAGCAGAAATAAACATGTTTACAGCTTGGTACAAATAACAGTTTTGGTCCCAAAAGCTAATTTCCCCGTTCATGACAGCTGTGCAGGGGGGGTACATTTTTAAATAGCTCCCCAATTTACCCATTTGATTATGGCTTAAAGTAAAGGGGGGAAGGGCATGATTAAGGGCAGGCCACGCTAGGTGACAGGCTGTGTGCCAATAGTGTCCTCAGCCTCTCAGATCCACCCCTCGTTCCTCAACAGCACCAGTCTCTTACCCAAACATGGTCACTTCTGGCTCCAAAAACCCATGATGGTGACAGCAGAAGTGCTGAACTGAAGGCTTCAGAATGAGAGTCCACAAACCAATAGGTGATGTCACTGTAGCCATGTCCATTATTTTTACAGTCTACAGTTGGAACGCATGTGTTGCGTTCTCCAATCTTGGCCTGAGATTGCTCCAATGGTACACTGATGACAGCTGTACTTGACAGCTGTACTTTTGTTGTTTCAGGTCATCTAATATCATTATTTACTAACTCAGTAAAATGTTTTTCTGATAAAGCTCTGCAGTGTGAAGTTTTACACTTTTCACTCTTTGGCAGTGGCGTGTGATCCAGTAAAGGCACAGGGCAAGTGCCCCCCTGCAATTCCAGTTTAAAAAAAAATTGGTTTTGTTAATGTGGTGTTGTGAGATGTTACTCTCACATAAATCCTAAATTATTACAGACACCAAGTGGCAGCCTTGGGGGCTGATAAATGATACCAACACAGAAATGCTGAAAACTGCAGTTCCTCTAATGGCCACTTGAGGCTGGCTCCAAGAGCAAGTCAATCTTCATAGACCCTCATGTTAAAATGCTCAACTTAACAGCAGAAACAAACATGTTTACAGCCTGGTACAAAGAAAACGTTTTTTGGTCTCTATAGCTAATCTCCCCATTTATGACAACTGCACAGGGGTGAATTTAACTCGCTCGTTAACTTTTTAATAAGGCTTAAAATTATTTAATAGAGGGGCCACTTGAGTGAAAGGCTGTCTGTTAGGTGTCACTGTAGTCTGTGAGGTAGATCCACCCCTCACTCCTCTACAGCTTGGCTCTCTTGTCCAAATATGATCACTTGTGGCTGAACTTGAATGCTGAACTCAAGGCTTCAAAACAGGAGTCCACAACCCAATGGGTGATGTCACAGTGGCTCATTATTTTTGTACAGTTTATGACAGAAACGTGCTATGACTAATGAAAAACACTGCTACCGTCTTTGTGTGCTGAATGGCCTCTTTTCCTCTGCCCTTCAGCGGTACTGTGCAATATTCTCTTGGCCCTTGATTTTTTGACAGAATGTGCTGAAAATAACTGGATCTGGGGCAGAACATTTTATACCCAAGAAATGTTACTAGATTGGGTGATTTACCAGCTTTAGAAAGGATTATTTCAATAATTGCATAAATGGGTTGAAAAAAAATTGGGGCTGGTTTGTCATAGTGTTGATTTTGTTGATGATTATGTTTATCTTATTTTTTCAATATCCATGTTCTTTTCTGGCTGAAAAAGATGTTGACCTAACCTGGCATCACTGCACTAGCTAGAGTGCTATTTGACCAGACTGGTCAACCACCAGAGGCACGCCCGCCAGTTTCTAGCAGGTCAGACCAGGTAGTAGCAATGCGATGTAAGATTACAGAAATGTCTGTGGTAATATCTTACATATTTGTGAATTCGGGTACATTTTAAGGGAACCTACAAATATAAGGTTGTTGTCTACCGGCAGTGACAAAATGTTATTTACACCTTACAAAATTCTTGACGTCAAGGACAAGAGCAAGAAAAGATGTTCAACATGTTTGAAACTTAGAAAGATCTGCTGCCCAAGTATGAAATGTACAACACAACACATCATGAATCATAAATACACACAAACACTGCTGTATGTGAACACAGCATACATACATATTCATTGATCTCTTCATTGGCTGGGTTCTCATTCTTCTCTCTTCCTCTGTGGTGTAATACACAATTGGTTTCTTCCACTTGGTTTTCACCGCAAGACATTTTGATACAAACAGATCAAAGTTCACCAGGTGCAGGTCCTGTTAAGCCCTACTCGTCTCATCCAGCTTTTCACTCAACCAATGAATATTCATACTGCTGGGTCCATGCTGATTCACTGAGACTTTCATTTGTCTTCTTGGCCACAGAGAAAATAATGCATTCTCTGCACACACACACACACACACACACACACACACACACACACACACACACACACACACACACACACAGCCACACACGTGCTCCAAGGTTTCTTCCACGGTTTCTTCTTGCTCCAAGTCATTTAAGGAATGATGAGGCTACTGTGTTTTCACTGAGACTCAGTTGTGATTTTATCTTTTACACAATGGATTGGAATGTAATAGAACATGGAAAATGCTCTCAAATCACAAATTAATCCATATTCTTATTTAGTCCTGATGACCTCCAGTCAAGCAGATAGTTTTGCTTGTTGTATACTGAAGTTTTAACATGTGTGCTACTGTGTTTTCTGTCTGTAAACCTGTACTGGCAGAAAGTAAATGAAAGTCCACTTGAGGTGCTCCCATGGCCCTTCTGGAAAGTTGAAATGGCATTTTAAGGTTCACTTTTTAACAGTGATGCGGCCTGTGAGAGAATGTAAAAGACTCCTTTATACCCTGCAACTTCCTTCACCAATGATGACACTGCTTTCTCTCATGCACCAGGGGACAGATATTGGCGTATTGGTTATATGTTTCTTTGCTGAGCTGCACTGAAGGGACAGGAACAGAAAAAGAAAAAAGTTGGAATTTTGATTTGTCCAAGTCAGACTGCTGAAGCCTCATATTAAATGGATATATTTTTACACAGAATGAACCCTGAAGATCATGTTCCCTATTACTTATATTGAAAGAAAATTGTGAAAGAATTATTTCTTAATGGTCAGAATGAACAAAAGGAAAGGAACAACTGTTAGCCTTGTTTTCCCTGTTTCATCGTGTGTCAAAACATAATCACTGACTGAATTAAGTTGGGAGGCAACCCTCTTTTTTTCTGAGTTACTTAAGTGCTTCATTTAGGTACCATAGAGAGTTGGATGTTAAAAGTGCAGGACTGGGACTCCAGAGGCTGAGGTTTACATCCAGTTTGTGTTGTAAAGTTTAGGCAACAAAAGCTAACTTTTTCTTCCTTTAATCTCAACCAAGTGCTGCCAGTGTTCAAACATAATCAGAAGTTTAATAATGCTGTAGTCACAAGTGGATAATGTATTGCAAGATTGGATATTTTGGTGGATAACAACTAAAATACATCAGTAAACAGTTTAATGATCAACCTATTCTCATTGTGAAGTCGTCAAATACCACCGCTTGATAAGTGATTTACATGACATTTATTTCTTACTGTAGAACAAATCTTATTTTTCTTATTCAAAAAAGCATTGTTGTGTCAAGTATAGTAATAAGTATTTTTTTTCAGTGTGGAGGTCAGTTTTAGGGAGGAACATTTAGTTAAATTGTCTTTGGGTCAGACAGCAAGCAGCTATTGTAATACATCTAACCAGGACTGTACTGTACAGACAGTGGGACAGGTAAAGTATACGGGTATTCTACATAATCTCTGTATGAACCATGTCAGGTTTGGTTAATTTTGTTTAATTTTGGTTAAGTTTTAAGAAAGAAAAGAAAAATGCAAAATGACATGAAACACAAAGCAACAGTCTCCAGCGGTCTTGGTCCCTATTGACTCAGTGAGCTTCTGTACCACTTTTCAAAGCACTATTTAGAAGTGAACAGACATAGAGAATCTTTTGTAAAGTACCATAAATATACTACCTTTTATTTATTTTCTGCTAGCTGCGTTTTATGGAAACATAGTGCCCACTGCCCTACTCTCAGGTCTCCACTGGTTAGCTAACATTAGTCTGCACTGCGCACCAGCTGGGCCAGCTAGATGGGAGCCATCTAGTGACAGCGCTCATTCACATTAACCACTGTTAACTCCGTCCCGTTGGCTAGATGACATAACTGTGGAAACATCATGGCCACCCCTGGTCTCCCAGGTCTACCCGCTAAGTATGAGGCTAGTTTTGAGCTGCAAAACCTCTTTAGCATTTTTTAAATGGTAGCACCACTATCTGTGCTGCACTGCTAATGGTGATAACAGAGCTAACAACAATGCTAAAAAGGGTTTGCCGCTCAAAATGATGGCCAGTGATGTTTCCACAGCAATGCTGTGGGGTTGGGACAATGTTTCTAGCAATTATCTCTGAATGAGATTGTCAAAGCTTCAGTGTTAAATATACCTCATGTCATATTTATCTCTGCAGCCTGTCACCATTACCACCTTCAATGTTTTCTTTGGGGTTGTGATGAAGTGAGAAGAGAGCAAAGATCACAGCTGTGTTTCCTCCTGAAGTTCTCGATGAGGAAGCTGAGACTAACACTGACCTGCACAGCTGAGTTAACTGCAGTAATCTGCAGGCTTCATATTGACTTGGTGATAATTGTTCTGTGAGCTTAATGAGCTTAGTTTACACGACCAGCACAGATAAGTCTGGGGATGTGGGGAGGGTTTAAGCCTCCTGTCAATATGGAAGCTAACACCACAGACCAAGCTATCAGATTCACAGAAGCCTGCCTATTAATCATACCAGTAATACCAGATTATACTATTGTTGTTAGGAACATATCCTATGTGATGATTGAGTCTCAGAGGAAGTTTAGTCTGAAAGCTGTTTGTAGTTTTTCTCCTGTGGACGCTGAATCATAGGACAGGCTATGAGAGGATAACACAATAACTAATGAAGTTTATTTAATTTCATCAGCCCACCTCATGAAAAGCCCGTTAATAAATATGGATTATAGTTTCTGTGGCAGTGCAGAGGTGCAGACAACACCATTTTTCTCACATCTTGTTAAATAAGAAAATATTTTTGTCACTATTGTTTAAGTTGTTTGATTACAAAGTATCAGTGCAGCTACATGGTATGTGGCTTTGATAATATATAACTGCTGTAAAATGAAATCTTGTTACAATAGCGTGCACTGTGTATAGCATCATGGCAGCAATTAACACCCAGATGTCCATAGCCAAGAATGCTATTTACAACCAGGGTGCAAAGAGACCCCAATGCTAGGGCGTCAACAAAAGGTTTCATAGGTTTAGGCACCACAGACAGTTTTATATCATATTTATATGTCCCAGGGCGTCTTAGCAATGTCAAAATAAGAACAAGAATAAGAATAAGTCAATGAAGTCTAAAATCACTGAGCTAAAGTTGACTCGCACAGGACTGAAACCCTGGCGTTCCTAACAAAAATCCTATACTTAACTTGCTCACCCACCACATCTTAATGCCTCTATTGACTGTGTTGCTCTTTACATTACATCACCTGACTTGCCGGCAGTACTTTTAGGAGTTTTTTTTCTGTGAATTTACCACTTTAATCTCAGAGTATATCCAAGATTGGCCTCTACCAGCCCTCACCATGACCTCTCTGCCCTAATCCTAACATCTTTACATCTCAACATGTCAATGTGACAAGTACTAGCCAATCACAGCACACAGTGGGATCCATAATAACACATTGTAGGGATGGGTGTAAATAGCCAAACAGCTGTAGTGTAACTATCCTAATCCTGATACAAATAGACTTTCTAAAACAGTGAATTTGCTTCACAGTTGGTTTCATGTACAAAATATAGATAAATAGCACAATGAAACAAGAATTTTTGGCATTTTGTGTTTCCGCAAACCACAAATACATTTTATCTGCACGTTAGTGAATATATTGAAACTTAACATTTCAACAGCACTGGGGTTATGGTTATGTTAAGTTAAAGATCATGTTCATGTCTGGGCTTAAGATACCTGGTTAGGGGGCACAATCCCTGCTGGAAAAGCAGTGCTGGGTAAAGATTAATCCTTTTTTGTGGCACTATCTCCAGCAGAGAGGGGTTGCTAAAAAACACCCATGTTTGGTGCCAGCACATTCTCACTCTGACCTCCTCACATATCGACATTTGGTCATGGACTTTCAAGATGGAGATATGATGTGCAAGGAACCCTGGTTGCATTGGTTGCTGCCATTCTGGGACACTGTGTCACCTTCAGCCTGTTACATACATTATCTGTTGTCAAAATACACTTCCGTTTTCATATGAAATGTACAGTTTGCATCCAGTCTCTTTGAAAATAAATGCACAACGTCGGTACAACACTGCAAATTGATGTTTTGTTGCATGAACAACAACATGCGCGTGGTGACTTTCAGCCAACACATGCACGGTTGGGTTTAGGCAAAAAAAACAACAACACATAGTTGGGTTTACGAAAAAAGATCAGGGTTTCCCGTGATGCTGCCAGGCACCATTACACAATGACAGCAACCAGCTGTGTATCCTGTCAATGTGAAAGAATGCCTTTTGTCGTCGATATTCAATGTCTTCAGAGTGAGACCAGGTTGTTGGTGCCACTTGTCACTTTAGAGACGTTGATAAGACATGTATGAATTGTACAAAAGTGGCATATTTTTGGTTTGCAGAAACTTATGAATGCCAACATTTACATGTGGTGACTAGGCTGGAATAGATCGCACAAGTTTTCAATGTTAATGTGCAGTCTGCACAAATAGCTTTTTAAATATGACGTCAGCCAGAGCTATTGAAAATATGTCATTAACTGGCCTTAGGAGTTATTTGAATGAGGAAGACTGATAATGAAGGTAACGTCATAATGTTTTTCATGTAGAGGTATGCTCTGAGATGCTTCCTAGCACTCTAGGCTTTGAGTTAACCCTTGGGTCCTCTACAGGTCATCAAAGCTATACTCTCTCCACATCCACAGACACTGAAAGAAGCATCAATAGCTCAGCATATGTCCAACCATCTATCACTGCATCCGTCCTGCCTGTGAACGGTGCTCTGTGTCTTTTAGCCGCTTTCACCCTGAAAGATGTGACCCAAAGGGCCAGCCACCCAAAAATTCCCCTCCCCCTCCCTACCACACACCACTACCACCAGTTTTTGGGAGCCCCATATTACACCCCCCCCCCATTTGGCTCATAGATCACTGCTGACACATCAGTAATTGAGCTGGGATAGATAAGGGCCAGTGAAAAAGGCCCTGAGGTCCTGACACCGCTGAAAAGCCAAGAACAAACACTGAGTGTCACCACACACTCCACTGCCTCTCACTCAGTCCGTCTGTTTGAACCACGACAGGACTTTGGTCTGAGCTACAGTCGAGATCAACACGTCACCTCTTTTTGTATGTTTATTTGTAATTGGGGGGGGGGGGGGGTTGCTTGTATTTTGTGCTGAAACCATCAGTTGAATGGAACTGATCAGTTTGGGGGAGGTGTTGACTCAAGTCACATGACTTCTACTCAGACTCAAAGGTGAAAGACTCAAGTCACAAATTTGACGCCTTTAGACTTGACTTGACAAAATCACAAAAAGACTTGCAACTTAACTTGGACTTTAACACCAGTGACTCGTGACTTCACTTGGACATGAGTCTTTTGACTTGAAAATATTTGATATATTCCCCCAAGTCTAAAAATGAAAATGTATGTTGTGTGAAAACTGTGCCACTTTTTCCCCCTTTATTTTACTTTACATTTCTGTACTTTACTGAGCACCAGTTGGGAAAAAAAATTATACCAAAGATAATTTAGTTCACACAGAAATAAAAAAACTGAATTGCAGTATGCAAAACGTACAGGAAAAGAGATTACAGATGGAGACGCACCAACTTAAAACAGTATTCATGTTTTTAGGAAATTTAATTTCTTATTACTCCATTGCTAAAATAATATTACGTTTGATAAAGAGCGCATTATGACTTGTTTAGGACTTCAAACTCAAAGTTTGGGAGTGCAGACTTGATTCGAGACTTACTTGTTTTGACTTGGGACTTGATTGCAAAGACTTGAGAGTTAGTAGTGACTTGCAAAGCAATCACAGTGGCTTGGTCCCACCTCTGTTAATTTGTGCTTCTGATTTAGTTTGAACTCTTATTAATATGCCAGATCTGTATGTTATTTTCAGTCAAATTTTAACAATTTGATTATTGTTTGTTTCAGTAAATAAAAGTAAAAAAATTAGTTTCGGTCAGTGACATTTAAGTTTTTTTATAACTGTTCAATTCAATTTTATTTATAAAGCCCAATATCAGAAATCACAATTTGCCTCAGAGGGCTTTACAGCATACGACATCCCTCTGTCCTGTGGACCCTCACAGCGGATAGCGGAAGCCTTTTACATGCATTGTCTGTTTTCAAAATGCATTTCTGTTTTCACAGGAAATGTACAGTTTGCATACCGTCTCTTTCAAAATAAATGCACTATGTCAGTGTAACACTGTGAATAGATGTGTTTTGTTTTCTTCAACAACAAACACAGGTGGTAATATTTTGCCAACACACGCATGTGGTTGGGTTTAGGAAAAAAGAACAGGGTTTGGCTTTACCATCCTATGAGAAATAAACACTGTATTTTGACTACTGTGTGAGACCAGGTTGCTTTGCACAGTTAGGACAAGTGTTGTTCTCTTTTGCCACAAGATTAGGAAGACACACCAGCTACCACAGAATGTGCAATGAAATTCTCAGTATTCAGTATCTGGATTCACTCAGCTGTAAAGTACTGTTCAGTGTCTGGCTGGCCTGACTGTAAAGGTAAAATGGCTTAAAACTAGGACAAACTGGGAAAAAAGCAGGCAGCCTGGCATGCTGGCACAAAGAGGAAAGTTACATTTACCGTTTAGGGGAAGGTGTACATGAATGACAACCTATGTTAGTTCAATCAGGATAGACAGATGAATGAAGTAAAGATAACATTTAATACAGAATATGGATGAACAGATTAACAGATAACTTGAGCTGATTAATTTAATGGAAGACTTTGGCGCTGGGACACCAGAGGGAGATTTTTTGTGATCGAGGGACACCAAGAGAATTCCTCCCATGGAGTCCAGACACTGATGGTGAAGGTGGTGGGTGATGGCTCTGAGGCTGATGGCTGATGGATGATGAGGCTAATGGGGCTGATGAATCTGTGAAGACCAGGCACACCCTCCACTGCCACATCATCGCCTGGAGGAGGAGGGTGTGCACCATTGCAGCATGAGAGGACCATAGGCATAAAAAGAGCCATATTCAAAATCAGTGGCGTAAGGTAGTTACAACAGGCCCCAGTGCATGCACTTACTGTATGATGGAACCTCGTGCACGCTGTTGTGGATATATCCTCTTTATACATGATCAAACAGAGACTTAACACTGGACAGCATCAACATATTATCCAGCGATCACTGCATCTGTATATGACAAAACCAGACCAAACCCCTTTCCAACAGTTAAAGCAATAAAATGATAGGCTAACAGAGAAGGTGTGCCGTTGTTGGTTAAATGTGAATCAACTGTCTGAACAGCTGATGACTCAATTGACAACCCCAGACAAGGACAGCTAGAAATAATGAGTGAGCATGTGTGCACAGAGTGAACTGCAGAACGTATGAGAGATAAATTACAGGCCTAAACATGTAAAAGTATTGTCTTCCTGACTGAACTTTCACAAGAGCTTTATCTAGACTTAAAGATAGTCAGCCTAAACTTATGATAATGTTCCTTAAACCTGGTAATTTTGGATTAGGTTTCGCTTTCCTTGGCCTTGGCAGAAAATAGCATTGCTTCTTTTCCTGCCTCGATAGTGGGAGGATAAGTAGTTGTTTTTTACTGAGACATCATTGCACTACTTGCTGGGATATTGCCCACAAATTATTATTACAATATTTTAAGTCAAACATGATCTTTTCCTAATCATAAGCAGCTGTTTTTGTCCCTAAACCTAACCACCTGTTAACCATGACGTTGTTGCAACATAAAGTTACAATTTTCAATGTATCCACTACATAATAACATACAAATATAACGTATCCATAATTTGCAGAGATGTACAACACTTACCAGTAATACCTTAAGTAATTTATGAGGTAAAAACTTACTGCTGGTCCTCACATGTTAGTATTTCATTTATGTTTGACATTATTAATTGAATATGGTTGGGTTTTTTGGATTGTTGGTCCAACCAAAAAAAAAAAGGCTGTTGTAATATAAGATGACATTTTGTTAACTGAGCAGTTGAAGCATTAATCAAAAGACTACTCAATTATGAAAAAAAAATCATTGATTGCTGCTATATTTTTTAACCAAAGCATGTTATCAGCACTGTATGAACGTGTTTTCCCATTAGTGTTTAAAGTTCAAAAGCCAGTAAGGCTAACAGAGAATCAGGGTTTACATAAAAAGAGAGAGAACACGTTGTTAGCAGGACATACAAGCGTGATAAATTTCTGTTCGTCTTTTGTCACTGAATACGTCTGGGCCCATATGCTGGACTACAAAGCTACGTGAAAGCAGCGTTTAAAAAGCCAGGCCTACCACATTAAAGCCTATAACAATCTCCGTTCATGGTAAGTTATCACTCTCAATTAATCACCTCCCACAATGGGATTTCTGATGTGTTCAAGCCCCCTGAAAGCTGCAGGTCAGGCTGAGGGCAGACTGACTCTCAGTTCCCCATTCTCCATCCCCTCACTCCCCTTTCACTTTATCACATCTCTCAGCCGCTGCCAACTGAAGCGCCTTTACATTTTTCTTACTCCTCGAGCTCTCTGAAAGAATGAGAGAGTCAAGCATCACACACCCCAAAACAAACACAGAGAGATAGATGTAAGTGTGAAGATGTGGGGCTTTATGTGAAGCGAGGGCCTCTGTAGTCAGACTGACTGACTGGCTGGCTGGCTGGCTGGCTGAGAGCCTTTCTGCCTGATTAAAACCCCTCCCTAGTCATTCCACTGGGGCTGTTAGCCTATGAATGGTATTGTATTGTTAGGGCTCTCCCCATTCCTGCACTGCTGAATGGGTTTAACCACTGGTTTAGATTCAGTTACACGGTTTTGGTTGAAAGTGTCCCCCTCCCACCGCTTTGGACTCCATGGTTCCCTTGACTGACCTGTTTAGAAGCTGCCGTGGAAATGTCATGTTGCCCCTCCCATGGGCCGGACCCGACATTCACTTTGATAGGTAACAAAAAAATGACTTGGGATGGGATTAAACCAATGGCTCTTTTTAACTACAATGAATTGCCAATTTATGGTGGAACGTAACAGTGTGGTGATGGAGGACTTTGAAGTGGAGGATGCGGTGATTCATTTCTTTACTATGTATGGGACAAGCACTGATGGGACGTTGGTGGAAAGTTAAATAATCCTTAAAACACACAGACATAAGACACAATTTCTGCAAAAGAAATGTTTTATCACTTAAGGAAATTTTGGAAACTTTTATTTATAATACACAGATATAATGTTCTACAGTAAACATAATACATACACACCACAGTTTGACCTACACTAAAAAAAGCCAATTTCTCCATTAACCTTATTTTCTTAAAACAAGGAACAAACGGCATTATTTTTGCACTGTAAGATAATACTCAACCTATATGCAGCATAGGAGACATACAAGGGAAGAAAAATACATGAATTTAAATAGTGAAAGTGTTTTTGTCATGGTGTGTACATGGGTTGTTAAACCAATAGTAGAAGAGGACGTTATGCCTACAAAAAAATGAAAAGCTTCTCTGTTCACCATAAAGCTGATCTTAAAGAAGTATGCCTTTGAAATGTCAGTGAGTCTGTCAGTTTGGTCAAATTTGTCAACACAACATGCTTGAGGAGGCATATGTTTATTGAGACCGATATGTCTACATTACTATGAGTCAATTGACTGCCTATTATACTGTAATACATATAAACCTGGCCCCTGAAAAACACTCCCCATATTCTAGTTTAATGAAAACAAAAGCATGCAGACAAAAATAATGAAATACAAACAAAAACTAATTCAAAGATATAATAACTGGATTGTAGATATCAAGGTATTACACAAACAAGTTGTTTGTTGTTTGCCAGGCATACAAGAGAATGCACTCTCACACATCAATTGCATTAGATGTTTTCAGCTCAACTGGAGTGGAAAAACAATGTTAATTAAGCAGGAAGTCAATGAAAGTCAATGAAAACTCAGGGACAATTTAGTCTGGGGCCACACTGGGAACCTGGGGTTTCACAGAGAATAAAACACACTTATTTTGAGAGTAGCTGTTGGTGAATTTGTTTGCTTTACTCGCATAGTTTCAGATGTCGAGCTCTGTATAGATGTTCTATCTTGAAGATGTAGTGGCTTAAGGATGGATACGCATGTCAACTGGCTGGTTCATCAACACTTTGGTCCACAGAGGATGGCCATGGAAACTGTAGTATCCAGAGACTGTACCCTAATATTTTAATAACTCATTTTGCCTACTGCTCTCACTTTAGGAAAGAGGAAAATGTCTGAAACTGAATCACCTTTTCAACCAGAAGTCCTCTATGGTAACATTTAATAATGCCATCGCTCTGAGCTTCCCATACTGAAATTTAATACAGAGCATATATGCCCCTACATATATATATATATCTGTATATATATATATATGTAGGGGCATATATGCCCCTACATATATATATATATCTGTATATATATATATATATATATATATATATATATAGGGGCATATATGCTCTGTATTAAATTTCAGTATGGGAAGCTCAGAGCGAGTGTAGTATATATATATATATAGATATATATATACATATATCTATATATATATATACTACATATATATATTACCAATATGTCAATATATTTATCAAATCGATACATCCTCCGGACCATATATGTTATATGTATATATACATTTAAAGTATGTGTGCGAGTTGTATGCTTATATGTTTTTTTCTAATTCATTTTTAACATCTTTTATATCTACATATGTAATATCAACATATATTACACATCAGTGTAGTAGAGTAATTTTATAAATAAAATGTATATATGTATAAATTATGTGTGTAATTGCAGCTTTATAAAAATACAAAAAAGTTGAGAATGGCCATTCTTCCAAATATTTTTTAATGCTGTTGTCTTGAGTTCACAATTAGATATTTCATTATCTCCAGAAAACAAGCTTTGTTATCTCGTGATAATGAGTGACTAATTTTGTTATCCCAAGAAAATAAGCGTTGTTATCTCAAGATTATCTTGTTACAACTGTTGTAAAGCTACCATCTATGCATGCTGGCATGGCGCTCCTGATCTCTATTAAGTATCTTAAATAGCCTTTTAAGAGGAAGGAACTGCTTGTAATTACATCATTATCTCAAGATAACAAAGCTACTTTTCTTGAAATAGAAATTGAAAGACGTTTTGTTTTCTTGTGAAAACAGGTTGATTATCTTATTTTTACAGAATAACAAAGCTTGTTTTCTTGAGACAACAAAATAGAATACCGCCTTTAAATTTCCTTTGATAACACGTGGATTGTCTCGTTATCACAAGATAAAGCTCATTGTCCCATTTTCTTGTGATAATGGGTTGATTTTCTTGCTATCACAAGATAACAAAGCTTGTCTTCTCAAGATAATGGGTTGACTATCTCATTATTTTGACATAACAAAGTTCATTTTCTCGAAATAACATATGAAACAACACTTTGTTTTGTTGTGATAATGGGTTGATTGTCTCAGTATCACAAGATGACGAAGTTTGCTTTCTTGTGATAACAATTAAATAACCTTTTGTCTTGTGATAACATTATCTCATTATCTCAAGATAACAAAGCTGGCTTTCTCAAGATCATGATATAAAACAATGCTTCTGTTTTCTTGTGATAACGGGTTGATATTTTGTTAGCACAAGATAATTAAGATAGATAATGAGATAATGAAATAATGAACATGTGATCTCAAGATAATGGCCTTCAAAAAGTAATTGTAAGCACAGCTATTCTCAGTTTCCATACAAATACATTTATGTCATACATAGGCCTATAAATAATAATATATGTGACATACATGACAATAAGTACTACACATGAAATAACACATATTTCATAGGCTAGACATGTAGACTTCATATATCGTTTTTACATGTATATGTTTTTACTTCATATGGAAATTCAGTATGCATGTAAGTCCAGCTCTCTCTGGTTTTCTTATTCACTGTTTTTTAAGACATTTTTTATGATTAATTCTGGATAGTGACCATAATTACATGTTTAATTTGGACAGACACTTTGCAGTTATGCTGCCCCAATTAGTTGGGACAGGATACTCCTCTGTCGCAGCAGCACACAGCCTAAAAGGACATCTGCATTATTATGTCAAAACTTTCCAAGTACAGTTCATTCACTGTAATGAGCCAATTCATTACCAGAAAGCTGTAACAAACAATTACTACAGTGAATAATGGGTTCTCTGCTGTCTTAGTGTGCTACTGCTGCCAGTGGTTGACTGGTCGACTGAAAAGTAACCTGTAGCTTTGGTGCTTTTGTGGCACACAAAGCGTGGAGGAATGCCAACTCTCTAGAGGAATTCTCTCCATCAGTAACAGCTCACAGACACACAATGAGGGGCAGGGTGGAGGCCATGATGCAGACCCTCCTTTACATTTAGCCCCAGTTTAGAAAAGGAGAAGCTAAAACTAAACTTTCACTTACTTCTTTAATTGGATGCAGCCTCTGTGGAACTGTATTTGGATGTCTGAGGGCCCCCTGCTATGGTGAAGGACTTTTTCAATACAAATTGTCAAGACCAACTTGGTTTAGTTATGGCTCCTTAAAATACTGGGGATTTGCACAAAGGAAGTAACTTAAAAGAAAAATACGCCGATGTGTTTCCTAAAAACACAGATATTCAAGTGAACACACACTCACACACAATCCATTTTCCATCAGTCCCCTAGTGTGCTGGAATAGGACAAGCCTATAATCAATTAGCTTTTCTCTCTTCATGTGGCTGTCAATTAGGCTGGACAGTGATTGGGGATATGACTGCTTAGTTAGCTGTTCCAGCTGCCCTCCTCCTCTGATTATTACATTACTTACAACTAGAAACCTAATAACAACATTTTTACTTGACATTTATTAGACAGATGCCTCCTACTCCAACTCTTAGCAACACATAATGGCCCCTCAATAACCAGCTCTCATTTGACTTTTGACTTTTGGACTTTGTGGAAAACACCCCTCACTTGTCAGCACTCAAATCTGCATTAACAATGTCTTCATCACATTTCCTGTCAGCTTCTTTGAGGTGGTAATAATAACTTAGGCTATATTTGATCTCCTCCTGTGTGGAACGTCTTGTGAAGTTAAAGGAAAAATGCTACTGTGTATCAAGTAGACCTTTGCGAATTTTCTTATGATATTCTTTTTGTGTCATCTTTACCCAGTATTACGATACAGCTATACAGAGTATCGAATTATAATGAATACCTTGATCTCTTTCCAAGATCTTTTTTCTGGTCTCGCTATTTTTGTATGAGAGACTTAAAGGGGCAATCCACCACTTTAACACATAAGGGTGAGTTTAGTTGTATACTACATTTTATTGCTCTGGAAGTACCTGGAAATCCAGATGCTCCGTCCCTAGCAAATTCTAATTTGCACTGCACAAGGATCTGGCCCTGAAGAGCAGAGCCAGCTGACTTGCCAATCGGACCAATCAGATCAGTCTATCTGACAGAGGCAGGCTCTGGGCGGGCATAACATGATGAGGACCACGTCCTTTCAATTTGGCTTTGGAAGAAACGCTAAGCCAACTACACTTATCTTTTTCCTTGAGAGAGGAACATTAGACTGCCCTAGAAGCCTTCACTTCCAGGAAGGACGTTTTTGCTGTTTTGCCTACGGGATACGGCAAAAGCATAATATATCAGTTAGCCCCAATGTTCGGCAAACAAATGGGGCTTAGTGCAATGAATACGGCACCTTGTTTTTTGCTCTGATTGGCCATCGTGCTGTCCAATTGCGTGCGGCGGCATTTGAAATGAGGCATTTGAAACTAACTAACTGAGGCATTTGAAATGCCTCAGTTAGTGCCGCCCCTTGGGTAGGAAGGGTGTGTCGGTGAGGGCCACACTCAAAATCTTTCTAGATTTGAGTCTGGATTTCCAGGCTACTCTGGAAGGGCTTTAAAGAGAAACTACACCTATTTTCAAAGTTCACACGTTATTCCTATGGTCTAAGATAGTCCAAAAATGCTAGTAAACACAAACAACTTTCTCCCAAATCCAAAAACTGGAGTGCTAAAACTCAAATTCAAATTTGTAATGTCATAAGGTATATAGACTGGAGCTGCTCCATAGACAATGAACAAAAGATGTTCTAAATGACAGTAAGAGCAGCCAGGGGAATGTTCTGATCATGGGTACATCTTCTGTTTCAGAACTGACAATGCTGCAAAAGAACAAAGCTCATTTGTATCTAAAAAAAAAAAAACAAAAAAAGAAAAGACAGAAAACAAACATTATGTGGATCCACAAAATCAGTCTCCCATTCATTGTCTAAGGAGCAGCTCCAGACTTTAAACCCAGTGACATCACATGTTAAGGCCAAAACACACTGGCAGTGAACAGTGCACATAAAAAAATATATGTTCCTATTATTTTCAATGTGCACACTCACACCGAGGCAGCTAGATGTGTGTCAGTGCTCCATGATGCGCTGCCTCCTGAATTTAATGCACTTTTCCACCACTTGCTCTCTTCTTGTACCAGCTCCTGTAGCAGCTCTTTCTCTCTACTCCTATGGCAGCTCAACTCCTCTCCTCACCATTGATGTTTAAAGAGAACTCTGTTGCTGTTGCAGTATCTTGTGTATATGACAAAGAGTGGATTAGGACAGGCTTGTTGAGGTTGAGAAATATCCCGAGCTAAACGACCCACAGTCCTCTCATTTTAAGGACCATAGCCAAAAACATACTGCCTGGCCAGACATAGCTCTGGCTATCGGCTCATCTGGTGAGAAATCAACTTATATCAAGGGTGTCCACACATGATTTTAAGCTAATGCAGAGGTGGAAAACTTAAACATTTTCAGTAAAAGAAGTAATAACTTTGTGTGGTTATCTGTTGACGAACTGCAGCACCATGCGTCCAGTGTGTGTGCCAGGGGTGGCAGTTGACATGACGCACCACAGAGGTGCAATGCACCACTAATCATTTTCAAAGCTAATCATTTTAGTGTAGGGCTGCCAGAGCTTTACATCTGTCCCACGGACAATATTTTTGACCTTATACACACTAACAAGACAGTGCCTAGAGGAAGATCAGCTCTGCTCTCAGGATTTCTGGTAAGTAGGCTATGATGTGAAGGTGCTGGTTATGGTGCCTTAGCAACCTCAAACGCATCCTGCCTCCGCACCCTTAAAAGTTGGCACAGAGTAGGCACAAGAGTAGCACCCAGCACTTGACCTCAAGTTTTTAAGGTGGTTAAAGACATGGCATGGGTATGGCTCCTAAGACTATTTTTTAGTCAACTAAAACATTGAGTGAAAACTGAAAACACACTTAAATAGCAACAGCTAAAGCTATGCCAATACTCTTAAGTCTGGGGTAATCTGGTTACATAACCTAATTAATATTGCTGCCACTGTAGCACCTTGTCAAGAGATGGAACCAACTTGTCACTCAAAATGGTATGCCCTTAAGCGTAACTTTAAGTCTTAATAAAATGTAAAGAGGTAAGTTATATAAAAATTCATCCCCCGTACAGTTGTCATGAATGTTGAAAGTAGCTATAGCGACCAAACTGCTTTTTGATTCATTTTTTTTCCCACCAGGCTGTCATCATGTTTATTTCTGTTGTAAAGTTGTGTATTTCAACATGGCGCTCTGTGGGGGTTGGCTCGCTTATGGAGCCAGCCTCAAGTGACCATTAGAGGAACCACAGTTTTCAGCACCTCTGTAATGGCGTTATTTTTCATTTTTCAGCCCTGGAAGATGCTGCTTGATGTAGATAATTCTGCATCTTTAGCTACATAGCATACTATAGTGAAATGAACAGGAACTGGATTGAAACCAGTGGATGCTAGGAAGGTGGAGGAACACACTGTTAAAAAGAGGACATAACAGCACTTTTAGAAAGTCTTCAGGAACATGTGACTTTATGCAAATAGCCTAAAAGATGAAATGCAAGTGTGTAAATAAAAACACTCCAAAATCTGGATTCAATAAAAGCAGCGCTCATTTTAATCCTCTGCAGTCTTAAAAACAATTAGCATGATACAAAAATGAAAAGGTGTAAACTGAGTTTATGTTTAATTTTCTCTCATCATTGGCAACAACCAGGAAACATTTACTAATCTTTAAAATCAGAAGATGAGTAATAAAATATAATAATAATCATAATATACTTTAGTTTTATAAAAGGCTTTGTGTGTCCTTGAGGCTGCTCTCACACATCACTGAGTCTCCATGGATACTGACTTTAGGTATATTTTACAGCCTGTTGAAGCAGCTCAGGAGGGTTTCCTACTACACGTCTGCCTCTCCTTTCACAGCCATACTCTATTGGTCTGCAAGAACAACACATATAGTGTCTGCGCTGAGGCTTGCTGTAAAAGTAATTGGTTTCATTGGAAAGTGGATAAAAAGCGGTGGCTGGTTGTAGAGGGCTTCCTGCCGAGTTTGACCGCTCCTGGGTTAATCACAGTCCCTCTGAGGCTGGAAGGTTTCCCAGTCAGCACTGGCCACCAGCCACAGAGCGCTCTGACTTACAGCACAGCCAGCTGCGATCAGCTGCAGGGAGAGAGGAAGGAACTGTTAAACAAGTATTCTTTAATGACATACAGTCTGTCATTCCTCGTATCAACATCCAATCATTTTTACACAGATGTGGGAAGTATGTCTCAGGTATACTGTATTTGCCATTTTTTGAGCCTTTCTTTTGTAGAAATTTATGAGGTTGGTGTGGTGATTATCAGCACCACACCAGCAGGCACAAGGATCATTTTTACTTTTTCATTTTCACTGCAAAAGGTTTAACAATGCTGTTCATCCAGCGTACATTTTGGAAAAAGGAACATTTGTACTTTTGTACAGTTTGACAATGCTGTTCATCCATGTGTATATTTTGCAACACCAGTCAGTCGAAAGTATTTGTGTATTTATTCCTTTAGTTCGACTTAAGTGTTAATATTTATAAGGATGTAATTAGCAGTGTTAGCAGTGGGCAATATATATATATGTGTATATATATATATATATATATATATAGAGAGAGAGAGAGAGAGAGAGAGAGAGAGAGAGAGAGAGAGAAAAGATGTAGGAATCCTTGTGTTCCTTCTGTTGCTATTGCTCAAGGAACACAAGGAACACAAGAAGCAAAAAAATCTATCTATCTATCTATCGATCTATCGATCTATCGATCTATAGTATCAATTTATTCTTTGTTAGGATCAGATC
The DNA here is from genome assembly GCF_011397635.1 of Epinephelus fuscoguttatus. Taxonomy (NCBI): domain Eukaryota; kingdom Metazoa; phylum Chordata; class Actinopteri; order Perciformes; family Serranidae; genus Epinephelus; species Epinephelus fuscoguttatus. Next base: position 4,084,654 of record NC_064766.1, on the reverse strand, counting down.
AGTCCTGATTGAATATAGGGTATAAATATTTTTTCAAAAGCCCTTTCAAACACATCAGTGCAACTCTTCAGTCAGTCCTTAACACATCCTCTTAGTTGAGTCAAAGTTGTATTTTTTAGTGATCTGACCATTCAGTTTGTACTGAAATCTGAAATAAATTGTCCTCTCAATACAGAGTTTTCCCTTTTTATTTGAAAAGACACATAACTTAAACGCATAACTTAGACACATTCAGCTTCCTCAGCTTCAAGTAGACATGTGTCTGGAGAATCATTAACGCTGAGGAATGCTCTGTGTGTTTTTCTTTCATTGGGAGAGGCTGAATCTGGGTTTATTCTCAATAAAAACACTCACAGAGTTCAATATCTGCAGGTCCTTTTAGTGTTTTGCCCATTTCTTGATCTAGACCGCACCAACACTAAGTTTGTTTTGCAGTCTTCCCATTTCGACAAAACATGAGCTGCCATTTCAGCACCATAAACGCAGTATTTTCTGCATGCGGGCTTTTGTTTTTGATTGATTTGACGTCCGCATAATGCTGACTTTCTCCATCCCATCGGCTGACTGAAACGGCCTTTTTGTGCCACTTGACTCCCTCACACACACACAGCTGCATTTGTCTTGCAAATCCATCCCCGCTGCGCCGCGTTCAGACGAGGAAAAGAGAGCAGTCGGACATCAGTGAAGTTCAAGCCAGCGAACAAGCGGAGAGGCTGTTCCATAGCAGCCGCCTTTGTCGATATCAAAACGGAGAGCTGGTGAAAAATGATGCATGCTTTTACACCTCTGAATCCTGGCAACTGACAGAGCAAGGGATGGGTATGGGGGGGGGAGGGGGGGTATAAAAACTGAAAAAAACCCTTTCCCTTCCCTGGAGGCTGAAGTCAGTGTCGAAGCGAACAAAAGAGCCCCGGTCTGAACGGGTTGAGTGTCCTCTAGCGCACGACGGGGATCAGCAGCGCAGAATGTAGGAGATGGATGGAGACGCACACGTACAAACGGCCGTGACTGAAATTTGCATATTTGTAATTTATCACTTTTTTGTTGAGTTATTCAGGGATTTTTTAAAGAGGTGTTTTTTTTTGTTTTTTTTTAAGAAAAAAAAGTAGATAATTTGTCAACACAACTTTTCTTCAAAACGTTTAACAGTGCAGGAATCAGAGCCTGAGATCAGTCCTGTTTCCCTGGAAAAAAGCGCAGTGGTTATCTGCTTATTATATTTATGTATTTATTGCTTTTTGTTTTCCGTCTTGAGATCTGCTGTGGAATCACCCCAGTCTGCTTCATTTCCATATCTTTTCATTGTAGCTTCCTCGTGAATAGACTGTAATATTTCATGATGGGGCACGCAAAAGCTGTGCACAATGCCTCTCATATCCACTCTGCTTTCAGCCGCAACAATGATCATAGCAAGACGTCTTTATGGCTAATTCAGTCAAAGGCGCATCTCCCGTCCTCCGGCGCGGAGGTCAGCCCGCCGTGTTCCGTCCACCAGGGGGGTTTTCATAGGCTATAGGCGGCCAGCTGGCTCCGTCACACGACACCACAAACACACACACACACACACACACACACACACACACACACACACACATTTTACCGATATGAGCATTTTGTTATTTCTGAGAAAAAAGATACAAAGTCATAAAACTGACCTCTTTTTTCAGTCAGACCAAAGACAAAGCCTGGACTACGCACTTTTTATTTTCTCCCGGAAACATTATTTGACTTGTTTCGTTTTAAACACAGTGATGACACATACTGGTTTTACTTCCAACACATCACATTAACACCCTGTATCAATAAGTTTCCTTTCAATATGTTGTTCTGAAAAAATAATTTAATATGTATTATGTTTGGATACGCGAGCGTGCTGAAAACGACGCATTTGCAGCTTCCATGCAGTTCACATCCCACTTTTTATCTCCTATGTTAAACTGTTAGTAAAAAATAATGATGTCAGTTTTATACTGCAGATCTGTCAGTGGGTGCATGGTGTCGGGCTTTCCATCAGTCTGACCAAGACCTACTGTTAAAGTCATGCACGGGACGAAGCACTGGTCCTATTTGTTGCTGCGGCACATCACAAGACCCTGGTGCTCCCATGGAGGAGTAAAATGCAGCCAAAAGTAGATGCATTATCCCAGCGCACAGCAGGCGCACCTTTACGCAATACGGCGAAACTGCGTGATGGCTTGTTTCTAGCCACCAGCTTTTACGCATGAACGCACTGCACCCGAAATCAGAATTAATGGTGAGAATGCATTTCTAATAGGAAGCTCTTCTTGGTAAATTATTTGTTTTACATATTTGTAGGCATCCTCTCGCTTGTTCTCTCGCTGGCATTCACATTTCATTTGTACACTGCAGTTCCAAATGCACGTGATTTTTAACAAAGCACAATTTATCGTGCGGACGCTGAAAAAGTACATTTTCTGAGTAACTGATCTCATTTTATTCTAGAATTATAATTTAGTCCATGTGCACTCACTTCAATCCCACTCTGTACATGCGTTGCCATGGATATTCATGCGCCAAAACCCAAGTCCTTTGGAACATATCCAGGGTAATGCATCTCTCTTCGTAGCCAAAAATATAAAGTAAGTTCCCTAAAATGTGCGACAGTCCGTGTCATTAAGAAATAAAATCCCCCTCTGATTATTTACCCATTAATTCTTCTGTCTGAGCAGCCCAGAATGTTTTTAATGGGGAAAGCTGTTCGTGCGCCCTGGAGCCACTTGTTGCCGGCGCATAAAGTTGGAGCTTTTGAGAAGTTAAATATCCCGGAAAGAACACAAGTTAGTATCTCAAGGGCTTCACGAGGACAAAAGACCAGCGCCTTAGCACCATATGCTTAATGGCTACAGCCGTCCAGCCTTTATTAAAGGCAAAAAGTGGTCCTTTAAAAGTTGGAAAGGCTCCTTTATTTGAGTTAGATGGAGCACTTGCGCACAAAACCAGAAGCGCGCATTGCCATTGACTCGCCCCCTTTCTCTTTCTTTCAGGAGTCTGAAGCGGCCACCGTCATCGCCCGTTTCACTCCAACATAAGCTTTTCATCACCCGGCTTTGTTCTCGGTGAAAGTAATGCTGCGAATCAAAGAGATGACAATATTTTCCATCAGCTTGGAGACCCTGGACAAGAGCCCTCGAGCTTTGGCAAAAATCAGGGCCGGTTATTCATCCTGTCACTCCGCACCTGTGGTCCCGCATTCAAAGTAGACAAACCTGTCCCTATTAACATTAATTATTCACAAACAACACAAAGGCTGAAATAGAGCAGGTTGAAGTCTGTTTATGGCTTCTAAATGTTTTATTCCTCTGAAGATGTGCCCAAAGCTTTTTTCTCTCCCTCGCTCGCAACCGAGTGCCTGTCTCTCTTTCAGCCTTGAGTAGCCCTACAGTTTGGATTTTACAATCGCAGCATCTGCTTAATCTTGCGGATAAAAATATGACACAAAACATAGCTAATAAAGGATTTGTTAAATCTCGGTAATGAGTGATCAACGCGGGAAACAATGGAGAGGGATGGTGAGAGCCGTATGGTTCCGGGGGCACGCGGGACAGTTTGCTCTCTTGTGGAGAAAGCGCCAGGTGATGGCAAGAAAATCGCCATTCCGAAGAGGAGAACACACCAAATCCACCTCCTTTCTCTCCTTGAAAAAAATAGAAGACATAAATTTAATTGGCTTATCAAGGCGCGGCGAAAAGACCTCGCTGTTAATTGGCTGGGGGCGCACAAAACAAACGCAGGGACACGTTTAGCCTGGCTGGCCCACTCTGCGCTTTCAGCCTGGTGTCACATCATTGAAAATGTGTTTTATTATTGCAAAACGTCACATGCTTTACAGTTGCCATATTGTGTCCTGGACAAAGGCTGATGGAACATTAAAGACGTGGAAAACGGTGCCAACCCGTCTCGAAGACACTGCAAGGGCCTCTCTCTTTGCTTGCTTTTAGGCAGCTGCTGTCCAGGGACTCGGGCGTAAGGACATGAAAAGAGACAAAGTTTGAACTACCAGGTGCATCCCTGGAGAAGACGGCGGAGACCGATCTGTTCCAGCGGAACAAGGAGGCGCTCATAAAGATGTAATTTAGATTGGAAGGTCACGTCTGAAAGAAAAGAGCGCACGGGGAGGAAGAATGATCTCAGCTACCTCCCCTCCCTCACAAGCTTCTGCTGCTGCTCTGTCAGTGCAGCCAGAGCAGACACATGTTGGTTACCGGCCGCTCACCGCGTCCACCAGCCACCCTATAAAGCAAATCTGAATGACCGGGTGCCCGCATGGCATGGGACTGAGAGTCTGGGCTGGTCATCCTCACAGCCAGAGGTTTTAATGACTTTATTTCCGAGGCGAGATAATCTGAAAATCTTATTTGTAGCTGTTGTTAGGCGTCTTTCCCAGTGCGCTAACATACGGGCTTAAAGCGGATTTGACAGCATGAGAGGCGACACAACCTCTTACTTTCTTCTCATTAGTGTATCAGTCAAAGCTGTTTAACTAAAGCTTCACACCGTCACGGCTGCTTTTCACCGCGGAAGTTTTAGATTTGACCTTTAATGACTTGTTAATCCAGATTTCAGCCACGGGTGCAAACCAATACACATATTCACAGCCGCTGGTGCGTAAAAGTGCCGATCTCTGCACCCTCCTGCCATGAAGACATCAAAGAAAGGGGAAAAAAATCATTATAATGATTGAAACCATTTAAAAGTTTCATATTTCATATTACTGTTCAGGTATTTTAAACGTTAGAGCACCGAGTTTCATCCTTAATTAACAAATTAAAGAAAACCATTATATGCTGCAGGACTTCATCAATGTGAGCCTCTCAGCTCTTTAAAATGTCAATGCGGTAGAATCGTAACCTGACATACGTTGCAATATAATGCTAATTATCTGCTTGGAGCAGCTTTTTAACAGAAATAAACCTGGTGTAGTCGTCATACTCTGCCTGCCGTAGAAAAAAAAATGTCTGGGGGGGAAAAGCCCTAAAATGCTTTAAGTTAAAGTATTAATGGCACACTGTAAGAATACTTCAGGAGCCGTAGAGTCCTGTGATCAATATTTTACTTGCAGGTGAGTAAATGTATAATATCAGCAATACAAATTTGTCAAAGTTAAAAAAAAATTTAAAACCCATTTTTGTTTTTTAAAAAAGAAAGTCTCTTACAGAGTAAATATGCATTTACAGTGGTAACGCCAATGATTTTAACTTTTTTTTTTTAAATATCAAATTTGGGTACTTTATTCTATAGAAGTGCATTATGATCTTGTAAATGACAGGCTAACAGCAGTGGATCTGAAATCTATATCAAAGTGTAAATATACGGTATCAAAGAGTGATAATCCTTGCATCACTTCCATCCTCTCTCTTATATAACAAAACATAAGTACATCTCAGTGGAGGTTTTTTTCAGAAATGGGACTTTAAATATCTAAATTCCAAACATGTCTGTTTTTTATTTTATTTTATTTTATTTTATTTATTTATTTTTTATTGTGTTTACTATTCTTGTCTGAAATACGACTGACTTCAGATTTTAATTTCAGGAATTAGAATTTATTCTCAGAATGCTGACATTAATCTCAGAGATAATAATATAATATGATATAATTAATCTTCCATCCTCCTTGGCCCTGTCACAGCAATGCGGTTAGAGTCTAGCTGTCTGTGTGTCCTGGACAGCATACTGTAGGTATGAAAGCGCGCTTCCTGACTATATGGTGAATCAGCGGCCTTTGAGCCCAGCGCCGAGCCTTTCTCAACCAAATTACTGCTTGGCGTGGCCCTCTAATGTCCAGGCCTGCTGAGAGCTAAAGGAAATAAAACCTGTCAGACAGTAAAATGGTCGTGTCCTTTTAAGCCTTGCCAAGCTCGTAGCCGGAGTGACAAGATAGCCGTGAGTATTTCAGCCTGTCCCTTCCGCTTGACTGCGACCGCACCAAAGGATGTAGAGAGGCGCTCTGCGCTGCGCACACTAAAAACCGTCAACGGCACAAAGGCGTTAAGGTGCGAGAAACTACAATGCTACCACTGTTTTAACCCCGGCTCTGCTGCCGCACAGTCACACAGGACCCGACCCTCCTGCCAAAGAGATGAAGTTGCCCAGCATTGACTCCCTAACATTTGACTTTCTAATGGCTGTAATAGGATTACATGCTCCTGTCGCGCTGGTAATGAGGAGCGGACGGACTCACAGAGGACCCGGAGAGTCTGCTGAGGAAGAGAGAAAAACAAGAACTCTGGAGCTCCCGGAACCTTCAGATTAAAAGGCAAAAATAATACGGCATCCAAATTCAAATTAAATACCCGGTTTTCGTTTGCAAATTACAAAACAATCACCAGATAACAGTTATGATAAACAGAAATATGAGCTAGCCCACCTGTTGTGCTGGACGTTTTTTAAAATCCAAACTTTCACAGTCCTCAGACTGAGCCTTGCAGCAGTGCTTGGCATGTCGCTTCAGCCTGGTGTTTGCAGATTTTCGGGGGCCACATGGTTCATATATGCGACAGTGTGTTGGTGGTGTGGGGGCGGCCGCAGAGGAGGCCGTGGGGACACATGTTGGAGGGAAGCCGCTACCACGGGAAAATCTGTCCCAGCAGCACCTGGCAGCACAGAGCAGCATTCAACAGCCTCCCACCATACTGCTGCACGCCCGCGTGCGCTTTAAACACCTTCAGCTGTTGTGGGTATACAGTGTCTCCTCATTAGCATCTCATTTGCATATTTATGTCACAATATTGGGCCGTATTAGTGTGGGTCAGCTTCCCCTTCTAAATCTCATTTCGAATGAAACAGTTGCTAAAGTGCGTCTATTCACTGGCTGACAGGGTTGCACCTTACAGAAGGTACTCACCATAATAATATGTCAATATGAGGCATGATATAATGCTTCAGTCATTCACATACCAGCAAATGTGTGTGCTTTATGGACAATAATTATGTGACCAACCTATACATTGATATAAAAGATCAGGCTATGATCTGCTGGTGACAAAATAGGCACTGTTTGTAACAAAAAATACAATTTGTGCAAGTTAATATTATGTTTAGTTTCAGAATGGATACATTGCATTCTAATCTATTTCTCCAGAGTTAATCTCCATTAAAACCATCTGTTGTTAGTTGGACAAAAAGCTCCAAGGGTTTTCACATCGAGTGGATTTCAGCAGCTACTGGAGTTTGCACTAGTACGTTAACCTTGTGGTGTTGTCAGGCTAATGTTGCCAAGACATCTTATTTCATATTTGACCAGACAACAACAACAACAACAATATATATATATATATATATATATATATATACATGTATGTATGTATAATAAAAATGACAATGAAAGTTTTTAATCAGTAAGTGCTTTTATTTGCAGACTGAATATAAATATAAATCATTGTACAACGATATAAAAATATTTCTCTTATTTATTGCAATTAAATTAAAAACATAAATTATAACTTGTGAAAAAAATAAATACATGATTGCCAGTTGCCTGAATTAGAAAAATAAAATTATCAACATGATAAAACTATTTACAACATTGAAGACAATATCGGAAACTGTACAATAAGCTCACATAGTGTTCACATTTTTTTTGCAATGCGCTCTCAAAAGCGCATTAACACAATCCACTTCACATTTACAATGTGCGTTTTACAGAATGAGTCAGAGGAACTCTGGTGTTTCTGTTTAGGCCACCAGGCCAAAAGGAGGCTCGTTTTCAATGTCCGTGAGGCCTGATTTGTTGTGCAGCTTTCGGGGGTCTTCCGGTGTCCAGACTTTAGCGGTGCGGATGATGTTCTGCTCTCGGAGTTGCTTTTCATCCGACCAGGACAGAGAGTGACCGGCGAGGGGAGGCAGGCCGTAGTCCGGGTCGCTGGGGGAAGGAGATCCTGGGGAGAGAAGGGAACAGGAACATTGTTGTTAGTTTTTTTTTTTTTTTTTTTTTTTTCAATTTTAGTTTTCATCATGTTCATCACCAGGACTATGCAGGCTCGTATCAATCCCAGTTATTGCATGCGTAAATCTGTGGCTAATTTGCGTAAAAAGAGTTGATCATCTTTTCCAGCCCATCACCACTAATGCGTCACTTGTCAAGAAAAACAACTGAATTTAGATGTATGGTCGTAAAATGAACCTACTTGTTCCTCTGTGACAGATGATGACCTTCTTGGGCTGCGCGTGCGTCTCGCTGCTGGAGTTTCTGATGGGCAGATCAGACTGCACGAGCTCGGCGAGGAAGTTGATGTAGCCGATGGCGAGCCGCAGAGTGTCCACCTTGGAGAGCCTCTTCTCGTAGGGCAGTGTCGGGATGTGGGAGCGGAGCCCCTCAAACGCGTCATTGATGGACTGCATCCTCCGCCGCTCCCTGACGTTGGCCGCCTGTCTCAGCTGCTGCATCTCCATGTCAGACCTCATCCGCCTCCTCCGCTTCAGTAACGGCCCGCCGTGATGGCTCATCTGAGGGGACAGATCCGGGGTGCTGTCGGCGCAGCCGTAGGAGAAGGTGGAGGATGAGGAGGAGAATGACAAGTTGCCGATGTCGTAGTCTCCATCGTGAGGCGCTGCTCTGCTGCCGCCGTCTTTGCTGTAATAGTCTTGGAAGTGACTGGCGAGGAAGTCAACGTCGTCATCCAAAAAATCATCAGTGTCCAAGTGTCCGTCTCTTGAGGACTGGTCGGTGAAAAACTCGTCATCGTCGAAATAAGGAGGGGAGGAGAAAGAGTCGAGTCCAGAGAAAGGGTCCAGCACACTGTCCATCTTTGTCCCCGCTGTTGCTTTCTCCTCTTGTTACACTAACAATGACTCAGTGTTCTTTTATCAACTCGCTGCTCTGTGTTCGCTGCTCACGGTCAACAGTTAGTTCTAGTTGAAGAACCGGCACGCGAGGATTCTTTATAGCGACATCCATAGTCGCGTGCCGCTTGCCAGGAGTGCCAACCAATCACAGCTCTGTCCGCGAGGCGCACCTCGGGATAATCCCCCAGAACACCACGCCTCCTGTCCTCAACTGTCTGGGTTTCAGCTAACATCTCAACTCTGCACTGACACCGGCTGTTCCCCGCACCAGACCCGATCACAAGTCACTCCATTTAGAGTTCTCTTTAAACGAAGCTTTAAAATGTCCTCTCCAACAAGATTAAAGTAGCCTAGTTGTTCCCCCATATTAAGGACACTGATCAGATTACATTCCCCACGTGATGACTCAGCCTTTTTTTCCCTTTTTACTGAGTAGTAACACAGTGTATAACCATATTTAGCGGAAAACAGGTTTTCGTAGAAATTGTTCTATTGTGAATTACAATATTTTAGGTGGGCTACCATAAGTTAACGTGACCTCGCAGTTGTCTGACTACAACAACAGCACAGTTTTTCTTCCCGGGTGACTAACAGGATAAACTGTTGCAGGATATATCCATTCAAATGCTCAAGCCACTATGCAGTAACAGTTTCACAAGAGTTTTTCCACTGACCATTCAAACATAAGAGGCCATTAAACAGCCACGATGGGTTTACGCTATTTTAGTTGTAAATCTTATCAATATTTTAATATAGCCTGTAGGCAATTTTGATCCCCTGCTACCTATGAAACGGCTGTAACAGGAGACTGAGGCCGTGTGAGATCACGAGAATAACGGTGTTATCTCCTCTTATTAAAGCAACAGGTGTCGCTGACAAAATAAACTTTCATAGCCTATTATTAAAGAGGAGGAGGTGGTGCAAAACTCTGACGTCAGTTGGAGTCCCTGTGACCAAATGAGTATGGTTCTGTGCAACAGATGCATCCACCCAGAAACCAGAAACTTAATTTAACTGAGATGAAGACTTATTATTATTATTATTATTATTATTATTATTATCATTATGTTTTATATATTTATTGTTTTTATATCTGTTTCTTTACTAAATCAAATCTAATTTAGATTAAATTTTAAATTAAATATAAATGAATTTAACACATAACGGAAATATTCTGTTTGGAAATGGAAGGGCATAAATAAAAAAACAACAACAATACTTACGTTTAACAAAGTTTTAATGACAGTTGTTGTAACATCTATGTTATCTATTTAATAAAGCTATCTTTACTGACCACTGTCCCTCATGGACCGATGCAGACTAGGGAGAAAAGGCGTACGTGTTTCTGTGAGCGGCTGGGGAACATAGGAAAGCACGTGTAAAGAGCCCTCAGCCCGGTCATTTATTTAGCAGTAAGTGGGCAGCGCTGCTGCCATAAATACATGCACCAGTAGAGTGGTCGATGCGCCACTTGTGCCAGCCAGTGCGGTTTTTATAGGGAGAACTGGTTGACAAATAAAAGCACAGTGGTGGGCCCTGGAGCGCGCGCCTCTCTGACACCTCACACGACATGTTAACGCAACTCGGTATACCGAAAGGAGACTGCCCACCGGTCTGGGGTCTATAAGTACACATCTATTCAGTCCATTCAAATGGCTTACTTTGTTCTGCAGAGAAATGGCCCTTTAGCAGCGGCAGGCTGGGTGCGCGCGCACCGCGTGTCTGTGGATATTGGTGGGGCAATAGAAAAGCTGCAACACGGGCCGTGGCCGTGGGAAGAAGGCCATTTGCGTCCCTATGGCTAGTCAATGCAACATGTCGTGTTATAAATGAGGCTTGTGCTGCTGTCTACATAATAAAGCTGTATAGCTGGGAGCCCGCATGCCTCAAAAAACACACACAATACACGCACGTCCCGGTACCAACCAGGTGCTGAACACAACACCAAACCTTGACAGGGCCCTGCAGGATTGCATTTAAAGCCACTCTGCATCCATTATAAAAAAAAAAAAAAAACATCTTCAGCATACATCACTGTCTATCACCAACTCTCCTCTTCTTGTGCTTCATCATCAGTCGCCTTTATGGAGCCATTAATCCAGTGAAGTTTCCTCTCAGTTAGAGACAGACATATTTAGTTTGGCATACTGACAGAGGCAGTGTGGAAAATGATTGAGTAGTCAATTATTAGCGAACTATCTTCTTACAAATTAATGCAATGTTTTTACACTGAAGTGTATGGAGCTGACCTCGTGCACTCAACGGAAGTTGTGGCCAAAACCTCAGCTTTAATGTAATTTATCTCCGTCATTCACGACCTGTTTTACTTATATATTTAGAAATGGTAGGCCTAGCTGTGTGAGGAACAATTAAAGACTTTTCCCTATGAGAACTGCACAACAATTATGAAGGCACGATCAGGGGAAAGAAAGAAAGAAAGAAAAAAGAAAGAAAAAGAAAGAAGCGAGTAGACTCAGTATTGTCATGGTAGCAGTTGGAATATCTTTCATTCTTCTACTTAAAGAAAAATGTAACGTTGACAAACATTTATGGGTGAGTTTGTGCGTGTACTAACCTTCAGGAATATACCAACTCTTAAAGTTAACTGTATGGTTACATTCTTCCTGTAGAGTAGCCTGAGAGTTCTTCTTTTTTCTAAAAGTTACTTTGTTCTAAAGTTTTCTTAAACTTCTTTTTTTACATTTAAAATGCCCCCAGATCTTTACCATATGAATGTTATGTTTAAAACTCCTTTAAAAACAGCCTACTTTAAAATGTCAGAATGTCGATAATCACCTGCCTTACTGCCTGCAGGCTGAACCAGGCTTCACTGAGTTTCATGCAGCTACAGGATTTCCTATTGCAACTCCTTAATTCAAGTTCCCATTAACTCCAGATGATACAGTTTCTTTTAACTGGTTGTCGGTGGATTTTTTTTCCGATGAAGCGGGACCCAGACTTGTCAGTGTGGTTAATAAAAATCTCAATTTGCAATAATTTCAATGACTGAGTGACTTTTTTGCAGTGCTCTCGGATTGGGACCCTCTTTTATTCAAACTGAACTAAGTGTGTGTTTTGCACTGACATGTCAGGAAAGTGTGCCCCCCCCCTTACACACACACACACACACACACACACACACACACACACACACACACACACACACACACACAGAGAGAGAGACTCTATTTTGCTCAAAACCAGATGATAATTCGAACCGTGCAGGGTTTAACACGCCGTGACCGCGCGCTCCACGCCGTCTCATTGATGAACGTGCTGTCATTCTGAACGGGCCGACCTGCGCGAGCAGAGCAAGTGTTTCAGTTCCCATGCAGTCCCCCGGTCTGCAGCATGCAGCAGGCTGGACGGTGCATTAAGACCGGCCACACCGGTCACGGTGCACGACAGGGGTGGTGGTGGCGGGTGTGTAGAGGTGTACGCGCGCGCGCGACACACACACACACACACACACACACACACACACACACACACACACAAATATATTATCATAGTTGCAGTTTGTACCTCAAAATAATCATATGAATCAGAAATGAATACAATGGAATTAATTGGGCTACTTGCAAATACTAACAGTAGGCTACTTTTTCCAAACAACGTCATAAATAAATAATAATTGAGCATTATGTCATCAAATCTGACAAATATTCATTAGATACTAATATCAATGAAATGTAAAGTCTCATGGATATGACATATCCTTTTGACAGACTTTGTTTTGAGATGCCCTGCTCAACATTTTCAGCATTCCCATCTTCCTCTCTTAAGTCAACCTCCATTTAAAAAAACCCCCACATCCAATTACTTCTACTTACAATATAACATCACATATAAACAAGTGAAGACATGAGCTATGCTTTTCAAAACTATATAGCCTATGCAAATATAAAAATATAATGTAGAAAAGTAGGTAGTCAAATACAACACAACTTTGTAATTATAACTTTAATACTATGAACTACTCCAAGGTATAGTTTCAAAGTTTTAATATTTTATTTCTCTGCCCAGACATTTCATTTATCTATTTCATATTCAGATGGAAAGGGTTTTGCTATGATAATAGACTGATCTATTTAAGTGTCCATTATTTCTCAATCATTCAGTTCTCACTTCTTTTCATTTCTTAGTAATAATAGTAAATAGTAAATAATAATAATTTCCTTAAATATAAGTTCCATTTAAATATAAATTTGTTTGTTATTTATCATTTAAAATATCATATAGGCCTACAGTCTATGTTGAATTGTTTCAGTTAGCTGTGCAATTTGATTGATGTAATTAATTTGAATACTATTTTTTTTGAGTACCAAAGTACAAAGTTTATTTCAGATAACCTAAAATGTCAAAGCAAATGAATATGGCATTATAAAGAACCCTAAAGGAGCAGTTTCCCTCAGACGCTTTGAATCCAAAAGTTATAAAAGGTTCAGAGTTGCTCCTCTGTGCTGTGTCTCTTCTCAAATTCCCAATGTGTTGAGGGTTCTTAGTTTATTTGATGAGGCTGCACGGTGCCTTTGAGCACTTTGCCTGTTTGAAAACGAAAATTCAGAAAGTGAACTACAGCAGACAAATGTTTGGAATTACAAGTGGGGCTAATCTTCCCACATAGTGATTCAGTGGTAATCCCTCTAATCTCTGGCTACAGGGGATTATCCATCTGGATGACTAAAACAAATTAACGGGATTTACTCAACAGTAATTTAACAACCTCAGTCGATACATCTTTATCCCTCACCGTAACCTTTGCTTGTTGGCCACTTGAAGGTCGCTGCATTCAGCCAATTCTCAAGAGTTTTAGAAAACTTGTTATTTTTTTCTTATAAATTGCAAACATTTTTATTTTACCCTTCGTGTGCATGACACATATAGTTTAGTTCTGCGACATTTCAAATTTTGGGTAGTGTCTGGTGATGTCCCCTGTAATATTTCAGGGGCATTTGATATTTCAAGGAGCCATTTACTCTATCATTACATATTCCACATGTTGGGTTTTTAATGCTAATTATGATATTTTTAGACTAAATATCTTGACTGTTAAGCAAAAAGAGATTAAAATAAAATAAAAGAGGTTTAGTATTCTTTTCTACCAAATTTACATATCTGGCAGTGTAGTGATTACATTACACAACATTTAGAATGTAATTTGAATCAGGAGAGACAGAAGAGGGAAGTAAAGATAATATTTAATACAGGATATGGGTATACAAATTAACAGATGATTTGTGCTGATTAAGATTTAACAGAACTCTTTGGCGCTTGGACATTACAGGGAGATATTTTGTGATCGAGGGACATCTGAGCGGCAGCGTGTTAAATTTCCCATGGAGTCCAGTCACTGGTGGAGGTGGCTGATGACTCTGAGGCTGCTGACTGCTGAGGCATATGAGGCTGATGAATCCATAAAGACTGGGTTGTGATAGGGAGGTGGAGTGCATGCACAAGGGCAGCAAAAGACAACTATGGCAGAGAAAGAACAATATTTAAAATGAGGAACAGTAACATGATAGGTTGACAGAGAAGGTGTGTCGCTGTGCGACTGGTTAATTGTGAATCAGCTGATGACTCAATTGACTTACCCAAACAATGACACCTAGAGACCCTGAATGAGCATATGTGCAATGAGTGAATGGCAGGCTGAGAAAGAAACTTATAGCCTGATCATAAGTGTTGTCATTTGGGATATGCACACATTTCCCACCTAACAAAATAACCCTATAATGCCAGAAATAAAATTATCACAATACAAAGATATTTGAAAAACTGTCTGTGACAACCAATCACATCTGCAAAAAGAATGCATCACACCTAGCAACAGGGTCAACCACACCCCCTCACTAAGATAAAGTTTCTGTCCCTTCTTTGCTCAGAGTTGCTCTGAGAACTTTCCTAAATCACTCCTAAGCTAGGACTCCTTACTAAAAGTTTTTAGGCTAAGTTAGGAGCTCTCGGAGAGTATTCTCAGAATGTTTGTGGATACAGCCACTGGATATAATATATATATTATAACACCTGTAAGCAGAGTGATTTTACTGTTACATGTCCCAGTGATGTTGTACTCTATATCAGCATTCATGGAATGCCTCTCGTCCAATCAAATTACTTGGTCGGAACTAACTGTTGTATAATAGTCCTTAGGTTGGTTTGTGGGATCTGTCATACCCCCTTTCACCAAGTTAGCCCTGGTTCTTGAATTGGTTCTGTTCAGGATTCTTTGAGCCTTGGTGCTATCTAGTAAACCAGCCCATGTCTCCATAAGTTTTTAGAAGAACCATTGTAATCAAGGATGTGTTATTAATGGAGGGTGTTGCACAGTGCCAAAGGAAGTAAACAGTAGTAGCAAAATTGCAGATAACATTGATTACCAGCAAACTTTTGTTCTGTAATTACAGATATTGGTTTTTACCCCCCCCCCATAAAAGAAAGGACCAATTATTAATGAAACCACTGCATGTTCTTTTTTTCCCCAATAATTTCTCACTTGACTTCTCCATTGTTGCCCTCTCCATCCTCTCTTTCCAACTTGTAGAATATGACACACCCACAGATGTTGCCACAGATCACCCTTCAGGTCATGGAAAATCTGATATATTTTGGTTATAGCTGAGAACCAACCTTTTTAAAATTTATTTATTTTGGGTCGAAATGCTCTGAACGGTTCAAAATTAAATCTAATTGTGGTGGGAAAGGGGTTTCAGTGAGGAGGATCTAGAGGTTGTACGTTGTTGGTCAGAATCTCTGGTTTCAGAATTTGTTGACTGGAGTCATCAGTCTTGGAATGGGCCACCCTATATAATCAAAATCAGCAAAGATCTTGATCAGACACAAAGTATGACCAGTATTTTTTTTCTGAGTCCCAGAGACTAACACAAATGCATTAAAGTCCTCTTACCTCAATGACAAGACAAGTTGTATGTCAGTACCTTCCAAAACCACCCACTAAGCGTGTGCTCTGCTGTCTCCATCGAGGTCCTGCTATCCCGTGGATGGATCTGCAACGCACGACATCCAGTGCCATACTGTACCATTGGATGAAGCATTGTGGCTTGTAGCAAAGTGGAGTGTAAGGGTGTCGTGTGGTCAAGAATCCAGAGATCGTGGCCTGTCACCATCCCGCATTTAATTTTTACTTCTTTGAAACATTAACTGAAATCTTAAGTAAGTGCACCTGTTCTATAATCTCCCCTAACCTTGACCACAATGTGTGGATATTGTTGATGGAAGTTTTTTTTTTTTTTAAAGAGTATGATTAAAAGTGATATGAGGCTTTGCAGGATTTCCTTTGGTAATAGTTTTTGTGGTGATAGTTCATTAGGTTTGAGCAATCTCTCTGTTTGGAGAATTATTGGGTTATGGCGTGATCACCTTTATGGCAAAAGAAACTCAATGTTGACTGTTGTTTTGAGACTGGACAAGAGGCCTATTCCCCATCCTGAGTTATAAGCCCTTAGTTTTTTATGCATTTTAAGAATGTCTGTCACATGACTTCACAAAGTCCACATAAACACAGGTGGTTTCAAGCTGTTTGACCAAACAACAGTCTTGCTGTCTTGCAGAGAGGACAGTCTCCTGTGAACTGCTGTGTCCTCTGCAGCCTAATCATAGAGATATGATGGGGGCGCCTTCACTCTTGAACTGATAACTACTGGACTTTGACTGGAGCAGCAAACTGCAGTGAACTGCAGAAACACTGTCTGGTGCAGCCACCACTTTTACACACCCGTTAACTTACATGCACTCTCATTAAGTTACACTCTTTCTCTGTGTGTCTCTATCCAACACAGTGAAACAGAGACATCCAAAGAGTGATGAAAGCAGGTCACACGGTGTCAGAGTATGAGCTGTTGCGTTAGCACCAGGGAGGCCTGGGAATCCCACCACATGCAGGCAGGACGCTGTCAGAGCAGACGTCAGGAGGGTGCTCGCTGTGCAGGCTGACAGACTTTGTGGAGGATAATGAGTTTGCACTGATCATTTACTCCAGGAACACAACATCAGAGTTCCAGTTCAACTTAACTAACGATGAATCAGACTTGCTATAGGTAGACTTTTACACATCATCATGAATGTACATACTGACACAGTAATATAAATAGCCAAGTGAGGTTTAGTTTTAGCCAAAATATAAACTGTTGAAAACATAAAAAAGCTTAATAATCAAGTATATAATTATAAAGAAAATATACGTATAGAAACTAGAATTACCGCCTTGTGGTTGTATGCCTCTGTACACCAGTCAAGTTGCAGTTACAGTTTACATCCATGTCTGTGAAAACAATGATGCTTGAGTTCATATTGACCTTGAAAGGTCAAGGTCAATATAAACTCAAGCATCATTGCTGACCTTTGACCACCAAATTCTATTAATTTCATTGTTGAATCCAAGTGGACAGTTGTGCCGAATTTGAAAAAAATCTCTCAAGGCATACTTGAGATATCACGTTCACAAGAATGGGACTGAAGGACAACCCAAAAACATACTGCCCTCGGGCTCAGCTGTTGTTGGTGCAGAGGCATAAAAAGCATTTGTCTTACTTAGTCAGAGCAGAGCAAACACTTGTACACTTATGTTACTCACTTTCTGAAAGGATTACAGATGACGAGTTGACAAAGTGCCCAAAGCCTGGCATACAATGTGATTTTGGGCTGTCCCAGATGAAAGATGACCGACGTGAAAGTAACATGGTGATATCTTTAGTCTTGGCTCTAAAATGGTGATCCTACGTCACACAGTGAGAGAGGTTCAAGGACGGTCTTGGCCTGGAATAAATTCTGACAGTAGCAGAAATTTGGGATGACCATCTCACTGTGTGACTGCTGTTACAGCCTCCGTCTACTAACCAACCAATAGAAATGCTGCATGAAATGATGCATTGATCAGCGCTACAACGCTAAATGCTGGTATATGCTAATAAATACACTTCTTGTTGTCTTGTTGCAAAATTGGCATGGCAAGTTGGCCTTTTGTCCCCAGCCATGACTGCATCCATATTCTCATCCTCCACCTCTGGAGACTTTTTCGACACACATAAACGCCACTAAATTATTATATTTTCATTTTTCTCTTACCACCACAGCAACATTGATGGATGACATATGCTGATGAACTTCTGCTCTGAAGTACTGATGTCCATGGACATACGTCATAGCCTCAGTAGGCTCTGTCACTGTACAGTCTGCATACATCAAACTTGATGTCATATCCAAGTTTATTAGATCCATGTTTCACAGTGTAGCTTGTGCTAAACTTATAAGATTGCTAAAATCTCACAGTCTGTAGGAGGCTTAAAATGGAAGAATATCTTATTACTGCTGGTGATACATTATTGGATGAAAAATAATTTCAGTCTCAGTCTGAGAGAGGGACCTGAGACTGTGGGTGAATGTCTTCAGTCTTTAACTCCATAAAAACAATTCTAACTGTCATCAACCTTTAAAGACAAACTCATTTGCAGATCAGCGACTCAACGTTTTTCTAGGTCTCACAGATATCTTGTACAAAATAATTTCTAACTGTACAAAAAGACATTTGTATATTAACAGTAAGTAAATTCATGATCAAATGCAACCTAAACTTAACAAAATTGATTGACTTAATCTAAACTACACAAAACTGAACAAAACTTTCAAGCGGACTGGCAACATATTTACTTCATGTCATACTTCTAAACACTGAACAGCTTTTCTGGCCCAGCTAGAGGTTGGTTGCTGCTCAAAGAAACTTTGACAGTAGCTGTTGGAGGAAGGGGGGTCATTAAGCCCTCCGTCCCCACCCAGACTGTCCCAGGCTATCTTTTAATTCAGAGTCATAGTCAGGCTCTTTAACCTCTAAACAAACACCACCCTTATGAAAAGACCAAAACACCCCTTCCATTTCCTTTCCCCAACAAGATGTCAAGCATAAACACCACTGATAATAGGCGGTGTGGGGGGTGGTGGTGGTGGGGGTGGGGATAATTGACTCATCTGCTGCTGGCTCTAATTGATTTGGGCGTTAATCTGGTGGCTCCAGACTAAGAGCCAGGCTAATATGTGAGGAGAGTGGAGAGAGTCCAGCTCTGCCCCGGGGCTGTTGACGGCTGCAGGGAGGATTGAAGGAGATTAACAGAGATTTTTGAGCGTCCCGCAGGAGCAACTCATCAGAACTGTTTATCTGCTTGTCTGTCGAAGCAACAAGACAGGGTCAGGGTCTTGGGAAAGTCTTGTATGCAAATGCAGATACAATTGAAAAAAGAGGTGTTGTTGACAATATTTTGGGAAAACTGTGGGCTTTCTGGAAGCATCTAAAACCCTTGCAAGAACTCCCAGGAAGTCAGAGGGATCTGCAGGTCCTTCACTATGGTCCTTGACTGAGTTCTTAGTGTCTTTGACATCAGTTCTTGACAGGGTTGAAGAGGTCATTGACTTGGGTATAGGGTCCTTAACTGGGATTTTGGGTCCTTGATTGCATTTTGGAGATGCATGACTGGATTCTAGGAGTCCTGGTATCCATTGCCTCTTGCTGGGTTCCTGTGGTTTGTGACTGGGATTTGAGATATTGTCGAGGTTCATGAGGTCCTGCACTCTATGACTATGTTCTGTGACTTACTACCCTCAGAACATTTTTCTCTCACTGTTCTGCCACCACAGTGCAGATGTGAAAATGCTGATACACTCTGAGTGTATTACCTGCAGTGGAATTCTTCTTCTTCTTCTTCTTCTTCTTCTTCTTCTTCTTCTTCTTCTTCTTTTACCTGCAATTCACCTCTCAAGTTATATAAAGGAACACCTACAGACATCACTGAGGTCTGAAAAGGTTACTGTCCTTGTACATTTTTCGGGTTCGTTCAGGAGGGATTTCAAGCATGTAAACACTGAGAAAGCAGCAGGACCAGGTGGTATTAGTGGGCAGGTCCACAAACTATGTACTAGCCAACTTGTGCCGGTGTTCACAGTTATATTCAACCTGTCATCAGCTCAGTCTTCCATATCCATGTCCACCATCACTTTTGTCACCTCTACAGTGATGA
The DNA here is from genome assembly GCF_011397635.1 of Epinephelus fuscoguttatus. Taxonomy (NCBI): domain Eukaryota; kingdom Metazoa; phylum Chordata; class Actinopteri; order Perciformes; family Serranidae; genus Epinephelus; species Epinephelus fuscoguttatus. The sequence goes on along the minus strand of NC_064766.1, from coordinate 4,064,825 downwards.
AGTGCTTTGACCCATTACAGTTTGTCTACCATCCATTGGCGCGGGAACATATTTTCACTGAAGGGTGCTGTGCAATATAAATTTGTGTGCATGACTATGTATGTGCATGCACTTAGGCTAAATGGCTGCCAGCTGCAGATCACTGATTGAGACTACCAAACAACAAAACTAGTTGGTTTTTTTCCAGTGATTGTGCCACCAAAAGCATGTATTTTAAGCCACAACATGATCTTTCCTAACCTGAACCAAGTGGTTTTTGTGCCTAAACCTAACCACACATTAACCACAGCACTGTTGAAATTTCAACACACCTGTTACAAATAACGTAAAACAAACATACAATTTCAAACATTTATTCTGGTGATTGGGTCAAGAAGCTACTGGAAAACTGCTCAGACATTGTTACACTGGTGGATCCCTTAGTCCAAAGAATGTGTGCTCTCTTGCCTCAGACACAATTTGTCTCTGGACTGGATGTGGTTCACACATTTTTTCTTTGGAATGGTGTTGACATCTTGGTTGGACATTGTCTGGTTGCTGAAGCCACTCATGTCCCCTGGAAGCCCCTTGTGTCCAAGATATTTTATGGCTCGAAGAAGCAGCTCTAAAACTGCTCTGTCATATTTCAGGTCTTTCTTAGCCTGTTCAGCCTGTCTGCACTATTGACTTTTTATCGCTACTGCAAATCTCTCCCCATGTTTAACGTTAGCTGCCCAATGAGCTGACCCGACCCTTGCACTTTGACCTGACGTGATGACATTGTCGCATCAGATCGAAGTAATGAATTGAAATCTTATATTTAAATTTTTCTTTTCATATTCTTCTGACAGGCATCTTATCATATGCTGTTCAGAATTTAAAATAAAATGTTCAGACTACCCACGAGTTATGCTATTTACAGACTGTGTTGTTCCTCCCCTTGTCAATAGGGGTGCTGCAGCACACTCATCACCCACCTTCCTGCATCCTTGCTACTTTCACAACCGATTTACAGAAGACGCCATAGCACACATCCTCTACACCACCCTGTCTCACCTGGAAAAGAAAGAGAACTATGTGAGTTTGCTGTTCATCGACCACAGCTGAGAGTTTAACACCCTGCAGTTCCCTGCAGGATGGTCACAAAGCTCAAGAATCTGGGATTAAACACCCTAACTATGCATGTGGATCCTTGACCTCCTAAAAGGTAGACCCGGGGCAGTGTCAGAAGCTGGACACACCTCTTCCACCCATATCCTTAACATCAAAGCACCCCAGGGCTGTGTTTTAAGTCCCCTGATGTATTCCCTGTACACACATGACTGCATAGCTACCTCTGACTCCAACACCATCATTAAATTTGCTGACAACACAGCTGTGGTGGGCCTGATTGCAGATAACAATGAAAAAGCCTCCCTGAAAGAAATAGAGGACCTCATCCACTGGTGTCAGGAGGATAACAACCTACTCCCGAACGTCAGCAAAACTAGAGACGATAATCGACTTTGGAAAGAAGCAGGGAAGGAATCACGCCCCCCTTAATATCAACAGGTCCTCAGTGGATGAGGTAGATAGCTTCAAATACCTTGATGTCTGCATCAGTTAGAGCTTGACCTGGGTGCTGTATACTGACTCAGTGGTAAGAAAAGCAAGGCAAAGACTGTCTTACCTGAGATGCCTGAGGAAATTCCAGGTTCCCCTTTTAAATTCAAGGAATTTCTACTCCTGCACCATTAAGAGTGTCCTGCATGGGACATCACTGCCTGATACGAAAACAGCACCCAACCGGGCTGCAAGGCCAAAGAGTGGCCCTTCAGCTGAACACACTATAGCTGCTGCTCTACCATATCTAAAGGATGTTCATACCAGACACTGCAAAAATAAGGCTAGGAGTCACTTAGGATTCCAGTCACCTGGATAACTGCCTTACTCCCTGCTGTGGTCAGGAAGAAGGTACTGGATGCACCAGCCAGCAACTGAAGGAACTGGTGAAATTACATTTCACTGAAATGGTACCATATATGATTATATATGACAAATAAAATGATTGATTGATTGATTGATTGACTGATTGAAGGGATGATTGTTTTCAGTAAGATTACTATTATTACTGATTTTGTGGAAAACACAATAACATTTGTATCATAATTTATAAAATGTGGCAGCCAGTTTTGTCCTTCCCATACTGTCTGGCTGCATTTAAGGATAAGTCTACTATTACTACTACTTAAAATAACTGTCAGGTTTCTATTTGTTGACTGAAGTATGCTATTGTTATCACAATGTTAAAATAATAATGTCTCTGGCAGCTGGTTGACCTTAATGTTTACATATAGGGTTCATAGATTTGAATCTCATCTACATGGGATTTAGTTTTTTCTTAGTGCATTTCAGTGTGCTCATCAAATACCTTACACTTGATCTCTGAAGACAGAAGAAAAGACAAAGTTCATCCACTTGCCTGCTGTAAAGCAACCCCCCCCCCCCCCATGTATAAATTATAGACTGTATAGAAAAGTCACTGGAGGTTGTTCTTTTCAAGCTAAAAGAAAAAGTAACATTGCATGTTAAATCTCTAAGATTGCTGCAAAGACAAAAAGACAATTAAGAACAGGCCTACATTTTATAACACAAAACTTTCTAGCCTTTGGGCTTTCAAGCAACAAGTCAGAAAGTGTAACAGATCCCTCTGGAGGACAACCATAATCCTGCAGCAGGTGGTTATTTTATCCTCAGTGCACTACTGCCATCATGTGCTTACAGAGGAGAAGAACACATTCTTAAGATAAATGCTGATGGTTACTTGTTGTTCCACAGCTCTTCATATGGCCACTCTGTACTGATAATTTGACATGTGTTTTGTATTAGTCCAGCAAAGAAGACTTCGCAAATCCAGCTATTTGTTTTCAAACTGATCATTCATTCAGATTTCCTTTCGGTCCCCACCCCCTTGTTTTTGTGAACATTGCAGTTGTGAAATTGTAGAGACCCTGCAGCAGCCCCCAGAGGCTGCAGTCTCCATGGCTCTCTATGTCTATTATCATGTATGCTTATACTGCCCTGATTGTAAAGCCCTTTGTGTTGCATTTCTTGAATGATAGGTGCCATAAAAATATTTTCTTAAGTTTATTTGAAATATTGTTCCACGCGCCCGCTTTTTAACTTGGAGCACCTAACCCCTTAAGGTCTTTGCACGACCCTGTTAAAATCTAAACTCTGTACTGGCATTGGTGGCAAAGAAAGTAAGATTGTGTTAAGTACATTTTATGACAATCTGACTATGAAATTATGACAATATGGAAATTCAGGGTTACCAATATTAATCCAAGTATTTAATGAAACATTTCAGTTGCCATGTTTTGGATCTAATCTCCAATTTTCATTCAACTAAAAAACAATTTTCAGTCTGGCTCCAAGTATGATATCACTATGATCAAATTTCAAAATGGATACAATTTTTTCTTTCTTTCTTTCTTTCTTTCTTTCTTTCTTTCTTTCTTTCTTTCTTTCTTTCTATCTTCTCACCTTTTTTTTCTTTACACAGTACAGTTATACATTGTAAGCCATTAGAAACATTTTTGTAGCTGGTTTATGTTGGCTTTTGCTCTTTTTTGTCTTTTAAAAAAATGTACTTTTAATATCTATTTTATTATTATTTATTACTCCAGCATGGAAACTAATCTAATCCATGCAAACCATAGGATTCAATTAATGTATTTATATGTTGCAAATGCATACAGAGATCAGTCACTGAAGAAGAGCTGATAGTTAATTTTATTATGGGTTCATCAATAGTTGTGGACATATAATAATCTCTTTACAATACAACAGAAGATCAGAAGAGCATGACAGATCACTTCAACAGAATCTCATAGTTTAAAAAATCAATAAATAAGAGCATAAATAAAACCAAATACATGTCTTCAACTTAGATATAGATTCATAAGTACTAATATTGTGTCTGCATGCGTCATGAAACACCCTCAATCATTTGTCTGTACAAACACAAGAGATCTGTTGCGGGTACGAGTAGAGTAAATGTACAGAATGACTCTATGAGGCTACTAGACCGTACTGAGGAAAGGCCCGACATAAAAAACAAGGGACTCAGGAAGCACTTTGAAGAGACCTCACGCAGACACACATGCACGCACGGACACACACGCACACGCACACGCACACGCACACACACACACACACACACACACACACACACACACACACACACACACACACACACACACACACACACACACACAGAGTGCGTCTTCCATAATGGTATTATATACATATGCAGTGCATACAAACTTTATAACAAACAGACTCTTGCACACACACACACACACACACACACACACACACACACACACACACACACACACACACACACGCACACAGTTTGAGTAACAGACCACCCTGATTTTATGGACTACATTTCCCATCTCTTCCTGAGGAAATTAAAGCACACAGAGCCCACCATTGATTGGGGTTACTTGGGTTTTCAGCAGCATTACATCCAAGGTTGTCCTATATGGAAGGGCTGCCAATTTAAATGAAACAATAAATCATGATGATCATGATGTTTATTTTCAGTTTCTGTGTGCATTATGTATGACTAAATTTCACCATAAATTTAAAAATTCTTATCATTCACATTTTTTAAAATGTATGACTACTACCAAAATAAACATTTTTATTTCTGTTGACAAAAAAATGGTCAAGTATAATGCTGGCATTCAAGCTGTCACACATGGACATTTGATGCAAATACTGAAGAAATGGTAGGAATAACAAGATGGTTTCATTATATATTAAGTCATGACATCATACAGGAAACACAAAAAACTATGTTCATGGTAATGCTTAAGAGTCCGTAAATTGGATTTCCTATGTACATTTTCAATGATAATAAACATATTGATTATTGTCAGCTTCATTGGTCCTTTTCTTATATATCTCTGATTTTTCTTGATTTGTGGGTTTTTTTTTTGTGTTGTCATATTCATTTTTCTTTTTTTCCTCAATTCTTGATTTGGAGAGGAAGTACAGTACAAGTCTATGGCTGTCATAAAGTCTAGTTTGCAATAAAATTTACATGATTTGGTAAAGTTTCTTTCAGTTTAAGAATATTCTTTTGACTTTCAATTTCATCTTCATTATCATCGTTTTATTAATCTTTGATCTTTGAGTAGACTGAATTATTTTTTAAAGAAGTTTTAAATTTTAGCAGTAATTATGCATTTTCAAATATGTACTTTCTTTAATTGCAATTTTAATTTTGACATAGATCACATGCAAAAAAAAATGTACATGAAATGTGATAAGATTTTTGTTTCAGTATTGGCAGCACTTATCTTCCATAGATTCTACCTTTTTGTTTTCATGTTTTTGACACCACAGCCTCAAAGTTTGAACATTCTCCGGCCAGTGGCTCTGTTCTGTTAGTCATCATGTCTGAAGAGTCATCAAGGCTTTTATTTGAGACACTTCCAGAGCCTAGTATACACTAAAGATTCCCAATGTGCACACTCTCCTGCTCCCCCGGTTCACATTCGTGTCATGTTGTTCCTGCCCTTCTGTTCCTCCCAAACACACAGACAGAAAGCTTGCTACTGGAACACTAAAGAAATGATTCAGTAAATGGTAAAATAAAAACAAAAAACTCTTTCAGCATCTGTATGGCCCTTTCCTCTTGATAAGAAGGGTATTTCACATTGAATATGGCTCACTGTCATTGTCACTGTCATCATCATTTAAACACAGAGGTAATTAGATCCTGTACAAAATTACACCCCCTCCCCACACACACAACTAATCTTTACAAAAGAAGAAAATAAATATTGAATACTTTCATCAACAACACATCATCATCATCATCATCATCATCATCATCATCATCTTAGAATAGCGTGTAGAATCCTGTGAATTCTACTTTTGATTCCCAAATTAGTGCTCTGGAGAAATGAATGGCAGTTATAGAAGAGGTTGTCACAATAAATGTTGGCATAAGTAGTAGGCTAATAGTATAAATGGCCTTATCACAAATAAACAACATGAAGTAGCTCTAAAAAAAGTCATCTTGACCCCAAAGATGTTTCTTTGTCACTGTTGAGACCAGGTCTGGTCCAGCTGTGGAATATGAATTATGGATTTGGAATGTGTTCTCATGGCACTTTAGAACTCTGGTCAGAAACTGTAGCAAGCCGGGCGAAATATTCACCTCTATGACCAAATTTAATCTGCTGTTGGTGTGTTCACCGCAGATGTCTCTGTGCAGTCCAAACTTAATACAAAGTTTGGTGTGCTTTATAATAGCTTCACTGTATTGTTTTGTGTTTTTTTGCATGAAGAGGGTACTCCAGCAACTTAGTAGTGCACTTGCATAAAGTTGGGGACTCAGAGGAGACAGATTTTTAAAAAGTGTGCAAAATTGAAGCTGAGATATGACATTTAGTCCTTAGTGTGTGCCAAGTTCCAAAATACTGGATCCTGCACTTTCCATAATGCAATATCAAAGCTTCTCTTTATTAGACACTTCCTGACTGATAAACACCCATAGCTTTCAAACTCTACAGCTCGGTACAGGCTTTCTCTTATATATTTTAAGTCTTTAAGCCCAAGCTGAGATAACCTCAGTGACACTGTGACATCATCAGGATGATTTTCTAAGACATATTCCAAAGCTAGAGACACAGAAGACGTTAATTAGTAGAGCTCAAAAAGAGGAGTAAACTTACTTTCATGTGTAAAGTTGCTGGAGTGCCCCTTCAAAGTGACAACAGCAGAAATGATGATATGGCTGAATTTTCATTATGAGTATCCAAAATACGAAATTTTGTTTCATTCATAGTAACAAAAACAGATATTGCAGCTCTGATATTACACCATATTAAGCTTGTTATGCAGGCCATGGTGATGGTCTGTATTATTTGTTGAACCACCAAGTAGAAAATAAAAGCACTACAATGTAGTTTCACAAGTTGAATTTTAAGAAGAAATAATTTAAACTAAGCTAAACATTTAAACTAAGCTAAGATTAATCACAATGTAAGAATACCAATAAAACATAGCAGGGGCATATGTTACAGTTCATTGATTAAATTGATACATTGATTAAATTAGTAAGTACTATATTTTTCCTTTGTGTGATTTATGTACAGGAGCCGTAGAAGTGGGCTTCCCATGTCGACAGATGATGTGCAAGGTACACTGGGTGCATTGGTTCTGGGAAGCTGTGTCCACTTTTGCCTGTTATATGCATCGTCTGTTTTCAAAATACAAAACCACTGACCAAGTGCTGGTTTTCGATGACTTTGGAGTGAGGCTGAGTTGGTCAAAGTGCATTTTGATGCTGGATGTATTGCCAACCACCTGCTTTTAATAGTTTATTGGCAGGACATATTGGCAGAAACTGATTGCAATATTCATAACTATGTTTTTATCAGTTTCTAACCACCTGAATCTAAGAATCTTCATCTTTTAATTACCTTAGAATGAGCTCTTTATATCTACACACAGAAGGTCCTCTTCCAGAGTCTGCCATGTTTTTTTCTACAGTAGCCCAGTACAGACAAACCAATCACTGGCTCAAGAAAGGACCATTAGCATTTTATGTTAGCATGTAGTATATAGCATGTAGTTCTCCTACATACTTGGCACCTGGGAGAAATTTCAGTTTGTTGCAATCTGCAACCTCACCACTAGATGCCACTAAATCCTAAACATTAGACCTTTAAGTATTTATGTTTTCATTCTTTAAATTAATCACAAAGTATTTTAATATCAGCTGCTCTGCTTGGTTTAACGCATCCCTTTAACAGTCCCTCTGGGATTTCACAGCTTGGTTTTGGGATTGTGGGATTTGGGATCTAAAGCCATCCCTTTTTAAATAGGAATTCTGAAAATTTGCAGGATAGCCCACTCAGTCTTCGTTCAGCATTGGCAGTATAAAAACAAAATCAGGGAGTGCAGCAAAATGCCAACCTAAAATGCCTGATGCACGAACTAACACAGCTGCAGCAGCTAATATCCAACAATGAGCTATAAAAAGTCCTCATAATCTTACACCAACTCTGAAATGGCTTGACTCATAAAACCTGTTAATGTTAGGTAACAGTTATCCCTGTCACTGTGTGTGTGAGACTCTGTCCCAGGCGCAGCAGTGGTCTCATGATAAACAGAGAAAGAGAGAAGCTAAGTTCAACACACTGGGTGCAGTTCTACACCGAAATGAGATTTTATCCATTTTAAATAGTCATATTTGCGGCAGTTGCAGTGATTGGACAAAATTGCAGAATTCCTGGGGTTTGACTCAATAGGCATTCATTTTTGCCATTACAACACCCTGGATGGACTGCTTTAAAAGTCAAAATCAAAGTTACATTTAGGTTTGTCACTATAAACAAGACAAGAATATTCCACATCTTATTTTTATCATCCAGCCACACTGTCATTTCTGTTCCTGTCATTTTAATGCACAGGGAAATTAATGATGCATGGACAGTTTGGGTGAAGTTAACTATTTTTCCTACTCAACCAGAGTCACAGACACTTTGACACGTGAAAACTACCTTCTCACTGGCAAAAACCCAACTTCACTTCAGTAATAAATCTCTCATCTTTAAAGATGATCTGTCAACCTTGTCTTGACAGAAGTGCTGATTGTTTCTGTAGATCTCAAGCATTTTAGCTAAGCAGCGGCTCCTGTTCTTTCATATAGCATGCACAGAAAAACGGAGACTCTGGGTAACTAGAAAAAATAGTACAATTCCCCTTGACTTATTTTCCTTTCAGAGTATAGTGTAAAATAGAACACAAGAACCAGTTAAAGTAAACCATTAGTACACACTGAGAAGTTAACCCACACACTGTTTCTTTGTATCTGAGAGCCTGGTCACACTAACATTTATGACAGCAATAATGTCCACTAAATTCATTTCAAATGAAGGGAATTATAATGAGCAGTGGATGTAGTTGTGGCATAAACTGTAAAAATAATGTATATATCCACCATGACGTCACCCATTGGTTTCTGGACTACTATTTCGAAGCCTCGGATTTGGCATTCAGCACATTCTTACTCCCAGCTCGTCACATATTGTCGCTTGGTCAGTGGACTTTAATGTCTATATATGACGCGTTATGTATCCTGGGTGCATCTGTTATTGACTTTCTGGGACGCCATGTCACTTTACGCTTGTTACATGCATTGTGCCTTTTCAAAATACTTAAAAAAACTGAGATTTACATCTAAACACATTATACATGTTAGAAAACATGTTGAAAATGTGCATAGATTGGGAACTATAGTACTGAACTGTGGAGATTGACTGTTTATCACAAATTCTGTGTCCAGGATTTTTTGGGCGGGTATAAAAGCCTGCAAGATGACACAGTGGTGCAACCAAATCAAAATGAACATTCTGTTTCAGACTGACAAACACAAAGTTCATTTTCAGGCAGGTCAGTGTCCTTGACTGATGACGACTGATGGTGTTATTAACTAACACCTCTCTCTGGTTATGAAAGCGCCACAAAAGGTTGCCTGTCTTTCATTGGTGTCTGACTTGGAAATCAGTGACCAAGCTGCAGTATTTGACGACTACAGAATGAGACTGGGTTCTGGCTGTTGCCATCTTGGATTTTTGGAGCCAGAAGTGACCATATCTGTATGAGAGGGTAGAGCTGTGGAGAAGCAAGGGATCGATCCAGCTCATAAACTGTGGTGACAGCTTGCAGACAGCGAGACAGCTCAAAATGAAGTTACTGTATGAATGAAGACTATATTCAACTGCCATTCTTATGCAATGTCTAATTAGGACAGTCTATAGTACTGAAACAATGCCTCTATTGTCATTTTGTTCAGGGAGCTTTAAATTAACTCTGGCTCCCTGGAGGCTCTTATTTGTCAACCACTGGATTCCTACTAATGGCTAGAGTCATAGCCCTTTGTGTCCAAAACTGTCTGATGGCTGTTTACACAAAGAGAAACACAGCCTCTGTATTTGTCTTTAAACAGCCAGAGGATCCTCTTATCTGCATCGCTACCAGTTTCAAATTAGACTTCTCCAACCTGTGTAAATCTTGACATGGCCGGTCAAACTATCTAACACTCTAATGAAGAAAAAATGAATTTGAACATCTTAGAATTAGAAAGATTAAGTTATTTTTTTTAATTGCCCAACTAGAGTAGCTACTTGAGAGATGCCATGACATTAATACTACACTGCACATTCAATTCAGTCTCACTCCTTCTTATAAATTATAGGGTCTTGAGTTAAATAGTAAATCTTTTAGCAGTTCCATAAAGCTCAATCCACAAAATCTATCTCTATCTTCACTAAATATTGCTTAAGTGTAAATGTACCCTGTAAAATACAAATCCAAGAGTGGATGTGCAGATCAAACCAAAAAGGGAGAAAACGTGTGACCTATGCACAAGAGGTGATCATACAAACACCAAACTCAAATCATTTCCCAACAGTATCAGGCATTATTTCCCGAGTAACAGTGTATTTGATCGTATCAGCACTTCATAATTCACTTGATGGCTTTCTATATTACACAAGCAAGGGTTAAAAGAAAACTGTTTATTTACAACTTAATATTTGTAGTTTTGGTCATCAAAAGCTGAATTGCTAAAATACAGAGGGAGCAACCACACCAGCCATCGGACAGTTTTGAAACAAATCTTTGAATATGTTGTTTTTACAAAACTTGGTTAAAACCTGCCTGGTGGCTCCTGTTCGCAGTGCCCTGTGTAGTCCATGTGAGCCGACTGCTGAGTAAAAAATGATCACAACCAATAAGAATCATGTCCAAACCTATGGAAGTACATCTACATTTGTAAAATAACCAATTTTCCATTAAAATATTGTCTCCATTTTTAGTGTTCACCATAGTGGAAGAAAATACCAGTTGATCGTTACATGAAGTTCCTAACTTCAATGAAGAATAGATGGAGTGTGGAGATCAACAGTGATCATGACGGCCTCTTCTCCAGATGGAAGAGAGAGACTCTGTTTTTATATTACAACAGCCTGCAGTTCATACAGCCACGAGACCTGAAAGAATTACCTGTGAGTGCTGATGTGTTAGTTTGTGTGAGTGTAAACCGTTGTGTGATCCAAGTGTTTTCACACTACTACTCTGTGTGTGTGTGTGTGTGTGTGTGTGTGTGTGTGTGTAGGACTGTCCATCACCTCTGTACATGTTTGTGTAGTATTACAAGACCCACAGACGAAATCTTCAACATCTACCAAAAGTCAAACCATGTCCTGTATGATCTGACCAAACCTGAAAGGCTGAATACACTCTGCCACAGTCTTCCTCCAACATTAAAGGTATACTGTGCAGGAATTGTCCAGTCCTGTTTGTAAACAGTGTCGCCAGCTAAAGTGAAAGCCAGCCACATTCACTCTGCTTGGCATATCGCCTCTCTATTTGCGTTTTTTTTGCGCTGTGTCTGCAATTTTCATAGCTTTCTCTTGGATGCATGCTGCTTATGGTTTGGCACCTGCTGCTACCTTTTTATAAAGTCCTAAACTCACCTGTGTGCTCTGCCCAGGAACAACCCATACTCATTCCCAGGACATTAAATACTGATGCTTTGACATGCCGCCTCAGTGTCTCATACCGACGCATAAAGCATCCTTTGTACTTAATTTCCACTAGCTCCAGTGAGGACGTACCCTATTGTGGAATGCATTTGATTGGATAAATGCAGTGCTAGCTGGGCGGTCCTTTTTTTTTTTTTTTTGCTTGCCTTTTCAAACTAACATAAATAACATAAATAAATAAATAATAGAAATAACATGGTGGTCTGTTATTCCATCTAAACATCCACCAAAATGTATGTCTGGAAACATCTGAGATTCAGAAATAGGCAATGCCATTTCTGAATCTTGTTTAATTTTAGAACTACATTGCCTAGTTTGACAGCTTGGTTCAAGTTTCACAAACCATCTGCATTGTGCTGGACGGACTCACTTGCATGAAAATGAAACTAGTCTACTTCATGCAAACACAGACCACAAAACACATTGCAACCCTGTCTCCAAACTCTCCGCAACACATCCTCTGTCAGTGGATCTGGTGCAAATGTGCCGCTAGTGTCTGTATGTGATACACAGCTGTTACCTGGGTGAAACCGACACATTCTCACTCTGACCTCGTCACATATCGAAGTTTCGCCATGGACTTTCCATGTTGAGATATGACCTGCAAAGTACTCTGTTGGTTGTTGATGTTCTGGGACGCAATGTGAAGTTATGCGTGTTACATGCATTGTAAAGTCTCCCCTTAGAAAATAACTAAAATAAAGGGGAGGTTCAACATCCAGTTGCATTTCTTTTCCAACATCATAGATAAGAAAATGCACACGGTATGATAATCCTAACTTATAAATCACTGTATACCTTGAAACTGGTATATTGCTGCAACCCTATGCACTATGCTGGTACAACACCGCAAATTTACGTTTTTTACCTTAAACAACAAACGCAGGTCGTAACAGTTGGGTTTAGGACTTAAGAACAGGGTTTGGCTTTACATTCATACGGGAAGTGAACACTGGCTTCCCTGGTGAAAGTCGATGGTTGCTGGACCCATCTACCACACCACTCATGTTTCACCCTTTTCATTTACTTTGTTGCCTGGCCGCATTTCACCCTGACTGCACAGGGTCCCGTTACAGAATAACATCTGATGCTGGAAGTCACTGACCAAACGGCGGTATTCAACGACTTCAGAGTGAGACTGGGTTTTAACATTGGCATACGGTACCCCTCCACCACCCTTTCCACCCACTATACAAAGAGTTGTTTGCTTGATTTATAGCATGTCCATTGTTTGCATCTTCTACATTGAAATTAGTTGGAGGCATCTCATATGCATCTCATAGAGACACTGAAGGGTGCCTTCAGTTTCGGCGTCACACACTGAGGGGGTGTGACAAAGCAAATATATATATATTGACCTGGGAATGAGAACAGGCCGCCAAGAAGTCTTGACAACAGCAAAATAAGAAAATTTGGGCAAAGGGCAGAGTCTCTGCAGATAAATACACTGCCACACACTAAGAGTGGGTCATAAGTAATGATTGAGAAGGATTACTTTTGTATTGGTCTATACATTGTTTCATAGGAAATCCTGCATTGTACACCTTTAACTAAGTAGCTGACAGAAATCTCGGCACAAAGTCTATTAAGTAGCTGTTTTAGAGCTTGTGACCATATGACATGATCCCCTCAGTAGATGGAGAAGAAGTCCTTCAAATTCCCAGAAAAAAATGAAATAATTTGTATTTTAGTTCAGCTCAGATTTCAGATTATTTTCTCATTGTGGGTTGCACATTTCTATAAAAAACATTGCAACATAACTGTAGCTGTGGCTTTATAAAAAGTTACAGCTGGTCTCAATCAGTAAAAGTTAGACACATGTATCAAAGACAGTGGTCCAACATGTAAAATCTTGGTTTATTAGAGGTTTGGACAGCTCCTACAGGTCATGGCCAACTGATGCAGACCTGTCTCCTACAAATTATGTTTACATACCACTAATCTGAAACAGCGAATATGTTTTTTTAGGGAAATATAATTATGAGCAAATTCCATTTTCTATTGCAAAATTCTAGCTGCAGAAGTGTTGACAGTGAACGCATCAGCAAAATGTTCTCTGACAACATATTTTATTTGTTTTCCACCAAAATAGGCAGTCATGCAATACATTATCCATTCATAGTGACTAAATCATTATTACTTGTATTAACTTTTTATTAACATTAAACTAAAAATCACCATTTTTCCCTAACCTTAACTAAAGTGTTTTTGTTGCCTAAACCTAACCACTAACAGGATTCTGGACACAAATCTTGAGTCATAGTCCTGCACTTTGTATGTCCATCATCCACCCCAACCAATTCCCTGCAAAACCAGCAAAGTACATAACTGTAGTTAAGAGTAACATTATCTGTGAACATAATCCAGGCTGTTACTATGAATGCAATTTAGTAATATACAGACGTAATTTCTAGGAGACACAGTTGACTGATGCTGAAGGGTACAGTATATTGGGTCTTGTGTGTCTTGGAAAGTCAAATGTACATTGGTCGCTAGGGATGTAACGCAAAGCCAATGTCCATATCTGGGGAGGGGCTGACACTGACATTTTAATTTGTCATGCACTTATAGTTTAGACTTTTTATTATATAGCCTATAAATGTCATTTGTTTTTAACTCAACACTATTCAGATGTTTTTTCTTCAGCAGCCCTGATGTTTAGGGAGCTGCCCTATCTGTGTCACATATCTGTATTTGTATCTGTATCTGGTTTATATCAGAAGCTGCTAGGAATTTTCTAGTCTGCTTCATTTTTAGTATTAAATATTTTTTAGTGCTATTTATACTCCTCATATATATATCTAAGCTCGCTCAGCCCGTTAGCACACACAGTGGGCATCAATATGTGATTACGAGGTAAATACAACACCTGTGGTACATCACTCAGACTTAATTCTGCACTGCACAACTAATCTGGTCAGAAGTGATGATATGATTCTGAAAAAAAAGAGTGAATCTGATCATTACGAGACAAGATCTGGTAAAGTTATAAGAAGCGCCTTCTTTAATGTCAGCAATATGGTCAGCACTGTAAAGAGTGAATTCAGCTGATTACAGCAAGTTGTGTTTGATGTATCTGTGTTATGACTCAGAAGAATATTACTGCACAAATGTACATTTTTCGCATCTGTTCAGACTGCAGGATCTGTGCATATCTTAATTCAGTATTCAGATTTGGTTACACCCCTATAACCTTGGTGTGGACAACCATACATTTGTATTTGTGTATGCTGTGTTTGTGTGTATTCTGCATGTCAACCCTGTGTGTATCCCTGGTAGTGTCCTCATAGCCTTGTCTGAGCCTCAGGGATGTAAATCTCGATGCTGTCAGCGCTCTCCGTAGCTGAGTTTTGCCGTACGGAAGCGGCTCTCTTGGCGGCCATCAGGCGCTTCCTGGCCTCCTGCCGCTGTTTCTCTGAGCTCTCCAGTGAGCGGTCTCTGGCCAGAGGGGGGTGGTGGTGGGGGCCCTTGGGTGGCCTTTTTGGCACTGGAGGTGGAAGCCGCCTCTCCTGGTGGTAGGGGACGGTAGGGGGGGAGGGACATTTCAGGAAAAAGACAGATATGTGTTTGTATGTGTGTATATGTGTGTATGTACCTGTGATACCCATTGTAACTACTACCTATAATGTATCTTTAGTGGCTTTTGGTTTAATATATGCCTATGCACATGTATGTATAACTGTAAGTAAAGGGGAGGCAAGATGAATCAGACATTCTGTATAGCTAGTTCTTTTTGATCATCCTCCACATTTTTAACATATTGCGTCACACGCAGCCTCTGTAATACTGCAGCAACTTCACATGCTGTTGTTTTAAAGCCTTAACTTATTCCCTCCATGTGGTGGTTCACACATTGGTTCTATTTTCTCTATGATATAAACTTTTCTTGGTTGAACAACAATCTATCTGCATGGGAACAGCTAAAATTGTACCTATTATACAAATGTATGTTTGTGTGTGACACAGTCTTGTATAGTCTGAGGCTTTCATATGCATGCAAGGTTGGTATTTTGGTGTAAATGTAATTCATTGCTTGCAAGTATCCTGTGGTCGGGTCTGTTCCTGCACCTATATTATTTTTTCATTAACTGTGCATACATAAAAAAGTGGCACCAGTTTCACTACTATGCTGATGACATAATGTCTTATCTTTCTACTGACACCACAAATGCCATTAAAGGATAATTCTGGTATATTGGGTCTTATTTTCATAATTCATCTATCATTTCTATCAGTAACAAAAACCCTGTAGTCAGCATGGTAATTGCTAAGATCTGCTGTTGTTAAAACAAAGTCTGATGGGTCAAGAAACACCAGCGGTCAGCCACTTAGAGAGGTACATGTCTACCATAAGTACAGGGGGTAAAATCTGAGGCAGGAATTGGGTCCGTAAACTGTGATGACTGTTTGAGTAATCATTTCAGTGTTCTCTCTCTTCCAAGTAAGTCCAACTAACCTGGTGATTTGTTTCCAACATGTATGATCATCTCCTTGCCCATGTTTCTTGACCTGTCTGACTTATTTTTTTTTCAAATTATTGCCATGTTCCTAGATCTCAGCATTTAACTTGCTGTCATAACTGACAGAAGGAATGAGCCAAAACCATAAATACAAGATCACAGCCCAGTTGCCAGAAGAAAATGTTCGCATTGTACCTCTCTGAAAACCATTGACATGTTACATTTGCAGGTCACATACATATTATATCAGTGTTTCTAAAGTGAGCCTACTTTGTCATCACAAGGTGGAGGGGTTGATTTGACACCTAGGCAAGATGCCTGCCAAGCTGCAGACCACTGCTGACCACTGAGCAAGACCAACAAATAATAAAACCAGTTGGGTTTTAGTGAGGAATTGCTGTGTTTTCAGTGGCTTTTTAGCCTACAAAAGGGTGTTTTTTAGTGACCGGTCACTGTATTTTTCCAGTGATGGTAGTGGCATGACAAGTGGTTGTTTTTTACAGAGACATTGCTGCATTTTCTGTGGGGATTGTGCCCCCCAAAATCACGTAATTTAAGCCAAAGCATAATATTTTCCTAACCATAACCAAAAGTGTTTGGTGCCTAAACTTAACAACACGTTAACCACAGCATTGTTGAAATGTACATTTTCAATAAATCTGCTACATAATAATGTGCAAATGTAACATATCTATGGTTTGCAGAAACATACAATGCCAACATTTATTCTAGCAATTGGACTGAAGATCCAAGTTGTAATGTGCCAGATACAAGGACCTAAAAAACTAGATGTCAAAAAATTCCTAGATTTGAAAGTTAAGTATGAGAAAATTCTGATCGCCCCTGAAACTGCTTGTGATCAAAATTCTAAATTTCTTAATATTGTCTAGCCATGACACTGCACAGCTAATTCAGAAGACAGCAGCCAGGTTCCTCATGAGAGCCAGGAGACTGAATTAGCTGCTCTGATTTTAGCTTTTGAACCACTGCACCCTGTGACATTCTGTATTCACTTATTTATTTTATTCTCATATTAATTGCTGATTTCAAAATGATACGCTGTACTGAGCTGAGCTTTTGTCCACACAAGTCTGGGATCACTTTAAGATGAACTTGAAGGGTCAGTATGGCCATCTACAGACCAGCCTGAGCACTAATGCTGAATTTCCATATTCCAGTATGTGACTATGCGTTTCCAGATGCGTAGATAGCGAAAGAGTGACCTGCCCTACTTTCCCCCTAATTGGCTAGTACTTGTTGTCTTTGTTGGTTGGGTTTGTTAGGTGTAGTCAATAGGAATAACACTGGTTATGGTTAAGGTAAGCCAATCAGAGGCAGAGTAAGGCAGGGTAGGGTGAGTCATGCTTTTGCTATACTAGGAAATGCAAATTTGCACCCAGTGCAGCTCACATTATCTGTACTGGACTGTATCGTCACAGCAAACCATTATCATCCTGACCTTCACAATATGGAAGACAAAGGTATCCCAAAAATATTAAAATGCATTACTGGGTGAAAAAGTTAGACTTGTCTCTTCCCTATCGTGTAATAAATCCCTCATGTCGTCTTTTAATATTACTTATGTTTCATGTTAGCAGACTTAACTTTTTACTGGTGTTCTAAACTTGGTTTTAGTTTAATCTCCTCTGAAACTGTTGTGTAAACAGTGTGCTCTAAGATCTATTTGTGGAGAAGGAATATTCGCCATACTCTGTCCTGTCCATCTATTTTGACTCTGGCAGCTACAACACACACATGAAAAAGCCACACACGGTGAGGTGGCCGTGGGGCGCAGAGGGAAGGAAGGGCAGAAGGAAGCGTGGACATATGGATGGAAAGACAGACATGATGGATCTACGGAGGCCCAGAGGTGTCAAGGCCCTGTGGTGTTGTTGGCATTGCAGTTATGCTGATTGATGCGTGGCTGTTTGCAAGCGCCTTCACTGTCAACACAAAAAAAGCACAAGAAAGAAAAAGACAACAATGAGAGCAAATGAGGAAGCCAGCAGAGTCAATATACACAATGATGCAAAGCCACCACAGAAACTGCTGAAAGAGAGCAACAGAGCAGAAGGAGGACATCTGAAAGAGATTTACAGATACACTTAGAGATATGCAGAAGGAAGAGTATCTGTATCACCACAGACACCAAGTCAGACAAGCATGCACTTAATCTGCACCATCAGAGAAAAGCTGAGCAGCACTGTGAGGCTAAAAACAAGGCTTTCTTTGCTTATGTCATGGTCATGTGTGTAAAGATTGTTAATTGGCCAAGATAAGCATTAGTGAGTCTATGCAAAACCTAAACTGTCTCCTTGTTCTTTTGCCACATGGATTCACCACCAAACCCCCACTTAAAGGTAGAATAAGAACATATGTGCAAATATGGTACCATTCAGAATGACTGCTGTCACTAATGCAGAGGCATGCTGAGTGCGCAACTAATGTCTGTAATCAATCATCATCAATAAAAACACATTTTTAAAAATGGAAATAAGCAGAGACATTCACCAAACTGCGTCATTGCGAGTTTTGCAAAATACAACAAAAACAAACTATGGCCATGGAGCAGGCAATGCTTTTTTGTGGTACCTGGATGAACTGTACATATATGTACTGTATATGTCTTTGGCTGATTACAGTGTGGCATCAGTCAGTGTATTCTGTCACTTCAAGCTGAATTCTGATTGGGTGGGTTGTAGCAGCAGTCAAAGCACATTGAGAATATTGCCTGAAATTGGTGACACTTTGAGGCAGGCCTTCTTTGGTCTCAAAAGCTTTGAATCAAAAGCAGGTAAACAACTTAAGATTGGTTCTCTCTGCTAACTTTAGTCTAAAGCCCCTTTCAGACATGTAATACGTAAGATGTTGTTGGCTTCATCTGTCTGTCAAAGCCAATGACAGAGGTGTCCTAACTGGCCCAAAACAATGTGGTGCACTGTTTAGAGCTGAACTTTTGTCCAATGGCCTGTTTCTATTCAACATTATCATCATAGAACGGTTCATATGATATCCTATGAAAATGCAGACACAACAGTTTGTACGATATTCTATAAATTAGTAGCCCACGGATGATGTTATGTCCTTAAAGGGACATTGTGAAGTGTTTTCAGTTGTTTATTGGCAAAAACTGATGTCTGCATTCATAAATATGTCATCATTGGTGTATTATTGCCTCCACCAACAATCTGACTTATTCTCGTAAAAGAGGAGAGAAGATTTGTTTGGACATTGTGCAGGCAAGTTGTCTGGGGGGTTCCATAACGTTTCACCATCTTGAAAATACATCTGCCAGCAAGGGACATATAGCACTACCAGGGAATAGCCCCGCGTTCGTTCACACGGTTTTGTACACCAATTTCCTATTGAAAGTCCTGGCAGAAAATCTTGAGTTTTGTGACCATCCACCATCCCAACCTGCCTCCTAACTAGACTGCTCGGACCACTTCTTTCTGTACTCCTATGAGCACAATGGTCAGGTGAATGCAACTATCCAAGATACGTGGGTTATGTTTGAATTACTGGCCCCTCATCATGTGTGATGTGTGTGAATTTGGTGCATAACTTTTTCGTTGGAAAACCTACAAACAGCAGGTAAAAGAAGCCTGTTCTATTTATTTCTGTCATTTGCTTTGAAAGCACCTCAATGGATGAGGAACAGCTGGTTCATGAAGTTGAAATGGTAATTTATCTAGAAAATACATCCTAATTTCACCACAAAAACCTAAATAAGGTGGCAGCTGGCCGATGTGAGATCAGCAGAGAGCTGAAGGTTTCTGGTCTATGACCATCGCTAATAATAACCTCCTTGCTGTCGGCTGTATTGTTTGTCATGTCCAATTAATATCACAATATAAAACACATTTGTTTACAAAGTAACACCATAGGAAAACAGCAAGTAGGCTGCTCACCCATCTTTTAAGTGGTTATGTCGTCAGTATGATCTCGAGCGCACAGCTAATAATTACATGGTTTGTTTACATGACGTCAGTGATGTTGATGAGAGCTCTGACATTACTTGATACAATAGTTGGACACTTGTTTGCCATTGGGTCGAGGTGTCATGATGTTCCACTCAGGGACAGTTACTTAGTCGAGTGTGACACCCTGTTTACCAGTCCAGTCCTATGTATGTCTTATATCAAACCGGTTTTAAAATGTTTACACCGGCCCAACCCTAGCAGAAAAAGCCACAGTACTTGGTAATATTTAGCACCTGGTGTGTGAGAAAGAACTGAGAGAAAGAGGTGAGTTAGAAATGTTTGAGAGTGCAACAGAGTGCTTTCTGTTCTCTTGCAGGCTGCATCACTGATGTACTTTTGGCATGCAAGCTTTAATTAATGACCATTGTGGGGACACTCATAGCAAACACACTGATACATTTTCACATCATTTTGATTATTTAACATCACAAGAGAGGGAATTCTCCTGCTTGATTTATAATATCTGACAGCACACAGGCACTGAATGACAGGACATTTAGTCTTGTTTGATACTTACTTGCTCACATGCTGTATTTAAAGTGATTCATTGATGTAAAAGTGACCTGGGTGCTTGTTCAGACATGCCATTAGTTTGCCATCGGATTAATGTAAAGGGATGCATTTCTGAAAGGGGCTTAAGACACTCCACAATCTTAACAGTGTATATTAGGGACCTTAAAATGAACATTTCATGCTGTTACAGTAGCTCAAGTAACTAATGATAAACAGGTACACGCCTTCATTGTGTAGTTTTTAGTAAATCTGAAGCTGACTGCCCTAAATATAAAGACCACATTTTGATTATCATTTCACAAAATTTTCTTTTTATTTCATGTTAGATACAAGCCAGGTTGGAAATTAACTTTCTGTTCACAGCCTCTGCGACTGGTGGATTCCAATTCTACCAGCCACTCAATAGATTACCCTTGTTTTTTTGGCTGGTGACTGAAGCAAATCTAGCAGCCACTTGCATATTTTACCAGCATTTAGCTGGTGCTAATTTCCAACCATGCTTTTGGGAACAGATTTTTTCCCTCTGATCCTGGTGAATAATTATCTGACTAACACAATTTGTCTTTCCATTGGGTGTACCTGAATTGATTCCAAAGCACTGGAGTGGAAGCTAGGTGAAAAACAAGACTGTTCAGTTTTAGAGTAAATGAAATTTGGAAAAAGCAGAGCAGTAAAATATCTCTTTGGGTACCAATAAACAGAAGTAATTTCTTGCCAAATGAGACATTCATATAATGACTCACATTCATAATAGCCATGAAGTGAAAGATCTAGCACAACATTAAACCTTCTATTCAGATGATGGTGTTCTCTCTGGACAACCAGTCACCATACTGGAAGTTATGTGTGTGTGTGTGTGTGTGTGTGTGTGTGTGTGTGTGTGTGTGTGTGTGTGTGTGTGTGTTGGTGTGTACCTTTCTTTCAGGGGGATCCAGGGGTCTCCAGTTGTTGGCTCTGAGCTGGTGGAGCTCATCAAACTTGAGGCTGATATTCTCGATTGACAGCTGAAGCATATCCCAAAAACCAGCCAGGTCCGAGGCCACAGGACGAGGGTGGGCTTTGGGGTTCTAGGGACAGCAGAAAAGGAAGAGAAGGAGGAGCAGAAATAGTATCAAAGCTGAAAGCCAGGGAAGAGGAAGATAATAGTTTTAAATAGATTTAAATTAAAAGGTGTAACATCAGTGTAAACAGCTGACTGCATGTTGTCAGTTTGAGAGTTTCAGACTCACCAGATTCTCCTCACACAGCTCCCTGAACTGCTGAAACTTCTGGGACATCAGTAGCTGAGCACTTCCTACAGCACTCCTCATCTTCCCGAGGACTGAGAGCAAACACACAGAATAGAGAAAGAGACTAACCTTCAGTACATCCATCTGTTCTTGAGAAAATGTACAACATGTTCTAAACACATTTTGTGCTGGTGCATTTATTTGTTTATGACTCATACCAACACCATTGCTAGACAAGTGACAACAAATACTGATGCTACATTTAGCCATTTTTGACCTTGGGGGCTTTTCTAGGAGCTCAGGAACCATGAGGCACCCTGGTACTTTATCTGGTTGTGGATATACAGTAGGCTTTAATTCCCTTCTCACAAAACAACCCTTCTCCTGAAGTTGAATTTTCGGCAGGGACTATATGGGTGGACTTTGCTGTACTGGCCGTACACTAAACACTAAGACTTATTTTTCCATGTTAATATCTGTAATGTTCTTTATAATGCGCTTTGCATTATTGCAGTGTTCACGACATGCACCCAGTGAGGAGACATTTCTTTATATTAAGGGGTTATTAAAAAGGTGGGAAGCCACTGCTCTGTGTGATTGCCTTTTCATAGTAATGTATTTCACTTTTAATTTTTTACAAATATATAATAATATACAAATGTTAGATTTCAGGGCAAATAAAATGTCGTCTTTCCTCTCAGTAACGTTCATACTTTAAACCTAGACATAACAAACGACACACACAAAGACATACTATCTTCAGGCAGGTCATTCTCCCGCTGGTCGAGCTCCATCTGTCGACACCAGCCCTCCATGCGGTCTGTCTCTGCCTGCAGCAGCTTCAGAAACCAGCGTCCATCTCTGTGACACACCGACCGCTGCACCACCTGCCATTCAAACATTCAGACTTTCACAAACATGTACCCGCATTCCCTATCATGTATCCAAGCCAGTAATGTGGAAAAATCATAAAGCTCACATAGGCTATGTCTTAAAAGTTAATACTATGCTGCCTGTTATGGATTTATAATTTGCAAGAACAAAATTCTCAGAGGGGCCTTTAAGAGACTTTAAGAAGACTAACTCACAACTTATCAAAAACGTATTTCAAGAAAAAAATGTTGCACTCTTGTAATCTTAAAAGTGTTCAGGTTTTTATCATATAATATACTTGGTGATTAGCTAGCCAGTGGGATATACACACACAGGGACTCACATGAACTAACATGCTGGGGGGATGTGACCTAATACTCTGCTAAGGACACCATTACTCTGCTATATATTTACATAGCAAATGGCTGTTGGCTGCTATATTAATGTTCTGAATGTTGCACACAAAATCTTTAAAGGCAGAAAAAAAGGATCATTGCCGTGACCCTTCCCGACCATTTCCCAATAAGGTATACAGTCCTCCTCCATTGGTTCACCTTCCTTTCTGTAAGGTCTGCAAGTCAAATAGTGGACTCATGAAACTTGTTTGAGTTTTATAATCCATAATTAATCACATTTTCCAATTTTATGTTACTGTTGCAGAGTAATACCGTTTATGAGCAGATTGATTTAAAATATCTGCACCACTACTATTTACAATGATGCAACAAATGTCAGTGCTGACTTGTTTACTGTGATGGATTTAACAACTGAAGCCATTTTCCAGAGTCTGTTAAAAGTGCACTCTGGAGTTTTAGACCCCTAGTTTTCAGATGTTATTATTTTACAGCACCTTGTACACTTAAGAAGTTCTCTCTGTCTTGGTGAACTTTCCTTCATTGCAGCCATCAATGTAACATCATCTGCTGTATAATATTCTCTTTATCTTTACTAGTGTCACCTCCCCATGACTTTTTCCCATAACGTACACATAACTTAGTGTACAGGACTCAACACAGTATAACTAAATTTTACACTGTAACAAACAAACAAGCAATTAATAATTAAATAAATAATGGAAACTAAGGGTGCCTGGAACAGTTGAGTACATTTTAATTTCTAAAACAAGTTAAACAAATTAGTTATGTAAAGTGTGGTTTTTTTTTCATGCCAGAAAAGTCTTTTTTACATAAGCATATCCATATAATTTTGGAAAAAAACTAAACATTTTTAAATAGTGACATTTTGTCATGGTATTCAAAGTGGTTATGTGGTTCAGTTTCTTATCAGTGAGACTCATGTTTTAAATCAGGCATAACTGAATTTTTGTTTATTAAAAGGTAAATTCTATAAATGCAACACAGACCTACTACTGTATTACTGTCTTTTAAACAGCCTCCATTGATGTTTTTTGTTATGCTGTGATTATAAGATAGAAAAGAGAAACTTAATATTCTAGTTAATGATGAAAACAAGCTACATTTTTAAATAGAAATAACATCCCTGAAAATACTGAAACATTTGGACAATGCAGCGCAGCTGGTCCCCTCTGCTATCAAAAACAGAGTCAGCTCACTGTTGGAAAGCATGGTTTGATTACTTGACATCATTTGATGATTTAGTATTACAAGCAACAATTTAACAAAGGCACCTTTTACACTTTACACCTCAAGTGCCTTATGCCCAAATAAATTTTATCCAATTTTATTGGATAAACCAACCAACCAACCAACCAACCAACCAACCAACCAACCAAACAAACAAACAAACAAACAAACAACCAAAAAAGATAAAAATATGCAAAATACGATTGGCCAGAATCAACCAACAGGGTCCTTTCCCCCTCACCTATGTGAGGCTGTGGCTATGTGAGCATGATGGTGTAGGCAGATATATTAATGAGAGAGATGCTAACAGCTAGCCATAAAAAAAGCTGAAAATGTGATGCAAATGTCGTCAATGATATTGGTAAATTGCTAAAAAAAATAGACAAGCAACTCCTGCTTCACTTGTGGTAGAAACAGACAGTGGTGAAGCAGGTGCAGCAAAAACACGCCAGTACAACAGTTACTAACGCTTGGCACCATACTAATGTTAGTCTTGAACTTCTGAAAGAAGAACAAACTCAAGCTCTAAGCCCCACCACTCATGCTCTGGATAATTTGTGGACTGAAAAACCCCGGCAAGTAATTTCAGCAAAGTTTCCTACTCGTCGGTTTCTCTTTCCTACTCGTCGGAAAAGTCTGTACTTCAATGTTGATGATGCGGTTCATGGTGCCAAGCTGCTGGAGGCCAAGTATACTTCAAACTTTTTATTTTTAAAAGTCGCCTCCCACTCCCACTCCACTACAGAACTTGCTGGTAAGTTAAAGTATTGTCTAATAGGCCAAGTTGTAAGAGTGAATTTATTTGTATCCTATTGGCGGTATTGCTCCATAATGGACAGTAGGTCAGTATTTTTTTCCTGGAGAACTACTTCATGTTAAATCAGATTATTTTAACCAGCAATTTGGTTTATAATGATATCCCTGGGCTGGTGGGCACCAGGGTGATTGATCTCAAGTTTTTTCTTGAAATGGAAGACTTTCCAATTAGTGCTGTAAAAGAAAATCCACATTCACTCAAGTGACTAAAGTTATTATCTTCTTCATAAGAAATACTAACTTCTGCCAACTACAAGCAAATGACAACAACTTTACTTGGAAAAAAAGCCAATCAAATCACAGTGGGACAACAGGCAATCAGCAACACTTAGAATCAAATTTGTGCCATTTGCTTTCACCCAAAGGTTTTGGGTATGCATGATGTTGTTTTCCCCTGGGGCACTTGACATTGCGAGTATGGGGCTATCCCCACAGAGTAACCTCGAATGAAACACCATTTTAAAAAATCATATCCAGTCATTGACCTTAAATTGTATGACAATAAGTTCCTCTGTACCACTGAAAGCAATATTTCTATGTTACCAGTAGAGTGGGATTGGCCCCAAATGATCTATCACCTCTGGTCATTTCTTTTAAATTTAATATGAAAATATTCATTTGTGCAACTTTAACATGTGCTTAACATTATGAAAGCATGGAGAATTAGTAATTGACTGGAATTAATTAGTCAGTGAGAACAATATTTCTGCCATGACAACTGCATTTGTAAGAATTTAATGCTGTGTTCATGTCTTGAACGTTCCTGGACCTGTTATTACAATGTCACTGAATATGCTCCCACATACCTCCAGAATAGCAGAGCTGTTGAAGTTGACATCAAGTGAGTCATCTGTTACACTGTCTATCCAGGGGTCTGGTGGGGGAAGGATGGACGGGTCAAAGCCCACATCATCATAGTCATCGGAGGCACAGGCGTGGTAGTGATTCCCTGAGCCCTGGATGCTGACGGTAGAGGTGGCAGCATCGCGGGAGTATTGTCGAGAGATGGCACCAGATGACAGGACTTCCATGTCAGTGTCTGGGGAATCTAGTGGGGTGTCAAGCAGGTCCGGCATGTCCAGATCTGCCTGGATGGAATCATGAATAAAACTCAGTAACTGACTGAATGTACGAATAGTATTTGGATTGGTGCAGGTCCGATAAGTATTTGTCTGACCACTAAAGACCCGCTTGCTTCCAAATTAAATTCAGTCTAACTGGGTCAGGTAGAACATGTAAAGCTGGCTGCATTAACATCAATCAAGAAACCAATTTTCATTTCTACGCTAATGATACTCTACTGTATGTGCCTGTGAAAGCAAATAGATGATCGTGATACTTTTTACTAGTGCTGGGCGGTATGCCCATATATTTGTATCACAGTTGGGTTTTTTTTTAGATTTTGACAATTTCACGGTATATCCTGTTTTTTGGGTTTTTTTTTGCATGACTGGGCCTCTATATAGGTTTAAAATACCTTATTCTACTGTCAGGACCACATAAAATACCTATAAAACATTTTCATGCCATTATATATATATGTATATATATATATATATATATATATATATATGTGTGTGTACTGAAGGTTATCATTACTATAAGGTTTGCTTAACCACACACAATCATACAATAAGGAAGGAAACAATGCATGAAACTGTTACAAAATGTTAAAAAAATTTGATATGTCAATAACTTAAACACTGCTTTTTTTAAAACAAAATATTTCATTGTAGTGAAACACAGTAATCAAAGCCTTTAATATGAACAGAACATTTTTATATTTCATGTACTCCTGACAGAATAAGCCACAATAAACGTATATACTCAAAGCATTTAGCAGTCAAAGAGATATTTCTCAAATACTCTACTGTATAAGTAAGAAACAAGCCAAACATTAATTCACATTACGTTATGAAGTATTATTGCACTGTTAAGACATGCCTGGAATCCTGTGTTTTAATCATTGCTCTGAGCTGCTCTTTCTCAACTGTCTATAGTGGGACCATGTCCTTGTGTAGGTGGAACCAAAGGGTCATGTGACACAAAAAGCAAGTGGAGGAGCAACATTATAAGCATAATAATACTAAGATAGACGGAGGATCCACCAACTCCCGTTTCAGTTCTTCAAAATGTACTGTAGCAATAGAACTTCTCCCAGCTATAAACAAATTGTTATGCCAACTGTCTAGCTGGCAAGCAGTACATTACTCAACATGCCATTTCGCAATGTAATTCTGTAAATGTACAATTACTTTTTTTGTTTTGTTCTAAAGTTAAAGCCATTAATAAAAAAGGTATGCAGATGATAGGGCTCCCCTCTCCCATTCAGTAAAGTGGTTCATTATGATAGTGCTTTCCTGCTTACTGAAGCACTCACGGGACTGTCCTAGTTATGCAGCTGTATGACGGTATATGAGTAATTCATATCACATGGAAAGTCAAAACTAGTGTACCAGTTCACATCACTGCTTTTTACTCACCCTCTCTTTGATCTACAGTAAATGTTAGAGATATCTAATGAGAATTCTTTTTCCCACTTACTAAGCGTTGCTAAAAGAGATTTATTTCTGTCCATGGCTGATAAAGAGACCCTGATCTATGCTTTTGGTTTGTCCAGACTAGATTAGTGTTGTTTCTGTATTTGGATCTGTTTGGGTCAACACCATATTGAATAGGTAAAGGGTAAATCGACTTGCACTTCTATAGCCCCTTTCTAGTCTTCCGACCACGCAAAGCACTTAAACAATACACGTCACATTCAGCCATTCACATGCTGGTGGCCGAAGCTACCATATAAGGTGCCACCTGCTACTCAGTTTATATGCACTCATACACAAATGGAACTTCAATGAAATACCCTTATCCTTCAAACACTGAAAAGATGTGAGAGGACCCATACAGTGGTAAACTCTCAAAAATAAGAAGACACAAAAAAATGCAGCATTCATGAAAGTACACATTATACTGGGAAGATATTTTTACATTAGATAGTGATCAGAGAATGCACCCATCTGCCAAGGCTCCACAATCCTCTAAACTGTAATTTATCAGTAGAAATATGTGTTTGGCTTTAGATGAAAACATACATATTTTGTTAACCAAGAACAGTAGACAGACAGGACAAAAAACACAAGTGCCATGGGGAAGGTAATGATTTGAGCTGAATAACTCAATAACAACAGCTGTAGTGGGAGCTTACCTGTACAGCTGCTGTCACACTGTTGGAGCGCTGGAACCGGCGATACCTGACCACAAGAGAGAGACAAACAGAAGAGACTAAACACCAAGATTTTTCCATGTCTGCTCTGTTACCAGGCAACAATTTCATGAGTCAAGGATTTATTTATTACATACTCATATTTCTCATCATTGGTTGGAATAAAATAAGGCAATTGGTTCCAGGTGACAGGTCACAGACCCTAAATGAAAAGGCCGACTTGGGCACTTTCCTGGAGCAACTGGAATATTCCATTTACATGTTAACTGACATATTCCCGTGTTTCCACGTATTCCAGAAAAGACCCCGGGCTACTGGCCTACCAGAAACGCTCTTATTTAATGCAACACTCAACCTGCGGGGGGCAGCAATATGCCTACAGGCGTCTGGTCTGCCGGAAATACAGAAGAAGAAGAAGAAGAAGAAGAAGAAGCAGCAGCAGCAGCTGTAATGTTTTTTTTCCAATATACCCTTCAATTGTGTTGTCCTACTTTAAGGTGACCAGATTTCTGAGATGAAAATCGGGGACATTTTCAGTGCGGCGGTGAAAAATCATTAAATATTATCATTATGAAATAAAAAACGGGGACAAGTACTTTTTCATGTATTTTGACTAGCTTTTATTACAAAAAAGGTTCAATCAAACAAATGAGTGACATCACCAACCATCCATCCACTGAGGAAGACAAAAATATCTTAATCTTATTAGTTTGAGTTAGGATGGATTTTTTTGGTCAAAGGTTTCAACTCATAACTGAATACTGAACTGATATTTATGACACAAAAGGTCGCAATCAAAAAAAGGGATGACATCACCGTGATCCCCTCATTCATCCACCTCCGTAGCCTCCGTCTCAGAAGCCTGGGTAGAATAAGAGCAGAGGAGAACATGAGAAAAACTGCAAGAACAGAGCCAATAGTAAGTGAATAGTTTCTTAAAGAAAAAAACATCAGTTTTGGTAATATACTTATATAATTTAGTCATTGTGCTCTTTTTTATATGCTCTCTGTAACTGCCTCTGTTTGAAATGTGCTACATCAGAGGTTCCTAAACCTTTCAAACCATGTATCACTATGTACCAAACCAAATTTCCAAAGTGCAACTTTCTACTGCAGATATGATTTTTTCATACAATAAAAATAACTGTATCCCCCATGCAACAGCATCAGAAAGGCTAAACAACATCAACAAAATGCTACTTTATTAAAATCAAACAATAGCCTACATTTATAAAGTGCACTCACAAAATAAAGAGATAATATTGTCATCTCATGGTAATCTAATATAACAAGTTACACCTTCACTAACAACAGTGACATACAAAACAGTGACATAGGGCATCATCTAATCAGATGATCTGCATTTATAACTACTAAATTCATTGGATACCCACATAGCAGTGACTGGTGTCAGTCTGACACAAAATAGGGGAGACCGGGGGCAACTGTAACAGGGGGCAATTGTAACATCTTAAATTGCCCCAATCAGAAATGAGATACAACCATGAAATTCATTATGCACTTGCTTTTTGATAATCCCTCTCTGCCTACCAAAGGAAAAACTAATGTCATGCATTTCTGATTTTATCTGCTAAGACTCATTTTTGAGGTATGAATATTTTTTTTCATCTTCAATATTTTCTTATTCCGTCTTAACCTTTAATGTCTATTAATTGAAACACATCTAGTTTTGATGACCATTTTGTTGACTATCATTTGCTATATTTGTCATATGTTAACTTTGTTGTTTGTAGCCAGCAGGCAGCTTTGTATCATGGGTGGTGAATCGGGGGCAATTGTAACGCTGTGTTACAATTGCCCCCAAGACCATTTATCGCTCTACATTTTTCGGCATAGTCCAGTGATTAAGTATTTTGCCTCTCAATCTGAGAATCTGCGAGTCAAAGTCGAGAGCCAATTTCTCATGCCCTCAAAATCTTAGGCCTAAATGTCCGTGAAAAACTTGAGCCATTTAATTAGCCTATCAGGTTAATAATAATTTTCAACTTAAAAATATTATCTAAAACGGCACCAATCAGTAAAGAGTATTCAGTCTTGTTTCTGCTTCGGCCATATTGGTCATTTTTTACCATATCGGTATCGGTTTATCATAACAATATATCAGTAGAGCTATATCGGTATGATTCTTTTTTTGATTTATGATCCAACTTCTTCACAGGTGTCAGTTAAACTGGACTTTCATTAAGTTATACACTTGCTACAAGTTGTAAATATAGCCTAAAATTAACAGTGTTGGTTACTTGTGTTTTTTATAGTGGCCCTGTAAATTGTTGAAAGAAAACAATGCGGTAAGTCTATTTTTAACTTTTTAATGTTGATGAGGCGAGTGTTTTTTATTGTTATTATACATTACTTTTATATGATATTAAATAGTTTTAACTGTATCTGCATTCTTGGGAGTTTACTTTGGTCCTTGGTATTGATATAAAGGTATTAAGTGTGTTGTTACAATTGCCCCCGTATGCGTTACAATCGCCCCCGCATGTGGGGGCGATTGTAACATTTGACTTCTAGTGTTTGAATCAATATTGTGACCCAAATGTTTTTTGTAAAGACATTTAATTACTGTTAACAAGTAGAACATAGATACAAGTTTCTTACACAAAAAAAATATCCAAATAGCTCAAGTGGTTTTTTAGTTATGACATCAAAACCAAAAAGTGTTACAATTGCCCCCGGTCTCCCCTACAGCAGTTAACACACACAACTATTAACCATTTACTTATTATTTATTTATTATTTTAACACAGTCTCAGGTCCCTACACCTCCAGGAAAATCATATGCTACCAAAGCAGTCTTCCACCTCCTCCTTTTGTAAAACTGAGCCACATACAATGTCATCACCTGGTAGTCTCACGCTAACGTTACAGCTTCACCAATGACAGATATTAAAACAGTGACATAATTTTAACGTTCACTGACTTTTATAACGTTACGTTAGGTCTTCAGTTCAGATTAAACAGACGCATTGCATGTTATAGGCCTAATCATACTTAGCCTACTTTACCTCACTTCACACACACACACACACACACACACACACACACACACACACACACACACACACACACACAGTGTCTACTGCCAGCTCACACAAAATAAATAAGTTCATACACAACATACCATTTAACACGGCCGCTGGTCTCCTCTTATCTCCTTTTTGCCACCTCTAGATTGTTGTTGTTGATGCTGCTGCGTCTGGTCGTGCTTCCTGCTAACATCTGTACATCATTCAACGTCTTTTCTGGCGATGCTTTACTGACTACCGTAATAACTGGTGTTTGAGTCTGCACGCATTTTTCCCCCATTCAATGTCAAAATCGGGGACATTTCGGGGACAGCTTTTACCAGGGACAAGTCACCCATTCGGGGGCTGTCCCCGGAAATCGGGGACGTCTGGTCACCGTACCCTACTTGCGCTTTTGCACCACAACTTAACTACAACACTCCTGCTTATCCATTTTGTCCTCAACAATGGAAGACGAGAGCGAGAAGAAAAGGCAAACGAGTGTATGGACCTTTCCTTCCAGCTTATGCCATTCACGCCAGCCAGAGCCCCCCAGAGTCCCCCAGAGTCTGTGGATGAAGGCACGAAGCCAGTTCTGCTGTTCTCCCTACTTGCCATAACCATAACAACCCAGGATTCCTTGCGAATTGAGCATGTGCAGATGTAACTGAGTATTCTGGTATGGGGCATTTTCTGATTCAGGTGTATACATGTCACAATATTCTGGTTAAAACAGGCATATGCCAGGGGTCTTATTTGGAATATTCTCCAACTGGAATATGACCTAATCGGGTTATGCACTTGTTTACATGACTCGTGTGCAATCAGAATATTGAGGATATTCCAAATAATTCAGGAATATGGTGTGCATGTAAACGTAGTCAATGAGTCCCTGAGAGGAAGGCTTTGACTGTTGTATGTGCCTATGAACCAAACAGCAGTTCAGGAGCCTCCTTGGAGTCTCTGCTTGAAAACCTGTTGCCACCAGAACCAGGCCATGGACAAGAGGTGAAAAAGCAGATGGATTGATGTATGGATAGACAGACTAAATTCTTTTAAATCAATTCCCCTGTAAAGCTGTGAAATATACTGTATTCTAGCTTAAAACAATTACTGAGTTAAAATAATTTTGTTGAATTACTATCTAGTGCATTTCAAGCATGCCAACGGGTGTACTCAACCCCTGCAACCTTGGTGTAGTTAAGCCTTTTCATACAGGCACAAATATCTTTGTGGCTTTTTCACAAAGATATATAAAAATTATTTTTATAGTGAGCATTTACAACCTTGCACACTAACACGTTGGAACACTTATTTGCTGTTGATTTCACACATGCATAAAGAGAGGACCGACCAATAAAATCCTTGAGATGTCAGATTCACCAACCAAGAATCCCACACAGTTCACACGTCCAAGTATTTGAATAGTTACTGTGAGTGCTTTCCACAGTACTGTGGATAATCTGTTGCAAAGTAGTGTCTTTTGTAATACATTAGATGACAGTTATGTAACAATACAGTTTTTTTTTCAATATACAAAGCATACACTTATTCAGTTTAGGTTCATTTAGCTAAATCAGTGCAGTGCTATTCATGAAAGCCACAATGCTCAGTCCCTGTTGAATCTGTTCCAGTTTGACTCAACACTATGGCTGTCCTGCAGGCTGTTATTGTGAGAGGTGTTGATATTTGGTCTACCTTCATTGATATAAATTAGCTGGATAAAACATTGGACCATACACCTCACTACAACAGTTTGAACAAAAACTTAAAATTACACCCTTCACAAAGGTTACTATAGCTGCTGGACCAGACATCAGCCCCAGCTGGGTATATCCAACAAACTACCAAATCTTACGGTCATGAGTTTTGAATGGCCAGTTAAGCGAGTTCAAGTAGGCTATGTGTTGCATATTCTAGGTACATTTAACTGGGAGACCTGAGGGCAGAAACAAAACATGCTGCCTTACTTTGCCTGCTACCACTACCTGGACTCAAATAAAGGAAAGAAATTAATGAATGGATGCTTTAAATATGTTAAGGTTTAATTGCAGGGTTCCAGTTCAGGAACACTGGTTGTGATTAATTCTTAAATCTTTCTTTCTCTTCCTCAGTTTGTGGTAAATAGTACAGGTTGCTGTCTGGTTTTAAAGAATTGTGGTGGTGGAAATGTGGTTTGTAAAGTAAGTACAGTGCATCATAATGTAGAAAAGCTTGAACAGAGGTCTGAAGGAAACTGTATTGAGTCCAGAAGTCAGTGAAACTGGTCCTCAGCCACATTTGTTGGAGTTTATTGCAGAGGATAACCTTGGTAGATGAGTCTGTGGGTGTTTGTTTGTGACCACAGAGAGAAAAATAATTACATGAAAGCAGGAAGCAGGAAATGACTCAGCTAGACTCAGCTAGTCTGAAGGAAAATGCACCTTATGTAGCATGACTTCAATAATTGAATACATCTTCTAATCAGATTACTATACTAAAAACTTGTCAGTAACTGATAGACTTCAACATAAGCCAGTGATCAATATCTTTTACTCAGTGATCTGATCTTGACACAGTGTGTGATCACCAGTGCAATATTCAGCAGTACAGTGACATGCAAAAGTTTGGGCACACCTGGTCAAAATTTCTTTTACTGTGAATTGTTAAGTAAGTAGAAGGTGAACTGATTTCCAAAAGGCATGAAGTTAAAGGGGAACTAATGTTTTTTTGTAAAATTTAGAGTGAAAAAAGGTAAGGAGCACCATGCAATAGTTTGGGCACTCCAAGACATTTGAGCTCTCAGATGACTTTTAACAGGGTCTCAGACCTTAACTGGCTACTGCTTGTTCACAGTCATGGTTAGGAAAGGCCACGTGATGCAAATTTCAAGGCTTTATAAATATTCTGATTCCTGAAATCTTGTCCCAACAATCAGCAGCCATGGGCTCAGCTGCCTAGTACTAAAACATAACTGATTTATAATTTTTGATTTGATAATAATTGATCATTTTATAATAATTGATGCCCACAAAGCAGGAGAAGGCCAGCCATTTCCTCAGTTCTGATGTTATTAAAAAATGGCAGTTAACAGGAACTGTGGGGGTCAAGTTAAGGGCCGGAAAACCAAGGCCATCTTATACTTATTTAGCTACTCACGGTAAATGCAATTTTGACCAGGGATGCCCAACCTATTGCATACAACTGTACATGTAAGAACATATGCATGTACTTTGGATACAACAACTGTGTGCCAAGTTATACTTTTTACCAGTCTCTACTCAAGAGACACAAAGGACAGTTGCCATTCAAAAAAGCTGATGTTTAGGTATTTAGAGATTAGAGTGGTCTAAAGCTGGAT
Organism: Epinephelus fuscoguttatus; assembly: GCF_011397635.1. NCBI lineage: Eukaryota > Metazoa > Chordata > Actinopteri > Perciformes > Serranidae > Epinephelus > Epinephelus fuscoguttatus. Next base: position 4,030,161 of record NC_064766.1, on the reverse strand, counting down.
TCATAATTGTATGTTTTGATTTATACTTAAAAGTTGGATTTCAGCCATTTACATCACTTCAGCCCTCCAGACACATTTTAAAATCCATTATAAATCTGTGGGTACAGCTTAGCCTCTCAACACAGGAGTATAAATCCAATTTAAGGTCTTGGATTTTGTACCCTCTACTAAAAGGAATTGTTTAGCAACAAAATTATCATTTGTATATCAGTTACCCACCCAGCGTTCAATTCATAAAACTTTGTTTTTCAAAAGTGGAGACAATTCTTGATGAGATAAAGTCAGGGGGGAAATCACGTAGGAAAGAAGCAAGCACTCTCAAAATAAATCCACTCAACAGGTGCACGGCCAAAAGCAGCAGAAAAAAGAAAAGGAGCCAGCACTCACAAATGTCCTTTTGGTAAATTTTATAAACCAACTGGGTGGCGTTACCAGAAACACAGACGTTTCAACAGAAGGTCTTCTTCAGTGTGTCACACTTTTACCAAAAGGACATTTGTGAGTGCTGGCTCCTTTTCTTTTTTTATGAAGTCAGAGGGGACCACATTTAACGACAGCAAAACTATATAAAATATTTCACATATCTTGTGCAGTATAATCCAAGTCTTATTTATCCAAACATATGCTCAGTACTTCCTAAACACACATGCATTTGCTAAATTCTTACTATTTAAAACACTTTTTTTTTGGCTACTCAGTGTTCTATGCAGTGTACTTCTTGGGACAATTTGGTCCTCAGATTTTGAAGCTCACAGCAACTTAATACAAAACAGTCTCTGGCTTTTGTTTGATATCTAGTGAGCAAAAAATGTTGTTGCACATTTCCAACCCGTGGTTAGAGCAGTTAGCTGGTTTACTATATTATGTGAATGTTACTGTCACACCGAACATCCCACTGAGCCTGTTCAAACTATAAAGCTTTATGAAACAAAAAGAATCATCACATATTCATATTGAACAGCCAAATCTGATTCGACTGACATAATTCTGAGTTGGATACAACAATGGGTAATTGATGTATAAATGATTGTTTTGTGGGTAAAGTGTTCCTGGCTTTAAGTCAATTTATCCATCCATCCTATACCTACATATTTCTAATCACTGTTACTGGGATGCCAGAGTCATGGATTGGTCAGGGACACACTTAGAACTGGTCACCAGTGTAGTGCAGAAATATTCAAATCAAATCAAATCAAATTTTATTTATATAGCCCTTTACAATAACCAAAAGTTACCCAAAGTGCTTTACAACAAAGCCATAAAACAGTACAGAAAAACAATACATAAAACACAGGTTTTGACTGTGGAAAGTGCCATAGTGCTGCAGGTTATTAAAAGCCTTCCAGAAGTACATAAAAATAGAACAGACAAGATAAGTACGCCCGAAAAAAAAAACAAACAAAAAAAAAAAAAAACAAGACAGTCCTAGTCAGACATTGAAAGCCAATCTAAAAAAGTGGGTCTTCAGCTTCGATTTAAAAAGGCCGAGATCAGTAGTGGTGCGAATGTCGGGGGGCAGTTTGTTCCACAGTCTGGGAGCAGCAACAGCAAAAGAACGGTCACCCCACTGTTTGTATCTCGACCTCGGGACTTCTAACAGAAGCTGACCCGAAGAACGCAGGGCCCTACCATGATCACGGATAGTTAAAATCTCAGACAAGTAGGAGGGAGCCAGGCCATTGATGGCATTAAAAACAAACAACAGAAGTTTAAAATCAATTCTAAAACGAACTGGAAGCCAGTGGAGTGACGACAGCACAGGGGTAATGTGTTCACGTCTGGACGTGCTTGTCAAAAATCGGGCAGCAGCGTTTTGTACAAGTTGGAGACGTGAAATTGAAGACTGGCTGAGGCCAACGTAAAGGGCATTACAGTAGTCCAGTCTTGAACTGATGAAAGCATGGATTGCCTTCTCAAGGTCCTGTCGACTGAGAAACGGCTTCGCTTTGGCAAGGAGACGGAGCTGAAAAAAGCTTGTTCTAACAACAGAACTAATCTGTTTATCAAATTTCAGCCCATTGTCAAATGTTACCCCAAGGTTTTTTACAGAGGGTTTAAAAAAGGGGCCCAGAGTACCACAATTTGTTGTGAAAGCATTTGACATAGGTGGCGTGCCAAATAAAATACATTCAGTTTTGCTGTCGTTCAGGTGCAAAAAGTTCTGCGCCAGCCATCGCTTTACATCGGTAATACAATCCAGCAGCTTCGTAAATGCAGTATTTTCATTGGGTCTCATGGGCAAATATATCTGCAAATCATCAGCATAAAAATGAAAAGACAGATTGTGTTTTTTTATAATTGCTCCCAGAGGTAGGATATACAGTGAAAACAGAATAGGGCCGAGGATAGATCCCTGTGGCACCCCACAAGGGAGGGATGCATGTGAAGAGCAGAGGTCACCAATCATTACGGAGAAGCTCCTATTTGCCAGGTATGACCTAAACCATTGGAGAGCAGTGCCACGGATGCCAACATACTGCTCTAGGCGAGATACAAGGACTGCATGGTCGACCGTGTCAAAAGCTGCTGTGAGGTCCAGCAGCACCAGCACAGCAGGATTCCCAGCATCCACAGACAAAGCAATATCATTGTGCACCTTTAGCAGTGCTGACTCAGTGCTATGTCGGGATCGGGAATATTGACATCATTCACTACATTAACTTACTTACGATCAATTTTTCGAGTTTTGCACTGTCGAAGGAAATGCACACAAACACAAGGAAAACATGCAGCAGGACGAGCAGGCTAACATGATGACACATCAAACTTAAATATGTTGGATAAGTGATGAGAAGTGGATCTTGGCTAATGTTTGTTTTCATCTGTCATACTGGATAGAGCCAGATCACAAAGCTTACTACCACCTGTGGATTCCTGTGGATGTTGTCCCACATCACTTCCACTGGAGACATATTAGAAAGGCATCTTGTAATGGCCAATATTAACAGGGGGAAAGATTACAGTATGCAGAATCGTTTTCAGTGGCACCTGACTATTGTTTTAAGAAAGACAATATTCATAGATTAAAGTCTTTTCCCTGCTTGCATTAAAACCAAATGTCCAGCCATCCTCATGGATATTAAATAGTCAAGCATATACAGTAGAAGGTCAACAAAAGGAAAGATAAAGAGTAAAGAAAAATGTGTGCCTCACCCTCTGTCATCCTCTACTTGCACCCCTACAGAGGTGAACTTAGATGGGTCCTCTGGGTCCGGAATCTCCTCTGGGCCATCCACCTGCAGGGGACAACCATGATAAATCTCTATAATTGCTGTGATTATGACACTGAATTGACATGTTCATATCTTCAGGCCCTTAACTCTTATCAAATATGTGAAATTTGGAGCAGATTGGCTAATGTACACTGAAGTTACAACTTCCTGTTTCGTGGAGAATAATGTGTCGCAATGGCGACTGCTTTCAATAAAAATTCATAATCTTCGTGGGGTAGCTATGTACCGTGAAGTTACCAACCACCTTGTTTCTTGGCAAAAAAGTAAATTTGATGCCTCGCCACGGTCACACAGTTTGACAAAAACTCAAGCTTTTAACAACTTTTCATGTCAAAGGTCTTTAGCTGGTACAGACAAAATTTGAAGTCAATCAGATTAAATCAATAGTAAAAGTCTGTTAAAGTATGACCCCTATAAATGACTAAAAATGCACAAAAATGGCTGACTCCCTGTTGGGTTTACGGTATAGCTCCAAGGGCTTTTTTGTACATTTAAACATGATACATGTGCACACCAATTTTGTACATCTAGGTAAAATGTACCATGGGGCTTCTTTGTTGAAGTTTTGTAGGGGGCCCTATTGAGCCTTTTCTTTGACACCCAAGCATAAGACCCATAAAATTACACATTTTTAACTAGTTCTGGTGTGTGTGCAAAGTTTTATGAGTTTTCGAGCACCTTTGGCTCTTAAAAAATGTGATTCATTTGAGTGAGAATAATAATTCATTCTGGTCCTTGCATTGTTTTCTACCATGACCCTAATAATAACATTGGTTACATCATAAGAAGCACAGCATTTTCACATTGATGTGAAAACAGTGTTAATTTGTCTATGTCTCTCCTCTATGTCTCTCCACCTCCCCTGCTGACTCATACACACCTGGATGCCTATGGAGAGACATTTTCCCTTCCTGAGTGCTTCTTTCCTGTATATATCCCGGTGGTCTTCAACAACTTGCCCCCTGCTTAGGACCGACGGAGTGGGGGGGCTGACTGTCATGGTGCTGTTACTGACATGCTGACTGGCTGGTCCGTGGACCTACATGGGAATAATGATTGCAGACATGTTTTGAATACAATATTCACAAAAGCAATGAAAATGTACAAAGTACAAAGCACTAACCTGTGCATTAGCAGCTTCTATGGCAGCTGTCAGGGCCTTCATACTGTCAATGCTCTCTGTTGAGTTACTGAGCCCTGATTGGATGGTCATGTCACCTCTGGGTCCCTCCTCTTCCATGTATGCATCCTGATTGGTTTTAGACAACATTGAACATTGCGAGTCCAAACAAATTCATATAGCCTACTTTTTTTACACTGAGCTTTATATGGTTCTTATTACAGGCTTAAGTGGTTGTCATTCCACTCAGGTGGACAACCTGGATAAAACATCAACAGGACACATCACTACAACATCACATGGCGCTTCTAATGATGACGACAGTCGCAGTCGTCGAAACTGTCAAGGTATGACAAAAACAACACTTAAGCCTGTACTAAGAACCATATCAAACTAATTGAACATTGCTTTCAAGACAAAATGTTAATATGACCACTTATATTACATAGTAATTCATTTATAATATTTGAATTAAGCTGTAAACAATGGAGGCCATGACCTCTCATATAGAATGTCTGTTACCATCTGCTATTCTGTAATCCTCAAAGCATTTGTGACCACAACTATGATGAAATTAGTAAAGTAATACATCCATTTCAAACACTGTAAACATCACTGTCCTCATACTTCCATGCATCCTTTATTTTGGCATATATGCAGCAAATAAATGGCACTAAAGGGCGGAGTCAAAAGTTTCACACAGCAACAAACGAGATGACAGCGGAGGAAGTCGCAATATAAACGGAGGTAGTGTTGTAGACAACGGTGGTCAGTGCAGCCACTGTATACTTCCCAACATGTGGATGGAGAACTCTTCTCACTATTTTTTTTTATTTTTGTCTCCTATGGTCATATCACACCTGAACTACACTGTACCTTCACCTATACCCATAATGTACATCATTTCCCAAATAGATGTGTTGGTATTCTACATGTGTTACTACATGAAGTGAATATTAACACAGTAAATATGTGTCTTTGTGTGCAGTACCTGGGCAGACTCTGTGCTGCTCTGGGCTGTGATTGAGATGTAGGGCTTGGAGGCTGTGGAGCAGGTGGAAGTTCGGGGTGGCACTGGTGGAGGTGTTTTCTTATAGGTGGTGATGCAAGATGAAACTACAAAAACAAGAGAGAGAAAGAGGGAGGGACAACAAGAAGGGGAAAGAGATAAAGTTAAGTTACATTTCTATACAGTATATGTTGTAAACAATGCACCCAGCTGATTGACAAAAAAACTCCAATTGCAACCATAAGATTACATTTTCTAATTCTACAGGTGTTGATACACAAGATCAAGTCTAACTTTACTAATTGCATGCAATTTAAACTGCACATGTGCAGCAGTGACATTCAGTTAGTTGTACCCTTGTTTACAAAATATCTGGATCCGACTCCAGCCTCACTGTGATTATGAGATCTTATTTTGTTCTCATATAAAGGCTACTGACATAAGCAAGGTTTAACAAGGTTTTTAGTTTGACTGTGAGACTCCGGTTATATGTAATCTGACATCTCCAGACCAAATCACAAATGCAAATTAGTGTATCTGCCAGAGCAAATAAAAATGAGCTCTTAATTTGTCTGGTTCCCAGGTTAGGTCTTGTGATGCTCTGGAACAAATCTGATCAGTATAGTGCAGACTATCCCTGAGTTAACCAACTCCCCTGGCAGAGCCTGAGATACACAGCATTTAATAAATATGAACACGTGTTAAAAACATTCAACATTCACATAAAACTAACGCTGAATATTTGGTTATTCACAAAATGCACACATATTATAAATCTTGACTGTGTTCAGCAAATTGGAAAACATTTATCTTACTTAAGTGTTTAAATAAGTTAGAAACAGATTTATCCAACTGAGTAGAATGTTGTGTAGCATATAATAATAACATTGTTACAGACACAGCTACATGAGTCAAATCTAATTCCAGAAGAGAATTGTTGGAGGTATTCTACAAATACAGTCCTTACCAGACAAATGACACTGGTCATTTGTTCAGAAAGTTAAAACAACCATGTTTGTGGTGTCTGTGCCGGTGTGATGACTTGTAATAATGACTTGTTTGTCAGAAACAAAGGTAGGTGTAGTGTGAAGTTCTTAGTTGGCTGGTTAGAGACTTGGAAATGCCAGAATTTGACATTTAAGACAGCAGTTTGTATCCAGTGTTAGAGGCCTTACTGTAATCACAATATATTTGTCTGTACCATAGTAATATTACACTTTACTGTTCTAAATTCAGTTATCACATTAAAGGCACTAATCAAACAATTATGTCCAAGGTTCCCACACATTTTCACGGACAAATTTTCAAACTTTTCCATGATGTTTCAAGGACCCATGCTATAATTGGATGGCAATTCACAACATGTAACACAAACAGAAGTGTATACTCAAAATGTTTAATATTTAACTTAACAGCAACCTTTACATGTAAGGTTATTCAGGCAAGATTATTGTAACAATTTACTTCTTTACACATAACAAAACTCAATGACTTTTTCAATACTTTCCATGATATTTACTAATTCCACACCTTTTTCAGGTCTGGAAAATAAGATTGTGAAATTCCTGGACTTGTCCAGGTTTTCCATGACTGTGGGAACCGTGCATGTCATTACTTGTGTTACATAAGTTTTTCAATTTTCTTCATAATAAGCCAACAAAAAAAAAAAACAAAAACACATCAACCGCTCTGACAACACTGTCTAATGTAACCATGGAGAGGCTCTTTAGCCTGGGCAGTCTGTGGTGACTCTGAGGAGGAACAGGTGGTCTGACAAATGATTTCAGGACTTCTCCTCATGAGGTATAACCACTGCTTTAGTGATAAACAAATCAAATAAGCTGGTCTAGTCTGCTATAAAAGTGGCCATGGTTTGGTGAATTCAAGTGAATTAGTTCAAGTGTGTTTGGCCTGTTCAATGACGTTCATATGCTGTTTAGATACACTTTTTTTTCCTTTGAAGTCCATCATCATCTAATGCTGTTAGAAAGGCCAGTCTTATATTATTTTAGTTGGGACAATTATATTTGTAATAGTAAAAGAAGGGCCAGCCTCATTTATTATTATTGTTTTATATATTGATTTAGTTTTATTTTGAGGCAGTTACAGCCTACTGCCAGTGCCATCTTAATTGCCTATTGATCCTTGTTGTGTGCTGATATGTGACAATGTATCTCTGCATGTTTTGGAGTAACGCAAACGTAATGTAATGAGTAATGTAGCAAATCACTTTTTATTGAGTGATTAATAATGAAATATCTAACTTAACAAATAATATTTAATATGTAATAGTTACTTTTTTGAGTAACAACCCCAATTCTGTCCATGTCCTGGTCATACTAACAATAAACTTTTTTTTTTTTTTGAACTATGACTAAGACTTTTCCCTCAACCATAAAGCTGGAAAATCAGAAAATGCTCTCCTGAATCCTTTTTGTAACTATCATGTGTTCTGGAAGGCATAAATTAATTACTTGTTGATCCAACATTAAGTTAAATGACCAGAATCCCATTTGATGTTTTTTGTTTGTTTTTACACACAAACTGCAAAACATTGTTTTTTTAGGCTAAACTACAATACTTGAAGGGGAACTCCACTGATCTAACACATCACCGTGTCCTTCCAGTTGTTGGGGAGTACTATTGCATGTGTGGAAAAAGTTGTATAAGCCCTTTGTGTCTCGAGAGGGAGCTGTGTGGGCTGAAGACTACAAGTTTCAAAAGTGAAAAAAAAAAAATCTGGGGGTGTAGACTAAGCGAGAAGTCAGACCTCTGTAGCCCGCTCCTCAGCCCTGCTGGAGATGAGGAAGCTGACTTTCTGCTTCGCCACAGTCGGTCGCTCTTCTTGCTTGCTTATTGCTCAGCTGTTATTTTTGTCGCTTTTCCTCCTTTTTTTCTAATTACACATTAAAGGAAGTTTGTTGTAACAACTAAATCATAAGGAGGCTAATTTATGACATCTCTGGTTTGTGGTTATCTGTCTCACAATATTCTCAACCCAAATAGTAACTGTGGAGGAATTATTAAGATCCTTTACTGAAGTAACGGTACTACTACCACACAATAACAAAACTCTATTACTAAAAGTCCTGCATTGAAATCTCACTTCAGCAAAAGTCTGTTAATGCAACTGGGGAAATGTATTTAGGTATTAAAAGTAAAGCTAACCAATGCAGAAAAATGTAAATTAAATTAACAAATCAATTGTAATTAAAATAATAAAAAGGAAAAGCAGCAAGTCCTCATGTTTGAGAAGTTGGAACCATAAAATGTTGTTGCACTCAAAAATGACTTAAATAATTATGTAAATACTTACCAAATAATTTTCTAATTAATCAACTAATCATTTCAGCTGCACTTGCCTATATTCCGGGTGGCACTGTGGTGCAATGGTTAACACTGTGGCCTCACAGCAAAAGGGTTCCTGGCTCGAACCTGGGGTGGGGGGATTCGAACCCTGGAATGGGGGAGCCCTTCTGTGCGGAATTTGCATGCTCTCCCCGTGTCAGCGTGGGTTTTCTCTGGGGAACTTCGTCTTCCTCACACAGTCCAAAAACATGCTGGTTAACTGGTGACTCTAATTCGACCATTGGTGTGAATGTGAGTGTGAATGGTTGTCTGTTTCTAATTGTCAACCCGGTGATAGTCTGGCGACCTGTTCAGGGTGTACCCTGCCTCTTGCACAATGTCAGCTGGGATAGGCTCCAGCACCCCCACGACCCCCAACAGGATAAGTGGTTACAGAAAATGAATAATACATAATTTGAAAACTAGTATCTGAAGTCATCCAATAACTGTATAGGGGTAAAAACTACAATTCTTCCCTCCTAAGTGTGGTAGAGTAAAAGTAGAAAGTGGCAGACCTCTCAGAATCCATGAATCAGGTGCTACACTCACTTTAGTCAGAGCTCACGTTATCAGGAAGCCACACCAGTCAATCTGTGAGATGTGATTGGCTGAAAGCAACGCACATAGTAATTTCCTAACTATGACCCTACCAATATCATTTAAGAAAAGTAGCCAAGCAAAATGGACGGTCACAAAAAAAGGAGATGGAGCAGAGAGGGAGAGAATAACTATAGGAGAAAGGTTCTTTTGCCACAGATGTAGCTAAACACTACAAAATACTGTCTTTAACTTCTTGGTCCTAAACAACTGTTTTGTTGTTTTTACAGTCAGGATTCTGACCACACCACAGCACAGAGACTGCTCCTGTTAAGATCATGAATGACATCCAGTTTAACACCGAGGGCTCTAGTTTCCCGGCACAGTGCAGGGTGGCGCAGGGTGGCGAACCCCACGCAGAGCTAGTTTCGAACAGTGCAACCCGAGGCCCGCTCAGTTTGGTAGTTTGGCAGACTGAGGTGCGCTGAGATGGGTGTGGCGTCGCAGCAGGGGGAGGTGTCAACAGATCCAGCTTGGTGCAGTGACAGTTTCGTGGCTTCGCTTAAGGTGTGCTAAAAGCTCGCCATCTGAAACCAGGTCTACTGTCAGCGCAGGGGGAGCGCACCTGGTGTAAGCCGAAGTTTGGCTGACCAGCGGACAGTGCGCACACGTCACCAAAACCTCACAGGCAGGTTTCCAGAATGTCAGGCACATTAACAATGCAATAAATACCCACAAAAAACACTATTCAATGTAACTATCTGCAATCAGCACATAAATGTATCTCTATATCGACTGTCTCGTCACATCTGATGTCAGATCAAAGGGGATTGGCACTGTTTGGCACATTTGGCACGCGTAATGGAAACCCAACCTGATTTGATTAACACAGCTACAAACTAACGAGTTCACATCCCTCTCAGCCAACCACAAACAGCTACAGCATCAAACAGGGAGTATATATTCAGCATCTGTCAAGTCTAAAGAAAAGAAACAGAGTGAGACTGCGAGAGAGAAAGAGAGAGCGCGCCCGCGCACGAGAGAAACGCAACATTGATTTACAATTGTGGTGACCTCCTCCCAGGCTACCTTTGCATCATCAGCCCATGGAGATCTGCTCGCAGTTCCGTATATTCGGACACTGCCAGCTTGGACCTCCAGGACCACAACATCAGTTTTGTCTTGGGAGAAGTTTGGCCGTCTGACACTGCTGCTATCTTCTGCCATGGTGAATTGAGTAAACTCTCATTACGCCTTCACGCGGCGCATTTAAGGGCGAGGAGAGGGGCTCATTTGATTGGTGTGATGTGAATTGGCTGTGTAAAAGGAGGAGTAGCTGCGCCAGTGCGCACGGTGTGCCAAACTTGCAAAATCCGCCTGGCCACACCCAGTTGGCGAAGCAGGTGCGCTGCGCCTCCGCCTCTCCCAGTCTGTGAAACTAAAAGCCCAACAGTTTATTTGACACAGTTGGCCTTAACATATTACTAGACAGACTGGAAAACTGGGTTGGAAATTCTAAGCCAGTACTAAACTGAGGGACAGGGACTACTTTATGTTGATCTGTAATTACACATCTGAATGTCTCGAAAAATGGTATAGAGTTCCCCATGGCTCTACTCTTGAGCCCCTTTCATTTTCAGATCTTTATACTGGCTTCCTGTGTGTCAAATTTATAACTTATACTTATAAAGCACTGACTGGTTTTGGGCCAGAATACATTTCTGATATACTGCTCCATCATGAACCATCCAGAACTCTCAGATTATCCCAAAGTCCAAACTAAACACAAAGAAACAACATTCAGTTTTCATGCACCGTATATCAAATATGCATATATGCTCCAACCATCAGTTTTATTAAATCAGGGCTGAAGACTTTTTTTTGGCACTGCCTTTTCATAAATTATGTGTGGGATTTTTTTATTCATATCCCTCTCTGCACTGTAATTGCTATCTTTGAATACCATAGGTCATGTGATGGTGATCCATTTGCTAAATAAGATGCTAAGATGTGGTTGGAAGCTCCGGAAAAAGCTAGTAAGCTGACCTTGAGGGTTTGTTTTTTTTTTTTTTCAGTAAAACAAGAGTTTAACATGATGGAAAGCTTTGTCTAATTATTGGTTTTTTAAACTGGAGTCTGTCCTCTGGTGGATCCATCACTAAGCATTGCACAACAGCAATTTCATTTCATCCATATCTACATTGATAGACAATCTATATGCCTCTGATTTAGCCAGTGCCTTCAGGTAATCCAAATATAGGGGTCATCCATATGTTTCCAGGGTTCTATGTTTCCCGGGTTCTCTGTTCCCCGCTTACACAAAAGGGTTCTATATTTCCTGCTTGGTTGAACGGGCAACGTAGAACTCGGGAAACATAGAACCTTTTTTGTGTAAGCGGGGAACATAGAACCTTTTTTGCAGGGTTAAGTGGGGAACATAGAACCTGGGAAACAAGGATATGCTCCCCAAATAAAGACGTCAAATGTCATTTATTCATGCTTGTGTGTTCAGAAATAACATGCAGCCTGAGGGGGGACATAAGCCACCTTGTTAGCTATGCAGCTAGCTGCTGATACATCTAAATATCAATGCCCAGGAAGAAAAAAGTGAGAAAAACAATACACAGCCACATAAAGCAACAAAACATATTAAAGAAGGAATAGTCTATAGAATATGTCTTATAAATTCAGGAAAATAAATATGAGATGAGTTAAATTCAACCAGTATGGGGGGAAAAACACACAAAATTCATTCTGTTACGGTACTGATTATATATGCTATCGAAGTTCAGTGTCAGCACTTAGTTTTATGATTAAGTTCAGTTGCACTTGTTTTCACAGAAATGATTTAAAGCTATATTTGGTAATCCTGTTCAGAAACACTTTCTGTTATACTGGGTGAAATGGTCCTTCCATCCTGAGAGTCGTCAATACATAATGTGTTTAGAAAAAGGAACACAGAGGTCGGAAAAAAATCCGACCTCTGTGGCAGCTGCAGGCCTGTAAAAACTCTGACCAATCTCTGCCTTTCGGTGGGAGTGGAAAGAACCAATCAGATGCCTTCATGTCTCATCCTTATATATCGCTCTGGTCCTGCCCACGCCCCCCTCTGTCCCTCCCTCCTCCCTGTGTGCACTCATCACGTGTCACCGTTGCTGGAAATATTCAGCACGCTCCTCAGCAGTAATACGAGTTAGCAGGAGAATAAGTTTGCTGAACAATGGCAGAGAAAATGCAGCCAAAAGTACCACTTCCAGCGTTACTTGTAATGGCTCGCCCCGCTATACAGGCTAAGAAAAGAAAGTCGGAGGCAGAAAAGGCTGCGACGAAAAAGGCTTTGGATAAAGTGAGAGGACAAACCAGAGTCAACATCGGTGCAGCTTTTGAATGGTGGAGACAACTGAGGTGATGCAGAGGTTGCTGTCTTTCTGGTAGACAGGTAATTATTTGTTTTGCTTCGGGGGGATTTGTTGTTTTCATGAAATATGTAACGTTAGCCAACTTAGCCACTTTTGTAGCTCATATTAGCCCAATGCTAACATTAGCTTCTCTGTCGGTGTACTGCAGGATGCGCGTTCAAGTTTGTGGGGGCGTGGAGGAGGTGCCACTTTCAAATCTTGCTAGCTCTCCAACATTACCAACTATAGCTTTAACAAGTTATTCTAAATAGCATTCATGATTATTGTAAATTTAATATTATTACTCTGTTTTTAAACTAGCATTACATTTGGTAAAGAGCTGATTAAAACTTGTTTAGGATTCGAAAACTTAAGCCCCTTTTCCACTGCACAAAAGAACTGCTAACACCCGCAAACATCCATTCTGATGTAATAAAGACTACAATTGGCATTCACACTCGAGTCAGATGACTCTGCAGTTGTCACAGGTATGTATTGGCTCTAGTTCTGATTGGCATTGATAGAAATACAACACCCAGGTGGACACATTCATTTTAGCCCCTTTTACAGGAGAAATGCAATGAAGTGCCACCACAAAAGCAGCACTCAAACATCGATCCAAATTAGTCTGCACTGAGTTTGAAAGAGAGACTCAATAAGTAAGAGATAGAAAAATTGAGGTAACCACTGTTAAGTGTTCACAGGCCCCCATGCTGCTTTCTACTGTTGACTGATCTGTTTTCTGACTTGTCCATGATATCAAATGTGACACACCAACCCCACACAGAAAGGCATACTCTTCTGCTGCAGAGTCATGTACACAGCTCTGGCCCACTGACAATGGGAAAGGAGTCTGTAGCCTATTTTTAGCAGCACATGTACACACTGTGTACATGTGCTAATTCTGGTGGAAAAGGGGTATCAAAATTTAAGACTTGGGGGTTGACTTGGGGCTTGAGTGCAAAAACTTGAGACTTAATCTTGGCTTGCAAAACTATGGCTTGGTCCCACCTCTGCAGTTTGGTCACACTGGCTTTGCTCATACTAACAGGATTACATCCACCCTCCAGGATTCATTACACCACGATGACCTTCCTTGTGTGCTTTTGAAATAACAGAAGATAAGACATGTATGTTTTTCCTGTAGCATCATGGGCTATACGGGACACAGTGGAGAAGAACACAAGCTTGGTTATGTTGGTATCTTAGCACGGGAAACTACTGTCAATAGTAGTACAGCCAGAATGCTGCAAGAAAATGTCTGATATCCTGCCAGACTTTGTGATCTGTGTGGGATACATTTATTTGTGGTTTTAGTGGGAGTTACGTGCTGGATATTTCTTGAGGTGGAAAATCTCTTTTACAAGCGGCACTTGCGAACTGTGTGCAGTAATTGTACACAGCTTCCTTAGCCCTGTCATCACAGTACTCAGCTGGGTCCTAGCTCTAAAAAGAAATGAGCTCAGCAAACACCTCTGACCTCAGACCTGGCTTTAACCATTAAGATGTCAACAATAATAGGCTGATATCAGCTGAAGTTTGAAGCTATACAGCAAACATTAGTTATAATATTTAAATATGAACTTCAATCACAAAATTCAGCATTAATAATATAACTGAGCTCAAGTCCACATTCTCTGTGAGGCCCACAAAAATCTCCAGTGGTTGGAATTATTTTTTTCTGATGCTGTGCAGTTGCAGCTCTTACTTTGGTTTGATTTCAATGTGAATCAAATATTTAAATGGGGGCACCATTCTGTTCTCTGGAAATGATGTGCAAATGCTTCCCAAAAAATATCACTGAGATCAGCCACAAGATGGCGCTGCTCACACCACGAGTCTGAGTGACTTGATGCGTGGCGCACGAGCTGTGCAAAAAAGCCTCTTGGACCATAAAAACTCATTAGGATGGATATTTTGCAAATTTGCATAATGTGACAACCAGTAAAATGAATAGAAAACCAAAACATTTTTTATAATAAATTAGCAAGATGGGTTAAAAAAAAAGTAAACTGGCCATAACTCATTTACAATTTGTCAAAACTCTTGCTTCTTCAGTATGTGTTGGGGAATAGTTGTACCAAAGCATTTTGAGCCTAGCCCATAGGGGGCGCCACATATACCACAAATGTGTACTTTAAAACCCGATGAACAGATTTTCACCAAGTTTGGTACACTTGCTCTAGGGCAGGGGCGATTGCTCTGTGACAAAAAGGGAGGCTGAACTTCCCCTAAAATTTCATAGAAGAAATGGTCAAATATGCACTATTGAATTTACATTAAAATAAGAATTTACATTGCATTAAACGTGCGCTAGGATGCGTTTAACATCATGACTATGATGTTCAAACGTCAGCTGTTTATCACCAGTTTTCAAACGTGACCTCCCTTGTCATACATTCTCGTGTCAGCACGGTGGATGCAGAGCCTCCAAGCATTCCTATGAGACAGCGCTGAGCAGGTTTTTTTCATGCAGCAAAGCGAGACGGTCATTGGATAAATGTGACAAAATCATCACTTCAAGGGAGGCTCAGCTTCCCTGGGACCTAATGGGGTGGTATGCAGGAGAGGATGCTCGGTGTATGCATGATGATTGGAGGAATTGTCTAAAAGGTCTTCTGACAGAGTGCCGTCTGGAGATCCTTATTTCCATAAGCAATATAGCTAATTTTCACCGATAAACCCATCTGAAAATCTTTGAGGTGTGTTTTGCTGTGGTTCTATGGCATGAGTGTGGTTGAAAAACGGCTTAAATTAAATGTTCCATTTGTAAGTTACTGCTTCGCTACAATATGACAAATTTTATGATGTAAACTTAAAGTGAGCTTCCCCTGTTTGAAAGACCAGCAGCCGCCACTGCTCTAGGGGCAAGTATTAACTAAGATCTTAAGTGTCATAATGATTGGTGCATGTGGGTGTAGCCTGGTTAACATTTTATGCTATATTATGCCTTTGCTCAATGTGACCTGGAATAAGTCAGAGATATGAAACTTGGCATCTTAACTGTTGAAGATGGCCTATGGCTTGATTTAAAATTTGATCCCAGTCAGCCTGATGATGGTGCTATAGCTGACAGCTACATAAGTTCAAACTTTGACAGGCCACGTCCCTCATGCCATAAGCCTGATTGACTTGTGATTTGAAACACATCTACATCTCAGTGTGCTTTAAAAAAAGCCTCTTGGACAATTGAGACCACCATGACGGAATCTTTGCTGATTTGCATACTGTAAAAAACAGTAAAATGAGTTGACTTTTCTTAATTTTGACTCAATCAAAGGCAAATTTGGTTTACAGTCTTATCATTTCTATCATAAGTAAGCAAGATCAGTCAGATTACATGGCTGCAGTTAATGAACAAACCTCGCCAAGGGAGGGGCTTGGCAGTAGTGATGGGAAGTCCGTCTCTTTTCAAAGATTTGGCTCTTTTGGCTCAGTTCCCTTAGAAGAGCCGGCTCTCATGGCTCCCAAATGGCTCTTCATTTAGTATCACTCGGAGCCTTCTATTTTAGCCTAATTTAGCAATTATGAACTGTTTGTGTGTGTTGGTAAGCAAGTTTTCATTCGAATGAATGAATGAATGAATATTTTATTTTCTTGTCTAGACATTTACATGACCCATCCCACATGGGATTATACAGACACATTAAATACAACAAAACAAACATTCCGGCTCATTGGACAGCACAATATCTACACATATGCCTCACACAAATAAATCATACTCCAGGATATATACCAACCTATCTACACACCCACAGCCACCTAACCATAAAACAAAACACAGATCCAAAGATACAAAACAAAAAAAGATGTCTGTGCAGGTTTGTTGTTGACCCTGTTCTGATGGATACTTTCATTTTACAAATTCTGCACTGCACAGCTTTTTTCAGTCTCCAATATCATTGATGTGTTTGCATTTAAATATGGCTCCCCAGTCTCTTTATCACTCTGTGTGTACCTGGCCTGTACCACTACACTACGCTGTCTTTCATATGATGGTATGATCCCAGACTGTCCTCGCATGTGAATGGCCGCATGATGTGCCCATCAAAATAAAGTCCTGCCCCTTCCTACATAGATTCTAAGCAGAGCTGTGCAGCAGTGGCTTAAGATTCATCTCTCCCCGATGGGAGTCGGCTCTTCTCATTCGCTACAAAGAATCAGTTCTTAGAGCTGGTTCGTTTGCGAACGACAGATCACTACTTGGCAGGTAATAGGCTAAAACTCAAGTTTTCTTTGACCAATTATGATTAAACTCGCTGAACCCATCTGGTATAAACATCTGAACATACAGACCAAGTATTGTTCATTGTCTCACTCCTTTAGACAGAACTGAACAAGCTGAAGTGACTTTCTTTAGTCTTGTGAAGCCAAAATCCTGCTTGCTGCTGCTGCTTGTGGCTTTGATTTTGGGCAATTGAGCTGCTTCCATTTGTTGACCCAACACATTCTCACTTTTCCCTTGTCACATACCAACATTTAGTCATGGACTTTCAATGTTAAGAAATGACGTGCAAGTTATCCTGGGTGCGTTTGTTGTTGAGGTTCTGGGACGCTGTGTCAACTTGTCTGTAAAATGCATTGTCGGTTTTCACTTGATTTCTTCCTTCACCGACAAACGCACGTGGTTATGTTTTGCCAACACACGTGTGTGGTTGGGCAATAAAAACGTGATTTGGTTTCTGAAAAAGAACAGGGTTTGCTTTACAATCTTATGGGAAGCGAAGACCTGCCTCCTGGGTGAAAATCATTGGTTGTTGCTTTCATTGTTGTCCTGTCATGTTTCCCCCTAATGCTAAACAACGCTAAATAATAACAGCGATTAGCTGACATGAAAGGATGGCTTTGTTTGTTGGTGTCTGATGCTAAAAGTCACTGACCAAGCACCAGTTTTCGATGACTTCAGAGTAAGACTGGGTTGGTCGACCGAAAATGGGCTTGAAACCAGAATTGCCAAGCTATATCTGTAATAGAAATCCAGTTAGCATTTTGGTTCCTTCAAAATGTATTTGCTATTGCTAATGAGTTGTATATAAACATCAGTTCTAGGAGACTGTGTTGGTGTGCTGTAATCACCAGGAACTCGTCTCTGTTCTCTGTTACAGATAAATCAAAGCTGTCATTACCTACATTTGCTTCTGCCTCCTCCATCCCTACCTCTGCAATACTTAGACTTAGACACACTTTGAGTGTTGGCTGTAAGGGTGCCTAAGGGCTAAACATAGAGTATGAGGATAATCCTCATAGAGGGAGGTTTTTACCCTGTAAATTTAAATTTGTAGGGAAAAAAGCCTCCTCCTGCCTCTTTTGAATCAGTCTCCCGCAGTGCTGAACCAGTCTCCTATCCTTCTGCTCGTCTCCAGACAGAGCTGGCTTGTCGTAATTTGAGTGTTTCAGCAGAATATTCAGGTTGGTTTTGGACAGGGTCAGGGCAGCTCATCACTTGGTTTCTGATGCATCAGCAGAAGGCTAAAAGTTCACTGGGGCCTCGTGTGAGAGAGGGATCTTTAGCATCTTGCTCTTGGAAGTCAACTCCTCTGACTGATACGTAATGTGTTGAGAAACTGCTTGGCTGCTTGATTGTATGTCAAAAGAGAGGTTCTGTTTTTTCTATTATCTCTTAAATTTAAATTAAAAATCTCTTAAAGTTTCCACATCAAAGTGTGTCTCCAGGTGTTGGGGAGTATGTGAGTTTGTGTCTCCAAATGGAGCTGTACGAAGTCTGATGAATGCCTTTCAGTGATGTCACATGAGTCAGCATCAGATAGGGCCAAAGACTTTTGAAAAATGAAAAAAATGTGGGGGTGTGGAGTTAGAAAGAAGTGAGCTGACCAGACCTTTTTAGCCTGCTGCCCATATCTGCTTGTGGCTAGGGGCTACAGGCAACATTAGCCTCTACTAGCATACCACACCCCAATTTCTGAAAAACAAAAAACAAAAACAAACAAACAAAAAAAAAACAACTGTGAAACTGAAGTTAATGCACTCTGATTAGCAGCATGTATTCTTTAAAGCCAGCAGAATTTAGAAATAGCAGGGAATGTCAACAGCAATTGGCACACTTTTAACAGCAGTGGCATTACGTTGTGGCCATGGGACTGGAAAAAAATCTTAGAAAGATAGCATTGCTACTAACAATGGTAGGCCCACAAGCCCAAAAGCATGCAAAATGTTTGTGTATGAAGATCAAGATGATAAAGAGAAGTTGGATAAAATAATGATAAATTTGGTGCTTTTTGCTCTCCTACAAAGAACAAAAGCTTTGAGAGACATGTATTCTGTTCTTGAATGCAGCAACAGTGGGAGTTTGGGGTCATCCCTATGTTTCCAGGGTTCTATGTTTCCCGGGTTCTATGTTCCCCACTTAACCCTGCAAAAAAGCTTCTATGTTCCCCGCTTACACAAAAAGGGTTCTATGTTTCCCGCTTGGTTGAGCGGGCAACATAGAACCCAGGAAACATAGAACCTTTTTTGTGTAAGCGGGGAACATAGAAGCTTTTTTGCAGGGTTAAGTGGGGAACATAGAACCCGGGAAACATAGAACCTTTTTTGTGTAAGCGGGGAACATAGAAGCTTTTTTGCAGGGTTAAGTGGGGAACATAGAACCCAGGAAACATAGAACCTTTTTTGTGTAAGCGGGAACATAGAACCTTTTTTGCAGGGTTAAGTGGGGAACATAGAACCCGGGAAACATAGAACCCTGGACACATAGATATGCTCCCCATTTAGATAGCTTCCTGAGAGACCTGAAGCTCAAAGCACAGTCACGGAATTTTGCTACACTGAGGGACCCCATGACAAGGTACCAAATAGTTTCTGGTGTGGAAGATAACAAGGTCAAAGAGAGGCTATTGAGGGAACAGGAGGTGACCTAGAGGGGGCCGTCAAGTTCTTAGCCAGAAAGTTGCACATGAACCAACCTCAAAGACTACAGCCAATGGCCAACCAGCACATATTTTCTGTGCCTGCGTGTGAGGAAACACCTCTCCACAGCAGCAGATGGCGGTAGTCTGAAATCATTATTCAAGAAGGGAAACCAGAAGACTGTCTTGACGCTAATTAGCCACTTAGCACATTAACAACACCATCCAAAGTTGAAAGAACACAGCATATTATCAGTGTGCCAGTGAACAATAACACAAACTATCTGTAAACATTTCTGCTAAAAAGCTCAATGGCTTAAAAAAATTATCTTACCTTATGTAACAAGTTTGTTTTGGTCTCACTCCCTCTTGACCTTAGCTCTTTACTTTCCTCACTTCCGTTTCTCTTCTTATGGGCTGAGCTGAACTGCTAATCATTGAGTGATTTCATTCACCCCTGAGCTCTGCTGTTGCAAACACTGACTCAACATGCTGAATAGCTGATGGGGGCCGACGAGGGGCAATGGTGTGGGACGCACCACACGACTAAGGCGACAGACGCTCACTGACAGCCCAACGTTAACCATTGTTCGACTATCGGCTTGGTGTGTCAGGGGCCAGGGCCTAATAAATACTCAGTTTCTACAGTTCCTTAAACAGTTTCTGCCATTATCCTCTGTGTCTAATGGGAGCTCTAATAGATTTACCAAACTGTGTGTTATCCATGCTCACACTCTTATTTCTCACTGCTGATTTAGGTGTGATAATTGGTGGTGCTGACCTTGCAGGTATGAATGTTTTTCTTGGTTGTCACTTTGTGCTGGTCATGTTCCTGCAGGCTGCTGTCCATTCTCCACCAGTTGCAGTGAATTGGGTCTCAGTTTGTTTTGGGGAAATCAGTGTTTCATTAGTTTTCATTCTCCTGTTTCTTCTGTAGATTTGTTCATTTTTGGTCTATACATATGTGTATGACCTTTGCTCTGCACATTTTTTTCGGAACGACAGCAGGTTGCCATTGGTTCTGCTGCTTCAATCTTACCCTTTCTCTTTCTCTCGCTTTAGGTGGTTCCCTTCTTCCTCGGTCAAAGTTAGTGTTTCTGCAAGATTTGTCTGTCAGTCCACTTCGTATTTTACTTCGTGCTTTAATTCATTGTCTCTTTCTTTTTTCAGGGCCACAGGGACCTGCCTAGGTGGCTTAATCACTGGTGCAACTTCCAGGGTTTACTTGAATATGGGAAACTCTATTAACACAGGCCAGTCCTGGGAATAAATCCTCATATTCACTTAAAAAGTCTGTCTCTGGTTTTTCTTCCACTCTAATAATCATCTTAACCATCCCTAGTTCAACACGAGATATATTTCCAAGTACTGCTCTCACATCCATCTTTATTACATGAAAGTCCTGATCATACGCTTTGTCCTTGTTTTGGCATTTAATTGCCTTCTGCCCTAATGGCTTCACTTGTTGCCCTTTACCATAAACCACTTGCTTTGTGAATGATTTGTTCAGTTTCTTTCCATTCAATTTCAGTGCTTCCAATTGTTTCTTAGATGCGACAGTACAGTTAGCACCTGTATCTATCAATACTGTGGGTGTCTGGTTGTTTATTTTCAGCGTTTCTTTTCAGTCATTTTTGTCTCTTCGCACATCCACTTTGACCAGCATGGTAACATGACTCATTTCTATTTCTTTCAGTTCAATAGTTTTTATAAGCATGTCATCATCACTTGCTGTGTCACGTACGATTCCTTGTAACAAATCTGTGTATATCCCTGGCATATTTTTGTATAGTGGTGACATAAGTTATAAGTTTGGTCATATGCAGAGCACTTTCTTGGCCCATGTTTATACCTGCATCTTCCACAGTCTGCTTTTGGGTTCTCTGTCTTTGTGCTTGTGGTCTCTCCCTTGTTAATTTTCTGAACTAACACTTCCAATTCTTCATTTAGCTTTTTAAGTTGACTTTAGCTCTCCTCACTAGTCAGGCAAATATCTACTGCTCTTTGAAGCATTAGATCTAGCTCTCTTTGCAATCTGCCTTGAATCTGATCGTTTGTTATGGCACATAGGCCTACAACTCTGTCTCTTATTAATGACTTTTTTAAGTTTCCAAATTCACAGACTTTCGCTGTTTTTTGGATTAGTTATGTATACATCAATGGACTTTCCCTTTCCCAAAAAAAATCGTCAAACTGAGGACTTTGACAGTATAACCAGTAATGATCCTTCCGCAGGTATGACTTTTACTTCCTCTAAAATAGTTAAGTTTGAACATCTTCTCTGCGACATGGAGTAAAGTGGCATATTTTACTTCCTCCAACTTTTATGTGATTCCACTCATGATTAGATAAATCTCAAATGTTTGAATTCACACACTACAGTTTCCAGCCAGATTTCCTTCTACGCTCAAAGTTTCTGGTGGTTTTTGTTTCTAATTTATGGGTTCTTTTTGTCTCTGACAAGTTTGCATTCCTTTAAACCATTTGGTAATAAAATCATCATTGTTCACCGCTCTATCGCATCAGAGGTGAAGTGAGTGTTGTTGTAAAGCACAATCATAATTCTTCAAAAACTGCATTGGGACATGATACGATGGATATATGAAGGTCATCTCAGTGTTGTGAAATGCAACAGAAGGGCGAGAGACTGGGTATTCCGGCCTGGAGTCAACAAAGGCATTGAAACATTGATAAGGAGATGTTAAACATGCCAGAGACATAGTTAGTTAGTTAGTTAGTTAGTTAGTTAGTTAGTTAGTTAGGTTTTATTGTGCCCAAGGGGAAATTCTTTTTCACAGCACTGTACTTGTTGGACTCAGCATGAAAAACAATGGCATACAAACACTGACACCATCAGAATATATCATACTTGTGAGCATCACATAAAAAGTAACGACATATATACAGCATATAAATATGACACAATCAACGGGGCCTGTTGTTCAGAGCAGCTATGGCTGTGGGAATCAGGCTTTTCCTGAAGCGAGCCCTTCTGCACTTCAGTGTTTTATACCTGTGTCCTGAGGGCAGCAGGGTAAGATGTTCATTTAGTGGGTGTGTGGAGTCCTGTTTTATTGAGTTTGCGATATGTGTGATGGCCCTGTTATTAAGTTCAGTGAGCTTGGGTGTGCGAAGACCGATGATTTTTGCGGCAGTGCCAGTTATGCGTGTGAGTTTAATCCAGTTTTTGACAGAGCATGGTGTGGAAACAGGTAGAACAGTACAGTATGATGGAATGAATAATGCTTTGGTACAGTAACAGCAGGAGATGTGGAGGAACAAGCAAACCAAAGAACTCATGATCATTGCTGATGTATCAACAGCACCATGGCCTAAGATAGGAATAGACTTGTCTGATTTCAAAGGTAAAGACTATCTAGTCACTGACCATTACGCAGACTTCCATAAAATAGCATTCCTATCTAACACATGCATGGCATACCAATCACAGTGGTGAGTGACTATGGACTGTGCTTCAGTAGCAGACGGTGGCAAGAGTTCAAAGAACAGTACAACTTTAAGCATGTGGCATTTAGTCCTCTGTGTGCACAGTACAACAACAGAAGCTTAAACATAGGTCATCCTTTGACAAAATAGTTTTTCACTACTATGAAGCAACAACATAGTCAGGATTAAAGGTCCTGATGGATGGAAGACAAAAGCCACCTAGAACCACAGTCATTCACTGTGACTACAGTGATCTTCAGACACAATCACCGCAGTCTTCTGAAAATACCAGAGACCGTTCAAGAAATCAGTGAGCCCACACTGAGTCTGAGTCCATCTCTCCACCTCCCACAGATACACACCAACACACATACTCCATGTTAGGCTGTGTAAGATCTATAAGAGAAATCAGAAAGCCTGAAAGACTGAATTTGTGATTACAAGACTTAATCTGACCAAATGTTGGATTGTTAAAAAAGCATGATGAGTATGTGAATGTTCAGGGCAGGCTAATGTCTCATACAGACCTGTACAAAGAAAAACGATTTATACTTGTTAGTTTATTACAACCAGGAGCTTGTGTTGCAATGACATGATCTAAAGAGAAATATGTATGATAACTTTCACCTGTCATTTGTTTGTCTACTTGTCTACCTTTAAATTTTTTGCCTGAAAGAAAGGGGGGTGTAATGATTAGGTGGTAATATACATTTGACCACAAGGTGTCAGTAGCAGTTTGTGACCTGATGACATTGTTATAAAGGGAAAGTGTTTTTACAAGAGAAGAAGACCAATGTACGTGCACCTGTAACCTGCTCACATTGTTAATAAAGGAATCATGTCATATGATATGAGAGTCAGTTAATTGCCATATGGAGACAAATACAAAATAACAACAAGAAATAGTGGTAATATAAACAAAAATAGTATAGCTGTAACAGAGGTGGTCACAGTCACCAAGGTATTTGACAAGAGAATAATCTAACCTACATTAGATGTTACTTTGTTGGTGAAAGAGTCGATGATCATTACAGTGATCTTTATAAAGATCTTATGTCAGCTTTCAGAGTGAGAGAATCTTTCTAACAACTACTAACAACTGTAGAATTTGCTGTGATTAAATTCCAGTCATAAAATGTATCAATAGAGTTGCTACAGCCCTTAACTGAAGGTCCATCTCTGGAGTTGCTGCTCTCCTTCCTCCTGGTGAAGTAGTCTCCCACAGGCAGGCAGTGAGGTGAAGGGACCACTTTGGATTTAATCCAATAAATAAACTATCAAAATACACACAGACCTAGATACTATGCATTAGCATGTCATATTTTTTTTTTTTAAAGAAATTTTGAATAAGCACTGTTTGAAATCTACATGAGATGCACAAGAGAGCCATTCAACTGAGAAAAAGAAGCAAAACATTCATAGCCCTAGATATGCATTATCACATTGACTGAAACATGGCTGTGCCTGAAATCTTTCATTTCACCACGTAAGCTTCACCATATTAACTAGACCTAACAGCAGCACTTACCACTTGTTTACATACAGCTTCTTCATATATGTTTATACAAACCTGGGAATTGAGCCTTTGGTCATGCTTCGCCATGCTGAAAATGAATAGCGCTCTGCTCTGAGCATCATGTGCAGAAAACTGAAGGGAACGTCTACAATACGACAGCATAGCAGAATACCACTCAGGCCAAAATGTTACAATGATGGCTCAGGTGCAAAATTCAAAGTAATTTTTCCATGAAATGGCAAGGCATGCAAACAAGAAAACAATAGGCTTTTGAAATATCAAGGTCCTATTGGTTGTTGATATCACTGAAAGAGAAAAGTCTTACAGTGTGTGAAAAATTCTGCAACCAATTACGCTTCCTTAACAACCAGGTCTGTGTCTCACTAAACTGAAAGTAAATTGCAAGAACTGAATTTGATTTGTAAGAAATGAATGTGGATGTATATATAGAACGTTGAATTTTCAGTGAGGATCAAATATAGTTTCAGCGCAACTAAATTCAATTTCATAATATTACATTTAGTTTCAAGTTCATTAGGATCCAGTTCCAAACTACTAATTTCAATTTCAAATTATGCCATTCAGATTCAGTTTTACAATGTCATAATTCAAAAGCAATACAAATTTAAAAAATGGGATTTAAATTTAGTTTTTTAATATTCAAATGGAGCAATTCAATTTCAAATAAATGTTTCAAATTCAGTTTCTAATGACACATTTTTCTGCCCATAGACACTGCTCTGTTAAATTTGTTTAATTTGCTGGTGCACAGGCCCAGTCATCCTATCTGAAATGAGAAGATGCCTCAAGTTGACATCATAAAACACTGCAGTGTTGCCAGAGCTAACTGTGTGGTACCTGGTCTCTGAACTAGGTGTGGGGTATGCTAAGCTCTAAATTGCAGTGGAGCTTCTCCCCACCTCCTAATTTACTTAAGCCTGGAAGTATCACTTCATATTGCTTCTCTTCTCTTCAGCCCTGAAGCAGCAGTCCGTGAAAACTTTTGCCTGAATCCCACACAAGGGCGAGTGAATTTCACATATCTGACAAGCATAACCTTTGTGGGAAACTATTTTAATTAAGATTAAATTATGCAAAACCTTTTTCTTTTTCTGACTTGCATGAGTCTCCCAGTATGGGCCATGACCTTGTGCCTTGGACATCTGTAACAGCTACACTTCCTGGCCTCTCCACTGCTCAGATACATTTATTTCCAACTTGGCCAAGTGCCATCAGCTCATTTGGCCTGCATGACCACCAGTTTCAATGTCAGGTCAATGTTAGCTGCTCTGCTACCTCCATCATGGGGAAGTGTCATAAAGCCCAAAATGTAATGCTGCAAGGGTTTTGGGGCCCTTTTCATATGGCGCTAAGACAGTGACTTCAGATTATGGCATGGAAAATAAAACTTAGCATTGAAAACAACTGAAGAACACAGACATGAGAAAAAAACAGTTGTATTGTCATTGAATAAAGTTAGACTGAAAAATAAAACATGGACAAACACTGAACCCCCCAACCGCTCAGAACGCCTGTCCATGGGCAACCCCCCTCACTTTAACATCTTTCCATTTAATGCATGTATAGGTTCTGTCTGTGCATGTGTGCGTATTTTGGGCCTGTGTGGATATGTATATGACAACGGAGTGAAAACACTGAATTTCTCCTTGGGGATTAAAAAAGTATATAAAATTTAGAAAAAAAAAATGAATTAAATATACATATTCGAAAATCACTCGAGGTGTGCTGGGGGCATGGACAGGTGTTAGGGACTAGTTTGCTGTGCAACGCAACCTCAGGTTTAGGTCAGACAATGCTGAAATCCTAAGTATGACATCACAAAACTGGGCAGGGTTAACTTTGCAGTAGTGGCTAATTTTACAATACAGAAGTGGGCATCTCACTCCAGTTATAACTCCCAAAAGACAACAGTTGCCCACTGCCCTGTATGACGCCACTCACATCCAGCTCTCAATCAGTGTCCTTCTTTAAGAGTTCATGGTGTCTCACACACACATGAAGCTCTCCAGTACAAAGAATTCAGGGATCCAAATATTTCATCTGCCAGCATCCATGTTCAAAGAGGCAGGAAATGGAGTGCAGACAAATCACTGTGTGGCCGAGTCATGGCTAAGGTAGAAGGTGTGCAGGCATAAAGTACTTATCTGTGACCAGGGTCGACAACATACAGGTAAGTAAGCGGCAACTTCTCATTCAGGAGAAACTCTGGGTAGGATGGTAGGGAAAGGACAGGAGGAGCAAAGACTAGATGGGAAAGTGCACTGCAATCAAAGATCACCTGGTCCAACATTTTGGTAGCAGACATCCAGCGCATCAGGTTCTTTGTCCAAGCTACAACCTACTACAAAGTCTGATCTCAACACCACTGTCACTGACTGGCAACTGGAAGTGGACTTGGGCCAGCAGTTGAAATTTCCAGCCTGGATAACATCAACATGGCTGTAACCAGCATGATCATCACCAAGCAATAGATCATGCTGGAACTCAAAGGCCATTGACAAGAAGCACACAAAGTATCAGGCGCTCGTGAAAGAGTACAGAAGGCAAGGCCGGTGAACTCACTGTTAGCCTGTGGAGGTCAGCTGCCGAGGACCTGCAGGGTGTTCACACTGCAAGGTGTTTACCCTACTGGGTATCACCAGGGAGGCAAAGAGGAAGTCCACCAGATCCACTACCGAAGCTGCGGAAAAAGCTACTGGGTGGCTTGGATCAAGAGGGCAGATCCGTTAGGGAATGCTGCTGGGAAGCAAGCTGGGGTCTGATCAACCCCAGCCCGATCACCAGAGCGAGGGTGTTTGATGTTGAAAGACCGGTGACCCCAGGTTCCATCATGGATGATTCATCCCCACACTAATGCAGGATATGTATTTCATCCTCATCATGAGCATTTCTGACAGCAGATTAACTGGAGAATACAGTATAGATAACTACCTCAAAGAATATATGGACTAATTAATGAGACATTCAAGGTTTGGACTGAACTGAATGAACTCTCCTTAGCCTGGCCTGTGCTCTGAGACTGCTGAAAGTCGGAACTGAGGAGAACTCACAGCTGACAAAAGCTGCTATCAAATCTTCAGTCACAACTTCAGTTGCGAAAACATCAGATCACCCTGCTGAATGCTAAGGGAGAGAGAGAAAGAGAACGACCAAGCTGCGCTGTCCCATGGGATCAGTCACATCCACGAAAACCCGTGAGCTCCCAGGAACAATATATGTGAGAACCAATACTGAATCATTCGCTGCGCTCTACCCTCCAGAGCAACTTTTATTCTGACCATCCATCTGAGTAGATGAAACTTTACCTTTTCTTGTGACCAGGGCTGATGCTGTATCATAAGGGTGATCAGGGAATTTTAAGTTGTAAGTAAGGCCCTCCATCAATACTCTCTTACTCCAGGCCATCACTAAGCTGTTGAAGATGCATTAATTCAGTTTTAACAAGTTAATAAAGGGGATGGGCAATATATTGAATATACTCAATGTATCACGTTCAGGGGCGGGCTGGAGTTGAAATTCAGCCTGGGAGCTTGGTTTGGAGAGGCCTTTTTTCTGATTGCACGACGGATGCAAGTGGAACTGTAATTTTAACACGAATACTTTATTTGCAGTATAAAAACAATCTAATGATATTAACTCCATGGGCCCTAGGCCTTTTTTGGGGTATTTTTTCTGCCTTTACTTTTAAGCTCATATCACAGTCATTATAAAGGCTACATACACATGCTATATCTTGTTTTATTTTTCAGGACAATGTGGGCTATCCAGTTTTGCCATCATTCCATGTCCTTCTATGTGCCTGTATTTTATATTAATTTTTATAAAAAAACCATCCGTGTTACTAAATTCTTACATTTTTACATGTATCTCACCATAGCAAGTTGGAAGTTGACATATTCTGCCATATATGCAGAGGGGAGACTCTCTGGAATCTGGCAATATAAGAACCATGATGCTGGGACATTCTGTCACTTCACAGCTGTCCAAAACATGTGGTTTGTGCCAGGCAGACATGATTGCCAGTATTTTTTCATTATTGCAAGAAATTCCATTGACTCATTCACAAGTCAAAAATGTGTTTTATCTGAAGGAAACATGCAATATTTACATCAAAGATAACAGAAAAATAGTCAACCAGGTACAACGATGTCCTCCAAGATAATATTTGCCACTTTGTTTGCAGTTTTTTGTTGTTGTTTTTCAGTTTCAGTTATATATTGGGGGGGGCATTTTGGGCAATGGGGGGACGTGTCCCCCCTAAATGTATATGGTGACTACTGTCAGCATGCATAATTAGGCTACAGTTATCTGCGCAGAGGTGAAGTGAGCTGGTCTTGTCATACAAAGTTTGATGGAGTGTCAACTGGACAATATGGAGATATTTGCATCTTGAAAGCCGGACTACAAATGTGGATAGACAGGGAGAAACACACGCAAGCCAATGACATGATAAGATACGATATTCCTCACTATATGAAGTGACTGATAACAAGATCTGTATAATGGGCTGTAAAGAAATTCGTCAGGTTTTTATTTTGTAGACAATTGATCTGGATTTATAGCATGATGGGATGACAGCACAATGACGTGTGTGGTATCATTGGAAAGCTCTTTTCCTGTGCTTTCATGTGATATAGTACGTGGCATTTCTGTGCCAGTCACATTCGCGAGTAATCCATCCAAGAGTAATGTGTGTGCAAAGCTGTATGAAAGCTCTGTTATTCATGATTTTAGTGTAAATTTATCTTTTTTTTTCGCTGTAAAAACACTGGACTAGCAACAAGTGCTTGATCTTGTTAGAAAGCTACGGTTCCACTGTTTCACGTAATTTGTGTGGCTTCTCGCTATGACACAAGGTCGCGCAGAAAATCCATAGAGAAGAACAGGTGTGAATTTGGATGCGCTTTATGTCTGCTAATTTACCCCGCTCCTCTTTCTTTTTTTCTTTTTTTTTAACAGGAAAACAACAGTTTAATGACTGAGCGGCTGAGCCAATCACATTTCAATAGCAACAAGGATCAGCTCAAATTGGGAGGGACCGCTCGTATCTCCCCTAATATGCAAAATATTAGATTGACCCAGTCTGACGTTACACTCTGTGCCACCTGCGGCTGCGAAGGCAAGCTGCTGCAGTCAACCGCGGCTGCATTTTATGGGGTAAAAAACGTTCCGACCACCGGCCGGTTCGGCATGGAACAGACCGGCCAGTCAGGAATAGCCTACTCCCGAACCTCCCTATGGCCAGCCCGCCCTTGATCACACTGATCCAGACCACTTTCTCCTGAGCAATAGTGTGGGCAGGTGAGCTGTGTTTCTCATCTGCAAGGCTACAGAACGCTACTATTTAGTCGTATCTTGCGACCATGGAGCACCACTGCCACTTGCAAATATTATTAATATATAGACTGAAGTGCTGTTAGCTGGTTTCCAGTTTACA
Source organism: Epinephelus fuscoguttatus (assembly GCF_011397635.1). NCBI lineage: Eukaryota > Metazoa > Chordata > Actinopteri > Perciformes > Serranidae > Epinephelus > Epinephelus fuscoguttatus. The sequence goes on along the minus strand of NC_064766.1, from coordinate 4,000,229 downwards.
GTGAAAAAATCATTACATTTAACAGCACTGCAGTAACAGTTTAACTTAATGAGACTGACAATAGCATGAACAGAGAAAGCGTGTCTTTGTACCTGTAGGGCTCCAGACCGCTAGTCAGTCACATTTTGTCACATTTTGCAACTGTGGAGCACCAGTGTAACTCGCAAATACTATTAATATATAGACTGGAGAGTTGTTAGTGTGTTTCCAGCTCACAGTGAATAGATCCTCACGATTAAAGGTGCCTCTGCAACAGCTGAACTTTCTGCTAACATCTGACTCTTGATCACAAGCTTCAAAACATCAACACTTCTGGCCTGAGACAAGCTGAGTGTTTCAAAATAAAAGCACCAGTGATTTCATTTTGATTTTTTAATAAGAGTAATACTTAGAATAATATTTAATTCAACAGTATTTTAATTAACTTTATTATGACAGTGATTTATTTATTACAACATTACTTCATTTAACTTTATTATAACAGTACTATAATTTGTTACAACAGTACTTTATTTAACTTTACTATGACAGTAGTTAATTTAATAATTTTGTATTTGAGTAGTACAGTATTTTGGAGGAAATTTTAAAATATTGCAATTTATATTGTTTATCATGATAAAGTCTAAAATATAACAATTATTCTTAAGACATATTGCCCAGCCCTAGGTTAATGTTAAAAGTTTTATCCCTTGGTGATCTCCTTTGTTTCTACAAAATTACCCATTTCACCACAATATAATTAACTGTTTTATCTGGAATACCTCAGTCCATCATGAACTGCCTATTGTTGTACTCAGCTATTCTCAATTCACTGCATTCATTTACTTATATATTCCTTAGTAGTATTATCTATATTGTTAGTAGTCAAATGAACCTTCCATTTACAAAGAATTTGTTAAGTGTTATGGTCACTGTTGATAAGAAAAGAGCTTAGTAGCAATGTTCAGACTTGAGACTACATTGACTAATCTGTTATCATTTGTCCCTTTTTGAACGGTGGTGTCACAAGGTAAATTTCAATGCAAGTTTTTAATGTATGTTTTTATGTCTGATGCCCTAAATAGAGTTTAGGCACTCTACGGCACCTTTAATACAGATTAAGGCATTATAGTTACATCAGCAAAGAAGCAAGCAGCTTATGCAAAGGAATTTGTAGACACATATAAAGACATAATTAGTAAGGAAAGAGATTTCACTTCATGTATATTGTTAAGTAATTAATAGGGGTTCTATAGAATGCCCCAGGAATGAGTCCTAAAACCAGGAAATGAGCATTTTAGCATTTTCCTACTCCCTGTTCCCTAGTCTTCACATGGGAACAGGGTTTTTAATTACATGAATGAAATAAGGTATGTGGTTAACACAAGCTGAAGAGACTTTCTTGTTTTGTTTTGCAACATAAAATGTGTCAGTTGGTTGCTAACAATGGCTAAATGAGACTACAGAATGTCATCACATTGAAAACAGCTTAACAGCCTTATTGTGGGGATGTTAAGTCAAGTGACCGTGGTGTAGTTCATTTATAGCCTAACATTAGCTTTTCACTGCTGGCGATTGCCTTTTGGCTTCAAAAATCATAGAAGTGGTGTTCATTTGTGAAGATTATCTTGCTAAAAAAAATGTCTATGTATCATTAACGTTTGTTTACCATGGAGTGTATTTTTTAGCAGGAATCAAAAATTCAATGAAAAAAAAATCCATAGGTTTTGTTGACAATGTAATCAGGGCAACGCTAAGTGGGCGCACTCTGTTTTGCTTACTTCTTGCCCTATGGCCTGCTGGTGGGTTAATCTGGCCCTGCCAACCGTATTTAAAAAAAAAAAAACAACAACAAAAAAACCTAAAAAATACACTGACTTGCCTGTTTATGAGATACACCTACCTAAGACTAATGCCTTCTCAGTCAGATCTCATTGATATGAATGAGGTGGACAGACTGTTATAAACACCTGTTAGTAAAATACACTAGACACAGCAGCACAAACTATAGCCTCCCAACTTCATAAAGGCAAGATGACAAAATTAACTGCAAACCTGTTGGATTAAACTGCCCTTGTTTTAATTGGTTGTAATAACATTAACTGATTATATAAATATACATACCAAGACTATACAGTAGATTCCTGTTGCCTTTTTGCCTTCATCTGACATTGTACAAAGGAGAGACATTGAAGGGACTGGTTATTAACCACATTCAACAAAGGTCAAACATCATACTGAGAGAAAGCATTCCAAAAATGCCTTTTGGAGCATATTACATGAAGGCTAATGTCACAGAGTCTTTTCTATGAATATGGAGAATGTTATATGGCCGATGTCAAGTGTGCCCTCAGCAGCTGAAGGGAGGACACAGACAGGGCTGGTGGGAAAGTTGGATCTGTGAGGAAGCACAAAGAGAGGAGGTGATTAACTGGGCTTACACAGCTCATCAGCCCGCTCTGCTTCTTAACTCAGGCTGACCTCGTTTAAGTTTCATTTTACTACTGGAACCTCTGACTCTGCCTTCCTCACTCTTACAGTCATGCTGGTATTCTATATTTCTTTCGCTGTGGTGGGCTCTTATCTTTAAGTCTCCATGTATTTTTTTTATCCTGCTTTTGTTTATCCTCAGATTTTTCTTTATTCCAGGTGTCTGAGCTTTCTCTTCCATACCCTATGTCTGTCTTTTTTCTAGCCAATGCTGATCTTTATTCTTTCTCTCTTTAACCACAAACATTGTTTGGCTTAAGTAGTTTCAGTGCTCTCTCCTGTCAAAGATATCAGCTGAGAACTAAAGCAGGAAACCTTTCTCTACAATGTGTGATGAGACAGGCCCCACTGATTAAGCTCTAATGGACTGCACTGTCAACACCCAAGTTAAATTATCCAATTCAAAATGACAATTTTCTTCAGTTTTGGCCTCAGAAAAAAAGCCTGTGTGGGATCTGGTCTCTCAACAAGATGTATTCTGAGGATTCAATTTCACCAGAGCTTTCTTCCAACTTCTAGTTTCTTTAAGACGCTCAGACCAGTAATGTTGAGCCCAGTTCAGACCAAAGATCACGACAAGAAGAAACCCTTTGAGAGAGTTGCAGAGAAAAGCTGCAACAGTGTGAACCGGCCGGTCTTAGCTCAACTCAAGCTGGTTGATGGTTACACCTGCAACTCAGCTGGTTCGATCACCAGCAGCAGGTTTTGGAATGCAAAGCATGTTTACTGTGTCAGCAGCCAATCAGCTAGTAGCAAAGTCAAAGTCAAGTCAAAATAACCACAGACGGCATGCTCACTTGCTATGGCAGGTGCTCTGTCCCTGCCGAGTCCTCTGTTTTCATCCTCATGGTGTGCCGTGTCAGACAGTGGGTCGCTCCTCCTGCTACCTGTATGTACTTATACCCCACACACACACATTCTCAGTGACTGATTAATTGGCACTGGTCATTTATATTATTGTGGCATATTTATTATGGATACAGTCCAGCGTTTTGTTTCTGTTTTTCACCGTTTCATAACAACTACAAATGCAACTGTATGAATAAATTAATGAATTTTGTCTTGGTAGAAATAATGAGTTGAAACAACTAAGCAAATGCCTTAATGGATGTTCTATGTGGTGGCTTATCTTTTCATGGAGACAGCATGTTTTCTCTTGGATTGTCTTGTCTTGTAGGTTAGAACTCATGTTTGATGAAAATATACCACACTGTAGATCAGTCAACAAATAAAATGTCAAATGAAGCTGTCAACATCCTGTGGTGATAATAATTCAGTTGCACAATAGGCCCAATAATTCAGTTCAGTGGACATCGGACCAACATTTATCAGCACAATCTCCAGTCGTGTGGACGTGGGGTATCTACTGTACTGTGTGACTGCAAAAGAATGTGTATGTGTGTATGTGTGTGTGTGTGTGTGTGTCCGTTTATCCTCTTGGTTAACTCTATAAGAATTCCCAGAGGAGCAGCAAATGTAGGTCATCTCCAGTTGAACACTTTGAAAATAACGACAACCCTAATACCAAACAGCCGACACCAAGTCCCCTGTGGCATCCACTCTGGTATGTTCTCATCTGAATACCACGCATGAAGACAGCCTTTTTTTGGCTTTCACAAGATTATCTCTGTGAGATTTCTGCTCCATTGTTATAGCGCGCAGCAGAGTGCAGTTATGCACGTAACTGCAACCTGAAGCGTTTTATAATTCTTCCTCCTGTTATGTGTGTGACTGCATGATGTTGTATTGCGCTGTGAGTACTGTCAAATTGCCTCTGAGCACACAGTAGTACTGTGGCTGATCTTGTGTAGACACTAGACATGGAGTAAAATTAAAAGAGTGACTGGCTTATTCCCCAAAGGGATCTCTGCAGTAAGAAGAGTTATCTACTCATGTAATCTACAGCGCTGCAGTCCAGATTAAAAAGAAAACAATAACACAATGAGGGTTGAACTGGTCCCTGTTAAATCAGTGGCCTACATTGTTTCAGGAGGAAACCTGGTTGTCTTCTTCAATCAGTGCTTCTCTGGCTTTAGCACACAAGTCTTACACATTTGCATACACACTATGGCTGTACCTGACTCAGAATTATGTCAGTCAAATCAGATTTGGCTATTGAATATAAATATTTGACAATTCATTTTTTTTCTTTCCATATTAAGTTTTCAAGTTTGAATGGGCTCAGTGGGACATTCACCTTGACAGCAACATCCATGTAATATAGTAAAAACTACTACTACTACTACTAACTACTGGAAAAAAAAAAATCAATACAGCATAGTACTGAAAACATTTGCAATACTGTATCAATACATGGACATCAAGTATCAGACTATATATATATATATATATATAATCTATATAATTTTTGCAAATACATATTTTAATACAACTTCTGGTACTAGAATAATAAAACCAATTGCTTTTTCAGTGCTGAATTTTTTTTCCTGGTGAGGTCAATAAAGGTTGTAATAAGCGGCACTTGGCAGGAAGTTCACTAAAACAAAAATGGAGGTACCAGAGAAAGAGATCAGAAATGTGGTGTTAGCATTTAAATTAAATGTTTGGACTTATTTTGTATTTTTTAACACAGAGGGAAAGACAGACTTGGATACACATGCAATTTGCAAGCAGTGTCTTATGAGATTAAATACTCTACGAACATGAGGGCTCACCTTACATTCCAGTATCCAGAGATAGCATTAGCCACTGACAGCCAAGCTAGTGCTAAACTTGCTCCACTGGAAACTCATCCATCACTGAACATACTTAGCTTAACAAAACTACCATCCCACTCTGAGAAAGCTAAGAAAATAACACAGTCCATTATGTACTTCATGTGCAAACATCTGCATCCATACAGTGTTGTTGAAAATGAAAGCTTTTGCTACATGCTAAAAACACCGGAACCCGGGTATATGACTCTGCCCCGACAATTTTTCACCAAAAAATCCATACTCGAGCTCAACAGAGAAGTGAAGTTGAGGAGTCTTTGAGTACAGCAGGAAGGGTGGCATTAACTAGTGACACCTTGACTTCAAGGTCTCACAGAGAACTGGCGACTGCTGTCTCACATTCTCCAAACTAGAGCAGTACATGAAAGTCACACTGGAGCAAACACTGCAGACCTCCTGCAAAATGCAGCACAAGAATGGGGGATTGCTGACCAAAACCTTGCTGCTGCTACTGACAATGCTTCCAACATGGGTGTTACCATTCTGTTAGCAGGATACCTGCATGTGAAGTGTTTTGCTCACGTGCTTAATCTGGCCTGGCAGAGGGCATTAAATCTGCCAACAATTCAGTTTGTCAGGTGTATGCTGCATTTCCTATGGGTTTTATGACTGTATTAGTCAGTCTGTCTGCTTTGCATCACATGATGATTAAAGTCAGATGATCAGACTGAAAATTTTATCTTATAAGGTAAAACAGATTTTGGCAAAGTTTTACCTTAGGGAAATAATTTGCAGTTGGAAAAAGGGTAATAAATCACAGTACATCACAATATATTTTATCGCAATACTCAGCATATCGCAATACATTTAAAATCACGATAATATCATATCATGACCTATGTATCATGATAATATCGTATTATGAGTCCTCAGATGATTTCCACCCCTACTAACTACCCTAACAATGGATCAGAAGTGCAACAGCATTTTTGATGGAACTAGATATCAAACTAAAGCCAGAGACTGTGTCATACTAAGTTGCTGTGAGCTGTTAATTCACCACTTCCACACCACTTGAGCAAGAAGATAATGTCATCTTGTCACCTGACGGTGCAGTCTCTCTTCCTCTGTGCCACTACAACACGTCTGCAGCCGTCTGTACCAAAGAATAGTGTGAAAGTCAAGAGTGCTTACTCTGCAGCAAAATCTAGGGAAAAAAAACTCCCCCAGAAGTACACTGCACAGTACACTGACTAGCACAAAAAAAAACTAAAATAATGGGCAGCCCTACCACACACAGACATGTTTTGTATGAAAAATTGTTTGCTGTTAAAAACACTTTTTCTTCTTTTATTTCTTTTGGAGTACTTCACCACTGACTGCAGACTATATAGGTATTTGAAATCTGTCAGTGTAAATTATTTGGTATTGATACTTTTCTGCAAACAAGAGCTTGTGAAGCAACATTCACAATACAGCACAGGATGCAAACAGTCTCCTCCAAAAGACAGAAATTAAATCCTTTTTTTTTGCAGCTCCTTGATGACTAATTTCTTCAAAGAGTTGTTGGTACATATTGTAGTATTAAAATGTTATATTTGAACATTAGAACATCCATGTTTGGAATGATGCAGGTGGCAAATGTGACTAACAGTCCATCTCATGAGACTCCACAGACAGAAATCACTTGAAAATGGAGGCCAGATAATTGTCAGCTCTCTCAAGAGAACTAGGAAGCTGATTCATTTGGCTCATCATATTATCACAGATCTGAGTACTATTATCAGGCTAAAGCTGCAGCCTGCCTGTTACTCATAATGAGCAGCCATTGATGTAACAGCCCACCAAAAAAGAAAAGAAAGTAAAATACATTTATTTTATCAACTGATTGAAGGTATCCCTGATTCAAACTGACATTAGTTATCATCGTCTTGTGAAACCAATGAATTGAAGGCTTTTATGGTTCTTGATGCACAAGTTATGCATTGGGTGAATCTTGTAAATGTGCTTGAGACATGGTAGCAGTACAAAGAAAGTGAAAAGTGCACAGTGAATACAGGAGATTCCAGACTGGCTGTTTAGTCATGGGACAGTTCTGGGTCAGTTCTGAGATTTGACAGTGACTGTTTTGTGGAATAAAAAGGCCACAGCTTTGTTCAGCTGTGCAGCCCTGAATGGTTGGCAGAACTGACTTTTTAAATTGAGCTCACTGGCCACATTTATCAAAACCAAGCCTCAACTTTTTGAGAAGGAAAACAGTGACAGCAATAGTGCACACTTCCCAACTGTGTGAGAAATGAAATACCAACACTTCAGTGAATATGGGGAAATATGTAACTGTATTCATATCACATGGACATGTTCTTAAACCCTTTGTTTATGTGGAAGGAGTATTCAACGGGAAGCCCTTAGAGGCTTCAGTTCCCCATCTATGTTCACGTCAAAGCCAAGAGACTCCATTGACAAAAAAATAATTTTAGCACTAAACACTGGAGCTATTGGTTTACCGCCGCTATGATCAGTTAAGCCCCATTTTCACCAAGCGGGCTGCTAAAGTTCACTTCAGTTCACGTGTTTTCTGTGTCCACTGTGAAAAGTTGTGGATGGTACCTATGGAGCTGTTCCTTACCGTCCCCTTTTTTGGTCACCCCTGTCCTAGAAACACTGCAGTTCGTTTATTGGTCAGTATCAGACAGTTACTCTTGCTCAGGGCTGAGCTGTGTCTGGTTTTGAGGCTTATGTAACAGCTGTTCATACTGTGGCAAGTCTTACATATATGTTTTGCAGCCTCTCGCAGCAGCTCTGAGAAAAAAATAATTTAATTCACTGGGCCGATTGCCTGTAACTTTTAAGATGGAATATTACTCAGTGCATGAGTTAAAGGGAATCCATTGACAAGTCCATTAGTTGTTAATGTCCCTCTTGGACAACATACACTTTAATTAATGAGTAGATCTTCAAGCGTTTAAAAATATATATTAATTTCGACCGTATTACAATAAAAATTTCCCTGTGCTTGTCTGAGAAGGACTAAATGCACAAACCCGTTATTTATAAATATCCCATTAAATGAGAGTCTCACTCTTGTCTGTTCTATTTTGTTCTTAAAATGTTGGTGTGCAACCCCGTTCTGTGGATGACAAATGAGATGCAGACTTTAATTTGTGTCATCGGTAATGAGGAAATACAGCCATTGCTGGACAGAGCAGTGAGTGACAACAACCCGGCCACATTTAAGAGTCCTGCTTGTGGTGGAAATGCTAAATGGACCTAGGGTCTAGGTACCATGTCTGAAGGGTTACTTTTGGTTCCAGAGACACTATACTGAAAGTTTTAGGTGGAAACATAGCTTCAGTTAGTTCAGTTTATTGTGTGACTTGGTGAATCCATGCTAATCCTTTTAAATGCCAAAGTCACAAAATAACACAAATAAAATAACTGATCGAGGCAGCGGAAGACCAGCAGCTCCTGTGTTTAGCAATCAGTCTTTTCTCATAGGAGTCTGCCTTTGAAAAGAGAGCGATATAACAGCTTCCTTTTCCCACTGGAAATCACTGTCTGACATTAAAGTAACAAAAATATTCTGAATACAGCCACTATTGACTTTTTTTTTAGTTGGGGCTGTTTTTAGATGGCTGAAATACATTTTGCTGCTACCTCCATCCACAGCAGTATATTGCTTAGTGTCTATATCGGACTCCAGCCTGCTTCTTCAAACTGGTGACATGCTGACTGACATCTACTGTAGGTAAAACACTTTTTATGGACAGGTACCCCATACAACCCTATTTCAAAAAATCAGAACTATCCCTTTAAATAAAAAATCTCATGGCCCAGGACTCTACTTTTTTGTCTCCATGTAGACCCTGGTATTAAAAGTTTGAACATACCTGTGTTAATAGCAGAAAAGACATATACAAAAGACATTCAGAACATCCATTCCTGCCTTCTAGTGGCCTACCTGTGCTGCTCTGGATGGTCCTGACGGTGGTGGCAGATGTGCGTGGTGGGGAGGATGGCAGCAAGAGCAGTGGTCTCCCTCCCTCTCCTTCCTCCTCCCCTGCACAGCCCTGGTCAATTGCCCGGACATAGCTGTGGCTTCGCATCCGAAAGCATCCTGGCATAGGCAGGGTGTCCATGGTGTCCATGCTGTCCATGGCAGCCTCCATGGCCTGGGCCTGCATTTCACTGTAGACTTGTTCACACACCTGTTCGATCTGCCCGTTCACCTCCACCTCACTCAGCTGGAGGAGGAGAGGAAAGGACATCAGAGAGGGTGCGAGCAGAGAGAGAAGAGGGGAGAAACAGGGAACAATGAAAAGAATGGACAATGGGGAAACTATCAGATACCAGAAAACAGTATACAACACTATTGTTGGTCAAAGTTTGAGCTGCAAGAAATACTTTTATTAGGGCTTAATTGCTGGTTTAATTCCTCTGTAGGACTTCTATCACTTTGCTTTGGGTCTGTCAAAATGCTGTTTGAAAGAGGAAACATTTTCAGGTTCCACTCTGGATGCAGAGCTTGATTGAGGCCTCACTAAGGCAGCTTTCCAAATAGTTAAGTACGGTTTTGTTCCCTGAGGACCTTCACTATAGACAGGTCTGCAGTGCAGCTGGGGGTGGAGCCTGTTGTCACCCCAGGGTGGCAGGCTCAATGCAGAGTCTGGCAGGTGCTTGATGCTGTCACAGTGGGCAGGGCTTGCTGTTGTTACAGGGGGCAGAGCTTGCTGTTCCAGTCAGATCTGGGCTGGAACTGCCATACATAAGCCACTGTGACCCACCACGGGTGATTTAAAAAGTAGCAGTTTGCAGCTAACTCAAAGACAATGAGAAGTGACAATGAGATTTAGGAGCTCCTTAACCTCAGAGCAGAGGACAAGATCAGCTGCCATATGACAGAGGTGGTAAATGATCGTTATTGCCATATTAATGCCATTGTTATTGTTTATAAAACACTGCTGATGCGTGGTGGTGTCACACCAGAGGCCGATGCTGTTGTGCTAAATTTCATGCCTGTCACGGCTCTTTTGCTTCCACAATGCTGGCCTGCTGTCTAAAATCACACACTGGAGTGGCATGATGCACTGTTGTTTGGTTATTCGCTCTGCATGGTGATACAGTGTGTACAGTAGGTGTTGTTTGGTAGAAAGAAAATAGTTCCTCATAAAACTGCTCTCAACAGGTCTCAACAGACACTCGAGACGGCGCGAGATCTAAACATTAATGGTGTCCCCCTCAGCTGAACTTAAATGTTAGCTAGCATCATGATGCTAGGTGAGCTGGCAGTAGATGCTTGCCTCCTTCTGGTGGATAAAGCAGGTCCCACTTACAAGGCTGTTGCCGCAGCAGCCCAGGTTCAAGTCCAGCCTGTGGCCCTTGGCTGCATGCCATCCCCTTTCACACTTGGCTGTTCTGTCCATTAAAGGCAAAATGCCCAAAAAATATCTTTGAAAAAAAAGATGCTTGCCTCCTTCTGTCATCTAGTTCCATTATATTGAAGAGAAGGCAGACATCTCGATGGCCGATATCTCCAACACTCCGCAACTCACATCAAAACTATCTAGACTGATAAATAACACTATAGTAACAGGAAAAATATGTGGTTTTGATATCAGGTTGAACTGTGCCTTTAAACTTTTGCCAAATCCTGTAGTAAGTGCGGCAAATGCATATCTCCTCTCCAGAAAAGCTTAACATGCAGTTCATTGTTATTCTTTTAGCAAAAGTATACCCTTCAATTTGTTTAATATTGACCAATAGCGGCTTCAACAGAACATTTCACATCAGCTGCAGACATTTTGGTTGTTTTCGAAAATGCCTCAACACGGCTACTCTTTCTGGTCTTCGTCACAAATAGCCTCATATTAGATAAACAGTTGTGACTGGCTCTGCACATCTCAAGACGCTGGAAATATGTCTAAAGCAGAGGGAGACCAGACGCATCTGTCACAGCCAATCACATATGAGCCCACAGACTTGTCTGGTTCCCAGGCAAGGAACAAATACCTGCTGCCTTCAGATGGCTGTGAAGAGAGTCACCAGAGTAAAAAAAAAAAAAAGGCCATCAATACAGTAGCACTAACTGTCATGACAGACAGAGCTTTAGTCTGCATAGCTGGCATTAATGCCATAACCACTGGCTGAAAATCAGCTTTATCATGTTGTAGAATAAAGTTATTGTTACTGTCACAACAATTAACTCAATCACACATATTACCAAACTTATTCATGTTTGATGAACATTTCTGTTCCAGGAAACTATTTTAGCAAATAGAAATTATAGAACAGCATTATAAACTGCTAAACAGACTCATCTGACTGAGAAAAAAAAAATACTAATTGACAGTTTTCTCCTGGTACCCATTTAGTAGGGTGCAAAATTATTATGTATAAAATTATCAGAGACTGTAGATGAAAGATACGCATCATTCCTGTTGCTGTGTGATGACTGCATGTGTTTCAATTACTCAGAAAAGACTTAAAGGGATTGTTCAAATTTTTTGAAGTGGGGTTGTATGGGGTACTTATTCATAGTCTGGGCTTGCAGTAGATGTGAGATGGCTTGCCCCCCAGTTTGGAAAAGCAGGCTGGAGTCTGATATAGAAGCTAAGCAATGTGCTGCTGTGGGGGGTCAGCAACAAAAACTATTTTAGCCACCTAAAAAAATCAATATCAGTTTAAGTGAATGCTATACTGAGAGTATTTTTACTGCTTTATCTCTCTGTCAGACAGTACTTTCTGACAGGAAAGCTGTTAACCCTTTCAATTCCCCATATATGCTCTTGTCAAAGCCACCCGACTCCTGAACCTCAGAGCTGTCAGTCTACCACTGCTTCGATCACTTAGTTAGTTTTTGTCATTGTGTTACTTTAGTGAACCCGTCCTTACCCTTTTTAACACCAAAGTCATACAATAACACAAACAAAATAACTGGTCGAGGCAGTGGTGAAAATCACTGTCTGACGTTAGGGTGAAGCAGTGAAAATACTCTCAATATAACTTACATTTAAACTAATAATATTTTTTTTAGGTGGGACTCTTTTTATGTGGCTGAAATATGATTTGTTGCTTATCCTGTCCACAGCAGGACATTGTTTAGCTTCCATGTCAGACTCCAGCCTGCTTCTCCAAACTAGGGGCACACTGACTGACGTACTGTATGTAATATACAGTCTATGGTACCCCATATAGCCCCATTTCAAAAAAACTGAATTGACCCTTAAAAATTTTGCAAGTTGTTGTGGGAAACTCACTCATCAAACATCAGTATCCACACTCCATTGGACTACGCTCATGTCGATGATATTATTGGCAAGACTCAATAACATAAATAAGTAAATACATATTGTGGCACATAACAATCTTCAAAAAAAAAACCAAAAACCCAAAAACAACAAAAAAAAACACAATGTAAGGCAAACAGAAAAGTTTTTTGATTTTAGAATTTTAGAGAGACAACTAAAGCCATGAAAATTGCCCTGCATCTGTGATAAGAGGATGTCTGAGGAAGTTTTTAACTCAAATGCAATTTCAAGCCAAAATGAGCACCAAAATTACATTATGCCATCTAATCAGCATAAATACCATCTCATATGCCCTGCTCCCAAAAAAGAAGTTTAGACAGAGGAAAACTGCATAATCTGCCATCTAACTCCGCCATCTATAACTGCCATCGACACAGGATTTTCTGTAACTACCATTCAGCCAGGATTTTCTATAACTACCATCCAGTCAGCTTTTTCAAACTCAAGATAATGTTTCTAACAGCATCATCTTTCCACCATCCAAATCTATTATTTTTCAGGTTCATGTAAAGTAGATACCATCTCTTACCGTCCCTCTGTCTTCAACACAGACACATACACATCCCATCCCACATTATTGGGGTCTATTTGTAATTTTTATCCCCTATTCTTTTTGTTTTCCAATCACTAAGCTTACTTAAATCGAAAACGAATTGAATGGCTCTCAACTGTAAGACAAAAGCATATTGTGGCAAGTTGTTAAATTGGGGTTTTATGGTTGGGTCCATGCAGAGGACATTAAAACGGTTAATAGAGGCAGTTCAGTATGATAATGGTAATTAGGGACAGTTCAGGATGAGTAATGCAAGTGGAGGTTCAAGGTAAGGTTAAGGTGGGACAAATGAAGGCTTATTGGGCACAGCTTAATTGTATGTGCTGTAGCTTTGAGGGAATGCTTAAACCATCCATAATAGGTGCAGACTGCTGCAGTGGGCTTATTTAGTAAAGTAATGTTTATTCCAGAGCTACCAAAATGGTAGCAACACAGAGTTTTCATTTTAAGAAATTATTACCGCAAAACATGGATGAATAAAACTTATATTTTGATCATGGACAAGTGGCCATTGTATAAGCCAGGTAATCACATCTAAAGTGTAAAGCTAAGAAAAATAACTGTAGAAGTAGCCATCAGTGCTGTGTGCAGTTTCTTCAATAACCATGTGCTCATGAATTATACATAACTAACATTAAGTGAGATAAATATTCAAAGAGGAATAAAATAGAAAAACATGTGATGCATTGTCACTTCTTCTGGCATAATTCTGTTTTGTTTTTTTTTAATTGTCAATGAGTCCCATCAAAAGACCCAAACCAACAATGTACTAGTTTCACAGAGGGCTGGGCAACATGAAGAGAATCTAATTTCACAGTATTTTTCACCAAATACCTCTACTGATATTGTGGGGATATTTTAAGGTTGACTATTGCTGCTTTTATAAAATATTTACACAACTAGAATTATCACCCTGGGGTTGTATGCCTCCATGCACCAGTCAAGTTACACTTATAGTTTACATCCACGTCTGCGAAAACATAGATGCTTCACACATATCTTCCCCGGGCAGAACAGAAGATCTATACAGTCAGCACAGTTTCAAGGTGGAGACCCAAGATTAGTGTCACCAATTCAGTATCGGACCAAAAGGCATAACAAGATTTGATAAATAATAATCAGTCATATGGATATAATAACTAAGTGGATAAAGGCAAATAACAGAACTGTTAGAATAGTCTGCTAGGTTGAGAAAATCACAGCACCTTGCTGTAATACAGCCTTTCAAATGATAAACTTACAATTTTACCATATCAAATATACATAGATATAGATATCAAGTATCATATCACAATATCAATTTAATATCCACATATATCCTAGCCCATGTTTCATTTTAAAAAAGGCTCAGTAACTCCCTGAATTAATTTTTACGAAACACTAAAAACACTACTACAATAGGAGTTAATGGAGCATTTGTTAGACACTATCCACATTAATACACATTTGGTGCCCTAGTGAGTATTTGTGGCAGCAGGATGTGGGATTGAGTTAAAATAAAGCATGTGTTTATGGTAATGAAGGAACATGTCACTCAGTGCAACAGAGTGGCTCATTGATATGTTTATAACAACAACGATGCTCCGTGACATAGTGGAAAAAGATATATGAGACACACAATATATACTAGCAGATACATTCAGTGTTGGTTTGGGTCTGCACATGGGATTTGGTGACAAGAAGAAAAATATTACCAGACATATCCTTTAACAAACACTTGTAATGTGATGGATGAATTTGTGGAGTTGGAAACATGACTCTCATCTTCCAGTCAAGCTCTTAAAGTGCAGACATGCTGGTGGTGCACTGTGCACAGACCTGCACTCAGATAGAATTTGAAATAATTTTCAAGCAGTTAAGGGTGCACTGTTTTTCAACCAGGACTGCATGTGTCCTATCACATCCTGTCATTTATGATAGGCATAACCAGGTGTGGGGTGGTGTCTTGAAAGATGGGTGTCCTTTGGTCTCTGCTAGCTACTATGACTTTTAATTACTGTATACTCAACCATTGTTTGTTAAATGTATCAAAGACAGAGACTCTCTTTAGGCTTGTTTCTGTTTTAGGCTGGGTTCAGACAGACACCAGCACTGCATGAAAAACAGTCCTGTCAGTCAGTTGAATGAGACCACTGCACTGACGCAAACACTAACAGGCCTGGCAAAAAAAAAAAAAAAAAAAAAATTGATTTGGCAGGGCTGGCCAATCGAAGGCATCCACAACCACATAAACACAGCACTTAATGTAACACATTGCTGTTTTCTGTATGAATGCCTGCATCAGAGAAAACCTCGGTGATCTCAACAGACAAAACTAAACTCAGGGATCAATAAAGTCTACTGTAATTACGTGAAAGACTAACATGACTGGTTGCAGTCTTGCTTTACAAGATGGATGCTGATTGCTGTTTTTAGGTTGTACAGTAAACCCACCTGCCCAGAGGTTGATATATGCAATATACTTGTGCATATGCATTGCTACACCTCTGGGCATACCAGAGCCTCACTGATAGCTTCAGTTTTTTTCAGCTAAGCCCTCTGAAGCAGCTTCTCTCAATCTCTTTGACCTCTAAACCCACAACAATCTTATTTTTACAGGGGAACAAAGCCTATGCATCATGGGATGTTTGAATATCTATATATCCTTGGTAACCGAACAAATTCAATCTCATTGCAGATGACGACCGTGTGACGTAGTAAAGAGCTGATGAATGAGCAGACCTTGACAACTATTGTGATTTTCAAGGCAGTAAATAATGACTTGGATTGGATTGTGTTTAGGCCCAAGGCAAAGCTGCAGAACGTTTCTCTAAAATAAAGGAATGGTGAAACTGTGCTATGTTTAATCATATATGATGTTAAATATTTCAGTAAGGTCTGCATTGAAAGACAGTGTACCCGTCCTTAAAAGGCAGAGAAATAATGCGATACAGCTGGTCATACTGTATATCATCCTACCCAAGCTCTCAGTAGGTTGTATGTGCTTGGAGTCATCTCCAAAATAATAAATCAGAGAACAAAAGAAATAAGGACATTAAATGAAAGTCAAGATTTGTTTCCAGCATGATATAGACCACACTCCACATGCTCCATCACATCCATCCATCCAAGCCTTGTGTATCTATGGTAAAATGACTGGATGGGGCATTCTGTAACTATAAGGGCAGCAGTGTTGGCAACCAACCTGACTGATGGTGCTCATGGCCCTCATGTAGCTTTCATTGCGTGAGCGATATTGGGGTGAGGACAGCAGCGATTTGGGGTCGAGGAGGGTTTTGGGGTCCAGGGTATCCAGGCTTCTATTGATTGAAACCTCACTCACCGCACGAAGGTAACTGTGGCTCCTGATCTGCAGTTTGGGGGAGTGCTCCGTCGAAATCCTGACAGAGGGATGACAGGGATAGAGAGTTATACACAAGGTTATCTAAATTAGTCAACAATGAAATACTGTGTTTCAATGAGAACAGGGGTTACCTAACCCTCTGTATTATATAAAAAACCACATCGTCTTCCAAAGATCTCCAGAGGACTCTTAAAACCACAGTGATGATCATAAGAACACAGCACCTCTGTCCACCAACTGGTGTTGAATGAAAACATTCTCCACACACACACACACACACACAAGCATTTTAGCACCATTTCAGAAATCATCTCTGTCCACATGCCTGAAAACACATATCACATGACCATTCATATCCACTGGGCAAGATGTAAACAGGAAGCAGATTGTCTACTCTGCAGTTAGTTGCTTGGTTACAGAAAATACTATGGAGATAACAAATTTTTGCTTGGACTTTGCTTGGATGGTGACAAAGTGGAACTGTTACTGAAATAGCATGAGTATAACGCAGTCAAGGTGGCAGAAAACAGACTGGGAGTCAGTACAAAGCAAATATGGTGATAAATGCAATACAAAAAGTACTGTCCATCGCCAGAGGAAGATATTGCGGTCGGAAAGAAGAAGAAGGATGAAATCACACAAAGGTATGTGGACCTAGATATAATGTTTTGGCTTGACTGATCCGACTGAACTGGAGAGCAAACACAGGTATCATTGTTGTAATTCTTCCCATCCAGACTAAAATGCAACCCTGGAGTTGTTAACTGGGGAAGCAGTGTTTTCGAAGGTCTCTGCTTTAGGAATTCCAAAACACCAACGTAATGTGCATGCTAGGCATAAATGTAGCAATAGTTATACATTTTAAAATAAATGTGGATGTAGCCAAAGTGAAATAAAGAATGTAAAGTTAGCAAATTGAAATATCTAGTACCCCAAGCACCTGTGAAATCACATTTTTGCCTCCAAACACATCTGACCCACATGCAATCCAATAGCAGTTAAGTTAGCACTAATATTAATAATGCTATTTATGCTACTGCAATACTACAGTAAAAAAAATGTTGTTTTAAATGTTTTATTGATCTCAGCAGTTTTTTCCAAATGCCAGCAATTTGATAACTTCGTCGTCTCCCCACCACTGAACAGAACATTTCATTATTATAGACCTTTACACCTTAACACTAGAGCTTTACATATCATGAGGTGCAGCATCCTCACACACAGAGGTTCAGTTATATTTTAATTTTTTTTTTTATTTATTTATTTTTTTTTTTTACAATTTATTTAACAAAGCCATACAAATACTGTGTGAGCCTGATTTCAGATGGTAACATCATATAAACTAAATAGGGGATGTGAGAGCTCTCTAGTAATTGCCTGCCCTTCCCTCTCCACTCTGGACTTATAAGTCATCACCATGCAGTTTTGCTGCTGTCCAGCAATCTTACAGTACATACTGACAATCTTATGCACTTTGTTTTTATTACTCACAGACAATGAAAAATACAAGGCAATAGAGCAGAAAGTCAGAATACTCTCCACAAAGGAGTGATAGAAATTGACCAACAAAGTTCTGTCTACTCTGAACTTTTTCATTTTACACATGAACTATAGATGCTGCAAACCTGTCTTACAGAGATCATCTTTGTTCAAAGTCCATGCCAGTTTGTTCCTAGGATAAGACAAGGGAATTCCCGCACATTGTTACTTGCAATAAACTTTATAAGATCAACAATGTTTTAGTTGTCAGACCTTTGCCATGTTAGGTGAAAGAACAAATACAATTTCAATAAATACATAGATAATGCCTACTCAGATGAGGCCAATCAGAGGCCAGGAGCTGACAGCACAATCAAACCCTTTCGTTGAAGACAGGTGCTAGGTCAGTGACTTCTGGCAAAAAGTGCAGAAAAAAGCTATCCTTTCATGCTGGCAGGATACACGGTGAGTCTCCATTATCCTGTAACGGCAGGGTCAGGCTTAAACAAGACAACTTAGGTTTAGGGGGTGAAAGTCGAAGTAGGGCAGGTGGGAGGAGTGGTGGATGGGTCCAACAATCACTGAGGCGTCTGTGGCTCAGAAAGTAGAGTGGGTTGTCCACCAATTGGAGTCCACTAATCAGTGGTTCGATCCCCGACTCCTTCAGTCCTCATGCTGAAGCATCCTTGAGCAAGAAACTGAACTCCAAATTGCTCCTCATGGCTGTTTCATTGGTGTGTGAGTGTGTTAAAGACTAATGTAAAAGTGCTTTGAGTGGCTGGAAGACTCAAAAGGTGCTATACAAGTGCAGGTCCATTTACAATTTACTATTTACTGACTTTCCTGTGGGAGGCCAGTGTTCACTTCCCATCTTAATGATAAGCCAAGCCCTGTTCTTTTGTTCTAAACCCAACCACATGTGTGTGTTGGCTAAACGTAACCATGTGCGTTTGTTGTTGAAGGAAAAAAACGTCAATTGTGTTATAATGAGACTGACTGTATACAAACTGTACATTTCCTGTGAAAACAGAAGTCTATTTTGAAAACAGACAGTGCATGTAACAGACTGGCACAACATGGAACGTCAACATCCAACACACCCCTGGTACCTTGCACATCATATGTCGACGTGGAAAGTCCATGACCAAACGTTGGTCAGAATGAGAATGTGTTGCGCAATCAGTCACACAAAGTGTGTGTATTTAGCCTTATAGAGGGCACCTCCCACAAAAAAAAAAAAAAATCATTGTCTGCAATAACTGTATAAATATGTACACTGAATGATATGTTAAAAATACATACAAAAGCAGTAATCATGTCAGGCTACTGGTAAGTCTCAGGGCAAACCGTAGGCCACCCCACAAACACAGATCGAAATGGGCATCAGGCAGACACAATCCCAAGACCAAATAGCCACAATAAGCAACATAGCAGGAAAACATTTCTTTGAAAGAGTATAAATATAGAAATAACTTATAAATGTAGATACAAGTACATATTCTCACAAAATAGCAAAACTAGATAAAAAGACATCATGTTGACCACTTGCATTGACCATGAGACCTTCAATACCTGGGCAGTAGAAAAAGATTTATAATTAGTGGGTCATCTATAACCTAGTAACAACCCTACATAAAAAGAAAAAGGATTTGTCATAATAAATACTTATCAAATGTGAAATATACTGTATCATCTGAAAAAAATGTATATTCACAGCATCACATTAAGAAGCATCTCACCATTCAGACCTTATGGTGACAACGTCTGTAAAGTGCATATTCAGAAGACTTTACGTCTTATCAAGAGCAGGCCAGGGTCACCCCCTCTAGGTGGTGCATTAAGCTTCTCTAACCCATAAAATCTCAGGTAAGAAATGTGATTGTGCTGTCAGCTCATGGGCTCTGATTGGTCTCACTTTAGCAGGCATTGGCTGCCTTTCCCAGATCCAGTTAAGAAGATCTTAGTGCTAAGAGCTTCTTAAGAACACTCTTAAGCCTCCCGCAAAAGAAAAACGTGTTTCTCAGATTCGCACTTAGCTTAAGAAGATCTTTCACTAAGGAGTTGTAAGATCGAGCTGACCCAATCTTAACATACTTCTTAGCGACCAAACCCTCACAGATCCAGCCACGTCAGGCAAAATAATATTACAACGCGTGCCCTCGTTGTACAATAAACACTTTGAATCTTGAATCTATGTGTTTTATGAAGACCCTATGTGAGCTCAAAGCTGTGGCACAAGTTACGCACCAAAATCTGGTGGAATAAAAATAAAAATAAAAATAAGAAGAAAAATAAGTATGAGGAATAACAAGTGTGTTCCTGTATGTGCTCATGTTTGAATCATCATGACTATCACTTATCATAACTTGTCCGCACATTACACATCTGCATGCACATATGAGATAGTTAACTGCACCCAAAAAATATGTCAGGGCACAACAGAAACACATCCACCCTCCAAACCTGCGACATCAGATATCAGGCAACTGATATACGGTGTAATTGCGCTCAGCTGGAACCCCTTGCTGCCTTTTTTTTGGTTTGGCTCTGAAACTCCTGCCACTTCTTTCTCACCGTCACCCAGACTTGCAGGCTGCAGGGGCTTGAGGGAGCCATTTTTTCAGCGATGGCATGCCAAATGTGGTTCTTGGCCACTAAATTTCTTTTGCCTTTTGTTCTGCTGAAGAGTGTGTCCCGCTGCTGCCATACTTTATCCACCAGGATGCCCATCTCCCCTGGGATGAATGCAGGCAACTGCTTGGCCCACTTGCACCCTGCTTCCGCCATTTTGTCTTAATGTGTGCACCTAGCTACCCACGGGTCATTTTATATCTGCATTAACCAATTGCTGTGTATAAACAGGTGTGATTGCTACTTGGACACACCTTTTGGATAGACATGAAATTACACATAGACATGTGCAGCAGGGAATTAGCGCGCTGGGTGGCAGCTGTGTGTCTCCACACATCGGCACATACATGTCACACTAACTCTTTTACAATTGTCAGCATGCTGCCTGTGTGTTTTCATAGTTTATACCTGGCGTTTTGTCTGATTCTCAGTGTAGATTAATATAGTCCATAAATCTGTCAATTTTGTCCATCCGTGAACTGGTCACATTAAGATGATCATTAGCAGAGACAAAACGTTGATGAATGCAAGTAGGATACAATGTGGTCTGGATACACTACAGGTCCTTAAGTTCATTTGTCCTTTCGTCTGTCTTTCATTCATTCATTCATTCATCTTCTAACCGCTTCATCCTCTCGAGGGTCGCGGGGGGGCTGACAGCTGACATCGGGCGAGAGGCAGGGTACACCCTGGACAGGTCGCCAGACTATCACAGGGCTGACACATAGAGACAAACAACCACTCACGCTCACATTCACACCAATTTAGAGTTATCAATTAACCTAGTCCCCAATCTGCATGTCTTTGGACTGTGGGAGGAAGCCGGAGTGCCCGGAGAGAACCCACGCTGACACGGGGAGAACATGCAAACTCCACACAGAGGCAACCCTCTTGCTGTGAGGCGACAGTGCTACCCACCACACCAGCGTGCCGCCCCTGTCTTTCATATTTTTGTTTAAATATAATACATTTCCTCATGATACTCTTACCAAGACTACTTCTTATTTAGTTGTAGTCTTGTTTTCATCATGAAAATAGGTCATTAACAAATATTTATCGTCTTAGTTTTTCATTAGAATTATTAGAACACACATACACACGAGCAGCAGGGAATTAGTGTGTTAGGTAGCAGCACTTTGTGTAACTTATGCACTAATTAAGTGGTGGGTGATCTATTTGCCTGACATCGATTGATTTAGTTTCAGTGGACAGCTCCTGTTAAGAATTTCTTAAAGAGTGATCTTAAGAGCGATCCTAAGAAGGGCATTAAGAACTCATCTGGGGAACACTCTTTTATCACTCTCTTTATTTTAGCGACACGTCTTAGCTAAGACGTTCTTAACTGTGCTCTTAAGTCTTAAGATCAATCTCAACTGGGAAAAGCGGCCATTGTCTATAAATATTTTTAAAAAACATTTTTGATCTTATACATAATCTGATGAGGGTCTGACGACTGGCACATTGTTTCTCTATCGTATCGAGATTATCTCTCCACCCAGTAGTTATATCCTAACTACGGGAATTATCCCCATCTGGGGTAATCGACATGGAAAATTAATAATCTTTAAGACACACCACTTTCCGTGGCCGGCATGCGCCAGGCTATAAAAGCCCCACCTTGCACATGCACCCACTGATTCATTGATTTCTACCTGTTGGAGTCAACAGAGAGAGGAGTTTAGCGTTTTGTCCACTTACTTTCTTTTAGGTGGGAGAGCTGACCTTCGCGGGTCCCTCTCGGGGATAGCTAAACACTGTTTCTTCTTTTTGACAATAAGGAGTGAAACAGTTGAGAGGGGTGCCATGTCCGTGTATTGCAGCTGTCTGTTTACACACAGTTGAGGCATAGCAGCTCACTCAGGCCTGACTTAGTTGGGGGGCAATTCATGACGTCCCTCTGGGGTTTAATTGCCTGCTGGAAGCCAACAGAGTCGGCTTACCTCCACAGTTAGCCACCACGAGGTGTAGCTGGTTTTCCATTTCGCACCTGCGGAGGCTTCCCATTTCCTCATTACAACACATCTCCCTCCAGTAGAAGTGTCAAAGGCAAAGGGAAGTCCATTGCTAGTCATTTGGCAGACGTCCACCAGCCCCTTTTCATCTCAATCTCTGGCTGTCACAGTCCATGCTGCAGCCAGAGGATAGGGCATGTCTGCTCAAACATTCTTGGTGATTCAGCAGGGGCAGGAAGCCCGTCGCTGTGCTAAGGAGGTGTCAGGCACCTTGAAGTGAGGTCAGGGCTGGCAGCAGCCTCAACCGCAGCAGTCCAAGCAACATCACCCTGCTTGGGGGCAAGCTCTCTGCTTGGGGGCAGGCTGAGGTTGGCTGGATGCAGCACGGTGCATCCAGGCTGGATGCACCGTGCTGCAAGTCTAAATGGGGCAGAGGATGTCGCAGTGGCCAGGGGCTACCCAAGGTCATGCCTCAGTCCTAACGCGCCATCACCTCCAGCCTTCCCTTGCTCTCAGATGACATTGGAGGCTCTGGGGGCTGACCCCTGGGTTGTTTCAACAATGACCCAAGGGTATTATTTACAGTTTGGGCTGGCATATCAATGCTCTGGAACTGTGAGCTATTCACCTGGCCCTTCAGCATTTTCTCCTGAGTCTGCAAGGCCATCACGTGCTAGTAAGAACCGACAGCACAGTGGCAGCAGCATATGTCAACAGGCAAGGGGGCCTGGGCTCCCCAATCCTTTGCAGAATAGCATACAGGCTGTGGACCTGGGCAGGGCCATGGTTCCTGTCCGTCAGGGCTATGCACGTGCCCGGATTGGTGATCCAGGGGGTGGACCTACTCTCCAGGGGAGGCCCAAGTCCAGTGGACTGGAGGGGAGATCTGGCACCACTTCGGCAGAGCAGTGGTCGACCTGTTTGCAACCAGGGGCAATTTCCATTGCCTACTGTTCTTTTCCGTTGATGCCATGGCACACCAGTGGCATCAAGGCCTGCTGTTTGCATTTCCCCCATTCACTCTTCTCCCAAATCTGCTGCAGAGAGTTTGGGAGGAGGAAGTGCAGCTGATCCTGGTGGACCCGAACTGGCCCCACATGACATGATGCTCAGAGGTGGTGCTGCTCCTGCCTGGAAGGCCACGGGAGCTCCCTGTCCACTGTGACCCTCTGAGTCAGGCGCAGGGGGCCCTGCTCCATCCCTCTCCACAGGGGCTCAAAATTTGGGCCTGGCCCCTGAGAGGGCTGGTCTGCTAGGCTTGGGACTTGTACAGTCAGTGTCTCAGACCATGCGGAGTGCTTGGGCACCGTTTATGAGGGCTGCATACTCTAACTACTGGGAGCTCTTTGCGTCATGGTGCACAACTAACCGTATTGATGCACTGACATGTGCAGCCCCAGAGGTGCTCCGGTACCTGCAGGGGCTGCTTGAGGTGGGAAAATCACCTTCAACCCTTGGAGACATGGTGGCACCTATCAAGGCTGCTCATACAAGGGATTATAACCTTGCAGATGGTGACTGCAGCCTCATCATTTAGCTCCTGAAGGGTGCACAGAGGCTTGCACCGCAGAGGCTTGCACTGCGCACCAAGAGGCCAGCCATTCCACCGTGGAACCGGAATCAGGTGTTGGCTGCCCTGCAGCAGGAACCTTTTGAGCCTCTGGAGTCAGTCAGTATTAAGTGGCTGTCTCTTAAAGTGTTTTTTCTCTTGGCAGTGAAATCAGCCTAAAGAGTGGGGGAACTGCATGCTCTGTTAGTGGATAAGAGCTGTTGTTGTTGATGCTGGAGTCATGTTGCATCCAAACCCTGTATTCCTGCCATAGGTACTCACAGACTTTCATTTGAATCAGTCGGTGGAGTTGCGACCCTACAACCCCTCCAAGGAGGGTTGTGAGGTAAATATTGTTGAGGATATGAGAGAAAAATGTAGCAAGGAACCAAAGAACCCAAAATATATTACAGTGTTTTAAACACAGAAACACACACTGTTAACTGAGTAGAAGTAGAACTGCTTCAAGCAGGTGTCCATCTTAGCTGATTATAAGACAATGGAGGCCAGTCCATTGATGAGCAAAGAGGAAGAAGGGTGTGTACATGGCACAGTGAGGAGGAGAAGAGAGAGCAGCGCAGCCATCCCTCGACTACTCACTGTAATTACTCTCACTATTTAGAGAGCTGTGAAAGCTTAATTAGGCAAAGGTGATATTTCTGGCTTCCTGCTGTAGATCAGACTGAAGATTACACCTCTCTCAGGGGCAGAGTTACCAAGCCTTCCTTTAGCAGATATATCAGGGCTACAATGCTTTTTTGTTTCATCAAAATGCCTCACCAGAAGATCTGAATTAACGTCTGGGGCAGGGTATAGCCCTTTCAGACCCCTCATACACAATAATGGACATCATATAAATATTTGACTCAGCCAATTAAACATATGCATACGTATGTATATATATATATATATATATACATACATACATACACAGTATATATACTGTATATATACAGTACAGGCCAAAAGTTTGGACACACCTTCTCATTCAATGCGTTTTCTTTATTTTCATGACTATTTACATTGTAGATTCTCACTGAAGGCATCAAAACTATGAATGAACACGTGGAGTTATGTACTTAACAAAAAAAGGTGAAATAACTGAAAACATGTTTTATATTCTAGTTTCTTCAAAATAGCCACCCTTTGCTCTGATTACTGCTTTGCACACTCTTGGCATTCTCTCCATGAGCTTCAAGAGGTAGTCACCTGAAATGGTTTTCCAACAGTCTTGAAGGAGTTCCCAGAGGTGTTTAGCACTTGTTGGCCCCTTTGCCTTCACTCTGTGGTCCAGCTCACCCCAAACCATCTCGATTGGGTTCAGGTCCGGTGACTGTGGAGGCCAGGTCATCTGCCGCAGCACTCCATCACTCTCCTTTTTGGTCAAATAGCCCTTACACAGCCTGGAGGTGTGTTTGGGGTCATTGTCCTGTTGAAAAATAAATGATCGTCCAACTAAACACAAACCGGATGGGATGGCATGTCGCTGCAGGATGCTGTGGTAGCCATGCTGGTTCAGTGTGCCTTCAATTTTGAATAAATCCCCAACAGTGTCACCAGCAAAACACCCCCACACCATCACACCTCCTCCTCCATGCTTCACAGTGGGAACCAGGCATGTGGAATCCATCCGTTCACCTTTTCTGCGTCTCACAAAGACACGGCGGTTGGAACCAAAGATCTCAAATTTGGACTCATCAGACCAAAGCACAGATTTCCACTGGTCTAATGTCCATTCCTTGTGTTTCTTGGCCCAAACAAATCTCTTGTGCTTGTTGCCTCTCCTTAGCAGTGGTTTCCTAGCAGCTATTTGACCATGAAGGCCTGATTCGCGCAGTCTCCTCTTAACAGTTGTTCTAGAGATGGGTCTGCTGCTAGAACTCTGTGTGGCATTCATCTGGTCTCTGATCTGAGCTGCTGTTAACTTGCCATTTCTGAGGCTGGTGACTCGGATGAACTTATCCTCAGAAGCAGAGGTGACTCTTGGTCTTCCTTTCCTGGGTCGGTCCTCATGTGTGCCAGTTTCGTTGTAGCGCTTGATGGTTTTTGCGACTCCACTTGGGGACACACTTAAAGTTTTTGCAATATTCCGGACTGACTGACCTTCATTTCTTAAAGTAATGATGGCCACTTGTTTTTCTTTAGTTAGCTGATTGGTTCTTGCCATAATATGAATTTTAACAGTTGTCCAATAGGGCTGTCGGCTGTGTATTAACCTGACTTCTGCACAACACAACTGATGGTCCCAACCCCATTGATAAAGCAAGAAATTCCACTAATTAACCCTGATAAGGCACACCTGTGAAGTGGAAACCATTTCAGGTGACTACCTCTTGAAGCTCATGGAGAGAATGCCAAGAGTGTGCAAAGCAGTAATCAGAGCAAAGGGTGGCTATTTTGAAGAAACTAGAATATAAAACATGTTTTCAGTTATTTCACCTTTTTTTGTTAAGTACATAACTCCACATGTGTTCATTCATAGTTTTGATGCCTTCAGTGAGAATCTACAATGTAAATAGTCATGAAAATAAAGAAAACGCATTGAATGAGAAGGTGTGTCCAAACTTTTGGCCTGTACTGTATATCTAGTATATATACACAGTATATATAGGGAAACACAGGATTTCCCTCTAAACTGAACATCTGAACATCTATCCTAGAGGAAATGAGCAATCAACACTGATCTAATCGCTTATGAAGGTAGCAGAATTTTATTTATATTATCATTAACGGGTGCCTATCATGCTTTTCTATATTGTGTGTCTTTTTTTGTAAAAGTAATCCTTGTGAGCAAAGACTTTCTTGTCTCATTCTGTACACTGTTTCCAACTGTTTTTACTACTCTGGCTACAGTATGACATCAATGTGCACTGGATTTCTTCCAATGGTTATCTGATCCAGGCACACTACTGCAAGTGTTTACATTAGGTAGCCTGCGCTGCTACATGTAGCTACATGCTAACATCAGGGAAACATGTAAACTTGGTTGTTGAGCCTTTATAGGTGTTTTTTATTTTTTATTGGTGATGCCAAGATACGGACGCGTGAAAATGCTAACCAATCAGAGCAGACTGGGCTTTTTGCGAGAGGAGCTTGAAGAGAGAGGCACTAAAATGGAGTGTCTTAGACAGAGGGTGAATACAGGTGTTCAGCACAGACAGTATAAGGAAAATTGTGTTTTTTGACCATTGAGGCATGTAAACATGTTATAGTAGAAACCTGAAATACAAGTATGAACCCGATATAATAGGGTTCATAGCATAGCATAGCATAGCATAGCATAGTGTAGAGTATTAAAGATTGTTAGTATAATTATCCGACAACATAACGGAAAGGAGAAATGAACGTCTGTGTTTACCTTTAGCTGGATTCGGACATGTTCCTCTGCCTGTTGCTGCTCCCTCTCTCTCCTCGTCCGCTCTTCAGTTTCAATGAGCTCTGCGTCCGTGTACGTCTGTGTACTCCGTGTTCAAATAAATACGGGCCGTCATCAAATTCAAATGGCTCATCTGGATCCAGTTGGTCAAAATTGGGTAAAAATTTAGCCATGATTACTCCAAACAGAGTAACTCCTTGCGTTTGTAAGGTCACTCCAGCGGTGACTTCCTGCAACAACTCAAATCTCATGAGACGTGAGATTTCAGAGCCAGACTTTCATTCTCTGAGTGAGTGTTTTTTTACTTGCCACAACAAACGTCCAAATTTTTACCCGATTTTGACCAACTGGATCTGGATGGACCGTATTTATTCAAACACTCAGTACACAGAAGTACACGGATGCAGAGCTCATTGAAATTGAAGAGTGGACGAGGAGAGAGAGGGAGCAGCAACAGGCAGAGGAACATGTCCGAATCCAGCTAAAGGTAAAACAGACGTTCATTTCTCCTTTCCGTTATGTTGTTGGATAATTATACTTACAATCCGAGCCTATCTGTGTGAAAAAAATGCACTTTTACTGGACATATTTTGACGTTGTTTGATGTTGTCTGAGTGCCATATAATTTAATATAGTGCGCGCTTACAGGCTGCAGGCAGGTCAGCCCAAGCTTCGTACTGGAGAAATGTTAAATACTGAATATCCTATCACTCATTTAGACAAAAGTAGATCGGAAAATAGGGCCCAGGTTGAAAAAATCATTAGTACCCCTATAAGTCTTCTTTAAGGACTTCAACTACCTGGGGATACAGATCGACAACAGATTGAACTAAAAGACCAATACTTTTAGACAGACAGTCTAACAACAACAGACAACTCTGAAGTTGTGTTAGAACAAACTGTTATCTATTATAGGTAATCCTGACCACCCTCCCCACCACACACTGGACAAGACAGTAGAGTTCGTCCTCTAACAGACTGGTTCACCTTTGATGTCAAAAGGGCTGACACAAAATCTTTCCTTCCTAAAGCAATAACTCATAACTGTAACAGAGAAAACTCCACTAACTTTACTCTGTTTGACTACTTCAATAACCTTGCATGTGGTGAATTCACTCATCTTTACACTCCCACTCTACCTCATTGCATTTAAAATACTTCAACAAATTTTTACCTGTCAATTATGCATTGTATGTTATCAAATGTTTATATTTTATATTTAAATAGTAGTTGGGCATATTCACAGTATATTCTAGTATGTTCTTCATCTTGTGCCTTCTACAGATGTACAATATATCTTATGTAAATAGAGTATGTTAAGGTTTTTCCTTTTGAGCATTTTTGTTTTTATTTGTTGTGTTTATTTTTCTATTGTCTATTTTTTTCTATTTTCTATCTATCAATCCATACATCCATGTATCCATCCATCCATCCATGCTTCCATCTATCCATGCATCCATTCATCCAGCCATCCATCAATGTATCCATCCATCCATCCATCCAGCCAGCCAGCCAGCCAGCCAGCCAGCCAGCCAGCCAGCCATCCATTCATGTATGCATGCATTTATCCATCCATTTATCCAAGCATTCATGCATTTATCCATCCATCCATTGCAACAAAAGGTCCTTTTAAATTACATCAATTTAATACTCACTGATCAAGTTTATTTTCTAATATTTCAGGCTTGAAAAATACAGTAAGAACTGTATGTTTATAGTGAAAAAAATGTCTCATGGAGCAAACTGCAAAACAATATTTTAAATACAGAGTACATTGCAGAGGTAATCAAAGAGAGAAATAAAAACTGATTCATTTTTGTACAAGCAGCTACGTATCGTGAAATCCACCTCTGGTTTTAACTGATATGATTTCAGGTTTATCCCACACAACAAGCCCCATCTGTTTCTTAATTAGATAATCCTACTAATGTTAAGGCAAACACCACATCCTGCTGCAGGCTTCATATGATTGTTACATGGCTTCAGTGACAAACACAGCAGATGCACTCCTCATCGTAATAACACCCAGGATCACATTTAAAGGGGAATTTCACCCATTTTCAAAATGCATGCATCGATGGTCTAAGACAGTCCAAAAATATATGTACACCTGACCAACTCTCTCCCAAATCCAAAAACTAGAGTGTTGAAACTCAAATTTGTGATGTCATTTATAAAGCCTGGAGCTACTCCAGTGACACACATTGGGAAACATATTCTAGATGACATGGGGAACATTTTCTGTTTCAGAGCTGAGAACACTACAATACAATAAAGTTCATTTGGCTATTAAAAAAAAGAAAAGAAACATTCTGAGGGTCCACAAAATCAGTCTCCCATTCACTTAATATATGGAGCAGCTCCAGATTTAATACACAATGACATAACAGGCTTTAGACTAACATCTCTGATTTCTAGCTTTATGAGAGAGTAGCATATGTTCACAGATATTGATCGAATGTTCCTATGCCATGCAATTAACATATTGGAATTTGTAATTTAGGTGGTGTTTTCCTTAAATTCATGAATTCAATTTGATTTCCTCTTTTGTCACTGTGCTTTTAATTGCAGATGATGTGATGATTATAGACATTAAAATGATGACATTTAACTTGTGTTTGGCACTACTTATATTCCTGCAGTTTTGTTACAGTGGAGAGTTTTTATGGTAAGGCTTGACTTGAACCTCAGCAGTCAATAATAATAATGCCTTTACATGCCAGCAGAAAAGAAAAGAAATGTTTTTTTTTCCTTGTCAGTACGGTGGCTGTTAGAGGCTGTGACGTCGACTGCAGGACCTCAGAATGCTCTGTGCCATTTTAGAAAGCCAGCCTTGAATTGGCAATAAAATAAAATACAAATGTAGGGAGAACATTGCTAATAGCCTTGTCCTTTCTAAATGTACTCACATGTAAAAATAAGTTTGAATAAAAGAACAAAATAAAAGGCCAGCCCCTGTCTATCATTAATATTTGCATTGGTTAAAAAACACACAAAAAATAGAATTACAGCCTTGCAATAATACAGTCAGCACTGTTTCAAGGTGGGTACCTGAGATCAGTGTAGTTCGATTCAAAATCTGACAAAATGTCTCTCCTTCTGCTCCAGAGTTATGACGCTGAATAGAGAAGTGTTTTTGCAGAGCATTATGATGTCACAGTGAAGTTGACTTTGGGATATAAAATGTCATCACTTCATTGGGTCATCCTATTACACATTTGTGTGAAATTTTTCCAGGATTATTGTATTAATTTCTGAGTTGTGGCCAAAAACATATTTTGTGAGATCAAAGTGACCTTGACCTTCATTCACCAAATTCTAATCAGTTCATTTATGAGTCCAAGTGGACATTTGTGCCAAATGTGAATAAATATGCTCAAGATGTTCTTGAAATATCAGGTTTACAAGAATGAGACAGACAGATGGACAACCTGAAAACATCATGCCTATGGCCTCAGTTATCACAAGCAGAGGCATAAACAATCCAGCATACCATTGTCAAAAAAAACCCTACATTGTTCTAGCCACATTTCAATGTTGGACAAGGGTAAGAATGAAGTTAAAAAAGAAAATGCTTGTGATTATAAAAGATTCAGTTCTTAGATTCATGGTAAATATATGATGTTAGGACAAAAGGACAAAGAGAGTGGATTCTTACTGTAGAGTGGTCATCTCAGTCAGTGATGGCTGTGTGGCTTTCAGGTAGCTGGCCCTGCGTGCCTGAACTTTGGGAGACGGTTTGGGACTCCCATCAGAGTCGCCGCTGTCGTCCTCAGCCATGGCTTTGACATAGCTTCCACTCCTCATCCTCCGACAGGGGATGTCATCCTCCTTCCCCAGCGGAGAGAAGCCGCCCCACTCATCCTGAGGTACCTGACGACCAGGTGGAGAGGACAGAGAAACACTGTCAGGAGGATCCACTCCACTGCAGTCTGAGTCCCAGCCACCAAACTGGCTAACTAAACTGTCCTGATGGTACATGGAACCTATAAAAACAGAGCTAGCATGCTGCACAAAAATAAACACGATACAGAGCAAAATCTAGCATCCAAAAACAGACTGGTCTAAACTGATGGCTGGCATTTTTCTTAATCCACCACTCTTTCACACACATGCATCCATACACAGCTCCCACACTGCTGTGGTACAGTCTGTTGGCTAATTAGCATGGTTCAGTACGTGTATGTGCTATTTCTCTCTGGCTAATTCATGCATCTGCTTTCCAGTTCTCCATCACAGATCAGTGTCTATACGTGAGCACAGGAGAGTGTGTATGTGTATGGGTGTGCGTGCGTGTGTGTGTGTGTGTGTGTGTGTGTGCGCTTATATGTGTCTGCACTGATCTGACCTGAGGGCCTGTGCATTAATTGACAAAGACTTTGTTATATGGGTTAAGATACTGACTGGTTTTACTGACAATAACTGCCTGGATACAAATGCATGAACTGAACAAACTTATATTTACAAATAAATAGAAAGTCATAGCAGTCCAGTTTACAGAGGTTCCCAGAATACAAAATGATGGCAAGAGATAAAAGAGGATCAGGTTCAATCAAATTACAAAATAAATAAATAAATAAATGTTAAAAAAAAAAAAAAAAAATCAATTTGGACTCCCCTCTATGTTATCTATGCAGTCTGATAGTTTTGGTTTTATTAATCCATTTTGAGATATCCCCTCTACTTGAATACAGTGGCAACCCAGTCACCAGAAAAAATGTTGCCATGTATACATAAAACCTTACATGAAACCTAATGTTTCGTTATGTTCATTATGTTAGAAAATGACCAAGGCTTAAAATCACTGGTTTTGCGGGTACAATCCCTGCTGGAAAAGCAGCAATGTCTATTAAAAAAACAAACAAAAAACTGCTGTGTAGTGTGTAGTCAGTGTGTAGACTGTGTCAGTTTTTATCAATAGTCTTTCGCACACTTCTCCATGTCTAAAGGAGAAAACAGAGAAATACAAAGAGAAAACAGCAAATAAAAGGAATCAATAAAGAGGCCTGCAGTTTGAGAGTGGTTAATTGGTGCAATTGGCTAATAACAACTTTCTTATAATAACTGTTTTTCTCAGTTTGATATGGACACTTATGATTCATTTGATATAAATGTGACATATGAGAAAAATATGTTGTTATTAAATAGCAGGTAAATTATATCAGATATGGTGAGTCACTGATAGTAATTCTGAAAATAATAAAAATAAGTTATGAGTTAATATTTGCTTATTTCAAAATGGCTCATTATGGACTAGTACAGGTGTTCTTCCTAACAGTGGAACCAGCAAACATTATCATGAGAGTTTCTGTTTTGTTTCTTCTTTTCAACATTATGGATGATAATGATACCCAAATTACAGAGAGTTAGCCAGTAAAACAACAGGTAACAGCTTTTCATGCATGCCTGCGTTACCACAGCCTTCTCTCACAGTGGACATGTTTACTCATAAAAAGAGAAGCACAGGTGGAGCTAATAACAGTAATGAGACTCCATTTAGCTGTGTCATTAAGCCATGACTGAGAACCAGCAGGCACAACACCAAAATCTTGGAACTGTCGGCACACTTGTATCAGGATACAGCCATTATTAATGTCATTAGTTACACCTGTGTGTGACCAACTCAAATGTCAGGAAACACAGGGATCTATAACAAATGTGGCCTTCAAAATCTTCAAAACTAACCTCACACTTTTCTGAGTAATTAGATTGTGTGTACTCTATTACACTATTGACTGATTTTGGTCCCCGTCTATAGTGTTCATTGCAACAGGCAGCAGCTCTTTGCCTCTTTCTAGAGACCAAGTAATGCTGTTCTCTAGCCCACATGAAAAGGTGCAAAAGAAATGTGATTTCGTATTTTACTTAGTGCCTCATATAAGGCAGAAGTGAAATTTGTTGTTTAAAATGACGATGACAGATGACTGAAAATGTGGCTGAAAGTCAGGGGTAAACTAGAATTACCACCTTGCGTTTGTGCCTACGAACACCAGTCATGTTTCTCTTACAGTTTACATATGTGTCTATGTAAGCATGGATGCTTCACACACATCTTCCCCTGACAGCACAGAAGATCCATACAATCAGCACAGTTTCAAGGTGGACACCCAAGATTAGTGTCACAAATTCAGTATCTGACCAGATGTCTCCCCTTCTGTTCCTGAGATATGATGTCAACTCATCAGTTCATTCTTCAGTCCAAGTGCATGTTTGTGTCAGATTTGAACAAAATTTCCTGAGGGTGTTCTGGAGTTATTGTGTTAAAGAGAATGAGATAAATTTTAGGTCACAGTGACCTTTGACCTTTGAACACCACAGTCTAATCAGGTGATCGTTGAATCCAAGGGGACATTTGTGTCAAAATTGAAGAAATGTCCTTAAAATGACTTATGGTATTGTAATGAACATTCAGTTCATGGGCAACAGCTCTGGTGGACATTCCTGCAGTCAGAATGCCAATAGCTAGCTCCCTCAAAACATGCGAGATCTGTGGTATTATGTTGCGTAATTAAACTGCACATTTTAGAGTGGCCTCTTACTGTGCCCATCCCAAGGCACACCTGTGTAATAATGATGCTGTTTAATCAGGTTCTTTATCACCCGCAATCAGGTTGATGGATTATCTTGGAAAAGTCGAAGCGCTCACTAACACAGATTTTAACAAATTTGTTCCCAAACTTTGAGAGAAATACATCTATTGAGTGCATGAAAAAAAGCCCCAGTTTTATAACTTAAACCTGTGAAAAACTGGAGCAAGAAATAAAGTGCTGTGTTTAAAATCTTGTCCCGTGTACATACAAAGCAGATCCTCTTTCATGGAGTCCACCATATTGTTTGTCTACAATAGCCCATGACAGACAAATCAAACACTGGCTCAAAACGGGGACATTTTTTGAGTTTTCACGCTGGCCACTGTAGTTCTCCTTCATGCTTTGCACACAGGAGATGTTTCAGCTCTGTAACCTCACCACAAGATGCCACTAAATCCTACACACTGGACATTTAAGAAACAGTCTTTAAAAAAGCGGCTCTAGTTTTATAATAAATATATACTAAGCTCATATTGCTTTGAGGCGTACAACAGGTATCAGGGCAGATATTAGTGCAAATCTGAAGTAAATCCAATCAGTAGGGGGAAAAAATTACATGATTACGAAAATTACATTTTCCACCACAGGGTGCGTCAATATATTTATCTATTTCATCGCTTTTTGCTGGATAAAAAGTTTTTTGTTATGACCATCCATTTCATGGACAGGACATAACACAATTATGAAGGAGCCCATTAGCCTACATATTAACCAAACTTATGCCACATTGTCAATGCTGATTAAAATGTGCTGCCGTAGCTTGGAGCAAGTTAGCTAGCTAGCAAATGCTAGCACTCACATTATTGTTCACGGTACAAAATCATTACAGACCCAACAAACATTGGTGATGGCTTCTATTCAACATCAGTATTGGTACAAAAAAGCTGTATAGCTAATGGGCTCCTTGTCCCCTGCTGCCATGTCAAAAGTTGGGAGGTTTGCTATGTCACAAACATGGCAACCACTGAGGGTGAGAAATGTCCATCATTCTACACTCAACTTTTGGACTGATTTGAGTGTGCCAGTAGTACACTGCATTTTCCTGTACTATGCAGTGTGAACACACTTAGCGCAAATGTGCACTCAAATTATTAAGTGTTTAGTAAAGAAGTATGTAATTTGAGACACACAGCCAGTGTTTCTTCCTTACACCATCCAGAATACATGGGCTTCGGCGCTGTGACGAAGCTCCATGGTGTCAGTTTATAAGGCTTATAGGACGTCCATATTTATACAATTCACCACAGCTCATTATTTTTAACTAGCCACGCCTTTTTAGTGTGTTAGTATGAGCTGGAGCAAATACAGCACTATGTGTCAAGCTTGTGAGCATTTACTGCCTTCAGACTAGAGGCCAGAGTGAAAATTTGACAGACAATAACAGAGACTGACAGCAGGAGAATTGCACCGCTATTCTGACTAATTATATATGAATCACAGAGGGGAAGAGGCTGAACTGATCAGCTCGGCTCAATGTCTCTCTCTCTCTCCCCCTCTCTCTCTCTCTTTCTGTGTGTGTGTGTGTGTGTGTGTGTGACGTCAAAGAGACACAAATGAGCAGTTTGGCTATAAAAAGAGAATGCGGGGAAAGGACCAGCTGCAGTAGCATCAGCAGCGCCTCTCACCCACGCACAGGCCTCACTTCCACTGCGGCTCTGTACTCATTCTACTGTAGTGGCTGAGGAACAGTGGAACGCTGCTTTCTATGCTTTACACTGTCATTAGTGTAGATGCTGTTTATTGGAGATTTGGTGCATTTTAAGGTTTAACAAGACAGCCAGTCCCCTATCTATCTGTCCATGTTTTAAGAAATAAGTCTCTCTGCATGTGACATTCACAGTGATGGCGTGTATACAGCTTGTCCAGAGCATCTACTGTGTGTTTTCTATTACAGACTGTAGATTGTTTCCTTGGCAACACTTGGCTGTTTTGATGGCTTAAGGCAGCCGCATTAGAAATAACAGGTACTGTAACAGTGCAGCCAACAGCCGTGCTGGTGATATGCTTAAGATAATATAATTTGCAGATTAAACATTTAAAGCCAAGGAGAAGGGTGGAAGCTTTAAAAGGCCAGTTCATCCCAAAATCAAAATATATATTAAAGTAGTGCTATTTATCAATCTAGATTGTTTTGGTGTGAGTTGCTGAGTGCTGGAGATATCGGGCGTAGAACTGCATGTATTTGACACATATACAATAATATACATTAATATAAAACTGATGTAACAAATGGATGTTACATAGACGTTCCACGATTGCTATCATCTGTGAAACCTTCTGACAATATGTGAAAACAAAGAAATAAAAAAATGAAAAGGTGGCTGGTCTCCATTGTTGTTGAAATTTTTGCTGTTTATTTTATTAGCTGAGGCAATGATCACTAATCTGCCCAAAACACTAGTGTTAAAAAGGTGGAATATTTCTCCTCTAACTGCACAGTGTGTCATTTACAGTATTCCAGGAGACATTCAAAACTGAGCAACAACTGTGTGCTTCCTCTTCCTGTCACCACTCCTGGCATGACTGCAGTATTTTTGAACAAAAGTCTGTATCACAGTTAATGAGTCACACTGCTGCTTGTTGAGACTGACAGCAGGCAAAGAGTCAATGTATTTATATATGGAGAGAGTCTGAGCCACTAACTGATCTCTTTGTCTCTTGCCCACTCAGGTCTGCTGAATCCTGAAATACACAGTCTTTCTGACGATCAGTTCCATCAGCTGGGGTAAGAACAGCCCCAGTTTGTGCTTTTCGTGTATTAGTATACATTTGAATCACAGAGGTAACCAACAGTTTCTCTAAAAGAGAATTAGTCAGCAATGTTTGAATATACCAGCAAGGGTTAAACACTGCAATGTAATGGTCCAGTCCATGATTATGATTAGCTGAGCTGCGTTCTGCATTCTGACACATAGCTTTGAATGCATAACAATTTCAGTATTACTGCATCAGTTAGTCACCTATCAGTAGGATGCAAAGTTAAGGAAGGTAACTGCCAACTTAAGTCTGAATCATTTATCATTCACTAGGACGTGAAACGCTCAGACAGGCAGACCCTGCAAATGTTTGGTGCCCCCCAAAATATTTTGGAAAAGGGGCCCCCAGTGGTGAATCATTCTGGCAAATTTTGCCTTGTCAACTATAAACCCTGATAAAGCACCTATGTAGGCACTATACAGTGTACCACCACAGCCCCAAAAAAACCCTGAAGGTAGATTTATACTCTGGGGTTTCTGTGAAGTGCTATAAGGTTTAGTTGATTCAAAATCACACATTAAACACGGCTTAATAGTGACAATTTCAAACACAAGTACACAGACAAATCACTTGTCTTTTGCTGGACACATTTGCCCACAAACACAACATGCTAATGTTCAAGACACCCAAGGAGGATCCCACTGAGGTTTTATAGAGGTGGAAGGAGCGTGGTAAAATGGTATCTGGCGCAGCCACTGAAAGAGGCTTTTCCTCCTTTGGATTGTAACTGAGAACCCAGCTTCATGTTCGTAACTGTAGCCTGTGTGTGTTAAATCTCGGGTGTGGGTAGGATCGTGGGACTTTAATTAACGGGTGTGGACGGGTGCGGCTTTGACTTAGACATAATGATGGGTAACAGGTTGGTTCTGGTACTGAGCTTTATGGGTATAGGCGGGTGAGGGTTATCAAAAAAGGACCCGTGCATGGCTCTGACCCACTGTGTCCTGTCACTTCAAGAAATATCTGTCATTGCAGCTGCCTAATCAAGCACCTGCCTTTATCTCCATCCAAAGCAGGCAAACTGCATATAAGCTAACTATGGTAAATTAACCATGTCACTTAAGGTAGCTTGCATTTTTTGTTTGTAGCCAACTATGTTCACTTTTCTCTAGCAATGATGTAAGCTGCCAGCTAACTGAGCTCCACTTTAACAAAAATGATGTCACTGGCAAGTGACAACAGCTAGAGGACGCTGATCATAATAGCTGCTGATGGTAGATACATATGAGTTTTTAACGTAACTGCAACATAATGACATTTTTTTTTCTTCCTCCTAATGTTAGGTAGCCTATACTAAAGCCAGTGGGGGTGGACCTCTTTGGCTGCATGTGGCCACAGATTTGTAAAGAAGACAAGTTATTGCATATTTTGCTGTTGTGTGTTTGTGTTTGTTTTTGTTTAAACATTGCCAGGTATATGTAGTAGCCATTTTATCTGCGTCATGGCTTACAATACCCCCTAGCTGTTTTAAAATCATTGTAAACACAGCCTCTCATGGCTCATCGCTTAATTCTATAGTGTAGTGGATAAAATACTATTTCTTCCAGACTAGTCTTCGGGGACTCTGGAAATCCCCTCAGAACAGTGCCACTGTTTTTAAATGACCATCTGAGTTTTTCCAGAGATCACTCGTAAATCATCTTTTACAGAATCTTGTTCGATACATGAAAGGCACAAACTGGGCAAGGGTCAGAAATGACATACTGATGCAGTGTAGAAAGCACTACACCAGACATACGCTTCATGATTATCATGTTCAATTGATAGACAACCAATAATCTGCTGTTTTTTATGTTGAGCTGCTGGAAGTCTATTAATATGGCTCATCTGTGCAGGATGTGTTGTGATTATAGACAGAAGCTTAATGCCAATCAAAAAAGTGTCAAAACAGACACAAAAAAGTGAGAACCACAGGGCAGTGAGTATGACATGACTTCTTGTACAGAATACCAAATTTATCAAGACAACAGGTAAACATGGAGGAAAAGAGTTGGGTGTGCATTGACAGCAAACAGCATCAAAAGCAGATGAAAGTGGGAGCAGACCAGAAAGACATTAGAGAAACCAGGATCTGTCACTGATAGAACCCTGCTACAAATAAAGGCCGGTTCTCTCTGCAGCTGAGCGAAATAAAAGTCTAGCCAGAATCTCACAATTTATGTTATACCTGGTCTTTTGCAGGATCACTCTTGTGTTGGTAATAGTGATGCATGTTATACATGTGTAGGCTACTGTTAAAATTCAACCACACACCATACACACACATTCAAAAACATGGTTATCCCACACAGCACAGTACAGGTAACAAATTAACAACAGCAGCAGGTGCTGGGGAGGCCATTTAACTGTCACAGCTACAACTTAATACACATTCAAATAAGTTGAACCACATCTCTCATTTGAATTATCTGTATCTCTCAGATATAGAATTTATTTGGCAGCCAAAACACATTTAGGGCCCTATTTAGATGGTCTAAAGTGGACGGCGGAGGGCGCATAATCCATGTCGCAAGTGTCATTGCTATTTAGATGCAGGCGCAGTTGTCATTTTCACGCCCTGCGCCCTCGTCGTCTAACTAGCAAATAAACTTGCGCTTCTCTGGGTGTGTTGGTCTAAAAATGAGGAGTGGTCAGGCGCAGTCATGGCACGTTGTTAGTTAGATGACGTAAAAAGCAAATGCGCCAGTGACCAACAAAAACCTGGTCTAAAGTCAACGGCGCAGTATATCGCTGTTAAACAAGTTAGTAATATGCGTGTCTAGGCGGGTGCACAACGCGCGTGCATTCTGCTCAGACACACACGGAGCAGCCACACATATGCAAAAGATAACAAATAAAAATATGATTACAATGTGAAAGGTTATTATTGTGCACATTAAAATATTTATCAGAAACATGTCTTAATGGTCAGTCATTAATCAGAATGATCTAATCACAGTAATAATGATCATCATAATTTGTAATAATGAGAAATGAAATTGTGAAATTATCTGACCACTCAATCATTTTTTTGATTGAAAACCAAAGCCCACACATTGCATTTATTTTAACATGTTATACTAGGCTACATTATATACTAGGCTACATTATATTATATTATTATATTGTTATCTGAGTGTAGAGAGGACACACATGCAAATAAGAGGCAGAACACAGCTCTAGGAAACATGTGAAAACAATTAACAAATGTGGGTGGGGGAGAAAATGCTGAATAGGTCCTAGCTGCAGGATCAGCACCTTGGGGAGCTCCGCAGCAGTCCTGACAGCTGTGCTCTGTAAGATCTTTCTTGTATTAGTGATCCCACGCCTGCTTTACCTCGGGGAGCTTGGGTGCCTGTCTGCTGTCCCCGTAGATCTGGTTCTGATGGGCCTTCACCTCCCGCACAAGGAGATCTGTCCCCTTAGCTGTAAAACGCTCACTCTTTCCAGTTGGTAGGTCCGCCATCTAACTTGCTCTCCACCATGCGCTCCAATCGTGCCTCTTTTAAAGGGAATGAGAGGTGACACTCTGATTGGCTTATTGAATGATACGCCCAAAACACACCCATGACTAATTTACAGAGTAAGTCCAACCCTTTTAGACTCTCCGCCATGGCACACAGTCTAAAAACGCGCTGTCTAACTAGCAAGTGACTGGGACACGCCCATACGCTGCACGCCTGGTGCTTTGTGTTTCAGACCATCTAAATAGGGCCCTTAGTTTGTACTGTCAACAGTAAAAATAGAAATGCAGTTAAAATATTGGTTGTTGACTGTCTCCCAGAAAGTTACATTTAAGTGTGATCCTGTAGATTTGAGACCTTCTCTTACAGCTTTCCATCTGACCAGCCACATTTGCATTTATTTATTATTGTTATTATTATTGTTGTTGTTGTTGTTGTTGTTCACAACCTGAAAATAAGATGAACATAATAAATCAAAAATATGTATTGGATACACTGAAACAACCAAAATGTTTTCACTCCCAACTTGTGAAATACAGCAGCTTGGGCCATCAACTATGATGCGCTGGATAGCTCTAGTGTCAGTTTTGGATGTGTCAGGGATGGTGTATGTTTTTGAAATAAACTTCTGTGTTCACGGAAAATGTAGGGTCCTCAACTATTTTAGGGTTTAGCAACAAAACTACTAGATATGTTTAGAAAAAAAAATATCATGGTTCAGGTTAAAATAAGTACGTTTGTTGTGTAACTTGACTTATACTTAAACATTACGTCAAGTGAGGTATATCACATGACTTAAACTGCATTGTAAAGTTAGAAAAAGACCTCAAGACAGGCTTTTGCTTTTATGTGACACACAAACAGTGGTCTCCTGGGTGAAAGTCCTGTGTTTGTTTGACGCATCCACCACCTCCTGCCTACTCAGACTTTCTTGGTCTTTATACTGTGTCATGGCTGCGGGGTTTACACTGGGGTTAGCTGAAAGCCCAGTACGTCTCATACAGGTGCTAAAAGGGTGCCTTGTGCGTCTATATCACAACCAAGCTGCTGCACTTGACACCCTGGGGTTGATATCACGTTGAAATAACTGTTCTTTACACAACTTATTTTTAATGAGCGACTTAATCCAAATATTGGCGGTCAGAACTAGACAACTAGTCATATGATTAAATCAGTTTTATCATACTGTATGATTAAAGTTTAACTGGGAGGTTTGGATTACTGAAACAGACGTGATAGGATCAGCTGAGCGTTTCATCAAAGAGGACTCACCACTCTTTGTCTTGTTAAACTAAAAAAAAAAAAGCTCAGTCCGGCCTGTAACCACTGGTTACAGGCTGCCACACCGGACAGGAACTGTAACCAAATAACGGCCTGGTGCAGGTCGGTGCAAAAAAACAAAAACAAAATAAAAGCCTTGAGCAAATAGCCCCTGGTTCTTTTAAATGCCTGGGGTCAAAATCGATTTTGTCAAATAAACGCCCGGGCTACTATTTGGAATTCAGGATTTTACTTTTCAGCAAACTCCTCCGGTAATTTCATTAAAAGGCATGGCATATAGGTCCACAGTAGCTTATTATTATTTATTTATTGGGTTTTTTAAGAGTGGTCTACAATGAGTAGCCTACCGGGCCATCAAATCACAGCATCCGCGGTGAGAGGACACAATCTTTGTTATATCGAGATAGCAAAATAATAAATTAAAAAAAAATACATGGCCGTTCTCGTATTCCGTACTGGACAGCTATGTTGTCAATGTAATAATATGTCGGTTATGCCCAGGTATTGAATCAAATGTGTTTTAAGACATTTTTGCTTAGTTCACCTTATTGTCTATTTGTCTCATTGTGTTTTATGGTCACGGTGATGTGAATAGCGCTGTTTCAGCTCATTTCTGCTCATTTCTGCTCACTTTTGAGGACTTCCGGGTCTGATTTCCTCTGTTGAATGAAACCATGGCGACACGAAATGTGGGTACCTTATTGGTGTAGCGCGATCACGTGACGGCCGTGCCACCACTCGCGTATTAAATCTCATTATGCTCAGGCAGAACTGATCATTACACTCAGACGGAACAAGTGCCGAATTACGACCCTGATCACAGGACTCTTGCGGGGTTATGAGCTATATCGGCTGCTGATATTAGCAAAAAACGTGCATCAGCATCGGATCGGACTGCATGGAAAAATGCCGATCCAAGAAGTCCCATCCAGTTTTTTACAGAGTCCGATCCATGTTTTCCGGCCAGCCCAGCGCTCCTTGATTCAAGCAGTCCATTCCAGTGATCCGCTCCAGCTCTTACTATCAATCCACCAGGCTAGCATGCAGATGGCAGACACACATGGAGGGT
This sequence comes from Epinephelus fuscoguttatus, assembly GCF_011397635.1. NCBI lineage: Eukaryota > Metazoa > Chordata > Actinopteri > Perciformes > Serranidae > Epinephelus > Epinephelus fuscoguttatus. The sequence continues at coordinate 3,957,755 of NC_064766.1, read as the reverse complement.
AGGAAGAGCAGCAGTCAATTTAGTTAACTGACTAGTTGTCTTCTGTTCTGGTTTTTTGAGAGTGATATTTTTATTTGGTTTACACTCTTACTTACGGAAGCCCTGAAAGGCAAGGTGAAAAAAAAAAAAAAAACGGGGCAATGTCAAAGTTTATCTCGTACGTACGGGATATTAAGTCATACGTATGAGATATTAAGTCATACGTACGAGATATTAAGTCATACGTACGAGATAAGTCGCAATTATTTTTTTTTTTCACTTTGCCTTTCAGGGGCACTGGCCCAGTTATTTTGGAGGGGAAAAAAAAAATGAAACGACAGGTTTTACCTTCTCAGTTACTTTGACTACAAATACCTGCTGTAAACCATAATGGGACAGAGAGATTTCTCCATAAAATATTTATATGACATAATTCTATATAGAATTATGTCATATAAATATTTTATGGAGAAATCTCTCTGTCCCATTATTTATATGACATAATTCTATATAGAATTATGTCATATAAATATTTTATGGAGAAATCTCTCTGTCCCATTATGGTTTACAGCAGGTATTTGTAGTCAAAGTAACTGAGAAGGTAAAACCTGTCGTTTCATTTTTTTTTTCCCCTCCAAAATAACTGGGCCAGTGCCCCTGAAAGGCAAAGTGAAAAAAAAAAATAATTGCGACTTATCTCGTACGTATGACTTAATATCTCGTACGTATGACTTAATATCTCATACGTATGACTTAATATCCCGTACGTACGAGATAAACTTTGACATTGCCCCGTTTTTTTTTTTTTTTTCACCTTGCCTTTCAGGGCTTCCGTACTTACTGTTTAAGTAAAGAGCACTGATGGCATTGTTTTGGGCACAATTAGTGAAATTGGAGCCATGGATGGACTATTGCTTGTTTATTAAACAGTTGTACAATATTGTGTGCCTGTGCACCAGGCTGGCACTGACACTAATAAAATGACTGAAAAGGAAAGGCTGCATTGTTTGTTAAATGCCAACAATGTCTTGTGGTATTAATCTTTTTTTATATATTAGGGGGCCAAAGCACAAGTGTGTGGAGTCTTGCTGCTATTTTAATTTCAGTGTTAGACATTTTAAAGATTTCTTGTGTTGATTTATTTTCTATTTATTAGGGGGCCAAAGCAGCCAAAGCAAACCAGCTATATGTTTTATTTAATGTTAATGTTCAAGTTTAAAGTTTGTTTATTTAACCCTGTTATCAGTAAACGGGTCAGTTTCTCATACCAACTGTTGTGGATCATTCTAACTAACCTGATTAAGTTGTTCTTGTTAGAGTAATATCGCTTGATCAAACCTTTTCTAACATGACTGACAACAAAATAAGTGAATATGTATAATATGCGCTTAGATCGGATCGGTATCGGCCAAAACTCAAGGCTGTAATATTGATATTGGATCGGAAGTGAAAAAGCTGGATCGGGACATCCCTAATGAGCTACGAACTCCCGCTGATTAACTGAACATGTATCGATCTTTTTTATGAAGTAAAGATCATGTAGTCCCCAGATGTCGGAGTGGAAATCAGTTTCTGAGAGACTTTTTCTGATTCATCTTACAGCCTATACGTCATGAACACAAGGAGGATAAAGGACCCCACCCACAGTTCCACATTATCCACTCTCTAATGCAATGGACGACATGACAGCTCTCCAAAAGTGAAGCCAAACATCTGGATTCCCCCCGGTGGCTGGCTGCAGTACAGGTCAAAATCAATACAGCATGGTACTGCGATATTTTGCATGGTGATATTGTATCGATACAAGGACACCAAGTATCGATCTTTTATTTAAACATTATTCATCACACATCAGGACATATGTGACCAAAAGATACTTGGTCAAATCTGTCCCTGACCACCTTGGCAAGTGGTTTTAGTGACTGGATCACATCGTGTCTTGGTGGTGGTTTACACCTGTATTGAGATCCACTTGGGATCACCCAAGATGCATGTTATTGTTTCTTGAGTGATGTGATCCAGGTGTAACCAGGCTCAAAGAAGCTCTATGCCATTTTCCTGGAATTCACCAAAACACAATGTGTGTATCACTGAAGTCTAACGAACTTTAGAGAGCATTTCTTTCTCAAAAAACATTTCTAAAGCCTAGCTTGTTTTATGAATTCCTGCATTGTTTATATCCAAATTAACTAGCTGCAGTCCTCTTCTTTGTCTCTTCTTGTTAGCGTGTTGCTACATATCTTGGCCTGTTTTGTTGGAAGCCATGTAATCACTGTTTTAAGTTTAGTCAATTTTGCTCAAATTAAACAATAGAATTTGTGATCCTGAAATAAAGGAAAGACTGATAAACTTAGCAAAATCAATAAACTCAAACCCTATTTAAATTTAGTTGAACTACCACTGGGTATCAGCCACATGTACTCAAACTCTTCTACCTCCTGTATGTAGTTAAACACCTCCCCAACACTTAGCTCAGCGTAGCACTTCACAAAACTGCACAGCACAGCACAACACAACAGCAAGCCATCAAGACAAAAACAGTGAAGAAAAGGCAAGATCACTGGTAGAGAGGCAGGAAGGGAAGCACTACTAAATTAAAAATGAGATCTACAAACAGGAAAGGATGTCGTTCTTCATGGGTTCATGTCATTACCTAGCATTCAGAGAGTAAGGCTGCTACTGGCTCTGCACTTACTTCTCTCTTCAACTCAAAAGGAGGAAAGAGGAGGTAGAGGAGAAGGAAGAGGGAGGCTCTCCAAACCAAGAGGAAGTAAAGGAGGTGGAGGTGGGTTGGTGGGTGGCAGGGGGTTGGGTGGATAAGAAGCGTGGGGGTGAGTTGGGTGAGTGGAGGAAAGGCAGGAGGAAAGGAGTAGTGGAGAAAAGGGAGGAGGTGGCAGTGGGGTTCTTGGGAAATCAGAGTAATAGACTGGTGGTAGGAAGCAATGTTCCCTCTAAGGCTGGGGACACACTGCAACATGTTTATACTACCTGACTCTAAATACATACGGATGATTTAATCTATTAACATTAGACCTGTGTAGGGTATAAATTAGCCATAGTTAGGGGGATGCTAAGAGGGTTAGCTTATTGAATTATCACACTGTTTAACATACTGCAAGTTGTTTTCAGTCCAGCACCCCAACCCCAAATCTGTGTGGCCATTATGCAATTTATAGGAGATTAGTCAAGCACTAAAGATCCAAATCATTGAGTATGACTGCTATTTTATGACAATATTAGTTGAGTTTTCTTTTATTTTTGCATCAGTGCAATGATATTCCTTGATTTGTCAGGTATCTACTTCATGTGCCAGTCTGGTTGCTTTACTTGAAAACAGATTCTCAGTTGAACTTCCACAAAATATGCTCTGACTGTAGACTCTATACCTGGAACTCACCCCTGGTTTCAGCTAATAAGAGTATGGTAGGTGGTCCCAAAGACCAGCTGATAGCTTCGTTGCCAATGAGCTCTCATCCCAACTCATCAGATATTGCTGCTTTAGCAGTGCCAGTCACTTATTACGCGCTAGGTATCCTGCGTTTGTTTTTGATGTTGCCAGACACTGTGTCAAATTCCGCCTGTTACATACATTGTGTTTCTTCTTAATACACTTCTGTTTTTACAGAAGTTTCTGCATACATTCTTTTTCAAAATAAAATTACAGTGTCAGTAAACACAGCATATTTACGTTTATTTCGTTGTGCAACAAAAGCATGTGGTTAAGTTTAGGAAATAAAAAATCATGGTTTGGCTCAGGCTCTCTGTATTAACTGACGCCGCCTATCTGTGTATCATATGCAAGTGCTGTCTGTCCGACTGGCGGTATACCTCCAAAGATTCTGTCCGGATGTGTTACAAACTGAGGCCACCTGATGGTGTAGCATTCCATTGGAGGCTTTTGGCCTCAGTGTCTGATGCCGAAATCACTGACCAAACAGTAGTGTTTGATGACTTTGGAATAAGAAAGGTACTGTTGATACCTGCTTTTGACCAGCAAATTTTAACCCCACAGTTTTGGCTGGTGTTTGGAAGATTTTTGTTACAAAAAACTTTCTAACACCTCTCTCGTTTTAAAGTAAACTGCCAGAAGTAAGTTTTTCTATCTAAAAATTAGAAGACATTAACTGAGGCAGAGGGCAGCATTTATGGTCTGCATTTACTGTGTAAACTCTGTCTTCATTGTTTTGCTTAGATTTGTGCATTGTCTTGGTGCTAGTTCCTGACAGATGGCAGGTCTAATTCTATGTACCCAATATTAAAGGAATCAAAATTAGAAATTAGAATCAAGAACTCAAAGAACAAGTCGCAGAATCAAAAAACATGTATGACAACTACTGAAAATAAAAACAACAAAAGAAGAGTGCCAGAGTGCTGAAGCTTCCCAAATCTGCAGGTCTGTCTCCATACTGGAGGTCCAATGAAAAATGATACTTAGCTGACTAGCCAGCAGGCTAATTAAAAACCAACTTGTCAAATAAAATAGTGCTGGAGCCTGAGCCAAGTTCCCAACCGATGATGTCACCATCTGCTATTGACTTTTTTGTCTGTCTCCAACTCTGTTATTTTGTCTTTTAACTTCCTGTCTGCAGCAGAGGTGGAAATGTGTTGCATTGTGTAGACTGACATCTGCTGCTCCTACATTTGATCAAATATCTGAGCAGTTTAACATCAAAACATACAGCATGAAGGGCTAAAGAGCTGGAACAACATGAAAGACTTTCTTCTACAGCAGTCTGACAAACATCAACTGATATTTACATAGCGGCAGAGAGTAGATTAGGTCTCCTGCACAGCTCTGAGATTAACATAAGTTTTAGAAAGTTTAGTGGAAAGAGTTGTTTTAATTCATATTGGTAAATCCAGACTAACAGTGTTAAAAAAGATCTTGTTTAGTGATTGTGAAGAATGCAGGTCAAGGTCTGCTTTTTACCAGTAAACTTGAGGTTCCATACAGTTTTGGGCTCGGTTACTCTTTTAACACATCATCTAACAATAAGCTGATTAGAGCTGAAATGACTAGGTGATTCATTGATTAGTAGATCATCAACAACAACAACAACAACAACAAAAAATGCTATCTAAACAGTTGATTTCTTCAGTTGGTTTCTTCAGATTTTTTCAGTACTTATTGTGGTTCTTATCTTATGTAATTGTAAAATTGAATTTCTTTGGGATTTGGACTGTTGGTTGGACAAAACAAAACATCTGATGACATCATCTTGGGCCTCAGGAAATTGTAAAAGGCAATTTTTTCAAGGTGTTCTGGCATTTTATATACCAAAGGATCAATTAATCATAGGTCTGGGTGATTAATCAGATTTTATTTTCAACTATGATTCTGCATTCCTTCATTTTATTAAAACAGGATAATCAAGATAAAACGTGAGAACTGCACCAATGTTGCTCCCGGTTTGTCTTTTATTTTGTAAATCAGGCACACCCCTTCCAAACGGATGTGCTCGGCCCCTCCCCCCAAAGTCTAAACAGAACTTTCAGCGCAAGTTGAAAACAGCAAGGAATGACTCATCATCTCTCTGGTTGTTTTGAAACTTCAGTGGTAGATCTTATAAGAAGATGGCAGAAAGTGATCAAGGAGAAAGGTAAAACAAACCCTGTAGTGTGGGAACACCTTGGTTTTCCCTATCTGTCAGTTGATGATCCTTGTTAAGATTAAATAATGCCTAATACCCTCATATTACAAGTTTAAGTGTGTCCCCAGCCCCAGTGATATTCAGTCATGGTTTCCAGCCATATAAATCAGCAGTTGTCATTCCAGCCAAACACTGAAGCAATGCAGGGACTTTGTTAGATAAGACCCCTGACTTGGATGGGTTGTCATATAAAGCTGCATTTATTAAAATTGCTGATGTAGAAAAGAATAAAATGCATGCTGTAAGCTGCCTTGACTGTAGCCCTCAACCCTGCAAACCTTCTTTTGATTAGGCAGCCATGAGGAGGTGCACTCTGATAGAAGTTTAAATCTAAAACACTAAGGATCCACACTGCAGACCTATCCTTTTCTTATGGTTGCAGGACCCCAACTGTGTCATGATATCCAGAAATACACATACATTACTGAAGATATTTAACTACTGAACAAACTTCAATGATTTCTGTGATGATTTCTCTATATTTACAGCTGACACTCTCAGACCACTATAAGCTAACTATACTGACCATTAAACAGTATAATATACTTATTCTTGTCTCTTTGCCAAAAGTATCTAGCCTTTCACTTTGGGCTCCATTACATTCCACCAAATGTTGGTGTCAGTGTCCTCTATGTTTAGCTCTCAACATAACTCTATGAGTGTTATCTCTAGATGAGGAGGTATTGAGTTTTCCCAAAGTCTCTCAATGCCACAAGTGTTACAGTTCTCTAGATGTCCTGCTGCCGATCCCAGAATACATTGAAAGACACAGTACAAATCTTTGCTCTCTCTGCTCACTGACTGGAAAGGACATCACAACATCTCCAACAGGCCTTTTATTAACTTCATCACAGCAGGTTGAACCTAGCTTTAGCTAATGAAATAACATTTGAGATGTGTTTTAAATTCCTCTCTAGTTCAGTAAGTAGAATTACAATACACTGTTTTTATTAGACATGGTTATCTTTGTCAGTATCCTATATTCAATGATGCATCACATTTTATCTTCTGTGTTCATTAAAGGTGTAAATATTTAATGTATCCTCAGAATGGTTCGTATGATGTCCTACAAAATGCAGACACAACACTTCATATGATATCTTACAAATAAGCACCCCATGAATGACGTTACGTCCTTCATATACAGTTATATAACTAACGTAAAGTTACGAAGGTTAGGTTTAGGCAAGTAAAGTTACTGAGGTTAGGTTTAGGAAAAGAAACACGATGAGGACATAACTTACAATAACTCAAAGTTCACTCAGAGATCACACTTCCAAACATGCGTCTCCAGGGGAAAGTTCGCGTTTCTGGGACCTATCCACCATCCTCCCTGCCCCATTACAAGAATCCTCGGGAGTGTTTCCTTGTTTACTCCCATCAGGACACTGGTCCCGTGATCGCAGCCTTCCAAAACACATGGGTTATAAATGAGTTTGGGTACATTACTGTTTATAGGAAGGGGAATAGGAAATGGGAAAGGAAATGTGACACACCCACTGAAATTGTCACGGTTCGCACTTCAGGTCAAGGAAAACCTGCCATTTTTGGTTCCAACTCAAAACCAACTTTTTCAGGTTCTGAACCAATTTTATTTTTGGTTGAAATGCTTTGAACAGTTCAAGATTAGGTGCAGGAACCGGAGCTGAACCAAATCCATGATGGTGGAATAGGGGTATAAGAGGATACCTCATGACTATTTTGTGTGTGTAAATCTTCTAATATCAGAGTTCCCTAGAGCTAGATGAGTGAATATATATATTCTTCATATTCACCAACCCATGCCCATTGTGAATACTTTTTCTTTATACTAATTCAATGGTCAGATTACAGATTGTTTTCACTGTACATTACAGATCATTCTGGGAACTTTCAAAGACGCAATCATCCAGTTTCCTGAAATGATTTTGGCATTGTGATAACCTAAAACTTTAACAGGTCATTCCTGCTTATCTAGTACTTCATTCCAGTATTGTTTGCCCTTCTCACATTGAAGCTACTCCTTAGCAAAGTCAGAGAGTTGTAGTGTTTGGTAGGAATGAAAACTGACATCTCACAAGACTGGAAAGCACTGACTTAAAGGAAACATTGAGGAAAGTAAGTCGTGGAGAAAAGGGAGGCAACAGAGGGGAGAAGAGTGAATCGACTGGTTTTGGATGGGAGTCGGGGAGGAATTAGTTACCTGTAAGAAATGGCAAGAGCGCTCCTGCTGCTGACTGCCCTTAGATTTGACTAGAGCTCTATCTAGGTTTAGGTTACCGGATCCTGCGCTGGCTCGTAGCTGGTTGTGGCTGCTGTTGTTGGTGTAGACCTCTCGGGCCCTGCTCACCGTTAGGCTTGATGACCATGCCCCTTTCTTCACAATGGGCCCGTCCACAAGACCCATTGGCATCAAGGGGCCACTTCCTCCAACGATACCGCCACCGCTGTTATTGCTGCTACCACTAACTGGCACACATGCCGACGACGCTGCATACTTCACATCGTTGTTGCTCCGGGAGGCTTTGAGTGCAGAATGGTGGTGTGTGTGGCCATGGTGTGCGTGGGTGTGTGTGTGCTCGTTTAGTGTGCCATAAGGGTCCATCATGAAGTAATGCTGGGACTGCGAGGAGGAGAGACTGGGGAGGGGAGTCTGGGGGAACTTGTCGTGGTTGTTGCTGGGGTACCGGCCCATTGTCATGGCGATGGGCGAGGGGGAAATGGAGGGTGAGGGTGAGGGTGGAGGTTGGTGGTGGTGAGGGTGGTAGAGACACAGCTCCCGTTCCAGGTTGTCATCTGAGCTCCAATATCCAGAGCCTGGAGCAGATGCTGAGCCGTGGAGCTGGTGGTGGTGGTGGTGGTGGCTTCGATGCTTGGGCTCCGCTGATCGACAGCGCTCGCGGCTCTTGCTGCGCTTCCGGTGGCGCACTCCCACCAGTGGAGTTTCACCTTCTGGGCTGGCCCTTGAACCACCACCACCACCTCCTCCACCACCACCACCACCATTAACGCTCCCATTATTGGCCCCCTTGGAGGACTGTGTGTGATGTGGCCCCTCCAATGAATGTGACTTGGTGAAAAGTTTCTGGACCGAATGGACCAGGTGGCGAATTCTCCCTGGGCTGTCACTGTTGTTGTTGTTGGCCCCCATCCCCCCACTGTGGGCCAGTACTCCTCGTTTGTACTGCAGTGTATGGTAGCCATCTCTGGAAAATGACGGCTGACGCTCAAACGGGTCCGCAAAGTTTGCTGGTACCCGGGTGGGCGTTTTACCTCCATAGCCTCCTCCACCTCCTCCTCCTCCTCCCCCTCCTCCTCCTACATATGGTACCATGGCCATACACTCATCCTTTACCTCAGGATGGTGAGATGAGGAGGTGGAGTGGCACCTCCTTGGGAAGGTTCCATATGGTACGATGCTGTTGCTGTCAGAGGGGTACGGGGAACGCTGAGCATTGTAGTAGGACAGCTCAGCTGGATGCGGCATGGGAATGGGCACAGGCATGTCATTCTGACTGATCAAATATGGCTTGCGGTCAACATGGTGACCCAGTAGATCATATGATGGTTCATAGGAGACCACGTGATGGTGACTCCGACTACTGGACAGGCCTTTCATGACAGGGGGAAGGATGGGTGGATGGAAAGAGGAATGGTATGGATGAGAGATGCCAGGCAGGCCTGTGACCAGAGAAGGGCTGCAGAAGACTGTCCCTGAGAGGAGAGCTGCAGACTCTGGAAGACAAGAAGAGAGAGGAGCAATAAGACAAACAGTTAATACAAGGCAACAAGGTAAACAAAAAACAAGTCATACTATGGCAGTGATATGGGACATAATTAAATGTATCAAGACACAACCCTCTGGGTTTAATTGAGTCATATTAGTCTTGCCGTCCTTCAGATTTTGATGATCTTTTTTGATTTCATAGTGAAAAGCATTCAAACATTACAATCACAATCACATTCACCCATTCACACACAATTACACACATAGGCCCAGGCTACCATACAAGGTGAAGCCTGCTACTCAGTTTTGAAGGCACTCACACACCAATGGTACAGTCTTCAGGAGCAATTTGGGGTCCAGTATCTTGCCCAAGGATACTTCGACATGCAGATTGGAGGAGCCGGAGATCGAACTGCCGATCTTCTTATTAGTGGACAACCAGCCCCTCCCCCTGAGCCACAACTTGAGGCGACGCAAAAGTCAGCCTTTGTCACCGATAGTCCTTCAATGTTGGTTTGGTGTGTCTGGGCCTTTAACTGATCACTTTATTTTGATTTCAGATTCATTCAAGCATCCATCAAGCAATCTACTCTACTGGAGGAATAATAGTGCATATCCCAGAATACACTGGGTGAGGGGGAGGTAGACCCTTAACAGGTTGTCAGTCTATCACATAGACAGAGTAACTTATTCACATTCACACTTTCTGGCATTTAGCATGTCCATTTCACATGTTTTGGGGCTGTTGGAGGCAACCAGATCAACCCCAGCAAACCCACACAGACATGTGGAGAACACACAAACTACAAACAGGAAGGCTTGGCAATTTGAGCCCAGAATTTGCTTGCTATGCTGTAAGAGTGGTACCCCTGAGTCATCCTATTTCTGTTCCGAATTAAATTTTTTTTTTTTGTTCCAGATGATGTTACCAAAAGAAAAGAAAAAAAATGCACAGTTAGTGTGTGGTGTAAGTTGGCAAGCTAAGATTGGCTTTTGGAATGGACACAGCTGAACAACCTGTACAACTTGGAAACACTCTTTCTTCTTTTTTTTGCCAGATAAAATTGAAGCCCTTGCAACAGCTTGGTGTGTTCAAGAACAGGGCTGATGTTTGACAAATACTTATGAACTTTATGCAACTTTAATTCCAAAGCTCCAAATTCCCAGGTGACATATTCTTTGGAGCTTTTGATTGTGAGGGTCTGCTGTCCTCACCAGTTCAACTTCTTTAAAAACTTTTTAATGCAAATGCTCATATTTACTTAAGCTAATTTCAGCACACAACACAGACAGAAAAACAAGTCTTTTATTAGTATTCAAAACCTACAGCAAGGCACTCCCGTCAGCAGGGGCAAACTGGCCATCTGGCATACCAGGTAATTTCCTGGTGGGCTGATGTGCCTTTTGGGCCGACTCTGTCTGACCAGCCAATAGTGCAGGTAGTCCAGCCCATTTCTATAATTTCTTAATTGACAGTGGGCTGGCCCGATAACACTTTTGCTTTCCAATAAACCCGCCCTTTCACACAGGAATCTAGTGTTCACTTCCCATATGAATGTAGAGCCAAATCATGATGTTTATTCTAAATCTAACCACGGGCTTTTGTTGACGTCACAGTGTTGGTTGCAGTGTCTGGGAACATCAACAGCAGACGCAGGAGGATATCTAGCACTTAATATGTTGACACAAAAGGCCACTGACAGGCGATGGGTGACAATTTTGGATAAGAAAGTGTTGGAATGTCATATACAGAACCTTTATGCAGCAAGAACAATGCTTCGGAATGTAGTCTTGTAGTGTATTGTTGCACTAAACAGTCGATGACACACAACAGTAAATGGCTTCCTTTTTTCACAAGTATTGTAGAGCATCATTGTTTCTATTGGCTGATTATGCACATCCACATGCTCAGAGTTGAAGCTAACTGGAGATGGAACAAGAAATTCATGCTTGGATTTGTCTGTTGTTTGAGCTGAATGGAAGATATCATTTGTAGGGCGAAAATGTAATGTGACCATCAATTCAAGTCCCACACACAAAGGCTTTGAGTGGCTTAGCTGGTAACCAAAGAACAAGCTGGGGCTTAGGGCAACACCAAACCTCTTAATCACTGGAGCAAAGTTAAAAAAGGGGTGGTTGATTAAAGAACCAGAAACAATAATACTAAACATAAACACAGGCAGCTGAGGGATGATAAGTATTGGAAGTGGATGTCCTTCTCCAGTTTAAAGCCTGTCTTTTTCATTTTCTCTCAGTGTACTAAGAAAGTCCATCCAGTCAGCATGCACTTAATAGTGCAGGTAACAGTACTGTAAGAAGTGCCCCCTCTCCCATCTTATATAACTGTGAGTTAACATCTCAGGCGGCTATGGGAAAATGCTCCAGGGTTCAGACTGCTCGCAAGGCAGCTTTATTACAGATGAACAGCCATGCAGGGCCATGGTGTGATGTGAATGCTGCATGCATGGCTGTGTGTGTACTTGCACTCCTGCATTTGTGGTGGAGTCGTGAGATGTTGTGTGTGTGTGTGTGTGTGTGTGTGTGTGTGTGTGTGTGTGTGTGAGAGAGAGAGAGAGAGAGAGAGAGAGAGAGAGAGAGAGAGAGAGAGAGAGAGAGTGTGTGTGTCTGTGTGAGTTTCCTCTGTCCTACTTGGCCCATGACACAACTGCTTAACACAACCTGACAGCCCCACTGGTAGAGGGGCCTCTAACAAGCTACAGTAACTCCCAGTGAGCTGGGATAAGCCACCCACACACACACACACACACACACATACAGATATCAGTAGATCCCCCCTTTCCTCCCCCCTCTCTTTCTTCCATATTTTATTCAGAACAAATCTTACAGATATCATACAAACCAACATTTTTGTCTGTTTGTTTTTAGCCATGCCTGTGGTGTAGTATTCTTTGACCAGGAAAAGTGACGTACTTAAATCTCTGCTGGTTGCTTGACTATATATATATATATATATATATATATATATATATTACATTATAACGTGAAAAGTTTATTTCATGTTATAACCTGATAATTTATATAGTAACAACATGAAAAGTTTCACATTTTAACAATATAGTTTCATGTTATCCCTGTTTTGGGCCATGTTGATGCCTGTTCATTGCAAATAGCCAAGTCTCAAATCACAACCTGAGTATATGGGTGCATCCCCTCCCAGGACCAAATCTTGTATTATGATGTGGAACTTTTAATGTCTTGACAATATAAATTATCATGTTTTAATGTAAAACTTTTCCCGTTCTCACAATATAAATTATCACGTTACAATGTGAAACTTTTCACGTTTTTACAATAAAAGTTATCACGATTTAACATGAAACTATATTGTTACAAAGTGAAAATATATTTTTATAACGTGAAAAACTTCTTGTTCGAACAATAAACTTTTCACGTTACAATGTAATACTGATCCATTATTTTTTTTCGTGATGTGGCAGCAATACGCTTCCGTAAATACAAATAGTCCAGTACACAAAATCCTGTAAAACCACAACATACCATTTGTAAACTTCACATTTTTTCCAGATTAATCATGCATATTGTTCATATTCTTTCCATTCATGATATGGTCCTGGTAATTTTTCACCCAGCTCAAAAATCCCCTCATAACAAATGTGTGTACCAGATTTTGAGCTACAGATTTTGAATGTATAAATATGTGTTCTGAAATTAATAAATAGGTCATTCATTTTTAATGAACCCTTCAAGCTCTGCAATAGAATTGCTTACTGTGATATACTTTCTTGGAGTATTTTCAAATGCTTCATATACCTAAAACCTGTACAACTTAAGCTAAAAAGTTATGTAAATTAATAAACCACAATAATTGATAAAAGTACTGAAATTGTGTCATTTACAAATAAAATCTTCACAAAACATATTTGATCCAAAAAAAATTTAATTTAGAAACATGAACAAATTATTTCTTAACACTCTGTAAGTTATTTGAAGTATGTACATTATTCATTTTCTGAGATATGCTCATTTCTATGAGCAGAGTGCAAAGGCATTTATTATTTCCGCTGGCGCTGCTGTGCATTTTTTCGCACAGTTTTGTACCACACAAAAAGCACAGTGACGTCATTAAGAACACAGGGCCAAATTCACAAAAGGATTGCGTGGCTTTTGTAGCCGCTAAACCGGTAAAAATGGAGCAAACAGATACCGTCTAATTCACAAAGCACGCACAGAGGGTGAAATGCTCCACTAACTGCAATGATTGATGCGTTGAACAGGTGACAGTCTGCGGTCGTTCTCAAAACACACTTCTGTCACGCACTTCAAAAGCAACTTTCAATAATTTATTTTACGAAACGGTTGAAACAAACATGAACAAAAACGGTTCCATAATTCATATTAAATTCAAAAGATAACGAAAAAACAGCTACAAGTGAGAGGAAATAGTGATAAAGTGGTCAAACTTGGTCAAATCCACAGCCTCAACCCATCCGACACTGTTAGACCGACTCACCAGCAGACATCGCTACATACAGTATTCAGTACTTTGCCAAACAAAGTGTGCCATTGTTCTGCCACGGTGTTCTTGGTGCAAAGCCAGCATTTATACTTTGCCATGTGGCTAATTGCAATCAGGGGCAAATCAGGGGCAACCTGCACTCAGCTGCCAAACTTTGTGGGTGTGTTTGCGCTGGTATATCATTAGTGCAATATCCTTTGTGAATAGGACGTTAAGACGGAGCAAACTGCGGGTGCAAGTGAAGTGCAATTCAAGGTGCTATCAGCGGCCGCAGTTCATTCTTTGTGAATTCGGCCCACAATGTGATGACATAGAAGACAGAAGCTTTAGCGTTCTGCTGCAAAAGAGTGACTTTAGATCTACTTAAACAGAATCGTGCAAACAGCAAATCCCCCATGGTTGTCCGCCATTTTTAAAGGGATAATGTTTCAGAGAGTAGGGAGAGTGTATTTTTTTTATTTACACTGCTCGTTTGTGGACAAATAAGATCTATCCCACAATATCATGGCCTATTTTACCTGAGACATGAAATCATAACCGCCATAGTGAAACTGAAAATGGCAAGAACATTCTGGAGCTGTGGGGATTATTATATAACCATTTAAAGGAACAGTATGCAAGATTTAGGGGGATTTAGTGGCATCTAGTGGTGAGGATTGCAGATTGCAACCAGCTAAAACTTGTTTCTGCTTAGAATTCCTTCAGTGTTCATTGTTCTTGACCACAGAGGTCTCTTCCTCTTCAAAACAAACGGACCAGATGATTAAAATGTAAAAACACTTAATAAAGCAGTTTCACATTACAAATCAGTGTTTCTCCTATGCTCGTCATAGATGGGCCACTAGCCCAGAAACTGCAAATGTGTGCTCACCTATTTTCTCTGATATTTTTAGATCGAGACATTCAAGAGTTTTTTTTTTACAGAAGTTGAATTATCCGAGATCTCTTCCTCTCCAAAACAATTAGACCCTGTGATTTAAACAAATCAAATCAAAGACTAAAGCAGTTTTACATAAAAAAAAAAAAAAAGTGACCATAAATCAAAAACTAACATTTATTGAATTTGACCCACACTGGTGGATCTAAAATCCTAAAATCCATTTTAATAGATTTGGCTCAAATTTGATCAGTGGGCGGAGAGTAACTAGGCACATTTACTCAAGTACTGTACAATTTTGAAATACTTGTACTTTACTTTAGTATTTCCATTAAATATATATTATTATAGGTTAAGGTACCCAGCAATATATAAAGTAATTAAAAATAGCTCCATATTTACCAGCTATAACATTAAAGTAATGAACACCTAGGAGGTACTGATACTAACCCTTGTGAACTGATATGTAACGAAATAATGGATGGTAAAAATTGTATGTTTCCATTCAAGTGTGTAGAGGATAGAGATGTTAAGATATTGTTGAAGTCTCTTCCGGAATATGGCAGTGCAGGCACTGATAATCTAGACAATAAGGTATTAAGTATTGCTGCTGATTACATTTCGGGTCCTATAAGTCACATTGTGAATACATGTCTGTTATGTGGGGTATATCCTAGACTGTGGAAGGAGGGAAAAATCATTCCATTACTCAAAGATAACAAGTTACCTTTTAGTGGGCCTAATAACAGACCTATAAGTATTCTTCCTGCACTTAATAAGGTTATGGAAAGGATCATCCATGTTCAGGTCCAAGATTACTTTAACAATAACAACTTGATTACCAAATATCAACATGCATACAGAAAAGGATACTCGACTTGTACAGCTCTTATACAAATGACTGATGATTGGGTGAGGGGGATTGCTGACTCTAAAATAGCAGGAGCAGTTATGTTAGATTTCAGTGCCACATTTGATGTCATTGATCATGACATTTTAATTGACAAGCTAAAGTGTTACGGTTTTAGCCACACTGCAATTACCTTGATGAAGAGTTATCTTTGCTCTAGAACTCAGAAGGTTTTTTATAACGGTGCTTCGTCAGATTACAGTAGTTTAATATGCGGTATACCCCAAAGAAGTTGTCTGGGACCACTCCTGTTCTCAGTTTTTATGAATGATCGGCCCCTAGCTGTGAATAATGCAGGTATAACAATGTATGCAGACGATTCTACTGTGTATTATGCAGCAACTACATGTCAAGAATTAAATCAAGTTCTGTCTCGTGAGTTAAATATCATACATGACTGGATTAAAACAAACAAATTAGTCCTAAATATATCCAAATGTAAAGGTACTGTTTTTGGGTCACGATATAAATTGATTTCTAAGCCTAAACTGGAGCTGTCCATATCTGGAGAACCCATAAAACAAGTGGACAAAGCCAAATTGCTGGGCCTAGTCCTTGATAGTCATCTATCATGGACTGAGCATAATCAATTCAGTTGTCAGTAAAATGAGCTGAGGCATTGCAGTTACAAGAAAGTGCTCTCCTTATGTACAATCACACATGCTGGGTCAAGTGTCCAAATCATTAATTTTCAGCCACTTGGACTATTGTTCAATAGTATGGTCATCTGCATCCAAAACTAATCTTGCAAAATTACAAGTCTCACAAAATAGGGCTGCTAGACTTGTTCTGGGCTGCTCAATAAGAACTAGCACTGAAAAGTTGCATTCTAGCCTCTCTTGGCTCACCATTGAGCAAAGAATTTTTTTTAACTATGGCCACATTTTTTAGCTGCATTATTAACTTAAAAAATCCAGTATTTTTATTTGAGCAAATAATTTATTGCAATAACACACATAAACACAACACTAGATTTGCCAGTAATGGTCATATTGTGGTTCCAAGTCTAAGGACTAACTCATCGCAAAAAACTGTTATTTACAGAGCCATAACATACTGGAATAGTTTACATTTCAAAATCCGGCTAATTAAAAATAAATTATCCTTTAAAAAGGACATGCAGAGGTATCTGCTGGCCTGTAGATGAATGTGAAAAGTAGAAGGTATGCTCTGTGCGTGTTTACAATATTGTGTGTTTCTACAAGTTGTGCTATTTTTTCTCTGTCTTTTCTGACTTTTAAATATATATATATATATATTCAATATATTGATTATTTAGTATTCTACTTTAATGTATGTGCCTACAGTGTACCCAGTTTTGAAGTGAAATGACTGAATGTAATTCCTTTTTTTTCTTCTTCTTCTTTACTTTATTTTTTTCTGTTTAACTTTGATATAAACATAAGCTTTGTATTTTATAATGTAAATTGATGAAATTGTATGTTTTATATGTAATGTAGTGTAATATATTGTATGTAAGGTGTGGACCCCAGAAAGACTAGCTGATTGCCAAGGCATTCAGCTAATGCGGATCCTTAAAATAAACATAAACATGAACACATTAATAACATAATTATACTCCACTAATAACATATATATATATATATATATATATATATATATATATATATTTGAATGCAAAACTTTAACTTGTAGCAGAGTATTTCTATACAGTGTTATTGCTACTTTTACAAGAATACGGTCTGAGTGTTTCTTTCACCACATACATTACATACATTAGTAGGGTTGTGAGCTCCACATCTGGTGAAAACATGGTTCCATTAAAATCCATTTTTAAAAGTTTGCCTTACTGTTTTTTGTAGCAGAGTATGTGAATTCTTGAGCTATAGCCAAAAATATGTTTTGTGTGGTCACAGTGACCTTTACCTTTTACAACCAAGTTCTAATCAGTTCTTCCTTTTGTCCAAGTGGTCGTTTGTGCCAAATTTGAAACAATTCCTTCCAGGTGTGCCTGAGATTTTGCATTCCTGAGAATGAGAAGGATGTGAGGTTACAGTCACCTTGACCCTCGACCACCAAAATCTAATCAGTTCATCATTGAGTTTAAGTGGATGTTTGTGCCAAATTCGAGGAAATTCTGTCAAGGTGTTCTTAAGATATAGAATTCACAAGAATGAGGCCAGACAACCAGAAAACTTAATGTCATAAAATTTAAAGACATACTGCATTATTGTACAAATGGCCATTCAACATAGGAAGTACTTTTACTTTTGGTACTTTAAGTATATTTTGATGCCAGACTAGCCTAAATGTAGAAAAATGTGCAGCCCCTTTACAAAAGTATAACATTTCTTAAATATTATAATACTTTAGGAATTGTCATCTTATTTCAGGCAAAAAGAACGACATTTATGGTGTTTTTACTGCTGTCAAATGTCAACATGAGTCAAATTTGACCTAAACATTAGTAAGGGTTGAACAAACAAGATACAAGATGTACATTTTTGAGCTCAGTGAAGTTCTGAATTGTATTTTCTCACAGTTTAACTCTCCCGTTCTATTTCCAGTATTTGTTTTCATCCTGACCATTACCAATGTTCATTACTGAATAAATGTTATTCTTGGACCACAATGTTACCCTATTTTCAAATATGCTGCAATTGCAATGCACATGTACAAACAAATACAAATATTAAATTGTCATTGGAATTGTCATTAAACATATTCCAGGTTTTTGCAGAAGTGCAGAATATCAACATTACTGTCTAACAATGATGTATGAATTCCTTTGGTAAATATTACATCACCCAGCAAATTTGCCTTTCCACTATGAATTTCTTAGGGTGCTGTTGCACCTGGCATTTTTAGTTCAGGTAAAGCAAACTTGGTTATGCCCTTCATTTGGGCTGGTGGTGAAGGCTCTGGTACAGTTCATTTGAGGTGTGAAAGTAAACGGACTGTCTGCAGGATTGTTTTGGATAGAAAACATGAAATTTGAGCATAATTTCTATTAGATCCATGAGTTGGTTGTAAACTGCTGAACAAGTGATATTATAATTGATTTCTATGAGTGATGCATGTATATGTTAATCATAATCATGGTAACAGTTTTGCACGTCAGCAAGTGAGTGTGGGGCTTTTCCCTGATGATGCAGAAAGTCACAAGCTATGTTTCGATCCAAAAGTGATTTGAATCATTAGGAAATGCGTATTAAAAGAAATACGAATCCTGTGTGTTTCCACTAAATGTACGGACTTTGGTGAAAACTATGAACTCGCACGACTTTTCCACAGAACCGGAAACAAAACAAGTCTCGCATTCTTCTTCTTCTACGTTTTCTGGTGGTTGGCAACCAGCTTTTAAATGCATTACCGCCTTCCTGACCCGGAGTGTGGATATCACCATGGAGAGAGGTGCGCTACGTCAGACTTAATTTGAACATAACTGTTTCCATCCCCCGTTCTGCGAATCAACATTTTTTGGAATCAACCAAAACCCGGCTAAAGCAAACGTATTTTAGTTTGTGCAAATCAGATTTTAATTCAAATTTTGGTGTTTGCATCATAATTTTCTGATGCGATACTTCTAGATGTGCATCTAAACAGGCTGATGGAAACATGGCGACAGTCTGTTGTGCTTGTATCTTCTCTGTACTTGGCAGTTTGAGAAGTTCATTAAAAAGTGTGTGACATATGGAGCCCACAGTAATACCTGGCCTTAGACAGTTACAAACATGGAAGTACAGCAGCATTTATATCATTGTTACCAACAAGATCAGTACTCACTACTACATGTTCTCTTTTCATAGATAATGAATAGTGTAAATGGACATCATTAGTTTCTCCTCTTTTAATTAATGTTTCCCCATTTAAAACACCCCTGAATTAAACACAGTATGTATGTTCCATTGACATTTATGGGTAGGAAGTCCTGAATAACTCTGTCTCACTGGCAATACATTGTACTCACAACACTGTGTCTAAAAATAAAACGCAACTGAATCAAGGGAGGAAGTGATTCACTTCAAATGATGTGTTAGTGAAGTCAGACATTACTGTACAAGGACCCAAATAACAGGGGCTTAAATAAACAACACTTGTTTCCGTACTAGTAGGAGAATGCATCTGATTACATCAGAAATTACTCAATAAAAGAACCTTGGCAAATATAAAGTCTGAGTAACTAGAGAAGAGTCACTGAGAATGGAAGTATTCCCACTTCTTAAGAGGGACTTATAGAAAAGGTGAGCTGTGGGTACATGTTCCCCTTGACTTTGATGGTACATCAGCACAGTACATCTGAGTAAGTTTCCTGCAGGATACTGTTAAGTGAGAGTGACATGTGGTATAGCTTTCCCCAAGGCATTGAAAATAAAAGAAAGAAAAAAATGTAATTTAATCAAAATAAATTATAAACAGGTGTTCCAAAACACAAAATGAAAGTCAAATGAGTCTACTCTTTTTATCAAATTTAATCTTTACACATGTGTCTCTGTAGAAAATCCAGCTGGACTACAGTTACCTTTTTTAAAGCTGGGAGCAGGCCTTAATAATACTGACGCCTGCAAAGGCTAGACACTGCACACAGAAATTATTTCCATCAGCATGCATGAACATGATTATTTTTGACCTGACAGTTAGAGAGGAGTGCATATTAAACAGCTGATTAAATACAGAGGACAACACACTGAACAACAGGAAGACTATTATAAGGCTTGTGGTGCTGAGCAATCCCTCCACATCTGGTGAAAACATGGACTCTATTAAAATCAACTTTAAAAAAGTTTGCCTCGCTGATTTTTTGTTGCAGAGCGTAATAATTCTTTAAACACGACCAAAAACGTTTTATTGTGAGGTCACAGTGACCTTGACCTTTGACGACCAAATTCTAATCAGCAAAATTTGAAATAATTCCCTCCAAGCATTCCTGAAATATCACACTTACAAGAATGAAAGGAGCTCAAGTTCACAGTCACCTTCACCTTTGACCACCAAAGTCTAATCGGTTCATTCTTGAATCCAAGTGGACATTTGTGCCAAATTCGAGGAAATTCCCTCAAGGCATTTCTGAGATTTTGCATTTACTGGAGTGGGGTGGACGGACAATCCAAAAACATGATGCAATTAAATTGCTTTAAAGAGATACTGCCGCAGTGTTTTTATCTGAATAAGATATAAAATGAGAAGGTGGATATCAATCTCATGTCCGTGTAAAAAGTTCTGTTTACAACATATAGAGCATTAATATAGCAGCAAACAACTGTTGTTATGTAAAGGTATGTACATGATCCTTCACTGACTTCTCACCAAGAATAGGTCATGACACGCAACTCCCCATAAAACCGCAAGCTTGCTCTTGGCATTCTTGAGGTAATTTATTCAATTTTTTTTTTATTGATTTATCTTTTTTAAATTTGGCACAAACATTCCCCTGGACTCAAGGACGATCTGATTAGATTTTGGTTGGTCAAATGTCAAAAGTCAAGGTCACCATGACCTTGCATCCATCTTATTCTAGTGAACTTGCTATTTCAAGAACAGCTTCAGAGAATTTCTTAAAATTTGGCACAAACATTCACTTTGAGACAAGGAAAAACTGATTACAATTTAGTGGTCAAAGGACAAAGTCACAGTGACCTGTTTTTGGCCATAACTCAGGAAGTCATATGCTAATTTTGACATTACACACAAATGTCTAACATGCTATAAAGATGAAGTGATGACATTTTATATCCAAACTGTCAAAGGTCAACTTCACTGTTGCATCATTATGTTCTGCAAAAACACTTTACTGGTCAGTATTCAACGTCATATCTCAGGAACAGAAAGGGAGACATTTGGTCACTGAATTGGTGACACTAATCTTTGGTGCCCATCTTAAAACTGTGCTGATTGTATAGACCTTCTGTGCTGTCAGGGGTGTGTGACGCTTTCACATTTTCACGGACATGGATGTAAAATGTTACTTCAACTCGATGGGTTTGCAGAGGCATAAAACTGTGGTAATTGTAGTTTGTTTTTGTGCTGAATAACTCCTTTTACTCCTTTTTGGTAGCAATTGGATCATTAGTCAAATGACAACACACTCCATGAGTTTATCTATCAACTGTCAGCACAAACTGGCCCAGACTAGAACTAGCTTGGTCCAACCGAATCTGAGCTACAATTTTATCCAATGATCAGAATGTGTATCTGCTCCTTCAGTTGTGAACAAAACTACTTAAGTTTATTTGGAGAGAGGATCGTGTCATGAGAGAGAAACTACCAGAAAGAGCTAAAGGAATAAGACAACCAAGGCTACTCATCAGAACAGGACCAGACAGTCAACTGGTGTCATCAAAAGCTGATTGTTATCTTAGTAATGGTAGGCTAGGATTTGCTCATCTGTTCTACAGAGATCTCGAGAAAGAGCAAGAACACTACATTCTCTGAACTGGAGATTAGGTATTTATACAACTGACACTTGAATGTAAATTTCTAGGAGGAGAGGCGAAATAAAAGAAGTTGAATGAGAAGAGGAGGAGAGGAACTGAGGTAAAGCAGCGGACGGAAACAAAGTGTACAAGATTATATAGAAGAGCTAAAAAGCAGATGAGAGATTGACAGCTGAACCCCACCCCAACCCGTCTTTCCCACCACCTCCTGCTGCATTTTTCAAAGAGCCATATGTGCCAGGCAGGCTGGGTTGTTGCTGTGTGTGTAGGCGGAAGGAGAAATGAAAATAGGGCTGAGATCAAGTTATTTTGGGCTAAATGGAAGCTGGCGAACAAAAAGCCTTTGAGTCACCCTCTGAGGGTGGATACCAGCACCGAAGGCAGACAGAATTCTCGTTTAATGTAGCCAGATGGGCATTTACTTCCATACTGCAGCACACATTCCTTACATCAGTCTGGTTACTATAAAACATTTCTCAGTTGATTTTGCAGAAAAGTAACCACAACCAAGGAATATATGTGGATACCACAAAATAAAATGACACAAAGAGCATTTTAGCTATACTACCCACTATCATAGAGATAACCACTGCCAGTGTGTTTATTAAGAGGTCATGCAATTAAAAGTAAATTACCACCCATTTGAAAGTCGACTACTGATGCTGTGTTAATGTGCTAGTGAGAAGCTGTGAAATCTGAGAAAGAGGAGCTGGCTGCTGAACAGTGTTGAGCTCTGCTGTGAGAAAAATTAAACCCACAAGACAAGAAAGAAATTGGCTAAAATCTAAAAACTAAATTCAACATCTGATTTCAACAACAGCAGCAGCTACATTGTGGTTTAATTCATCAGTGTATTATGGTAGCCCGTTCAATGCATCTACACAACAGTACTTTAAGTTCCAATGACCTTGAAACACCTCTACTTTTATCCAAATGAAAGAAAAAAATGACAAGAAGCTGCATTACCACACACACTTGCACACAGAGCCCTGACAAGAACGCATCTCTGTGTGATTCAGGCTATAATAATTGAGCAAGATGTGGCTTAATGGCAGGTATAATAGTCTGTAGTCATTGACTACACCTAGAGGACTGCTATTGTCAACCAGTCACTGTTCAGACATCACTGTGCACACAAAGGAAAATCAATACAAAATGGGACAACTGGCAAAACCACTAAAAAGAGCAGAGGGGAACCCTAACATAATATATTGATTCTCTCTCTCTTTTATTTAATGATCTTTTCTCAAAACTTACCTCAATGCCTTTTGTTGCCTTGTGTTTCAGTGCTTGTCATTAAAGGGTTAGTTCCAAAACAGCTGAGCTGCAGAATAATACACAGTGCGGCAGTGGTGACACAGTAATATGGAGTTTTATGGTTGACTAAATGTAGTGCCAAACAAAAGGGCTGTCTGATGGCAAGGTAAAATGGTGAAAAATCCTTGATATAGTGACCACTTAGACTAATTGAATTTTTTAGGTGGTCCTCTTTTAAGGCGGCTAAAATACGTTGAGATAGCAACCCCTGTCTACAGCAATGTATTGCTGAGCTTCCCTGGTGGGGCTCCCACCTGCTTTTCCAATCTGGGGGTGCGACAATCATTATCTACAATCATTATCTACTTCTTCTACCTTCTTCTTCTACCCACTTAACTTTAGTGATCATCAAGTCTCTTCTGTAATGGAATTAACATCATATTACACATGCATACTCTTATTGTGATGGTCTAGCAGCAGATGGAGACATGAAATACAGTACTTTTCAATGTATGTAATATGCATTCACTGTGCAAAAATAAGAAAAAGCACGTTGGCCGATTCTGTTCATTTCAAAGCTAATATCGGCTGATACCAATGACGTGCAGATATTATCATGTGTTCCAACTGTCATATTTAACTGACATCAACAACGATAGCAAAGCAAATGCAAAAATTAAGCCTCATGCAAGAAACAAAACATGAACAATTTTTTTCTTATTTGTGTACATGTTCATGATTTGTTTTTAATTTTATCTGTACCCACTGATTTTTGGGATTCACCCATGTTTTCTTATTTTTGCTCTTCTTTTAGACAAGGAAAAATTCTATGAGTGGTCGAGCACACTCTTACCAAGTAAAGAAAAAAAACATCTTGTTTTTGTAGTCCACAAACTGTTGTCCAATGCAAAAAAACCATGAGTTTTACATTTGAGGAACATTTTTTAAAGGGCCAGTGTGTAAAATGGGTTGAAAACAGTGACATCAGTGGCCAAATTCTAGATTGCAAGGCTCACTCGCAGACACGAGTTTTTCAGGAGTAGGTCTATCTAGCAACGAGGTGAATATTTATTTAGAAATCTAAACCATGTTACGATATTGTAATGAATCACTCACGAGCAGGAGACCAGAGTAGCGTTCGGGAAAAAGGCCCGTTTATTTGAGCACTCCAACTCCGGTAACACTCCAGGGGGTAAAAGACTCCGTCCCAAACTCTGACTCTTCTAGCGTAACACACACACTTCATACACACATACTCACTTACAGTACCTAGCGGGTACCCCCTCCCCTCTCTGCTCCACCAATCTCCAGCCTGCACACTGACTGACAGCGTAGCCTGTAAACACAGCTCAGCTGTTTATTTAGCCTAGCAATACCTCCGGACTATAGTAGCTGCAATGAATGACTGTGAACACGATTTTGAAGAGTTTCTTGTAGCGGACACAGACCCAGAGCCATACCTGTTTGAGCCGGAGCACACAGATGAGGAACTCCATGTGTTTGATGCTGAGCGGGCGAGAAGAGAGGCTAATGCACAGAATGGGACTCGGTGCTACTGCTACCATCGTTGGAGAGATATATCATCAGGAGGAAAAGCGCCGCAGAGAGTGCATCACAAGGAGTGAAGTTGCGTCTTCTTTTCCTTGCAGATGACGGTTCGGGTTCATTCTCTCCTGTTGCGTGGTAAGTGTGGTCCATTCACAAACTTTATAACTAAAACAACTTTTCACTACTCTCTATCGACAAACTACTAACACTCTCTGCTGTTTCCTCCTCCTTCTTCCTTCCCTCCGCTGTCTTCGTTGGTTTATTTATACATGCAAAACGTGTTCTCTGGCTGGCTGGATTGTCCACTCGGGCTGCCTTACATACATGGCGGCGCAAGATGGTGACCTCTCTAAAGCAAGGCCCTTGCTATATATATATATATATATATATATATATATATATATATATATATATATATATATAAAAGCATAATTATAAGGCTACAAAAACCAAACAAATTTTATTTTATAGCGATTATACATTTCTATAAACATATTAATGGGTAGAATATTCAGATTCAGATTCAGATTTGACAATAAACCATGCCAAATATTACACACTGGCCCTTTAAAAATGCATGAATATCATATAGTCAAACTTAGATTATGTTTAAGAGTAATTATAATGATTGGATTTTTAAATTTCAGGGCTAAAGAAACGGGACTTTACTTGGTCCATTGATCTCAGTTACTGTAATTTCACACACTGTGCATCCCTCTGCTGACCAGTGAGGGACCACTAAAGACCACTACACTTCAGAGGGACATATTGTACTTTTTACTCCACTATTGTTGTTTTATAACTTTAGCTACTAGTTACCTTACAGATTAAGATGTTTATACACAAACCATATGAATACATACAAGTGCAGCTGAAATGGTTAGTCGATCGATTAAAAAAATAATTGGTAACTATTTTTATAATAATGTAAGTTATTTTTTATGCAAAAAACATTTCATGGTTCCAGCTTCTAAAATATGAGGGCTTGCTGCTTTTCTTTCTAATTATTGTTATATTTTTTTTTAATTAATAAATTGATTTAAACTTTGCTGAATGAGCTTAGGGGCGGCATGGTGCTGTGGTGGTTAGCACTGTCGCCTCACAGCAAGAGGGTTCTGGGTTCGATCTCAGGTGTGGGAGCCCTTCTGTGCGGAGTTTGCATGTTCTCCCCGTGTCATCGTGGGTTCTCTCCGGGCACTCCGGCTTCCTCCCACAGTCCAAAGACATGCAGATTGGGGATTAGGATAATTGATAACTCTAAATTGTCCGTAGGTGTGAATGGTTGTTTGTCTCTATGTGTCAGCCCTGCAATAGTCTGGCGACCTGTCCAGGGTGTACCCTGCCTCTCGCCTGATGTCAGCTGGGATAGGCTCCAGCCCCCCCGCGACCCTCAAGAGGATGAAGCGGTTAGAAGATGAATGAATGAATGAATGACCTTACTTGTAACAAAGTATTTTACAGTGTGGTATTAGTATGTTACTACTAGTAGTACTTTAGGATCTGTATACTTCTTCCATCACTGCTGCTGACACAGTAAATTGTTTGTCATGATTGATTTTCCTTTAGCGGCAGTACTGACAGTCTAGAAAATCACATTTACTTTGTTAAAATTTAATTAACAGTAAAAGTGAGTGAGTCAGTTTCACTATGCTTAAGTTCTTCTTCTTCTTCCAGCATTTCTTTAGTGTCATCTCTCCAATTCTTGGCATTTGCCAGAGTCTGTGCACATGGCACATCACCTGCCCTTTGTTTAGGGGGTGTGACCTATGCTAATAGGTGACCTGTGATCAAGTGGGAATCATCATTTAGCACACCTGTGGTAAAAGCCGATTTGGATGGTTAAAAACATTTGGTACATTTAGAGTTGACCTCTTTTGTTTTTTCTCTTAGCAGAAAATTAGGTGAAAATATAAGAGAAATTTAGGAGAATGTTGCTGCATGAAGCCCAATGACTAATAAGACTGGGTCTGTAGTGTCAATACAGTTATCAAAGAAGAACAGCCACATGTGTCTTTACTGTGGTCTTTACAGAATCTTCCATTTGCACTGGTCCAATCCACCATGCTTGATGTAGCCATCCTGATGTGAGTTTGTTAAAAAATAACTCTGCTTAAAGATAACTGGCAAACACATCTCCTCCCTCTTCCTTCAGATAACTTGCTGATAATCATTCATTAATGAAAAATATCATAAACTCACTGAAGAGAGAAAACTAAGATTCACTTGGATGAAATCACTCACAACTTACAAATACAATATTAATGACAGAGAAATATTATAGGAGTATTTAGGATTATTTATTGACATTATAGCAATGTTAGAAACAACAAACACAAATGTAAAGTCTATTAAACTCTAAAGTCAGTGAAACTAAACCCACTGAACCTCCTGAAGTTATATTATACAACTACAGTGCATTCAGAAAAAATTCAGATCCCTTCAGTTTTTCCACATTTTAAGTTGTAGCCTTATACTAAAATCGTTTTAAATAATTTCTTCTCTCATTAATCTATACCCAATATCCAAAAAAGCAGAATTTTAGAAATTCTTGCAAATATATTAAAAAGGAACATATGAAATATCACATTGACACAAGTATTTTTACCCTTTGTTCAGTGTTTAGAGGCAGGATCTGTGCTGAGGCACAGATCGGGGGAAAACAAAGGTTCAGCCTTCACTGCAGCACTCAACAGATTTGGGCTTCATGGCAGAGTGGCCAGACAGAAGCCACTCCTCAGTGAAAGACACAGGAAATCACTAAAGAACTTTAAGAAACAAGATTCTCTGGTCTGATAAAACCAGCATTGAACTATTTGGCCTTAATTGTAAGCACTGTGTCTGGAGGAAACCAGGCACTGCTTATCACCTGCACAAAATGATCCCAATATTAAAGCATGGTGGTGGCAGCATTGTGCTGTGGGGCTGTTGTTTTTAGCTGATGGGACTGGGGGTCTGATCAGGGTTGAGGGAAAGCTGAATTTAGCAAAGTGCAGAGATATTCTTCATAAAGACCTGGTCAAGAGTGCTCAGGACTGGGGGAAGGGTCGCCATTCAACAGGACAATAGCCCTATGCAAACAATCAAGACAACCCAGGAGTGGTGTAAGGACAGCTCTTTGACAGTCCTTGAGTAGCCTAGCCGGAGCCCTGACATCTCTGGAGAGTCTACTGTCGGTCTCCATCCAACCTGATGGAGCCTGAGAGGATCTGCAAAGAAGAATGACATCTATTGCACGTCTGTCCCTCCTGGAAGAGGGATCCCTCCTCAGTTGCTCTTCCTGAGGTTTCTACCGTTTTTTTTTTCCCCCCATTAAAGGTTTTTTTTGGGAGTTTTTCCTTATCCGCTGTGAGGGTCCTAAGAACAGAGGGATGTTGTATGCTGTAAAGCCCTGTGAGGCAAATTGTGATTTGTGATATTGGGCTTTATAAATAAAACTGATTGATTGAATTGAATGGCAGAAAATCGCCAAATCTAGGTGCACAAAGCTTGTCACTTTATTGCCAAGATGACTCAAGGCTGTAATCACTGCCATAGGTGCTTTAACTGAGCAGTGAGTAAAGGGTCTTAATACTTAGACTAAGGAAAGGGTCTTAATACTTAGACTGAGTAAGGCCCTGATCACAAAGAAAGCGTTTTGCTGGTTGTAAAATGCGAGGCACACCACACTGCCTTTTTTTTTTTTTTTTAATTGAATGAAACTAGTAAAATAGGGACATTTCCATGGGGCTGCAATGCCCATGATATGAAAGTGTAAGTGAATATTATATATTGATAACTTTGCTTTTTATATAGCCCCCTTCAGAACCAGAGCTAAAAACATAAAGGGGGCGCTGGAGGAAAAGGTGTATTCTCTGGGTAGCATTAAAGGGATAGTTCAGTTTTCTGGAAGTGAGGTTGTATATGGTACTCATTACAAACTGCAGATGTCAGTCGGCATACCCCTAGTTTGGAGAAGCAGGCTGGAGTCCAGCATGGACGCTAAACAATCTACTGCAAAATGTTTTTAAGCCACCTAAAAAAAGTCCCACCCCAAGAAAAAAAAATCAGTATCAATTTAAGTGTACACTATATTGACAGTCTTGTCACTGCTTTACCTGATTGTCAGACAGTGATTTCCATCTGGAAGTGAAGCCGTTATATCATTTTCTTTAAAAGCTGGACTCCATTTGGAAAGCCAGTAATTTAACAAAGCTGAACACAGGAGCTGCTGGTCTACCACTGCCTCAATCAGTTAGTTAGTTAGTTAGTTAGTGTTATTGTATGACTCTGGCATGTAAAAGAGTTAGCTGAGATTCACCAAGATCACACAGTAACACTAACTTACTAACTGATGGTAGCGGTGGTACCACCAGCTCCTGAGTTCAGTGAACTAAAATTACTGTTTTTGTAAATGAAGTCTGGAAGCTTTTGGTGAGAGCATAGATTGGGAACTGAATTAAAAAAAATCCAAACTATCCCTTTAACAACATCAGTAATTGTAATGCCCAGTCTCTTGCAGATGTTGATATTTCTCATGTAATTATCTGTATTGTACTGATGGCTGCACTAAAGAAAATGTTGGGGCTCACAAGGAGTCATCCTGGGGGTCCAAGAATGCACAGCACACTTCATGGAAATCTTCTGTTTCCTAGATAATTTGTCTTTAGCCAAGGTGTTATTCATGGAGAAATTCTTGCACCCTGGTGTTTATAGATAATATAAACAATACTTTAGGCCCACTAGTTGCAGGGTAAAACTAATGTTAAACACTAAAACACCATAAATGATCCTATAATCTGTCTCAAGTGTGGAGCTCCACCAGCTGATCCATCCATTGTTTTAAAAAAATATATATTTTAAATACTAAGTCTTATCACAGGGCAGCACGGTGCTGTGGTGGTTAGCACTCTCGCCTCACAGCAAGAGGGTTGCCGGGTTCGATCCCGGGTGTGGGAGCCCTTCTGTGCGGAGTTTGCATGTTCTCCCCGTGTCAGCGTGGGTTCTCTCCGGGCACTTCGGCTTCCTCCCACAGTCCAAAGACATGCAGATTGGGGACTAGGTTAATTGATAACTCTAAATTGTCCGTAGGTGTGAATGTGAGCGTGAATGGTTGTCTGTCTCTATGTGTCAGCCCTGCGATAGTCTGGCGACCTGTCCAGGGTGTACCCTGCCTCTCGCCCGATGTCAGCTGGGATAGGCTCCAGCCCCCCCGCGACCCTCAAGAGGATGAAGCGGTTAGAAGATGAATGAATGAATGAATGAATGAATGAATGAGTCTTATCACACTGTTTGAGTTTGAATTGACTTTGTCATTTTAAGTTTCCTGCTCCATTTGCAGCATAAATCTAACATGGCCACCATGCGACCATCCGCTGGGAAGGACAAACGTTACAACATATCACATATGCAGTCTGGTGCGTGTGTGTGTGTGTGTGTGTGTGTGTTCTCTGAGATCTTCTCTTCCTTTCAGTTGTCTTTCCTTCTGTCTCTCCTCGTCTTGCAACATTACCAAAAGGAGAAAGGATGTGTAACCATGGTAACCGCAGCAGTATGTGAAACAGAGATGAGTGTACAGAAATTTAAAATGGAAAACACTCATTATACCTCCTACATTCCACATCATTTAGTGCTGTACTTCCAGTCAGAACCACATGGGCATGTGCACACACACACACACACACACACACACACACACACACACACACACGCTGAATGTATTGTTCTTTGGATGCTAAAAATATATATTCAGTCAGTACCATAGAAACCACTGTCTATAAACAGCAAAGGCAGGAGGGTTTTCCTAATGCTGCCTGTTTGTGTTTGAATGAATATGAGATATGATACTGATGCAGATTTTGGGCTAGACCACAGCAAAGCAAGTCTGTCCCTGACTTCCTGAGTGAGTGAGTGAGTGAGTGAGTGAGTGAGTGAGTGATTGAGTGAGTGGGTGATGAAGTTACACCATTGGCCATTGCTCTTTCAAAATGAATAGGTGTGAACAGTCCTCAAATGGCAGATAGACGCCAAGAAACGTTATCAGGAGGAAGTGGAAATGAGACATTGATGATTTCTCACAAAACAAAATGTGCTTTGAGCAGTGTGGTCACATTTTGTTCCCAAACCCCCATCATTTCAGCGAGACTGCAATGGTCAACATGTCGGGGATTAATTTAGGAACTGTTAGAGAACATTGTGAGTCATCAATGAAGCATTTGTGAAAAAGGATGCAAAGTTCGAAGTGCAGAGACAAAAAGAAATATGTAGGTGCTTGATTGTTTACATTCCCTGTACCAGAACCAGGAGTGAACAGGAGTCAAGTCAATTTTATTTATATAGCCTCAGATCACATGACACTTTTCCAGGCTGTTCTCACAGCCTGTTTGTACATTTTCCTACAATTTTGATTGAATTCCTAAAGTAATGCTTGGTAATTACTTGACCAATGCACTTATGGGAGTAAAAAAGGAAGCAGTCCCAAGTGGTCCTGTAAGGAGGCAGGTTGGAGTGGTGAATGGATGACAAAAACACAGATTTCAGCAATTTAAAGTCAACAGTTAACCTAACCTGCATATCTTTGGGAGGAAGACAGAAAACCAAGGGAAAACCTACACTGACACAGGGAGTACATGCAAACTCCAGACATAAGGGTTCCAACCAGCTGGCAGTTTCGAACCCAAGATGAAACTACTGCATACAAATTTTCATTATCAGTATAGAAATAAAATTTAGAACAAATAACATGATAACATACATTATTAATGTATAATAAGAACAGCAGTGGCCCCAGAACAAACCCTAAGACATTCTTCTAACAATCACACTTACACATCAACAGCATACTCAAAAACAAAGCTGATTTAGTATGCGTACTAACATCTTTGAGTATACTTCCATCACTTTTACAGTGTAAACACTAACTGAAACATAGGACACAGAATTACAATTGCCTGACATGATCAACCCATTCTCACTTCAAACTCGTCGAAAAGTTATTTTTATATTGTTGCCAGGCAACCACCCTATCACCTCCTTACCCTAATTTTCCGGTGTAATCAATCTACCATCTATTTATTTAGTTAGTTACTTTAGAGTAAATAGTATCTAGTCACTTGAATGTTCAGGCAGAGAGTAGTTGCTGTAGCTCAGGTTGAGGGTGAGAGGCTGTCAGCAAACAGTTTGTCGGGCACAGGGAAACAGAGATGTGCGGGTACATGAGACCCTAAAAAAGAAAGTGCATCATGGGGAGTACCACTATTCAGTTGGTAAGTTAAAGGAGATAGATAAACTCACAGGATCAGCAAACACACTCACCTTGCAGCATGGTCTCAAACAAAATGGATTCAAATAGGCCACTCCCACACTTAAATAACCTTCCTCTTCCTGGATTTTCTCCTGAGAGGACTGACTGGAGGATCTCTCCACCTGATCTCAAGGAGTTATGTACCCTGCTTAGTAGTTCCCCCTGCTGGCCCCCAGCTGACATTATATTTTCTCATCCAGATCCAGTGAGTTGCTCCGGCTGCTTCATCTGACATTTCCTTCACTGTCTTCCTCAAACTCTGTCCCCGCACTCCGAGTTCCCCCAGGAGTGAGACAGCTGATCTTGCTATGAATCCCCGAAACCCCACTTCCACCGGACAAATCCTAGTCTTCCACCCTCGCTGCTCAGCTTCTGCTCCTAAGTCTGCATACCTAAGCTTTTTTTCTTTCACAGGCTTCTTCCACTGAATCTTCCCAAGGAACTGTCAGTTCAATGAAATAAACTATCCGTTGACTGACCACAACACTATGTCAGGCCTCTGCTTGGTACAAACTATTTCCTGGGTAACAACAAGCTTTCCCCCTAAATCTACTTGCATTTCCCAATCACAAGCACCTTCTAGGCGGCCACACCCTTGCCTCCTTACTAACTTATCCCTTCTGTATTTCTCTCCCTCAAGGACAAACTGAATTGCTAAACTCCAATTCTTAAAACCTTCTGAATTCACCTGTCTTCGTTACCCTTCAATGCCTGCAGTTAGACATTTCAAGCTCAATGGGCATGATGGGTCCACATTTACCCACAGTTTTAGGTTCTTGGGGGTTGGTAACAATCGTATGTAGCCCCTACCAGGAATCTAATATGATTATCCTCCATACTCTACAGGTCCAACTAAGCTTCCTCTTCTCTACACTTTCCCAATCCAACCACTGTCCCTGTTTAGCCTGGGCCACTACCTTTGCACCCCTTAATATCTCCTCCTGTCTACGTATCTGTTTCACGACCAGCTTTCTTTTATCTTTGACACCTGCTTTATTCCATACCGGTTTGCCTGAGCCAAACCCCAGGCCTCCCTGGCCAAACTGAACATTACCTACAATCTGTACATGCCTAAAGTGCAACACACACTGCCGCCATACGCCGCGCGTCAAAACGCCTGCCTCCATTATATTCTATGAAGCAATCCACACTGGCGCCAGCCAACATGCCGCGCCCCTCTGCTTCAGCCCACTGCTCTATTTCCAGCGCGGCCGGCGCTCATGCCGGCGTTGCGAGAAAAGCCTTTTATGTTTTTTCTCTTCTTCTTCCGTTACTAGCAGTTGGCAACCGTTGGCAACTAGTGTAGGTACAGCCACCTAGAGGGCTGGGGTGGGAAATACACGTCAACGGTGCCGCTGCGCGCCGCTGCCAGTGTGTGTTGGGGGGCGGCACTTGACGGCCACAGCGCCGCGCCGGTGGCGGTGTGTGCTGTACTTAAGAGCTGCCTCTGCCTCCTGAACTGCCGATCTTGGCTTCAATTTCCTCCCCTTGGTTGGATTTGGAACCACACTCCTAACTATCATGTCCTTACTCTCAGATAACAAGAGCTCTGTCCTGACCTTAGTACATTTAAAT
The DNA here is from genome assembly GCF_011397635.1 of Epinephelus fuscoguttatus. Taxonomy (NCBI): domain Eukaryota; kingdom Metazoa; phylum Chordata; class Actinopteri; order Perciformes; family Serranidae; genus Epinephelus; species Epinephelus fuscoguttatus. The sequence continues at coordinate 3,924,080 of NC_064766.1, read as the reverse complement.
TCCTCTGATAAACTAGATACTGGCAGCTGAAGTATCCCTTTTCCATACAATGCAACACTACTTAGGCACCTAGGAGCGGCCAACCACTTCCTAATATAGGGGCTAACCGATCTTTCAATTCTCTCCACACCAGATATTGGAATTTCGTAACAATGGCCACATTAACCTAGGATATAGCCCAAATTGCAAACACCACAACTTCAACTTTCCTGAAAGTTCGGATTTATCTGCTCTATCCAATCCTTCAGCCACATCTTTTCTAAATTTCACCACCTGTTCCTCATCATTCAACTCTACATTGTACCATCTACCTAAGCTCTTTACTGACTTTTCCCTAATTGTTGGGATTTCCTCATCATCTATGACAAACTTCCTATCACTTAACTTCCCTCTACATATCGAGATGCTTCTAGACTTAATAGGCTTGATCTTCATGCTGGCCCACTTGAGGTTCTTATTTACCTTCTCTAGTAGCCTCTTTGTACATGGCATTGTTGTGGTCACCAGTGTCATGTCATCCGTGTAAGCCCTAACTGGTGGAAGATGCAACCCATTCTGCTATATCTAGTTAGTAGTTGGTCCAGGAGCTTCGCCTCCATGATGGCTGTTTCAAGCACTGCACTTACATGCTTGCACATGTGCTGTTTTCTATTGAGATGGTGGTAACTGCAGTTTGTACTGTAAAGTCGTATAGCTCTGGGTATCCAGCAGCCACTACCACCAGTTTCTCTTCCATTGTTTACCAACTGTAAACTTGTTGTTGTGACAACCACAGAAGACCCACCATCATATGACTGGACAACGGGGAAAAAGTGCAGATGACATGGGGCACTTTTCCACTCTGATTTAAAGTTTTTTCAACTGGAGGAGCACTTCGGCAAAAACACCAGGTGCCTATAGTGCAGAAACACGAGGCACATAGCAACGCATGAACAGCAAGCAAAAAATTTCATTGTCATTAAAAACAACAATAACATAAAGCCGCCTCCAGCTGCTAAAATGCTTTCTGTGTGATTGGGCCTAACACGGCGTCCCAGAACATCAACAACCAACGCACCAATGGTACTTTGCACGTCATATCTCAAAATGGAAAGTCCAAGACTAAACACTGATATGTGACGAGGTCGGAGTGAGAACGTGTTGACATGATCCACTGCATACAAGTGTTATACATTACTGAATCTGAGATTCCTTTTGTATGCATTCATTTCAGTATAAAAATCTAAGTGCAAAGACTGAAAACTGGCTTAAGCTGCTCTATGTAGGTTATCCAAATCGAACGCCAGAAGCAAGAAGAAAGTGACAAGATTTTCCTCCAGCATTACCCAAATTATCAGATGTAGGCACAGGATAGCCAGTGTCCTGATTTTCATACAATTCTTTGAAATTGTTCATTGTTTCCATTGGAAAGACAGTTATCAAACTGCTGAGACTGTTGCCTCAGCTGGTAGAAATATAAATGTCCAGTCTATACAGTATGTGCTATACACTACGGGCAAGGAGGATGGACTTTTTGGTGAAAACCTTGGTGAGGATGGGTTATCAAAGTATATGCAGTACATTGTCCCTGCAATGTTTAGCAAAGTGTATTTTATTTGGAGCTTTCTGTAAACTGCCACAGGCTTCAATATTCTGATTTGGAGGATATTTGAGACTCAAGTTGCCACAACATTCTGATTACAAGAACAGCTTCTCTGCAATTTTTGCAAATGGCCCCTCAACAGTTTGAGTGCCTCTGAGAGAAAAAAAAGATGCTTCTCTGACACTCATAAATAAGCAAATCTTTGCAAACAAAACACAAGGTCACAGTTCAAATGCCAAAAGGCAGAAAACATTGGCCCATTTTTTGACTTTATGTGTTAATAACAAACCAGACTTAAAGAGCTGTCCATAAGTCCAACTTTGACACATAATCATTGTTATAACTGGGCTTACAATTATGATTCATCCATAGAGACATATTTGGACGCATTTGATGTCTTTTATTTGTCTTTTAATACTAACCATTAAGAAACAATAAAATTTCATTATAGCTTGTGTTTGTGAGACATAAATGTGTTTTGGTTAAGTAATACTGAGGAAATAAAGGTGATGTAAGTAAAAAAAAAGTGTGCACAACAGGTATGGTATTGTTTATTTGACTGTAAGTTTTTTTTCACCAGTTATTCATTTGATAAATTTGTCACACTATGAACATGAAGAGTATTAACAGAGAGGAGGCTGTTAACACTTCTGTGTTTTTGTTCAATCAGTTGCAACACTGGGGCCTCTTTGACCAAGTTTGCAACATACAAGCTGCCATTTGTGATATACCATAATTTCCTGTGGCCGTAATTTTGAGACATCTCACTTGTCAAAACAAACACCACGCTACTGACCTTATCATGAGTCTGAGAGAGCCCTGTGGGACTTAGGGCCTCTCGCAACAATTGTGAATCATTTATTTTTCACAGTGGCCACCATTTGCCATCTGTGTGTAAGCAGTGCTCACAAGTCACAATAGTGTGATTCACTATTCTTCTACTAACCGTGGAGGTCCCAATGGACCCCAACAAGACAATGTAAAGTAAGATCACACCCATAAACCCTTTACTGTCAACTTGTTAACTACCTTCTCTGTTGCTGCTCTCATGGCAGCCAATCAGCTTTCTCTCTCTCTCTATTTTACTGTACTGTTATAGACAAGGGTATTAACATCAATATTCCCTGAATGACAGGTCATGTTTCAATGTGGGGCAGGAAGGAATTTTGGTCTTATCCCCCCTCAGTTTAGGCACTTCATTGGATTTATCAAGATTCCTGTTTGACTAAGCCTGCTTAAGATTTTTTCTGTCTTTTGCATCCACAACCTATCCCTGCGTGAAAAACTCCCTTGATAACCTTGGGACATAACAAACCCTCCAACCTTCAGCTAAGACAGACTTGGTGTGACTGACAGCTGACTTACTAGACCTCAGTGAGCCTTTCCCTATTGCTGTAAATTCCCTTGTTAATGATGATGATCAACTAGAACATCATTACGATCAAAGAGCAAATACTTCATCCATTACTGATGCTTTGTGCAACACCTCTGTCAGACTGCATTTGCATTAAGGACAGAATCTCTGCCTCCAAAGTCACTGCAACCTGCTGTAGTTGAGGAATGTTAGTGCTGAGTGAATCCTCTTCAACTGCTCTTGGATATTTATATCACTGCATCTATCACAAGGACTGAACATGAAGTGTGCACAACATTATGAATGCCGGTGCTTTACCTGAAGGAGGGAGGAGAAGTTGTGGTGAATCTAGGAAGAACCCATGGCTGTTTGGTGCTTTTACTTTGTAGATCCAGCTCACATAAGGGAGAGGAGATATGTAAGTTTCAGCTGCATTATGCAACATTTCTATTAAAACCAGAATTACTGGCATGCAGTTGTATGCCTCTGTACACCAGTCAAGTTGCACTTACAGTTTACATCCATGTCTGTGAAAACATGGATCTTGCGCACACATCTTCCCCTAACACTACAGAAGATCTATACAATCAGCAGAGTTTCAAAGTGGACACCCACGATTGCTGTCACCAATTCAGTATCTGACCAAATGAAATAAAATGTAATCAATTCATCATCTTATCCTATTAGTCATTTGTCATAATTAGGGTATGAATTCTTAAGTTACGGCCAAAAACATGTTTTGTAAGGTCATAGTGACCTTGACCTTTGACCTTCAACCATCAAATTCTAATCACTTCATTCTTAAGTCCAAAAGGGACATTTGTGCCAAATTTGAGGAAACTCCCTCTAGGCCTTCTAAAGATATTGCATTCATGGATTACTGTTAATTTATCATTATTTATCATCATCTGTCTGTCCTGGAAGAGGGATCCCTCCTCAGTTGCTCTTCCTGATGTTTCTACCATTTTTTTCCCCGTTAAAGGGCTTTTTGGGGAGTTTTTCCTTATCCGCTGTGAGGGTCCTATGGACAGAGGGATGTTGTATGCTGTAAAGCCCTCTGAGGCAAATTGTGATTTGTGATATTGAGCTTTATAAATAAAATTGATTGAGTGATTGATTGATTGATAAGAATGAGACAGACCGTGACCCTTGACACTTGGAACTTTGATGATCAAATTCCCATCAGTTCACTGTTCAGTCCAAGTGGACATCTGCGTTAAATTCGAGGAAATTCCCTCAAGGCATTCTTGATATATCGTGTTCGCAAGAATGGGACAGACAGACAGACAACCCAAAAAAATGATGCCAGCCACAGCTATCGGCGGTGTGGAGGCATAAATACACTGAGCCTCAATCAGTGGCTTCTCAGTTGGAATTCAGCTCCCAGGTCAATCTAGGAACTGGTTGGTTTTCGGCTAGAGATATATTTGCTACCTCGTGTATCCTCCTTCTGGAGCGTTGGTTCTACACAGTCTCAGGAATTAACATGACACGTATGCAAGATGCAATATGCACATTAACAACAGAGGCAGTGTAGGGGCATTATGGTGAAGTGGTGTGCTTGATTTAGAGGCCTTTAAAACTATCTATGATGGTGCCACTATTGCTTTTCTGCCATGAACTGAGTTCTATACTACACAAGTTCTTCGGTGTGCCCTCCAGTGGAATCCTCCAGTAACGCGCATAGCACATTTAGTCTGGGAGCCATAGCCCGATTTTTAGGTGAACCTTGTTTTGTTGGGTGCAATTTTTTTTCTTTGCTGTTTCTTGTAGCTTGGGGGTGCCTCTTCAAAATACAAGAGGGTGCTCGGTGATATCCCTTGGGCATTTTCAGATATTAACCCCTTCATGCCCCAAATCACACAAAAATAGAGATTTATGATATTGTATGCTGAAAACATAAATTAAATGCATCAAATTCTTTAATGTTTTTTCATACATGGGGTGATGGAAAATGTATTGCATTCCAAATGATTAGTATTAACCCTTTCAAGCCAGGCCTGTAAAACAACTTCTGTAGCAGGAGTCATTAGCTACGACACACAATTTAAATTTGCATTGTGTTGGATCATTTATTGATAAATGAAAAATTTATCTAACTAAATCAAACAAGTGCATCCTCACCCAGTGTGTATGCATCCACACTACTAAAACAGTATGGACAAACACATAACTAACATAACTTCGATAGTACACACTCAGTGGTGTAAAGAACTAATCTCGCAGATGTGTTACATATTAGAGTCTTGAGCATCCTACTCTGAAACATGTACAGAACATTGTGCATGGCAAACCATGCGCTTTACAGCTGCATTTCTTGGAGTTACAAGGAGTTTCACTCTTGCAGCCACACCGCATCATCTTCAGGATGTAGTCTGGAACAAGTTTGACATCTTCTGGTAGGTGGATTGGGATCAGTGCCCTGTTACATGTGTCCTTTTTCCATCCAAATTCCTCTGGGTTCATTGCAGGTGTCTGATTGTTATTGAGATTTCGCCACAGGTACGCTTGGAAGTGGGCCCTCTTTGCATTTTCAGTGAACGTTTCCTTTGTCGGAGGTAGAGCAGCTAGATCTGGTGAAGACATATATCCTTCCCCATTCTGTTTTCCCCAGACAAGTAGCCTTGTGTGTGTCATGTCTGTGCTCTCCGTTATGCCATAACAGGCTGAGTTGAAGGCAGTGGCTTGGTCAAGGACTTGCTGGAATGGTGCATCCACATTACCAATAGCTGATAGATCGTAACCAGCTTTCAGGGCTTTGATGACAGAGCCTTTCCCCAAACCATAGTACAACACTACAGTGTATGGCATGGGCTGGTAAAAGGTGTTTTGTGTCTGTTTGGCCAGTGTTGACTTGATGTCCACTATTACTCTCTCCTTGCAGGGGGATTCCATGATGAGTGGTACATCCAGTCCTGCCTGATGGTAATGATGAAGAAGCAGTATAAACACATCTCTATCATCAGAATCCACTGTGATTTGATGGGCTTCTCCAGCACACCTCAGGATTTGTTGGATGATGATGGTGTCAGCTTCTTCCTGCTGATTTTCTAGGTCATATCTGGTCCGTCCGTTTTGGGGGGGGGGGAGCTGCACCCATTTTCCTGTTGCTCATGTTTTGTTGCCATTATCAATAAATGATCCAACACAATGCAAATTTGAGTTGTGTGTCGTAGCTAATGACTCCTGCTATAGAAGTTGTTTTACAGGCCTGGCTTGAAAGGGTTAATACTAATCATTTGGAATGCAATACATTTTCCATCACCCCATGTATGAAAAAACATTAAAGGATGTAAATTTGATGCATTTAATTTATGTTTTCAGCACACAATATCATAAATCTCTATTTTTGTGTGATTTGGGGCATGAAGGGGTTAATATCTGAAAATGCCCAAGGGATATCACCGAGCACCCTCTTGTATTTTGAAGAGGCACCCCCAAGCTACAAGAAACAGCAAAGAAAAAAAAATTGCACCCAACAAAACAAGGTTCAACCCCATGGCTCCCGGACTAATTGGCAAGTATATGAACAATTCTGTTCATGATGCAGCTGGTTGTCTTCACAAAAGCATAGCGAGAACAAGTATTTATCTGGCCTTAGCTGCATTAAATGTAACAGCAGGGACATAAAACCAGGACTGAAATCACAAATTTGGGCTGCACAGACAAAAAAAACCTAGATGGGATCATGTGGATTTTCCCTGATTACCCAAAATGAATGGTCAGTGGGTTGGCGGGAAATTCACTCCACGAAGAACTGACAAGTTGAAAATTAAGCCGTGACCCAGCCCTCCACAAGATGACTTTTTTTGGTCCACTCTGTGTCCAAAAATAATTTGCTTCTTTTGTTTGCCTTTTCAAGACTCTACAGCTACACTAGTGAATCTGTAAGGGTGATGTTTTACAGGTATGATGTCTACCATGTTCACCATTTTAGTTGAGTGTGTTAGTATGCTAATGTTCATTAGCACAACATTGATTCTAATTACGTATGTGGTGTGCTAACACTGATAAAGTGACAAAATAAAGTACACTCAAACCTGACAGTGCACACTAAATATGTTTTGTGCATGTGCTGCTGATACACACCATTCTCCCACAATACAATGCACATCAGAAATGGAGGAACTGGGAAAGTTTTGCATAAATTATGGATGGTGATGTCATTCCAGTGACATTTCAAAATCACAGTTTGATTAACATCCAACATTAAACATACTGTACCATTTTCTCTTCGTATACACTAAAAAAAAGGTTTAGGCCAACTGCTAAAGCTACTTATATTGTCATTGGTTTTGTAAGGATTTGGTCCTGGATTGGACAAGTTGAAATTTTGACCTGGCATGAGAGGAAAAGTGAAAGGTTCATTTAAGTTACAAGAGGAACACACTAATCCATCCAAGCTATGCTATAGACAGATGGACGGACTCCCATCCCCCCAAAATATTTCATTTATGTCAGTGGTTCTAAAACGATGTGGGATTTTGTGATAACCACACATTAGCCTATTATTGTAATATTCAACGGTGCCTATACAAAAAGTTATTTATAATTTTTTTTATTGATTGTATCATTATGTTGGGCACATCAATTTCCTAATAAAGAGGCAAACTCTAGCTAAAATATTTATTTCAATTTAATTTATTTTAAAAAAACTGGGAACCTATTTGTCGCCATTCATGTGTGGGAATTGTAAGTGTGTGACACATCAAAAGTCCTGATTAAGAGCCAGTGTGAGGGATGATAACATTTAAAAGGAGAAAGCCGTGAGTGAGACAATGGATCGCTTTATTGTGCAGAGCATATTATACCAAAGCACCAGCGAAGACCTACCACCAAAAGAAAAGAGAAAAAAACTGTCAGTGGACAGTATCATGAAAGCTCTCTGCCTCCTGTATCTTATTTTTATTGACTTATGCCATGATAAGAGTGATACAACACATCCTAGAAGCTATTGTGCACAGATATAAATTCAGTTGTGATTTGAGATTTTGGCTTGCCCTTTGGTGTGCCATGGGCACAACATGTTTGAAAACCACTGATTTAAGTAAACAGTACAATATTTAATAATAATAAAATGGAAATACTCAAGTAAAGTACAAGTATCTGAATGGACTTAAGTAAAGGAAAAAGGGGAAAAATTAAGTGCTTGCCGATTAATTATTTACTGTATGGAAATTTGGGAAATAATTTTATCTACTAACTTATCTTATACCTAATGTGGCAAATGATGAAATGCATCCAATACTGTTTTTCCATCTCAGCACTGCAATGCTGATAATACCATTTGACCGCAGCAAATCCAGTTTTTGTCATATAACATGTAGACTGTAACATACTGTGTACTGGGAAAGTTGTGATTACAATAACCTTGACATCACCTGTTTCCATTTATAAGGTCTTGTTTTCTAAGTTGCAGAGATATTTAATATCTTTAAGTGAGTTCGAATTGAAAACTATGACAGCTGATCACATAGAGGTTTGCTGTAAGTGGGCACGAGAAGACTGGTTTCCTGTGCACCTTGCTACTGGAATTAAAGTCAACGCAACTTAAAAGTTCTGTTTGTAAGTCTGAAGAAACATAGCTGATTACTGAGTTAAATACCGATGCTTTGGGTTAGTGGTTCGGTCCTACTACTAACCCAAAGTGTATTTGTGTTCAGTCAACTTTCTTTCTCCAGCATTACATACAGCACCTTTAAGTTAGCTGACTACCTGTTCATGTCACATGTGTAAAGATTATCAGTGACACTACATGATATCGTAGAAAAAGCCAGTTTTCTAGAGAAGAACTGTTGTTCCTGGGCATGCTGCACAGGATGCCATGGTGTTACCATTAAATGTCAACTGACTACTTTAATTCAGTGTTCATGTATGTATGTGTGTTTTCAGCTACAGTATCTTTGAACACTGTAAGAACACAGTGTTAATGCTGGGGGATTAGTTTGTCCCTCTTGCTGCTTGGATTAGGCTATTTGAGAGCTCTCTCCCAGAGAACAGTACGAAAGCCCTGAGAGGCAAGTGAGAAAAATAAATCAGGTAATTCATTTTCTGATCTAAATTGTTTTTTTCTTCGGTGTTTATGACTTAAGATCAGATGAAAAACATTGATGATGTTATTATTATTATTATTGATAATGACAATAATGATGATGATGATGATTATTATCATTATTATTATTATTATCATGATCATTTATTTAATGTGAAGATAATTTTTTCAAGTGTTGTTCCAAGTGTACGACTACCCCATGTTCTAAACAGCACAGAAAACATTCATGTTATCCTCCAGGGTCTGTCTGTCTGTCTTTCTGCATGTCTGTCTTTGTGACATTAGTCATGACAAGGACATTTTCCACTTTCTGGATGGGATGTTTTACCAGTGAAAAAAAAATAATAAATAAATAGAATTATCGACCCCGCGGTTGTATGCCTCTGTATACCAGTAAAATTTCTTGTACCGCTTACCTCCATGTCTGTGAAAACATATATGCTTTACAGACATCTCCCTCCCCACAACACAGAGGAGACACAATCAGCACAGTTTCAAGGCTGGCACTCAAGATGAGTGTCTGACCAAATGTCAGTCATCAATTATAACGTTACAGTGAAGCTGACCTTTGAACTTTCGGATGTAGAATGTCATCACTTCATTATTTTATCCTATTAGACATTTGTGTGACGTTTTGTCATACTAAGCACATGAATTCTTGAGTTATGGCCAAAACATATTTTGTAAGGTCACACTGACCTTGACCTTTGATCCTGGACCACAAAATTCTACTCAGTTTATTATTCAGTACATGTGTCAAAATTAAAGACATTTCCCTAAGGTGTTCTTGAGATATTGTATTTACGAGAATGAGACAGATGCAAGGTCACAGTGACCTTGACCTTTGACCACCAACATCTAATTAGTTCATCATTGAGTCCAAGTGAACATTTGTGCCAAATTTTAAGAAATTCTCTAAAGGTATTCTTGAGATATCAAATTTACAAGAATGAGAGAAACAAGGTCATAGTGACCTTGATCTTTGACCACCAAAACTAATCAGTTTATTGTTGAACCCAAGGGGACATTTATGCCAAATTTGAAGGAATTTCCCTGTGGCATTCTTGAGATATCATGTTCACAACGGAGAGACGGACAACTCAAAAACATAATGCCTCCAGTCGGAGGCAAAAAGAAAACAGAAAAACCCTTGGATGTGGGATATTTGGATCCTTGTTAAAGGGAAAGTTAATCTTGTACATTTCTTAACAGAATAAGCACTTTGGATACATTTTGCTTTTGATAATTTAAGGAGCAGTGTGTAGGATTCAGATAAATAGAACATGCATAATTACATTTTCATTAGCGTATGATCACCTGACTATAAGAATCGTATTTCTGTTAGCTTAGAATGAGCAATTCATATCTATACAGGGAATGGGCCATTTTCCACAAAATCCGCCATGTTGCATCACCATGTTTCTACAGTAGCCCAAAACGGACAAACCAGACACTGGACCTTTGAGTTTTACAGTACCTGAAGGCCACTGTAGTCTTCAGCACACTTGGAAAGGGAGGGGTATTGAGTTGGTTGCAATCTCCAACCTTACCACTAGATGTAACTAAAACCTACACACTGTTCCTTTAACTTAATATGATTATTATTCATACTTACAATACAGAACTGGATGCTGTTTATTAAATACTGTAATTACAGTGTGATGCTTGTCCTAAATCAGTCCTTTAGTTGACAGTTGAACCACTGGAACTTAGATAATTTGTTCTTAAACCTTTTCATGTCAAGGACTCTCAAACTGATTGGTGGTGGTTAGATATGATTTAGTAGAGAATTCTTTGTAGAGAATTTTTTGTAGGTTACATTCTTTCACACATTTAGAGGCAAAAAACAAGACGTGACAGTAATGTCACATAATTTGCTAACTCAAATGCACCTTGTGTTTAGGGAGCATGGAGAAATTAAAACTCACCTGGAGGAAAACATGAATGCTTAACGCTAGGGCCACACCGCCCGCGGAAGCGCCGCGAATAGCCTCGAAGCGCCGAGAAGAGAAGGCAGTTTCCTTTCAGCGCCCATGTTAACCGACTGTGTCGTCCACACTGGCCGCGCCGCGCCGGGAAGCTCCGCGGCAGGCTCACGATTTGCAGCGATCAGTTCGGCGTCTGGTCTATTTTCTGCGTGAGCCGCGAGGGAATCTGACAAGCCAGGCAGTGAAAAACAAGAGCTGGGAGCAGAATCGCTTGTCGACGGCATGGAGAAATGCGCGTCTGATGTGAACGGAGGTGCTCCGGCGCGCGCGAGAATTTCGGTGCGCTGCGCTTCCGCGGGCAGTGTGGCCCTGGCGTAAGTCCTATTTAGAACATGGGGTAGTGGTGCACTTCAGCCTCTTGTGGCCGAAACAAGTATTACAACAACAAAACACTTTAAAATGTATCCTGCCAAAAACTAAATCAATCAATCAAAACATCGTTTTTGACCTGTCTTATTTTCCACCTGCTTTCAGAGATGACTTTTTTTTTTTTGAAAAACGACCGTTTTGTTTACCTGACAAAGTTTTTTCCCACCTGTTTTGCAGATAAAGGAACTGAACAGAACTTAGTAAGATATCTTGACAAAACATTTTTTTAACCTGTTCTTAAGTCTTGCACACAGAGAGAAAATAATCTGGACCAGATTTAGAAAGTGAATCACCCGTATTTTTTTTTTTTCGCTCACTTGCCTCTCAGGGCTTACGTAGAGACCTTGACTGCCAAATCTTACTGTAGAGCAATTTGCTATAACTTGGCATAAACAGATCATTTCTTGACGAAAGTGTTGACTGAACTCTATATCTGTACTGAGGAAAGTCGTGAGGATTTCATCCAGCTGGATCGATTTTATGAATTGACAAAACAGCCATTAAAATCCCATGGAGAGAGGGACAGACTAAGCACCTACAGCATCAACAGCCCCCCCCCCATCCATACGACCCCCAATCGACTAGAGATGTACGTCAGAATCTGCGTGGAAAGGATTTTTTTTCTCTTTCTTTTCGCCCACTGACTGTTATGATTCAACTCAGCTTTTAGAGCAGGGTTGAGAAGAGAAGAGAAGAGAAGAGAAGAGAAGAGAAGAGAAGAGCGTGGGCTTAACCTGCTTCTGCCTGTGTCTCTCTTTCTATCTCAGTACCTGCTTCCCTTCTGCACAGAGCTGCAGAGCTGCTCTCTTTCACTCAGAAATTAAATCCTAGGTTTGTACATGCCTGTGAAGCCTACAATGTACAGACAGATAGAATGGAACAGCTCAGTGGTGGGATGTGTGAAGGAGGTGGGGACCAAAACGACCAGCTGACTGTGAAACAAGTGTGAATCATATCTTTAACACCTATTTTCTCCTGTCATGTTCCTCACAAACTATGGTAGACTGATTACTTCAGACTGCATGTCTTAGGGTTATTTTTACAGCATTTCTGCATTAATAGACAGTTAGCCAAAAGGGTTTGGTCCAATAGTGCTTACATGGTGTATGGTTACATTTCAGCTATCTGATGTACTGTCAAGGATGTCCAGCATATGTCAATTTTGCAGCCATTCTCTGAGATATTATCACAGAGTAGTGATTTTGTTTCTCTCTATCATTGGGCGTTGTACTGATATTCATTAAAACCTGAAATAAAATTTGGTGGCAGGTGGCTATTACTGTGTTGGCCCTAATTTCAGCCCCGCATTCGAAAAGAATTTCTGATCTTGTCAACCCATAAAATGTCTAGTCCTTGAATATAAGGTGACCCCCACTTTTCAAAAGTAATATTGAGAAACAAATATTGTCTTATATTCAAGCCAATACAGTACCTGGTATTCTAGGATGTATAGATCTATGATTACTGTCATCTGACTCCACCAAAATGCACAGACTTATTTGATGGGATGCCAATAAACCAAAATAATCGATTCTTAGATGCACTGCGATGCAGACAAAGACGATGTGGCAAGGATTTACAAATGTCAATAATAAATAAACTAAACATGTATTAATAACGTGATGTTGACGGAACAAAGGGGGCGGGACTCAACACGAGGGCAGTGCAGCACCCGGACAGGGTGCTGCACTTTCTTGTGTCCGCAGCATGGACACAAGAAAGTTCACTTGTAACTCATCTTCACCAAAACCAGCGGTTGCAAGCTTGTTTGAATTTAATGTCTAAATAATCACATTTGTAAGATGAAGGTGAAGTATATTGTGAATACTTTCTAAGCCACCACCCGGAGACTAACATTGCAACTAACATAACATTACCTCACTGACCTGCTCCACTGCCACACTCCTTCTCGCAGGCTCTGCTCCTCTGATGCCAACCTCCTGACTCCACCACTCAGGACCAAGCACCGGACCTGGGGTGACAGACCCTTCTCCGTAACTGCTCCCTCCCTCTGGAGCACTCTCCCCAAACACATTCGAGACTGCACCAACCTCTCCTGTTTCAAATCACCCATCAAAACTCATAATTTCAAAATGTCTTTTAATGTGTGAATAATGTTGTGTGTATTTTATTCTATTCTATTTTATGACTGTTTTTAACTAATGTAAAGTTTCTTTGAATACCATGAAAAGCACTCTATAAATAAAATGAATTCTTCTTCTTCTTCTTCTTCTTGTAATTATTGTGTTATTATTATTATCAACGGAGCAGAGCAGGGATCAGCGTAGTGTCGATAAATGACACCGGCTGACCAACATGCAATGCAGCATTCAGCAACTTAAAACACCTACCCAGCCTGCTCAGGAGCTGGACGGTGCAGCAGAGAGGCTGCTCTCCTCTGCTGTAGACGTTAAAACAACACACTGGAGCATGCCACCTTCCTCTTATTTTGTTATTGTAATACAGGCACGAGACTAAGATGCTTTCATATGAATTAATTCATTAATTAATGCAGTTAACTTTTAAAATAAAAAGGCTGCAAACCATTTATTATTCCACAGTCTGTGAACTATAAACTATTTCTGAAAGACGTTAATAATGTCACAATGTTGCGCTATATGTTTGCATATTACCTCATTTAAGTAACTGCAAAAGCACAGGGGTTTTCTTAGCAGGGCAGTTAGGAATGCATTTCACCCTTAGTGGGTGAGAATGACACAGTTTCTCTTTGTCTTATTTGTAAGTTTTAGCAGCCGTAAAATCTGTGCAATCCATCTGTGTATTCATCAATCAGTGCTTTGCTTAGACTTAGTATTCACATATGGCATCTATGGGAAAGCCAAGAGACTTGTCCAAATGAATCACAAATTTGCTTCCTTCTCCTGATCTGAAGAAGTACTTGTTAAGTGACACAGACAATATGGACATAAATCTTTTTCCTTAGATAATTTAACATCACTTTCTGCTGAGTGAGACTGAGGAAATGACACCAGAGAAGGCAAAACTTCACCCTGCATAAGATGGCATTTATCTCTGTATCACAGAGTTTGCTGTGTCGAAATTCCTATTTTGTTGGCTTAAGGTGCATGTGCTTTTAAACCTGTACTGCTCTATACTTATCAAATGTGATAAAGGAGAAAATATGAAAAACTGAGAGTAGTGGGTTTTTTTCTGGTTTCTAGATGGAATCAAATGGGACTAATGTTAAATGAAATAAAATATAGTTAAACAGAGTTCATGCACACTCACCTCCTTTATATCCCCATCATTGTAGAGGTGTCGCTAACTGGAAGGGATTGACATCTCTGTATAACTGGTCTCACATTAACTCCAGTTATCTAGGAAAAGACACAATGTGCGCGCACACACACACACACACACACACACACACACACACACACACACACACAAACAGACATTCAGTTACTACCAAAGTTACCAAGGGTTTAACAATCCACATAACCGGATTGATATATCGAAACAATGTTGTCACCTAATAAAACAGGATGTAACTGCTTGGTCTGACATCCCACACCATCACGCTACAGCAACATTAGCTGCTCTGTTTCTACTACTAGCTACTAGCTTGAAGACATGCAAGCATGACAGTTAATATATTCAACTTTGTGGATCTTGATCTAATGACTAAGAAAAAATGGCATTGGACCCCATGGCTCAGCCAGTTGGGAACCTGTGATCTAAAATACAAAATTATTAAATGAAACAAAGTTACAAGAAAGTTAAATTTTTAATTTTATATACTTAATTAATCCCCGAGGGGAAATTCAATTTTTCACTCTGTTGTCAATTACACACAGGTCCGAAAGACACACATGCACAAACTGGACCTATACATGCACTAAGTGGAGAGATGTCAGAGTGGGCTGCCCATCACAGGCGCTCCGAGCGGTTGGGGGGTTCGGTGCCTTACTCAGAGGCACCTCGGCAGTGCCCAGGAGGTGAACTGGCACCTCTCCAGCTACCAGTCCATGCTCCATATTTTGATCCGGATGGGGACTTGAACAGATGACCCTCTGGTTCCCAACCCAAGTCCTTATGGACTGAGCTACTGCCGCCCCAAAAATAAAATAGCTACTGTCATAAAAAAAAAGGTAAATAAATGACTGTTAAAAAGAAAGTTAAATAAAGTATTGCTAACACTGGTGCTTTAATTTCAATGTACTCGACTCAGCTCAGGCCTGAAGTGTTTGCTGTGAACTTGAAGCTTCTGGTCAACAGTACAAAGTTAAACCGTTACCACGGCCCAGTTAAACATGAGGATTTAATCACTGTGAGCTGGAAACCCACTAATAGCTCCGCAGTTCATATATTAAAAGATTTGCAAGTCACACTGGTGCCCCATGGTCACAAAATGCAACCATATAGTCGCAGTCTGGAGCCCTGCAGATTAAAAAAAACACATGCTTCCTCTGCTCATACTATCATTAATCTCATTAAGTTAAAGCATTACCACAGCGGCCTTTAACATAGAGATTAATGTACTACAGATTGGAAATATACTAACAGTTCTCCAGTCCATATATTAATGATTTTGTAAGTTGAAATGGTGCTCCATGGTCACAAAATGCAACTAAATATAGTAGCGGTCCGGAACCTTGCAGACAAGACACACGCTATGCCTGCTCACACTATTGCTCAGAGGAAAGTGATCTGGATGGGTGGAGGAGTGTGTGACGCATCATGTTTGTGAGTCTCTCTTTATGTGTGAGTGTGTCTGTGAGAGGGAGAGAGCCACAGGAGGGAATGAAAGAACCAAAATGCCGAAGCGAGCCTCATGCTGGTGGCTTAAAAAAACAGCTTGACCACTTACATACTTGACATTCTCAATGTAATCATTTTATACATACAACATGGAACAAGCTGCGATACACTGAGTATAACTGATATATCACCCCCCTCTACCGTCCAGAAAACAACAGAGTAACATTGTCTGTTACACGATTATGCCCAAAATGATAATTACCATTATTTGGGTCAATATTTTGATCATGCTTTTGTTATGGATGTCTGAGCTGTCGCTGGACAAGAACAGTGATTCAGTGAGGTTAGGATAGTGATTTTATCCTTCTTGGCCTTTGTGCATTCACTGTACTGCAGATTGTGGGGATTTGTGGGGCAAACACAAGCCTCACAAGTCTCACTCTCTGCACAAGAGTTGCTCTTGCTTGACATCACTTGTTCTAAAATCTGAAATACTCCAAGCAATACTTCAAGGGTCTGCATTTTGTGTAATTTTTTAGCACATAAAGGGACACTTCACTCCAGAATCAAAAATGCATGCATATTTTTCCTCTTACCTGTAGTTCTATAGTTCTATTGATTATTATATTAATAGTTCTATTACTATTCAGTCTAGATGGTTTTGGTGTGAGTTGCCAATGTTGGGGATATCAGAGTAAGAGATGTCTGCCTTCTTTCCAATATAATAGAACTACATGGCACAATGTATCACCATGCAGAAAGAAGTGTGCATTGACTGCAGGCTGTCATCAACTGTTTGCACATCTTCTATGAAAAGTAATGCACCCAAATCTGTACTTATCCCACCTTATCATGAGCTAGTTATTTGTGCATAACCAACAACCCGCATGTTGAAGTATACTTGGGCAAGATACTGAACCCCGAAGTTTGATCAGTGTGTGAGTGTGTAAAAAATTGAGTAGCAGGTGGCACCTTGTACGGTAGCTTTGGCCGCCAGTGTATGAATGTGTGTGTGAATGGCTGAATGCTACGTGTAGTGTAAAAGTGCCTTGAGTGGTCATAAGACTAGAAAGGTACTAGACAAGGCAAATATTATTATATTTAGGATGGCTGCAATCACGTGACCAATGCAGAAGTAAACAAGAAAGCAGTCCAAGCGGTCTTTTAAGAGGCAGGTTGGGGTGGTGGGTGACACACAGACTTTCCCCAATTGCTTTCCCCAGGAGACGCATGTTCGGAACCGCGTGAGCTGTGAGTCATTTTAAGGTATGTCCTCACCATGTTTTTTCCCTAAACCTAACCACAGTAACTTTACGTGTCTAACTTACAAAACTTTACGCTAAGGACATATCTTCTATGAGGATATGTTGTCAACTGCAGGCTCACCAGCACCACTGAGCTAGCTAACATTACAGCTCAGTCAAGGCAGATGCCATCACACTGTCATGAGCACAAACCTTTTGACCATGAGTAGATGCATGCTTCCTTCTGTGTTGTCAAATGGTTGGCAAGTGTAGTTTGTTAGAAAGAAAATAGTTCCTACATGAAACTTCTCACAACAAGGTTGTGGATTATCTTGAGTAACCGGGTCATGATTTGTGGGAAAGAGACATTGCTGTTGAGTTTTTCAATTTTTTTTTTTTAATTTTTCAAGCATCACAAGCTGAGTGCCATCTAGTTCCATCATATAGAAGGCAGACATCTCCACGGCCAATATCTCTAACACTCGGCAACTCATTCTAAAACTATCTAGACTGAAAAGAAGAGAGAAAACATGTCATTTTGATTTGGGGGTGAACTGTCCCTTCAAATACCATAACCTGCATTTGTTTGCAATACTTTTGCATTCTAGTTCTAATTCATAGTAGTATCAGCAGCCCCTGAGCCTTTGTGTGACACAGGAGACATTTATTCTAAAGAAGATGTGATGCCCTTTTTTTCAATATTAAGAAAATATTATCATTATTATTATTGTTGTTGTTGTTGTTGTTGTTATTAGTATTATTATACTATGTTCACAGTCTGATATCCAAGGACACATCTCTTTGGCTGACACTAAACCTGGTCAGTCTGGGGGGAGCCGTCCAGGCTGCCGTGGTGCTGAGTGATTGATTTTTTTGGGGACGATATTTGCCTTTATTGATAGGACAGCTAAGATAGGTAGGGAAGAGAGGGGGAATGGCACACAGTAAAGGGCCGCATGTCATAATCGAACCCGAGCCGTTGCAGAGGACTACATGGGCCGCACACTCTACTAGGTGAGAGGTCGCCCCTCTCCTCCCACACTGTAAAATTTATTTTTTTGTTTGAAACTTGAAGGAGATTTTTTCACAGCAATATAAAGGGAGAGGTAGGGAACTGTGACATATTGAAAAGGCTTTTAAATAGGGCTGTGATGGTATGTATTTCTTCTCACAGGTACAGGTACGCTAGGTCACTCGGTAAACGCAAACAAAGACATGACACGGACGATATTACCCACTCAACTGAAAGCTGTCCATCAGCTCCTGCTGGCCTGGGGTGTTTTTTCCAGTTTAACTTAGTGATTGCTGCAAAGTTCTCACTCCTTGTGATGCACTCTCTGCGGTGGTTTTCCTCCTGATGATATATCTCCCCAACGATGGTAGCACCGAATCCCATTCTGTGCAGCAAAATGATTCCACCTCCGTAGGAATATGTTAGCTAGCTCCGCAGCTACACCACCAGTCCTCCCCTGACCTCCGTCTCCCCTCAGCCCGTTGCTGCTCCGCCGCTCCGGAGGATTCAGCCTCTCTTCTCGCCCACTCAGCATCCAACACCTGGGAGTTCCTCATCTGTATGCTCCGGCTCGAACAGGTATGGCTCTGGGTCTGTGTCCGCTACAAGAAACTCCTCAAAATCGCGTTCAAAGTCGTCCATTGCAGCTACTATAGTCCGGAGATATCTAGGCTAAATAAACAGCTGAGTTTTGTTTACAGGCTACATCCGAGCCTGTGTCTGCTCACCAGTGTATCCCTCCGCGGATCACTGCGCCGGACGTACTGACCCCAATGCTAACCGCTGAGACCCAGCCACTGGACGTACAGACACAAAAACGATATCCATCATGTTGTCTCAATATGAAAATGATAGCGAAAGGGCATAACTCCCAAATCGTCACAGTTTTCTTTTAACATTTGGCTTGGAACCAGATCCGCCGCCATGATGAATCAGCTTTTTTTTTTTTTTTATGCTGTGTTGCGGTGATTGTTTTTTTTTTAAATATCTCTAATGGTATCAGCCCAGAATTTCACAACCCTCATCTAAATCATACTTCAAAAAGTGAAAAATAAGATTTCAAAGCAAAGCTAGTGGGCAATACATAATGATGTTAATTAAACTACATTAGCACACTGTTTCTTTCATTATCTGATCAGAATTACTAAATTTTCTCATTTGCAAAAGTGACTAAGAATGACTGCTTGTTTTCATTCTCCCACCATCTTGAAAAGTGAAGACAGAATTCCTTTCTAAATCTTATTTTCATGTATAAGCATTGTGGTATTTGTAAAACACCCACTGTACCTCTCAGCCTAGTGGACTTCTGATTTACAATAATGGGTTCTGAGAAGAGTCAATGGCACAGCTGAACTCCCAACAGGCTTACAAGGCTGCCACTACAATGCTGTCAACAATTGTGGTTGACAACAACACTGCTGACTCTGACAACATCAGTGTATGTAACATATTAAGCCACAGCACAGCACTGCAGCACAACTGCAAATCTCAGGCGACACATGAATGTTGCACATGTGAGCTATTTTTACTGTGATGCATGTGATCAGCACATCATATGTGAAAAAATATATGAGGCTTATTACTGGGCTTAACCAGGCATGTAAATTGCCATTCAGTAAACCAGATGTCAATGCTGTTGAAGTAAAATATCATATTATTGGTGCTCTTCTCTTAGTTAAGACAACATTTTATGAGTGGTCAAGAGCACTCTTACCAGAATAAGGGAGAAAAAAAATCTGGTTTTCACTGTCCACAAATCATTGCCCAGCACAAGGAAAAATAATTTTTCTATTTGAGGAACACTAATAATCAAATTTAGATTATGTTTTAGAGTAGGGCCGTAATGGTACATGTATTTGTGTCGAACCGTTCGGTACGTGACTTTCGGTTCGGCACGACCCTGTACCGAATTATTGGGCGCAGGATATTATTTTATTTTATTTTGTTTTATTTTAATTCCGTTTTTGTGAGCCGAACCATTTAAAATATCTAGTTCCCCGACGGACATAATTGAGTGGCGGACCGAGTCCCGTAAATCTCCGCTTTCACTTTGTGCAGCGCATTCTCGCATTTTGACAACATGGCAAGTGAGCCTGACGAACCTGAAGACCCACCCGCAAACCTTAAGTCCTCCATTTGGGAACACTTTGGTTTCAGGGTAAAATACGAAGATGGAAATAAACAAGTTGACAAGACAAAAGCAGTGTGCCGACACTGCAGAACAGCGGTCGGGTATGTACTTGGAAACACGTCTAACATGCTAACGCATCTAAAGCGACACCACCCGAGTTTGAACATTAACCAGCACAACGAGAAAAAGCAGTCTGGTGCAAACTACGATATCGTCGTCGTTTAAAAAGAAAGAGCATTTCCCTGACCATTGCGCTAAAGAAATAACCAACGCCATTGGAGTTGAGTAAAATTGTTTAAGCTGCACTTTAGATATAAGCATGTTTTGTTTACTGCACTTTAACAAAGTGGGAAAGCTAAGTAAGTTCCTAGTAAAACTGAATCTGAGCAGGCTTTAAAGCTGACCAGCTGCACTATACTTTTTATTTTAGTTGAGTAAAACTGTTCAAGCAGAAATGTATGTTTATATTTTTCATTCAAAAAATGTGTTAAAAAAACAGCAGGATTTTATTTTTCACTTTTATATTTCTATTTTCATTCAAACAGTGTGAAAAAGCAGGATTTTATATATATATTTGTTTCATTCAAAAATTGTGTAAAAAGAGTTAACTGCTGTGGTGGTATGTTTTAATAAGGTTACCAATAACTAAAAGATATTTAATAGTTGTCTATTTTTTTCATTACTGTACCGAAAAAAGCCGAACCATGACTTGTGTACCGAGGTACATACCGAACCGAGATTTTTGTGTACCGTTACACCCCTATTTTAGAGTAATTATTACTGTAATTTCAGTTACTGCACGTCCCTCTGCTGACCATGTCTGGAATGTAACTAAGTACATTCACACAAGTACTGTACTTAAGTACAAATTTGAGCAACTTTTACTTTACTTGAGTATTTTAATCTCATGCCACTTTGTACTACTCCACTTCAGAGGGAAATATTGTACCTTTACTCCACTCCAATTATTTTTTAATTTTAGTTACTAGTTACTTTACAAATTAGGATTTTTGCCCATAAAACCTATGAAAATATACAAGTGCAACTGAAACACTAGAACTGGGCACTACACATCTACGACGACACCATCCTGCCATCATGGGTCAAGTTGCCATTATCAGCTATAACCATCAGATGAGTGCAGTACAGAGTGGTGGCAATTAGCTATCCAGTGGGGTGCACACTGGGGGAGTCATATGTACTAACATGCATGCACGACCGGACCCCCTTACCATAACAAAAGACAGAGAAGCTCACATTACAACACACACAGAGGGAGCATGACTTCATTCTCTGCTCAGGAAGCCATTACTCCACTATATCTCTAGATAGAATTTAGTGTTTTGCTGCTGTTTATGCTCTGAATGTCACACACACAACATGTAATGAGGAGCATGATATCGTGGTACTGTAAAAAAGATATTGATAATATAAAACACCTTTAAGTAAACAACCTTTCCTAAAACTTTTGGAAAGAAATTGTCATTTAGAAATGTAATCGATTTTTTTTTTCTTCAAATATAGAGGATCAAGGCTGGGTTTTAATGTGTACTACTGCATGCTTCAGGCAGGAGGAATCACAACCAGTGGACAGACAGATATTTACAGTGGATAGAATAGTGGGAAAAGCAATTTTGAAAACCTCCTTCAGAAATCTGGCAGTCGTAACATATAAAGGCCCAGACACACCAAACCAACATCACAGAACTTGTGGCGACAAGGGCAGACTGTTGCATCCCCTCATATCACCTGTGTCTCAGCCAAAAAGTTCCAGCTGAACACACTGCAAACACTATGGCTAACAGCCAATTAAGGGCTCATTTGTGCTCAGTGTTAGATATAAAGATGGACAAGGTCTTCTGTCCTTATTCTGCACTCATTTCTTTGGTATTTGTGCAGGTTTTCTAAAAGCTTATGAATATGGACAAAACAGAGCACCACAAGAAATCATGGAGGCACTGCATTGTAGTTCAAGCGAGATACAACTGTAAGCAAAGTCGAGGACGTTTAAAAATTGGCAGAATAGAAAGAGTCAGTAATACATAATAATATATAGTAAAATATAGTGAATATAGTGAAAGAGTTCTCCGTCCACATGTCGAGATGTATATATTGGCTGCATAGACCACTGCCGTCTACAACACTGCCTACGTTTAAAACAATAACATTATTTTGACCTCCTTCACCTTGTTTGTTGTCATATCAAACGTTTGACTCCCCTAGTGCCATCCACTGGCTGTATCTCTGCCAACATGAAGAACACATGGAAGTATGAGGGCAGTGATGTTTCTAACGTTTGAAAGGATATATCTATTTTCGTATTTAAAGGGAGTATAAAAGAGCCTTAACACATATGTTTTGTGCCTGCTTGAGAGGAAATAATTCTCTATACTCTCAATATAAATATACCCATATAACCATTTCTGCTAAAGAGCTAATTAGCTAAAAGAAAATTTTACTCCATTTAATAAGTTTGTTTCTCACACTCTCTTGACTTAAGTTATTTGTTTACTTTCCTCACTTGTGTTTCTCTTCTTATGTGCGGGGCTGAACTGCCAATCAAATTTCACTCACCAACAGGTTCCACCATTTCCAATGCTGATTCAACATGTTAAATCAGCCAACAGATGGCATGGGCTGACAAGTGCTGACCAGTGCCATCGGTGTGGGACACACCCCAAAAACTGGAGATACAGACGCTCACTGACAGCCCAACAGTGACTGTCGGCCAGGGGTGTTGTAGTGGGTGGAAAAGTGCGACTGATTACCCAGGGCCCCAAGGGATGGGGGCCCTTGAAAAGTCTGAATGAAAAGTTCGGTTTTGTTTGCAGTTTTTTTTATAATTGATTTATTAGTGCCATAACTAAATTCAAATTGGCTGAAAAAATCAGTCACAAGATTGAACTTTGTATAAAAAAATAATGAATGCTCTGTGGCCCCTCTTAAAGGCGCAAGATAGTTTAGTCCACCCCTGCACTAGGATTTGTTTCCAAATTGCAGCTAGAGTCAAGTGAGTGACTGCTTATGCTACTGGAGCACCAGCATACACTGTCATGTCTTTCCCCGAGAAAAGAAATTGGGGATTCCAAAAAAGCAATAAAAGAATGACAAGGGAAAGAAAGCAAACTTGCTTTCTAAAAAAAAATAAAATAGAATAAAATTCAAAAGGTAAAAGAGAGTGACAATGAAGAGGAAGAGTGGGGGCCCACTGAAACTGCTTATGCAAAGGGCTCAGACATTAGTGCT
Organism: Epinephelus fuscoguttatus; assembly: GCF_011397635.1. Taxonomy (NCBI): domain Eukaryota; kingdom Metazoa; phylum Chordata; class Actinopteri; order Perciformes; family Serranidae; genus Epinephelus; species Epinephelus fuscoguttatus. The sequence goes on along the minus strand of NC_064766.1, from coordinate 3,900,380 downwards.
ATGCCCCTGCTGTCAGCCAATGGCTTGGTGTGTCAGAGCCCTAAAGGACATGATGATGGCTTTAGATAGAGATAATTGTATCCTTTAAAATGCATAGTAAACAGGCCTCAAAATGACTGAGAGAGGCTGACTGGCTGTAGTTTAGAGATGGGTCACTGTCATGACTGCTCTGCAGTTAGATTTAATGTATTTTGCTGTTGAAGACTGGGGGAGGCTTCAGTTTGTTGACTTAAGAAGAGGGTTAATTACAGAGTCGATGCTTTTGAAAAAACACTTCTGGGGTTATGACGGTTTGTTGCAATGATGCTGGAGAAACATAGAGCTGGCTTCTTTTACTGCTTTACTGCTTTCTACTAGGGCTGACCTTTGAATCCATTTGTGGACATTCGAAGCTTTGGAGCTTAGAACAAATTTAATTTGAAGCATTCAACAACAACGGGGGGGGGGTTTTAAAAAAAATGATGGCGCAAATGAAAAAACACTAATGGTCAGTGATAAGTAGTGTTTAACTTTTGATTGAACACTCGGCGCATACTGCAGCACAATCAAACAGATGCCCAACTCAGAGCATCAGAAGTGTCTCTGACACCAGACTCAGAGCGGACCGGTGGAAATGGAAAATGCATATTTTACATCAATAAAATCTATTTTATCATTATTTTGAGTCACAATGTTCAAAGAATTTAGTCATCTGTGTTCAAGCAGGATAATAGCAGGTCTCCACTGTGTGTCGGGCTTTCTATTTCCTTGTCGGAGATTTTTCTTTTTTAATTACTACTTACGTTTTTCAAGTGATTTCCCAAATTTGTTGTTGAGTTGTGATATGCCAATTGCTTTTGGCAAATCTGGCACTCTGCTTTCTGGGGGTTGCCGGGGCATATTTTAAAGTGCAACCACACATCTCATGACCTCTTGGACATGTCTGCCAGCTCTGAGCGCGCTCGTATGTATGGGACTGGTGGGGGTTAGTGTTGCGTTTAAGGCCTCCCCCCAAAAAACAGAAAAATAAAGCGCTGAAGCTTCAATTTTTTTTTCACAATCGAATCCCGTGCCATCGAACGAAACTTCGAAGCTTTGAAACTACGAAATTTTTGGGTCAGCCCTACTTTCTACTAAGTGGACATTAGAGATTAGAGATGAGATGGTGGCGCGTGCACATGCAGGGGCCCCACTCCGTCCTGATACCACTATGTTTTCTTCTTTTTTTCTTATTCTGTGCGTTCAAGAGAGAGTTTGCTGAAGCTGTTCACAGACAAACACCAGTACAAGTACACGACAATGACGGGCTCGACTGGAATTTACATCAATCCTGCTGGTCGCTGTTTACATCCCCCCCACTACCAACAACACAGTTAAAGAAGAGGCACTGAGTGAACTTGACCAAGCCATCAGTAAAGAACAGACAGTGCACCCTGACGGATTTATGATCGTTACTGGCGACTTCAACCATGCAGACCTGAAGTCTGTCCTCTCAGTGGTTCACACTTTGGACTTGGCATTCACCCCCCACATCGGCTTCTCTGACCATCTCACTGATATGCTAAAACCAGCATAAAGGCCCAAGGTGAAAGTCAACAAACCTGTTTTGAAGCAGGTTTGTGTGTGGCCAGAAGGGACCATCTCTGCTCTACAAGACTGCTTTGACACCACAGACTGGGACATGTTCAAGCATGCTAACACACAAAGACATTAAGGAGCACAGAGAGACTGTTACCTCCTATATCAGTAAACGTATCACTGACGTCACACGGACCATCACCACCAGGGCTAACTAGAAACGATGGGTCACAAGAGAGGTCCACAGACTACTAAAGGCCAGAGATGCCTTCAGAGCTGGGGATAAAACTGGCCTTAGAACAGCTAGGGCCAACCTGTCCCATGGCATCAGAGTAGCCACACGTGACTACATGCAAAAACTCACCCAACACTTTACAGACAGCAGAGACGCAGGGAGCCTATGGCAGGGTTTCCAGGCCATCACAGACTATAAATCTCTGCCAAAGACCTGTGCCATCGACATCTCTCTGCTGAGCATTCTCAAAGGCTTCTTTGTATGATTTGAAGCAGTCTGCAACACACCTTGGCAGAAGACCACCTCCCCAGCCCATGATCAGGCCTTTTGCTTGTCTGCAGAAAAGAACACTGTCTTCAATCAACATGCACAAGGCTGCTGATCCAGACAACATTTCTGGTCATGTGCTGAGGGAATGTGCAGAGGAGCTCAAAGACGTCTTCACTGACATCTTCAATACATCCCTGAGTCAGGCTGTTGTTCCCTCCTGCTTCAAATCCATCACCATCATCCCCGTGCCAAAGAAGCCTTCTCCATCCTGCTTTAATGACTATCTCCCTGTTGCACTGACCCCCATCATTATGAAGTGCTTTGAAAGGCTGGTCACGATCCATATAAAATCCATCCTTCCCCCCCATCCTGGACCCCTTCCAGTTCGCATATCAGGCCAACCGTACAGGTGTAAGATCAGCCAGCTTGCCATGTGGTGTAAGGACAACAATATCCTCCTGAATGTGAATAAGACCAAGGAGACTGTTATCGACTTCAGGACTCCTGGACGACCAGCACCACAGCTCTGGCAAAGAAGGCTCAGTGGTGCCTAAACGTCCTCAAAAAAAACTGAAGGCAAGAGCCTCCCCTTCCAACATGTGCTCCTTTTAGTGTGGCACCACTGAGAGCATCCCGATCAGCTGCATCACCTTGTGGTTCAGGAGCTGCACTGACTACAACCACAGGACTCTACAGCGCATAGTGGACAAAGCTGGAAAGATCATTGGTGTCTCACTCCCTTCCCTCCTGGACATTTATAACACCCAACTCACACACAAAGGTCTTAGCATTGTGGGTAACCCCAGCCACCCCTCACACAACCTCTTCTGCTTCCTGCCATCAGGCAGAAGGTCCCAGAGCTTTTGTACCTGCTCCACCAAACTCACAAACAGCTTCATCCACCACCATCTGTCAGGAAATTGAACTGAGAATGTCCTCTATCCATTTCCATTCTGATAAACTGACACTGTGGGAGCAGAAGGTGAAAGAAGGGCTTTAAAAAGAGTAGCTTTGTATTCAGAAACACAGCTAGCTTTACCAAGATCAACCCTTTTAAGAGTAAAACCACAGGAGAGAATGATATCCAGTGTGTGTCCCTTTGAGTGAGTGGGACCCTCACCTGACTGAGCATGACAAGATTTCACAGTAACATCCATAGTAAGAGAGGGACCAGAGGGGCAGCATACGTCTATGATAATTTCACTTAACATCAGAGTCTATTAAAGCGAGATATTATAAAAGCTAAAAGATCAAAGAATTCCCGTACGGAAACAAAGTTCAAGGAGTCTTTAGATTAAACCACAAGGTCAAGGGGCCTCACCATTAATCATAAAAACCAAGTGATTCAGATGATTAGCACCTTGAATCACGGTCAGTCCACCTCCACAACCTAAAACTCGAGGCTAGTGAGAATAATTAAAACCACGAGGATATGTTTCATTTTATGCAACAGTCAGATGGACTTACCAAGTCCCAGTATGCCTGAAAAATCTTATTTCACAAAATGAAACCACACTAGAAAAATTATTCATTTGCCAAAGATCAGACATTTAAAGGAAAACTTTGGTATTTTTCAACATCTGACTAATGGAGACAACCATTTTTAAAATTGGCCCTGTTTTAAAAGGGAGTACTGCAGCCGCAGTGGTGAAACAGGCTGCAGTGTAATCCCCACAGGAAATGGTTTACCGTTAATTTATGCCCACTAAAAGTGTTTGTTTTCACCACTGACAGACTCAGATTGTTATTAGATGTGTCTGACAACATTACAGAAAGGACCCTATAGAGAAATTACAAATTTTTTCCTTATCTTTCATTGGTCTGTTAGTGTGACGACCAAGTCTCACTCAAGGAGAGGTCTTGCAGACTTTTCCACATTGTCAACATCGTCTTAATATTCAGTCAATATGTTGAAAATCTTTTAAACCTGGTATGCACTGTATGATTTTGAGCTGTCCCAGACAAAAGATGACCAACATGAAAGAAACATGGCGATATCTTTGGTTGTGGTTCCAACATGGTGGTCCTCCGTTGCAGAGTAAAAGAAGTTCAAGGATGGCCACTGCCATGGTCTTGCCATCAAAAACAGCCTGGGATAGAATTCTGACAGTGTCAGAAATTTGGGATGACCATCTCACTGTGTGACTGCCATTACAACCTACGTCTACTAACCAACCAATAGAAATGCAGCATGAAATGACACGCTGGCACTAAGCCAAAACAGCAGTTTGCCATGGAGGCAAAGTACATTAAAAGAAATGTGTGTGATTCCAGCAAAGAGGAAGACCGTGTGGAGTTGTGGCAGCAGAAGCCTTGCCTGTATGATGTGTCCTCCAGCTCTTACCAAAGAAGGACAAAGCATGGAAGGAAATAGCAGCAGACTTGCAGCTGCCAGGTGAGCAACCTAGCAGCTAGCAAATGCACCACCCACACAAAGACACTCTGCAGTATAAAGTGCCAATGAAACTTAGCATTATTTAATAATGTGACCTCTCCTTGGGCAAGATTTGGTTACACACACTGACAAATAGCCCAGTGAAATGTCAAGAAGTCTTGCTCTGAAATCCTGGGAGAAATCCTGCAGCAGTCTTGCTCACTACTGGACCAATTTCAAAAATGGTTATCTCTAATCACTCTAGTCACTAGACACAAAAACATGGAAAATGGGGTCTGGGCTATAAAATATAGATGTTTCCCTTTAAAATCCTGAACACTACTGAGTTGAAAGATGGACATGGAGCAGGATTAGCTAATGGGAACATGGGGTGAGGCAGCTAGGTCATTAGCATTCATTGTGTGGCTGCATTTCCAGCAGGGGACTCTGTTTCTAGTAGCAATGGGAGTAATCCTACATATACAATGAATTCATCAGTAAGGATATTTTCTTGTGGCAAGCAATTTGGTCCCTAACCTTCCTGGGTGCAAACTACAGAAGGTACAGCAGCTCCATAGCACACAGGTGGCTAAAAATCTTTCAACCACACTGGCTGAGATACAGTAGGGTATGGGAGAAAACAACATTGCATTTGAGCATCGCAAGAGACTGAGCAATTGAGCTGAACTGTTCCTTCACTAACTCATTTCCTAGTCCAGCTGAAACACCGTTGATGCAATCACGGATGACAACTACTCACAGTGGGATATTTTTCTCTATTAAAGTGGATAGTTTCCCATCTTGCTAATTACTAAGCTAGCTGATCATGGACTGACATGTAGTTAAGGGACGCAAGTCATACAGCAGGAGGGCACTCATATAGCTGCTCCAGCTGCAGTTCTACCTACTCACATTTGGTGGCTAAAAAGCCCCTGGCAATGTAGCGATGAATCGCTAAAAGACAATGATGATGTTGTTTGTTGATCTCAAACACTGGTCTGCAGCTTGGCAGGGCACTCCCCTAAAGGCCCTGACACACCAAGCCGATGGTCGGCCGTCGACCAAAGTTGGGCCATCAGTGAGTGTCTGTTTTTCCTAGTTTTTGCGGTGTGTCCCGCACCATCGGCCCTTCAGCTTCGGCGGCTTTTTGGCTGATTGAGCATGTTGAATCGGCAGCGGAGCTTGTCAGTGAGGGAGATTACTCTGATTGGCTGTTCAGGTTTTATTTCCTCGCCCCTGTAGCGAGTGAATCTGCCTGTAGTGAAACTAGGGCTAACTGGTGCTTTCTCCTTAGGCTCCACTTCACTCAGCTGCCCCACAGATCTGCTGCTTCTTCCCACTTTAACCTGAAAAACAAACCGGAGCTAGCTGCGAGGCTTGTGGAGCGTTAGCCGCAGCATGACCGGAGGGAAGCACAGCCAGTTAGCCTCCACTAGCTTCCCAGCTAGCCCCGGCTCGCCGTTGGAATCCAAACGGAGCACTGAGCCCTGGTTTGTTATTCAGGTTAAAATGGGAAGAAGCAGCGGGTTTCTCGGGCAGCTGAGTGAAGTGGAGCCTGTGGAGGAAACACCATCTGGATGTAATAGTCCGTGGAGGTGCTGCGGTGCTCAGCTGCACAGATAGGAAACCCCTCGGCTGACAGGTTGTACCACTCTCTCACTCCGCTCTCTCTCACGCAGGCGCAGAACGTATGTGCCACTTGGCCGTCGGATGTAGTCCGCGTAGTGTGTGCAAATGCAAGTGACACAGGGTGACGTGAGGCGATGTAGACGACACAACAGTTGGCTTTTGTCGCCGCTAGTTCTTTGATGTCGGTTTGGTGTCTCCGCACCTTAAGAGTCTTAAAAGCCACCATCCCATCCACCTCCTGATGACATTATATACTATGTCCCTCTAAAAACCTTGATATGGTAGGCTACACATGAAGCCTGCAAATATGACATATCTTTGTTTGCAGAAAACTACAATGCCAACATATTCTTCTATTGACTGGGCTGAAAAAAGCAAGATGCACTCTCCTTCTGTTTGTCACTCGCTTGCTGGGGAGTGGGTGTTAAGCCAAGGAATCACAGGCAGCCACATCTTCAGTGAAGAGGAACTTTTTCAGCACATCCAGCTCAGACCGTACAGCGGCCACCTGCCCAGCAAGCACTCTGCAGTCCTTGTATGGAGGAGGCTATTTGGCAAACACATCCTTACTGACAGCAGGGGAACCGGATACCTTTTGCCACCCTGGATCAGGTAGTACAGATGACTTCATAATAGACAGTCTGTAATATTACACCCCATCACTCAAATGCAGACGGTACAATGGAGAAATAAGATAAGTTATGATGTGATCACAGTCAATGAGTGCAGTTCAAATTCAAAATATATTAGACTAAGGTTAAAAACAGTTAAATCTGGTTAAACTTTAAGATAAAATAATGATAATGATAAAGGCTGAGAAGGAAACATCAGTCCGTTTTGGGGCGTTGAAAGTCATATAATACTGCTAATGGTAATGTGTTGTTCTGGTCTGCATTCTGAGACAGAATTGTTTTGTTTAAAATGACACGCCATGCCATGGCAGTGCCAGTGTGTTTTCAGCTTAACACATCGTTCCTTTGAGGCTGTGTTATCACTCACTGTATGTTTAGGGGGTTGTCAGTGAGGTTCCTATATGTATACACTTGACTGATAAATGATATAACTACATCACTCACTTTGCTCCACTTGTAAATTCTGGTAAAAGGTCATCTGGATCCAGTCATGCCAAGTCACGTGACAGATGTGTTCTAGCCTGTATTGTCATTCACTTAAATATATTAAATTTTACATTTTAAAGGTGATATTTTTTTGGAGGTGTGCTGCTTTTGGCTCTTCTCCAATCGCCATTACAAAAGGTACTTGCTACTTGTTGTGTACACCCAGACACACACACACACACACACACACAGCAGGTGCTTAATTGTCTACAAATAAGCAATTTCTAAATCTTCTGTTTCACAGATTAATATGTTAACCGTCTCAGATTTGTCCCACAGCTGATGATGGGAAATGACACCCGGGGGCCCTATTAAGCTTTTTTCTCTCTCTCTCTGGTGGAAACCTGATGAAGTTGTTGCCTGGAAACAGGCTCATTAAAAACATGCAGCTTTTTCAGACCTAGAGTTTGAATGGCAGATGTGTGTTTAGCCTATCTGTGCCTATACTGTGTGATAAAAGGATCAGAGAGCTGCTGCACTTCAAACAGCCGACTGTAAGCAAGCTCCACCATACACAGCTTATTTACATATTAAAGCGCTGCTTGCTATTTCAAAATACATTGTAGTTTTCTTAAGCTTTTATCTACTGCAATGTAGGGTGTAAATATTACCCCCTGTCTGATGATAAAACATCACAACCTGAAACATGAGGCCTTTTTTCAGTACAAGTGCTCCAAGTTTAAACTGGAGTTCTGAGGTGTTTCAACTTGGCAGTAATGCTTAATTTATAGCTAGGAGTGACATCAGCAGCACAGATGGGCTCTGGTGATTACAGATAAACATAACTGAATACCTGCTGTGTGACAAAATCAATACTCACTTTTATTTCTAGAGAGGCAAAAGTCCACAGAGGCACTTCTGTTGTTCAGCATTTAAACCAGTCACAGACATCTTGAGCAGTGCTAAACTCAGGATGTAGCAACATTTGCATGTGGGAATGCGAGCACTGTCATTAAAACGGCAAATTCGCTGCAAAAGAAAATGCCATAACAACCAGTAACACATGTACAATATGTCAACTGTGAAGAATGACCCCCCTGTGGTTGTATGCCTCAGCGTACCAGATACAGTTTGTATCCATGTATGTTCAGAGTCATGTAGCTATAACCATATTTCAAATATGGATGTTATTGCAAAGAAGCTACAAATTCTAAAACATGGATGCTTCACAAACATTTTTGACTCAACAGCACTGAATATCTATACACTCAGCACAGTTCTAACGTGGGCAATGAAGATTAGTTTTACCAGTTCAGTATGTGACGAAATGTCTCCCCTCCCCTGTTCTCCCCTGTTCCTGAGATATGACACTGAGTAGGCTAATGGCCTTTATGTGTATCTACAGAATATTATGTCACAGTGAAGTTGACCTTTGACCTTTTGGATTTTTTATTTTAACACTTAATCACCTCATTCTGTTACACATTTGTGTGGAATTTTGTCATAATTAGTGTATGAATTGCTGAGATATAGCCAATATCATGTATTGTGAGGTCACTATGACCTTTGACCACCAAATCTAATCAGTTCATCTCTGAGTCCAGGTGGACGTTTATGCCAAATTTGAGAAAATTTGTTTAAGACATTCTAAAGATATCACATTTAGGAGAATGAGACAGATGCAAGGTCACTGTGACTTGTCCTCTGACCACCAAAATCTAATCACTTCATTGTAGATTCCAAGTAGAAATTTGTGCCAAATTAAAAAGCAAATCGCCTCGAGGAGTTCTTGAGACAGATGGACATATGGGCACACGGATGTACATACAGACGTACATATGGACAGACCAAAAACCCGAAATCATAACACGTGGAGGCAAAAAAGAAAAAATAAAATTGATAATCAGTGCCCTAGAGGAGAGGCTTGACTATACTTTAGCTCTAGAGGACCTCACTGGACCCAATTCACACTCAGATAACACCACATTCGATTTGCTGGCTGTGTATGGCTCTTTCAGAAAATCATTATGACGAGAAGCTTGTGTGAAGTGGAACAGATAGGTACATTGGTGAGGTCAGTGTCACTGGCAAATACCACTGCCAGAGTTGAACATGGCAAATCAACTATGACTGGATAATGTCAGAAAACTAAACTAAACTAAACTATACAACACAGGGCATGATATTTCTGCAAGACGGAGTCTGGGCTTTTGCAAGGTGCCTTCACAAGCTGTTTGTAGATCTTTGTGACAATTCACCAAAAGATCAAAACTTGCCATTTTCAGTGTGTAGGTTGTTAGCTTGGAGGTTGAGGGGGATTTCAACCTAAAACTTGTCGGCCTACTGCAGGCTTATAGCTACAGTCTACATCAGATGAGTTCAGTCTTCATGAGGGAATTATATCTTGTGTGTAAAACTCTACCACGACATCAGAGTCACGGTAAATTAACGAGCACCCAACTAGCAGGTATACCAAAATTGATTCCCTTATTTAGGCCTATTTAGGGCCAACTAAATCAAAACTATGACTACATTACATTTAGGGTTGGAAATTAACACCAGCCACCAGCCAAATGCTAGTAAAATATGTAGGTGACTGCTAGATTTGCTTCACTCACCAGCCGCTTTTTACTAAATTTCACATATTACACAGATATGTTACAGACTAAAGGTTCTTTCCTCACAAACAGTCTTTGGCAAAGTACAGACTAGGGCTGCAACTAACGATTATTTTCATTGTTGACTAATCTGTCGATTATTTCTTCTATTAGTCGACTAATAATTTCATCAAAAAATGTGTTAAAATGTTGAAAAATGTCCGTCTGTCTCGCCCAAACCCCAAAATTATGTCATCTAATGTCTTGTTTCGTACTTAAGCCAAAGGGTTTTGGTTCACCATCATAAGAGAGTGTGTAAAGCTGCCAATATTTGAATAAGAAGCTGCAATAAGAGTATTTTGGGGTACCTTTATAGAACTTTTCTATGAAAACTGTCTCAAACCAATAACTCGACTCTAAAATAGTCACCGATTATTTTAATAGACGATTAGTCAACGATTAGTCGAGTAATCGTTGTAGCCCTAGTACAGACCCTGCCAGCAGAGACAACAGACACATTAAATGTTGGCCTGACATCAAATTACTCACTGAATTAACATAATTTGGCCAAAGCTGACATGACCTGGTGCCAGCAGCATTTGTCATTTTCAGAGTTGGGTACCAACTCAGTTACTTCCATTACTTTTAGAATGCTGGTCCTTCAGCTCCGAAACAGCAACGGCTGTCGTTTGGTTCTAATAATGGAGATAACGTTAAACCTATCAGTCTGAAAGAAGCCACGGAGCTTGTGGCTTGCTAGGTGGTCGGAGAAATGCTGCCTGCTGTCTACGGTGGAGTCTAAATAGGTGGAGTAGGACTCGCTGACAGACATATTTCAGACTCAGGACTTGCATTATGCCTGGTACACGCTACACACTGGTACTCACCAATTATCCCTGGTCGTCTTTCACGCCGTGTGTGATGTCATCGGGTTATTCTTGTCCTATTTTTTATTACTTTCACTATTATTTGAGTCACTGTGTCTGTTCATGTGCCTAAAAGCGTCAGCAGATGGCAGGAGCTACATTTGAATCGCCATACGTAAACTATCAAGCTACTGTATCTTCCACAGGAAGTTCTGAGAAATGTTTCAGAATAAAAGCCTATTCAGAAAATGGAGGGATTTTCTTCGCTTAGCGTCCTGTGGTCCATTGCACAATAGGAAATGTAGAATACTCAAAAGTACTTTAAAAGTGCTTGAATTACTTTTCTCAGGGAGTAACATTGGAAGTACTTTTAAAGTAATTGAGTTACTTTACTCAGGGAGTAACACAGTAAAGTAACTGGTTACTTTTTGAAAAAATAACGCAGTAACGTACTTTGATTACTTTTAAAGTAACCCTTACCTAACACTGGTCATTTTACCTGACAAAAGTGACGATCAGCACTGGCGAAAAATGAGCAGTTGCTTCCAGAACATATTGCAAACTAGTCTCTGCTAATGAGGAAGGGAGGGGAGAGATAATGGATTCATTCAGAGCACATGGCAAATCTGTGTAATCAAATCATCCCTAACATTCACTAGTTTTCCAGTGGATATGCAGCGAAATGCTTTACATTAGAGCCTTGCAGTACTAACACTACTGGTCTGAGATGCAAAAAAACAGTAGCATTCAGTAAAGAAAAGATCAGAACTTGATCTGAGAAAACAGACTATCAAGCTCTATGGAAACAAATTAACAGTTGCTGACTTCACATTGCTAGCTTCATACTGTTACTATGATTCCCATCCACGGTTAGGAATAAGCACCAGCCACCAGCCACCAGCCAAATGCTGTTTGCTTAACTTATCAGCCAAACAAATAATATTAATCTGTTGAGTGGCTGGTAGATTTTGGAATCCACTAGCCACAGTGGCAGGTGGCCAAAAACAGTCAATTTCCAACCCTATTCCTATCCAACATATGGATGTTTGGTTCTGCCCAATCCTGTTGATTTTTTCCTGTCCCATCCCAGTCTTGTGAACAAATAGTGAAATTTACCTGGGAATCCCACAGGGATCTTCTGACCCACTGGATTCCCAAAAAAAATGCCAGCATCTAATCGACTACACCGCCCACAATGACCTAATCCAACAAGAGATGTTGAAAAATGTTAAAGGGATGGTTACCATGGTAAAAACAGGAAGACAGGTCTCTGACAGTGACAAATTTCTATCAGCTCACTATATTGTCATATTGGTGAACCATGGCCAAGGCAAAACCAAAAAGAAAACTTTAATAATGGAGTTGTGGTCCTCAATTAGTAGTTTACTGTAGTATAGTGTAAAAACCAATCCAGTCCCTGGACTGTCAAAATGACATAAAAACTTGATGTTCACTTGACAGAAAAACTCATCCATTATAGGCTTGACATATTTTTTTGTTGTCATGTTTTTATGTTATGTTGAGTTTTGCAGTAATATGATTATGATATGAATATGATTAAAACTTATAAAGCCAGTTTTAACGTATTAGTTTAAGGGCAATCAACAACACAATCATCATGCACTTAACATATCGTGTCATGTTGCCAAAGAAAACTTTGTGTAGATGTGTTCTAAATCACTCATGATACCCATTACACACTAGCTGGGTTTCCATCCAAATGTATCGCAAATTTTAAGCGAATTTTGTGAAAATGCGCAAAAGAAAATGCGAATTTATGCACGTTTCCATTCATTATTGTTTTGCGAGTATTGGGGGTCAACAGGTTGAGCAGAAGGTGGCGCTTCTCATGAAAAATAAAAATGCAAAAGAACACCCGTAGAAGAAGAGGGCGCCGTGAGATGACGTCATTGAGAGCGTCTCATGTCCACAACTGATGTAAACAATTACCGGCACATCCATGACTACGGCGAGATAAAGAGATTCCTTGGGAATGTCTTGGCTATTGCGAGAGCTCTCATCACACTCATATCAGCGTTGTCAGCGTAGCCTACATAATGCTGTGATGTCTGTGTTGGTACACCAGGCAGCGCACATGATGCAGCGGTATTCAACACGTCCAGTCTATTCAGGTAAGTTGTGAAATAGCCTACACTCACCTGACACTGGAGTGATTACCTCTCTGTAAGTTCACACAGGTGTGTGTGTGAAGTAGAAGTAGGATCCCATAGCCTACGTCATTGTTTATTCACTAAATCTGTTTCCATTGCCAAAAGTCACATTTTCCTAATATCAATACGCTGACTTTTCCACCCCCTCCAAGTGTAAAATCTTTTTTGCGATATTTCGGCCCTTTTTCGAATTTCTGGCGTTTCCATTCAAGTTTTTTTTCGCAATTGTTGAAAATGCAAATAAAAATAGGTGGATGGAAACCCACCTAGTGATTAATGTTTATGTATTTTATAATGGTCATAATGAGTTACAGTTAATGTGGTGGTAAAAGACATTTTGCGTCATGAGTTGAGTCGTATACACAGTTAGTGACCTACAACCTGTGTACCTGTGTAGAGATTAGCATGTCTAACTTTAAATTGTGCTGAGATGAAATAAACAGCACTTCCTGTTTCAGAATTTGTCTCTTTGCCTTATTCTAGCAATCAAAAAACCTAAGCTTGCCACAATAGTTTTATAGTTCAATGAAATTAAAAACAAACTGTTGTAAAATGTGTACTCATTGTACAAGTTGAGTGATCAAATTGGGCTTTACAGTAGTGTTTACATATAGTTAGGGTGACCAGACGTCCCGAAAAATTCGGGACAGTCCCGAAATCCAAGCAGTTGTCCCGAATCCTGAATCCTGCCCTAACTGTCCCAAAAATGACACTAGAGCAGAGTCTGGAGTAGTTATTGCCTGATAAAACATTAAAACCTGATCATGGTGGTTGAGTCGTCCTGCAGCTCCCGCCGGCTGCACATTGACTGCAGCAGTTTCTACATGAATTATGGGTGTTGTAGTTTTTAAATTGTGTACAGCAGTGGTGATGAAGTAGATGAAGAGAGCACAAGTTGCAGCCGCAAGGACAGGGAAAGTGCAGACAGCCACGAGAAGGAGTGATTTGCATGTTGCAGTGCAGCCTCTTGTTCTAACTGTTCAAAACTGTTCTACAAACTTGTTCTACAAACTGATACGCCTGTAATGAATGTACCACGCGTATTTTATTTTGTAAACTTTTATTTGTTATTGAGTTTAAAGGACAAGTGCACTTACATTGGTCACTTCCATAAAATAAAACAAGAAATTGGAAAAGAGGAAAATATTGAAAAAACTGATCACAGCTGTGTTGTCTCTGTGTTTTTACATCTATTGTTGCTTTAATTTGCAGCTATGCTTTTAATGAAGCTGACATGTCATGACATTAACGTGACCTTGGCTCCAGATTAATTTTTTGGTGTTTTGTGTCTCAGGCTTGTTTCTGGTGTAGCTGAGAGGAATCTGTTTCAGACAGTGAACATGGGGTTTGTGTTACGAGTAGGTAGGGGACTGTTGTGCTTTTGGGAGCTAATCATCGCAGTGGTTTAATATGATAATCCATTAAACCATTTTAATCCCTGCCCTCAGCCAAAACATCTCAAGACAAAAAATGCCACAAAAAAAGATTGAGCTCAACAGCCTGAAACGCAATACAGCCAAAACACTGACAACTTTTAACTTAAAAGAGGTCATCACTGTGGAGACATAAAGAAGCTACACAAAAACAACATGAGAGGAACTCCAGTATCCTGGAGGTTATTCTGTCATGATTCTCATGGCTGAGGGATGCACACAAATAAAAATCCCAAATATTACTGAGCACGGCAGCTAATTCCTGGTGGTCATTAGTCCACAGCCTGCAGTAACGTTTAGTCAGTGACTTGCGGTTTTGTCTTTTTAACATGTTTAAAATGTTTGCAATGATGATTACATTAAAATAAATTTGGCTGGGTGTTAAACCACAGAGGTAACAACCAAAGTGAGTCTGAGTATAGCAAACCATCGAAAACTATATCTATCCTTTGATCAGACTGGTCCTGATTCAAATATTATTGGAAGACTGAACTTTGTTTGAGAAATTTGGCTTATTTTGTAATTTTAAAAAAGGGTTATGTCGAAAAACTAGAATTAACGCCCAGCAGTTGTATGCCTCCATGCACCAGTCAAGTTTCTGTTACAGTTTACATCCATGTCTGTGAAAACATGGATGCTTCACACACATCTTACCCTGGGCACCACAGAAGATCTATACAATCAGCAGTTTCAAAATTAGTGTCACCAATTTAATATCTGACCAAATGTCTCCCCTTCTGTTCCTGAGATATGATGTTGAGTAATGGACAGAAAAGTGTTTTATGAAGAACATTATGATGTCACAGTGAAGCTGACCTTTAACCTTTTGGATATAAAACGTCATCACTTCATTATTTTATCCTATTAGACATTTGTGTGAAGTCATGTTAGCATATGAATTGAACACCCTTGATATAATGGAATTCAGGCCAATATGTAACCAGTGAGTGTGACACAGAGCCAACAAAAACTGAACATTACACGTGGGATGTAATGCAGGACTGCTGTGAAGATTGCATGTGATTATGGTTCATAAACAGGTGAATGTATTTGTGAATGCCGTATTAGAATTTGAGCTGCACACAATATAAAGACACAGAGAAAGAAAGAATTGATAGCTGACTGTCTTTTGTCTGCTCATTCTTGTACTGCCATTGCTTTTATATCACAAGGACACACACACACACACACACACACACACACACAGACGCACAGGTTCAAAACCGAAGATTAAACTACACACTGTATGTACATACTCATATGCAGGAGTGGGTGTTAGGGATTAAATCCTTGATCACAGCAGTAAATGTTATGGCTGCAGATTAATCTGCAGAGTTTTTAATAGTCTATAATATCAGAAAATAGTCAGCTAGAATTACTGCCTTGCGGTTGTACACCACCAAACCAGTCAATTTGCACTTCGCATCCATGTC
This sequence comes from Epinephelus fuscoguttatus, assembly GCF_011397635.1. NCBI lineage: Eukaryota > Metazoa > Chordata > Actinopteri > Perciformes > Serranidae > Epinephelus > Epinephelus fuscoguttatus. Next base: position 3,884,757 of record NC_064766.1, on the reverse strand, counting down.
TGTTCAGACTCCTATGTAGCCATGACAGCAGACAATGCTTCAAACATGGATGTTGCTGCAAAAAAAGCTATAAATACTTAAATGTGAAGGTTTTACACACATCTTCAACCCGGCAGTACAGAGGATCCATACAATCAGCACAGTGTCAATATCAGCGTCACCAGTTCAGTATCTGACCAAATGTCTCCCCTTTAGTTCCTGAGTAATGTTGTTGAGTAATGGCCAGATAAGTTCTTCTGCAAAGCATTACGATGTCACAGTGAAGCTGGCTTTTGACCATTTAGATATACGTCATCACTTATTTATTTTATCCTATACGACATTTGTTGAATGTTCTTGAGTTAAGGCCAAAAACATGTTATTTAAGGTCACAGCGACCTTTGACCTTTAACCACCAAAATTGACTCAGTTCATCGTACAGTCCATGTGGTTGCTTGTGCCAAATCTGAAGATATTCCCTGAATGCTTTCTTGTGATTTCCCATTCACGAGAATGAGACTAAAGAGGTCACAGCAGAGTCCTGTACAGGTCCATTTTTGCAAAACCTGCATCCACCTATACCTGTAAAGCTCAGTACCAGAACCGACCTGTTACCCATCATTATGTTTAAGTCCAAGCTGCACCCACCTGCACTTGTTAATAAAAGTCCCAGGACTCCACCCACACCCACGATTAAACACACACAGGCTACAGTCACTTACATTAAACTGGGTTCTCCGTTCTTGAATTACAAATCCAGCAGAGGAAAAGTCTCTTTCACTGGCTGCGCTTGATGCCTGGATGGCGAGAGCATTCTGCGCGATGACTGCCAGGTTAGGAAACATTTTAGCATGCTCCTTCCACCACCATACAACTCCTTAGAATCCTCCTTAGGTGTCTTAGTGTAGGCTGCCACCTCACTCTCAGGCTGAAAAGTTTCATTGATGAAGTGAGTCCTCCACGTCGGTAACAAATGTGACCAAAGGGTCAAAGGTTTGACTTGTGTCACGGACTTTCAAAATAAATGGAATTGTGGCTTGATAATAGTCATTTACATGTCAAAAAATTACACATACACTGCAAATCATTTTTATTTGTTTTAGTCTGAAAAATAAAAAAAAATTTTTTGTTCTGACCCGCTGCCCACCTGTGTGTGGTTCATTTTTACCCGTGCCCGTAAATTTATATATAGATGTACATATTTTCACCTGTTACATAGCTTTTTGCTGGTTACCCATCAGGTACCCAACCCGGATCACATTGACCTTTGACCACCAAAATCAAATCAGTTCATCAATGAGACCAAGTGTTTATTTGTGCCAAAATTGAGGCAATTCCCTCGAAGTGTTCTTGAGATATCGCTTTCACAAGAATAAGACAGACGCAAGGTCACAGCATCCTTGACCCAGATGTTCGTGCCAAATTTGTGCTTCCTACATGTCTGGCCTGGCTATCCCCTAAAATTCCTATACCATACAAAATAAAGGGGGCAAGGGTGGGACGTGGGTTATACCCTTGAAAGGCTGCTGTCAGTTACAGACATGAAACACTCTCTACTGGCAACTGCAAAATGCCAACAAAGGACCCCAATAAAAACCCTGAAACAAATAAAATTAATAATTGCCAATTTAATGGCACAGTTTAAAGTTCCCTACACATCATTAAAGGGTATCAGGACCTGCTAAACTGTATTGATCACCTTTATTTTTATGTAAGTGGTCCTGGATTAAATTGGACAAGTTTAAGTTTATTCACTTTATTAATCCCCCTGAGGGGAAATTCAATGTTTTCACTCTTGCTTGTCAATTACACACAGGTCTGAAAGACACACACATGCACAAACAGGACCTATACATGCACAAAGTGGAGAGATGTCAGAGTGAGGGGGCTGCCCTTTGGTCAGGCGCCCCGAGCGGTTGGGGGGTTCGGTGCCTTGCTCAAGGGCACCTCGACAGTGCCCAGTCCATGCTCCATATTTTGGTACGGACGGGGACTCGAAGGTGGCCCTCCGGTTCCCAACCCAAGTCCCTATGGACTGAGCTACTGCCGCCCAAAAGTCGCCTGACAAAGTCTCATGTTGTCAATTATACAGCCCAAGAAATAGTAAATGGACTGCATTTATATAGTGCTTTTATACTTTAAAAAAGTGCCTTACAATTGGCCTCTGATTGACCTTTTCACACACACTCACACTGATGGCAACAGAGCTGCCATGCAAGGAGCCCTGTGGAGGAGGAGCTGGGGATTGAAACGCCAAGCCTGTAATTAGTGGACGACCTCCACTCTACCCCCTGAGCCACAGCCACCCCAGAAAATGAGAAAGAAAGAAAGAAAGAAAGAAAGTGACTTTAATCCTGGAAAGGAAAGGTTGTATTGTGTTTGAAATTCATTACAAGTTGACACCAGAGGGGACCTCACAGGGTTCAAAGCTATGCATACATCCCATATGCACATGCACACACACACACACACACACACACACTTATGTTATTGGTAGAAGGAGAAGTGTGAGTGACCTTAAGCCTGTGGCATCACCGGTTGCATGATGTCCTGCAGTGTGTAGGTACTCAAATCTCTTATCAGCATAAAACTGATCAGTCAAGCAAGCCCTTAATTATACAGTTACACCTTTCAAGGAATAAATACAGCTCGAACTGATATACATTTAAAGGTATACTATGCAGGATTGTTTACTTTGTTGCTCAGAAGCGAAAATGAAAGAAAAAGCAACCCATAGATTCACCCTTATTTGCCATTTCACCTCGCTATATTTGCAGGGTTTTTGTCACTGTGTCTCTTGAATGCCTGCTGCTTGTGGTCTGGCACCTGGTGGCTACTTTTTTATAAAGCCCTAAACTCACAGATCTGTTCATTCAGCACAGTTTCATGGTGGGCACCTAAGATCAGTATCATCAATTCAATATGTCTCCTCTTTTGTTCCCAAGTTATGACGTTGAGTAATAGCCAGAAAAGTGTTGTTTTTTTTTGCAGAATATTATGATGTCACAGTGAAGTTTGAACTTTGACCTTCTGGATATAAAATGTCAGCACTTTATTGTTACATCCTATTAAATATTTGTGTGAAGTTTTGTCATATTTAGTGTAAGAATTCTTGAGTAGTGGCCAAAAACATGTTTTGGTCATACTAACCTTGACCTTTGAACGCAAAATTCTAATCAGTTTATTCTTCAGTCCAAGTGGATATTTGTGTCAAATTTGAAGCAATTCCCTGAAGATAAAATACACAAGAGAATGAGATGGATGCAAGATCAAACTGATCTTGATCTTTGACCATCAAAATATGACCGAGTCATTACTGTGTCTAAGTGAACGTTTGTGCCAAATTTAAAGAAACTCTCTTAAGGTGTTTTTGAGATATCACATTCACGAGATGCACAAGGTCACAGTGACTTTGACCTGTGACCACCAAAATTTAATCAGTTCATCGTCGAGTCCAAGGGGACGTTTGTGCCAAATGTTAAGAAATTCATGTTTACAAGAATATGACAAATGGACAGAAGATTAGACAACCCGAAAATAGTGCCTCCAACTACAGCTACTGCCAGAGCAGAGGCATAATAATAATATCCAGGCAGAAGGCAGAGAAGTCTTTGCAGAAAAATACACCACCACACATTTCTTGTGGGTCATAAGAGATGACTGAGAGGGAATACTACTGTATAAGTCCACTTTTTTATTTTAGAAAATTCCTGCATAGTGTATCTTTAAAGAACAGACATATGAAAACAGGTGAAGACATAAAAACAGATGTATTTAAATAAAGAGTTTTAAAGAATATCCTCCAAAAAAAGTCAAACCAGTATCACATCTGAAGCTATGCATGCAGGATGCAGAAAAATGTTCCATCCAAGGAAACACTGATTTGTTCTTGTGACCTGCTGGTTCGAACACAAAAGGTCTGTTTCCAGGGAGATTTCACGGCTCTTCATATGGAGGTGAATAATTCTCGAGTTGCAGCACTAACCTAATCAAGATCTCTTCTTTCTTGCACATTAGGTCTTACCTTACCAACATCTTAAAGGTGCTTTATGTAAGAATGTGGCCAAAACGGTTACTGCACTCAAATTCAAAATACTGCCGCGAGTGGTGTCCGCCCCCCCCCCCCCCCCCCCCTACTGATTCAAAGTTGCTGGACAGCGGCACTCTGAAGACTGATTTGTTTGCCCATGGGCGGCTGCGTCGCTGCGTCCTTGATCTTCGGTTTTCTATGAAGTCCGGCTTCTCTGCTGCTCACGCTGCTGCCAGGATACAGCGGAGGAGGAGCCAGCTGCTAATGCTATGTACCGGGACACTGCTAACGCTGCTGCCGGGATACAGCTGAGGAGACTGCTACTGCTATGTACTGGGACACTGCTAACACTGCTTGCTGTGCTGCTGTAGCTCAGTCGTAACTGTAACTGATGCTGAGACTCTACTGACTGCGTGACTGGTAGACGGCGGTGGGTGGCGCAACAGGCCAAAACACAAATTCAAAACATAAACATGATTTGCGGACTGCAAAAAAATGTTTTAGACGCAAATATTCTGGCTGTACTATTGTTGTCGGTGAGATCAGTATGTTATATGAACATTATTCCTTAGTCTCTGTGACATATTAGGAGGATTTTGCGACTATTTGCTTTAGATTTCTTACATAGAGCTCCTTTAAAGATCTGAAATCTTAAAAGATTACTGAACAAAGAAATATCCTCTGTGAACAACTGAGGACAGTCATACTGAGAAGCAGAAATACAAATCATCTCTTTCAACAAAGGGGTGAATTACGAAGCAAGTTCAAGTTCAACAGTACATGGCTTTCTTTGCCTTAGCTAGTGCTAAAAAGCCTAAAGCCTAAAACTCCAGTCTCAGATAATGAGTATCAATATGGTGGTTATCAGCTTTTTTTGTTAACCAGGTTATCTTAGGTTCTTTGCCCGTTCCCATAAAATCTGACAGAGGAACAATGGATCTGGGCCAGTATAGGCTATATGGTGAGCAATCTCGGAACCCATCGGCTATTAGTCTGATGACATCAAGTTTCTGGGGGCAAAGGCCAATATTTCCGAAGATTCAGTGTAGCCAGCAGATACAGTATCTGGACACTGATTTCCTCTTTCATGTGCTGCTCATTTTGGCTAATCTCTATAAACAGATATCTGCATATTAATGAAGATAAATACATTTAAAGGGGCCCATACAAAGCTAAATTGTCATCTGACAATAACTGACGTGTTCCAAGATTGCATTTTGGCAATCTTGCAGTACTGCTTCTCCACACGAACATTCTCCCTGTCACTCGAATGTGATTGGTCAATACTACTCAGACTACAAACAGAAACCAGAACACTTCTTATACCAAAAATCTCCATGTTTGAATGCAGAATCTCTGCCTAGAGATTTTAAGGTAAGTTACAGATACTAAGAAAAATGGAGATGGGCTGGGAAACTTAGGTGAGGGGAGTGAGGTTATAGCAAGGCAGATGGGAGTGGCAGGATCTTTAATGAAAGAAGAAAAAACTGAGGGCCTCTGCTGGACAGGTAAAAAATAATAACAAAGTGGGCCTGAGAAAGTGGCAATGGCTGAAGAGAGGGACATAGAGGCAGGATAAGCAGGAATACACACAATCTGATCTCATGCACTGTCTGTAAGTTTTCCTACAGAAAGTAATGCACCAAATTTGAACATATCCCACATAATGATGAGCCAGCTATTCAGAGATATCCCACATATTTTGGAAGGCTACGATCATGTGACAAATGCGCTGATGGAATAAAAGAAGGAAGCAAAGTCTTCAGCGGTCCATAAAAGCCCCATTTCCACTAAACACTTTCAATATGGTACCTTTGGAACAGAAAGTAACCCTTCACACATGGTACTTAGACCATTGCATTTCTACCGCAAACAGTACTCTTAAATGTGGGCAGGGTTGAGTTCACTTACGGCTGCAGCACTCACTGTACTTCCTCATTACTGGTGACACAGATGGAGGTCTGGTTTCGCTTATTGTCCACAGACTTTTTCAGAACAAAATAAAACAGGCTGCAGTTAGAGTCTCTCCACAGGATTTTTAAAAATAGCAGGTTTGTGCATTTAGTCATTCTAAGGCAAGCTTGGGGGTTTAGTGTTGCCGGAGCCCATAGGGACGACACTCTGCAACGCCTTTTTATCTCCGAGTGAGGATTAGAATATAAGCCGTTCACATAACCTTAAAAGAGAATGTCATATAAAAACTTAAGAGATGGTTAAAGTTGTTAAAGTGAAATTTAAGGTGTGCTGATTGATTCATGTCATCAACCCATGCATCGAGTAACATTACAAGTTAACATTTCACCTTAAAAGTTGTTGGCAGTCAGCCCAGTGAATTAAGTTATATTTTACTCCAACTACAGCTGCTGCAAGAGGCAGCAAAACATCCTTTCATTTTATAGTTACAGTTTACTGAGAACATTGGTTACATAAGCCTCAAAACCAGCCATATCTCTGCCCTGAGCAGAGTGACCGTCCTCCATTGACCAAGCAACAGACTGCAGTATTCACAGCTCCACCTTTTCGTACCATATCTGTATGCTAGGTACCCCAACAGAAGGGTTACCAAAAAATGGGGACAGTACTCAACGGTTCTATTGGTCCCATCCACAACTTTTCACAGTGGAAACAGAAAAAAAGGGAACCGAACTGAACTGAACCGTACCGTAATGCTCGGTGGAAACAGGGCTAAGGAGGCAGGTTGAGGCAGTGGATGATGGACAAAACAAAGAACTTTCCACAGGTGACTGTAGTTTGGAAATGTATGAACTTTGAGACATTTTAAGGTACATCCTCACCATGTTTCTTTTACTAAACCTAACCACCATAACTTAACGGAGGCGCAGCGTACCTGAGCTTCGCCAACTGGGTGTGGCCAGGCGGATTTTGCAAGTTTGGCACGCCGTGCGCCCTGGTGCAGCTACTCCTCTTTCCCACCTCCATCCCTCCTACCTGCGCAAGTCGGAAAGAGGGAGGAGAGAAGGCGTGGAGTGGGTTTTACACACATCACACCAGTCATTCTCGCCCTTAAATGCGCAGCGCGAAGGCGTAATGAGAGTTTACTCAATTCACCATGGCAGAAGAGAGCAGCAGCATCAGACGTCCAAACTTCTCACAGGAGGAAACTGATGTTTTGGTCCGGGAGGTCCAAGCTCACAGTGTCCGAATATACAGAAGCGTTTCTCTTGTGCTCGCGTGCGCTCTCTCTTTCTCTCTTGCAGTTTCACTCTGTTTCTTTTCTTTTGACTTTTCTAAAATGACAGATGCTGAATATATACTCCCTATCTGATGCTGTGGCTGTTTGTGGTTGGCTGAGAGGGATGTGAATTCATTATTTTGCAGCTGTGTTAATCAAATCCGGTTGGGTTTCCATTACGCGTGCCAAACGGTGCCAATCCCCTTTGATCTGACATCAGATGTGACGGGACAGTCGATATAGAGATACATTTATGTGCTGATTGCAGATAGTTGCATTGAATAGTGTTTTTTGGGGTATTTATTGTATCGTTAATGTGCCTGATATTCTGAAAACCTGCCTGTGAGGTTTTGGTGACATGTGCGCACTGTCCTCCGGTCAGCCAAACTTCGGCTTACACCGACTGCGCTCCGCCTGCGCTGACAGTAGACCTGGTTTCAGCTGGCGAGCTTTTAGCGCACCTTCGGCGAAGCCTTTTGGCACATCGGTCTGCCAAACTACCAAACTGAGCGCGCCTCGGGTTGCGCTGCTCGAAACTAGCTCTGCGTGGGGTTCGCCACCCTGCGCCACCCTGCGCTGCACCGGGAAACTAGAGCCCATCGACTGTTTTGTGTTAATTGCATGCTGCTATTTTATCCGTTCAATGCACCTTACTTATAGCAGTTTGCAGTCAAGCTGCCACAGCAGTTTCCTGCTTCCTGCTACTGCAGTGATAGAAACTAACAAAACCACTGCACATTTGAATGGCTCATTTCATTTTAAAATACTCCAAGACTGCTCAGTTGACAAGTCAAAAGTAATATGCACCTTGTGTGAAACAGAATTAAAATATCAAGTACTTCTAGCTTAAGCTACCATCTACAAGCTTAGGACACAGGTGCAGCTAATCAGCCTGATGTCAACAGGTAACCACATCAACAAAGCCAACAAAGCACTATCTGGAGTGCGTGAATCGCCACTATATTGAAGAAGAAGTTGTCATGTCACGTAAAATCTGTTAATTCATGTTTATGTTATGTTGATCATATCATGCCTTAGTTTAGTTTCATGTTTTAGTCTTTCGTTGTCATGAGCACTTTTCCCTCTCATTTCAGACCCTGACTTCCTCCCTTGTGTGATTTTCACGCCACTGTGATTGTCTCCCTGCTCCCTGATTGGTCTCACCTGTGTTCCCCTTATCTCATGTATAAATAGTCCTTGTCTCCCTTTGTCTTGTGTCAGTTCGTCATGTTATGTTGCTCAGGAGAGTCTTCAAGTCTTTGTTTTGTTTGTGAGCCTTAGTGCAATTGTTTGATCCTCCAAGAGAGCGTTTTTTGTTAGTTTTATCCTCCTTGTGAGAGTTTTTATTTTAATAATAATAATAATAATAATAAATTTTATTTGTAATGCACTTTATATTTAACGAAAAATCTCAAAGTGCTACAACAGCAAGAAAAGAAAAAAATAAGTTAAATCAAGAGTTAAAAGCAGTTATCAAAGTAACACGTGCAAAAATTTAATTAAAAGATTTTTTAAAAAGGTATGTTTTAAGGCTCTTTTTAAAACAATCAATTGACTTTGGAACCCTCAGGTGTTCTGGGAGGGTGTTCCACAGTCGAGGAGCAGAGGAGCAGAAGGCTCGAACTCCCAGTGTGTGGCTCTTAGTCCTTGGGGGGAGAAGTCTGTGGCTGTTGGTGGAGCTGAGTGAGCGTGCTGCTCTGGGGGGTGAGGAGTTCTTTGAGGTACTGGGGGGCGTTGCCATGGATGCACTGGAATGTGAGGAGGGAGACTTTGTAGTCGATCCGAGCGGAGATGGGTAGCCAGTGTAGTAAGTGAAGAATGGGTGTGACGTGCTCATATTTACGTACTCTCAGCAGGATTCTAGCGGCACTGTTTTGAATGTGTTGTAATTTCTGTATGCTCTTGCTGGGAATCCCGCTGAGAAGTGCGTTACAGTAGTCGAGTCTGGAGGAGACAAAGGCATGGACGAGCTTCTCTGCATCTCTTAAGGTGAGTGTGGGACGAAGTCTGGCTATATTCCTCAGGTGGAGAAATGATATTTTGCAGCGGTGATTTATGTGGGCCTCAAAGGTTAGCTGGAGGTCGAACCTGACACCAGGGTTAGTGACTGTTGATGATAGAGGGATGTCCATCCCATTTTGCTGACATTTTGTACTTTTTCTCTTCCATTGTGAGTTTTTTTTGTTTTGTGCTTTTTCCAAGTAAAGATTTTTGTTAAACTTCACTACAGTCTCTAGAGTGTGCATTTGAGTCCCAGTCACTGGTGTTCTTGACAGAAGTTAAATACAGTCAATGGGTGCAACTAACTGCAGACCAGTCAGCACTCTAGTCTGAGGGATGTCTTTAGGTTGGTATGTTTATGACCAATCATATGCTTTGCCATTGTGGGAAACAATAGTTTCACACATACAGGACTTCTGAAGTCAGAGAAATCAGAGAAAGCAACTCAACTGGAACTCCTGATAAATGCAAATGCTATCATTTGACTCCAAATCAATACTCTCTAGGAGAAAATGCTTTACATTGTTAATATGGACATCAAAACTGTTTTACAATTCAAAATAACGGAATTTTAAACATGCACGATTATTTACGATTAATTATTGAAATTCTGTAATTAAAGAATTCTTATCATTTGACAGCCCTAGTTAATACATAATTTTACCTTAAGGATGTCACATCATTTGTGGGGTGCTAATACGTTGGATATCATATGAACTGTTGTATGAGGATACCTTGACACCATTGGGGCAGACATTGTGACAGAGACAGCACAAAGTAACACTGCTATCAACACCAATTGATTTATGGTATGCCGCGGGCTGCCATACAGCCAAACAATGCCAGCCCGTGGTATAGGCTGTATAGGCAAATTCTAAGGGTGCTGTCATCTATAGGGGGCGCCACAAATGGAGGTTGAAAAAAAAAATCAAAATCTTTCTTTTACTATGTTTTACTTATGCTATAAACTATTATTATTTTGAAATATTACATTTGGCCACAACAACATAAATACATAGCAAAGCCAATTAAATAATAAAGAGGTGTTTTTTCTGGGTTCCTGCCGCCCCCTGGCCCCCCTCCCCAGGTCGTTACACTGTACCTGCTCTCTGGGGGACATGGGTGAGTTATCAAACATCATGTGAACTTCGAAATACCCTGTATCATTATCACGTCAAAATGACAAAAGCTCCCTGGTGCCCACCCAACTTGCTCGCCTAGGGCACCAAATGTGCTAGAACAACAGCAGATCTGAACTAAATATCTACTTAATTGAAGACTGTCAAGCAGACACAGACACAATACATATCCACACAAGAGACATGACAGCCTAAGCACAGGAAAAATTGAGTCACTGAGATTGCCACAAACATCGAAGCACAGGACAAGTAGGACATTGGAGCCATCTCTCTTTGTTTGGACTTTAAACTTCTGTTTGAATGTGAGAAAAAAGAAATACTCAATCTGTAATCTGCTCAAATTCAACATTCACAATGTCTAAGCACAACAGGCCATGTCCTGTGCTCTACTTTTTCAACTTGAAGCCGCGGGTTGGCCATGTAACCATGGCAACTACAGTGTGGGAAACAATAGGAGCTGATTTTACTCTATCTAAGTTCCCTGAATGATATACCTCTTCACCAGCAACTGTGATTATCCATCTAAACAGGTGGTGATAAGGTTAAGACAAGGTGACAGCAGCAGTCTGCGTTATAAAGGTGGGTAGCATAGATTTCAGAACACTGATGTGTTCATATTGTAGACTGCAGACACCCTACAGGACTTATACAGCAGCTTACCATGACAGCACATGTGGAAAAGCCGCATTCTGCCTTCTGACATAAGCAAAGTCTTCTCCACTTCCCCTTCACTAACAGATGCACAAAGATGCATCAATGTTTGTGCAGTTTCCTGTATACTTACTTATTGTGAGAAACTGTGATGTTCTGATCTGTTTCGCAGTGTTCCTGTATTCATCCAGAGAGCTTACTGTCAATCCAGCATGTCCTCTGAGAAGTGTTAGTATGCTGTGTGCTGAGAAGGCAAAATCTTTCAACTCTGTCAGCTCTCTGACTGCTCCTGAGGAGATTAACATTTTCTCTGTGTCCTGTTACACTGACTGTCAAAGCCTGCTGGGCCAGCAACCTTAACATACACAGATGCTCTGTTATTATGGAACCAATTTCTCTTTTTCCCTCATACAAGTTAATTCTAAACAGCACTTACGCTCGCAGCGTCTACAGGTTTCAGACACTAAATTCAATGCTTTTGAGGACCCTTTCAAGACCATTTTTATACAAATTTAAGACAGACTTTGGACAATCCTTTTTTTCTCAATCAAGCATTGCAGGTAAATAAGCAGTATACATGTAGTCACGTGTAGAGGTAGATTTTATATAGGAATATGATAAGTGACTTAAGTTAATCTACATTTTGACAACACCAAGTATAGAGTGCAAGTATAAGTACATGAGTACTGAATGCACATGTCCTGTTACTGAGTGTTGCTGGTGATTATACTGTCTTGAAGTGAATTGCCAACTGTTTTGTAACTGTTTGTTTCATGTTGTCTGTTTTAACCTGTTGTGTTTTTAGGGGAACTATTATGCTGCTGTCTTGGACAGTACTCCCTTGCAAAAGAGATTCTGAATCTCAATGGGACTATTTCCTGGTAATTTAAAGGTTAAATATAAAAATAAATAAATAAAGTAAAAAGACAGTATGAAGTTCAGTATTTAAAATTGTGACACCAGAAATGTGGAATTTAAAGCAGACAAGCTTGACTCATTTTGATACATAGAAATAAAAAAGGATACATTGAATTAGATTAAACATTTGTAGCATTTAAAGGGATGGTCCATTTTTTAAGTGATGTTGTATGGGGTACTTATCAATAGACAGAACTGTATATTGCATACAGTAGATGTCAGCTGGCACACCCCCTGTTTAGAGGGACAGGCTGGAGTCCCACATGGAAGCTAAACCATGTAGCCTACTGCTGAGGAGGTGTCAGCAACAAAATGTACTTTAGCCACCTAAAAAATGTCCCTGCTAAAATAAATCAATATCATCTTCAGTTTTACATACATATTGAAAGTACTGTCACTGCTTCACCTTAATGTCAGACAGTGATTTCCTAAGGAAAAATTAAGCCCTTATATCATTCTCTTCAATGCCAGACTCCACTGAAAAAATAACAGGATTTAACATCGCTGAACACAGGAGCTGCTGGTCTATCGCTGCCTCAATCACTTATTTTGTTTGTGTTATTGTATGACTTTGACATTTTTATAGGTTTAGTTCAGATTCACTGAAATCACACTACACAAACTAACTAACTGATCATGGCAGTGGTAGACCAGCAGCTTCTGTGGTCTGTGAGCTAAAAAGTAATTGTTTTTCCCAATGGAGTCTGGAGGCTTTGACTAGAGCAATGATGGGGAACTGAAGCTGTTAACGGCTTCCCCATCAGAACAGGCTGTCAGAGGGAAAGGTAAAACGGTAAAAAAATAATCTCAATATAGTGTTCACTTAAAATGATATTGATTTATTTTAAGAGGGACTTTTTTAGGTGGCTAAAATACATTTTGGTGCAATACATTGCTTGGCTTCTGGGTCAGACTCCAACCTTGCTTCTCCAAACTGGGGGAGTGAAAACTGACATTTACTGTATGTAATACACTAGTATCTATATACAGACTCTACATTAAGTGAATGTAGAGTCTGTGGGCAAACCCCGGAGATCTTGCCTCCAGAAGAAGAGCGGAAGAGCCCTGGTTTCCGGATGTAGGCTGTTTGTAGTCTGCATGATATTGGCCAATCACGTTTGAGCCAGCTGCAGTTGTTGCCAGGTTAAACGGTCCGTGCGGTGAACTAACAAGGCAGAACATAACTGGCGTCACTGCAAACTCTGAATCCATCGCAATGGTGCAGCATATTTACTTATATATAAATGGAAGTCAGAAACGGAAATTCGCCTCCTCCGCCCAAATCAAACTGGAATGCCAAAAAATCGGGGGTCTGCCCCCAGAGGCTGTATTCGCCGTCTGCCGGAAGTCAGATGGTGAATACAGCCGATGGGTTCCTAGAATGGTAATACACTGACTGTGGTGGTGGTGGTGGTGGTGGTGCCCATATAACCCTAATTCAAAAAATCTAAACTATCCCTTTAAGACTTGACAAATTCAAATTTAAGACTATCTGATGAGTTTTACTGCCTAATATTTACAAAAATTAAATTAAAAACATTTTACGACTTTTGAAGGACCTGCAGACACCCTGCTCAGGCAACATTCACACTTCATTTTCATATGTAAGTGTTTTAACATGACAACAATCACCATACACAGAAGCATATCAGCACCATTTCAGAATAATCTCCGTCCATAGTAACATGCCTGAAAAAGTGTATTTTATAACCATTTAAGTATACTCTGCCATTCTGCAGTTGGTTGATTTGTTACGGAAAATACTATGGAGATGATTAAAAGTAAGACCAGAGATTTCTTTGCTTGGACTGACATTGAGGTGGAACTGCTATTAAAATGAACACCTGAGTACAAAGTGGTCAAGGTGGTGGGAAACAGAATGTGAGTTGTTGCAAAGCAAGCAAGGCAACGTATCAGAGCGGCACAAGCTAGGTACTAGGCTAGTAAGTGACGTTTTGGTCCCCATATTTTGCTGCAGAGTGAGCGGTCTTGACTTTCATGCTGCTCTTTGGTACAGACAGCTGCAGACCTGAGGCAGCAGCACAGAAAAGAAGAGACTCTGCACTGTAAGGCTCTGAGAGAACATAATCTTCTCTCTTCTGCTTAGAAGTGGTGAATTTACAGCTCACAGGTACTTACTATGACACATTCTCTGGCTTTTGTTTGATATCTAGCATCAGCATAAATGTTACATATTTCCAGTCCATATTGTCGCATCTTATTAAATAGCTGAATCTGACTTAACTGACATAACTGTGAGTTGGATACAGCCCAATATATACTGTGCTACAAAGGTAACTTTTAGTTATCAAAATGGAAGCAATCTCCTTAAATAGTTGAGTTGAAAACCCACCTGAATTCCATGTGACATAGTTTGACTTGCCAGTCACCACCCAGTGCGAATTCATTCTGATCTACACAAGTGACCTACTGCAGTGTCTTCTTCAAAATGTGCAGGAATTCCTTTAAAACTGTCTGCTAGAACTGCATGCTGCATGCGCGTGTGCGCACGCACGCACACACACACACACACACACACACACACACACACACACACACTCTGCAGTGGATGTATCCCAGAGGAAAAGCTTAAACCTCCCTCCATCTCCTGTGTGCTGCTGGCTCAGTCCTCCCTGTGGGACCTGCAGTCTATCAGCCTCTTCACTCACTTGCAGTGGAGCTCATTTAAACACAAACAGCATTATACATCAACCCAACTCTCACTTAATAATATCCTTCTCATCTCATCCCATGCATGTGTGAATGCTATTTCCTTACAGAAACACAATTCAGCGTATTTCCTGTTGATTTGGTTTCTTTAGCTGGCTTCAGTATGGTTGTAAATATTAACTCAGCATATTGTATTAAAGGATATCTTTACTGTTAGTCACTGTGACAGGCTTCTCTTCAGATGGGATATTCCTCTTTTCCCCAAGGTCAGTGGGCAACACAAGCACCAGCTGACAAATAGGGAATCCTCTCCCTCTCTTGTTCATTCTCTCTATCTCTCTCTCTCACTCTCCCACACCCAAACACACACACACACACACAGAATGCAGTATCATCCATCAAAGTGATTCCATCTGGCTGGGCTATCCCCACGATTCACTCTGCCCCACTTTCTATGGTAGGCACTTTTCCAATGATACGTTTCAAAGCAGACTTGGCTCATTGTTAACCACACACTTTCCCATACAAACACACTTACAAACCAGGGTTTGCGTAATCTTGTAATTGCAGTTTTTTTTTACTGTGAACATCTGTTGAAGTCTGACATATTTAAATCTCTCTGGTCATTATGTCAACTGAAAATAATTCCCTCTGAGAATATGTAAGTCTAACACCATGTCATAACAGCAAGCTAGCATCCTGGACCCTCTCTGTCCATGCTCCATCAAATATGCTCTTCTGTTATGTCTGGAGATCAGACTGGAGACTTAACTAATGTCTTCCTAAGTTTGTATTTTTACATAGAACACACACATTTCATATTTTGATATTTACTAGAAATGACAAACAATATAGTCAATAGGAAGTGATCATTTACCAAAAACTTTCAGCTCTCTTATGATCTCCCTCAAGCCAAATGCCACCTTATTTAGGTTTTTGTAGTATATCCTGGGTTTACACACACACACACACACACACACACACACACACACACACACAAACACACACACACACAAGAAGTAATTTTCCAGAATTAGAAATGTAGAACAAGTACCGCACATATGTTTTAAATAATCATATAATAGCCTATTTTTAAACAGCAATAAATAATTCAAATTAAATAACTTGCAAATAAGCTTAATGAAAAAGCAGTCTATTGAGCAGAGTGACTCATCACAAGTTTAGTGGCACAGGCAAAGGAGGAAAAGGACTTAGTGTGCACTGTATATCCCCAGCTATCCGCTGTCTGGCTCGCCGTAGTGAAGTAAAGCGTATGTTGGTCTGATCTAAGTGGCACGCCGCAGTGTGTTAAAGGTCTTCCGAGAAAATGTGATCTGTGATGCCATTGCCTAAATACACCGAGAGGGTGACCTCCAACTCACCTGGTAGAGTTTGAAACATTTGCAACAACCTGGGTTCGATTCTGAACCAGGCCTTTTTGCTGCTTGTTACCCTTGTCCTCTCCCACCTTTCCTGTCAATCTTCAACTGTCCTATCAATAATAGCAAATATGCAATAACTGTACTATATTTTTAAATATATAAATAAAATTACATCTAATACACTAATAAATGTCCGAGCCACAAAGCCTGTGTGAGCAGTATCTGACGGCCCTCTTGCTGAACTGCTGCAGCTTCCACATATGAGGTGTTCAAACAGAAATTCTGCAAAACAATGTGTGATGTCATCACAATGTAAAGTCTATGAGCCAAGCAGGAACTCGAGAGCAGGGCCAGCAGGTAAAACACAACTGCACATACTCAGTGGGCCACATAACCTGGACTCCAGGGGCTCTAGTTTCGCAGACCAGGATTTTGCAAGTTTGGCACACAGTGCGCGCTGGCGCAACTACTCCTCTTTCCCACCTCCGTCCCTCCTACCTGCGCAAGTCGGAAAGAGGGAGGAGAGGAGGCATGGAGTGGGTTTTACACACATCACACCAATCAAATGAGCCCCTCTCCTCGCCCTCCTCGAATGCGAAGGCGTAATGAGAGTTTACTCAATTCGCCATGGCAGAAGAGAGCAGCAGCGTCAGACGGCCAAACTTCTCCCAGGAGGAAACTGATGTTTTGGTCCTGGAGGTCCAAGCTCGCAGTGTCCGAATATATGGAACTGCGAGCAGACCTCCACGGGCTGATGATGCAAAGGTAGCCTGGGAGGAGGTCACCACAATTGTAAATCAATGTTGCGTTTCTCTCGTGCGCGCGCACGCTCTCTCTTTCTCTCTCGCTGTCTCACTCTGTTTCTTTTCTTTTGACTTTCCTAAGATGACAGATGCTGAACATATACTCCCTATCTGATGCTGTGGCTGTTTGTGGCTGGCTGAGAGGGATGTGAACTCATTAGTTTGCAGGCTGTGTTAATCAAATCAGGTTGGGTTTCCATTACACGTGCCAAACATGCCAAACGGTGCCAGTCCCCTTTGATCTGACATCAGATGTGACGGGACAGTCGATATAGAGATACATTTATGTGCTGATTGCAGATAGTTGCATTGAATAGAGGTTTTTATGGGGGGTATTTATTGCATCGTTAATGTGCCTGATATTCTGGAAACCTGCCTGTGAGGTTTTGGTGACGTGTGCGCACTGTCCGCCGGTCAGCCAAACTCAGGCTTACACCGGCTGCGCTCCGCCTGCTTTGACAGTAGACCTGGTTTCAGCTGGCG
This sequence comes from Epinephelus fuscoguttatus, assembly GCF_011397635.1. NCBI lineage: Eukaryota > Metazoa > Chordata > Actinopteri > Perciformes > Serranidae > Epinephelus > Epinephelus fuscoguttatus. The sequence continues at coordinate 3,867,508 of NC_064766.1, read as the reverse complement.
AGCTTTCAGCGCACCTTCGGCGAAGCCTTTTGGCACGAAACTGTCACTGCGCCAAGCTGGATCTGTCGACACCTCCCCCTGCTGCGCCACCACACCCATCTCAGTGCACCTCGGTCTGCCAAACTACCAAACTGAGCGCGCCTCAGGTTGAGCTGCTCGAAACTAGCTCTGCGCGGGGTTCGCCATCCTGCGCCACCCTGCGCTGCGCTGGGAAACTAGAGCCCCAGGACTCCAAGTCCACTGGAATTAGTAGGCGCCATCTTGAGGCCCGGTGCCTTTTAATTATTATAAATCTATGGTGACCTCTGATGCCTGCCAGCGTGATCACTCACACCACAAATGTGTAATTGAATTTGGAGCAGACAGTCTCTGGTGGCAGCAGCAATGCCAGAACATGATAATGCTGGGTCCTGTGTACGTTGGCCATTAGTCTCATCCATATATAAATAATGGATACAGCTACTGTGATGTCACCCATTGGTTTGTGGACTGCTATTTTGAAGCCTCAGGTTTGGCATTTCGGCTGTCACCATCTTGGTTTTTTGGAGCCAGAATTGACCACATTTGGACAAGAGGCTGGTACTGTTGGGAAGTAAGGGGTGGATCTGACTCAGATTGAAGCAACCAGTAGTGATGCCTCACAGACGGCCTGTCAATCAAGCAACTTGAATAACTTTGGGCCTCAATAAAATGTCAACAGGTGAGTTATTAAAAAAAATCACCCCCTGTACATGTCATGAATGTTGACATGAGCAGACAGACAAAAACTGTTTTTCCTACCAGACTGTAAGCATGTTTTTTTCTGCTGTAAATGAGGGCAATTTAATATGGGAGTCTATGGGGATTTACAGCTTCATGTTTCCGCTTCATCAGTGGACTTTTACGTCTGCATATTATGCGCTAGGTATCCTCCTGAATCTTGACATTCCAGGATGCTGCAATCAATGCAGAGACATCAACAAAAGCACGAATTTAGGTTTAGGCAGAAAAAGCACTTGGTTAGGTTTATTATTATTGTTATTAATAATAATAATAACAAAAGAAGAAGAAAAGAAAAGACAGTCGGTACAAAACAAAGGTTAACAATAAGCAATAACAAAGAGCAACAACATCAGTAATGAAATGCATATACAGTTAAAAGAACTTATTCATAAAGCATAATATGAAACACCAGGAAAGGCTATTCTAGAAAGATGAGTTTTTAGTTACGACCGAAAAAGAAACCGACATGCACTGAGGCAGACCCTAAGGAGGAGCATTCCACAGATGAAGGCTAGCTACACTGAGCCCCGTCACCCATAGTACAGAACCTGGAAGGGGGAGTCAAGAGTAAGTGGACATCAGAGGAACGGAGTAAACGAGGAAGTGTGTAGGAATGGAGAAAAAAACATCATGGTTTGGCTCTACATTCATAGAGGAAGCAAACACCGGGCTCCCAGGTGGAAGTCCAGGGTTAATTAGACCCATCCACCACCCCTACCACCCGCCCTATAGAGATTTTTTAGCTCCTTCCAGCCACTACCATACTGCCATGACAGGTGCCGTCTATCCAACTGGCAGCGAATCATAACACTGAAAGGTTCTGTCTGGCAGCATTATAGCGTGACGTCGCCCGGCAGCATATCATATCACCTCCAAAGGTGGCTTTTGGCATCAGCGCCTGATGCCAAAATCACTGACAAAGCCGCGGTATTTGACAATGTCAGAATGAGAAAAGGCGTGCGTTTGGAGCCAGCCTGTGGTCATTCTAAGGTCATTCAAAGTGGTCATTCGATGAACTGCAGTTTTTGGCACTTTCACATTGGCTTCATTTCTCAGGCTCATTGCTTGCAACTGGGTATGAGCCTGTACAGTACAGCTGCATTACTAGGCATTCAGACCCAACTGTACAACGCTGAAAAAAACAGACAATGAGATGCGATCAAGGATGATGATATTATGAGACACGAATTTACATCCATGGAACGTTAGCATGGCAACATTCATCTGATCTTCTCTAACTTTGATCGGCCTCATTCAAGACAAATCTACCAGGGATATGCACTTGCAAAGTGTACTTACACAGCGCCTTGCCTGACAGTGGTACACTGCAGTATGGAAAAGGTCATGCCAGGTTCAACTTTTTTGCCATAGCCTTAGCACCTCCACTGTGCTAACAAAGATTGAAGTAACTGAGGTGGCTGTTTCTTAACACTGTGCTAATGTGTGTCTGAATGTGACCTTATGGAGTAAAAAGATCAGATTCACAGTCAACGCCTGGCAGATGCACAATTTTGAAGGACCTGGATCAGGACTGAGGCATTTCTAACAATGACAATATTTTCAAGCGCCATGCTTGGTGCCTGACAGCTTATTTAATTCTTGTCAAAATGACAGCATTTGTCCTTTGGCAGTATAAATAAAGATATAAGGGGGCAATTCCCACCATCATAGACATGATGTGAAATGTATGGGTGAAGCTCCGTAGCTTTCATACTCTTCCTAAAAGACAGCAGGGGGAAATGGAGGGTGAAAGGTTCAGCACAAAGGCTCATGGAGGCTCTGGGCAGAGAGGGCAGAATCTTCAGTATGGCAGGAATATAAAATGCAAGAATGCTTCTACTGGACCAAACAGCCAGAGGTCATGTATAATTCATAACAGTACACCAAAATACTCCCACTTAAGCTACACACGGATGCACAGGGGAGGTGAGGGTGGTGGCTACAGTGGAAGAGAGAGGCAAGCAGCCAAGGAGTTTCTTCAGCACAATAATACAGCTGAATTTACTGTATGATGAGATAGATTGTTATAACAGTTCAGGGACAGTGGACACAACATTTTATCATGTCTCCTGGAAGCCACCTGGAAACAACTTTATCTTTTTCTTAAGATCATTGTTTGTCTTGTCATTTTGATTCTTTAGATGCTACCACATTCTGAAAAAGCCACAGAAAACCTTACAGGGTTTTCCCCGCCTATCTAAGACAAAGGCATGCTGCCTGGATGATTTTGGCCGCCACCTTGGTTAAAGCGTGTGTGTGTGCATCAGGGCATTCAGATGTAGCATCATTTGCGCGCACAAACCCATTACTTTAAATGTAGACGCAGGTCATGTGCACTCACAACCCAAAGTGACGCTGTAGCGACACGCATTCAGTGCAACACGCTTGTTGTTTCGTCCGCCGCACAGCTCCACGGACCTGCTTCTGTGTCAGATCCCGGTTCCCCCTCGGGTTGTGTCTCCCCTACTGTTTCCAATGGAGCTCTGCCCTGTTTCAAAGGCGAAGGAAGCCCGTATGTGGAAAGACGTTGCCTCCAAGATGTAGAATGTGTATTATAGAAGAGAAACACACATTTCAGGACCATGACTTGTATCATCAGAACAGACATGTCCTGTGATTTTCAGTCTACTTTCATATTTAATAGAGGGGGGACAATACCTGACAGTAATATTCTCAGCTGTCAGGATGTGCCTGCTGCAAAGGGTAAATGTAATCATAGAAGGCTGAAAATCACAGGACATGTCTGTTTTGATTATACAAGTCAGCAGGGTAAAGCTCAAGCATGTATGGGCTCCTTTCATATTTAATGGGGGGGGGGCGTATCTAAAAGTACCGCTGTCAAGATGCCAGCCCAATATCAATAATGCAGAGATGGCATACATTTGTCAGAGTTTCCCCTAGGTTTACAGTTTTTGGGGGGGCAGATGGACACCGACACAAACACTTTAAGGAATCGTGGTGTTCATATGTTTTTTTTAATGACAGCAGTCAATATAACAACTGAACAATTATTTGAAATGTACATTGATCTAAACATTGGAACATTTCTTTTTCACCATCTTCAACACCCTGGCAGCGTTCAAAAAACGTGGGCACCCCCTAATATAATGGTAGGGGAAACACTGTTTGTACACGGGCCTGGTAGTTAGCATCGCCCTGGTTCCCTCTACGAAAAGCCAATAGGATCTTTCCATTGGATTATGAATTATTGTAGAAAATAAGGGAGTATACATATATATATATATATATATATATATATATATATATATATACGTATAAACTAAAAGGTTATGTAAGTCAGTTAACCATTATTACTGATAAAATTATAATACAAAAATAAAACATGTTTTTTCATCAGATTTTGCAAAATAAAATATACTGATCCAAAAGGTTTTTTAATGTAGAAACTAGGGATGGCCAAACGATCAATATTCATTATTCATCAAAAAAATTAACGATCAATTACTGATTAACTGATTAACTGAAGCAGCATTTCAAAAGAGAGAAAACAAAAGAGTGCAGTGCAGACTGTCGCCACAAGGGAGCGCAGCTGACCCAGTTTTGAGCTTCAACCCCCCCAGGCCAAAGAGGAAGAATGGTGCGCATGTCAGCCATGGGTTACAGGCTTCAGTTTTCAGCGAAACCTCCATCTTTCAATGCCATAGTGTTTTCAGAGGCCTCAAGGGAAGCCGCAGAGGTTTTGGAGAGCGATGAGAGCCTCCGTCTGTTTATGATTTTTTGCCTGGCATAGGTCCGGCGGGGGGGTTTCGTAGGCACGGCGGCTTGCCAGACCTAGAATTTTAGGGCTAACACTGCGACAGTCGAGCAAAATAATTGGTGATCGATCAAAATCCTTAACAATCAATCATCAATAATCGAAAATTGATGCCCATCCCTAGTAGAAACATAAACAAAATATTTTCTTACACTCTTACACTTACATAAGTTAAAGTGTATTTGTATAATATTTTGGACTATATTTGCACTATGTACATTATTTAGTATTTGAGACATGCTCATTTTTATGAGCAGAGTGCAAAGGCATTGTGATTGATTCATCATCAATCACCACTGCACGTTTTTGTACCACATGTAACAAGTATCCTTATCCTTCTGCTGCAAAAAGAATGAATGCTCTAGCTATTATGGTTTTAATTGTAAATTGATATATACAGGATTAGGAATGCATGATACTGGATTTTTGTCGACTTATTTGGCCAATAATGGCATCGATATATCTATTTTTTTTCCCAGTGAGCCAGGCTTTGAGGCTTTGAAATTTACATCATATTACGCATAGGATACACTTATCGTGATGGCCCACCAGCAGATGGAGACATTAAATAGAATGCTTTTCAATAAATGCAATATTCATTCATTGTGCAAAATGACAAAAAGCATGTTGGCTGATAACAGTGGCGTGCCAATATTATCGTGCATTCCTATTCTGTATGATGGAAACAGCAATCTCTCATGGCCATTACAAGGAAATATTGGTGTAATTACAGAGAAATACCAAATTTGCAGTGCACATAAGGATAAGGTAATGTAAGGTCAAGACATGATGGGGGGGAAGGGGGGGGGGGACAGAAGCCTTAGCTTTCTGCTGCTAGAAGAATAAATGCTTTATCTATTATGGTTCTTATTTTAAATCTATTTTAATCATGCAAAAAAACACACTTCCCACAGCCACTTGCAGTCTGTTTTTAAAGGGTTAAAAGTGCTCAAGAAAAGATAACATAACTGGGTATAGCAGGAAACAAATACAGAAATGGACTTAACTTTGTCCTTCATACAGCACGCAGCCTCACCAATTATTATCACCACCAACAGTAACAAGTAACAACAACTTTAAAAATGAATTATCTGATTTACTGTTAATGGTATTCTCGTTATCATTCATTGAAACCTGTCATCTAGTATTTGAACTACGTTCTGCTCTGCTCTCTTAGATGAGCAAGCTACAGTATCTCACACAATGAAGGCAACCTGGGATGCCCCTGTATAAATCACGACACTGTGGTCCATTCACAGTGTTTCACAACATGCTGCCTATTCCAAACAGTGTGACTCATTAACCACCATTTGACCCTCACCTTGTGAGACCATAGCCCTTTCAGTTGGTGGTTGTTGCACTTTTTTGTGAATGTTCATTCTCAGAAAGTAAATGTAGAAAAATGTGAAAATAAATATCCCAGACATTTTACTTTGTATTTTTATGTTACTTATTATACAGCTGTTCTCAGTACTGTTACTGGAAAACATGTATGCAGTGTATCCATCCATCCCCAGTTCTCTTGAGGAGATGTAAGATATAAATGTTGTGCTTTCTGGAAAGTTTAAGAAGTAAAAAAGACAAAATAAGATAGGTTAAATGAAACTGCAATCCCGAAAAAAACTCCATCAGAAAATAACTCCATGAGTGAACATCACACTTGCAGTGGAACTAAGAGTGGAGGAGTAACAGGCCGCTCAGACAGAGCGTGTAACGTCATATTTTAAGTGTCAAGCGACTCATTGTGTTCACACGAGATGTGTTGTCTAGGCAGCACATCAAAACCAAGAGCTGTGAAAGTACCAACAGGAATTCACTCTGACACCATGAGTGACTCATCAACTGGCTAATGTATTGAAATAGTTTGTAGAAGGTCAGAGACGAACTGTTCTCTCAAACTGCACTCGAGAAAGCAACAAAAAGCAACCAAAGAGCTTAAACACAGAGCAGATTCATCACCACAATTCTCTCTTCTGACAATCTCATTCATGCAATTGTCTTTAAAAGCATAGTATTTAATGTTGATTGTGTAAAATCTCCCTACCTGATAAATCTGTTTTCTTTGATGAAGAGGTCAGCGATCGAATAATGTAGGTAAAAACAGTATGGCTTGAGAACCATGACGTCCTTTTTGCATGCTTTACGCCATGAACTACAATTCAGGCGAAGCACGTGATCAGGAAAAAAAAATAAGGCAGTTTTGTCAGACACAGGCAAAGAGTTAGGCTTGTGGTAATTAACATCATCAACCACCTAGTCAGGGCTGTAACTTCAAAATTCTGTAACCCTGTAGGCATTTTTGAGGAAAAGTCGGCATACTACATTTTTTGAAAGTTCAGTATGTCCCAAATAAGAATCCATCGTATGCCGGTGAAATAAGGTTCTCAGTTTTTTATAATTCCTCTGCCAAAATGTTATGTTTTAGGCAAAACTGATGAACTTGTTAAATTTCCAGGCTCACAGCAAATATGTTATTTGCTAGCTAGCATGCTAAAAGTTAGCTTAGCAGCCACAGTAGCACACCAATTTTTCAAGCAAATGAATTTTTGTTGTTTGTTTTGTTGTGTTGTTTGTGTTTTTCACAAATAAATGAAAGAAATGTCCCAGACATAGGAAATGTTCTCTGTTAGTTTTAAATCACTCAGCCCCCAAGAAAATAGTCCCACGCAGGGCTCTAGGCAGCTAGTGGAGTGGCAAACCGGTGTGATGCTGAAAGAACATTTACTCCAACTTTGTTGGTATCTTGGACTTCCGCTCATTTTCACGTATGTAAACTTTAAACTTGATAAGATTATTCTTGTAATTATTGTTGAAAATATTGGTCAAAGAGTTAATTTTGAAATTTTGTGGTACAGCTCTAATGCATCTAGCTAACATTAGCTTAATGGATTGATTCATGTGCTTATTTAAAAAAAAAAAGCAAGTCAATGAGGTCATTTAAATGTCCACAAATTTTAGCAAGTCACCCTAGCTGGCATAAATACTGGATGCATGTGTTTAGCTTGATAATTCAAATCTACAGTTAACATTAACTGATTGGATATTTGATGTGTTTGGCATCCTAAAGTAAATGTCTTTAAAAAGTAAGATGGTCTAGTATTTTTGTTGCAATGGTGGTTGTGTCACATGTTCCTTCAGATAGATTTTTTTATCAAACAGATCCTGCTCCATTTATGACAGTGACTTAAACTGCTATGAAACAATTTCATCGATATATCTCAAGTTCAATAAACCAAATTATTTTTAGTAGCATTATACAATCTGTAATAAAAACTAAACTGAGATTAGCTGTATTTGCAATATAAAGTATACCTACCCTTTTTGGCCAAATGCATAATCTATCCCTGTTTTGTCCTTTCAGTTAAAATCCCCTCACTTAAGACTGGATAAAGAACAACCTGAGGGAGGGAGACAAGGAAGGAAGGAAAGGTGTGAGGATGACAGATAATTCTTTCTAAATCTCTGGAATAGTTTTAATTACATTGTAGAAAATAATCTCTTCAAAATACTGTAGTGTACCCACTTTAGATCACCTATCACAAAAAGTGTAAGCCAACATTCAATCATCAAATAGGAAAACTATAAATAAGCTGTATCATTTTAAAGCGACTACATTTCATTTGTGTTTCAGGGAAACATAAAGGCCTGATCATGGATGTGTTGTTGAGCCTGTGGATGCATAGTTCTGTTAGCTTACATTAATTTGTTACCACCCACATTTTTGGTTTTTGATGTTTGTGCATTTAATAAATGTATCAAAACTATATAAATGGCCTTTATTGTAATACTTGTTGTATAATTATTATTATCATAAATTATAAATCAATAAATTAATACACTTTTACATCTTACGATAAAACAGACATGGATTCAGCACCATATTTCCATGTTTTGACCCAATTATTAAAATGCATGCAAATTATGCAATATGAAGAAAATATTTATTTATGACAGATTAACTTGTGGACTTTCTAACTTAGACAAAAACTATGTAAGATCATCTTTATTAGTTGTTTAAAGCAAATACATGTAACGATTTCCTGTTTTTTAACTCATTATTACATAATTTATGCAAATTATGCTAATAAGGAAAAGTGTCATAACTGCAACATGGTAATGGATGAATTCCTGGATGTCACAAACATGGTCATGTACACTTAGATCACCTTTATAAGTTAACAAGAAGCAAAATTATACCCATTTCCAGTATTTGGCATAATTAACTTGCTTATTATGCAAATTACTCATTTATGACTGAACGGTGACCCATAGAGCTCAGCATATGGCAGAAATGGATTCAGCACGTAAAAATCACATAAAAACAATACATGAAGTACTTTTCCTCAAAAATGCCTACTATGTCATTTTCTGAAGGCTTTTTTTCGATTTTCGGTCCTGACTAACCCCTGTGAGCTGTAAATTCATCACTTATACCAATGTGTAATGTTATCTTGGAGCCTTATGGTGCAAAGTTTCTCCTCCTCTGTGCTACTGCATCATGTCCACAAGTACACTGCACAGCACACTGAGCAAAGAGCAAAAAAAAAACAAAAAACTTGCTTGCCTTGAAGCAATTTCAGTCGACTGAGGGATCTCCAACTAAAGCTGCAAACCACCGTAAAAGAACAACAAACAGCAAAAACGGTTGTTTTAGCAAGTTCCTGCTGTGTTTCTAACTGCTGTTTTTACTGAGACATCACTGTGTTTCCACCAGGGATTCTGCCACCAAAACCTGGGTATTTCAAGCCAAAACATTTTATTTTTGTAATGATATCCAAGTGTTTCTTGTTATCCATGGCAATTTTGAAACATAAAGTTTTAAGGTATCTGCTACATCAAGTGGTCTTCAATGTTTTTCAGGTCAAGGCCCCCTTAGCTAAAAGAGAGACAGAGCAGGGACCCCCTACGACATATTTCATAGAACTCAGTTGCACTTAAGATAATTCTCTTTTTTGATCTCCTCTCTTGTTGTGCTTGCCTGTAGCTGCTAAGTAAGCAGCAGTTGAAGCATGGCTAGGTTACCATCTGCACTTTCGCCATTGATTTCTGACAGCACGTCAGAATATCTTGCTCAAAAAGTTAAAAAAAACACCCATTGTGGTTCCCTAGAATCCTCCTACACTTGAAACATATTGGCAGTTAGCTGAATTATTATTCCAAGAGTACATAAATGTTAGCTAACTAGCTCACCTTGCCATTATGGCCATAAGATGTCGCACAGTAATTCATTGCTAGCTAGCTCACATGTTTGCACGAGGATGCATAACAGTTAGCCTGTCAAAAGTGATGTGTATTGTAAGTGGGTTTAAAGCAACACAATGGAGGATTGCTCTTTCTACCTCACGGGGTCCCCCTACAGACAAAAAGACGGTATTGTCTGTTACAACTTTCGCAAAATCTTTCTGCGCGTGCATTTATTGACAAGCTAATGATACCGATAAACTTCCTGAAGCTAGCTGTGTCATCATGTCTTCAGAACAGGTAAAGTAGCCTTATAGCATTTTTTACATACATGATTAGGTTGATTGCTTTATTTATTCATTCATTTTTGAAACTCAGAAATGAGTTGCTCTTGGGGTGTCGGTGGCTTAGTGGTAGAGCCGGCGCCCCATGTACAAGGCTGTTGCCGCAGCGGCCCGGGTTCGACTCCAGCCTGTGGCCCTTTGCTGCACGTCTCTCCCTCTTTCTCCCCCCTTCACACTTCACTATCCTATCAATTAAAGGGCCAGTGTGTAAAATGGGTTGAAAACAGTGACATCAGTGGTCAAATTCTAGATTGCAGGGCTCACTCGCTCACCCCTCCTGTCGGGTAAATCACAGTGGCCTCGTAGGGACAAAAAGCCTTGCGCAGACATGAGTTTTTCAGGAGTAGGTCTATCTAGCAACGAGGTGAATATTTATTTAGAAATCTAAACCATGTTACGATATTGTAATGAATCACTCACGAGCTGGAGACCAGAGGAGCGTTCGGGAAAAAGGCCCGTTTATTTGAGCACTCCAAAAACTCCGGTAACACTCCAGGGGGTAGTATGTAAAAGACTCCATCCCAAACTCTGACTCTTCTAGCGTAACACACACACTTCATACACACATACTCACTTACAGTACCCAGCAGGGCAGCCATCCCCTCTCTGCTCCACCAATCTCCAGCCCGCACACTGACTGACAGCATAGCCTGTAAACACAGCTCAACTGTTTATTTAGCCTAGCAATATCTCCGAACTATAGTAGCTGCAATGGATGACTTTGAACGCGATTTTGAAGAGTTTCTTGTAGCGGACACAGACCCAGAGCCATACCTGTCTGAGCCGGAGCATACAGATGAGGAACTCCATGCGTAGGATGCTGAGCTACCATCGTTGGGGAGATACATCATCAGGAGGAAAAGCGCCGTAGAGAGTGCATCACAAGGAGTGAAGTTGCGTCTTCTTTTCCTTGCAGATGACGGTTCGGGTTCATTCTCTCCTGTTGCGTGGTAAGTGTGGTCCATTCGCAAACTTTATAACTTTATAACCTTTCACTACTCTCTATCGACGAACTACTAACACTCTCTGCTGTTTCCTCCTCCTTCTTCCTTCCTTCCGCTGTTTTCGTTGGTTTATTTATACATGCGAAACGTGTTCTGTGGCTGGCTGGATTGTCCACTTGGGCTGCCGTACATACATGGCAGCGCCATGTATGCACGGCAGCAATAAACCATGCCAAATATTACACACTGGCCCTTTAAAGGCAAAAAATGCCCTAAAAAATATCTTTAAAAAAGAAATGATTTGCTCTCTGCATGTCAGGGCTGACCACCTCCTCACGGCATGGGCGCGCGCGCACACACACACACACACACACACACACACACACACACACACAAACTCAACAGAGAGGCTGCGGTGCAGATGAAGGGAATTTAACTTCAACATTACTCTAGTTGATGACAACTATGTTTGTTACTGTAAGTAAGTGCGATGAAACTTCTGACAGCCAAACCAATACTTTATCAATACATGTGATCAGCATGTAGGAAGCCATATTTCAATCTGCTCTGTCCGCAGTCTCTCATTCACCGCTATTATGATTTACAATCGCAGTCGACACTAGCACATCGCGTTCGCGGTGCTAAAAGCAAACTGTTAAAGACAAAGTAAAATGAAAGCTGTCTGTATGTAGATTAACACTTTATCTTAAAATGTACCTGAGGCAGCCGACCTGCAGACAGTGAGTCTCCTAAGTAGAGGTTAACAGCAGTAACAGTGCCAGGTCACCATCGGTCAGGCATCCCTCCTCTTCGTTCAGCTCTCGCCAGCGTGTGAAAGCTGGGCCAATATTAATCCTTGTTCGAGCTCTTGTTTTATCGCTCTCCCATTTTCTTTTCTTTGTTTCCTCGGACAGCACCTTCACTTTCTTCCTTTTCTTTGTCACTTCAGCCATGACAACCACGTCTAACTTCGCTCACCTCGGGCTACGCTACTCTAAAGAGAGGAGGGGGATATGACGAGAGGGGGATATGACATATGCTGTAAAGCAGCCAAATTTGTGTCTTTTTTGTGTCCCGGGTTCCTACCCAAACCCCGAAACTGCATAGTGCCAGTGCAAGTGAAACAGATGCTCTCAAGCATGACGGAGGTGTCATCCAGCCTATTGTGAGTTGATGAACCATCACAAGGATCTTGGATATATATTTTGAGGGCTCAAAAACTCCACTGTGTTGCTTTAATGTTAAATGGATGTTATCATGAATAGGCCTATTTATCTCTGGTAAAAATATGTTGGATTCATGTCAATGTGTATTTTTAGATCTGTTCATATTTTGGGTGAAAAACTAAATTAAAACTTAAATTAAATGAAAATTAAATTATCAAACAATAATTTGGTGCCCCCCCCTGCAGTAACTCTGAGGATCCCCTAAGGGTCAAAGACCTCCTGTTGAACCAGGTGCTACATAAAAACATACAAATGTAACACACCCGTGGTTTGCATAACACAACATTTTTTCTGACAACTGGGTTGTGTCAACAATTGATGACTGAATTGACTAATTGAAATTATCAAAATTCAGGTAATTATTATGAAATGTTATTGCATCATTCATTCTATGGGATTGTATTTCATTACATAGACTTTCAAAATCTCCCTTTTCAGTGCATTTCTCTGGGTGAATTTTGTGTGTGTTGTCTTTTTTTTTTTTCATAATTTCACTTTCTGTGTCATTTGTCATGACAGTTGTGTTGTTACCACTCTCTCGCCTTTTAGCCATTAAGTGCCCCGTGCATCTCTTAAGCTAGCAAGTGCATCAACTACTACCAAGTGGCAGTACCTAAACATAGTAACTAACAGGCGTGTGATTGGCAAATGGTCCTAAAAGTAGAAAAAATACACATAATGTCCACATCCACCCACAACACACACACACCTTGATTATATACCACCCTTATATATTACAGTTCTTTTTATTTATTTAACTGGTGAAACTAACAAAAAGCATTCATCTAGGTATTGGGGTAAATCAGGGTATTTGGAAACCCAAGGGTATGGTTTTTAATACCATCAAAGCCAAAGATGCAATTTTTTCTATTAAACTGATACAGAAATACTGCATTGAGGCAATGTAGTGCACAGCATGCACCACCAAAGGTCAATCTCTACTGGTGGAACAGGAAGCTGAGCTGAGAAAGATGATGACTGTGGTGGTGGGGATAACGTTACAGGACTGCTAAAAAAGAAAAATGCCCCTGCCCCTGTTTAGGAGTATTGCCATATTTAATTCTATCTTATAAGACTTCTTCCAACTACAAAAGTATTTGATTAGCCACAGTATATTCAACATTTGACTTTTACCAGGGAGCCAGGTGTTCGCTTCCTAATTAATGTAATGCCAAACTATGATGTTTCTTTCTTCACCTAACCCTGTGCTTTTGTTGACATCCTGGCATTTTTAGCAGCATCCCGGAATGTCATCAACAAACACAGGAGGATACCTAGCACATAACGCCAAAGTCCACTGATAAAGCGGTAATATGTGACAACTTGGGATGAGTGTTGAAGTGTTGAAATTATCTAAATATTATTCCTTTGTTTAGTGTGTAGACTGCAAGAGCGGCAAAAAGAATTGGGTGACAGAAAAAAAAAAGATTTGGCATGTAGTGAAAAAATTAATTTCAGACCCCGTTGTGGAATTAGTGTTGCATCATCACCACAAACCAGTGACCACAACAGTGAGTACTAGAGTCATGGCAACTAAGGGAAGAACAGGAGAGGACTTTTTAAAATGGGAATGGGAAAGTGGGAAAAGCTAGTGTGTGTGTGTGTGTGTGTGTGTGTGTGTGTGACAGAGAAAAAGAGAAAGAGTGATGAGTCCATGCTCTCTAACAAAAACAATAACCGTACTTAAACTTACATTGTACTTAGCCCTGGATCATGACTCCCATTAACCCTACATTTACTTCCTTTTGCTCTGGTATTTTTGCACATACAGGCTTCCACATAGGATATTGCCACCTTCAGCCCAGAGCATACTAAACCCTAACACAAAGCTGAGTTAGCCGAGATTCAGACTGCAAACAGCTGCGTTGAAACAATGGAAAGGCTACGTTAGTGGGACTGTGATGTTTAAAGTACAGTGAGACAATAAAATGTGATTCAGGAAGTCCAGTTGGAGTAACAAGTTAATGCATTTAAAGGCTTGTAAGATGCAAAAACAATGATTTGTTACGCAGGCAGTATTCTACAACTTCTACAAGTTATCACAGTGGCAATTACTTTATCTTCCCTCACAATGATCATGGGGTGAATTGAGGTACTTGGTGTGTAAATAAATACATTTTGGGAGTTCTTGAAAGCAGAACATTTTAACTTTGGATGGAGCTCCAGAGAATATTTCACACAGGGAATCCAAATACTTTGACTTTAAACTCTGATCCTACTGACACTCGGCACTGGTTTCTTTTCACCATGACAACAATCTCTCCCTAACCTTAATTGTTATCGTAGTAGGCTAGCCTTACCCTTATTGTGAAGGATGAAGCACATGATTTTTTGTCTGTTACCCTTCAAATTGTTATGGTTTCATGAGATGAGGTGGTGAGATTACTGCTGTCACCCCAATACAATAAATGTCATTGATATTTTGGTTGTGTCTAAGACTGTACCTGACTCAGAATTACATCAGTGGAATTAGATTTGGCTGTTTAATACGAATAGTCAACATTTTGTTTGTTTGTTTTTTTTTCTATGTTTTTAAAGTTTGAACGGGGTTTGGCAAGACGTTCAATGTGACAGCAGCATTCATGTGATGTAGTAAACAAGATAACTGCACAAACGATGGATCAGAAATGTGCAACAATGTTTTTTGCAGACACCAGATATCGCACAAAAGCCAGAGACTGTATCATATTACGTATGAGCTGTAAATTCACCACTTATAAACAGAAGAGAGAAGATAATGTTATCTTGGAGCATTTTGGTGCAGAGTTTCTTCTCCTCTGTGCTGCTGCATTGTGTCCACAGCTGTCTGTGCCAAAGAGTAGCGTCAATGTCAAGAGCGCTCACTCCACAGCAAAATCTGGGGACCAAAATGTCTTTGAAAGTACACTGCACAGCACACTGACTAGCAAAAAAAAAAAAGACTGCTTGACTTGAAGCAATCTCAGTCGACTGAGAGGTCTCAATCTGATGATACAAATCTCTGACTTTCAAGGGGCTGCCCTACTGAAATCACTGAAAAAATGAAGGCTTCAACTAACTCTTTTTAAAATTATTATAAATCACAGCATCAAAAACAAAAGTTAAGTGAAATTAATGGTCATTAATTTCCCAGAGCCTATAAGTAACATTGTCAAATTGCTCAATTACTCTATTTATCAGCAATAAACGCAAATTATTCAGTTTGCAGTTATATTAAACAGAAAAGGTCACATCATATAGTAATACTTCAAAATGCTGGAACCAGAGAATGGTTGTTATATTTCCTCAAGAAATGACTGAAACTTTTCATCAAATTATGAAAATTGATGGGAATCAATTTCTGTCAATCGAGTCATTGTCTCAGGAAACATCCCCCCAATATATTAATAAAAAATAAAAATGCTATGCTTCAATAGATAGCCACGCATGCTGTCTTAAATAATCATCATCAATTGTAATAATATAATCAAAAATAAACTTAACAAAATACCATTATTATTACTACTGGTTAAATTATTACAGTGAACTGCAGTTCTGTGTGTTCATTTATTGCATCGTATACAGTATAGTATACTATGTATTATGAAGTATGTGCTTGCTCAGGGTAAATAATATAATAGGAAATTAGTTTTCAAAATTTAATTTTTTTCTTCGGGTGGGGGTGGCAGGTAACAAAAGTTGACTCCCTGGCTATAGTCTTGGTCTCAGCAGCGCAAAAAAAACCCCTCAACAGCAGCTTGCCTTCCAGGAGGAAATTTCCCACTTACTCTGAATAATTCAAAGACCTCACTGTGACTGGAACTCCTTTATACTGGTGTGAGTTTGTCTTGTTTGTTTTCAGCATGGAGGTATAAAGAGACCTGGATACAGCACTGAGGGCGCGACCCTTATTCATTAACGTTGCTCAGTAGTGCAAGAAACAAAAAAGCTCTATTTCCGCAGTATAAAATTACCCAGGTGAAGGGCATTGCCTCCGCATCATTAATCCAATAGAGGAAGCGCACTACAGACTTCAGCCAGCCGAGCCGGCTACTTGCAGTTTATTGCTCCACTAACTTTAATGGGGATAAAATAATTTATAGGGATGCATGATAATATCAGCACATCATTGGAATCGGCCAACATGCTTTTTCTTACTTTCTACAATGAATAAATATTACATACACTGAAAAACGTTGTATTTCAAGTCTCCATCTGCTGTTGGGCCATCACAATAAAAGTATGCATGTATGTGTTAATTCCGCTACAGAGAAGACTTGCTGATCACTAAAATCAGGTGGGAAAGAAGTGGATATATCGATATTGGTATCCGTCAAATGAGTTGTTACATATCAGCATATTAGATATTTTTAAAAATTTAAATATCATGCAACCCTAATAATTTAGGTGTGCAGCTCTTCTAGACTTTTGAAAAGTTTTCAGCCGGAATTAATTACATTCTGAGTCGTTTCACAGGGGTTGTGACGCTAAAAAAAAATGTTTCCACAAATTTACAGATGTCTCTTTCCTGATGTTAGTCTATGGGAAAAAGTCTTCTTAGGCCCAATGGCATCGTGTGACGGACCCCAGAAATTGTAGTACCATTGTTTGGCCACTTTGAAAATTGGCTTCAAAGCCTGGCTCACTTCCTGGGCGACTGGTTTTTATGAGTTTTGTACTTGTTTCCCGTCTAATGTAGCCCTGTGATGTAGGGGTGGGGGAAATTTCCGATTCCTAGATGCATCGCGATTCGGACGTGGACGTGGACGAATCTGAATCGATTCACAAACGTCCAAATTTCAGTTATTTAAATCTATTAATTAGAGTAATACAGAAGGTTCTAAATAATGCGGGACTAAGAAGCGCTATACACAGAGAAAAACAAACATGGCTGACCGCCCCCACCTCCAAACAGCTCCTTCTAATTTAAAAGCAGACGTGTGGAAACACTTCGGCTTCTCCAACGTCGATTCCACCCGACGGAGGAGTCAGGGAGATGGCAGGCTGTTGTTGCTGCGGCTACTAGTGGCGCTACCAACCAGAGAACAATCAAGGAAGCAATTAGAAAGCTGCTAACCTCATCGGAAAAGGCGAAGCAAATTACGAAGGCAATCGTGGCATTTATTGCCAAGGATTTGCGTCCTTATTCTGTCATGGAAAATCAGGGATTTCGAGCACTGCTGCATACATTGGAGCCCAGATACACCATCCCATCCCGACGCTATTTCACCAACACGGCAATCCCGACACTCTACAACCAAACTAAAACAGAAGTCATGGCCTTGCTGTTGAAGGCAGGTAGGATCGTAGTTACATGTGATGCGTGGATGTCTGTCGCCACCGAATCATTTGTTACTCTAACTGCGCATTTTATCTTGTGATTTAAGATACCTGTTGTTACCTTTGGTTCCGTACAACAAAGTTGTAACTTTCCAGTTTGCACACATTTCCATTTATATGTTTAATAAAATATAATGGAAATTAATTCAACTGTTTCTTATTACAAATGCACTGTTTTTAAAAACTGCAAGTGTTGAATGCTTATTCAGTGAGACAAAAAGAAATGTGTGTTGTGAAAAAGTGCATCAATATACATAAATTAAAGATGCATCAATAATCGTCTTATAATCGAATCGTAGCCCCTGAATCATAATCGTTATTGAATCGTGAGGTGCCAAAGATTCCCACCCTTACTGTGATGTCATTTCACTATTATAATTATTGTAACAAATGTCGATGTAGCTAAATGAATTTGATTTTAATAAGCACTGCTCAAAAAATGTTTGAACCTGTTTGTTATTAATCACCTTTTTAAAGACATTCATTAATGGATAAGAATACAATAAGTGGGAAGCACAGTGCTTAGTCCTTCCTGTAAGAAAAACTAAATGAAGGTGATGTACTGTATAGCTGATTCACCTTTCCATGCTGAGAGGGAATATAATAATAAAAAAATAAATCTTTCTGAGCTGCAACTCTGCCCACACTGTTATAATTACCAGTTAGTCTTCTTGAATTAGAAACATGCTGGGATCTGCTTGTCCTCTCATCCTCAGCCACAGGCGACAACTGACGTTAGCTCCTCTGAGCTCACTTCTCACTGAGGCGGAAGATACAGAGTGCACATCCCCGCCGAAAATGACTGCACCGCACAGCACTTCAGACATCATTTGAGCCTTTTACATCTTATCTCAGGCTTCTTATCGGGCTGCAAAGCAAGCAAATATCTGTGCTGCTGCGTCTGTCCTCCATAACAAGCCTCCATCCAGCTGTGGCAGTGCCGTCTGCATGCTCTCTCAATGTGACAGAATCAAGCAGGTATTACAGCATGTGCTGGGGACCCCCTGTTATGGTGTCTGCATGACAAGGAGCAAATGTCACATCACATTTCCTACCATTTACGGTGTGGCTTTTAAAGCTGCTGACGCAAACCCTTCTATTGTTGGTGAATATTCCAGACCTCCGTCAAGAAAGCTTCTTAATTTCGCCACCACTGCACCTTCGGTGTATTGCTTTGGCTTCTTTTCAACACTATTTTCTCCCACTAAAATGTTTGATAACTAGGAGGTATTACGCTGTCAGCGTCAATCAATCCACAAACTTTAACTTGTAGCCTATTAAAATTAACAAGACGCTTAAAAATATTGGACGAATTTCTGCAGATTCACTCGAAGATTTTTCGCCATATTTTATGTGACGTTCCACTTGAAAAAAAAAATAGAAAGGCGACATGAAATTGTCAGAAATGTGTAAGGCAACAACCGCATGAATCTCCCCCACGCGCGAGAATGGCACGTTTTCGGGCTGCTGTTGAAGCTTCCATTAGCGCCAATGCAGCCGAGAGCAAAAATAACGTGAAGCATACGGCCGTTAATGACGGCTGTAACATTACAAAACACACCGTTTCAGAGGGACATTTCATCACCGGTGGTCCTTCTTACCCGGTGTGAGTCATTCCGTCAACAGGCAGCGGTTGTATTGATAAGCTGTTGAATCCTGAGTCCGTCACGCGCTCGAACCTGAATCTATCAATATGGGGTTTAAAGCCCAGCTTACCTGTAATGTAGCAGCTCCTCACACCATCTCTGAACGCAGGCACCGGCTGCTAAATCCAAAAGCACGTCCGTTTCTGAAAGCGAGGCGATCACAACGGAGAGTCACTGGTGGAATGTGTGTGTGTGTGTGTGTGTGTGTGTGTGTGTGTGTGTGTGTGTGTGTGTGCGCGCGCGCGCGTGTGTGCATGAGCGTGAGTGTGAATGTGGGGGCATCAAGTGGCGCAAGCCTGTGGTCCGTTAACTGCAGCAAGTTACCCACAGTATGCCAGGATGCCACCGGAAAACAGCCGGATTGCTGTAGAAAATAAAAGCAAACGTTTCATGTGGGTCATAAAAGCAAAAGTAAGGTACGACACTCAGGGTTCCCACGGCCGTGGATAACCTGGAAAAGTCATGGATCCTCAATCACATTTTTCAATCCTGGAGAGTCATGCAATTAGTAAAAATTATGGAAAATTTTGGAAAAATCATAGAATTTTGTTGAGTGGAATGAAATTGTTAAAGTAATCTTTTGGCGGATGACCTTCCACGTTATGTAATATAACAGCAAATTAATTTTCTGTAGCTACTGAGATAATGTAGCTCTAATATACGTCAATGCGTGACATTTTATTTACCATTATGTCCTTTTCCTAATTATTTTCACGTGTTCTGTCTTTCTTGTTTGCCAGTTAGAGTTTGAATGATATGTTTTAACAACGCTAGGCAAGTTTGGCAAGATTTTTTACTTATTTATACATTTATTTGTTCCTTTTTTTTTCACGGGTCGTTGAAAAGTCATGGAAAAGTCTTTTGCCTGTGAAAATGTGTGGGAACCCTGACAACTGAATGACTGACAAATCAAGCTGACCAACTCATTATCCTCTGTATGCTGAAACATAGAACCTATCAAATCAAATTTGTCATAGGTGTAAATTGAGGGAGGAGGATGCTGAAACCACAGTTCTTCTCAGTATTTAGAACATGTGCATTTGTCCTCCCCAATAAAAACATTAAAGTAGCAGAGAACTTATTTTTTGATTAAATTACAGACATTTTTAACAAAAATTGTTTGACGCTCAAAAGTTACAATATGATGCTGGTCGGTCTGATGGTACCTGTTACAGCAGTATGATACGCCACAGGACGGCGTTGATTTGAAATGCTGGTGGTAACAATGTAGTATAAGGAGCTAGAAAGTCCCTATAGGGCGTGCAGGAGGGGTGGTGGACAGGTTGACCGACGTCCGTTATAGTTCCCGCTATAGTTCCTATGAATGTAGAGCCAAACCTTGATGTTTTTTCTAAACCTTACCACATGCTTTTGTTGCCGTCCTGGCATTGGTTGCAGTGTCCTGGGACATCAACAGCAGACACAGGAGGATACCTAATGGATAATATGTAGACGTGAGAATCCACTGACAAAGCAGCAGTATGTGACAGCTTGGGATGAGAAAATGTTGGGGAACCTTCAACCCCCCTTTTCATGTGCTTCCCCTCCCATGTTAAAATGAAATCTACACCCTTGCTTCACGTGTCCTCACATCATGTTTTAACTGAGGTGTAGTTACACAAGATCAGTCATCTAGGCAGGGGGCCAACATGGAGACTTCAGACTTCATCAGATATGTTGGATATGTTGACACCTATTTAGTTGTTCGAAGTAGCCTATAAATACACCCAACATGAATTTCTCCGGACCTTCGTAAAATTGAAAGAGAAGTGCAGTAACACAAGATTGTTTTTAAATGATATAATACAATATTAGCACGCATGTGCCATGCAGGTTATTTATCATTTTTTACCACAGCTTTGTTCAAGCCAAACAGATTAAAGTAGGGAGGCCCCATCCTTTCTCTTCACTGAATGAACCATGTTGCCTGTTAAGAATCTGTCAGGGACAGTAGCAACGCACAGCAAGCAACATGTTGCAGCTTCATTGGATTTTACTCAAGTGGCAACCTATGGGGCTGAAAAATGTTGCCAGGGCAGGAGTGCCAAAGCCTGCAGTTACTTTAATGGCCAACTGAGGCTGGCTCCAAAACAGAGACAATCCCCATACATCCCCATGTTATAATGCTCAACTTTACAGGCAGTTACATATAAATTTGCAAATATAAAGAAATAAGGACTTTATTTTGAAGTAAAGTGGAAGTAGAATTGTGTTACTGCAATGAACTTCACTCTGGCCGATTCATCCACATGGGAGAAAGAGAGAATGATGTTTCTTCAAAGTGTGGCTTGTAAGACCAGAAATGGAATCATTTTAATTAATTTCAGTTCATGTATTAGTGTGCATATGTACCACAAAAGGGGGGTAAATCCCAAATTTTGTCACAAACCTGGGAAAATAATTTAAAAAAATCTGTATTTTGCATGCATTCCTGTCTATCTATAGGCAATGGACAGCTTTTGCGTCAAGGGCATTGATTGGCAAGATTTATCTTCCTAGCATAATTTAACATGGCCTAAAAGTCACTTTGATCACCTTATACATATGCTGTATTTACGTATTTCATAAACTACTCAAAAAAATTAAGGGAACACTTATTGGTCAGAGTATAGTCAGTTAAGCAGGCTACTGTGTGTTTGTTTCTGGCCAATCTGTCAGAAACAGACTCCATGGGGGTGGCATGAGGGCCTGATATCCTCTATTGAGACCTGTGCTCACAGCCCAGCACCGCGCAGCTTGATTGACATTTGCCAGGGAACATCAGAATTGGCACGTTTGCCACTGGTGCCCCATTCTCTTCACAGATGAGAGCAGGTTCACACTGAGCACATGTGACAGGTGTGAAAGAGTCTGGAGACGTCGTGGTGAACATTATACTGCTCTTTACATCATCCAGCGTGGAGGCATATCTTTGGGGGGTCACACAGACCTCTGTGTCATAGCCAACAGTATCCTGACTGCTGTCAGGAACCAGGATGGAATCCTCAGAGGGATTATTCTAGCTTCCTTTCCTTGCCTGTATCCCAGTGAGGTAGGAGAGATTGGAGAGAATCTGTGTCTGAGCCATATGGCATCACTGAGGTCCCTCAGGGTTCTGTCTTGGATCCCCTCCTCTTTTCTCTTTACACCAAGTTATGACTTTTCCTACCAAAGCTATGCAAAAGCATTTTAGAACGTTGCATTGAAAAGTTGCAGCAGTTTGAACTGCCTGGTCTGAGCTCAATGGTGTCACCTTCAAGTCAGCTGGTCAAATCATCTGCAGCTGGTTTTAGAATGTAAAGCACATCATCTGTCTCAACAGCCAGTCGGCTTGTAGTGAAGTCCGCTGGTCAAGTCAAAATAACAGCAGAGGGCGGGTTCGCTTGCAGCGGCAGGTGTGGTTGTACCCACCAAGTCTTCCTATGCCCTCACAGTGTGCCAGTGTTGCTGCTGCTGTCTTTATGTGCTTATGCTTGTATGGTAGCCACGGCCACCAGTGTAATGGATATGTATAAAAATGAGTGAATGTGGCATGCAGTGTTAAAGCGCTATGAGTGGTCGGAAGACTAGAAAGGCGCTGTACAAATGCATGTCAACTTACCATCCATTTAGGTGGGAGGGGATGTCAGGTGACCAGCACTTGCAAGGGAGTCTGAGGGCATCTGCTGGATGGTTTGAGAATGACAGGTCTCTGGAGTGGGTAAAGTACAAAACAACCAATCAACTAGGACGTCCTCATGACACTGTTTGTCAGTTGCTTTGAATAAAAGTGTCAACTAAATGAACATAACAGGTCTTTCTGTCTTTCAGGCGTACCTCTACCAATAGACGGACATGTAGCTTCCAAACAATATAACAATCCTCCACCACTTCATCATCATTTAGGAGAAAAATTCATACAGCACATTAAATTCATAATGCATGTGAAATTTCACTTTACATTTATGGCTCATTGATTCCGAATGCAGTGACTGTTGGATCATAACAGCAGAGCTGGTAAATGAAGTGGTGTATCTAGCTCGGGGAGTGCTAATGATTAAACTGTTCACACTGCAATTAACACTTCATTACAGGATTCACCTGAAGTAAAGCCACGAATGCTCTGAAACTGCCTGATGAGAGAGAGAGAGAGGAGAGAAACTGTGAGGGGGGTGGTGTGGAGGAGATGTGCTACAATAAACTGGAAGAGGGAACAACTACATTGGTACCATCTCATTTCAGAAGGTGGATCCTCAAGACAGACAGATACTGAGCCTCTTCACCAAATGAGAGGATTGAGCTTCACTAACACTAAATCTATGATCGGTTTCCAAGTCAACAATTTCCATGTTTCCTCATGACTGGTGGGTGGAAAGATCATCCCGTCTTATGTTATCAACTTCCTCAGCACTCATCATCTTTTTAGACAACAAAAGGCTGCTGTTCCAAAGATGTGCTCACATGTGTGTGTATTTCAGAGGATTTTAAAGGGATAGTGCACCCAAAAATGAAAATTCAGCCATTATCTACTCACCCATCTGCCGATTGGAGGCTCAGTCCTCACAGCACTTGCGGAGATCCAAGGGGAGAGGGGGAAGCAACACAACTCCACTTGATGGAGGCTTATGGCACCCCAGATTAAAAAAAAATAAAAAGTTATTTAGAAAAACATCATTTGAACTCTGTTTTTAGCCTCATTGTAGCCTGCAGCTCTAACTGCCTCTCTGTGTGCTGCGTTCTCGTGTGCGCACTTGAGCAGGAGACCAGTGAAAGCACGTGAACACACATGAATGCGGTGCCCATGTTTCACTGTCTCGTGCAAGCGGTGCACAGAGAGGCAGTTAGAGCAGGCTACAATGAGGCTAAAAACAGAGTTCAAATGACTGTTTTTCACTTTTATTGTCAGGGCTTCAGGACACTTGGATTACTGGTATTGCATTACTCTACATATACTGTACTTGGCTGACTTTGCTAAATCACACCATGGTGTCTTTTAGCTTGAGACAGTATTGCACTATTAATATAAGTACATCTCTCATTGTGTGTACCGTATGTGTACTCTCTTCTTGTTTTTCTTTTATGTCCTTCTTATGTATTTATTTATTCATTTTACCTTTCTCTATTTATCTGCATTTACGTCTCCCCCTTTTCCTTTTACTTGGTCTCCATATTCCTCCGCCTGGAAAAGAAATGTCACATATTTCTTTCCCAACTCCTCATGAAATCAGTCCATCCATCTGTTGCTGTGCCAGAAGCCTCTTCAGTTGGCAGCATGTAATATATGCATATAGATGTTCACCTGCACAAACAACCATATGAAGTCTCATTTGTTGGTGTGCGAAAAATTACTATGTTACATCATGTTCTGAACTCTGTTCATCTAATTAGGGATCAAATGGCTTTTATTGTGATCTTTGCAGCATTTGCTGCATAAGCCTTATACCATCTGTGTAAGACATGGATGTGGATTTTTTTTTTCCCTCCACTATGTGAGGAACTGAGCTGGCTGGCAAAAGGAAGTTTGCACTTATCCAGAATTGAAGGACACAATTAGAGGTCGACTAAACAGAACAAAACTCTAAAATGCTATGATAAGATAAAACTGACCTAACAAACTCAATATAAAGATGAACACACTGCAGCGGCTGATCATTATTGAAACCCCTGAAAAAAGAAGTAACGCAAAGATTAACACTAACAACTACAGATACAGCAACACAGGATAATTTGTGTCAGCAGTTCAAATTTTTTAACAATTATTCAAACAAAAGGTGAGGGGCCAAATTAAAAGCCAGACCTGGGAGGGGAGCTTGCTCGAAGCGAGTGTCTGGAGGCCGGCCCTGACCCGTGGCCATTCACTTTTTCTTGCCATTAGCTATCCACACCCTAGCCACCCACCCTGACAGCTCTCTCTATGGAAAGATGACACTGATGATGGATCTGCTCATGATGGTACTTCACAAACAAGGCTGCAACATAATGCTGGCCAAGAATAACGAGTGGATTCATTCACCTTGACTTAAGTTTGACTCACTGCTATGACTGCCAACAATCAGAAGTCCACAAATATCTAGAGGAAGGGTCTAGATTTTTTTAGAAGGCTGCCCCAAGGAACTTCCTGCTATCTTGGCATGCACTTGGTTTCCTGGGGGTAGACCAGGGGCGATTGCTCTGAGACAACAAAGGAGGCTGAACGTCCCCTAAAATTTCATAGAAGAAATTGTCAAATATGTACTATTGAATGTACATTAAAATAAGAATTTACATTGCATTAAACATGTGCTAGGATGTGTTTAACATCATGACTATGATGTTCAAACATCAGCTGTTTATCACTAGTTTTCAAATGCGACCTCCCTGTCATTCTCGTGTCAGCACGGTGGACGCGGAGCCTCCAAGCATTCCCATGAGACAGCGCTGAGCATTTTTTTTTTTTTTTTTTTCATGCAGCAAAGCGAGACGGTCATTGGATAAATGCGACAAAATAGTCACCTCCCCTGGGACCTAATGGGGCAGTAGAGGACGCTCGGTGTATGCATGATGATTGGAGGAATTGTCTAAAAGGCTGAACCCCCTTGTGATTGACAGCGCTTCGCATTTCGAGCTCTGTCCTATGCGGATACTGGTGGAGTCTTCTGACAGAGTGCGATCCAGAGTTCCTTATTTCCATAAGCGATATAGCTCATTTTCACCACGTGTAAACCCATCTGAAAATCTTTGAGGTGTGTTTTGCTGTGGTTCTATGGCATGAGTGTGGTTGAAAAACAGCTTCAATTAAATGTTCCTTTTATAAGTTACTGCCTCGCTACAATATGACAAATTTTATGATGTAAACTTAAAGTGAGCTTCCCTTGTTTGAAAGACCAGCAGCCGCCACTGGTGTAGACACCCCTTTGCACTGCTCAAATGACAATGTTTCTGGCTTGATGTGATTTATCAACAGTGACCTCTGTTTTACAGCAGTGCGAGTCCTAACAAGGCTTATTCTTGCCAAACACTGCACTAAGACATAAGTGATGTGCAAGAGCCAATTAAGGGCAAGGATCAGTGATCTCCAAGGAGAGAACGTCACGAATTGTTGTGAACCAAGTTGTCTGGTACAGGTTGCAGTTTTTGAGGCAGACATGTGTTTTGGGTAAGCAGGAACTGGGGACCAGTAAACCAGTTGGTGTTTATTAGGTGGTGTACAATGAAAAAATGTATCATGTATCATGTAAAATGTAATTATGTATCATTGTCTACCAGATTATGATTGGTGGACACATTGTGCTATTGGTCTTGACAGGAGAATCTCTAGATATGTATTACTTGGTTCCTCATAAAAACATAACCTCATCTGGTCTCAATAGTCCCTTTTCCACCGCAGGAACTTTTATCATTAACTCCAGGATTTTGAAAAACCTTGGTGCATTTCCACCAAAATTACCCGGGGAAAATCAACCCCAAATTTTCCCTGAAAAAAGTACCTAGTAGGGGGGTAGGACTTTTCAGATTCCCCAGGATTCTTGAGGGGCGGGGCTGTTTGCTGAAGAACGCTGATTGGTGGAACACACACTTGCAGCGTTCCCCACTTCCGTGTCAGTGTGACTACAATCTTCATTTAATATCTACAAGCTTCACTTGTTTGTGATTTGAACAAGGATGGGTACCGAAACCTGCTACTAAACTAGCCCTGGTGCCAAATTACCAAAGACTGTAGTATTGTTAAGCGCTAACGGTATCGGTTCTTTTGTGCCGACGCTGAACTCCTCCACATACACACACACACATCCACACACACATGCCTACATGACGTGATGTAACCGGTGAACTGCTGAGCAGGCCCGGTGTAAACGAAGTGAAGATAAAATTCAATCGAAAATTATTCGAGTTAACAGCAGCTACACTCATTACTATAAGTGATATTAACCCTTAGTGAATAAGAAGCCAATAATTTATCAATACATGTGTTCAACAAGCATGAACATGTGAATATGTAGACAGCATTATTCAATATGCTCCGTCCACGGGCTCTCATCCTCCGACACTAACATTAAGTCTTACACAAGGACAGCACGCTAGTGCTGCTGCAAGCAAATTGTTACTAATAAGCTCAAATGACAGCTGTCTGTTTGTAGACTAACTTAGTTTGACACTTATCTTAAAATACTTTTAAACTTAGCTACTGGCTGAGACAAACAGCCCCAACTCTCTCTACCAGCACTAATCAGAATCAGAATCAGAATCAGCTTTATTCGCCAAGTACATGTGTACATACAAGGAATTTGACTCCGGTAGACTTGCTCTCAATGTACCAGAAATAACATAAGTACACAAATTTAGGCAAGAACATACAGAATATACAATATAAAAAATTGGAAAAGCACTCAGAGAGTGCAGACCTCTGCCAAGTAGGTGATATTCCCTCCCCCTCTGCATCAGATTTTGCAGCCTGCATCACAATTAGGTTATTTGCATCACTATCATTATTAGGTTATATATGCCTTCACCATGGAGACACTGTGGTGTATTTATTTCGTTTTCATTTTTTGTACTAACACAGAATATAATGTGTTTTTTTGTATTTTTCACTTTCTTTTTTTCCAACACGGAACATTCATTTTAACTTTAGAATTACAACAATGGGCGGTGGTGTGGTGGTTAGCACTCTCACCTCACAGTAAGAGGGTTCCCGGTTCAATTCAGGGTGTGGGAGCCCTTCTGTGCGGAGTTTGCATGTTCTCCCTGTGTCAGTGTGGGTTCTCTCCGTGTACTCTGGCTTCCTCCCACAGTCCAAAGACATGCAGATTGGGGCTAGGTTAATTGATGACACTAAATTGTCCGTAGGCGTGAATGGTTGTCTGTCTCTATGTGTCAGCCCTGCGATAGTCTGGCGACCTGTCCAGGGTGTACCCTGCCTCTCGTCCGATGTCAGCTGGGATAGGCTCCAGCCCCCCGCGACCCTCAAGAGGATAAGCGGATAGAAATGGATGGATGGAATTACAACAATATTTAGCAAGTAGAACAAGACGCCACCAGATGGTGCTATTTTCAACGTCTTTAGAAACTGGAATTGCTGCTGAGGCTGTTAGACTTTATTATTTTATCCACTTTGCTTCAACCGATCACCACCAAAGTTTTATCATCTGCTCCTTGTCCCATTATCCACCTTTCCCGAAAATTTCATCAAAATCTGTTCATAACTTTTTGAGTTATTTTGCAGACAAACAAACAAACAGACAAACAGACCAACGCCGGTGAAAACATAAGCTCCTTGGCGGAGGTAAAAATATACAACTATAAATTAAATATGAAATATATTTTTAAAAAAATCCCCAAATTTCTTTATTCATTTTCTGCAGACAATACAGAGTGTCTGCTCTAGAGTGAAAGAAAACCCCGAAATAAACCCCACCACCCCTCCCAACAACCCATGTCAGTTGCGGCCACAGCAAACATAATATGAGTTAAGTAACATACAGCATAAAATATTACAATAATAAGGAAATGAAAATAAACAAACTGATGAATAAAAATAAATAAAGGGGAGTGGGGGGCTCTCTCTCTCTTTCTATTTAGGAGTCTTCAACATCATCTGGAGTAACAGTAAGGTTATTGCTAGTATAGGCCAGCAGGGGGTCCCAGGTTTTATGAAATGTTGTCAGCGATCCCCTCCGTGAGAACCTTAACTTCTCTAAAATTTCACGTATCCAACTGTTGTGAGTTGGAGGAGAGACATATTTCCATTTGAGAAGGATGGTACGTCTGGCCAGCAGGGTGGTAAAGGCAATGACACGCTGTGCAGTAATGGGCAGATTTTTATTCGGAGGGAGACCAAACAGAGCAGTTAGAGGATTCAGTACTAAATTAATGTTGAGGGCCTGTTTGAAAGTTTGGAATACGTCGAACCAAAAGTTAGTTAGCTTCGGGCACGACCAGAGCATATGTGAGTGGTCAGCTGGAGACTGTTTACAGCGGTTACAAGCATCACTGTGGTTGGGATATATCTTAGCAAGTTTAGCATTGGTGAAATGGGCTCTATGAAGCACCTTCCACTGTAATAGGCCGTGCCTGGCACATATAGACGAAGAGTGGATCAGTTTTAAAATGTTCTCCCATTGGTCATCAGTAATGTCCACCCCCAATTCCTGTTCCCATGCGTTTTTATGTGTTACAGTGAGGACTGGACTCAAAAGTGCAATCTCATTGTTTGTTTGTTGCAGATTAAGAGAGAGGAATTGGTCTATTTCAGCTTCTGGGGGGTGGTTTGGGAAATGTGGGAACTGGTTTTGAATAAAGTGTCTCATTTGAAGGTACCGGAAAAAGTGGTTATTGGGAAAGCCATATTTAACTGACAGACATGCAAAGGATGAGAAAACACCTTCATCATACAGGTCTTTAAGTGCTCTGAGGCCCTTATCTGACCATTTTTTTAAAAAAATATATGCAATATACAAGGGTGCAGTGATGTTTGACCTGCCACTCTGTGACCGTTTAGGAGTTCATCAGAGCAACAGTCTGGGGGAAGAACTGTCTTTGTGATGGGTGGTTTTGGTGATCAGTGTTCTGTAGCGCCTACCGGACATGTTACCATGTTACTACTAGCTAACAAGCTGGCGGAGCTAAGTATAGGGCACACACCAAATCATCTACATTATCAGCCTGATTTGAATACATTTCTGGAACTCTGAGGTGCGGTGGAAACACAAACCACACAGATTACCAGGAATTCTTTTACCCAGGTAAATAAATTCCTGGAAATAAAAGTTCCTGGAAATGTTGGTGGAAAAGGGGCTAATGTACATATATCCCAGGACAGCTTTGCTGTCAGTGTAGAATGCTGTGGTGTCAAGCTAGATATCTAGCTTCTCTGGGATTAAAGCTGAAAACACATAGGCAGTGTGTTCCAGTGCCGCCCCCAGCGCATACCGGACAGGTTGCGCTGCAGGTCATCAATAGACGACCACACAAAGTACTGATACTGAAAGACCTGTATCTCTTCCCCCTCCGCATTAGCTTAAAATCATGTGTGGACACCCACCAATTAAAGTTGATTTCTCACATGAAGAGCGGATCTCCAGAGCTATGACTCATCAGGAAGTATCTTTTTGGTCATTGTCTTCATAATGACGACATTGTGAGTTGTTTAGCTTGGGATATTTCTTGACCTCAACAAGTCCCTCGTCATCGATCCTTCGTCACACACGAGAAACATCAGCAGTAACAGAGTTCTCTTTACACATCAGCGGTGAGGAGGAGAGTCAAGCTGTCATAGGAGCAGAGAAAAAGAGTTGCTACGGGAGCTGGTATGTACAAGCAGAGAGCGTGTGGCGGGAAAATGCATTTTATTCAGGGGCAGCCAGGCTGGAAATAGAACAGAGGTGTGAAGTGCCATGTTGTAGCATGTCTAGGAGCGCTGACGTGCATCTAGCCGTCACTGGTGTGGGGTTGTACATTGAAAAAAATATAGTCACATATTTTTTGACGTGTGCCGTTCATTGTCAATAAGTTTTGGCCTTCAGCCAGCCTGTTCAACCACTAGCACAGCTGCACAAAGTTCTAATCATGGTAGTCTTTGCTCAGGACATGAAGGCAACTTTGCTTTACCAAGCTGACAGTTTCCATCAGCATCCGTGACCTTCAGATATGTAACTGCAGCAATGACTTCTGTTGATGCATCAGAAAAGATATAAAATTCTCTCTGTGCAGAGAGAGACATGATCCTGGGGTGGAAAGGCCTTCAAGATTTCTTCTGCTGACTGCAATTTTGTGCAATCTCAAGTGTGTTTCAGCAAGGATTTCTTAAGTCTTCCTCAGGAAGGTCACAGAATTTCTAAGAACATGAACCCACATATTAAGTTCACTAGTGAACAGATAGAGGATGGTGAAATGCCGATCCCACTCACCTGTGTTGATGTGAAGGCTGAGAGAAGCATACAGAATGTGTCAAAGAGTACCACACACAGACCACTGTCTTTGCACTGTGACCATCACTTACACCATCAAAGTTCAGTGGTGGGGAGCCTCGTACACAGAGCACAGCATCCTATCAGTTAGGACAAGAGAGAGGGAGGGGCAACAGATCTGAGAGGCATTCAGGGCCATGAAATACAAGTAATGGATGATTAAAATCCTTCCACGATTTACAGTAAAGGTATACTATGCAGGAATTGCTGGTTTGTAAACAGTATCAACAGCAAAGTGAAAGCCAACCCCAGACTCACTGTCGTTTTGAAGCATGTTTTCTCTCCACTTAAGAAAGAATTCAGGCTTTTATTAAGTTATTTCTTAAAGGCGCTGTATGTAAGAATGTGGCCATAACGGTTACTGCACTCAAATTCAAAATACTGCCGCGAGTCGTGTCCGCCCCCCCTCCCCTACAGATTCGAGGTTGCTGGACAGCGGCACACTTAAGACTGATTTATTTGCCCACGGGTGGCTGCCGTGGCAGGGCCGCGTCACCGCGTCCTTGATCGGTTTTCCAGTGGACCGTTTGAGCAAGTCCTGCTTCTCTGCTGCTAACGCTGCTGCCGGGATACAGCTGAGGAGACTGCTAATGCTATGTACTGGGACACTGCTAATGCTGCTTGCCGTGCTGCTGTAGCTCAGTCGTAACTGTAACTGATGCTGAGACTCTACTGACTGCGTGACTAGTAGACGGCGGTGGGTGGCGCAACAGGCCAAAACACAAATTCAAAACATAAACATGATTTGCGGACCGTAAAATTTTTTTTTAAATACGAATATTCTGGCTGTACTATTGTTGTCCATGAGATCAGTATGTTATATGAACATTATTCCTTAGTCTCTGTGACATATTAGGAGGATTTTATGACTATTTGCTTTAGATTTCTTACATATAGCTCCTTTAACAGTGAGATGAACAAGTCAGAGTTTACAAAGAACCTGGGTACATGAGATGTCAAGCTTTTCAAATGATGATCAGCAAATGTGTACACGTAAATCACCCCTTAAACCTGTCAAAAACTGCTGGAGAAATGACAGTTTGTAAGTGTGTAGAAATGATGTGTAGTTGTAGAAAAAAAATGTCTACATGAATTTTTTAATCAACCTGTTACCTTGATTCAAATTTTTGATACATAAATTAGCCTAACTGGATTAGTTTAAAGATTAAAAAAAATATAGAGAACATAATGACTAAAAGTTGTCTAAAAGTCTAACGTTTTCGCTGACTAAACTGAGACTAAAACTATGAAGGATAAAAATGACTAAAATGTGACTGAAACTAATGGGCATTTTCATCTCAAGAGTAAGACTAAGACTAAAATAGCTGTCAAAATTAACACAGCAGGAGGATGCCTAGCTTGTTATATTGAGATGTGTAGGGCCACTGACAAAGCATTGGTATTTGATGAATTTGGAAGAGAATGTGTTGGGAAGAATCCTTGACAAGAGGCTGAGTGAACAAGATGAAGGAGCAAATTCTCCCTGAGACCACCTCTTAATAGAGAATAGAGTTACCATCTCTCTCCATATACGACCACCTGTTATTGTATGACCCAAGTTATGGATGAGTTATAGATGAAAGTGCTGCAAAAGGCTAGTAAGTGATACATAACAGATACATTGTTTCTCATCCATATGGGTTCCTATTTTAAAACACATATTTTAGATTGACATGATGATGTGAGAGTCAGGCCCTTCTCCAGGAGTTTGGTTCCAGAGCCAGTGCTGTGCGTGGAGGTAAGCCCAGCTATATCTAGTTGGTACCGCTCCACCTCCTGCACCAGCTCCAATTCCTTCCCCACCAGAGCGGTGACATTCCACATCATCGATGATTGACTTGGACAGTGGAAGGAGCACTTGGAGGATCTCCTGCAACCGGCCGTCACGTCCACCATGGAGGAGGCAGAGTCCGAAGACCCAGGGGAACTCTCGTTCATATCCCTGGCAGAGGTTGCTGAGGTTGTCATCAAGTTCCCCAGCGGCAAGGTGCCAGGTGTAGATGAGATTCGCCCTGAGATGTTGAAGAATCTGGACAGGCCAACACTGACACGCATTTTCAGTGTCATGTGGAGGTCGGGTAGGGTGCCTGGAGAGTGGCAGACCGAGGTGGTGGTTCCCATTTTCAAAAAAGGGGACCGGAGGGTGTGCTCCAACTACTGGGGTATCACACTGCTCAGCCTCCCAGGTAAAGTGTACTCCAGGGTGCTGGAAAAGATGCTCCAACCAATTGTTGAGTGTTTGATTCAGAAGTAGCAATGCGGATTCGGTCGTGGCTGTGGAACGGTGGACCAGCTCTTTACCCTTGCAAGGCTGCTGGAGGGGTTGTGGGAGTTTGCCCATCCAGTCTACATGTGCATTGTGGACTTGGAGAAGGCTTACGATCGCATCCTTCAGGGGGTCTTGTGGGGAGTACTGTGTGAGTACAGGGTACTGGGCTTGCTGCTACGAGCCATTCGGTCCCTGTATGACCAAAGTGAGAGCTGTGTCTGCATACTCGGCGTAAAGTCAAACACGTTTTCTGTGGGTGCCTCCATCAGGGTTGTCCCTTCTCACCGATCCTGTTTGTGATTTTCATGGACAGGATCTCGAGGTGCAGCCAGCAGGAGGAAGGGGCCTGGTTTGGGGACTTTAGAATTGCATCTCTGCTTTTCGCAGATGATGTGGTTCTGTTGGCTTCATCACACCATGACCTCCAGCATGTACTGGGGCGGTTTGCAGCCAAGTGTGAAGCAGTTGGGATGAGAGTCAGCATCTCCAAATCTGAGGCCATGGTTCTCTGCTGGAAAACGGTGGATTGCTCTATCCAGGTTGGGTGAGAGCTACTGCCTCAAACAGGGGAGCGTGAGATGGATCAACTGTTTGAGGATTCTGCAGTGATGCAGGCGCTGAGCCGGTCAGTCGTGAAGAGAGAGCTGAGCCGGAAGGCAAAGATTTCGATTTACTGGTCTATCTCCGTCCCAACCCTCACCTGTGGTCATGAGCTCTGGGTAGTGACTGAAAGAATGAGATCGCAAATACAAGCAGCGAAATGAGTTCCCTCTGTGGGGGGCTGGGCGCAGCCTCAGAGATATGGTGAGGAGCTCAGACATCTTAAGGGAGCCGGAGTAGAGCCACTGCTCCTTTGCATTGAAAGGGATCAGTTGAGGTGGTTCAGGCTGGAGGGATTACATATCTCAGCTGGCCTTGGAATGCCTTGGGGTTCCCCAGGAGATGGAAAGTGTTGCTGGGGAGTGGGATGTAAGGGGTGTTTTGCTTGGCCTGCTGCCCCCGCGATCCCAGCCTCGGATAACTATTTGAAGGTGTGGCGATTCCGGGGGGGCGTGCGGTATAAGAGGGTCTTCAGTCAATCTGGTTACAATCTGGTAATTGTACACTTCAACTATATTGTTGCCAACAACGCCACCTGGGGAATTTCGCCCCAGGAATTACTTTTACACCAAGTGCACCTTAAGACACACGAGTTCATTTTACTCAAGGCAGATATGACACGATTCCTTGTTTTTAAAAAAGGCATATGCTTTATTACAAAAAGACAATTTAAAACAATAAAACACCAGTCACCCAGGGGCAAATAAATGGGGACTAAACTAGGGCTGAGGCTTACCGGGGTGAAGAGGCTATTGATGGTGTGAAGAAACCCCAACCAAAAATATAAGCACCCAGACACTCATGACAGAGGAAACCCAGAACCCAAGGGAACACAGCACACGAAAAAGGGGGGGGGAACCCCGTCACCAGGTCACCGCCACCGGACCTCAGCAACTAAAAGGGAAACAAAGGGGAAATTAGTGGGGTCACACCAACACAATTCAATAAACAGAAATATCCTAAACAAAACAGGCCATTGGCAGGCAATATAAATCAGAAACTAAACAAAAATACAAACTGCCAACCGCCAAATAAAGAGACAAATACTGAAAAAAAAAAGAATTAATCCTCTGCCCAAACAGAATATCAAAGCCAAAGAAATTAGGGAAATCAGACAAACAGGCAGAGGGAACTGAATACAGTAACCAAAAAAACAAAACCAATCCACCACAAAAAGGGTTTAACCCCACTCCTCAGTCGAACTTTGTTAAAATTGAGTTAATTAAATGGTCAGTAAAACGGAATACCAAGGCGTACAACGCAGGCAGGTCAACCAAAACGAGGAGAGACAAACAGGTTAAAGCAAAACAGGATGAAAAGTAAAGCAAAAAAAGAAAAAGCGACAATGAAAAAGCAGCAGCGGTACCCTGTAGCTGGTGATGATGTGTCGCTTTAAACCCTGGCCGCAAACCCGGTCAGCTGGTGCTGACGTCACTCAAGCACCATTGGCAGACGTCGCTCACGCACCATTAGCAGAGGGATTTGAGGACCCGATAAATTATCTATAAATTCCGCATGTGCATACAACAATTGGGAATGCAGGAAGCTACATACCAGTTAGCAGGTCGACCAGTATGACACACACACCAGAGGAAGAGGGAGAGGGTAACGCGCAGCTACCGGCGTCCACCTACAATCAGGCTATTGTTAACTACGGTCATTATCAGCTGTTTAACAGGCAGAGATGAGACACTCACCACAGCAGGCCATTTAGGTGACACACACGAGCCTGGGAAGCACCAAGTCAGCCACTCTGCAACACAACACAAAATCATTAGCTCCCTGCCACATGAGCCGAAAGCAGCAGGTGAGCAGACAAGCCGCGTTACCTGTCCGAAGCAAAACGTCCGGCTCGAAAATGACGTCACCCGTCGGAAGCAGCGAGAGAGAGAACTGGCAGGGAAGGATCGCCCCTTTTATAGGTGGGTGCGCCTCCGGTGGTTGGCTGTGCCATTGCCAATTAGGCATGGCAACCCACAGGTCTCTGTACTGCCACAAAGGCATCAAACAAAGTAGCAGGGTTTTTTTGGTTTGTTTTACAATATAATCAACACACACATTTGAGCGCAGCTATGTGGTGTATTATTGTGCATTGTGT
The DNA here is from genome assembly GCF_011397635.1 of Epinephelus fuscoguttatus. NCBI lineage: Eukaryota > Metazoa > Chordata > Actinopteri > Perciformes > Serranidae > Epinephelus > Epinephelus fuscoguttatus. The sequence goes on along the minus strand of NC_064766.1, from coordinate 3,831,462 downwards.
ACATAATGTAAAAGGAATATTAAATGATAATTAAAATCAGTAACTGAGAATACTCTTTATGTTACTAATTTATGTTAAACAAGATATCTCAATGAACAAAGCCCTCCTGTATACCGTATGTCATACCTTTATAAGTTTACAAGAGATGTTCCTATCTATCTATCTATCTATCTATCTATCTATCTATCTATCTATCTATCTCTTCAATAAGTGGTGCTGTGAACATTTGTACTTGTTGGGTTGACTGGTGAGTATCTGACGTCGCTTAAGACTGATGCCGTGGAACCTTCGGCCCCTTCATCCTTACATCTCTTCCTCATCTCCTCTGCTTGTATCTTCCATGGATGAGCTGAGAGGAAAGGAAGCAAGTGAAGGAAGCAAGGAGACACTTTATCATGATGAAATGCACCCATGGTCAAAGGCATGGAAGATTAGGCAAGATTTTTTTTTTCTGAGATTTGATTCCATAAATGTCTGTCAAGAATTTGAACTGAATTACATTTAAAAATAGTTTAATTCCTGGCCCTACTATTACTATAAAACTATGATCTGCTGTATGTTAGATTGTCAGAGATGCAATGCATTGAGTGCCTCAGCTGTCTCTTATTGAGCCACAAGATGGCAGCAAATGTATTGACTGACTGTGTAATACTTCAGAAAGTTTGTCATTAGAAAGATAAGAATAAACACCAGGTGTTCACACAGAATATTATGTCTGTGTTATCATTGTTAATATTATCATGCATACATGTACACAAATTATGTCTATAAATAACACCAGACTGGATGATAATACTTTTCAGTTTAGTTTCAGTTTTCAGTTCCCCTCCAATCCATCAATTGATGATTTCAAGTGGGTATGTTCCCTGAGGAGTAGTACATTTGAATTGTATAGCTGAAACTGCAGTTGAGTCATGCTGTGCTGCAATGATGAGCTATGCTGTGACAAGCTACAGTGCTACCTGCTCTCCTTCCAGCAAAGCAGTTGACAGTTGTTTGGAGTAAGGTGAAGGGACAGTGAGGTGGCTAGCAGCTAATTTATCGTTTGTGGTCTGATAAACAGAGAGAGAGAGAGAAAGCATGGCAAGGAAGGACTCAGCAAATGTGTTGCATGCAACTCTTAAATTTGTAATTTGCTCTTTTTGTTAAAATACTTTATTTAAACCCTTTGTGCTCTGATGCTGCTCAGCTTCATATCTTGGCTAGGCATGCCATATAGACCTATTGTTATTTATAGATAAGTTGGGCGTAAATGGAATGAATAGTCTTAGTCTCTCTGTATGTGTGCCTGATGTGCAAACATGGACAGATAGCTAAGTCTAGCAGGCTTGACTGATGACTCAGGAGAAAAAGTAAAGTTGATCTCTCTTTACTTGCATGTATTGAGACGTCACATTTCTCTTAGTACAGACTATTTTTGTAATCTTAAATGACAGTTATATATATATATATATATATATATATATATAAATAACATGATTTATACATCAGTAATGTCCCCTGGTGTAAATGATAAAGTTCACTTACAAACTAGGCTTCTCCAAGGCTTTACACAAACAGGTGGAGGTTGATTCTAAAGGCCACAGAACTTTGTCAGCACATATTAAAAAAAAATATGGCCAAAATGAACCATGACCTAGGTCACATGTTTGTTTTAACTAATTACAGTAAAACAAAGAAGAGACAGTTTCTAAAGTGCCTTTACTTGAAAGTCATACCAGAAATAGTCAGCAGGGGTGCTAAATTTAAAACCAGCGAATGGTACATGACAATTCTGGACAGTTTGTATGGAAAAAAAGAATGTTAGAACCATTTGAACTCTGCACCAGTTCCTACATTTGTATTTTTGCTTATTGTGATGTCAATCCCTGGGGTATCTTCAAATGCTTCATATCCCTCAAATCTGCACTAATCTAAAAAGTTCCGTTAGTCAATAAACTGTAATAATTGAAAAATGTGTTGAAACTGTATAATTAAAAAAATCATAAATATTTTTTCATCAGATTTTACAAAATAGAAACACAAAACATATTGATCCAAAAAAAATTCAAAAACTTAGAAACATAAACAAAATACTTCTGAGCACTTATTAGGTGATTTATACTATGTACAGCATTTAGTTGTTAAGATTTGCTTATTTGCATGTGCAGAGTGCAAAGGCAGTATGATGGATTCATCACTGATTCCTCACCACTGCGTGCTTTTATACCACACATAAAAAAAAGTATTATTATTTTTATTTATTTAACCCTTATTTAGCCAGGGAAACCCATTGAGACCAAGGTTATAATTTGAAGAAAAATGAAAAAACAGCAAGAAGAAGACAGTAAAACATCAGTACTTAAAACATTCACATACCTCAACATCAAGCTCATGAAACAGATTTCTGAATAAGCTCAAGGAGACAAGGGCATTTAGTTTAGCAGTCTCCTGGAACTTATTCCAGGCATTAGGCACACAATAGCTAAAGGCAGTTTTTCCCAGTTCAGATTTGACTTGTGGCACCTCAAGGACTAACCAATCCTGAGATCTTGTCTGATAGAGATTAGAACGCCATGCAGTGAGCGATGTCAAGTAATTGGGCAGCATTAAAATAATAGCTTTATACACTAACAAAGCAAATGCTTCCTTCTCCTAGCAGCCATGGCCAACCCACTGCCTGGTGAAGGTTACAGTGATGTGTTCTGAAGTGATCACCAGTAATAAAATGGAGTACTGAATGATATACAGTATCAAGTTGTATCAAGGTGGTAGAAGCGGTGTGTATATAAATAATATCACCATAATCAAGTACAGGCAGGAAGGTAGATTGTACTAACAGCTTTCCATTTTCAGACGAAAAACAGTCTGTTTTTATAAAGGAACCCAAGTTTCATCCTTAAGCTTTTTGCTAGCTCATTAACATGAGGTTTAAAGGAGAGCTTTTCATCAAAAAAAACTCCAAGATAGGCTACTTATAGGAGGATACCCTTTCTATTTCAGAGTCGTCCAAAGTGCTAATTTCGAAATGAACTTCCTCCATAAAGCAGGATCTAGAGAATGGAATAAATTTTGTTAAAACATAGCAATGACATCATAACGAGCTACAGTCTTATGACATTGAAAACAAAAGCCTTACACTTCTGCTTCAAAAAGAATGAATGCTATAGCTATCATAATTATTTTTTTCCAGTCTATCTAAACAGAATAATGCAACTTACAGCCTTTTAAACAATTTGAAATTGTATTTTGTTATTATAAATTATAAATAAGGAGAGTATTTTCAGTGCCTTAGTACTGTCAAATTACTGACAAAAAAATGAAAATATATGCTAGTAGTTCCTGTTCTGTTACCATGGACAGTTACCATAGTAACGGACACAACAGGTAAGTTTTCATTTTTTTGTTATAAAGATCACCTTTTATATGATATGTCGATGTATTTATGTAGCTACATTTATCCACAACAGACATTGTAGGAACATTATTGGTAAGAGTATGTCAATCTGAATCACCGGTAACCTACTTGTATAAACTGTGTCAGTTTAAAACTGGACAGAAGGGGTGCCATTGTTTACACTTCATTATTAATTAGGCAGGGCTGTGTGTGTGTGTGTGTGTGTGTGTGTGTGTGTGTGTGTGTGTGTGTGTGTTTCCGTGCTTGTCGCACATTATTTACAGAGCAAACATGAATAATAATCAGTAAAACAGTTAGGGCTGAGAGTGTGCGGTGGGGGTGGCCTGGAAGGTGCTGCTTGGGGCTTCCAAAAAGGCTCTGTCCGGCCCTGCAGAGAGCCACAGGCATGCACATCGAATGCTGCATGTAGCCTTATAAAGCATAACACCAGGGGCCGGATAACCGAGATAAAAGAAGGCTGGCGAGAGGTCAAAGGAAAATGTCGACTTCAGGATATTGCGATAAAATCCGCAGGAGCGTACGATCCTCACAGCGCTGCTCCGAACACTGAACCTGCACTGATCCTGTAACAGCTGGGAGCAGCGCGGGATGTTAGGATGGGTATGATGAACGTGTGTGGATGATGTGCACACATCAAGGATTAATCCATCTCTGCTAGGAGCGGAGAGATTTCGGGATAAAAATCACCATAACATCTCTTCAACGATCTGTTCTGAATATTCCGGAAAAAGAAGCGGACGGGAGGGAGGCAGAGGAGAGGAGAGGAGAGGAGAGGAGGAGGAGGTGGGGAGCTCCAGGAGTGAAGGACGCCACCATCGTATCTCTACATGGCTGCACTACTCTCCTGATTGACCGGCCCGCTGAAGGACCGACAAGCCAAACCCACCGGTGTGAGGACTGACAGTGCCTATATAAAGCCCTGCAGCAGCAGCCTTACAGCGGGTGTCTGTCATCAGATCATCATCATCCTCCTCCTCATCTTCCTCCTTCTCCTCTTTACGACCTGCAGACTGACTTGGATTAATCATTCTTTTGTGTTATCAGGATAGCATACAGCAGGAGCAGCCATGTCTCACGGATGGGGATACGGATCAACTAACGGTGAGGATCGGACAGCATGTAGCCTGCAGGATGTTCAGGTTAACAGGTTGAAAACATGCTGCCCCACTCTGAACTCACAGACAATGCCATTACTTCAGTAACTACTTCACCATGGTAGTCTGCTTTGTTACAACTTCAGGATAGGGTTGGTACTGACCTATTTAATACCAAACTTAATGCACTGTTTAAAAATTAAAACACTGTTATTTTATATTCATACATTTACAAAATCTGTTGGTCAGTCAGTAGGCCTAGCTATGGTGCAAGTTCTGAAAATCATATGACCAATTTTGAAAAGTGAGCTATTATTAGAGTTAAACTACTCCACCTGCACCTGAACTGGCCACAACATTCACGTTAATACATAAGTAATTTTGATCATTGATCATTTTAATGCTAAAAAAAACTATCACTGAATTATGGATCATAATTATTATATTGAGGTATCTAAAAAGGATCTGAAAATATCTTCCAATAAAGCATCAGAACTGATATACTGTACTTTGTCAGGTACTTTCATTTTACTTTCTATTTTTAATGCTGCTTTAACAGTAATGCAGTAGTAATAATGTAACAGTGTTATCATGCTGAAATAGGCAATTCTGCATATTCAATACTTTTGCTTTTGATATTTTGAGTACATTTTTCCGATAATACTTTTCTACTTTATATTACTTTTTGTGAGTGTTTTGCACTACTGTATTGTTACTTTAAGTAAATGATGAGAATGTGACAAAGCTGCAGAGTAAACCTGAGTGGATTTTTAAATGTGGAACTCTTTATTACTCCTTATTTTTGTTGTCATAAATCTGGAATTAGATTGAGAGGTTGGTTTTAAAGTGCTCCAGGCACAAAACAAATTAGAACAGGAAAAAATGCAGTGTGATATACTTGTTTAACGTTTATATTTTGCATTTATTTAATAAATGTATCTGTAGGACCTGACACGTGGGGAGTAGAATATCCTGTAGCTAATGGGCCCAGACAGTCTCCCATCAACATTGTCCCTAAGGAGGCCAAGTATGACCCCACTCTGAAGGCTCTGAAACTCAAGTATGATCCCTCCAACGCCAGTGGAATTCTCAACAACGGACACTCCTTCCAAGTGGACTTTGTGGACGACACAGACAGTTCCAGTAAGTGTGTGTGTGTGTGTGTGTGTGTGTGTGTGTGTGTGTGTGTGTGTACAGTATATATTCACCATTTAAAAGTTTGGAAATAGTTTTTTTGCCCCAGAGTAAGAGATCTGAAATAATCCAAATTTCCATTTGGTCTATTACTCCACACTGTTGCTGTTGCATGACAGGGAAGAAATCATTATCCAATCAGTCTCTAAATATGGAGTTTTTTCGAGTTTGTCTGTTTGTCTTTACCTATCCAGTTTCAGCAGAGCTAACCCTAGTCTAGCCTACTGCCACTTTGAATGTTGAAGAACAGCTTTGCTATAGCAACATATTGCCTGTTAATTCCAGCTTGTTACAGGCATTATTATGCGCTTGACACTGGAACAGGAACCTGTTCCTATTTTAGTCTGCACACATTTTCAGGCAAACCCCAAAACGTACCAAGCAGCAACAAAGTGCAGACTGCTGTGAGACTTCTTCTGTTCTTATTTAACTGTTGCTCAGGTATCTTTGTCTCTTTGAGTTGTCAGTCTGGTTTAACTATTATACAGCGTTTCTTTCTCCATGCACAAAACAAACCCTTCATTCAAAATAACATGTAATGAAGACTTTCAAAAACCTAAGAGCATCAGATAACTCTAATCTGACAAGACTCAGTGAAGCTTTTGTTGCAGGAGATTCCAAACTTGTGAACAATTAGTAACAGTAGTAGTAACCAATAAGTTTTAGTATTAGTAAACATTATCTGTCCGTCTTGTTTATGTCTCCACCCCTGCTGTACTGTGGCAGATAAGAGTGTTTGATGATACTTGTTCAGTATCTGGAGGTCAGCAGGACATCAGCACCACCTCCCCCTGCTGCACTCACACTGTTTAACATTGGCAACATTCATCCAACAGTGCAAATCATGACAAGCATATCAGTATGAATTAAATACATTGCATTATGATAAAATCATTATCATTTATGAAACCTGAAGAAACAATATAGTATTTCCCCTTCTTAGTTTTTATGGTCTTTTTCACATTTTGACTTAGTTTTTTTTTTTTTTTTTTTTTTTTACAGTTTTAGAAAAAGTAGCATATTTAATAAGCATACGTATAATAATATAACACTATGAAAGACTAAGGCCAAATGTCAGAAAGAATATATAGCTTTTTATTTTGGGATCGGTTTGCATTAGTGGAAACATAAAGAAGTATGTCACTGTGGAAAGATAGTCTTTTTTTATAAAACTATGCTGTCTATATGGTGTAAAGATGCAAATACTTCGAAAATTGGTGCTATATAACCAGAGCAAATGATGGAAAAAGGGCTGTGGCATTTGCTTTTGCTCAAAAAGTAGAAAATATACTGCAACCAGATTGCACTGTGCCGCACCAGATTAATAAATGCTCCCACTGGTGAGTGACGCAATGCAAGTTCATTTTGACTGGCTCGTCCACGGCAAATGATCCTATATTAAAGTCAAGAAGTGCATTAAAATATGTTTCTGAAAACATTTTAGACGCAAAAAAAGACAATGCCCAATGGCATCACGTGATGGACCTAGATGATGTAATTCCACTTTTGGGCAGTATGTAAAACAGGCTTCAGAGCCTGTCACTGTCCCAGGGGGCTTAGTGGCGACGGGCACACAAAAATAAGAAAGTACAATCTGCACTTTGAGCAGCGGCCCTAGAGCCAGTAAAAAGATGATGCCAGATGACACAAAACAAATAAGCATGTAAACTGGGCGCTAGAGAGATGGAGGGAAGTTTAGCACAGTGCATTTACATATACTACCTACATTGTTATGCAACAGAGCTGGTTGAAAATCAGCAAAGTATCCTTTTAATACGGCATTTTATTTTCTGCGAATGAGGCCCTCATTTGACAATAGATAGTGACTTAACAGACATTTATTGAAATGAAAATCTTCTTTATTACTTTAAACCTTGTTTTCCTGAGAATGTCTCTAATGATTCTGTTGTTTTGTTCTAACCAGCCCTGACAGGAGGTCCTATTTCTGGAACGTACCGTTTGAAGCAGTTTCATTTCCACTGGGGAGCCAGTGATGACAGAGGCTCCGAACACACTGTCAACGGCATCAAGTTCCCCTGTGAGGTACTGAAGCTACTGGAGCTTCTGCTTACAACTACCACATACAGTAACAGAGCCTCAGTTCATGTTATGAAATGCATAGCTTGGTTGTGTGGTGGTAATTGTGGTTTTATCCTGTCTTTGTCAATTGTGACAGGAACAGATCTGTTCATAAAGGAATTTCTGGGGTTTACATTTTACAGTAAAAAAAAATACTGGTTGATTTCAGTATCTAGCCCCAATATATTCAAATGTAACTATTTAGTGCTATACCCAACTTAGAGTTATGTCAGTCCAATCAGATTTGGCTGATTAATACAAATATTCAACGATTCTTTTATATATACATATATATATATATATATATATATATATATATATATATATGTATATATAAATTAAAGTTTGTTAAAGTTAGAAAGGACTCAGAGGGACATTCAGTGTGACAGTGGCATTAATGTAACATAGTAAACAAGCTAAATGCGCTAATGACAGATCGGTAATTTTTTGCCAATACTAGATATCAAACAAAAGCCAGAGACTGTGTCGTGTTAGACCTCAATCACACAGAAGGGATTTTAGAAGCTCGAGGTAGCTTTTGGATTGTGTTTAATGAGAATGAAGCATTGTGTTTAATGAGAATGAAGCTTTTTGCGTGCTGTTTTTGCGTTGTTACGCACCTCGCGTTTCTGTGCTCTAGGCGCCTGGCGTTTTTGCCGGACTGATCTGAACTCCTCGAGTTGAAAAAACTTCAACTCAGAGTGGAAAAGAACCCCATGTCATCTCCACTTTTTTTCCCATCATAAGAAGTGGGCCTTCTGTGGTGGTCACAACCTCAGTTGCAACAGTAAAAAGGCGCAGCAAGCGTTCTTTTTTTTCTCTTTTCTTTTTAACTAGTGACATTCCATTTAAAAAAAAAAAGCCAGCGCAGTGCGTCTCATGTTTTGCAACCTGCAAAATGATTTCTGTGTGATCGGGGCCTTAAGCTATTGTGAGCTGCAAATTCACCACTTCTAAGCAGAAGAGAGAAGATAATGTTATTGCGACGCCTTACAATGCAGAGTCTCTCCTCCTCTGCGCCGCTGCATCACGTCAGCAGCTGTCTGTACCTAAGCGTGGCATTAAAGTCAAGAGCACATACTCTGCATTAATATCTGGGGACCAGAACATCCCCAGTGTGTCCACAGCACACTGAAAAAAAATACGAATGAAAATCAGTCCACTGAAGGGTCTTTGACTGATAATTTGAATATCTGACTTTCAAGGGGCAGCCCTACAATTGTTAGGGCAATAGATAAAAAAATGAATAATTGATTCAGTATTCCTCCATCAGAATTTAAGTCCTTGCAGTTCGAAGAGGCCTTTACCAGCATTAAGATCATCATGAAGAGACATAGTATTTACATATAAACACGAACTTGGACTCATGACATCAGTATGTCTAAAATTCTGACTGACCATGAGGTGAGTAAGAAAGAGTGAATCAGTCATATAAAGTCCTACATTATCAGGCCTTTCATAATTGTGCTTGAAAGACTTGAAAACACTTGCAACTGGTCTCCTCGGCCCACTGTCTCATTCTTTGTTAAATATCCACATTATCGTTTATGTTAGGTTTTGAATAAAATTACATATTGTCTGTTGCTCATGTCTTAGACTTCTAACTTTGCCTCTTTTTCTTGTTAGCTTCACCTGGTGCACTGGAACACAAAGTACCCAAGCTTTAAAGATGCAGCCGGCGAGCCTGATGGACTCGCAGTGGTTGGGGTCTTTCTCAAGGTGAGTCATCGATGAGTCACTGACAAGCCATCAGACTGTGACAGCACTACAGACTGGGGGTGGGAAGCTGCCCTGCAAGGGGCTATGTAAGCTTACGAGAAGAGCAAAATAATGAACACTGTATTTGAGTATTGTAAAATTGACTGTGTATGTATCTGTTTTGTGTTCCAGATTGGTTCTGCCAATCCCAGGCTTCAGAAAGTTCTGGATGGCTTGGATGCTATCCAGACCAAGGTAAATGCAATGATTGTAGAACTCCTAAAACTGTTGGGAAACAAATAACTCTGCAGTCATGGTTAACAATGAGTAACAATTTCTTCTCTTCTCTCCTTCCTCATTCCTTCTTTTCCATCCCTCCTTCCTTGACTCCTGCAGGGAAAGCAGACCGTCTTTGCTAACTTTGACGCAAAGACTCTTCTTCCTGGTTCTCTGGATTATTGGACCTATGATGGCTCTCTGACGACGCCTCCCCTGTTGGAGAGTGTTACCTGGATTGTCCTCAAGGAGCCAATCAGTGTCAGCCCGGCACAGGTACCTAACTCGCTTTACCGACATAAAATCAGAATGAGTACTCCACCTGTACAATGCCACATTTTGAGTACTGATATACTTGTGATTTTGCTAGACACGTGTCCTGTGTCTCTCTCTGATGTTTTAAAATCTGAAAGGACGCAGTAAACTCACTATCAACCTGCAGACCTAGTTGACATTATAGAGTGATGTGTTGTTCACTGTAGCTAACATCAACCCAGTTGCTGAAAACACCTGCACAGCTGGATGGATGTCCTGCGGGCGAACAACACTGTCACTCTGACTTTATCTGTCCATTTACTGCCAAGTGATTTTGTTAAAAGCATGTGTAATTAGAGTTCTGCTGTCTGACACTCAGCTCTCAGCCTGTATTAACCGAACACTTACTTCAACATGTTAGTTTAGCATTAGCATGAGCCTCAGCCTCCAACTCCATGAAATTTGATCACAACTTGATGCTCCAGAGTTGTGACTATCCTATCATGACCATATCACATCAAACACGAGTTTAGCATTACAGTTTGCCAAAAACACAAATTTTATTGGGGACCCACTCAAATGACCACCTGTGAGTCTTGGGGACTCCCTAAATTGAAAACCCAATCAACATCATTGTACTTGCTTTTGACTGATTGTACATTTTGGCTGTCCTGTGTACCCTATGATCCTTTTGAGCATTATCAGTATATGTTCTCCAAATCAATGCTAATCATCTGCAGGATACAGCTAAGCCTAGCGGTGTTACAGTTCAGAAAATTCACGGTTAGGTACGTTTGCGGTACAGCAAAAAGGCAAAAATACTAGAGAATTTTCCTTGATTTTTAAAATTTGAATGTATGAAAAATAACATAATTTGGGCTTTTGTTTTTTGTACAAAGAGGAATTACAGTCTGGCTGAAATGGGACTGTTAAATTCTGGGTAAAGCAAAATCTGTAATTTCTCTCTGAACACCATCCAGCCATCTTCTAACCGCTTCATCTAACTGCTGACACATAGAGACAGACAACCATTCACGCTCACATTCACACCTACGGACAATTTAGAGTTATCAATTATCCTAATCCCCAATCTGCATGTCTTTGGACTGTGGGAGGAAGCCGGAGTGCCCGGAGAGAACCCACGCTGACACGGGGAGAACATGCAAACTCCGCACAGAAGGGCTCCCACACCCGGGATCGAACCGGGAACCCTCTTGCTGTGAGGCGACAGTGCTAACTACCACATCACCGTGCCGCCCCTCTCTGAACACATTATACATATTGGAAAATATTTGTTGAAAACATGTGAGAAGACTGGGAACTGTGTACAGTAGTACTGAACTGTGGAGTTAAAACATTCAGTTGTTTGCCAACATTTCTTTATCCAGGATTTTACAAACTCAAATTTTCCACACTTCACCTCTAACATAACCCCTTGTCTTCTTTATAAAACTATTTTACTATTGATATCAGAGTCCACAGTATCAGTGTTGTTTCTTTCACCTACTGTGTCAGTGGCGAGTTTGCTCTCTGAGCTCTCTGAGTCTAATAAATGAATAAACACCTCTGTTAAATGTCAGTCATATACACACAAGTTAAACAGCCATCACTAACGCACCTTTCAGTCTTTCAGCCCTAATAACCTACCCGGCCACCAGCAGTTACTGCTCACTGCTGTGGGTGTATGCTTAGCTAACAGTAGTAACATGCAGTAGCTAACATTAGCTACTGAACGAGAGACTAGCCCCGCAGCAGCTCTCATTCCCTTGTTTGGGGGTGCTAACCATGTGTGTTCTACTGGGATAGCTGCAAGGAGAATCTGTAGCTGTGTGGTGGCTCGTTCTTTGGCTTGCTGTGTTTTTATCCACTGCTCTCTCTCACTATCGCCCTCATAATTTACAGCAAAACCAAAGTGGCCCCAAACACCAGAGCTGCAGGTTATCGGAAGATCTTCTATTTCTGATCTCGTAATGGCATTACTGACCCTCTTGCAACAAGCTACCTCAGTGTAGCTGCCTCCAAATGTGTCTCAGTGGTTTGGGGGTGGACAATGATCTTTGCTCTGATCTGCCAACTAGTGGATATATTCTTTAATCCTCATGAATATCACAAACTGTGAAAATGATGTTAATATAACATCGGGATATAAACGTGCTCTTTAAAGGTGTTGGAAAAAAAACTGTGTACTTAAAGTTGCATAGTTGCAAATCTGTTGCTGAGCAATTTCTGTTCTTGACTTGCAGATGAATTATAGCTTGTTGTTATAGTTTTGTTGTTAATTAACTTTCATATGAAACAGGACAACCTCTTGTATAAGCTAATAAGTCAAAGGCTACAATAGTATATTTTAAACATGGTCAAAGAAAGAAGCCCTTGGACTAGTTGGGGTCACAGTGTCATTTGTTTGAGCTGTTTTTGAGATTGGATGTTTGTTCTGCACTGTATAACTGTATAAAGTAACAAATACATGCAGGATTGAACTTAAAACAACTAAACTGAAGCCACAGCTGGATTATACACTAGATATAATGTAAATATAGCATGGAAGGTTGTGTGGTTTTGAGTGTTACAGTGCAAGTACATGTGTCTATGTGTGTGAACGTGCACTCAGTAGCCGGTGTGTATTTGTAGCAGTCCTAAATACAGACATATTTCTTGGCAGCCCACCTGCTGGTATGTGGGCTGGACATGCCACTTCAGCACAGCGTTTCAATCATGTAGTCTGGAGAGACTGCTGCTGAATTCTCCAATGAAAGCTGAGTGTTCAACTTAATTTCGAGAAAATAAGAGGCGTGAAGTGCTCAGCCTTAGGCAGTCTCAGGAATCAAAAGAAGCAGCCAGTCAGTTACTGCAGAGTTAAGATAACTGCTTATTTCCTCATGTCTCCTTTTTAAGTCTTTTCAAAAAGCCTAATACACATTTTATACTTTGATTTGGTAATCACCTCATCGAGTGTGTGTGCATGGTTTAAGGAGCTTGAGAGTTGGTCAGAAAATTGTCAAGGTCAAGAGCATCAGAAGCCTTATCATTCTGTGGAGCAGGGTGGGTCTGTGCCTTGAGTGCCTCGTGTTTCACTTAGATTACACTAACTGCCTGTATCTCCACTGGACAGTTTGCACTCTATCTCTTTACATAATTAACACCGCCGCCCTGTACCATCACGTGACACAAACCCACATTCCTGTTAAAGGTTGAATGCTCAGTATTACCTCTCTCTAAATAAACAATAGATGTATAACTAGCAGCTGTGCTAGTACAGAGAATTATATCCTTTCTTCAATGTAGAAATGAATACACACACTATAATAGCAGTTCAACACACACTGTGTTGTGACAAAGAAGTGCAGGCATTGCTGAGTGAGCCTGCTGAGGCAAATTAAATCCAAGCTCACCTGGTAGCTAAAGGCTAAACGGCTCCCAGAGGAGCTGCTGTTTATGCCACACGGCTGCCTTTGTCATTTCACACAAACAGGCACACGAACACACAGCCAGGTCTTTTACACTCACTCTCCCTCCTAACGTGCTCACTTGGTTCTAGTAGTTCAGTGTTCAGAGATTGTGCTTGTATTGTAGGGACATAAAGGCTGTTTCAACTGTTGGACAATTTCCTGATACATCTTAATGCTAGTATGTGCAGTATAGGACTAGTGTCAGTGTCTGCATGGCTGTGTTTTGCACTGCCATGTGCAAATGGGAGATAACCACCACAGCAGGAGGGTGTGAGGTGGCTGCCCTGGTACACACTGGGTTGGAGACATATTGGAAGATGTGAGGCAGCTGCAAGAACTTCTACATTTCCTTGATTTACCATGATCCAGGTGATGCTTCCTTCGGTCCCAGGAACTGTGCAGTAGTAGAGCTGTAGTGCTGTCCCGTTTGGTCCTGCATAAATTAAAGTGCGCTTTGATTTGGCCAACTGAAGATAGAACAGCTCATGGGAATGTTTCATCATTCTGGTCTGGACCCATTTGCATTTGAGAAATGACTGTATTGCCACAGACAATATTTGCTCCTAATTAGATGACAGGTGTTGGATACCAAACAGATTGCTGGGGAGTTGCCATAGCCTATTATACATATAAAGTTATATAAAATATATAAGTATAAAAAGCAGAACACTGGCTTATGGTAGGAACAATGCTCTGTGATGCCTTTTTTCTTCAAGTGAGGAATAAAATATATGCAGTTCACATATTCCTGTCAAAATTGATATATATTTTTAAACGATTCAGATCCACACATTAATAAAAGTGTATGTCATCCAAGAGAGACAATAAAAACTGAATGGTCAAAGTTGTCATATTGAAATTTAAGGTGTGTTAATGGATTCACAATATCAGCTCATTAGAGATGCAAATCTTGCAGATATATCCGCGACATCCGCAGATATATCTGCAATCTGTGGGTGGGTAGGCCACTAAAAATTAACACTGTAATTAATTTCGGGTGGATTGCCGGTGGATTTGTCAGTTACCCGTATGAAAACGGGAGGGGACCGCACACTCTGTAAAAACAGGGCACAAGAGGACTTGACTTACTTCAAAGACTTATATTATTGCAACAAAGCAAACAATATTAGGCTAGAGTAATTTTTACATTAGAAATGTGACCACATTCAAAAGTAGCCTTTAATCTTTTAATTGTTTAAGTCAAGAAAATGTGCCTATATGAAAAGCGAATGAGCACGAACGGCTGGACATAATTTAAATGTGAATACAATAACTTAATGTTTGGAGCGGGTTGGGTGCGGGTGCAGGTCTCTAAATTTTAGAAGATAATTACGTGGGGTGGGTGGCGGGTGGATGATTGATGAGTGCACGAGGATTGGATGCCTCGAGTTACATTGTAAGTTAACGTTCCCCCTCCAACCCAGTGGATTAAATTAATTTTTTTTCTCAGTCTACACCTGCTGCTAGAGGCAGCAAAATATCTTTCATTTGATATGTTAAATGCTATATCACAGGCAACTGGACTTGCTTGTGTTTTTTGAAGATGTTTCACCTCTTATCCAAGAGGCTTCTTCAGTTATGACTCATTTCCTTTCATAGTCATAGTTTACAAATATATGTAAGACTTGTCACGGTATGAACATTGGTTACATAAGCTTTAAAACCAGCCACAACTTAACCCTGAGCAAGAGTGACTGTCTGCTATTGGCCAGTCAACAGACCGCAGTGTTTCTAGCTCCACCTTTTAGTACCAGATCTGTGTTAGGTATCCCAACAGAGGAGTGACCAAAACTGGGGACAGTTGGGAATGGTTCCAATGGTACCATCCACAACTTTTCACAGTGGATATGGAAAAAATACACAACAAACTGAACTGAGCCATACTGGACTTCTTGGTGGAAACAGGGCTTATCTGTAAACAGCCTGTAAGGGCATAACTTGAGACAAGGCATCAAAGCAGCAAGGCTGCCAGATGCAACTGATGTAGACAGATCCACTGTGCTGTCAAATAGATTGTTGCAAGAGCTGGATCTTAGTGGAATACGAATCACATTCCACTGTGCTCCCAGTGATGATGAGTTATACATGGTGGAACATGATATTTCAGTTAACACAAATGCATTACACATCAGCTACTGTAATGTACTGCCTAATTATCTTTTTCTCTCTCTCCTTGTCTCTCCTTCCTCATTAGATGTGTAAGTTCCGCAGCCTCCTCTTTACAGGAGAAGGAGAACCTCCATGCTGCATGGTCGACAACTACCGGCCTCCTCAACCTCTGAAGGGCCGTCAAGTCCGTGCTTCCTTCAGATAAACCCTGCTTCGTCTTTATTGCTCCCTTGCCCTCGTTTATCCTTCCTTCCTTACCCAAACCCTTTCACTCCTATTTTTCTCCACATGCAGTCTTTAGATTGCTTATATTAGCCCTATTAACATCAACTTGAAAAGTAGAATGCTATGATGTAGACTACCTGGATATATCTTGAATAATAGAACTTAGAACTTTGACACGCTTAAGACATAGGCTCCATTTACACTTGTCATTTTAAGGGTCTCATAATCAGACAAAATCCAGATGAAAGACACTCTCATTTACATATAGTCACATACTGTAAATGCATCTGTTATTCAAATCCCAAATCTTATTATAATCCTTCTTTGTTTTCTCGGCTACATGCAACTCAGGGTCAGCCCTCTTCCGGTCCAAAAGCAGGTGGTGCACCTGAAGCTGTTTGGTAACTGCCAATTACACCAGAAGAATAACTTCTAGACTTTTTTAGTGCACTGTTTAGTTCATGGATGTTTAAAGAGAACTGGATACAGTGTTACATGCCCTGTGAATTTGTGAATCCTAGGGTAGCGAATGAACGACCTGCCTTACTCTGCCTCTGATTGGCTTACCCTGACATTTTTACACTAACCCTTACCAATCCCACTCCTCTTGTCTAAACCCAACCAATCCGCCCAACGATGGCAACGAGTACTAGCCAATCAAAGGTAGCATAGGACAGGTCATTCCTTCAAAATCCTAGGATTCACAAAATTGCACCTTGTTCATTCCTATTAATGTTGCTCAGTGGCGCATTAAGGCAAAAAAGTAAAAAATTACCCAGATCTTCCATATTGTTGGGCCCACAAAGCAGGTCCTCTGGAGACTTTTGCTAGCCAAGCAGCTAACTTCTAGCCCTCTGCTAACTTAATAGCGATAAAATTAATTTAACGTGTGACTCTTCCAGACCTTAGAAATGTAAGCAGACTGAATAGATCAAATCCCGAGTACCATCACAGGAGTAGTGACGCTCAAAAAAATGTATCCTCTGATTTAGAGATGTTTCTTTCACGATGTAATTTTGGGAACTGCCCATTGGTTCGACAGCCCATTGGTTCGACATCCCATTGTTCCGACCATATTAAACTCATTGTTCCTAAGTCCGTTCCGAAATCATCATGATGCCCTGTGGTTAAGGTCTGGTTAGGTTTAGGCACAAAAACCACTTGGTTAGGGTCAGGAAAAGATCATGGTGTGGGTTAAAATGAAAAAGAAAGTGACAAACACAAGCTGTGAGCCTGCTCCGCCTCAAGCCGGTCGCGGCCCACCATACGCCCGCCACGAGCCGTTCAGCACCACGGACAGTCAGACTAATGGGATGTCGAACCAATGGGGTGTCGAACCAATGACATGGACCCTTAATTTTATGAGAAAAGGTCTTTTTGGGTCCAGTGGCATCACTCATAAGTTGTAGTCACACGGTTTGCCCACAATGTCAAATAGGCTTCAAAGTCCGGTGCTGGTTCTGGGGGCTTGGTTTAGTTACAACACTTAATCTGCTTAGCTAGTGTTAGCTAATAGCTATCCATAAGCCAAACAAGAACATGAATGAATTGTATTTACGAAGAGCAAGCGAGACAAAAATTTTATAGTTATTTTTCACTGCTCTAAGTCACACTACTCCCTCACTCATACAGCTCAATGCTCTCTCATCTCTACAGGTCAATGCTCTGGCTGGAGCTATTTTTTTCCCTGATTGCTTTAATGAGACGGAGAACAACGGCTAATTTCAGTGTTATTTTAGTATAACTTTAGGTGCTGTTATCAAAAGGACAGAGGAGACAGAACATGGATATAATAAGAAAATCAAACAGTGTGTGGCTATTTCAGCAGACTGCTTACTGCTTATCTAGCTAGAATGCATCTCAAACTTGGAGAGGGTGGACGCATGAAATGATTGAATGTAAATGTGGTCATAGATTGTGCATGCATGTGCTCAAAGAATATTACATTGCCTCCACGTTTTTCACTTGGTTAGAGACTGCGCTATTACTGACAAAGGTAGCTTAAGAATTTTAGTCTATCAGTGTACACAGGCCAGGGGACTAGTGATCTACTTACAGTGTCATATATACTAACAATGGGACAAGAATTCTAGCCCCTAATCTACTCATTTTGTTTGTGACATGTTATGCAACCCATTTTCTCTGGCAACTCTATAACTAATAATCTATATTATTGGTGTGTGCCAGTTTTTTCAATAAATATAATAATTAAAATCAACAGTAATATACTTGGCGGCACGGTGGTGTGGTGGCCCTTCTGTGCGGAGTTTGCATGTTCTCCCCGTGTTAGCGTGGGTTCTCTCCGGGCACTCCGGCTTCCTCCCACAGTCCAAAGACATGCAGATTGGGGACCAGGTTAATTGGTAACTCTAAATTGTCCATAGGTGTGAATGTGAGCGTGAATGGTTGTCTGTCTCTATGTGTCAGCCCTGCGATAGTCTGGCGACCTGTCCAGGGTGTACCCTGCCTCTCGCCCGATGTCAGCTGGGATAGGCTCCAGCCCCCCCGCGACTGGAGGATGAAGCGGTTAGAAGATGAATGAATGAATGAATGAATGAGTAATATACTTTTTCTGAGCATTAATGCATTTAAGTAACAAATGAAGACATAGTTCTTAGGCAGCTTTGTTATGTGAGCTATATCCAACAATTATGGGCAAAAGCACACCTAGCTTATTATTAGAAACAATAATCCCTCCATGATTTTTGATATGAATTTGCCTTGTTTGAAAATGAAAGCCTTTATCAACTTCTGGAAGCTTCTTTCTATGCATTTCAGTGTGTTGTGAATTGTGCTGCAGACAGCTACCCAGATTGTTAAAGCTAATGTTTTCATTGATGCCTCATCTAAGTCAGTTTGTGACAAAGTGATCACATGGAGTTTGGGACTATAATTTTCCAGCAGTGACTGTACAGTTGTGCACTGTGGCTGCCACCCATCAATTGACACTTGTATACACGAAGGTCTTTAGACTGGTAAAACTATGGAATACTCCGGTATATTGTGAAAGACATACCAGAGTATTGGCTGATGGTACAGCCTGAGGCCATGTCCACAAAAATGCAAGTAAAAAGATATTTTTTTTGTCTGTGTTGGGCTTCCATCCATTCTCGGTAAACATAGCCCTTTTTTCTTTCTTTCTTTCTTTTTTTTTTGTTTTTCCAACATGTGCATTACTGTGGTTATGGCTCAACGCATTCTATCAGTGGCAGTACAAGTGTAACTCCATGTTGTGTTAAAAAAAGAAAAGAAAACTATTACAACTTAACTACCTATCACCACAGTGCATTAAACATTGCCTTTAAGGCTAAAGTTAGACAGCTGTTAAGTTGAAAATACTTGAAAGAATCAGTTTATGACTATACGTAAATACGTAAATAAAAGCTACAGTATCAACAAAGGTCACAGAATCTTTAATTAAATTGTTTTAGATTGTCAGCAGTGTCTACAGTCACTACTGTTATAGTCATTTAACTAATCTGAGATAGATGGCAGATATTCATAATAGACCAGAGCAATGTTACTTTTTCATTTCAATATTAATATAATAAAACAATCAGTTTTCAGAGTGTGGCTACAGTGAAACAGTAATAACCCTTTAAAGTGTGTCACTTAAAATTGCTGTTACACATTGCAGATGAAAAAATGTTTTTGTGTGTGAATCTGCCATGTCATAATGGAACGGAATTTTATCAATAAAAATGTATAACTTGCCAGATGTCTCACATTGACCTTCTTTCTCACAACTCCTAATGACTTATTAGTATTAATTTGGTATTCAAGTACAGGATATAATACATGATTACTCAAAAGAGCTTGGTATCCACAAATATTGTACTGTGCTATATAGAAATGTTGGCCTGTGTGTTGGTCCAACATTTTGGTCCAAACTGAAATATGTCACCAGTGAATGGATTGCTGTGGAATTTTGTACAGACATTTATGGCCTCCAGAGGAGGAATCCTAATGACTTCAGTTATCTTTTGACTTCCTCTAGCGCCACAATGAGGTTGATACTTGAGGTTTTGCATCCAGGTCTCACTCAGAACTGACGCTTGGTCAGTGACTTCCAGCATCAGACACCAGCAATAAAAGCTGTTCTTTCACAATGGCATGGCTGCGCAAGGGGGAAATACAATGGGACAACAACAAAAGTTAAGGTGGCGGAAGTCCAAGTAAGGTGGGCGGGAGGGGTGGTGGATGGTTCCATCAACCACTGACATTCACCCAGGACACTGGTGTTCACCTTCCGTAAGATTGTACAGCCAAACCCTGTTCTTTTTCCTTAAATCCAACCATGTGGTTTGTTGGCTAAACCCACTTACGTGCATTTCTTGCTTAAGGAAAAAAAAAAGTGGCGTTGTACTGATGTTGTGTCTTTATTTTTGAAAGACACTTTATGCAAACTGTACATTTCCTGTGTATTTTCTGTTTTGAAAACAGAAAATGCATGCAATAGGCTGAAGTTGACATGTTGTCCCAGAATGTCAACAAGCAAAGCTCCCAGGGTACCCCTCACATCTCGACGTGGAATGTCTATGACTAAATGTTGATATGTGACGAGGTTGGAATGAGAATGTATTGGTGTTTTGAGTTACACGTCTCAATAACTGTTTAATGGATTGCCATGTAATTTGGTACAAGTATGGTTCCCACTGGTGATCTTCTAAATTTTCATCTCATGCCATCAGCCAAATGTTAAAACTAAGGTGGCGACCATGTTAAACATTATCTGCTAAATATCAGCACGTTAAGATTGTCATTGTGAATATGTCAGCATGTGATGCTCACATTTTGCTCAGAGCATGGTACAAAAGTAAAACTTTATGCTGGTGGAGTTTCATCACTTTCTGTGAGAGAAATATTCTATTATAAATAAATTGTGCCATGGCCCTTGGAAGGGGGATGAATTGTAGGCCTACTGGCTAGTGATGGCCTTATGTAACAATGTTTGGCTGTTTGCTGGTGTCGCTTCCAACACTCCTTTGTTTGTGTCCTCATCATTACAAACCATTAGCCGGATGCTCTTCGTTGAACGTCGGGCCATTTACCAGTCTCTGACAGTCTTTTTCAGTGTCTCAGCTGCGGTGATGGACGAGAGGGGAGATGATGACTGAGACTGAGAAAAGAGACAAAATCACAAACATAAAAATGTGTGATAAAAAATGACAAAATTTAGTTTTACTTATGTACAGTAATTTTGTATAATATGGCAATACATCAAAAGATGTTTTGTAACAAAGCTCAATGATTCAGAACTGTCTAAGATGGTCATAGAATGTTACATATGTAAGGCTGTATACAACAGCTCTGAAATACAAACAAATTACTTGATTATGATGAGCAACATAGATGCTGAGAAAATAGTGAAACTAACTTAACATTTCAACAACACTTTGGTTAATGTGTGGTTATATTCAGGCACAAAAACCACTTGGCTTTAATTAGGAAAAGATCATGTTTTGGCTTAAAATACCCAAATGAGGAGCGCAATATGAATGAAAAGCAACAATGTCACGGTAAAAAATAACCACTTAAGCCCCAAAACAAATGTTTGGGGGTTGAAAACCAAGTGGAAACACAATGATTTCCCAAAAAACAGCCGGTTTTGCTGTTTGTTGGTCTTGGACAGTGATCTGCATCTTGGCATATGTCTTGCCTATGTGTCACATCATCACCTCCATCTCCTGATGTCGTAATCAGCTCACATATTATACCACTTAAAAAAGGTTGATATGATTAGTATGACACAAGCAATTGTAACATATTTGTGATTTTCAGAATACCAACATGTTCTTCTGGTGGCTGAGCTGGATAAAACTGATGGGCACAGTTACAAAAATTATTAAACTGGAATTATCCTTTAACTGTTGTATTTGGTCCTGTTAATGGTTCATTGTCTCTACAGTGTCTTCTTGTCCTTGTCAGGTCCTGTCTGATAAATCTGGATAGGATATTAATGACAAGACAGATGACCCAGAATTGGCAGCAGTACCAAAAATGGCCATGTCCACTTCAAAGGCAAACTGAAGAGGTTTACTGTGTGTGTGTGACTGTGTGCATGCATGTGTGTGTAGTGTGGCTGTCAGGATATGAAAGGGGCTTTGATGAATTTGAATGGGCTCTATGCTTCACAGACTGGTCCACTGTTTTAGAGTGAGACAATGGCAGACAGAGAGACAAGAGAGATACTGAACTGTCACTGAAGATGGTTTGGAATTTATGAATATGCGGATTGTGTTGTGATTGTAAACATGATTTTTGTTAATCCGCTGTTCCAAAGATTCTGTGCTGCTTTGACAGAGAGATGCATGACTAATCCTCTGTGTTAACTCCAAATATTATGTAATGAAAGGATTCCCTCACCAACTTCCTCTCTCTGGCACTTCATCCACCCCTCCCCCGTCCCATAGTAACATACAATAACACTTTCTCCACGGCTGAGTGACAACAGTAACCATGGAAACTGCATGATCATATCATAAAATATAGAAAAGCAGGGGAGTGGGAACAGCTTTTCATTGCAGCAGTTTGCAGGCTGACCTGTGTGATGTGTTCATCTGTAAACAGAGCTTGTCCTCATGGGGCTGCACCTTGATCATTGTGCTGGGGTTCATGACCCTAGATGTATTTCTCTGTGTAAATTATACTATAAAATATTGGGTGAGCACAGATACACACTAAAGTTAGCTATAGTTAAGCAATATCACACAAGAGGGAGTGATGTTGTACTGTGATATCGTCACGGCTGTGATTCGGTCATAGGCACAAGGCCGCAGGCCTAATCAACAAGGCTGATTAAGAAATGTTGAAAAATGAGGAGAAAATAGATCATTTAAGCATTTTATTTGTCTTCCGCCAACAAAAATAGTTCCCTCAGAACTCCGCTGTCACCGTTGCTATGTAACGCAGACATGGTGCATGAGGCACTTACTCTTTATACATATTTATCTGCACGTTTCCATTAATTGTGCAGCCAGTGAAATAAGTCTCTGGTGACTGCATGGTGGACTGTCGCTTCACAGGCACAGCCGACTCTGCCTTCTGATCTGACAGTATGTTGCTTTTCTCCAAGTCATTGAGCTCCGCTGATGAAACACTGACAAACCTGGATGTGTGCTCAGATGGATTCAGCTTCTCCTCTCCCTCATCTTCCTCTGATGACCATTCATAGTTCAATTCAAAACTTATTTTAGAAAATAAATCCATATTTTTGGCTGTTTGACAGTGGATGAATTAATTAGCCTACAACACAACTGCTGACCTAACTAACACTAAGGGTCAGTTTTGATTTGATTGTTGATTGCAATCAGCTGTGAGGCGGAGTGACACATACACAGTGAAATAACCGTGATGTTGTACTCCAATATCATCACGGTTTTACTGTCTCTCGACCAATCAGATTGCAGGGCCGGAACTAACTGTTGTATAATGGGAAATATGGAATGAGGATCATCCAAAGCTCGGTGGAAGATATGTATAACTCAGTTACTTGTTATATAAAAAAGCAGGCTGACAAGAAAGCTATTATTTGGGAAGAACAAATTATTGGCTGTTGGTCAAAAATTGTGTTCACATTGTTCTACAATTGTGGGTTTGGTGATGTGTTTTTTAAAATGAAAAGCTCAGCATTCATCTGTTGTTTACAACTGTGTTTAGTCAGAGTAAATAGCAGTGTACCGATGAGGATAAACCAAACTGTGTAGATTTAGGATGATATGAATATGGTACTGAGAACTGTGTTTTGTAAAACTGTAAGCAAAGATTGTTATGTGCCCAGCTGTGATCTGGTATTTCACGACTTACTGTTGAAACTTGACTTTGCGTCAGTCTGGAAGAGCAAATAGTTCTTCCAGACTGACACAATGTGCAATGTGCTGTCTGAATGAGAAAATGAGTTCCATTTTGTTTTCTAATGTACTTTGTACTTTGTGTAGTAAATTTAATTGCACTCAAAACTTATGTCAGACTCAAAAGAGGGTCCATAAATATAAAAGAATATATAACATACAAGATAGAAACCACCACAATTCATCATTCAATTAAAAAAACAAAAACAAAACAAAAAAAAGTCATATGCAAGCTATCAAATAATACTATCTGGCTGGCCTATTATGCTCTCTTCTTATCATACTAAAAGGAACACATGCATCCCCCCAGAGCACTTACAGGTTCACATTCAAGACCATTCACACCTGTCCCTGAACAATGCAGTGGGCATTGGATCGTTAAATTCATGGTCTAAAGAGATACTGTTGGTCCACTGATCCCAATTAAGGTGATAAAAACCTTTGGATGATGGCAAATACATTCAGTTTCTTATTTTCATTTTCAAGACCATATCACATTACATACAATAACAGAAGGATGGCACACGGCATGGCCAAAGTACAGCCAATGTTACTCAAACAGAGGAAGAACGTCCTTTAGACAAAACACCCAGTTAACAGATGACTTTAGATGGACGGTTCAAATAATACTTTGGCTAATACCCTTCTCTGGAAGTCATTAAGCTTCATTCTGACATTCAAACTGAATATGAAACTCATGTCCCACACCATCACCATCATCATCATTGTCATCACCATCACAGAGGTTACAGATCCTCTGGTTTCTGTCCAGCCCGTCACATCTTCACTGACTTCAGGACTTCTGGTGTTATTTACTCCAAAGTTACAAACAGCCTTTTTTGTTTTCATGCCACAGATCCTTCTCCAGTTTAAACTCTTGTTTAAATATATATTATATACCACATGATGTCACACTGCTGAGCTCACTTTACCACTTTTGTATTAGCCTCTGTTCATCAGTTAGTTTGAACCAGCTGATGTTGTTACACTTTGGTGAAGCGATTGGCAAAGCAGTTCTTTAGATGTTACTGAATCACTAAAGGAACACATGCATCCCCCCCAGAGCACTTACAGGTTCACATTCAAGACCATTCGCACCTGTCCCTGAACAATGCAACAGGCATCCCCCCCAACAAATCCAGAACATTCAGAACCTGTTTTTCTATCTCCTAATGCTACAAACTGCTGCAAACAAAAAACTACAAAGATACAGGGAGTTTCAAATACCCCATACAATTCATTCATGTGTTTAATTATGGTCTAAGCTAAACCAAGTAAAAAATTAACATAAAAGCTCATTTAGAGCTTCGTTACAATGAATCATCTAATACTTTAAATTTCTACATTTTTTTTTCAGTTTGTGACCATGTGAGAAGTGCAGTGACCTTATGTAATGTGTAAGGAAGCACAGGCTGTTTTGACTACCACACTGACCCAACGTTGTGGAATTACAACATAGACATAACAAGCTATAAATCAAATTTGATGAATGTTTTCCAAAATAACTAAATATGTACATGTTCTAGTCATTGTAATAAACACAAAAAAAAAATATTTAAGGAATTTTACTTACTTTAATCCTGACAAATCAAGTCATGAAAAAAAAAGGCTGTTAGCCGCTGTTAGCGCTGTCAGTGCTGTTTGCGGCGTTGGTCGCTAACAGCTGTTACCTAGTACAAATTAAACTTAGGGGCATTACCAGTCGGTCCCCTATTATAGGGGACCGACTGGTAATGCACAGGTTGTGCTCCATGCAGAATCTCCTGACGCTCACTATGGAACACTGCGTGGCCCCTTCACGCTGCAAAATGTCACTGATTTCTGCAAAATGTCACTGATTTCTGCATGTGTCTTGCCACTCTCAAAAAGTTCACAGATCAGGTCTGCATAAGGCTGTAGTGCAACCATTTCTAGGCTACAACTAGTTGAGAATAGAGCGCTCCTCTGCAGAGTTCAAAAGTTCCTCCTCAGATCTCCAAGCATTCCCTGATTTTATCCAAATATCACAATAACAAAACAATGAAATTAAAAACTTCATTTTCACGTTCTTCTGTTTTGATTTTAAAACAAAAAAACAACAACTACAAAACGTGTGATTTCTGTTGTTCTGTTTTCCCGTTTTTCAGATCTATTTTGACCTCACTCAGACAGTCACCACAGTCTTCACCTTGAATGATGTCAGTCACGTGACTGACCTTAGGAGGCTTGACTCGTAGTCTGTAAGAGTATCCGAGTGACACTGCCTCCTCCTCTTTGCCTTACTCACCTCATCCGAGACCGTGAGTATTCTCGCATTCAGGACCACACTATTCTCAATCCATCACTATGGCGCAGGTGCCTGGTGTCCCTGTGGATTGTGTGTGGGTCGGTAAGTTTAATGCATGTTCATTGTTGATTTCTGCTCATCCTCATAGGTGCCTTTCCAGGTGAGGATTGCTCCTGAGTGAGCTTGGTAGCGGCTAGCAACAGCGCTGGTAAGTTAAGTTTGTTTGTGCCCTGACAACTCGCTGTTTGCAGGGGGAGGGGCGTTTGTTTGGCCTACCTTCGTGCGTTCACGCACAGTGAGTGGAAGCCATATAGCCTCATTTTCTTCAACTGAGGTCTCTTTTTGTTGGTATTTGGTTATTGGAGTGAACACTATTGTTCAGATTATTACAAGTAAGTGAATAAGTGAACTAATTTGAGTTATATTATTCTCATACACCGGTCGGTGTTATTTTGCTTTGTTTGTTCACAATACTATTAAATGCATTGATGAACTGATTTGAGTTGTATTATTCTCATACACCCGACGGTGGTATTTTGATTTGTTTGTTTGTTTGTTTGTTTAATTGGTCCCCTGCTCGCAGTGGGTACACAAGTGTGACACAAGCCTCCGCTGTTTGCAGCGGCTGTGTTTGGGAATGGCCTCCCAGTGGTGTAGATATTGCCGGGTGGCCATGGATCCCCGTGATGGCCATAGAGAGCGCCTCCACTGTTTGGGAGTGGCACATCTGGTGGAGGACAGTGAGATTCCATGCCCTGCAGCTGCAGAGCTCTCTCTGGAGGAGCGTAGGCGCAAGGCAAGGCTGGTGGAGGAGACAACGCAAAATAAGATGGCGGCTCACCCTCCTCCAAGTAAACCAAAAGAAGGCAGACATGCCTCTAAGTGGAGCAAGAGTCTCAAGCGGGACCACAGTCCCGATCACGATCACTCGGGGAAGTCTGCACATAAGAGGCAGCTTAGCCCTGAAAAGCGGGGACAGCAGGAGGACACACAAATTCAAATCCTGGCTGCAATTCAGAGCCTATCGGATCAGCTGACTAGGATCGCAGCTCAACGTCCAGTCGCTGGCTCATCCTCAGGGGTTCAGGAGCCCCTGAGGAGCCACCACATCAGTCAGAGAGGCAAGGTTCACCTGATGTCCTCTCACTGTATGCTCACAGTTCCTTTGGGGGGAGCGCCGGACTGTCTGGAAATGCTGAGGAGGATCTGGGAAGTATGCCGGACAATGAGACCCCAGCTCAGGATGAGCAGAGGCTCCGAGTTCAGTAGAGGGAGTGTGGGCAGGTATTTCTCAGCCCCAGCCCTCAGTGACTGTTCCAGCGGCGGCAGACTATCTACAGATTCTTAGAAAAGCATGGAACAACCCGGCAGCTGCGCCACAATTTAACGCAGGGTCTTGCAGGCTGACAAGACCCCAGTACGCCTCTGAGACCGGCCTGGTGGACATGCCGCCTGTGGAAAGGGAGATGGCGGCCCTGACGTCGCTCAGCCCAGAGCGAGTAACTGCCAACCCTCATTGCCCAGTTAAGGAGTGTCACAAGACAGTCTTGTGTGCCATACATATAATGCAGCCACAAGAGCAGCACGCTCAGGTAATGCATTGGCTATTCTGCTGTCTGTCAGCCAAGTGGATCAGGACACTATGAGCCTGATTGAGGGGGCTCTGGTTACTCATGCCCAACTCACGAGAGATATAGGGGTAGCCATGTCATCTGTTCAAGGTCCTCCCCTTCGGCCTGTCACTTTCCCCCAGAGTGTTTACCAGGGTGGTGGCAGCCGCGTTGTCTCCGTTGCAGATAGCTGGTCTGAAAATCTTGCCCTATCTGGACGACTGGCTAGTCTGTGCTCCAAGTCGCAGTCAGGTGCTCCAGGACACAAGGAGGGTCATGGACCATGTGCAAGACTTGGGCCTCAAGGTAAATTTGGGGAAAAGCAATCTCGAACCAACACAGCATGCAGTGTTTGTGGGGTTATGTTTCAACTCTCTCACTGTGTCGGCCTCCCTCACTCCTCTGAGGGTTGCAAAGCTGGTAGCCCTGGCAGAGCAGTTTCAGCTTGGCAGGCAGATGGAGGTAGCTCAGATTCAGAGACTGCTAGGGATGATCTCAGCAGCAGTGTCAGTGGTTCCCTTGGGCCTGCTCAGAGCTCGGCCTTTGCAGAGGTGGCTAAATGCTTTCCGTCTTCATCCAAAACGGGACAGACGGGTAAAGCTCAGGATAACACGGCGGTTTATACAAGCCCTCCGCCCTTGGAGGGACAAATCCCTCTTGACTGGTGGGGGTTCCAATGGGGGATGTTCCGTCGCGGCGAGCGGTGGTGTCCACAGATGATCTCCCTGACAGGCTGGGGTGCAGTCTGGGAAGGCAGGACAGTGAGGGGTGTGTGGAGTCCCCAACAGAGGGGCCAATACATCAACCTGTTGGAATTGAGGGCAGTCCACCTGGCGTTGATGGGACTTCTCCCCTTTATCAGGGGCAAGCATGTCTTGGTGAAGTCAGACAACTCTTCCACTGTCTACCACATCAATCATCAAGGGGGCACCAGGTCTCTCTGTCTACAGGCGACCAGGGAACTTTTGCTGTGAGCATTTCCCCGTCTAGCATCCCTCAGGGCCATTTTCATCCCAGGGGTTCACAATCAGGCAGCCAATCTCGGGACCCCGAGATTGGCTGGGCAACTGGAGGTTGCACCCAGAGGTAATGGCATGGCTCTGGTCCCGATTCAGCAGGGCGCAGATCGATCTCTGTGTCGGTGAGGACGACACACTGCGAGGAGTGGTTCTCTCTGGAGCCTCAAGGAGCTTCCCTGGGAATAGATGCGCTGCCGCAAGAGTAGCAGACAGGCTTGTTGTACGCTTTTCCCCTGTTACCTCTGATTCCCCATGTTGTCCACAGGGTGGCGACAGGACATTACAGGGTTCTACTGACTGCTGTCGCAAGTGGACGGTCAGATCTGGCACCCCAGACCAGCAACTCTGCAGTTGTGGGCGTGGCCGATCTGCAGCCCCAGCCTGAGGAGTTAGATGAGGCAGTTATACAGACAATACGTAGTGCTAGAGCTTTTTCCACTTGGGCTAGCTACAGTCAGAAATGGACGGTGTTCTCTGACTGGTGTTACAGGCAGCAGGTAGACCCGGCCACTTGTTCTGTTCACCTGGTGTTGCACTTCCTGCAGTCTCTTTTGGATTCAGGAAAGGCGTCTAGTACGACGTGTGTTTATGTGTGTGTATTCAGTTGCAATTTCTTGCTTTCATGAGCCAGTGGGAGGAGTCTAAGTGGGGAGACACCCCTTGGTCTCTGAGTTTGTTAAGGGCACGTATCTGACCTGTCATGTCCCATGTATGGCACTGTATGTTCATCAACTTTTCATCAACACACCATGGCTGCTGACACCTGTTCTGAGACAGGATCATCAGATGAGAAGAGAAGGGCACCACACTGTAAGAAAGTTGTATGAAATTATCTTCTGTGATGAATACTGCTTCTTTTATGCCACTCATTCCTGTAGGCTTCAGTATTTACTGACATACCCCCAGTCAACTGCTTGAAACCAGGGTGCAATGGATATGTAACTACAGATGATCTTAGCAACAATATGGCTCATACCAAAAAATTAACCCCTCCACCTCCTTATAACAAAGTCAGCTCACATAGTACGTCACTTTGAAAATGTTGACATGATATGTATGAATACAAATGTAAAGTACCTGTGGTTTGCAGAAATGTACAATGCCAATATTTTCTTCTGGTGATTGGACTGATCAAGGATTACGCTAAGCGGAAAAAACGGATCCTTTGGGGAAGATTGATATGTTCTGCAAGCAGCAATCTGCCCTATAGGTACACTGTTCATAGACACTATAGCCCATTTCCCACTGCACAAAACATCCACTAACATCTGTTAACATCTGGCTTTTTAATGCAGTGGGAAAGGTTTTAATTGGCACTCACACCTGGGTCCATTGACTCAGTAATCACGGGTATTTATCACCTCTAACTTCGATTGGCATTGATGGAAACACAACACCCAGGTGAACACGCTAATTTTAGCTCCTATGACACATCATCTCAAAACACCGTCCATCTTCACCCAAGCAGCGCTTAAAAATTGATCTAAATTAGTCTGCACTGAGTTTGAAAGAGAGACTGAGTCAGTAAGAGATAAAAATAAGTAACCACTGTAAATTTTCTTTCCTCCGTGCTGCTGTCTTATAGTGCTTTCTACTGTTTACCTGTTCTCCAGCCTATATGTGACATTGAATACGAAAGGAGTCGACAGCCTATTTTTAGCGGATTTATCTATATTTTGAAAACCAACGTACGTAAGCTAATTTTGGTGGAAGCAGAGTATATTTTTGTGTACAAAAGGAAAGGTTTCCTTTCTTTAGAATCATTTGGATTTATCCTCAGGAGATAATAAATATTCACAACAAAGTCCATGGAAATCTTGCCATTACATTTTTATGGTAGCCTACCTTGTCATAGAGAAGTATCATGTTGCCCAAATGGAAATTTTGTCTTGATGGATACATTAAAGGAAATGGGGCTAGTAGTTATATATTTATTTTTTGATCAAAGGGTTGTGCCTGTGTCTATTGCCTGTGTGGCTACAGAAAACATTATCTTCTAACATCAGAAAAGCAGCAGGAACATTTATATGTGAACACATATGTGAAATATACTGATATTCTGTCTGTGTTTGCTGTTTTATGGCATTTTGTATTCATATCTCATGAAGACACAATCAGAAAAGCTGTCCTAAAATGAACAGGATCAGGTAGGGAGCAGTGCAATATAGTCACACTATAGTGTTAGTCCTTAAAGTGATAAATCAAAAAAAAAAAAAAAAAAAGAATAAAAAATAAATAAATAATCCAAATAATGACCTATTGTCTTACTCCCAGTTCCACAGAGATATAAACCTGACAGCTCAGCTGAGTTGGTAAAGGTGTCATGCTGTTTGCTGTGTTTACTGCATGTTTATCATCACAGCTTAGGTCCTGTTAACTCTCAAAGCCATACAGAATTCCTGTGGGAACCACATAAAGAGGTCTGGAACTATATTACACTTATCAATGCCTCACCAATTAAGATCAAATTCATTTTATCACCAGAGACTTTTAGAAACTATTACAAGAAAGAATACATCACTGATGTTGATCACTGAAACTATTCTTTAACATAGTGGACAGCTATTTGGTTTGGTTTCTGTCTTGGCTCACACACATAACCAAAGGTCAGACTGAAGGTATAATGTTTTTCCTTCTGAATATGTTTACAGTGCCAACATTGACACTTAGAT
Organism: Epinephelus fuscoguttatus; assembly: GCF_011397635.1. Taxonomy (NCBI): domain Eukaryota; kingdom Metazoa; phylum Chordata; class Actinopteri; order Perciformes; family Serranidae; genus Epinephelus; species Epinephelus fuscoguttatus. The sequence goes on along the minus strand of NC_064766.1, from coordinate 3,800,269 downwards.
AATACAACAAACACAAGCACAAACAGACATAACAAGACCTCTAGACTGTACTGTAAATCTTGCACATTAGATACAGAGGCCCTGAAAAGGAAGGTGGAAATATTGTTAAGTAGTTTTGATATCTATTATCTTGCCTGGACAACATTACTAATGGAAAAAAAATTCTGGGGCAAACCAAAGTTTGTGGTTAACATGTGGTTAGGTTTAGGCACAAAATGTGGTTACAGTTAGGAAAAAATCATGTTTTAGCTTAAAATGACTGCTTTTTGTGCCACAATCCCCCGTGTGAAAACAGTGACAGGTCAATGCACCCATATTTGTTGGCTAAAAAGCAGCAGTGATTCATTAAAACACAATTACTTTCATTATTTGTTGGCCCTCTATCCCCCAATGACAAAGTCAGCTCATCAGCTTTAGAAGAGTTGGTATGAAATGTATGAAATATGGAAATGTAAAATTTCCATGGTTTGCAGAAACCTACAATGCCTATATTTTCCTCTGGCGACGGGGCTCTCCAAAATTAAGGATGTAGAATAGGAGCCAGAGCCTTCAGCTATCAGGCTACTCTTCTGTGGGAACATCTTCCTAAGAGTAGATTGTGGACTTTTCTCTTTGATAAAGCTTATAGTTAGGGCTGGCTCAGGCTTGCCTTGGATCAGCCCTGAGTTATATACCTAGTCTGCCGAGGGGCCTCCTATGATACACTGAGCCCTTTCTCTCCTCTCTCTCTCTCCCTCTCTCTCTTGCTTTCAGATTCTGAAAAGTTGGTTTTTCATCTGCTAACATTCATGTCCTATTGCAGCAGGTCACTATCTCGGCTTCTTCTCTAAAGTCTTTGTGCTCCAGTGTCTCACAGGTTCCCTCAAATCACAACTGCCCCTGGATTGTGTGGTTGTGCTGCTGCCGTGGTCCTGCCTGATGCCTCCTACTACTTCTGTTATTATTCATCATGCTTCTACTATTATTATACACCTATGATTATTACTGTCACATACATATACAAACATATATTAAAATATACTCATAATATATATCAAAATACTATTATTACAATATTATTTCTTAAATAAATGTTATTGTAGCTATTGTCAGTACTGTTTCCCATGAATCTCTGTCTCATATCCTCTCTCTGTCTCTCCCTCTCTTGTCATATGGATTATTGCTCTTCCTGAGGTTTCTACCGTTTTTTCCCTGTTAAAGAGTTTTTGGGGAGTTTTTCCTTATCAGCTGTGAGGGTCCTAAGGACAGAGGGATGTCGTGCACTGTAAAGTCCTCTGAGGCAAATTGTGGTTCTTTTTTTTTCTTTTTTTTTTAAAGAATATGTTAATTGCATTTTTTACATAAAACAGAACAGAACAGCTAGGGTAGTAGTTGAAAATAAGAGAGTAAAATAAGAGCAATGAAAAAGAAATTAGTTGGAAAAAAAAAATTAAATAAAAAATGCGCCCCACCCCCCCAACGGCCCAGCCTGTGTTGTGTTCAGATGTTGTCCCGTAAATAACAAATTCCAGCACTTGAATAGGCCATAGCAGAGATGTTAACTGAGCACAACCCTCTATTGTACAAATGGATCTCCAGGCCTTCACGGTACATAAGGTTATAGAATTAGTAAAGAGGTCCTTGGAGCGACGGTAGCATAGTGGATAGTGCTGGCGCCCCATATATAAAGGCGATTCTTTGATACCACAGCGGTCGCAGGTTCGACTCTGGCTTGCTACCCTATCTGCATGTCATTCCCCATATACCCTGTCTCTGTTCATTAAAAGCAAAAAGCCCTGAAAAATTAAATTAATAAAAAAAAGTAAAGAGGTCCTTGACAGACTTAAAGTTGTTGAGAAACAACAGATTCCACAAAGGGCATCTGGACTGAGAGGACTCAAAATCAAGCCAGATTGAGGCTGGGTCATATTTGAGCCAATCTGCTAACACACAAAGATGTACTGCCAACTGATAAAGTGTCACATTAGGTAAATCTAAGCCCCCATCAGAGCTGACTATTTGGAGTTTCGACATTTTAAGTCGGGGCTTGCTTTTTGGTCTAGGCAGGATGTTCATTTTGATAAGAGCAATCCTGCCCAGCCAGGATAAGGGGGGAGAGGGGGGAAATTGTTCTTATACATCTGATCATAAGTAGGTGTTATGTACACACCCAAGTAGTTTTGTGCTCTCTCTCATAAAAGCATTCTGCCTTATTGCTTGAGCCAGTGGTTCAATAGCAATATCAAAGAGTAATGGGCTGAGAGGGTCACCCTGTCTGTTCCTGCAGTGAAGGGGAAAATTATGAGACTTCAGACCACTTGTCAGAACTGCCGCTGTTGGATTGTGGTAAACCCTGACCCAGCTGACAAATTTGTCTCTCAGGCCAAATTCTTTCAACACATAAAACAATTAAGACCACTGAACCCAGTCAAATGCCTTCTCAGCATCCAGAGAAACCACAAGGGCAGGGTCTGTGAAGTCCTGGCAAAACTGAATAATATTAAGAAGCCCTCTCACATTATCGCAGGAGTTCTGGCCCTAATAAAGCCAGTCTGGTCCTCCTCAATGATGTGAGGTTGTACTTTTTTCAAGACGCATGGCTGGTATTCTGGAGAGCAGTTTTTGGTCAGCATTGAGAAGGGCTATTGGCCTGTGAGAGATGCACTTGTCCGGCCATTTTTCCCTTCTTGAGGATAAGAGAGATATTATCCCATTATCCCATTAGGATCCCATTTTCAAATGAATGGTTGAACATATCCAGCATGGGGTCGAAGAGAATATTGCAGAACTCTTTATAAAACTCACATCCAAATCCATCTGGCCCTGGAGCCTTTCCAGATGGCATAGATTTCAAAGCCATTAATGCTTCATCATGCTTCTTCAGAAAAATAAATGCATTAGTGCTGAAGCATTGTCAGGCTGTTCTGACTTATACAAATTAGAATAAAACAATGCAAACCCTTTAGTAATAGAATTGGTATCAAATAATCTAACACCATTAGAGTCTGCAATTGAGACAATGAGTTGAAAGTCTATACCCTCTTTTAACAAGTTTGGCAAGATATCTACCAGGTTTATCCTCATGCTCATACAGCCTCTGTCTGGCAACTTTAAGGGAGTACTCAGAATTCTGAATTAGTAGAGTATTTAGTACAGCACATGTGGCCATCAATTTCTTGAGTGAATCTGAGCTTGGACTTGATATATAGTGTTTATCCAAGTCAGCTAATCTAGATTCGAGAAGCTTATGTTGTTCATTCTTCTGACATCTTTTAGATGTTACAAAGGTCATTATCAAACCCCTGGAGAAAGCTTTACATGTCTCCCAAAGGAGAAAGGGATTGCCACTAGATAGCAAATGAATTGAATAAAATATCTTGAATTCTGGGGCAAAATAAGAAATAAAATGATTGTCTTTGAGAAGAGATGGCTGAAGTCTCCAGCACCTTGATTTATTTGTATACAAAGCCCTGAATGGAGTGGCCCCCTCCTACATGACAAAACTTTTAACCCCTTACTCCACCTCCAGACCCCTCAGGTTGGCTGACCTAGGGCTTTTAACTGTTTCATGCACTAATTTTAAACTCAGGGGTGACCGTGCCTTTGCAGTCGCAGCCCCCAGACTCTGGAACAGTATTCCCCCCTCTGTCAGACTTGCCCCCTTCATTGACTCTCTTGTTCCTTTTTACAAAAGCTTTTGATTCCTCCTGATGTTGCCTTTGTGTTTATTTGTGCCTTGATCTATGTTGATTGCTGTTTTTGTTCTGTTTATTATTTTACTTCTCTTGTATCTCTTTTATTCATTTTTTAACTGTACAGCACTTTGGTCAGCTTGGGTTGTTTTTAAATGTGCTTTATAAATAAATTTGACTTGACTTGACTTCTTCTCTCCTCAGAGAGAGAATAGACCATGTATAGGGGGGCATGGTCAGATAAAATAATGCTGCCTATGGTACATGGTAAAACCAAAAATATTTTAGATGAGGGAATAAAAAAGTAATCAATTCTAGAGCAACTTTTATAAGGGGCAGAAAAAGGTAAACAGTAATCAGTGGGATGAATACCCAGTGTCAGGTTGAGCAAATAATTAGAGCCGAGTGGCACGGAGCTCTAAACAAAACGGTGCAGACACCTCGTCCCCATCAATTGACCCCTGCACATTGTGATTTGTGATATTGGGCTTTACAAATAAAACTGAAATTAAAATTGAACTGACATGAAAAGAGTGAAAATATGGATCTATATTTTCCATTTATATATACAATATCTGATGGCTGATGAAATGAGTGCTTAAAATATTACTAATAGATTGATTATGAACTCCAAAATCAAACAGATGTTTGCAAAACAAGAACAGTATGCATTAACTGCTATTTTTTTTTACAGTAATTATCATTATTTGATTATATATTGAAGTTGAATGAGGCTTGGGAGTCTTGGGAACATGTTGGTTTATTGTATGAGGTAATCCAGGCAAATGTCTTAAATCTACAGCAGCTCTAAATGCAGCTTATTGTCTGGGTTTGGCTCCATCTAGTGTTCTGATGGCACACTGACATGACATGACAGGAGGCCTCAGTCCTGCTGAGTGGCTTCAATAATCCAAATGAGCTGATGGCGCACATGCTTGACTGATCAGCAGCTACTTAAGCTCAGCTGTGTCTGCTGCTCGCATTTAATCACTTTGTGTGTTGCTCTGTTTTTCCTATATCCAAGTTCTCAACAAGGTAAAGTGACTCTACTTTGTTTTCATCACAACATACAACACAGAAAATTCATATGAAAGATTTAGAAGCATGAGTTTTGGGTGGCAGCAAATGCCTTATGAGCTTTTTAAAGGCAATTGTTAAAATATTTTCCCTCTTTAATAATTCAGATCAGAATTTTTTTGTTGAATTTTGTCTCACGCTTTGTTCCTCGTATTGGGTTTTAATTTTATTTGGTTTACTGTTATAATACACCACAAATCACCACCACATATACGTGATTTTAAACTGTGTCATGGGTAGAGTGTGAACATTTCACCTGCTTCCTACAGCAAAATCAGTTGACTTGTTACTTGTAATGAACAAAACTGAAATGTAATATTTAACAATCTAAATCAGTTTCATGTATAGATAGGTCACAAGCCACTACAACATAATAAGAAACACAACTTTCATAGTGAGGACTTTTTGACTTGTCATAGCAGGTAAATCACAGGGATAGGGCTCTTTTTGTTGAAGTTTGCTTCTGGGAAAATTATCTCAATACTAGAACCCTTGAAGTGAAAATGTCAAATGCAGATATAATCGATTTTCCTGCCACCACCTGTCTGCAGTGAGAAGGTCTGCATGAGTGGTTGTTAGCTGCAAATGTCTCATCTTCACTACAGTGGGTTTTTTCCCTCTCAAGTTACAAGTAACTGATAACATACTCAAAAATACATATTTTTCCTCTTACCTGTAGTGCTATTTATCAGTCTAGATACTTTTGGTGTGAGCTGGCGAGTGTTAGAGATATTGGTAGTAGAAATGGCTGCCTTCTCTCCAGTATAATAACAGTTCAAACCAGGGATATTTTGTGGCTTCTGGGGTAGCGTGTAGGGTGCACCTATGCTTTATGTTCTTAAACCAGACACTGGCGATTTGATTTGTTGAGTTGCAGCTGGGTTGAGTTGAACTCAGACCAGCCAGTTCACACCATTGCAACTTTTCTCTGCAATGTTCTAAAATGGTTTTGTCTCTTTCTGAATTGTTGGTCTGAACTGGGCTTAATGGAATTAGATACTCGGCTTGTGGTGCTCTAAGCAACAAAAAAATACATCTGAAAAACTCAGCAGCAATGTCTCTTTCAGGACTATTGTCTTTCTACCAAACTACACCTGCAAACAGAATCACTGCGCAGAAGGAAGCGTGCATCTGCTCATGAATGAGAAGCTTGTGCTTATGACAGCGTGACATGTAAACGTTACTGGTGTTTCCTCAGCTGAGCTGTAGCATTAGCTAGCTCAGTGGTGCTAGGTGAGCTAGCAGTAGATGCACCACAATGATACGTTTGGAGAGTGTAGTTTGGTAATAAAGAAAATGGTATCTACATGAAGCCGCTCACAATAAGGTCTGTGGATTATCTAACCAAGTCATGATTTCTGGAAAGAGACGTTGTTGAGTTTTTCAAATGTATTTGCCAATGTATTTTGGCACTTGAGCCCTACAAGCTGAGTGCCGTCTAGTTCCATTATATTGGAGAGAAGGCAGACATCTCTATGGCTGGTATCTCCAACACTCAGCAACTCAGACTAAAAACTATCTGGATTGATAAATAACGCTACAGGTAAGAGGGAATCCAGATACTCACTATCACCAAATGTGACTAAATGATTGCTAAAAATAGTTCCAAAAACTCTATTTTACTAAAATCAGATGTCTAACAGTCCTTCTTCTTAACGCTGCTGTAGGTTGATTATGGCAGCTGTTAACAGACCTCCACCAGCTCATCCAGGACCAACTGGAGGAAACCTACACACTCACATTCACAGTGGTGTACCAGCCTCTGAGCAGCAAGATCCAGGAGTGCACAGTGCCAGCCACGACCCAGCACCTTCATCCCACACTCATCCACACATCTCTGCCCGGCCTGTCGTCTATGTCCATGCTCCACCTCCACCCCCTTTCCTCCATTACCAGTGGTCCATGCCCTTCCCCTATAACCCCTTTGCTGGATTTCCAGGCATGGGTGAGTCCAACACGTTATCATCCCAAGTTGTCACATATCGCCGGTTTGGAAGTGGACTTTGATGTCTACATATTATGCGCTAGGTATTCTCCTGCATTTGCTGTTGATGTTCTGGGACACTGCAACCAATGCTGAGAATCAACCAAAGCATGTGATTCAGTTTAGGCAAAAAAGCATGTGGTTAGGTTTAAAAAAACAAACAATCATGGCTCGTCATTCATACATGAAGTGAACACCAGGGCTCCAGGTGAAAGTCTGGGATTTTTGCACCCATCCGCTGCCCATCCAACCCACTCTGTAGGGACTCTCCAGCTACTCATATTACATTGTTACCGTTAGCGTTTCAAACTGACGCCATCCTGTGGCGTATCATACCATTGCAACAGGTGCCATCTGCCTGCGTTATGAACTGATGCCACATGTCCTGGTATCATACTGCCACAACAGGTGCCGTCTAGCCGACTAGCAACTTATCATACCATCGTGAAAGGTGGCTTTCGGTGTATATGTCTAACACTGAAATCACTGACAAAGCAGCATTACCTGATGACTTCATAATGACAATGGGCTGGTGGGTCTTATGGGGTTTTTGTTGTTTGTTTTAAATTATGGTGAAAAAAAATTCAAATTCAGGTATTATACATTCCATTGATTCCCCTTTTTCTTTTACCGTATTTGAGGTGAAAGATAAAAGGACTCTTACTACTGGGTACAGTTTGTTTTTTAATACAAGAGTTGGCCACAATAACACGAACACCTGTACTAACCTTTTGTCCTCCAAAACAATAGTCCTGAAACATGCAAAGTATGAAACTTTTCTAAACTTGGTCTACAAAAGACATAAACTCAGGTACTGTTATTGTGAGATAGTACTTAACTGTACTTGAAGCATCATTGACCAATACTTTTTTTCTACCTCTCAGGCTATGGTATGGTCATGCCCCCATTCCCTCCTCCATACATGGATGCTCCAGCCTACATTCTGCCCCACCCTCACATTCAACCAGTCGACTACAGACGTTTGCTCCATCCCCCGGTCCATGGTCCCAGTGCACTCTACCAGAATCCAAATCAGACCCGCAGAACTCGCCTGCCTCACACTGTCCCTGTTAGAGAAACTGTGAACTCTGAGGTCCAAACTGAACCCACACAGAGAGGCAGAGGTGGTTACAGTGAGGGAAGCCCACTTGTCAGCTCAGAATCTGGGCATGGAACCGCTTCAAGCTCTCCAACCTCCTCAAGCTCCAGCTCCCAAAAACAATGCCCTGCCCAGGCAGAGAATAACACATCACCCAGCAGTAAAACAAAAGACATCCAGGTTAAAAGGAGTAGCACAAGTAGCACAGTCAAACATGTCCTACATCCTTCAGGAACAAATACTGTCCAGTCATGTATCAGAGAAACTCTGGAGAGAGAATACAGGAGAACACAGAGGAGCTGTAAAGACAGTGTTGGTCGGGAGAATGCCGCTCCTTGCAGAACCAGTCACTGCAATGTGTGGTCAGTGAGTTCTCAAGATAGTATGGTTCCTGTATGTAGCTCTTCCCAAAAAGAGGATGAGGTTATGAAAGAGAGACGCATCTCTGTTCCTGACATTCTAATGAGTTGGAGAGGTAGCACGCCACAGGAGACGATGCTGAAGGTGGCAGACAAGCTGCCTCAGAGTGACCACCAGCTGCAGTCTTATGAAACTGAAGTAGAATGTGAGAAGTCTGTTTGCCGGAGTCCAACCAAAAATGGTCCAGTGGTGGCTGGAGGTGTTAATGCTAATGATGATACTGAGGTTAATTTAAGCCCTAAAGAGAGTCTGTCCCTATTCAAGGTCCTCAAACTGAGAGAAGCTCATGAAGAGCCAGAGGCAGAATCCAGGAGAGAAAAAGAGCCTGTGGCATTGGTTGGCTCTGTGAGGCGCTGTCTGCCCTACAGAGATGAACCCCAAGATTCACCAAACAAATCCCAGAAGCTTCCTGATAATGAGCAAGAAGATGACAGTGAGACAAATCCACATCAAGACACATCAGAGATCATTCCCTATCAAATGTATGTAAATAACTTTCAGCTGAAGAGAAAAATGAATGAGTCTGTTTGGTCTGTGGAATCTCTGGCTCCCTTTATCCCCACTAAGGAGTGGCTGCTGCAGAACAGCATTTTTGAGCCTAAGGTCATTGTTGAGATGACGGAGGAGGATGAAAATGGTAGACCGTCAGCCAAAAATGACAACCTAATTGTCAAATCTGGTAAAGACAGGAGGCAGACTCGCAGATGTTCCTCCTCTGACTCTGTCCCGATGTCAGACAGCTGGCTTCTTTTCAGTACCCCTGCTGAGAAGCTCGGTCCATCAGAGAAGCCAGAAATGGAGAGTGAAATTGACGCCTCTGAAATGAGGACACCAAAGCAAGGCCAGAGTATGGCTCCTTCAGAAAAGGATCCCTCGATATCCCTGACTCACCTGCAGAGTAAATTAATTTTGTCTACCCCCACTGAAAAAGATGTGGACAAAGATAGGTCTTCTGAACCTGAGGCTAATCAAAGCCCAAACCAGAAATCTTTCATTGTAAATGAGCAGCAGGAGAAAAGCAGCTCTCCCCAGCAGGAAGAAACTCTCCTCTTGAACTCTGCGGCAGGGGAGAACATGTCACCTACTGGCCAAAACAGAGTGGATGTGGAGGTAGAGGAGGAAGCATGTAGGAATGAAGTAGTCAGTCAGATGACGGAGCAACTGTGTGTCCTGATGGCTGACCAGAAGATGGATGAAGTGTCTCCATCGAAGGGAAAATTAGTGGATTGTGGTGTCCAGTGTAGTGAATTACAAGAGAAGTGTTCATGTGAGGAGATGAAGAGCAGCATGGGACCAAATAGAGGGCATCATTTGAAGTATTCAGGTGATCTTTTTCTTCATTTAACAGCGAACATGTGTCCCTTTGACTCTTGTTAAAATGTGTGTCGTACTTTACTGGTTATTTTTCACAGATATGAAGAAAGCAAACAACGGCCAGGCTGAAGGATTCTGTATGAAGGGAAATGGGCAGAGAAACCAGAAGAGGAATGGTCACTGGAGGAACAGGGGTCAAGGTAGAGCATGTAGTTGAATGGATGTAGCCAATAGAGTGCCCAAGAAATGAGTCATAAAACCCGGAAATGAGTTTGCACTTTTGCACTTGAGCTCGGTGATTTAAGGACATAATAGCCTGAGCTATTAATTGAAGTTCTATGGTAAAATACGTTAATAACTACCTCACCCATTAACTTATAGTTTCTACATATCTTTAAAAAAGCAGTTGCTAACAAGTGGCTAAATGAGACTACAGAGTGTCATCACGCCAAACAACTTTACAGTCTTGTTATGGTGCTTGCATTGCTAACATTAGCTTTTTACTTCTAGTGATTGCATTTAGTCTTCAGAAATCATAAAACTTGTGTTCATTTGTGAGGAAAATTCTACTGAACACCTCCATAAATGTTTGTTTGCCACTGAGCTTATTTTCTGCAATAATCCAAAATCCAATAGAAAAATTCCATAGGCTTTTGAAAAGGAAACCAGGGGGACGCTTAGCTCTGCCTCAGCCGATAGAAAAACATCCTCCCCAGGGCACTTTATACAGCACAGTATCATCAGGTCAGAATTTCGAGAGGAAAAAAAAAATCAGTGTAATTCTAAATGCTCGCCATTTTAGGAAATCCCCCTTTCCATCCTAGAATGTGGTGTGACATAAATCACCTTAGAAAACAGAATAACATTGAAAATGAAGCTAAAATACATTAGATATATCATGGTTTAATAATCCTTCCCATGAAAAAGTAAGAAGGCTTAAAAAATTGATGAGTGTGCTTATAAAGTATTCTTAAAAATTGGACATTCTGTTACAAAGCCAGAAAATCTGCCACCTAAAACATAATTTTCATATTTCATAATGAACTTCAGGACTCTGTGGTTTGATGGTGACTAAACATCTGATTTTGATTCAAATGTTACTGAATTCTGATTATGTCTTTTGTGGCACTATTTGGTGCAACGATGACTCATTAAATCACAACCAGCTTTGAAGATTGTTGGTCTTGAACAGTGGTCTACACATGGGCGATACACCTGCTAAGCTGCAGTCCACTGTTTGAGACCAACAAACGACAAAAGCGGTTGTGATTTAATCAGTCCTCGCTGTGTCTCCAGCAGAGATAGTGCCACGAAAAAACTGAAATTTTAAGTCAAAACTTGATTACTAACCATAACCAAGTGTTTTTTATTGCCTAAACCTAACCACACCTACATCACAGCATTATTAAAATACGAAGTGTCAGCGTATTTATTAAATGATATGCAAGTGCAACTTATCTGTGTTTTGCAGAAATATACGCTGACAACAATTTTTCTAGGAATAAACCAGTAAGAAGAGCATAGACACATTTAGTCTTTGATAAAAACAATGTAATCACGCAGGACACCATGCTAAATGAGAACTAACTTTCAGGGACTTAATAGGATATTCTCTCTGTTTACAGAAAAGCACAGCAACCAGCAGGATATCTACAATGGATACTGTGGCAAACCTGGGAAATCACAAGGTATGAGCTGCAGCTTCATCCCTGCTTGTGTCAGGGTGAGTGACGGTAATCATGGATTGAATGGATGAACAAATTTGACAACAGGACACATCAGGACTGGTTTAATTCTACAAGTAGCTGCACATTGCACATTTGCAGTCTGGACTTTCGGCCGTATCCCAATATTTCCCAACAGAAAGCACAAATTTAGCCTCTATGAGCAGTTTACTTGACTTGGTGTGAGTCACCTGTATAATTTTTTTTAACAGAGGCTCATGTTACTGTCTTTTAAAACAAACAAAAAAAAATCTTAATCAGATGACTTCATACACTACTATGCATTTCATTGCATTGGATAAAGGTTTCTACTGTCCACTCTCTGACCTTCATAATGCATAACTGACTGAAGCCAAGATTGTTGTGTCTTCCAGGTGGAAATGGAAGGAACCCACGGTACTGAGCATTGACTACACTCTACAAGACGACTCTTGGTTTTAAAGTATCAGTTTAATATTAACATGAATTTCAAATTAAGAATGTAATAAACTTATTTTTCAATAAATGTTTTGTCTATGTCTTCAATATTCAGATTTTTAAACATGGTTTAAGATCTTAAGAGAAAAGGCCACTGTTATGCTGCAGGATATGATTTAAAATGATCCAAAAACTACTGTTAAGCAGAGGCTGCGGAGCACAGCTTGAAGTAACAGTCAAATGCCTGCACACTAACGTTTGACTGTGTACCTTGGGTGGATACAATTTAGGTTAATGCCACAGTAAATAATGGTGTCCTAGTTGGATACACTCATTTCCTTTTAAAAATGTCATGAAGTGGGGTGAGACCGAACAATCCTTTCAGATTTCATAGGTCATCACCCAGCCGGGTGATCTCGTCCAGCAGGAAGTCAATGTCCTCTGGCTGTGTGGCAGGATTGGAGAACACACACCGGAAGAAATTCACTTTGTCTCCTAAAGGCTGATAGCCAATCAGAACAGAGCCCTTCTCCATCATCCTGCCTTTGATCCTAGGAGCCACCTGCAGAGACAGAGTGAAGATCACCATCAGTATCAGCCACTTCTTTGCCAGTCTCCTTGAAACTCCCCACATATTTTCAATATAAAATGAAGCAGTGGCCCTGAGCATCAATGAATGAGTCCAGGGGAGACACTGATGTTCTGTACTGACCTGATGGAGTCTTGTATCTCTGTCAGGTCCAGGTGGTAGGCCTCTTAGACTGGGAGGGATGTACCAGAAACATACGTTACTATGCTCCGGCTGTGTGAGAGGTACAGGACAAATAAGGACTGGATTTAGAAGGACAGTGAAACAACTAAAATTAAATTAAAAATAAATACTTTTTTTTGCATCTGTCTTGGTTTTTGTTTGGACATCCAGTTTACAGCAAACTAAACTATACAACAGCCCTGGTGCTTGGTGCACTGCAAGTTAAGGAAAGTTATGCAAATAGACCCAGACAAGCAAATGAAACATCCAACTTGACAACACATACAGAGCACTTAGTAAAAGCACTGCAAGAAGCTCACAACACTACAGTGTAAGTTCAATCAGGAAGACATCCTTCATGCTTCACTGATTCACAACTCTCCATCCTACTCTACTAGTTATCCACTCAAACTTCACCATGATCTATATCAGCAAATCAAGATGCTACTGTCAACTTTTCGATCTGCTCTCTCCTCTGCTGTTGTCAGCTGTCATTTTAGGGAGAACCATCACGCTTCCCTCACCCCATGCACCTACAGATATCATATCTAGAGTTCAGGACTCTCCCAAAAGCTCGCCAAAAGCCCATTCCTCTTCTCCTCCAGATCATCAAGCACTCTCTTCATCTCATCTCATCTTCACCATCTCTACCACCATCAGCGTCAATACCCTGGGGGGGTTCCCTATTCTACTACGGCTCAAGTAAATAAATATTCTTTTCATTTAGAATGAGATTCAAATTGTTTGAAGGGTATAATAAAAAGTGACGCACATGGCTGGCACGCTGACATGTTTGTTAACACTAACACTAGATTAATAGCAGGTAACTGCAATAATATATGAATCATGTGACTACCATATTAAAACAAGCAAAAAAAAAAAGATACATTTCAAGCCATTTTCCAACATCACTGACACAGAGACAACTTCGAGTTCATAATCCACAAAACAAGCACTTGTGTGTCCCAGCTGTGTGCACCACTTCCATGTCCCCTGGAGAAAACTTCTGTTGTGTTGTGAGCTTCTTGCAGTGCTTTTTCTAAATGCTGTGCATTTGCTGACAACGCAGTCTTTTTGTGTGTTGTCAAGTTGGTGAAGATGTTTTTAAATGCTGCAGATTGCCAAGTTCATCAGGGTGTTTTCTAAATGCTGCAGATGTGTGGCAAAGCTGATGAAGAGGTTTTTCATTGACATGCTGTTTCTTACTTTGCAGTGCGTTGAGCTCTCAGAATTGGGTTCAAAAGTGAAAGCTTTGTAGATGACTACATGAAAGAGTTGTTTTAAGAGAATTACAGTGATGAAATGTAGTCATTGAAAACGGGGGCATAGCACCAAATTCTAGGCCTGATGCGTAAGCACTTTCTGTGGGCCCCCAACCTTTCCTGTCTTGATCTATGTCTCTCTCATACACCTTTAATTTTGTTGTTGTTTTTAAGTCAGTTTGGTGTCTTTTCATTTTCTTTCTTTCTTTTTTTAAATTTGAAACCCTGATTTCCCTGTCTTGGGTCACACCCACTCAAACACAGTTGCAGACAGGGTACCCCCCCTCATGGCAACAGTGCTCCCCAATGTCAGTAGGCCCCCAGCAGGATAATGCACCATGCCAAACTGCAAACATTGCTCAGGAATGGCCCAAGGAATGTGATAAAGACCTCAAAATGTCAACCTGGCCTCCAAATTCCTGCAACGGTATTTGAGTGGGTGGAACATGTCAGGTGGTATCCACGTGAATGCCAGAACCAAAGGTTTCCCAGCAGAACAATGTATTGGAACAAAATAATCAGAGTTATTCACTTCACCTGTCAGTGGTTTTAATGTTTTGGCTGATCTGTATAATTGGGACACTGTGTCAAGATAAAACTAGAATTACCACCCCGCGGTTGTGTGCTTCCGCGCACCAGTTAATTTCTCTTACAGGTCACATCCGTGTCAGTGAAAACATGGATACTTCAAACACATTTACCCCCCGGCAACACAGAAGATCTATACAGTTAGCACAGTTTCAAGATGGGCACCCAAGATAAGTATCTGACCAAATATTTAAATGACACTGAAAAATGGCCAGAAAAGTGTTTGATGCAGAATATTATGATGTCACAGCAAAGCTGGCCTTTGACCTTTTGGATGTAAAATGTTATCACTTCATTATTTTATCCTATTAGACATTTGTGTGAAGTTATGTCATAATTTGCATATGAATTCTTGAGTTATGGCCAAAAACATGTTTTGTGATGTCACACTGACCTTGACCTTGGACCACAAAGTTCCAATCAGTTTATTCTTCAGTCCAAGTGGATGTTTGGTTGGATGTAAAGAAATTCCTTTGAGGTGTTATTGAGATATCGTGTTCATGAGAATGAGATAGATGCAAAGTCACACTGACCTGGACCTTTGACCACAGAAATTCAATCAGTTGATTGTTGAGTCCAAGTGGACATTTGTGCCAAAATCCCTTGAGGTATTTCTGAGATATTGTGTTCACAATGATGGGACATATGTAGGGACAGATGGACAACCCGAAAACATAATGTCTCCAGCCATGGCTGTCACCAGTGCGGAGGCATTAGAAATGATTTCAACATGGCACACAAGACAAATAAAATGTATTTATCTCATTTATAAACAGCCTTACTTTGTGTTTAAAGACCAGTTCAAAGTCTGTTCTCCTCTGCAGTTGATCGTGCAGATACTCTGCGTTCTCTAAGCATTTGTTGACCTGAAATCCAAAGCCCTCTAAACCCTGAGACAGTGAGTGACAGAGACAAAGACAGACAGAGACACACACAGTTAAACAGGCAAACAGACATCTCATCACACATCACAAATACAAAGGGGTTGAACTGAGACTTACTAAGGAAAAAAAAGAAGAAACTGTAACCAATCAGCACCCAGTAAGGTACCTTCCCCCAGTAGACACACTTTCACACCAAACTGTATTTCTCAGTATCACACATGCTCACAGGTGGATAATCTTCATTTAAAAACTTTTTTGAGCAGTTAGTTTTGTGTCAACAACTACAGAGTCATCCACTCAAAATATATAAAATGGTCAGTGGTCTGGCGGATTCCTTTTAATTGATACTATAATATAATAGTTTAATAAACAGTCAGCTGTAGTTCTCCATGAGTTAATATTTTGCAGCCCAGTCGTCAGAGGGAAATGTTGGCATTGTGTGTTTCTGCAAACCATGAATATGTTACATTTGTAATGTATGAGTGTTTCTACAGTGTCATGGTATATGAGGTGACATTGTCACCTCATATACTATATCACTGTAGAAACACAGTATATGAGGTGACATTGTCATTTGGAGGTGGAGGGCATGGTGGATGGTATGTCACCGAGGCGAGATGCCTGCCAAGCTGAAGACCACTGCAGACTACCAAACAATGAAATGGCTGTAGTGAGTCATTTCTGTGTTTCCACCGCATTTCAGGCACCAAACATGGGTGTTTTGTAGTGATCTGTTGATGCTTTTCCAGTGGGGGTGGTGCACCCAACTGGGTAACTTCAGCCAACACATGATCTTTTTTCCTTACAATAACCTAGTGTTTTTATAAGATATTTTCTAGGGCTTTTTGCCTTAATTTGATAGGACATATATGGCATGAAGGGGGCAGGGAGAGGGTGGATGACATGCAGCAAAGGGCTGTGGGTTGGAATAAAAACCCATGGCTACTGCGGCAAAGACACACCACATATACATGAGGCACCTGTGCGACCAGGTGAGCTAGTGTGCGCCCCACCAAGCACATGTTAACCACTGTGTTGTTGAGATGTTAAGTTTCAACGTATCTGCTACATGATAACTTGCTAATGTAACACATCTGTGGTTTGCAGAAACGTTCTTTTAGCTTTTTGCAAACTAAAAACACAGACAATCAACACACTGAATTCTGTGCTCTCTATTCATGTTTGTCTGTGTGTGTGGACTGTGCACCTGCCAGAAGATGTCAGTCATGAACAGAGGTGTTAAACTCAAAAACAGTAAGAACAGCCGAGTCATTTGACCACCACTGAAACCAACCTCAACTTCACCCAATAACTGATTTTCCTGGTGAAAATGTATTCAGCCTGCTTCAGCCTTTTCCAGATTGCATGTAACTATGCTGGGATGGGGCTTATGCAACTGGTCATCCAAATCCAAAATAAGTTGGTTACATCCTGTTATTAGTTTTGATCTTACATTAATGCATGATTCATGTTAACTGAAAATGAAACCTTCAACTCAGTCTGTAAATGAGTTGATGTGAAGGTGGATAAAGAGTGACAATGAATAAATTTAGTGAACGTGAAGGAAAGTTCCCAACATTAAAATACAATCAAATTCAGTTTGGCACTTTGACACAGCACCTGCTGTGTCAGAATGAGAGGGAAGATACTGTACACACATACCTTCGCCTTCCACATCAGCCACAGTTTAAAGACGTCGACATGTCGGCCACACTGGATGCTCTTATCTCCGTTATCATAGCTCACATCATAGGGTTTGTCTGTCTGGAAAAGGTACTCAGCCCCCAACTCATTACACTCCTGTAAGAGACCCTGTAGAGAAAAGAGACACGCGACGTTCATACAAGATCCAGCTGGAGATCATATGCCAGCAAACCTTAGGAGATCTATGGAAGGATGGAGTGATGACTGAAAGAACGACTAGAAACGCAGAGAGGTTTAGATTGTGAGATGGGAATCCCTCTCCTCTGCTGCCTGACCTGCTGCTGTCTTACAATTTCAGCTCATTTACACCGAAAAGAGAGTGTCACACTTTTGGCTCCCAGGACTAGCTGCTGGCTAAATGTATAGGTGGCTCAGCAGAGTGAAAGACAGACCTGATGCATTATTTAGATAAATACTTCATGGTTATGTTTGTTTACACCTCTAAATACCTGCTTTTTAGCTAGCAATAGGCTGTCCGAGTGGAGTCACTCAAGACCATGTGATGATTTGAGCAAGAGTGCCAAAAAGAAAATTGTTCTTTATGTCATTCTTAAAGCCACTGGTTCCCAGCCTGGGGGTCCTGACCCCCAATAGGGGCAAATTTTTCATGGCCGCAACCCACATACTCAGCTCTGCTGCTCATCCCACAAATGCATGTTCCTTACAAATGTGACACCATTTAAAAGGGAAATAAACAGGCTCCAACCGTATAAGATTTATTGCCAAGAAGCACTGTATATACATAAATATATATTAATATATTATTTTTTATTATACAAACAAACAAGACCCCCACACCCCCCACCCCCAAATGACCATATTCTGTTTAGCATAGATAAACTCATATTAAATAATGTCGCAATTAAGAAAAACATTCACAGGGGTAATTAAAACAACATCAGTACAGTCTTTTAAAGTGTTCAAATGAAATAAGAGAAAGTAACTTCAGATTTTTTGAAGCTCATTCCATTTGTGTGCAGCATAGTACTTGAACCTGTATCTGCCAAGTTCAGAGTGAACAGGAGGTACAACTAACATTACAATATCCTGCGACCTGACATTATAACTACTGTGTTTAAATTCAACCAGAGAGCAGATGTAACTCGGTGGTTTTTGTAAAAGAGCCTTAAGGATAAACAATATGCAATGCTGCTCCCTTCTGTTTGTTAAGGAGGGTCACCCCCGTTTTCATATAAAGTGCAGTGGTGAGTGAGGAATGTATCAATTGTGATGAAGCGCAATACACTGTGATACACAGCGTCAAGAAGCTTTAAAGTAGAGGGAGAAGCATGCATATACAACTAGTCCATACCCACTGGTAGCTTTGTCACCTTCTACCTATGCCAATCCTCAATGCCTATGTGCAGTTTCACACAGATTGACCACATCAGTGAGTAGAAAAACGTGGGACAAACAGAATGACTGACTGACCGTTTCCATGATTATGTACAGCATACCATACCATGACTTTAAGCATTTTTCTGTTTTTATAGTGCTACCCAGTTGCCATTTCCAGTTAAATTTATCCATTCACCTGGAGGCGTCCTGTTCTACATACCAAGTGTAGTAAAAATTCATATGGTGGTTAGGCCTAGATAAGAAATTAGCTCTCTAGCGCCCCCATTTTGTTTGATTGGGTCTATAATGGAGGAGTCCCCTCAGATTATGTGTGGTCATATGCCTACAAAGTTGCATAGTAATCAGTGAAACCCTTGAGATGTTATACACCTTTATGTGATGAGCCACACCCTCAGCAATATTCATTGCCTCATAGAAGCTCAGTTTTAGTAAGTTTTCCAACTTTTGCCAAGAGGGAACTTTAGATATTGGTCCCTAGATTATGTTCACCGAGTTTCATACAAATCGGTCAAACTTTCGAGGAAGAGATCAATTTTAAGTGTTTTTAAAAAAATTCAAAATGGCGGAAAATCTGTATAACCTGAACTTAATTTGTTCCTCATGAGGAAAGGCATCTCTGTGCAAAATTTCATGTCTCTACGACATACAGGGCATGAGATATGCCCATTCAAAGTTTGCAATTTCAATCGGTTGCTATAGCGCCCCCTTCTGGCCAATTGATGTAATATTGCTTCATTTGCATCCTCCCATGACCCTCAACCACTGTGCCAAATATCACATGGGTTGTCCAAATTCAGTGAAGAGAAAAACGTGGAACAGACACACAGACAGACACACCCACAGACAGAGTTTTCGTCATTATATAGTAAGATATCACCATAATCAAGGGTAGACAGAATTATCAATTGCACAATGGTCTTTCGATAAGCTGAAAAAAAACAGGATTTGTTTTTATACAAAAAGCTAATTTTGACCTTCAGTTTGCTCGGTAGGTGTTCCACATCAGTTTTAAAAGTGAGTCTGGTATCCAGCCACAGTCCCAAGTATTTATAACGTTCAACAGTTTCAATTTAAAAACCTTGAAATGTTCGGATATGGGTAGTATGTTGAATACTGTTTAGTGATCTAGAGAATAGTATACATTTGGTTTTGGCTGAATTTAGAACAAGCTTATGTTTGATGAGAGATATCTGAAATTTATCAAAAGCAGACTGTAGATTTTCAGTGGCCAGAGTAAGAGAAGAGCCAGTGGCATATAAAATAGTGTTGCATAAAAATGTACATTACAGTTTGGGGTGGCACGGATTATATTATTTATGTATATTAGTAAAAGAGGACCAAGAATGGATCCTTGTGGTACACCTAATGAGACATTAAGGGAGCTTGACTACATACAGTATATTGTATTGTATGCATATTTGTTTTGCCTCAGCCAACATGTGCGTGTGTGTGTGTGTGTGTGTGTGTGTGTGTGTGTGTGTGTGTGTGTGTGTGTGTGTGAACGTGCGTGTGTGGGCTGGGTGGCCTGGTTAAATGTGTGACTCCCGGCCAACATTCAGTGAATAGCCTCCAAGAAAAGTTATGTTTTTTGTAATGGACACATTAGTTTGAGGAGTAGAAGACTGTGTCTTACTCTCTTCTTGACTAGTATGACAGAGCACTGCAGAGGGACGCCCATCATCTTGTGAGGATTCCATGTCACAGACCAGGCTCTGGAAATAAAATATGATAAAATAGGATAAAATTTAACAGTTCCACACTACCTGAGTCAAACTGGCAACCTTTGATGTGCTGCAAAAACAGCAACTGGCCAGGGTCATAGATAAGGCAGCTTTTTGTCTCATAATAAAACACAATAAGATGGATTTGGTGGGGAAAAACAGGCCAAGATTTGTGGAAAGGAGATCAGGTCAGGTGGCTGCTGTGTTATATCACAGGGGCATTTGTATTTAGTCGGACCAACCAGTTGATTGTTTGCTAATAGCGTCGGTTGTCAGCATGCTTTGCTTCATAATTCAAGCTGACTTCGCCGTGAGTTGTAAGCTCACAGAACCTTTGTAGTGGTGTCCCACAGAAAAAAACAAAGACATGCTGCTGTGAGAAGTGGTTGGGTTGTGTGTTGATGCAGTTACCGTTCAATGGCCTGTAGTTTCATCCTGTGCCTGTCCGACATCAGCAGGCCTCCACCCCACGCTGCCTGGACAGACAGAGGAGATTCCAAAATCAAACACAAAACATATTGTGTCATTTAAGTTCTACACATTTTGCCTGTGTCAGATTATGCATCTTATGTGTGTGTGTTACATGATCTTATCATGTGTTTCTCTGATGTCCATACAGTGTAGTGCATAATGTGTCTGCAATAAATACTAATTATGATGCTGTATTTGTGTGACTGAGTGAGCTGATTATTACCAACAAAAGTGTTTGAAGTTTGAGGCCTTTGCAGAATGTAGACAAGAGGACACGCTATAGACACGATCCAACACTGGGTTCCCATCCAATTCTGTTTATTTGGACCAAGCCAAAAGCACACATGCCATGACTGAACATGGGTATGAGCAGCAGTGGCTGCTGCACCATCTGGACTCTTTAGCCAGTGCTACTAACTTCAGTGACTGTACCTGAAGTGTGTTCAGCTGGATGAACCAATCTTTGTAGGGCCTTGCTGTCCTGTTGGGTGTTGTTTTCGTATTAGGCAGTGATGTTCCCCGTTGGGATGCTCTCAGTGGTGCAGGAGGACCTACCTATTTTCTACTGTGTATTAATTCTAATAATTTATTTAAAAATAAAGGATTTTGACTCTTACTATTATTTAACATTTTTCTCTTTTAATATAAATTTATCCTTTATTCCTCTGTTATTGTGTATTAGTTTGGCCTTAATGGATTGCCCTCCTTTGCATATTGCAGAGATTTGTACAACTTAAGGTGGTAATTGCATAATGATAAAAAAAAGGGCCCAGTGTGTGTATGCGTGTGTGTGTGTGTGTGTGTGTGTGTGTGTGTGTGTGTGTGTGAGACCCATTTCAAATTTCAGACTAAAGACCCATTAATTAGGGACAGCTTGTCCCAGTGGGGACAAAAGCTGTGTCCCCAAGTGGGATAAAGCAGATTGTTAGGTTTGGGTTAGGGGTTGGGTTAGGGTTGGGGTTAAGGGGATGATTATCACTTTTTAAAACTGATAAAAATCTTGGAATGCAAGTGGTGTGTTCTTTTGAAACTTGGGAGGCATGTATGAAGTTTGGTCCCCCTCGTGGCATTTCTTGAAAATTGAGTTTGAAAATGTAATAACTTGGAAACTGAGTCATGCGTTTTCTTGGGTGTTGCTGTGCATGTCAGGCAAGTAGTGGTTAGGATTAGGATTAGTTGCTCGGAAATGAATGTAAGTCTATGTAATTACCCCAAAAGTAAATGTATGTGTGTGTGTGTGTGTGTGTGTGTGTGTGTGTGTGTGTGTGAGAGAGAGAGAGAGAGAGAGAGACAGAGAGAGAGAGAGAGACCTTACATCAACATGCATCCACAGCGTGTGTCTCTGGCAGATGTCAGCGATGGCATTGAGAGGATCAAAGGCTCCGTACACTGTGGTGCCTGCTGTCACATTAACATAGAATGGAACCAAACCCTGGAGAGAGAGGTGAAGTTGGTCTCATCATACATACTGTCTGCTCCAGCTGTCAACACTCCAACAACTGTAATTGTATCCTACATCACAAATCTCTCAACCAGAAATTTAAAGTATGTCTTCATAGTGTCAGATAGGGGACATTTTGAATATATTTAGTATTTTCTCATACAAAATGCTCATTCTAGAATTATTATTTTCTGACACTGTTTTCCCTCTCATTCATACCTTTTTTACAG
This sequence comes from Epinephelus fuscoguttatus, assembly GCF_011397635.1. Lineage (NCBI taxonomy): Eukaryota > Metazoa > Chordata > Actinopteri > Perciformes > Serranidae > Epinephelus > Epinephelus fuscoguttatus. Next base: position 3,778,152 of record NC_064766.1, on the reverse strand, counting down.
CTGTAACAATGGCGGACTCGAGTTCAGCAGGAATCATTTTCCCTCTAAAAGGACCAGAAGTAAGCAAATGTTCAGTAAACAGCTGCTGACTGTGGGCCCATAGTGTACACAGTATAAGACTCTGACACCACCATGCATTATATTTTAAAGACAGAAGAATTTACTATGCTGTAAGCATGTAATATACAGTATATGATCTCGCCCAGTGCATGGACTAATTTCACCAAAACACACACGCACATACACTCACACACACACACACACACACACACACACACACACACACACACACACACACACAAAGAAAGAAAGCTGCAACAGGTGAGCAAACATTTCTTTTGTTGTGCATTACAGTGACTATTAACAAAGACATGTGTACTTTGTGAGTGTCTAACTTACCCACCTTTCATCACATTTCACCATGACCACATTCTCAGTGCCCATCCCCAGCACGGCTGCAGATTTCTTTACTGAATAGTGACTCTGAATGGATGAAAACACAGCTATTCGTCTGTTTTCAGAGACACTACAAATCACTACCAAATGCATTTAGCTGAAGGCAGTAGCTGCATTGTTTAGTTCCAGGAATAAATTCCCAGGTGCACATGTCAAGCGTGAGAGTGCTGCTTCTCTCTTCAGAGACTGAGCTGTGAGTGTGTACCAAAGTCATGCCCTGCTCAGTACTGTGAGCTCTCTGAAGGCCAACTCAATGAAATCCTTTTGTAACTACTTTGCTGAAACCATTCATATACATTCTTTGCATAAGTATTCAAGATTTCACAGATGTGTCTTGCTCTGAGAAACTGACTATAGGGCAGGCTTTTTTCAGTGAAGAGGCCTGTTTTTTTACTGCTCTGTAGCACTTTGAGATTGCTAAAATGTAAAGTGCAATACAAATAAAATGTATTATTATTATTATTATTATTATTATCATTATAGCAGCTAAAATGTAGGAGTTTCTATCAGTTGATTTCCTGTAGATTTTAGTGACCCTTCATTCAAGGAAGGAAATACCCTTGTTGCCAAGGGCATAGGTTTGCATATGAACAGTAGGGACAAGTCTCCACCAATACTACCATTATTTGAGCTTGTTTGCATTATCTTCATTCAAACAATCCTGTGCATGAAAATACAGGACAAGTCTTGTATTGATTCAGAAAGGGACAGTGCATTTTATTTATTCAGCATAGAATGATCCTGCATTGTGCCTGATCAAAAGTGTTGCCAGTTAGTTTGGGTAATTGATCTCCATTGAAGAGCAGCCCACAGTCGCTTAAACAATTAATTTGTGTCCCCACCAGAGATAAAGTAATGGTTGGTAGACAGGAATGGAATTCATTTAATTCCTCCGTGCTCCCACTATAAATGAAAAACTGGTATCACTGTATTAAAAATATGATTGGATCAACTTATGATAAGGGTCATTGTTGTTAACTAACTTGAACTCGTGCCATAAACAGATTTACATGACAAAAACACCCATGGCAGTGGCAAAATTCTGTAATTTTTGTTTTTAGTTTTTTCAAATTTTGGTTAATGTTTGCTCAAATAGTGCTCAAACTCATCACAAGATCAGTGTGAGGTTGCATTTGATCACAGCTATTTAATCCACATACTCCTACAGTCTCAGAGGGTGTAATAGTTACAGTGTGCGGTGTAATTACATGTTCTGAGGTGAAGAGGGCCAGCCGAGGCAAAGCTCCCATTCCTCTGGTCTTCACCTCAGGGTAGAAGTGATATCTGGCCACCAGGATGCTGTACAGGTTTGATATTGTGCCTCCTTTAGAACACAGAAAGCACAGTTTAAGGACAAGTAGCAGCCACAATCTATATGTGTGCTGTACCTCTTTTCATTAGTTTGTTGTTGTGTATCAGCTCCATACTACTAGTATACACTATAAACTGTATGTTGATACTGTATAATTTTGGAAATTACAATTTAAAAATTTATTTTTGTGTTGCACAGCGAGAATTTGAGAGTGCATTATTAGGGCAGCACATATTCTAACACATGCAATGCAGCTCCATGAAATACCTCCACAGGTGTACTAACTAAGAGTTCACACGCTGACAACAATGGTTAATGTGTGGTTGACATATAGTAGTTGAACTTTCCCTGGATTTTTGAGGCAAAACAAAGGTGGCATTGAAACTGAAATTTTCACTGTCATGATTAACTGTTGTTATTAAAATAACAGTTCATCCCTCCACCCATTTCTGTCATTTCTGCCATACCTTTCTTGCATGTATTACCTGGACAGAAGATTCCATCTCCCTCATCATCAGACCACCCCACAATGCTTTGCATCTTCCTCAGCAGAACCTCCTCCATGAGGACAAAAACAGGAGACACTTCATATGTAAACCTGGTAAAGAAATGTATATTACATATTGTATATTATCATATAGTAAAGACAAAGAAATCACATTAAAGCTGACCTCTTGTAAACATCTCATATTTAGTTTTCTGAAATTAAGTTGTATTAGAAAAACCCCTTTTTTCAAAATGTTCAGCAGTCAGTGGTCATTTTTTGTCAACTCTGGACTATTGCAAATATATCTTAAGAGCATCCCTTAAGCCCAGCATACACTGTGGAATTTTGAGCTGTTCCAGATGAAAGATGACTAACGTGAAAGGAACGTAGTGATATCTTTGGTCGTGGCTCTAAAATGGTGGTCCAATGTCACACATTGAGAGAGGTTCAAGGATGGCCTCTATCACAGTCTTCAAAGACATCAAAGACAGTCTAGGATAAAATTCTGACAGTGTCAGAAATTTGGGATGAACATCTCACTGTATGTGTGGCTTAGGACCTATGTCTACTAACTAACCAATAGAAATGCAGCATGGAATGACACACTGGCGCTAAACCCAAACAAACAGATGAATAGCAGCTTGCCATGGAGGCAAAACATATTAAAATAAATGTGTGTGATTCCAGCAAAGAGGAAAACTTTGTGGAGTTGTGGCAGCAGACGCCTTGCCTGTATGATGTGTCCTCCAGCTCGTATCATGATCACAAAAAGAAGGACAAAGCATGGAAGGAAATAGCAGCGGAGTTGCAGCAGCCAGGTGAGCAGCCTAGCAGCTCCCAAACACACATTGAGACACACCGCAGTATATAGTGCCCACAAAACTTTAGATTATTTAATAATGTGATCCTCTATGTTGTGCTTCACATTTGGAGAAGTAATAACCCGTGCAACATCCTTGTGCACTCAGTATGGGAAACTATTGCATTGTACATCGTAGCCTGTGATTCAGTAGGCTCTGTCATTGTATAGTCTGCATACATCAAACTTGATGTTGTACCCAAGGTTATTAGATCCATGTTTCACTGTCTAGCTTGCATTAAACTTATAAGATTGCTAAAAGCTCAGAGTCTAGGAGGTTTATGATAAGTAAGGTAGTGTAAAGAATACACCACTAAAGAGCTGAGTCCAGTGGCACATTTAAACCTGCACTTCTAGGAGGTTAATATGTAAAGAGCTGAAGTGACAGAGCACACAGAGCATGTGCAACAACTCAAGGAAGGAATCTGTGAACAATTCCCCTTCACTGTAGGAGGTAAGGTGTGGGTAAAAGTGTGGAATAAATGATGTAAAGTCACCCATTGTGACAGCATATGCATCAAGCAGAACACCTTGCACACAATGTGGTACACTGAGGACTTAAAGGTGGAGACAGCCATTCTGGAAAAAGACTCTTGATGTTTGAACTCAACACCCACTCAACACCCCTCCCATCAGTGCTCCTTCGGTAGCTTCAGTAATATTTCTTACGATCATGACATAGGTCCATTCCTCATGGGCAAAGACAAGGACATGAAAGAGAGAGACAGTAGCTGGCATAGTGTTGTATAACTCAGTCCAAGCCACTTGTTTCTCATTTACAGAGTCAGAGCTATGTATTAATGCCAGATTATTTTTTCAGTGCATGCACAGAAAAGACAGCTACAAACAGTACAAAAATACTTTTGTAAAAAGTACAATATCCCAAATGTAAACTACTTCATTACTTTCCACCACTGATGTTGAGACCTTACATGTTAGTGTTGGCTGTAGAGGTTAACCACTCTCCTGCTACACCGATCACATCCAGACCTGAAGATAGCTGGTTGAAGAAACGTGGATGGCCTGGAAAAACAAAAGTCAGAGGTCATAGGTCAGGAGATAGAGGGGGTGTACGATTGATGGGCTGCACAGGGGCTCATGCCTCATAAAGGCCCACAATGCAGGGTTGTTATTTTGTTTGCTTTTTGTAACTTAACTTGCTTCAAAGTGAATTTCCTGTCTGTCCTGTAACAATAATGATTACATTAAGAAAACTATATGTTTCTTCCCTACTGGTTTAAGATCCCAGATGTGGAGCTGAACCAACCTGATGGTTGAGCTGAACAGACTCTCCAGGCTCTCTACATTCATTTAACAGACATTGAAGTTTGATAACATGTTTGGATTCAATTTTGATTTGATTAAACTGTAAAATGGAAGATATTGATCTGCAAAGGTACTGCAAGACTGAAGCAGTGAAGGTAAAAACATATACAGGACATAATTCCAGAAGCTGGAGACAATCACAGATATATGTCCAAAGGGAACAATTATAGCACTTCGAGCCCTTTTTCTCAAAAGCACTGGACAAATAATTGTGAGATTGTGGCATCTGTAGAGTTTAACTGTCAAAAGTTGAAACAAATCAAGAGCTAAGTGCATACATCACTGTGACGGGACATGTTGTGTGAGCCCACTGTTGTATCCACTGAGGAAAATGTTGATGAATTACACAGATCTGACAGCTCAATTTGAGGACAAGAAAGCAAGAAAAGTGACTTCCACATAATTAATTTAATGTATGGTGAGTCCGTCTCATTTGGATTACACAGCATGACAAGATTTCTGAGCTGCCATATTATATGACATGACAGTCAGAAAAAGAGATGAGTGAAACATATGTATTGCTGTATGGTGTTCTTGATGCTGTTTAAAAGTTTTGCAAATGTTTGCAGGTTGAATTTGATGTAGTTTGTGTTTGTGTACATAATGCTATTGGAGAGGCTTAATGCTGCTTAAGCTAAGCATACTGCTGAGTGGAATGCTGTTGTAGCGTCTTATCGTGTGAACATTGTTAAGAAGTTGAAAACACATCATTTGTTGTAATGTCAATCTCCATATAAAGCACTTAAATGCAATGCAAACTTAAAGCATTTTACTTCTTTGTACCCCTGCCTCATTGATTCTGGATAGAGTAATAATTCTAAAGCTGTGAATAATTATATTTGGGGCAGTAGTAGTAGATCATTTTTTTATATTCATTATTTCCTTAATTAATTATTTTGTTGTAAATTGAACTGTATCAGTTTCACTTTACAGAACTAACTTTTCTGACAGATCATTAGTTTAGCTTCTGATTTTTGCGTGGCGTTTACCAAAGCTGGAAAGTATATATTGCAGTGCCTGAAAAGGTTCAATACCCACTGGTGCTGAGTACCAGCACTTCTGATTTTTGTCAACATGAGTACTCTTACTTCTCATTGTGAGCTGCCAGCTCCAAGTTATGTATGCACCCCTAAGCACCTGTGTGACTGGCTGCATCTCTGTGTAAACACATAACTTAACACTGAGAAAACAGCACTGAGAGTCTCCCTGTTAAAATGGATGAGAAACACCAAAAGAAAAAAAACAGGACCATACAGACACTTTACTTCCTGAGACCTGAACTTTTGTGTGGTGTGCATTTACAATTCTCCTACCTATAGGACTTGAGACATGTTAAAAAAAAAAAAAAAAAACTAAGCAACTAAGCAGTCTTTGAAAAGTTAGTAGTTTTGGTGTGTAAAAAAGTCTACAACTATTTATTTCAACAGCTGAACATTTTGTTCAAAAACAAAGACAAAAGAGCTGGTGGTGAATCTGAGGAGAACAAGGACACCAGTGACCCCAGTTTCCATCCTGGGGCATAACGTGGACATCGTAGAACACTACAAGTATCTGGGTGTGTTCATCGACAATAAACTGGACTGGACTAGGAACACTGAAGTCCTTTACAAGAAGGGACAGAGCCGCTTCTATTTTCTGAGGAGGCTCCGCTCCTTTAACATCTGCCGGACTATGCTGAGGATGTTTTATGAGTCTGTGGTGGCCAGTGCTATTCTGTTTGCTGTGGTGTGCTGGGGCAGCAGACTGAGAGTAGCCGATGCCAACAGACTCAACAAGCTGATCAGAAAGGCCAGTGACGTTGTGGGGGTGGAGCTGGACTCTTTGACAGCAGTGTCGGACAGGAGGATGCTGTCGAAGGTGCGGGCGATACTTCAGCATGGCTCTCACCTTCTCCACAACGCTCTGGTCGAACAGAGGAGCACCTTCAGCCAGAGACTGATTGTTCCTAAATGCACCACTGAGCGCCACAGGAAGTCATTCTTACCTGTGGCCATTAAACTGTACAACTCCTCCCTCTGATGATCGGACTCATTTGGCTATTTATAAAACAAAACAAACAATATAACTACTCATTATCATTTCATTTATTACGCTACAACCATTTCATTGTATATTGTATATATTTCAGATTGTCTACTTTACTATTTTATTATTTATTTTTATTTTATTGTTTACTTTAATATTTTATTTTATTTTATTTTATTTTAATGTCTACTTTAATATTTTATTTTATTTTATTTATTTCATTGTCTATTTTAGTATTTTATTTATATCTTCATCTTAATCTCTTGTTTCCATTCATGCTGTATTTCTATTTCTACTTTGCACAGAGCATTGGAACAAAAACAATTTCCCCCCGGAGATTAAGTATTAAGTATTCTGAATCTAAATCTGAAGACTACATTCAGTGCAACATTTGTTTTTGTAACTCTGTGGGTTAGGGGTCACTGTTCAAGTCTCAAATCAAGTCTGTTCAAAACTGATAATTACACTGCCTGTAAATGGCTGTGCAAAATTGCAAAAAAAAAAAAAAAAAAAAGCATCATACCTGAAAGCTTTGTGATTTGTTCAGTTTGTAACTCTAGAATTCCTTCCTCTACATCAATCAATGACTGTTCTTTTTGTCTCTGGGAACTGTCTCTCACACCCACTGGCCTGTGTGAAATGCTGTGATAATCCAAAATAGAGTCCCAGTGTCTTAAAATGAGTACTTCCTAATTAACAGCTTCTTAGCTTGTTACTGTTGTTAACATTGGTCAAATTTGTATGCCATGTTAAACTGCAAACATCATTTTGAATTAATTAACATGTTTCAACAATAAAATTTGTTAAGGTTTTGTACCTTGTCCACTTTTGTGTCTGGATCGGCTGTAGACTGACTTGGCAGAGATGGCTGCCGCCTTGTTTTTACATGGATAAGTGTACTGTGCTTTTGCTACCAGTAGATGGCACAAAAAAAGTGTCCACGAATGAGGACAAGCGGTGTATGCTAGGCAAAATAAAGTTTAAGGTGCGGCAAAGCTAAAATGTAATCTCTTCATATGAGGATACAGGGATGCAGGGGGTTCAGCAACTTACAAGGCCTCCATTCTGAATGCTACTGCGGCTGTAACTGTGTAGTTACAAGCTAGCTGCAGTAAAAAATACTCAGAGGCTTTCAGTACTGGTTGCGGCACCAACAGTAAGCCTCTCCCTTCAGCTGCCTGCTACTGTGGTCAAAATTTGGGCACTGGTTGATTGAAAAGAAAAGCATACATTTTGTTGCTTTTGTACAGTAATTGTGTTTATAATGTCATTTTTGATCACTTTTCTGTATTCTTACACACACACACACACACACACACACACACACACACACACACACACCTGTACTGACACCATACTTGAGTGTGTCTCTACAGTCCACTAGTATCTGCTCCAGAGTTTCTGGATGGTCGGGCAGGTCCAGACTGAAGCCCTCCAGTCCCTCCTTTAGCTGATGAGGGTGGTGGAAGTCTAGGACCTAAAAAAAGAAAGGAGTTGCTGCTGTTATTTGCCATTATTTTACAATTTAAGCTCAGTTGAAGATAGAATAGTGCTCAGTTCGGCAGCCCACTGTGTGTGGATAGCTTTAGTTCCTTTTCATGTCTACCAGCAGTGCTCACTGACCCTGAATAACTGCTTCTGGAAGTGCACTGTCTTCTAATTAGCTGTCTCTTTTTAAGTACTATGCTTTATTTTCATGCTTATATTTCCCTGTCAAGCAGATGCACTGGACAGGCCTGAATGTCACTGAGCAGTGTTGAGATACTGTACAGGATATATTGTTGAGAGAAACAGTTTAGTACCTTGGAGCTCCTCTGAGTTGATTTGCTGATATAACTCAACAGGATGTTAAGCAGCTCCTGTAGAAATCCTCTGGTCATCTCCTCACCACCTGAAGCTGGGAGCAGGTCTGTGCGCGCGCACACACACACACACACACACATTTCTTTCAAATGACAGTTGTCTGAAAATGGAATGCGTTTGCATGACCATATTTAGTTTACAGAAGCTTTACAAAGCTGGCAGGAAAGAAGACATATTACTCATACCGTTGAAACAGAATTAAAGTGTCATTTTACCATCTGGGTTTCACTGAAATCACTGTCTCCTAGAAATCATGTTCATATAATTCTTATCACCTGCAGCAAATATGTTTTAACAGCAATATAATGCCGCTTGCATTACATTGCTTTTCAAGAATGAGGAAACATTTTTAAGGTAACCAAGTTGCAAAATGTTGGCTGGATGCAGGTTATTGAAACAGAATGGATTAAAAATTTGTGTAGAGAATTGCATAATATTTTCAACCTAATACTATGAGGAGACTACAGGTTGATCATCTAATTCTTTATTTAAATTTTGATTTTGTCTGTCACCTGTGCCAGTTGGCCTAATTTACTTTAAAGGAACAGTGTGTAAGATTTAGTGACATCTAGTGGTGAGGATTGAAGATTGCAAGCAGATAAAACTTCTTCCACGTGAACTCCCAGTTAGGATTTTTTTAGTGATCAGGAGGTTTTAACCAGCAGCCAACCTATTCACAGTGGCCTCTACCTCTCACAATCAAATGGACCAGTTGATTCAAACTAGTAAAAACACTGAAAAGCTCTTTCACATTACAAATGATTGATGGCAAGCTTGGCTTGTCGCAGACGCGTCGTTAGCCCAGCGCCTCGTTGCTGTCCGATGAAAAAGCACATATCTCCACTTTTGACAATTTTGACTTTCTACATGCTTTGATGGACACTTCTGACACCCAATGGAGATATGTGTTGAATAGATGATGTAATAAAATGTCTTTCCATTGGTCATTTGGATACTCAACGCTAATGGTTGCCAGGGAATATTATGGACACTCCATGCACTATAGAAAGTCAAAATCGTCAAAAGTGGAGATACGTGTTTTTCATCAGACAGCGACGACTACTGCTAATGTGTCCTCACCTTTTTTCTCTGATAAGTTAAGATCCAGACATTCAGGAGGTTTTTACTGTGAGCCAACTTACCCACAGAGGGCTCCTCATCTCCTAACAAACATACCGGTAATTTAAGGTGATTTAAATTTTTAGAGTGGCCAAACAGTGGTACTACAGTTTTTGGGTTCTGTCACATGATGCCATTGGGCCCAAATATACTTTTTCCCATTGACTTATATTAGGAAAGAGACATCTGTAAATCAGTGGATACATCTTTTTGAGCTTCACAACTCACGCAAAATGACTTTCATTATCAAGATTTAATTCATTTGGTGTGATAACATTTGGAAAACCTAAAAGAGCCACAAGGTGAAATTATTTCATCCCCATTCAAGTTAGCAGGGAGCTTAACCAGAAGTCAGCTGCTCGGCTGGTGGAAGTTCAGGCTCCGTAAGTGCGCCTGCTGTATGGGCCCAGATATGCAGAGGCAGCACCAATCAACCAGGTAATTTTATACCACAGATATGGACCATTTTTCACTTAGTCACTTACTCTGGTGTAGCCCTCCACTAATTTGGATGTGGATAAAATCATTAAATCATGTGGCTCTTCTAGACTCTCCAAATATTATCAGACTGAATGGATTAAATTCTGATAGTAAGACCTATAATTTTACAGGGGTTGTGACGCTCGGAAAAATGTATCCACTGATTTACAGTCGTCTCTGTATGCATTAAGTTAGTTTACAGTCATCCTCTGGTTTGAGCCTCAATAACAGAACTGCTTAAAGACAGGAATGTCCACAACACCTTAACATGCTTAATATGATCAGTTTACAACTTGATTGGGTTTGTACACCAGTCAAGGAGCATGTGACAAATAGAAGCCTCTAGTCCTGACTGCCCCTCAGACCGTCAGGAGGACCAAATCTGGCACAACTCTGGACAACCTTAGCTCTCACCTTTGCTGTAGATGTTGCTGAAGTCAGCAGGTGTCTGCTGTCTGTGTCTGACTGCTGCTGAATCGGCCTGCTGTTTGTCCCCCCCAGATGATTTATTGATGATTCTGTCTGAAAGCACAAATCATACGTTTGTCAGCAAATATGTCTTAGCTAAGTCTATGGGAACAATCATACTGTATCTGATCTGAATAAAATGATGTGTATTGTTGTGTATGGTGTGTGTTGTATTATTTGCCAGTGTCAAAGACAGATTTACATTTTATGCAAATCTAATGGACAATAAAGTCATCTGAATCTGAACTGGTTGACAGCTTGTCTGCCAGACCTCAGTTTTAGGGCATATTATGTCAAAACTTTCTGGAACCAACAGAAATGTGCCCGTAGCACCAAGTATGGGAATTTGTCAAGTACAGAGAGTTGACATTAAGCGTCATACGTTGACTGCTTGTGTTCACATTTGTCTTCATTTTTTAATGAATAAAAGTTTTGTAGAGAAGTAACTTCTATATTCCTTCGAGAAAGGCATAAAAAAGGGAACAGTAAGGTGTGAAACAATAAAAAATTTTCTCCTCTAGCACACTGTTTGGCTAGGACTGCACACACTCAGTGGTACAACTCTACCAGTAATCACCTATTCACCATCGAGGGGGACCATTTTCAGTCGATATCATCTGTGTTTCAACCCTCCAGGGGCATTGTGGGGGAAGAAACTTGGAAATTTGAACAGCTAAACTGACCATTGTAGAGATGGCATATGATTGAGATACGCACAAGAAATGTCTGTCTTCTTTATGATATAATATGAGACTGTTTTTATGACATATTTTACCATGATGTGATTTGTTAGATACCACTGTACTTTCACTTTTTTATGACTTTTTAATGACTTACTATCAACATAGTTTAACAGTGCTAAATGGCTGAAGTGGCAGAGCATCATTCCTGTGCACTCTGGCAGCACTACACCCTTGCTCTGCTCTAAACACTCCAGCCTGTTCTTTTTTTGTTCCGGAAATGTTGCTTAAGCAGTGCTCAAACATTGACATAGTTTTTCCGGCTTGAACATGACACACCTAAAAAAAAAACAAAAAAAAAAACAGTCTACACAAAGGCATACTAGTCTGCTGCAGAGCCATGTACACAGCTCTGGCAATGAGAAAGGACTCTGTTGCCTATTTTTTAGCAGTTTACCCGTGTTTCAAAAACTGTGTACAGGGGCTAGATTTGGTGGAAAATGGGTATAAGATCACTGCCTGCAGTGGAAACGCAAAACAGATTTACGATTTAGGTTCCTCTGGGTACTGGAAATGCAGCTAATATGCAGCCATCGTACAGCAAACTTTGAAGACCTTTATTTCAAAATCACAGCTCGGTTATTGTGTTATGTGAATAGTCATTATGTAATGTGACTGATTTTGCTTAATATTTGGAGTAAAAAACACAATACTGATATCATTAAAAAGCCAAAATTTCTCTCTTTCTAATACTTTATAAAACTAGATGTTTATTGATAGATTGGAGGGGACATTTTGAGACACCTGCCAAGCTGCAATCCACTGTGCGAGAAAGACAAACAACAACACCAAAGCTTGACATTATTGTGTTCTCAGCAGTTCTCATTGCTTTTTTTCCACCGGGAATAGTGCCATGATACGTGGTTATTTTTTTTACTGAGACATTGCTGCTATTCCAGCAGGGATTGTGCCCCAAAAACGAAGTATTTTAAACTAAAACATCATCTTTTCTGAACTATGACTGAGTGTTGTTTGTGCTTAAACCTAACCATACATTAACCACAGCAGTGTTGAAACATCTGCTATATGATAATGTGCTAATGAAACATATCTGTGGTTTGTAGGCTGTACAGTGTCAACATTTTTTTGGAGAGTGGGTTGAGCTAACAGTTCTTTTCATCATCAATGAAACTCCTAACTATTTTCTCAATTATTTTTATTGGTTGTTATGTCCATAGCAAAAACATGGACTCTAGGTGATTTTTTCCAAATGTCTGTTTTGTTCGATTGACAGTTTAAAACCCAAAGATGTTCAGCATACAGTGAGTGTGTTTAAATGGACATGAATACACCATTTGTGATCAGGTTTTTGGAGTATCCTGTTTATGCGTCTGAGCATGTAAACACCATATTCTGTTCATGAAAATCCTGAAGCTTGCTGGAGTACTCTGAAAGAAACCAGAATGTATACGAAAAATATGAATAACCTAGTTCTTCAGAGCTCATGTGAACACTATATCCTAGTTATGATCATAACCAGGATAAGCCCCATAAATGGGTTATCCATGTCCATGTAATCACTCTCAGATTATAAAACAGAGGAAAACAGAAAATATGCATATTTGGAGAAGCCAGAACGAGCAAATGTTGGACATTTTTGCTTGAAAGATTACTCAAACAGATAAATCAATTGTGAGAATAGTTGTTAACTCAAGATGTCAGGGTAGTCTACTCTGACTTTCTGATGACCTTCACCTGTCTCACTGATCATCTGAGTCTTCCAAGGTTATTTCAAATCAAATATGCTTCTGTCTGTCTGTCTGTCTGTTCTCTCTATCACTCTATCTTTCTATCAAGGGCACATCAAGGGCATTAGTGGTCAGGATATTTATCTCTTAAACCCTTTGCATATTATTCAAATGAAGTAGAAGTACAATATTTTAATGATCAGCCACCAATGCTGCTTACTATAGTATGGACTGAAGTTAAAGTACATTGAAATTTAAATTTCTTTTTTTTTTTTTACTTTAAATTAATTTTCTCATAAAGTAATTTTCTTTTTCTCTCTTTTTTTTTTTATTTTTACAAATGTGTGTGGGGTGGGTGGATACTGCAGAACATTTCTGAATTCCATGACAGTGTTGATATTTTATAATATTTTAGAAAGTTTAAAGTCACTGTCAAACTGTTGGGAAATGAGCTGCTGTTCATAATGTCTGCAGTGATTACATTACTTCACTGTTTTCACTGAGGTGTAATTTCTGTCTGATAAAATAATTGTAAGCATCAAACACTTCCACTTTAGCTGGAATTCTAACTACTGTCATTGCTTACACTGGAACTGACAATCAACTACTTTTCATTTTGTAGTTTAATGAGAGATTAACTGCCTTCAGAGCTAATTTTTGACACTTCATCTCTCCATATATTTCAACTTCAATTCTCAAACTTAATTCTAATTCTTTTTTTTTTTTTTTAACTTTTTTTTTAACTTTATTTTGTATTGTATTTTTACTGCTTCATTATTCCAGGTTGTTGAAGACATGCTTTCAAACAGCAGAGCTGTTATGCATTATACAGTTCATCTAAAGGCTTAAATCACTGCACAGTTCTGGTTCATTCACATTTACACCTTACTGTGTATTATACAGAGTCATCACTCTTACCTGGCAGCTGTAAGAAATCCATATCAATACAAATCAGTTCTTCAAAGATGGTTCACAGCAATTTAGTTGATTTCCACTATCACTACTCTTTTGATTTCATTGAATCCTCTTTGCTAGAAATACTCTCTGTAGGTAAACCTGGCAGCCTGATAGTTGCTTAGAAGCCTCCGACAGTAATTCATCCAGTCTGAGAAAACAGACAGTGCAGTGTCAGGCTTCTGCATTTAAAGGACAGCAGGTAAAGGGAGGTGTGGTCTGCGGCCAGCTTTTGTCCCTGAATAGCAGAAAGCAAAGAACACCTGATGCTTTAGTTATGTATTATGGTGCCACGCCAAGCTATGAGTGTTTCTCCAGCTCAGTGTACAGTGTTATGTGGAGGTCCAGCGAAATAATACAAGAAAAATAACACCAAAAACAAAAACATATTTTCTCACTTGCCCTTCGTTCTATCCAGCAGTGCATGAAGTTAGTTGGACCAGACTTTGAGGTATTCCAGTTTTCTGCCTCCATTCCCATACAATGGAAGAGAAAGGCATTTTGCTGGTGTGGCCAGGAGAATTTTAGTGTTCCATTTGGGGACCTCAGAATTGCATCTCTGCTTTTTGCAGATGATGTGGTTCTGTTGGCCTCATGACCGTCACCTTCAGCATGCACTGGGGCAGTTTGCAGCCCAGTGTGAAGCGGCCAGGATGAAAGTAGCTACCTCCAAGTCTGACACCATGGTTCTCTGCCAGAATGCGATGGATTGCCCACTCTGTTTTGGGACAGAGTTGCTGGATTATTATTAAGCCTGAGGGAGGCAGTAATACAATTTAAAGATGTCAACTGCCAAAAACCCCAAAGAAATTCATTATGCCATCCACAGACACATTTAAAGGACATTAAAGGAGAAACCTTAAAGAAGTAACACAGTGGACAATAGTGTAAAGATACACTGATCATCACCAGTGCAAGATATTCATATTTACAGGTGGTTCAAAAGAACCAGAGACTGGGCATGTCGGTGCTGCATTCTTTGTGCCTCATTGTGAAGTAACTGTTAAAAAGAGAATATAAGACCATCTGCCAGTGATTACAGCTGAATTCATTAGAATATTATTAGCATTACAATGGGTAGAGAGAATAACAGTGTTGCAATTGCCTTTGATAGCTTGTCAGTGCTTTTGAGCATTGGGTCTTGAAAGTCATCATGCAGACAGGATATCACGTATGAACTTTATCATATGCTGCTCAAGCTACATTGCAGGGGATTGATATCTCCTTCCTTTGGGTTCCTGCTCAAGTTAAGGGTGGAATGAAATGAGAAAGTATACTGGCTGGACAATCACTATAATGACAATTATTGGATATGCAAGAACCACTGAGTAAAGCAGAGGTTGAAACTATCATGAAGGACTGCATGCAGGGAAAAAAAGGAATAGCCTATTGGGACTTAAGTGACACAAGAAGACATCTGTACAGTGTTCAAAAACATGCAGGCGTTGGTAGATTTCTGTCTGAGTATAGGACACAGACACACAGGATAAAATGAAAGCCTCCATAGAATAGGGAGGCATCCTACTGGAAAGTGTACACACTAATAAACTGGAAACAATCAAACATGCACTTGTAGACTGCATCAGATATGATGAAGAAAGATGGGAGTGAATAACAGGATTAACTGAGTAATGGCACAGTATTACATTAGCGAATCTACGAGGAAAGACATCAAGGAAGGAAGCTTCTATTTAATTATTTAAGAATAATTGAGAGAATTTAGTTTTTTTTCTTGCCAATCTACTGCTTCGCACCCCAATCCAGTAGGTGGCGGTAATGTAATGCACCTGAAAGCTGGTGTGCCAACTGCCATTACAATCAAAGAAGAAGAAAAAGAAGAAGCAGCTGGCCTGGGCGGAGCTCCAATGAGGAACCACAACAACATAACGTCGTCAGAAATATCAATGTTAGATTTGTAGAAATGCATTTTATCCTCCCCACGTTCAGTCCCTAAGTGAAGTGCCTGAGGTAACGTTCATATTTTATCTTGGGCTTGTACAATGAGCTCGTTTCACAGGCGTCGAGATAGTGTTAGCCTTTTCCGTTCGTTGTTAGCTTAGCTTATGCTGTTAAATTTAACGAGCCGGGAAGTTTAAGTTGACGTTTATTAGTAGTGTTAAGCAGTGTTTTAATTTTACAGTATATGTCACAATAGTTTATCTAGCTGCTGTGCACAAGTTGTCAAAATAATAACCAGCGTTACGCTAGCGTTAGCAAGTTAACTGCTGGCTTGCTAGCTGTCACTAACTTAGATTACCACACAGAACGAATGTTATTTGACACTGCCCTACTCCAAATCTAAAGAAGCGAGCTAACAATGTAACAAAAAGCTGAGTAGCTCTAAGATTTTTTTTGACAAAGACTGTTGCAACTGTCCTATGCTCTCCGGTCACATTTTGTCCAGTGACCCGTGTTAACTGTGGAGAAAAGAAAAAGTTACAATGTAAATCTGCTATGACAGGAGTAGACTCAGCATGAACTAAATACTGAAGGTTATAATGTTAATAGCTACAGTGTTCAAACACTAACGAGGTGTGTTCAACCTGAGGAATATCGCTGTTTCTGTATATTTTCTTACAATTGCTGTGATGCTTAACAGTGAAATTGCTGTTGGCTGTGCATGGGAAAATGGAGCTTTCAGTCACCACATCGAATTGATTGCTGTGCAACAGTATCTCCATGGGGACACTGGAATTGTTGCTGAACATTTTGTATTAGTTTTGAGACACATTTTGCCAGACCATTTTTAATCTATTGATGTGACAGTCATAAAAGTAAAAGAAATCTTGAACAAAGCGTTATAATCTCTCACTGACACCAACAGTATGTCATTGATGGTGTCTTTTAATGTACCTTAATTATTCCTTTTCAGCTCAAGAGTGTTTGCATGAAGCCTTTGGATACGACTGGTACTTAATACTACTGACCAACACTATGGAGGAGACGAGCCGGGAAGCGGTTGCCACGGCAGTGCAGCGTGTGGCAGGAATGCTGCAGCGATCTGACCAGCTGGACAAGGTGGAGCAGTACAGAAGAAGAGAGGCACGCAAAAAGGCCTCTGTGGAGGCCAGACTGAAGGTGATGTGTTAACAGACAGTGCAGTATAGTTCTGTACACACTCCTCCATTTTACACATCTATTCACTCACTGCAAAAACATTTGCTTTCAGTGAAATGTCAGCAAATAGTCAGTCATCTCAAGATGTCAACAGTTAAATATGCAGAGGTAATCCATTTAAAAAATAGAAAAATAAATGAATAAAACAAGCAGAACAAGAACTGCAGCAATTAGTCAACAGTCCTCAGAAGCTGGAACCAGGGAATGGTTGGTGTTTTTTCTTGATAAATTATTGTTAATTTTTTAAAAAAAATCTGTTTATCAAAATTGTTGTTGATTCAGTTTCAGTTGAATCAGTAGTTAGGTTTTCTTCATCTTGAGCAAAAGCGCCTAGTTTTATGAAAAGACCACCTTTCCAGCAGTGAAATACTTCTTTAACTTTAGCTTAATTTTAGTTCTGGTTGTTAAAAACACTTTTATGCACTCAATAAATATATTTCTCTCATATTTTGGTTGCAATTTTTTAAATTCTGGCTTACCGTATGTTCACACCAAAAGCTGCCAGAGCGTCAAAGGTGACAGGTCTAATTTATTTTCAATGGATAGTGGTGACCAGAGGCGTTTTGAGCTGCAAAAGCGATGAGCGGTGGCGTTTGGCGAATTGAGCTGGAAAGGAAAGTTGAAGACTGGTTAACTTTATGCAAATTAGCTATGACGCGTTTGAGCTGCAAACGACCAGCAACCAATCGAAATGTAGATGTCCATCGCTTGTGTGGAACACCGCTTGTGTGGAACCCAGAGAACATCCTTGGAAACTTTTAGTTCCTACCACACATTCGTTCCTACTTCAAAACAAGCAGCAAGCTGTCAAACTGATCTGTGTTCAGCCTGAAGTAGCGCTGGAACCTCTCCCCATCCAGCCGCAGCTCCCGCACCAGCCGATGATATTCCCCGTGCTGTTCACGGCCCGGGAGGATATCGTGAACCCAGACCTGACGGTGGCGCAGGTACCACACGGCAGCACAAATTGCAAGAGTGTCTTCTTCCATGTTGAATCGATACACAAGTGTGGACAAGCGCGTACTTATTCAATTTCTTTGTGTTCTGCAACGCTTGTTATTAGCGGGAATGCAATTAATTTGCTCTTCTTATCACCAGTTTAACTAATCGCACTGTAGGCACTCGAACCCAAACCATTGACAGTGTTTCCCCTAGGTTTACAGCTTTGGGGGGGAATAACAAATAAAAAAATGTTGCTCATAATTGGTTCGGGTTTGGCCCACTTGACATGCTTCTGTGTTGTGCTACGTTGTATTCAAATGCTGGAATTTGTGTGGAATTTATGTGACAACGCCTGAACGCAGCACAGGCTGTGTGTGTTTAATGTTTAATGTCAGACCTATTTAGACTTTTTGTTCTGTTTTCATTGTCCAAACGTGACAGTTTCTGTACTCAGGCAAATGCACGAAGTCACATTTCTGTGCTCCAGCCAGTAACCTGCTTTGCGGCTCCTTTAAATTAAAGCATAATCGAATGTTCAGAATTTGACGTTATGAGCGACTTGAACTGCTTTCACTGCCACAAATATTTTACCAGTGGTGCTGCTAGAGTGAATTCAGCTATTTTGCAGCTCTGGCAGCGTTTGGTGTGAACGTACAGTTAATAAGCACTTCTTTTCCAAGATAACTAAACACTAACAGATTTGAACAAATTTAGTGACAAAGAGAGAAAAATATTTATTGATTATATAAAAACTCGGCAGTCTTTAACTAAAACCTGTGAAAAATGGGAGCAAAAAGAAAAGTGTTGCATATAATGCTTTAATGTATTCAACGGTGACCAAGCATACATGGTAATTTGACACATACTCTGTAAGAAAGCAAGCATTCATCATATCCCATACCACAATTTTATTATCGACACAAAGAGTAATAATTCTAACTTTTATTGATGGCCCCTGATGTCTTTCAGGCAGCCATCCAGTCCCAGCTGGATGGTGTTCGCACTGGACTGACCCAGCTGCACAGTGCCCTGCTGGATGTCAAAGACATCCAGGGGTCACTGGCTGATGTGAGTAAAGACTGGAGGCAGAGCATCAACACCATAGAGAACCTGAAAGATGTCAAGGATGCTGTAGTCCAACACAGTCAGCTGGCCTCAGCTGTGGAAAACCTTAAAAACATTTTCTCTGGTAAGTTTAGTTCAGCCCCACCTAAAAGATGTCAACCATTGTGCATGCCATCACAGGCAATTTAGTGTCACTGTAGAAACATCTCAGGCTTTAAGCAGGTTTGACCCAACAAGCAGTCTTTAAAGTTTAACTGGACTCACAGAAACCTTCTCCCCTGTATACTTTGCTGTGTGTACAGTTCCAGAGATTGTGACAGAGACGCAGCAGCTGATAGAGCAGGCCGAGCTGCTGCAGGCCCACAGGAAGCTGATGGAACTGGAGTGTTCACGTGATGACCTCATGTATGAACAGTACCGTATGGACAGCAAGAACACCAGTGACATGAACCTCATCTCCATTTACTTTGAAGATGTAAGTTTAAGTGATAGAGTGTCATAGCATATTTGTGAAAGAGATGAACCTCATACACATCATCAACACCATTAGTGACACACCAGTGGACTCTTTTCTCTAACCAGTCACTCACCCTGATACAAACTCTGTTCATTGTCCAAGAGAGAAAACTGATCTGATACCAGTGCTGTTTTCATGCTATCTGTCCTTTTTACATTTCACTGTAAAGTTACTGTGAAGTTGTCTTTGTTGCAGAAGGATCTTGTATTGTAAACTGCAGTGAACAGTGTCGTTTTGCTGCAGGAAACATACTAAATCAGTTTAAACTAAATTTGCAAACAATGAGCCTTATTGTTTCACAGTTATAAGCATACATGTGTATATGTTTTTGAGCTGAGTTTGTGGTTAGCTAAAGGTGGTTTACCTTTCTGATTGTATTCTATCTAAGACATTTTTAGTTCTTATGTAACCACAAAGGCCAAAGCTTTTAGGCAGCCGTTTTTCATTCTCTGTTCCCTTCCAGGTTCAAGGGTTGTCAGATGAGCTGGCCAAGCAGTTATGGATGGTACTGCAGAGGTCCATGGTTACAGTCCGTCGTGACCCTACCATGCTGGTGTCAGTGGTTCGCATCATTGAGAGGGAGGAGAAGATTGATCGACGTATGGTCGACCGTAAGAAGCAGACTGGGTTTATCCCACCTGGGCGGCCCAAACGGTGGAAGGACAAGATGTTCGAGGTGAGAGGAGGGATGAAGGATCAGAGTAATGCTCTTTAATACTCAGTTATAAAAGATATTACTTGAGCAAGTAGAATAAAGTTTATTATCTCTTTGTACTCTTTAAGGGTTGCCCCAAGGTTGAGCATGATTGAGCACCTAGTTTGAGGACCGTTGTTTTTCGTCATCTGACTCTTCTTCATCTTCTTTGTTTCTTCTTCTTTATCCAACGTTTTTTCTCTCTTTTTATTTTCCAAACCCTTTTTAGGGTCCGGGCAGCTTAGCTGCCAGGACACTATTGTAATCCTAGGTATTCTTCTTCTTCTTTCTTCTTCCGAGGAAATCATACTTTCCATGGGTGAAAACTCACCAAACTTTGCACAAAGGTCCAGTCTCATGCCAGATATCCTCAGCTGTAAACTCAAGCCAGTAGTCCTGATGGTGGCGCTACAGCAAGCATCTAAAGTTAAAACTTTGAAAATTCATAACAAATCAAGTTCATCACTCTGTTTTTGCTCAATTGACACCAAACTTGCTACAGAGCATCTTCAGACTGTCCTACAAAAACTATGTTTCTCCGATTTTTGATTTATCAAAAATTGAGCCTACAGTGTATCAAAATGTTTGACTGTAAACGGTACTGTAAACAAATACATGCAAATTCTTGCTAAATAAATCTTCAATGTTCATGAAAAAAATGACAAAATTCTAGAGTCAAGGTAGATGATGTGTGGCAAATTTCAGAATTTTATCTCAAAAACGGAATTTTTGACAGCATTTTGAATTTTGCTCTAATGTGAACAATTGGAGTCAGTGTAAAAATGGCGATTTTAAACATCAGTTTTTCACTTATAGAGCAAATCAATCATTGTTACAAACAAATTACCAACATTTCCATGCTGTCTAGATGCAATATGTGTATTTTCAGATTTTTGTTTCAATAACTGAATTTTTTTTTACAGTGGTTTGAAATCTGCTTTTCCATGCATGGACGGCTGCTCAACCTGCACGTCTGGCTTAGTCAATTTGTGAAGCTACACATGAATTGTCACTGACTAATTAGCTCAGTGAGATAGAAATTGATTCTTAGTCTCAGAGGTTGTGAGTTGAAGCCTCAGCTGATGCAAAAGGCAGATTGGGTTGCTAAATTCCTAAATGTCTTCCAATTCTTCTGCTTGTTGCTCAGAATTGCCTAAAAATGCCCGGACCCGACCCATCGCTGCACAGCAGCTATACTTCTTCCTTTTTCTTCTCTCCAGACAACTCTTCTTCCACTTTGCCTTCTAACTCTTCATGTTCTTCATCTTTTCATCCAACTCTTCTTCCAGTTTTCCTGAGACTATATGGAGGTTGCTTTAAGGCTGATTCAAAGTAATGTTTACCATCATGAATGACAGGCCTTGGTCTAACTATCACATTCTCAGTGTTGAACATGACTGTGTTTGTGGAACATGTTAACACCACTTAAGTCCAGCATACACTGTACAATTTTTGACCGGATTTGACCTGATTTTTGAGACGCACAACCTGCCGACGCTCTGGCCTGATTTCCGCCTCGTTGTGCGTCTTTTGCCGTGCAGTGTACGGGGGGGGGGCGGGCCGATCATCTGTTCCAGAATCGCAGTCGGACGGTCGGATAAATTTCTGACATGTCAGAAATTTTGGTCGGCTGGCTCAGACATTCGCACGGTTGAAGCAGAGCCATGAGCCGATTCACCAACGTCTGTGCCTTTATCTCTCACTGCGCCTGTGCGAAGACATAGATTACCATGGCGACGCGTTGGTGGACTGTAAATATGGAGGTCAGGTTGGTTGAGCTGTGGCAACAGTATGAGTGCCTGTTCGACTTTTCTTCTTCCACCTACCACGACTGCTATCAACGAGAGAAACGCTGGCAGGAGATAGCCAATATTCTTCAGCTGCCTGGTAAGTTTTTTCTGCTCTCATTTTCAAGCAAGCGCAACAAGCATACAAGCTAGCGCGCTAGAGACACACACACACACACACAGAGGGTGCACCTGGCTGTAGCCGGCTTACCTCCAACTCTCGTTGTAAAATGGACAAACCATACTGTCCACGTCTCTCAAGCCACCTGCGAGTCCATATGCGTCGACGCCTCTTCTTTTTTGACGTTTTGGCACACAGTATAGCGCAAATCATCAAAGCAAACCGCTTGTCCTGCACTTCCGGAACAAATCGGAGCTTTCAAATGTATTTTTATTGACAGCTGTCAACGGGCAGGACAGTCAGCAGGGGCCGACGAGCTGTTTTCACCCGTACAGTGTGAGCTCTCTGATCGTGCTTGATGATTGGAACGTACAGTGTGAGCACATAAATCGTAAGCTTTGGCCGCACATTGCAGATGATTCACTCATACAGTGTGAGCTTGTATTCAGAATAAGATTTTAAAAATCGCACAGTGTATGCTGGGCTTTAGTTTCCTTGAAGACTGCATTTAAATGTCAATACTTAGATGCTGACAGTTTGGAACATTATAGAATTCATGGTGAAATATGATTGATTAGCTGCGGAATAGACAGGACATTGAAGTTTAGTTGCCTTTACCTCTGTAAGAGGTGGTTTTCTGGCCAGGGTTGAAATAGTGCATATATATGCACAGTTGTGCACAAAAAATTGAGCTGTGCACAGAATTGTAACATTCACCATTGCTTATGTTTTGGTATGGAAATCATGTTGTGTAGGGCTGCCAGCTCTCACAAATTGACTGTAAGACTCATGTAATTGATGCTGTTCACACATTGTCACAACATGTCCTTTTTCCTAAAACCAAACTGGGACACTGACACTGCAAAGACAGAGCATTACAGCGTAACGCGGAAAACCTGCTCAAGCCACCCATCGCCATTTTGTATGGAGCTAGAACCGTCTCTAAAGGAATAAATGCACACAGAAATTAATAAATGCACAAAAAAGGATTCACAAATGCATTTTTTTTAAGAGGGGATTGTCTGCAGCCAATGTCTCACTCCTTTTATGTACAGCCAATCACATGAGTGCCTCCCCACGAGGTGTGTCGTATGATGTCATTAAAGCGCATGCAGGTGGCCAGAGGCTGGAGGAGGTTTGTAGCCCGCCAGTATTAAAAAAAAAAGGGGGGCTGGACTGCAGCAACATGCCGTCTGGTAACGGGAACCATGGCAATTTAAGCGTAAGCAGTGTTTCCCCCATATTTTTGTGCTGTTACGGACTGATGCTTGGAGGGGCCTAAAAGGACGAACAAAGACTTGTGTCATAGCAATAATTTATTAGACATCATATACTGAATAAGTCGTGTTGAATATATGGCGTCACCATAGAAGTCCTAAAATGTTAAAAAACGTTTCCATATAAGGTTTGCTGAGAAGCACAATATTTCTACTCAGACTGTTCCTATAATCACATACAATTTGAAGCAGTTTCACTGCATATTACTGAACAGGGCAAGTCAGCTCAAATAACGTTGGAGCACATTAAAAATATCCTCATTTTTAAAGTCTAATACATGAAATAAATAGATGTGTTCTTTCAGAGGTTTGCTGGAACCTTCAGTGTTATCCTGGTCAGGATGACTATTACAATGACCATGTAAATTTTGAAGTTATTTTGAACATTTTTGGAGAAAATCTAAGGGGAAATCAGCTCAAATGACATTCTAACACATTTTGGCCTTTTTCGCTGTCACTTTTGGCTGCATTGAATCAAGCTATGCCGTGCCGATTTGCATTTCCATTAAAGGCCCATTTATGCTCCCTTTGCGTACGAAAATGTATACGTCCGTTTCAAACGATGTTACCGTCACTGCCCACATACTTCCATGCGCCCTTTACATTGGCATGGATTTTAACCAATATATCCACCAGGAGGCAGCCCAGAGTCAAAAGTTTATGACAACAACAAACTCAAAAACAAACATAGCGGCTGTGGAGGAGATACTGATAATGTACCTCTTGCATTGAAAGACAAAAACAGAGGCAGCATTGTAGGAGGCGGTGGTCAGTGAGGCCGTTAAATACATCGCAACTGGAGGATGGAGAATTCTTTTCTCTAGTGCTGCCGACGAGAGAAATTGAATTGTTATTTCTTCTTCCTGTCTCAGTAGAGCTACGTATTGGGTAGTGCCAGCAACACTGCCCCCACGGTTCCCGGTGGTATTGCTCTGTTTAGCCCGTATCCGTAAGCTTTATGGTGCAGAAATACGGACGAAATGAAAGTTGAGCATGGACAGAAGGCTCCGTCCGTATCCGTATTTAACGTTGAGCATAAATGGGCCTTAAAAGTTAAGACACGCTGTCCCATGCCATGCTGTGGCACAAACGGCGGTCCAAATGCTGGGCCACCCGCCCTCAAGCAGGTAGCGGCGACGTCTCGCTGACCGCAGCCAACTCCCGACGACCCTGCTTCTCCCCCTCAAACAAGACCTGTGTGTTGCAAGACTCAACTCATCTCTGTCTGCAGGAGACCAGAGAAAGGTGTTTTGAAAGTGTTCAGCTCTTAGTACTTCTGTAGCTTCTAACTGAATCTCTGGTTTGGAGTTTACTTTCTCTCCTGCGTCCTGTTTTTACTTTACATATCTGCTTTATTTTACTGTTTCATGTTCAATATCAGCCGTATTAGAAGTTGTGTAAAGTTGCTGCTCAAAAACTCAACATTTCCTTATTTTGCTGCTTCACAATAGAAGTTTTTACATAACAAAATAATGGGGGACTTTTATTGTAAAGAATCTATAGGAAATGAAATGTCAATTTCAATCAATCAATCAATTTTATTTATAAAGCCCAATATCACAAATCACAATTTGCCTCACAGGGCTTTACAGCATACGACATCCCTCTGTCCTTAAGACCCTCACAGCGGATAAGGAAAAACTCCCCAAAAAAACCCCTTTAACGGGGGAAAAAAAACGGTAGAAACCTCAGGAAGAGCAACTGAGGAGGGATCCCTCTTCCAGGACGGACAGACGTGCAATAGATGTCGTACAGAACAGATCAGCATGATAAATTAACAGTAATCCATATGACACAGAGAGAGAGAGAGAGAGAGAGAGAGAGAGAGAGAGAGAGAGAGAGAGAGAGATGCAGGTAATGACAGTATCTTACAACAACATTAATGGAAGTAATAATATTATAGTTATAGTTCTGGTTACTGCGGTACAATATGTTGAAAGTATGTATTAATACCTGGCAGTATACATGTGTGACAATAATCATATGTGTATAATAACAGAAGAAGTATGACTAATGACTAATGATGGCAGCAGCAGCAGGAGGCATCTGGCGGGACCACGGCAGCAGCACAACCACACACGTCACGCTGTCCAGGCACCGCTGTGATATGAGTTAATCTGAGAGACAGTGGAGCACAAAGGCTCCGGAGAAGAAGCCGAGTTAGTGACATCCAGAATGGCCGGGTTAGCTAGATGCAGTAATAGGATACGAGAGAGAGAGAGAGAGAGAGAGAAGGAGAGAAGGGGCCCGGTGTATTATAGAGGGGTCCTCCGGCAGACTAGGCCTAAGTCAGCCTAACTAAGGGCTGGTACAGGACAAGCCTGAGCCAGCCCTAACTATAAGCTTTATCAAAGAGGAAAGTCTTAAGTCTAGTCTTAAATGTGGAGACGGTGTCTGCCTCCCGGACCGTAACAGGAAGATGATTCCACAGGAGAGGAGCCTGATAGCTAAAGGCTCTGGCTCCTGATCTACTTTTGGAGACTTTAGGGACCACGAGTAACCCTGCGTTCTCAGAGCGCAGTGTTCTGGTGGGATAATAACCCTAACCAGTTAAATGTGTATATCACTGAATTAGCAGAACTTTGTTAGTGGATTTTTTTCAATAAAGACAAGTATAATAATACGGCAGGGAAGAAAGTGAAAGCAGAAACAGCCACAGTGAGATGTTAGATGAAGAGATGCAGGCAACAGACTTTTACTTCACAAACAGCACACCTCCAGTGGGTAAAGTTCTTTTACCTGCCCTGCTGTGGAAAAACACATGCATCAAAAATTACAGAGGACTGTAGCTGTGGATCAGGCCGTTGCTTTTATGCATCATCACTCAAGACAAACCGTCATCAGTGACAGACACACTGTCAAGTGGATAGCCCTGTTGTAGTGGAAATGCAAATCCCTGCTGGGCTGACGGCCCGACCCAAACCAAACCAAACCAAGCCAAGCCAAGCTAAGTCAAGCCAGCCCATGACTGTCAAAAAGGAGTAATTGATGATTTACTCATATTTGAACCATTGTAAAAACAAATACATCAAATTGTTCACTTAAAAAAAAGGTGCATGTTAATAAAAACAGTGTATATAATTACAAAGTTGCGTGTACTATTAAATGTACACAGAAAAACATCGTTTGAGCCCTGCTGGCTAACTGTGCAGACTCATCCTCTAAACTAGCTGTTTTTTAACTTTCTGATCTGTTTCTGTTGCAGGTGTTGGAGGGTACAGTCAGCACCCGCATTGAGGGCACCCAGGCAGTGACAAGAGAGGTTGATAAAATGTGGCTGGTTCGTCTTCTAGAAATAACCAGGAAATATGTTCTGGATGACCTCATTGTTGTCAAGAACCTCATGGTGCAGTGCTTCCCCCCACACTACAACACTTTCAACAGGTAACACATACAAAATGAATCAGTCTGCTTTTCTCAGGATTAAAGAACACATCACATTCAGACAAGATACACTTTTTTTGCCTGGTCACCTTAGTGTCCTTCCATCCCTGGGCACCTCTGAGGTACATTTGTACAGTTGACATTGGAAAAGGAAGCCACATTCTCTTGCACCCCTGACAAAGGATCAAATAGTGTCACAGGAACAATGAAATAGGTTGAATACATTTTGTGACTTGCTTCACTATCAACTGATTAAAAGCTGCAAAAAGTCAAAGTATACAGGTTTCCGTTAATTCCACTCTCATTGAATACATCCAGGTAAGTGTTTGCTGACATGTATGTCTGTATGTTTTAGGTTTTTCAGTCTCTACCACAATGCTGTGTCCACTCGTGTCAAAGAACTGGCCTCTGAGGACTTGGAGGCTAATGAGATCGTTTCCCTGCTAACCTGGGTCCTCAACACATACAAGAGGTGAACACACAGAAATGCACACTTCCACCAGCTCTGTCTGTGAACGAGGTGTTCACTGTGGGACATTCATCAGTTCAAAGACAGACTTTTATTTGTCAGTAGCACACAGGCTGAACATGTTAGGCTCAGTTGTGCTACTAGTGATCATTTTGGCTTGCCTTGACCAGTAGGATTTGCATTCCTAGTTTGTTTTGGGGCAGCCACAACAGGCTTGTAGAAGCAGACAGCCACACAGCTTGGTTCTGCTAGAGGTTTCTTCCTGTTAAAGGGGAGCTGTCTTTCGTCACCATCACCCTGCACGTTTGACTTGTCCTATATGAAAAAGTTTCATCGTTCTGTTGTTAATTGGGGCTATATAAACAAACTAAATTGACTTGGCTTAATGGTTAAAGTTCATTTGGTTAATTTTGATTCAACAACTATATCTCCTCCTCAATCATCATTTTTAAGGATGAGACTGTAGAGACCTGGATACAACAATGGAGGCGGGCCCCTGTTCATTGCCATAAAAGTTACTCAGTGGCACATAAGCACAAGCCAAAAAAGTTTTGTTCTGTATGAAATTACATATACACATATACAAAATGTGTAATACTGTAATGGTCTCACTTTCCACATATGCAATATATTATGTGCAATAAGTGATCAGTTTTAGGAATGTCATTACTCGTTACGTTTTTTTTATATTTATTTTATACAGGGTTCTCTCCACATCCACTGTACTGTATTACCACTTATGAGTGGATTTGCATATTTGTGTGTTTGCACTATTTGAGCTGCACTTTTATTTATTTTGGGTCTTAATTAAACGTGTCTATTTTATATTTTTATATGGTTTTTTTTTAACTAAGCTGACAAAGAGAGACGCACAAGAATTCCAATGTGCCTGTACTGTAACGTACCTGTACCCTGGAAATCCAGAGTTCTCGCGAGAGCACAGTTTGAATTTGCTCAGCGAGTCACTCTGGCAATCAGTAATGATGCTCATTACCTATGCCCATGAAACCAAGCTATACCAATCACATCGGTGTATCTGATATAGGCGGGCCAGAGGCGAGGTAAACAGATGACGACAGCGCTGTGATGACAAAGTCCGGAATCAGTCAGTAAACATTGCAAGATGGCTACGGATGAACACCAGTTGTTTGAAACGGCTTTGGCCGCTACAATGAACGAGTTAGACTTGGCTTTTTCTCTGAAAGGCGCTCGAGTCTTTCCTTTGCAGGAAGGACGTTTTTGCAGTTTTGCCGACCGGATACGGCAAGAGTCTAATCTACCAGTTAGCTTAAACCGACAGCCGACAATGTATTTGCCATGTTCACCAACAGTCCACCTGGCTTTACCACAGAAATAGTAGTACTAATAGTTTGATTTACCTCATGCAACCAGTGTCTAAGCTGTTGTTTATGCTCTTGCAAACCTTATTCAGATGCAACACTTGTCCACTTGCACAAATGTGTGTTATCACAAGCTCATAGAATTCATGTGACTCCTGAAGATGGAACAGAGTTTTATTCAGAGAATCTGTGTATGTGTATGTTAAAGTGCAGAGATGATGGGCCATCCAGAGCTCTATTCAGAGTGTGACATCAACCAGCTGGAGCCTCTGCTGCCTCAAGATGTGGTGGACGACCTGCTCAGCAAATATGTCAAGACTTTCACAGTGAGCACCACACACAGCAACCGAAATACTATAGACGTCCCATTCAAGTTATTTTGCCTGTAGTCGTTATTAGGGGGTGTGGGGAAAAATCTATTTGTAGATGCATGCAAGTTCTCTCCAGAAGATTATAGGCTCTAGTTTCTTGGCGCAGCGCAGGGTGGCGAACCCCACCCAGAGCTAGTTTCGAGCAGCGCAACCCGAGGCACGCTCAGTTTGGTAGTTTGGCAGACTGAGGTGCGCTGAGATGGGTGTGGCGGCGCAGCAGGGGGAGGTGTCGACAGATCCAGCTTGGCGCAGTGACAGTTTCGTGTCAAAAGGCTTTGCCGAAGGTGCGCTAAAAGCTCGCCAGCTGAAACCAGGTCTACTGTCAGCGCAGGCGGAGCACAGCCGGTGTAAGCCGAAGTTTGGCTGACCGGCGGACAGTGCGCACATGTCACCAAAACCTCACAGGCAGGTTTCCAGAATATCAGGCACATTAACAATGCAATAAATACCCAAAAAACCACTATTCAATGCAACTATCTGCAATCAGCACATAAATGTATCTCTATATCGACTGTCCCGTCACATCTGATGTCTGATCAAAGGGGACTGGCACCGTTTGGCACGTTTGGCACGTTTGGCACGCATAATGGAAACCCAACCTGATTGACTTGATTAACACAGCTGCAAATTAATGAGTTCACATCCCTCTCAGCCAACCACAAACAGCCACAGCATCAGATAGGGAGTATATATTCAGCATCTGTCATCTTAGAAAAGTCAAAAGAAAAGAAACAGAGTGAGACTGCGAGAGAGAAAGAGAGAGCGTGTGCACGAGAGAAATGCAACATTGATTTACAGTTGTGGTGACCTCCTCCCAGGCTACCTTTGCATCATCAGCCCGTGGAGGTCTGCTTGCAGTTCCATATATTCGGACACTGCGAGCTTGGACCTCCCGGACCAAAAGATCACTTTCCTCCTGGGAGAAGTTTGGCCGTCTGACGCTGCTGCTCTCTTCTGCCATGGCAAATTGAGTAAACTCTCATTACGCCTTCGCGCGGCGCATTTAAGGGTGAGGAGAGGGGCTCATTTGATTGGTGTGATGTGTGTAAAACCCACTCCACGCCTTCTCTCCTCCCTCTTTCTGACTTGCGCAGGTAGGAGGGACAGATGTGGGAAAGAGGAGTAGCTGCGCCAGGTGCACTGTGTGCCAAACCTGCAAAATCCGCCTGGCCACACCCAGCCCGCCTCGCCCGGTCTGCGAAACTAGAGCCCTATATCTCAATGCAGAATAGTCGGTAATTGAAAAATTTAAAACTTAGTTCTTGACATCATAATCACCTGTAATAATTTTGTCAGACTGGGCTGAACATTCCTTACAGCTGAACCAATTGGATGTTGGAATGTGATGGACGTAAACATGTTCATATTTTAAGCTAAGCTACTTCTTAAGTTTTTTTGAGGGTTACTGAGAGAAGATTCAGGACATGCTGAAATTATGTTAATTTAGTGCCAGCATACTACTACAGGTACACTTTTTTTCTGGTTGGTTCTTTGCAGTCCTGTGAAATATTTTGGAAAGTGTAACCTTCCACTTGATACATCTCTTCCATTTGTTGCTACTGTTGTATTAGTAAAGATAGTGGAAGTAAATTTATCTGTTTATTTAATCAAGGATCATTACAAATGTGCTGTTTTAAAAGTAGCACATAGTAACATAATGAGAAATAGTAAAGAATGCAATGAAACAATTTGATTGCATCAAAATGCATGGATAATTGTTTTATAATGGTATCATACCCCTTTGAATCGAATGGAATCAAAAGGTGCCTATAGATTCCCACCAGTAGTCTTTATACATATTATGCCCATCTTTATTTCATTTGAACCCACCTCTGGAATCTCCACGTAACCAAATTGTGAGTGTTGCACTGATAATTGACCTGCTCTTGGACATCCTGGTGCAGTAAATTAATTACAATCAATTACAAACACCCTGTCTTATGCTGCCTCCCTGTGTGTCATCCTTGAACCTTGCCTTGCGCAGACTGTTAAGCGTCAAATATACACTCACTTTATAAAACTGCCAGCATCATAATTATTAAAAGTTAACATGTCACAGTGGCGCAGAAACAATGTTGAAAACCATCTCTTTGTTAAGTGTGGATCCAGACTCTCAGTTTAACTGTCATATTCATATCTTCAGTCTAATATAACAGGCTGGCTGCGGAAGGCCCTGGAAACAGACAAGAAGGACTGGCAGAAAGAGACAGAGCCTGAGGCTGACCAAGATGGATACTACCAGACCACACTGCCGGCCATTGTCTTTCAGGTAACATGCACATGCAGCATTAATACACACACACACACACACACACACACACACACACAGCCACCTAAGACCTTTGATAGTTTGAATCAAAGGACGTAGACTCTGGCTATAAACCTGCCATTGGGGCACTGATTTTGGCCAGCATTCTCCTTTCCTTTCACTATCTGCATGTTACTGTTCTCAAAATACAGTTTTATACTCATACTGCTTTGTTCTTTCGGTGAATTGTTATAAAGATCTACAACGAATAAAGCAACTTGTTAATGCTCCTTGGAAAACCCTAGCCTAAATCTCGCAGATGTTGATCTGTTTTCTGAAATGATCAGTTTGAGTTGATTTTCCACATCTTTAAACTCTGGCAGCAACATGGATCAGAGACAGTGACTTCACCAATATATCGGTCTGTGCCACTTCAAATGAGCTACTGTTGTAATAATGTTCTGCTGGAGCTTCATACAGCCAGCAAATCATCAGGGGTTTTAATAGTCCAGTGAGCTAAAGTATAGTCAGGCTTCACCACTAGGTCACCTCTTTGTCTTTTTTTAATCACTTAAAGGTGAATCACACAGTGACATATGATGTCTTTGTGGTGTTTTCATGTGCAGGGTCATTTTGATGACAGTGCTCACCTCCCGATGTGCAAATGTTCCACCAAAACAACTTCAGCCCCGACACTATTTTTTTAAGAGCACCGTCACTACATCTCGGACGTAGTGCTGTCCAAGATGATTGTGATTGGTTTAAGGCCTATTCAGTGGCCCAAAAGCAACCTCCGAATGGCATGGCTAGGGAGTGGTACCAAGACCTGGCATTAAACAGCCCGGGGCAAAATTAATCGAGACCGTAGTATTAATAAGCTCCACTGTTATCGGCTCTTTCACAGCTCTCTTTTAAGTTCTGGTTTTATGTATCATCATGCTGCAGATTCTCTCCTGCATTCTGCAAGCTGACCTCTTCCACACACACACACGCAGACACACACAAACACAACAGAGTGATGTCAGCCAACAGCAAAGAGGCGGTGCACATAAAGGGAGTATAATTTCAAGATTACTCTAGTTGATGACAAGTACATTAAAAACTTTGCCAGTAAAAAGCCAGTGCTTTTTCAGTACAAATGTTCAGTAAGTAGAAAGCAATATTTCAGTCTGCTCTGTCCACAGTCTCTTACTCACCGCCGTTATGGTTTACAGTTGCAGTTTACACAAGCACATCATGCTAGCAGGACCAATAGCAAATTGCTAAAAACAAACTAAAATGAAAGCTGTCTGTTTAACTTAGTTTGCCACTTATCTTAAAACATACCTGAGACAGCCTACCTGCAGACAGTGAGTGTCCTCAGTAAAGGTGGTACAGAGAGCAGTATGAGTGACTGATACTGATGTCTGGTCTTCATGCTTATATAATGTAACTCGTAGGGCTGTACCCAAATATTCGGATATTTGAATATTCGTTTCTATGGGTAGGTATTTGTTATGAAAATTTGGTAGTCGATATTCATTTTTTTATTTACTTATTTTTTTTTTTTTTAATTTTTTATTTATTTATTTTTTTAACATTTTTTTTGGGTGCTAAATGTAGTCTTTTTGTTGTTGGTAAATGTAGGTTATCAATAAAAATCAAAACTTTTAAATTGCATTGTTAAAAATGTGAAAATATAGTATCGCCTACCAACTGAGCTTGTGCGCACGGCAAGCTTGAGCGCATCCGTCTGAGGCTGTGGATCATTGCCAAGTTTTACCACTATATCACTATTCCCTCTAACTTGTATCTGTTTTTCGTTATCTTTTGAACTTAATATGAATTATGGAACCGTTTTTGTCAACGTTTGTTTCCCCCGTTTTGTACAATAAATTATTGTTTAAAGTTTCAACAAGTTTCTTTTGGAGTGCGTGACACAAGTGTGTTTTGAAAACGACCGCGGACTGTCACCTGCTCAACGCACCAGTACCTTCGGATGCCATGACAGTAATACCCAATAATGTCAAAATATTATTTACAGACCGATTTAACAGACGATCACTGCTGCCCGACCCGCAGGTCCATTTGCGGGTCCCGCGGGTTACGGGTCGACCTGCGCATCACTACTCAGCTCAGTCTATAAGGCTGTACACAACAGTAGACATTATATTCTATTCAGGCTGGCAGAACCAGCAGCGCATCGGCTCTACAGTGCACGGCACTGCTGATTAACCATTTTATTGCAGCACAGAGTGTCTGCCAGCAACCAGTTACTTGCAGAGGCTTCCTACAACTTGTTTCAACGGTTCCGATTTAATCAGAATACAAATTAAACAGGATGACGAGCCAATGTGAAAATAAAAACAAGCATAGAATAATGTACTGAAGGAGACTGTTGTGCCATCACATTTTTTTTGTGGTTTGAGAGCAAAGATCCGCTGTGCAAAACTCCGCAATACAATTAGGTCCGAAAAAACCCCAGAGGAGTGCTTTGCAAGGAGTCTTTGAAAGGAGCCGAGCCTGGCGTAAAACCGGAGAGAGCAGGCAGCACGGCCGCAGCATTTTATTGACACGTTAGCATTGTTTCCAGTGAGATATTATTGAGTTAAAATAGTGACTTTGCTGTGGTAAACAAGGCTGTTGCTGCCATAGACTGTATAAAAGTATGCCCTGTGTATTTTCCGAAACACTTGACCCAAAAGGAAGATGTCAGGAAGTGAGGTGTGTGTGCATGTGTGTGTGTTTGTGTGTGTGTGGGAGAGAGAAGGGAGAGCGGGAGATGTTGGTAGAGTGTGTGTTATTAGATACTGTTAATGCCAATTGTTATGCTTCTGTGTGTTGATAGCACTTTTTTATTGTTTCTGCATTATGTGATGTTCCTTGGTCAGATATGACTAAAAAAAAATTTTCATACATTACACGATAAACATTGCTGCTTTTACTACAATAATTTGCTCTAGAAATTTGTCATTACCAATAGCTGAGAAAAGTTTTCAATAGGTTGCCTGCTGCTAAAAATGTCTGGCCCTTCAAGATTTTCTGGTTTTAAAATCTTGCCCAGTTGAATTTGTAATTAAATAGCCCTAGTTTAAGGAAAGGAGAACAAACCAGAGTGTTTATTGCCCCTATAGCAGAAAAATAATGGGTGATTCCAGACCTTTTACTAGTTCTGACACAGCTCTGTGGAGATGTCCATGTGCTCCTGCAACATCATAGGGCCTGAGTCCACTTCGCATTTTTTTTCCTCAGCGCCAGCATCTTTTTTCAGTTGTTCTCTATGAGGAGCGGGTGTATACGGCCACAGGGCTCAACAATAACGATTGCCCGAGTAAAACTCAAGGGCGGGCATGTAAACTAACAACTCACTTGCCCGATTGGGCAAGTTGCTAAAAATAGTAAGTTAATAACTAATTGATAAAATAAACGCGCTCCTTCCGCTCTGATGCAGAGGTGTCTTTGCCTGAAGTCACACAAGACTGTCACAGGCACAGGCTGTGTAACAATGTCCTGCCCACAGCATGGCACAAGTGAAGCCAATCAACACTGAAGCCTCTCTACATGCTGCACTGTGTGTGCAGCATATACGAGGAGAGGAGAGAGCTCTAACTCTCTAGCTCTAGCTCTATTGTTAGAGCTCTAGCTCTAACAATATACTATTTATGGTGTTATGTTATCGTGTCATTTCCGTCTCTTGCGTTAACAATTCTCCTCTGCTCTCTGTATCGCGCACAGCGGAGTTCCGCCACACACACACACAGGTGAGGACGCTAGAGCGGCTCGGGCCGCATTTTCCTGACCAAACCTGACCCCGAGCCCAGCGCAGTTTGTCAGCTGACAAAGTTATTGTTATGGACACTGTGTAAATTACCATCAACAGACTGTTATGCACACACAAACACGCTGCTCGCACAGCAGCGCAGCACGGCACTCTTGGTGCAGAGCTTGTGTTGCGTTCAGGCGTTGTCACGTAAATAACAACTCCCAGCACTTAAATAGGTCATAGCACAAAACAGCAGCATGTCAAGTGACTTTTTACTGTTATTATATTCAATAAAATTGTATTTTCCTAAATCTTGAGACATCTCATATGTAAGCTAGACAGACATTTCACCTGCTCATACTGTGCACAAATGTACTGTATGTACTTAGTCCTAAAGAGCCCTTCTGGTGCCAGTAGATACATAGAAACATCCCAGCAGGCTGTGCTTTGCAAGCATACAAAAAAGTTTCACGCATGTGAAAATTATTTTTCATGCGTGTGCTTCACCTCTGCTGCTACAGCTCCATCCTAGGGGAAACACTGCTGTGTGCGTTTTGTGCAACAGGTGGATGTGGTAGTCTACTGGTAGAGTAGAGAGAGAACTAAGTAGCGTTGAAGTAGAGTAGAGCAGGGCAGAGGGATTAAAGCAAATATATTAAACCCGGTGTTAATACAGCAGAACTGGAGAGATAAATAGAGGTGGGAATGGCTCAACAGAGAACGATTGACTTTCACTTTAAGCCCTGACACTGTCATATTTGTGTAGGAATTAAGCTACAATACATGACATATGTTGTTTTAATTAATAAATACAGTGTGAATAAAGATTACATAACATAAAAATAACTGCAGTCTTTGTTATTTGATAGCCGCTGAAATTAAACAATTTTTCTAGGGCAAGTAAAAACTGACTTCGGGCAAGTAGATCTCTGACCAACTTGCCCAACCGGGCAAGTGAAAAAAAACCTTAGCTTTGAACCCTGGGCCACCAACAGAAAAAGCACCGCACCCAGCATCTTTTTTCAGAGCGCTCCGCCTTTTTGTGCGGAAGCTCTGACACTTGAAGTTGAAAATCTTTGAACAGTTTAGAAAGGCA
Source organism: Epinephelus fuscoguttatus (assembly GCF_011397635.1). Classification (NCBI taxonomy): domain Eukaryota; kingdom Metazoa; phylum Chordata; class Actinopteri; order Perciformes; family Serranidae; genus Epinephelus; species Epinephelus fuscoguttatus. The sequence goes on along the minus strand of NC_064766.1, from coordinate 3,742,205 downwards.
CCAGTGACGTCACTTTCTTTAGAAAGGCTACTGTCTAATGTCATAATAAAGACAGAAAAGCAAATTTTTTGGGGAGCAGGGGCCTGTATCACGATGCAGGATTAATGTCCTTAGCGAGGTAACTTCAGGGTTAACCCTGGGTTTTCGGTCTCACGAAGCCGGTTCAGTTCTTATTGGGACAGATCACCATGGTAACTTACTCTGAACGGCTATCCTGCTCCGGAGCAGGGTAAGTTCAGGGTTGAATCTGATCCTATAAAAAGCACTACCCACTGGCCAATCAGCTGTTCAGAAAAAGTGACTCCACTGACAGAAATGCAGCCCAGTCATGACGGGAAGTTTAATTCATTTGATTGATTTTGATTTGAAAGTTTATTTTGAAGATTAAAAAAGAAAAGAAAGCAACAACAACAGACAATGAAAAGATAGTTCAAAAAGGAGTGGAAAAAAGTCGTAATTTCATCCCACCCCTTCATAAGAAAGAAACTGATCATTTGTGGACACTTAATAGCACCATTAATTAGTGCCAACATTTTTGTTTCATTGGAGGAAATGATCCCTGTTAAAGATAATGGGCCTAACTGACAGCTTTGTTGCTGGAAAGTAGCCTATCATGTCTACACTTCATGGTGTTTGAGGGATTTTCCTTTTTGTTTTTTAAAGAGGGAGACTAGGTACATTTTTGCACAGCTGTTAATTTCTAACACAGCTCAATATCAGGATGATTTTATTCAGACTATCAGTTTGGTGTTGATATGATTTAATTGTGGCCTCAGCTTTAAGCTTTATTGTAGCATATATAACGTTATGACAAAGAAGACCAATTTATCAGATGCAATGATGTTAGATGATAATACACGCAATTCATCTGCGCAGCATTGATTTCATGGGATTCAAGGGTGTGATCAGTGTCAGATGTACAGGTACAGGTACTGTAGCTACTTGAACCAGTGATGAGTAATTTAACCTACACATCATTTTATTTGCTACCTTGTTTTGTCTTGATTTTTCCCTCTCTCCTCCTCTATTTCTTCTTTCCTGACACGTTTTTTTTTTTCTTCTCTATTATGTGATTTCATTGATGTTTTGACAGGGGAATTTCTTTGATAAGCCTTTAGTGGCTTCTAACCTCTCCGGCACTTTTCTTTTTTTATACTGTCTGTTTTTAACATTATGTGCAAATAAACTAATCTAAACTAAAATTAAACATTATTCATCCCGTTAGGCGTTGCCATGTATGTTTCCTCCTCCTGCAGCTGCCACGGTGTTGGCCTTTTCTCTAATGTTGCTTTTCTCCTCCTCATATTTTAGTAGAATTAATCTCTGATCCTGACATGAGAAATATTTTTTTTCCCTCACATACGGCGCTCTGTAAGGACGCTCAGTGACGCTGCGCTTCTCTCATGATTGTGATTGGTCCGCTGCGTGCGCGTTCACGGCTCTTGATAAAGCAACCCCGGGTCGAGTTACCGAGTTGATACCCAGCATCGTGATACTGATTATCCTGATTGCCATTGTTAGGGTTAGTCAGCCCAGGATAGGTCTGGGTAACCCAGGAAAGGTTGATCTCGCTTCGTGATACAGGCCCCAGATCGGACAGTGGACACTGGATTTTGCTCGTGAATGTTGTGCTTTTATCACCATTAGCTTTGTAAGCTTGAAGTCAACTGTGTCAGCCCTCTGTTAATGTTGTGATATATTAGCTCTCTGGCTAATGTTAGTGTCAAGATAAGTCGTCATAGGAACAACATGTGCAGCACTTCATTTAAACCAGACCAAATCACAGCTAAAAGGAAAGTAAATATACTAACACTGCTCCAATTAATGCTAATGTCTGCTGGATGTGTAATAGGCAGATGTTGTGCTAGCATATTAACCACATCAACTTAAAAGGTGATAAAATACATCAGTGTTGTGTTTACAGCTAGTTTCTACTGCCCACCAGCGGCCTTAAATTATTAGACAAGGACTTCTGACTGAATGGAGTCAGATAGAACTGATATGCCAAGGACGATGAAAGAAAACTCAATCTGAGTTTTAGTTTGAATCTCACAGCATATATTCCAGACTGTAAATAAGGTATAGTATTCGTGTATCTCAGCTGAATACATTTGTGATATTCCAGCCATTGATTGATTGATTGATTGATTGATTGATTGTGATTTTCTAAATATTGAAAAAAGGAAGGGTCATGAATACTTCCTGAAGCCACTGCATTTGTGAAAACATCTCATCTCACCCTTTCTCTCTCATCCTGATTTTAATGTATCTTCACTCTTCTTTAGATGTTTGAGCAGAACTTGCAAGTTGCTGCACAGATTGATGGGGATTTTAAAGAGCAAGTTCTGAAGCTCTGTCTGAAACAGATGAACACTTTCCTTATCAGGTAACTTTTTTCATACTTTTTGACTTTGTTTTTGATGTGATAAACCTCACCTTTAGATTGATGGGATTCATTTCACCACATACACCACAAGCTCAATGAAGAAAGATGTCAGAATCTTTCTGAATTTAAGGATAAATAAATTATATCTCAAAGTATTAGAACCTAGGTAATTTTTCCACTGCCCATGGTTGTGTGCTCTTTGAAATTTGGATTATGTCTAGGGGTCCAAATGTAATAAGTCACCCTTTAAATATTGCTTCCATGCAAACAGTGATCAAGAAAACAAACTACTGCAATAATTCTTAGGATCACTGTGTAAAGCTAACAGATGTGTGTGTTGTTGTGTGCAGGTACAGAGAGGAGGCGGTGAATTACAAAGAAGAGCACCTGAGAGACAGACAGCTGCCTCAGTGTTATGTACAGTACATGATTGCCATCATCAACAACTGCCAGACATTCAAGTAAGATCTAATTTTATACATGAATAGAGTAAATTAATTCAGTAAATGATAACTTTGGTCATAATGTGATAATGTCAAGTTGGTTGGCAGACAGGAGGGACAGCTAGTGTATCATATAGAATGCAGTGGTGAGTGTTGTGCAGTAATTTTCACCTGTTGAGGACAGAATGATAAGTGGAGTCAAGCAGCCTCAAAGTGGTGTAGCTGTATGACCATCAGAATTAACACTTTGTAGGTTAGTAGGAGGTTGGATGCCAGTTGCAGTTGCTCACTGATATCTGTAAATAATATGTTAGAAGAGACTGAGAAGGAAATTTTAAAACAGTCCAGCTAGCTTTTTTATGCCATGTACTGTATACCTAGTTTTCTTTAGATTTCAAGAGAGGGGTTAAGAGAATTAAGAGAGGATTGAAGGTAAACATGGATTTTAATGCCTGTGAATGGTAATTAATGTGTTTTATTTATTTTTGCAACTCCAAAATATAGTCAAAAAAAGAAGCATCATCTCTATTGACCAAAATATGAGAGCTAAAAGTCAGAGCTGGAGTAATCTGTCTGCAGCAGTAATCAATTAATGTATTTTGCATTTGATTCTCAGAGTTTTTGCTAAAAATGCATTAAGACAGCCCATGATTAACTGGGGCCATGGTTAAAAATGATTTTTCCCCACCATTCTCTTCTCCATTCAGTTTCAGTAGGGGGCTAGAATGAGTCTCATGTAAACAAAGTAGATTGAATATATTTTTTATCTTAAATCCAGTTAAAAACCTAATTTCTTTTGGCATCGCTGGTGAGCCTATTGCACCTAAAACAGTAGGTTGAGATCTCACACAAACAAAATTATGTGCATTATGGGTTAGGGTTATGGTTATGGTTATGTGCATGAACCAAGCAGTTCCAAGTTATAACTTAGAAATTTCTTGAACCCAGTGAAGAACAGGCTTAATATGTATCACACAGAGGTAGAAAACCTTAAAGTCAACATAGTACAAATATCTACCTATGAAATAAAACCAATGAATGTTATATTACAGCCATAAACAATTATGAAAATTAGCTATTTTCAAAAAGAAAAATGAAATGATTGAGTAATAAAACATCCTTAAATTTTTATTTATCTGCAATGAATATTGATATTTTGCCATAAAGTAGTAAGGAAACTATAATAATCCTGAAGAACATAGACAGTCAGAATATCCTAAAAAGTCACAAAAAATTTTATGCAAGTCGAAATAAATTCTTGATGTAATGGAACAATTTTAGCACTACGCAGACTCAAAATGTGGAAGCAAGATAGTGACAACTAATATAGAAAATCTTTTTTTTTTTTTTAATACATACTTTATTAATCCCCGAGAGGAATTTCAATTTTTCACTCTGTTTGTCAATTACACACAGGTCCGAACGCACACATGCACAAACTGGACCTATACATGCACTAAGTGGAGAGATGTCAGAGTGGGCTGCCCATGACAGGCGCTCTGAGCGGTTGGGGGGTTCAGTGCCTTGCTTAGGGGCAACTCGGCAGTGCCCAGGAGGTGAACTGGCACCTCTCCAGCCACCAGTCCACGCTCCATATTTTGGTCCGGACGGGGACTTGAACAGGCGACCCTCCGATTCCCAGTCCCTATGGACTGAGCTACTGCCGCCCCATATTATATAATATATTATATTAAAAATATAAATTTTTAATATTTGATAACTGTAAAACATTCAGCAAAAATTCTCCACACAAAACAAGTTGCAAATTATCCTTTGGGTTTCTTGGATGTTCAGTACAAATTTAAATCCAATCCAGTGAAAAATAAGCATTTTTTAAGGCTTACAGTACGTATTGGAAACTCGTGTTGTGGCCAGTTTCTTAAACAAATTAGACAAAAGAAAAAACAGAACACCTTAATTTGGAGAAACAACTGCAGAAAAAAGAAAAATAGTATTTAAACAAGCAAGAGAAATAAATCAAAGGAAATTCCATTATACAGGTCCCCTCAAAGTGTCCTGACCAGCAGCAGGTAGAGGAGCAGATGGAGGAGAGCTTAAACTGTCACTGATGATTTCACCAGCAGATATGCCACTGTCCACATGCAAGTAGTGAGTTAAACTAGCTAACGGCATGCCATGGACACATTTGACTATTTTCACTAGCTATATGCCAATGAGCAGCTGTCAACTTTTATTTACTTTTATCAACTTTACTGTGACATCATGTTCTGCAAAACCACTTTTCTGGCCATTACTCAACATCAGGAACTCAGGAATAGATGGGGAAATATTACACTAATCTTGGGTGTCCACATTGAAACTATGCTGATTGTTTAGATCTTGATCTGCTGGGGGGAAGATATGTGTGAAGCATCCATGTTTCCACAGACATGGATGTAAACTGAGAAGAAGTTGACTAGTGTGTGCATACATGCAACCACAAAGCGCTAATTCTAGTTTCTTTGGTACTGAACACTGGGGTTCCATATTGTAATGCATGGCCATTGTCTCATGTGTTCTTCAGAGAGTCTATTAATAGTCTGAAGAGGAAGTACTCCCAGTCCTCAGAGCCCACTGACAGTGATGCTGCCATAGAGCGGACACTCAATGAGGTGGCCAAGGAGGGATGTCAGTTCCTATTGGATGAAGTCTTCCTAGACCTTGAAGTAAGAAAGGGTTGTATTTGTTGCAAAGAATTTGTTCTTTTATGCAAAGTCATTTGTATTTTGTATAAAATATTTGCATGTGTATTTATTGATGTGAAATCTAGTTTGTTACAAATGGGTTCAATATTCTCCTCATATTCTGTTTGCTTACACAGTGTGCATGAAATTAGGCTATGAACTGATGTTAAAGAGGCAGTTTACCCATATAACAAAGAGAAACATATTCCCACAGGTTAGTGTGATCTGTTCAGTATTGCTGTGACTTTTGTCAGCACCCTAATACACCCTAATTAATTTCACCTAAAACAGTTTAGATGAAATTAATTTGATTTGTGCTGCACATTGCTATCAAAAATTGAATTTTAAAACGTAACGGTAACATCCCTGAATAATGCTCTGTTACTTGCTGTGAAGAATTTCATTGACACCTACAGAATGTTCAATAGAAAATCATTTTGGTGTTTACTAGGGCCGTAACGGTACATGTATTTGTGTCGAACCGTTTGGTACGCGACTTTCGGTTCGGCACGACCCTGTACCGAATTATTGGGCGCAGGATATTATCTTATTTTATTTTGTTTTATTTTAATTCCGTTTTTGCGAGCCGAACCATTTAAAATATCTAGTTCTCCGACGGACATAATTGAGTGACGGACCGAGTCCCGTAAATCTCCGCTTTCACTTTGTGCAGCGCATTCTCACATTTTGACAACATGGAAGTGAGCCTGACGAATCTGAAGACCCACCCGCAAACCTTTAGTCCTCCATTTGGGAACACTTTGGTTTCAGGGTAAAATACGAAGATGGAAATAAACAAGTGGTCAAGACAAAAGCAGTGTGCCGACACTGCAGAACAGCGGTCGGGTATGTACTTGGAAACACGTCTAACATGCTAACGCATCTAAAGCGACACCACCCGAGTTTGAACATTAACCGGCACAACTAGAAAAAGCAGTCTGGTGCAAACTACGATATCGTCGTCGTTTAAAAAGAAAGAGCATTTCCCTGACCATCGCGCTAAAGAAATAATCAACACCATTGGAGTTGAGTAAAATTGTTAAAGCTGCACTTTAGATATAAGCATGTTTTGTTTACTGCACTTTAACAAAGTGGGAAAGCTAAGTAAGTTCCTAGTAAAACTGAATCTGAGCAGGCTTTAAAGCTGACCAGCTGCACTATACTTTTTATTTTAGTTGAGTAAAACTGTTCAAGCAGAAATGTATGTTTATATTTTTCATTCAAAAAATGTGTTAAAAAAACAGCAGGATTTTATTTTTCACTTTTATATTTCTATTTTCATTCAAACAATGTGAAAAAGCAGGATTTTATATATATTTGTTTCATTCAAAAATTGTGTAAAAAGAGTTAACTGCTGTGGTGGTATGTTTTAATAAGGTTACCAATAAGTAAAAGATATTTAATAGTTGTCTGTTTTTTTCATTACTGTACCGAAAAAACAAACAAACCGTGACTTGTGTACCGAGGTACGTACCGAACCGTGATTTTTGTGTACCGTTACACCCCTAGTGTTTACACCAAATACATTATCTTCCAAGTTTCTTTTTTATTTTGCTTATTGCAAACATTTGTTACAAAGTAAAAACACACAAAAACTAAGAATACTATCTCACAGCTTCTCACTGCTCTGTAGCTCATCTGTTTACGAAGACAGTATGTTATTGTGTAAGTACTTGGTAACTGATGCATAAATGGACTTTGTTTTTATGCCTCTGCACAATAGCCGTGGCCATAGTCATTATGTTTTTGGGTTGTCCATCCATCCGCCCATTTTCGTGAACGCAATAGCTCAAGAACACCTTGAGGGAATTTCTTTAAATTTGGCACCAGTGTCCCCTGGGACTCAACGATGAACTAGTTGGATTTTGGTGGTCAAAGATTAAGGTCACTGTGACCTTGAATCCGTCTCTTTCTCATGAACACGATATCTCAGAACACCTTGAGGGAATTTCTTCAAATTGGACAGAAACATCCACTTTAACTGAAGAATAAACTGATTAGAAATTGGTGGTCCAAGGTCAACATCAGTGTGACCTCACAAAACAAGTTTTTGACCATAACTCAAGAACTCATTACGCTCATAACAAAACCTCACACAAATGTCTGGCAGAATGTAATGATGAAGTGATGAGTGAAGTTCTGCAAAAACACTATTCTGGCCATTACTCAGCGTCATATCTTAGGAACAGAAGCGGAGACATTTTGTCAGATACTGAACTGGTGACACTAATCTTGGGTGGTGTAATCTTGGTGCCCACCTTAAAACTGTGCTGATTGTATAGCTCTTACGTGTGTGAAGCATCCATATTTTCACAGACATGGATGTTAACTTTAGGAGAAACTTGACTGGTTCACGGAAGCATACAACCACGGGGCAGTAATTGTAGTTTATTTTAACTGACAGTAAAAAGGACAAAAACAAATTAAGGAAATTCTACCAATTTAACAAAATGTTACATTCCATGTAATTGCTTTGATTTTGACATGTCACTGACCAGCATCACCTGAATGAGCTGCTGACCAGGAAGTGGCTGACAGGCTCTCATGCTGTGGACACCATCTGTGTGACAGTGGAGGACTACTTTAATGACTTCAACAAAATCAAGAAACCCTTCAATCAGGTAGGACTTTTTGCATGGTATATCCAAAAATTGTGAATCAGTTTCACTGAATCTTCATGGAAATGTGTGTTATATTCTCAGAGCCATAGCTATGAGCCTTGTGTGGCCATTTGTATTTATAATACAGAGATTATTAACATGATGTTATGACACGTGCAGGAGATGACGAGCGAGGCTCTGCGCAGGGTGGTGGTGGAGTACATTAAAGCAGTGATGCAGAAGAGGATCACCTTTAAAAACGCTGATGAGAGGAGGGAGGGAGCTGAGAGGATGATCAAAGAGGCTGATCAGTTTAAGTTTCTCTTCAGGAAACTGGCTGCTGTGAGTTCACACTCAGGGTCCCTACAGGTCCCTAAAAGTTTTTAAAATTTTAATAATTTGGTTTTTGATGTTCATGGTCTAAATGTCGTAAGATTCTGGAATTTTTCAGTTTTAATGTTTTATTTCACTGGTATTTTATATGCCAAAACAATGACCATTATGCTATGTCCAATACATATTTATTTGTATGCTAAATAGGTAGTGTATACTTTGCTTCAAAGGTGGCAGTATACCTTGTATTGCTGTGATCCGCCTTTTAACCTAGAAGACGAATGTTTTGGGGTAGAACAAGTATGACCCAAAGTGTAACCAGATGTTAAAACTCGGACTTGTTGACTTATCTGAAAGTAAGAAAACACATAGAAAACAGTTAAAATTCAGAACAATTCAATCTATAAGGTTCAACATTGTCCATAAAAATACTGCGTACATTATAAGAGCCATTTGAAATCATTAATCACATTTTTCAGCAATCAAATCATATAATGAATGATGTTGAAATGTGCGGCACTTTGCACCATGTATTAGAAACATTGCACATTATCCTAGTAAAACATGACGGCAACTCACTAAATATAAGATAAGAAATAACAATTATTTACTGTGTACTGTCTAAAATGTCCCGCTTCATATCCATTCAAACACACACACACTCAAACTGGCACACACTTGTCCAGGCTTCTTTAGGTCTCCCATGTGCCCAAAAGCACCTCTCTTGCTAAGCCCAGTGAGAAGACATCCATGCAGCGCCAGTGTGTGTGGGGCTTGGATGTACTACGCTCACAGACAGCTGCAGACTTGTACTGGTTGCATGAACACAGTTCCGTCCACTGAGTCTGAGAGCCACAAATGTGTCTGTGCGTGTGTGTAAAGAAATTTTGGTAATAAGTAGGGCTGCGCGATAAATCGATTTTATCGATTAATTCGAATTTGCAGTTTAGGCCGATTTGTTTTTAAAAAAATCGAGTTTCTATTTAAAATCCGCCACCGCTGCTCCACGCTGGTCTCCGGTAGTTCAGAGTGGGCTCACCCCTCCCCCCCGCGCGCTTGATACACAAACAACATGGCAGCAAGCGGGGAAGAGCACGTTCTCAAGAAAGGGAACGAGTTCTTCAGCACTCTTGTGTGCACACCTGTGTCTGCATCTGTGCTCCGCCATGCGCAACACAGAGAGCAGAGGAGGATTTTAGACGCGCACCGTGTCGGGACATAAATGGCATGCCATTGTGTAAATAAGATGAAGTGTTACCAACGCCAAGCTGGCAGACCCCCGAACCGTAGTAAAGGGACCTCCAAAGACCATTAGGTCCTTTAGCTTGTGTTAGCTCGTTGTGGCAACAACACATAAACAACGGGACTTTATTTTCAGCACTGCAGGGATGATGCACAGCCTCTCTCATCAGTGTCTGATGTTTACATAGAGGGAAATAACTCAAAAACAGCATGCAAAACTGCGTAGGCTTCTTCACTGTGGCTGCTCGATGTAAATAACATAGCACATGCCTCACTTTCTTTCTAGGGTGCATCCGTCTGACGTCACACACCACACCCGGCGCACTAACGTCTCATACCTCCTACATCAACTACACACATACACAGCTCCACACACACACACACATACAAGCCACACACATCAGGCTCAGCCTGTAACATAAGGCTATTTAGTTTGTTTAATAAAAGGACAAGGTATCCACCTTATTTTCAAACACGGAAGTAAATAGTGTGCAACGGTGCAAGCTAATTTTTTTTCCAATTTTCAGTTGTTTATGTCAGTCAATCAGTTAGTTCGTTAGTTAGTTAGTCTGTGTATTTTGTATAACGATAGATAACTGTGCCCACGTTTCCGTTATAACGGAAATTTATCCCCTCTAAACGCGAATAAATCGCACGTCAATCATAAACTATGAACCAAAAAAGCACAATCTATCCCGAGTGAGACAAACTGCTTGATCCCCGTCTCCAGTGTACCAGCAGAGAACCTGCAGAACCGAATCAGCGAAAAAACACACCTGGCTAAGCCTCTCTACCTGAGCAGCTGAAGCTGCGGCTCGCACCCTCGACACACAGACAGTGCTTCTGCATGCCAGCCATACGTCTGCGCAACTGTGAGAAATAAGTATGTGAGGTGTATACTGCTTTTCTATCTTTTTTCCCCTTTCTTTCTTTCTTTCTTTCTGTCGGCGACATACACTCCTAACACAGGACGGGTTGTTTTAATTGACTGAGTTGATCATTAAGCCATAGTGATGCGCGGATCGGCTCTGATAGCACCTGAATCAGCATGTACGCATCAACCATCCAGCTGTTACAACATGATTGAGCTAGCAAAGCAGTTTTGTGTTGCTATGTGTGGTATTTATTCAGTTTTGGGAAATCACGATGTCTAGAAAGCATCAGTGGCTGCAGCTGACAGGGACAGCTAACGTTAACACTAGCAGCAAAGCTAACATCAGGATCACCATCCGTTAAAAGCCTCCCGTTGTCGGATACGACATGAAACTACTCCAGTTAGCTCAATCATGTCGTAACTAAGACATCCGCTGGAGAAAATATTTTTTTCACGGGCCACTTTGTGAGTTTAGTGAGTTATTACAGACACGGCTAACGGCTAACAGCTAACAGCTAACGGTTAGCCCAGCTAATCTACGATAACCATGTTATTAATTACACACAGAGAAAATACTAATGTTTGTTCAGTCGTGTTTATAAGTTAGACTTTACAAACATCAGATTAGTCTAAATGGTGATATAGTGACGTGAAAATGTGATATATACATATATATATAGCTAAACTCAGCAAGGTAAACAACAAGGCGATTCCCATTTACACAGTGATAAGAGTGCTGGACCGGAAGTGTCGCACAAAAAAACGGAAGCTGGCTGCGTTCTGTTTTGCCTCCGTGTTTCCTTGAAAAATAAGGTGGATAGACCTGTTCTATAGGAAAGGTAACCTTAAATGACTTCTGTTGTGATCCACTATAATGGTAGGGGAAACACTGCCGTATGATAAGAAAGGGGTCCGGTGGAAAACGATCACAGATGCAGTCGCCATGTATATTGCAAGAGATATGGTGCCCATATATAGGCTACCGTGGAAAAGCTGGGGTTTATTCACATGCTGAAAGCTTTGGACCCCGGGTATGTGCTACCAGGCCGCAAATATATATATTTTTTTAACTAGGAGGGGAAAAAATCGATTTAAATCGTGAATCGGATTTTTTGTGAAAAAATCTGAGATTTTTTTTTTTAGGCCATATCGCCCAGCCCTAGTAATAAGCTGAATAGCGAAGTGACACTAGGATGAGCAGGGTCTACAATCCACTGATAGAAGTTTTTCAAAGTCAGGTATCAGGCTTTACTTTGGAAAATCACAAACGAGGGTGAGCTGAAAAAGTGAAAATGGGTCAGTTGGTTCCATAGCTGGGTTACTGTGGCAGTTAGTATATTTAAGGTCTAGTGCGTTGGATTTAGTGGCATCTATCAGTGAGGTCGCAGATTGCAAACAACTGAAACTTCCAACATGCACCACTTAGCACTTAGACATAAACAGCTCGTTTCAGGTGATTATACAGTATTGAAAACATAGGTATGAATTAGGGTTGTCACAATACTAAAATTTCAAACTCCATATCGATACCCAGGAAAATATTCAATACTCGATACCATTTTCGATACAGCAGCAAAAAATTAAGAGGCATGTCATTTTTTAAATAAAGATCAGAACAGTAACATCAATGATAACAACAAAAAATCCCCCCAAAATAAATAACAACCAGAAACAAGATCTGTCCATACAAATGTATTTATCTACAGCCCTGTTTATTTTCTGTGCTTCTGGTGAATTGGCACCATATTTTCGTTGCTGATCAAATAGAGTTGGTAGTTTAGGCTCAGGATGCTCCTGTTTCTACCTCACTATGTGATCAGAGAACCAGGGGTTAGGGGAGAAACCACACGTTTTTTCAGCTCCAATCTGTGACTTTACAGTTAACATAACTTTTCAGACACACATCATTGTGTTGTCCTGTTAAACTAACATTGTCTATTAATGTTACAGACGGGCATGACTGAGTTTTCTGCTTAGCTCCCACATTAACGTTAGAAGTTATATTTTAGTTTGATGCTGGCGACACCAGCTGCTAAGCTGCTAGTGAGGGGAGGGGCTGTACCTGCCGTCTGCAGCGTGCTGTGTTCACTTCACTAAATATTTCCAAAGAGCGCTTTTTCCTTTATCATTTTTGACCAAAACTGGCTGCTCTGATCCTCCTGCAGCTGCACTGGCCATATTACAGCAACAAAAACGTCTGTATGCATGCACAGCGACGACAACAAGCCGGGTTGCAGCGAGGGCTCTGTGCCTGCCAGACGCTGCCTGCACAGCACATGTCCGTCGGACCCGTCATGCGCACCTGACAGGCGTTGAGGTGGCGTGCACTGTTAGTATCGATACTTTTGTAAATTAGTATTGTATCCGGATACAGCGTTTGGGTATCGATACTTTTCAGAGTATCAATACTTTTGACAACCCTAGTATGAATACTAGATTCCATTTCTGCCAATAGATGACCCTAAATCCTACACACTGGACCTTTTTAAGGTAGGTGATTTATTTTTTTAAAGTGTCATGCACCAAAAAGTGCCCAGCCTGCATGGGCTTACAAAACTCTACAAACATAACAAACAGGAGAAGTAACATGATAAGAGCAAAAGAACATATAATACACCTCCATGCATGTCAAAGTCAAACAGTATCAAAGCCTGTATGAACATCCCACAATCAGACACCACACAGCACAAATACATTTGTTGACATTTTAATGACTTACTACAAAGTTGGAGGGGCATGCCTAACTTTGGTTGACTATTGGAGGTAGGGTGAAGACACAGACCCGCTTTGTGGTGCCATCGCTGCCATTGCTGAAGTCTTCAAGCTGACTGACCCCACACTGCTGTTCCTGGAGGTCACCACTCTAGTGTCCAAATATCCTGACATCAGGTACACATGGTCACACTCAACTTAACAAACCTACAATGCATGCACTACCTTTTTTATTGTTTTACATTTAGCATTACAATTTTACTGTGATTAGGTGATCATCAAAAAGCAGGTTGAATGCCACATTGCCTAAACATTAACACTAAGGTTTTTTGGCCCTCCCTCTCTCCGTAGGGAGGAACACATCCAGGCGTTGCTGGCAGTGCGTGGTGATGCCAGCAGGGAAATGCGCCAGATGATCATTGGGACTCTCAGCGAAAACAAAGTATCCTACGCTGGTGTCACACAGCCCATCTTCAAAGACATCAGTGTGCCCACTATAACCATGACCACCATGACTACCATGACCTCCATGGCCACTGCAAAGCTTCTCAAATAAAGCCAATAATCACAACACTGTTTCCACCTTCAGCACCTTCAGACATGATAACTTAGAAAACTTGTTTTTCCAGACATTTAATTACTTAGATTTTTTTAATGCAGTGTGCTGTGTTTCTGTCCTCAACCTTTGTGTGCTCTTCTGTTGTCATCCTGATCACTTCTGCTTCAAGAAAATAATAAAATTATAGTTGTAATATTGTGTGGTAAAACTACTAATTGGAGGTTAAAGCATCACTGGATGCTTTTTTCTTGTCCTTCTCCACTTTCTTTCTTCTCCAGCTTTTCCACCACCACTACTGTAGTTTTAATTTGTGCATAGATTAGTGTTGTGTCGTTCGCGAACGAATTGTTCAAAAGAGCAAATCTGTTGCATGAACGTACTGAAATGAATCACTTCCAGAACTGATTTGTTCATTTCTCAGTTCAGTTGAGCTCAGCAGCGACCGTGCAGGCCGATGGTGGAACTGCCGATTTGGTCCGTGTGAATGATGAATCCACTCGCAAGTCACGAGGCAGCCAGGGTCCAGGGAGGGACTGCCTACTGCGTGACTAATCACCTGTTGAACGAATCACTCTGTGAACAACATAACCACGATCCCTGAGTGATTCAAATCATTTACCTCACAGCCATTTTCTCCAAGCCAGCAGCTAATGTAGCCAGGAGTCATGCCACATGAATACAATCACACACCTCCCCAATGTTTTAACAGACTTAGTTTCCATATAAACAAACTTAAAGGAGCTATATGTAAGAAATCTAAAGCAAATAGTCGTAAAATCCTCCTAATATGTCACAGAGACTAAGGAATAATGTTCATATAACATATTGATCTCACTGACAACAATAGTACAGCCAAAATATTCGCATTTAAAAAAATATTTTACGTTCAGCAAATCATGTTTATGTTTTGAATTTGTGTTTTGGCCTGTTGCGCCACACACCGCCATCTACCAGTCACGCAGTCAGTAGAGTCTCAGCATCAGTTACAGTTACGACTGAGCTACAGCAGCACAGCAAGCAGCATTAGCAGTGTCCCAGTACATAGCATTAGCAGCCGGCTCCTCAGCTGTATCCCAGCAGCAGCATTAGCAGTGTCCCAGTACGTAGCATTAGCAGCCGGCTCCTCAGCTGTATCCCAGCAGCAGCATTAGCAGTGTCCCAGTACGTAGCATTAGCAGCCGGCTCCTCAGCTGTATCCCGGCAGCAGCGTTAGCAGCAGAGAAGCCGGACTTGCTCGAACAGTCCGCTGGAAAAACGAAGATCAAGGACGCGGTGACG
Organism: Epinephelus fuscoguttatus; assembly: GCF_011397635.1. Lineage (NCBI taxonomy): Eukaryota > Metazoa > Chordata > Actinopteri > Perciformes > Serranidae > Epinephelus > Epinephelus fuscoguttatus. The sequence continues at coordinate 3,727,094 of NC_064766.1, read as the reverse complement.
CGGCCCTGCCACGGCAGCCACCCGTGGGCAAACAAATCAGTCTCCAGCGTGCTGCTGTCCAGCAACCTCGAATCTGTAGGGGAGGGGGGGGCGGACACGACTCACGGCAGTATTGTGAGTTTGAGTGCAGTAACCGTTTTGGCCACATTCTTACATACAGCGCCTTTAAAAGGTTAGGCTGGCCAGTAATGAGATATACCAGTGCAGGGCAGATGCAGCAGCATCTGTAATTACACATCATCATGTATTAGTTGATTATATTTTGTATTAATAATGTTAATCCTCAAAAATAACTAAAGCAGACAAGTAAATGTGGTGGAGTACAATACTACCCTCTGAGATGAACAGGAGTATCAGTAGCGTTAAATTGAAATTGAAACATCATAAATCATAGTTAATGTGGGGGAGAGAAAACTTTTGGGGGGTAAATAATACGCCAGAGAGCATAAAGAGCATAAAAAGCATCAAAATAGAGCTTGTTCCATGAAAAAAAAATCTTAGGGTCCGGGCTAAGCCCCCAATGTCCTCAAATCCGAGAAACGCCCCTGGTGAGGAAATATGTGACGGTGATTAAAATAGCCTATGTCACGGTTGCTGTCCAAGGTGCTGATCCTGGGACAGCCCCGGAGGTGGGAGCGACTTCCAGAAGATGGCAGCAATGCGAGCAGGCAGCTGTTAAACATTTGAGGAGGAGAAGAAGAAGAAGATGGTGGAGTCAGAAACAGGACGTTGCGTCTAATCTGAAAACCTGCAGATTGCTGAACATGAATAAACCTGTTTAGGTTCTGACACAACCTAAATAACAGGCAGTCTGTCTGACCTCCATATCTGCTGAGAGCACGGACAGCTGGACTTGAATTGGGTAAGAGCGTTTGACAACACAGCTACTGTGGCTACTGATGTTGACTGCTGAGCAGAGCTAAGCTAACGCTGTAACGTTAACCATCTTACGGTAGGTTCGTTAAGATCAGCAGCTAACAGCAGCTACAGCCAAAAACAAAACCAGCTCAGTGAGATAATGATCTTCATTTAAAACTGTTAGACATCTTCTGTCTTTAAGCTGTGCTGTAAGTAGTTCCCGTTAACGCTACCGTTCAAGGCGCTTTGTGTTTATTAATGTTTGCTAGCTAGCAGGGTCACAGAGTCAGTCATAAAGCTGAACCGGGATGTGTCGCCGTTAGGTTTACACGGTTGGTGTTAAGTCATTCAGTTAGCTAAGTCTTAGTTACATTTTTTCAAATTAACGATGTAATTGACCTTAAAGTTTTATCTTGTCGTAATGAATCAGTAAACAGACACAGTTCAGTTGTTATTACATGCCCAGCATCTCTACTGCGGTTATTGTCAGTTGTTGGTACAACAGTCAATATGGAGCATCCATACTACAGAGAGCTCTAGGGCTGAGAGGAGCTGTTGTACTTAGTTGTAAACAAGACGAGGATTATTAACGTTACAGAAAAGTTCTTAAGAAAGTGCATGTGATTGATGTAAGCATTGTGGCATGACTTTGCTGCAACATTTGACATGATTCGCATTGTGTAAAAGCATTTAAAAATGATCTCCCTGTAGTTAAGAGCTGCAGAAATCTTTAACCTGTATTGCACACACACACACACACACACACACGTGTGTATATACATGTGTAATATGTGTATGTATAATAAATTCCAGTTTCAATGTACAGTAGGGTTGCAAGGTATAAGGTGATAGAAAAGTTGACAGTTATCATACCACGTACATTTACTTATCTATTGTATTGTCAAACAATGCAACTGGACGGAGAATCTCCGCTTTATTTTAGTTATTTTCAAAGTGGAGACTTTTTTGTACACATACTTCCATTAAAGAAATGTTCACAAGTTTCATTTATAATAATTAAACATTTGCTCAACCAAAAATAAGCCTTCCATTTTCACTCCTCAAAGGGTCATTCTGACTGATACTATACATTTTGTAATACCATGATATGATAAAGCTGTGATATTTTCTGAGACAGTTATCATGCCGTGAAAATCTCATACTGTTGCACCCCTAATGTACAGTCATGGCAACATTGTAAGTATTGGCTCTAAAATACTTAAAATCTCAACTCATTAGTGCACCAAACTTCCCACACATCACAGTGAGCCTTATGTTAAGTTGATCAGTGTACAGTACTGAGCATTTTGATAAGAATAGTGTTGATGCTGCATACAGGGATAACATAACACTGTGCATTAGTACATTACATTGTAATAACATTATAAACTGTATATGTCATCACAGAATTATGCAAACTTGAACAAGTGTGCAGTTGTGAGCTTTCTGAAATTTAAATAGCGTTTGCACTGTATACAATGATTGACACATAAATACAATATGGTAACCAACAAGACAAATCATCATCTACAAAGAATCCTGTTGAGTTTAAGGACAGTGACAAAGTCATCAAAATTTGGTTCTTGAGAGTCCTCATTGTCCTCTTTGAATGAGTTCCACCTTTTTCGTTTTAGCTGCTGCTTTAGACCAGTTCAGACTGACTCTGTGTACCAGAGGCTCCATTATATCCCAGTAGCTACAAAGGAGCCTTTGTTAAACACATGCACATTAAAATGAAACAATGTAAGAAGAGAACATCTCTCTCTTTGGTGGAGCTGCACATGGCGCAGCTGGGAGAAGTTTACCTAGGAGGCCTTCTACCAGAAATTGAGCTCTTGGCTAAGGTTAGGAGAAAAAAAATGGTGGTTTTGGTTAAAATGAATACATAGATTTCTGTTAGAAAGGGCTCTCTGGGAGGAAGCCTGTAAGAAAAAAACTCCTCCCATGTGCACTAACAGCACAGAGACATAGGCAACCTGTGATAAGGGGGCACAAGTAGACTTAGTTATAACAGATCACAAGCCAAAATGTTGCTTTACTTCACACATTTTATCATGTCCTATCCTACATTGTCAAATTTGTTAATTAAAACATAGGGCTGGATATGAAAAAAAAAAAAAAAACACAATATTTTTGAACAAATACCTGGATATTGATGCTGTGATGATATTGTAGAATTGACTGGTGCTTTCACAAAATACTTGAACATGATGAGATTATTGATAAATAATCATCAGTAATGTGGATATAATACATAAGTGAGTAAAACGAAATAATAGAACAGTGTGGTTCACACAATTAGGCTACATCATTTTAATGTAATGCAACTTTTAAAACAGGACAACACTTAGCATATTACCATATCCAAAATCTAAGACAATATCTAGTCTCATTTCACATTATCAATATAATCTATTGCCCTATTATGTTCTATTATGTTTGAAACCACTATCACAATATTAACAAAATAGTTTTCCAAAATATAATGTATTACACAAGGGTAAATGTATGCACAAAGTCATATGTACAGTAATACAAATGATGTTCAGCCAAATGAACTTTGTTGCACTGTTACCAAACACTTGTAATGTGTAAAACACAAATTGCAGTAACTCCCTATATTAGTTTTTAATCACATTATATTGTCAATTCTAATATTCTTTTGGATCTAACTTTAGCTCTTCTTAGTAAAATCAATACACTGATATTGTTGAATATATAGATTATGTAAAATTAATGTAATACTCCACTAACATAGTTGTGCCCAGTATTAATTTTTACAACTATTTTAGATTTAGTCTTGAGACAAAAATGCTTGTTAGTTTTGGTCACATTTTAGACACTTTTATCTTTCGTAGTTTAAGTCGATGAAAATTCAAAACATTTTTGTCAACTTTTAGTCATTATGTCACAAATAATTCTGAGACAACTAGGATTTGTACCCAGGTTCATTGTAAACTTATCTGACTTATCCATCTCACTGTTTAGAAGCAAAAACTTACTTAATTAAAGTTCTCTCTTAATCTGCAGCATGTTAGTCTGGAGATTTAAACTCATGTCCTCTCACAGAGTTGGTGATTACAACTAAACCCTCATCTCTGTCAGAGAAATCTGATGTGAGTTCAGACTGTTTACTTATAGCACAGCTACACTGACAGATAACTGAGCCTCCTACCTGCCTGTCAAACAGCATCAAACCATAAACCTTCAGTCCAGACTGAGTGGAGTCCTGCGGGGATCAGCTGTGAAGTCCGGCAGCTGGTGGCTGCTTGCTCCACTGCCATTAAGCGGCTAACAATCAGAGCTGCTAACAGCCACCACTGCAACTAACAAACTCCACAAGTCTATTCAGCAGCTCCACCATCCATGGTCAGACACACATGGCTGATTTTTTACAGCTACAGCTCACACCACACACCAATGGCTGATGTTGCTGCAATGTGACTGTGTTTTTGCTGGCTAGTGAAATATGATGCAGACTATTTACTGGAGTTTACAACCCTGTGGCATTTTAAGATAATTGTAAGCACAGCCATTCTTGGCTTTCAATGTCTGATAGTCCACTAGTAACATTTTCGTCATGTATCATCAACAAAAATGAAACATAGATTTCGTCTTAGTTTTTATTATCAAGATCTATTTGTAGCTCATCATCATCTCATTTTTATCATGGAAAAAAAGTCTAAAAAATTAACACTGGTTGTGCCATCACAGAGATGCTGTAAAATAGTTGAGGACAACAGTCCAGTCTGATTTGACACAGGTGATGTTATGCAGCTCATATAGTTCATGGTACTGACAGTCACGAGTGCTGTGTTGGCATTTGGCTGGCAGGTATATTAGTTTAAAGCTACTGTCTGTGTAATACTAGCACTGTGCATGTATATATACTGTACAGAAGTGAAGCTTCTGTCTGTTCATGTCATCCATCTTTATAAACAGTCTATGCACTGGCAGGGTTCGAAATTAGCAACAGATTTGCTTTACTCTCCAGCCAATAAAAACAATGGTAATCTATTGAATTGCTGGGGTAGTTTGGAATCTACCAGCCACAGGTGGACAAAAAAGTTAATTTCCAACCCAGAACACTAGTTAGCAGCTCTTTTTGTTCTTTCAGGTTCATCAGGCTCACTGAAGTTCTTCCCTGCATCCACTCATCATGGTGGACTACTACCAGGTTTTAGGAGTTCGGAGAGATTCGTCTGCAGAGGACATAAAGAAAGCGTGAGTTGCTAAATGTTTTTAAATTTTATATCTTAGCTGTGATGTTCTAAAACACTTCAGCAGATATCTACACAGCAGTTCTATCATCTTGTTGTCCTCCAAAGGCCCTGGCTGGCAGCTATACCACTAATGAATGAATATCTGTAGGCTGGTCCTTTGGAGCTTCAACAACAAAACTACTGTGTTAGTTCAAACTAACAGAGTAATCAATCTGCAGCTCACAATTAAAGAGTCTCAAGGGACACATTTGTAAAGCAGTGAGTGGATCTGAGATTTACGGATTCCTGTGCTCAGCGTCTTCAAGCTGCTCATTTTCAGCTCCAGCTGATTGTTTTCTTCTGATGTAGACTCCAACTAAGAGTGGGACGAAATGCACTGTGTTTGAGTTGGGACTAAGTAGAGTAAATCTTTAATGTCACCTGGGGGCAATGTGGCTGGAGAGGTGACATCTGTTATTACTCCAAGTAACATCAGGCTACCTCCCAGTGTGCGTCATTAACTTTTAGCTGCCATAAAGAGCTGAGTCTAACAGACATATATGGGCACATCCTGCTGAAAAGTGTTAGCCAAAAACTTCAGGTAAAGTTTTAATTCTCTTCCGGAGGGCTCACAGATCATGATTTGCAGAGGGATTAAAGTTTATTTTGTGCTAATTCATAAATATGATCATCTAACTTCCCAACTTATTATGTATAATACACAGGACCTCCTTCAACTCTTTTCATGTTCAGCTTTCTTGTTTTATTCAGTGTTGTTCCTCATCAATTACTGACAACTTTATTACTGAGCATTTTTTTCACACATTTTTTTCTCTTTCATCAAACAAAATAAAATCAAGGTGTGACAAACGTAAGATGAATTAACTAACATTGTTCATTTTTATTTAAATGAACTTTCCAATAGCAGTGGAGTTGCTAAAAATACTGAAATAAAAGGACCAGATTTAATGAATTTTTCATGTATAACATTTTTAACATCTAAAGGTTTTTATATAAATGCTTTACCAGGGAAAAGTCTCATGGAGATTAAACGTCTCCTTTTCTCGAATTACCCAGGCAAGAGGGCAGCAACAAGTACAACTGTTACACACTACAAAAACAAAACAAAACAAACAAACAAAAAAAAACATGTTATAATGTTATAATGCATAAACAGGTAAAATTTCAGGTAAATCAGGCTCAAGGTTCAAGATTTCTTTATTTGTACCTGAGTGTAAATATGTTGGTGCAGATGTTAAATTCAGTATTCCAAAACAGGATATGACAGCAATACAGATTTAAAGGACAATTATTACGAAATACATTAAAACAAGTATCGTTAACTATCAAAATAGTATAAAAGTATTAGAACTCTCATGAATGTCATGACAAAGTGCTTCTACATACATACACACACACTCACCCACTCTCTGAAGCTTAAAATGAACATTTTGGAGCAGTCACATTGACCAAGCATGCTACTTTCATGATGCCTTAAAATTGGCTTAAAAGCCTCCATAGTGAATCAGCTCAGACAATTTCAGATCCTTGTGTACACTATTGCAAGGAGTAGGGGCAGCATGTGTAAAAGTTTTTTTTTTTTTTTTTGGTTCTGTTCCAACCTTGGGAACCATCATCTGTACAACATTCTAAGAACACAGGCCATGTTGATTATGGTTTTTACAAATGTAAAAAAGAAACCAACCCAGAGAGAGTTTTCTGTAATGTCCAAATCCTTCTGCTATTCCTGGTTAATTTTGGTGATTTAAGTGGTTACGAGTTAAGAGTTTTTTACTCCAAACCCTAACCCTATTTAGTAGCACCCTGTGATTGATCATTTGTAATATTTAAAACTTTTTTCTATTGTGTTTCCTCTGGCAGCTTTACATTTAAAGGCATCCTGTGGTTTACCAGTTGAACTGTGCTAAAAGGAAACTTTGGTATTCCTGAACCTGGACCCTGTTTTTGCATGTTTTTGTGCCAAAGTGACTAATGGAGACAACATTTTTTGACATTGGTCTAGAGAGAGCGCTGCAGCTGCAGCTGCAGCTGCAGCGGTGAAACAGTAACAGAAACAATGTAATCCCTGTGATATCCCTACTCCCTATCCCTAATTGTGCACCTTTTTATTTAGTCAACTAAAAGTTTGTGTTTGTCACTGACAGGCCCAGATTGTTATCTATAGTGTCTGACAACAATACGGAAAAGACCATACAGAGAAATGAAACTTTTTTCCTTACCTATCTCTGCTCTGGTTTGTTAGTGTGACCAAGTCTTGCTCAAGGAGAAGTCACATTCTGAAATCTTGCGGACTTTGATACATTGTTGCTAAATATTGAAACAGGTAAATATACGGTCATGACATTATAAATCTTTTAGATAACACTAAGGCTGGCTGTATACTTGCTTTTTAACTGTAGGTTTGCGTAGACAATTGGCTGCGTCGTGAATGGAATTTTTCACATACTTGCACCACACATGTTATTGCAGGATTCCACTAGAGGGCACACCAGAGAATTTAAACCGTATAGAACTTCAAGATTTGCACAATGTAAACAATAAACACAGCAACACTCAAGGAGATGTATTGTTAATTCTGACATCAGCGCAGATCACGGCAGAAAAAGTGACAGCAGCACCATTGTGTGTATAAAGCACATCTAAACAATGGTGAGTTTTTTTCTATCATTCCGCCAACACTGCCCAGACTGTTAATGGGTGCATTACAGCACACATGGCTTAATAGCGACAGTATCAAACACAAGTACACAAATTAGCTTTATTCCATGTTCATTAAAACACCTGGAAAAGTCATGGAATTAGAAAAATAAAAATAAATTGTTACAGTAATCATCCGAGGATAACCTTCCGCGTGACGTAACATAAGGGCATTTTAGAACAAGACTTCTCATTGAGCAACATGTGGTTACATACAGTAACAGGCCGGATCAGCACAAAGTAATAAAAAAACATTACATTTCTTTGTAGGATCCTTTCCATATTGTTACCAGACACAATCTGAGTCTCTCAGTGGCAAAAACAAACACTTTTAGTGGACATAGGTCGACAGCAAACATCTGCCTTTGGGGATTACTTTGCATCTTTTGCGTCGCTGCTGGGCCAATTTCAAAACTTGTACAAAAACATGGTAAATTGGATCCAGGTTGAAAAACAGCTAAGCTTCCTTTAATGTGAAGCATTAAGCATAAGCAGTTCATGAGCACAGTTTGTTGTCTTACTCTTCTTCCTTCTGTCCTCATGCAGCTACAGAAAGCTGGCATTGAGGTGGCACCCTGATAAAAACCCAGAGAACAAGGAGGAGGCTGAGAAGAAGTTTAAGGAGCTGTCAGAGGCATATGAAGTTCTGTCTGATGGTTTGTACCACAACTCTCTGTACAAGTCTGCAAATAAACACTGTACAGCAGTTGATGGAGTAAAGCTGATACCAACAAAGTTTCTCTTCCTTCTCTGGCTCCTCCTGTTACTGACTTTCTGTTGTGGTTCTACTTTGAGATTTTTCTCTTTCCTCTTCCAGCCAACAAGAGGAGCATATATGATCGCTATGGCAAAGAGGGACTGACAGGGAACAATGGAGGAAGAGGTAACTGCTCCTTTTCAGGAAAGCTTAAAACTGAAATAATTTATTTTTGTAGTCTGTGTGGACAAATGGTTTTAGTTTGAAAGAAACTGTTTTTATCAAACATGACAAGATTTCCAGGTCACTTTTACAGGATGTTTCACTGCTTCTATGTGCATTTTCACTTTTGCATAAAAAAACTTTTAGTGGAAAAATTATAAATAGAAATTTCGAAATATTGCAAATAAGTTTTTATGCTTGGAGGAGGTGGAAAAGTTGGTGTATTGATAAAAGGTAGATGCGACTAAGTGCAATGGTTTCGAGAGGCATCGGTCTGCAGAGCTGGAGAGACACAGTTTTAGACCTGTACACGTACACACTTTTATGTTGTGTGGACAGAGATTCTTAAATATATTTTAAAGGTTGTTACTGTAAATATAACATCAGCCTTGTGTTTGCAATTGCCTGTTAAAAGTGGAAGTGGAAAACTTTTCCACTAGCTAGTACACTAGCTAATATAACATCAGCCTTGTGTTTGCAATTGCCTGTTAAAAGTGGAAGTGGAAAACTTTTCCACTAGCTAGTACACTAGCTCGCTAGCTATGAAGCTACTGCTGTCTGCTTATCAACTCTTTGATAATGGATTTTTACAGAATACAGCAACTTTTGCCACTGCTCATTTTAGAAGGATCACCGCAAGGAAATTGATTCTTTGTTTAGATGATCAAACAGAAAATGGATCATAGATATATGTTGGCTTTGGCTGCCGGCTTATGCTAGTGTAGCTTGTTACTTTAAAAGTTGCCTTTTTCCACTTCAAAATGTTCATTTAAAACATTGCTGTCTGTTGATACTTTGACTGTTGATTGGTTAATGCTAGACTGTCTTCTGGTCTGGAGGAACAAGTCCGCTTGACCCGAAGGCAGAGGCATGAAACCCTTGGGGACAAAAATGACAAGTGGCCTGGCTTTAAGCCCCTAAGTAGCCTGGCAGTGTTAGCTTGTGTAAAAAATTACTGACAGTTCCTCCACCCTCTTGAACTTGCGCATGGGCATGTCTGAAACTAGGCCTGGGCCTCACGCATACGTATGTCTAAAACTGTGGGTCTGTTGGGGCTCTACAGCTCTGCAGGTTGATGATTTAAATGATGTAAAATCATGACGCACCATCGTTGTATAGGCCAATAGCTCTCTGTGTTCTCTCTGGAGTAGGGTTGCAAATTGTAAGCACTTTCCTTAATCGAGCACTGGTAATATTAATGATCAGTTCCTCGATTTATCCTGTTTTAAAAACAACATAAAAACTTAATTCATACACAACAATGTCAGATATGTTTTTTTTCCTCAATCAAAGCTTTATTTCTACAAAAACATAATGCATATTTTCTGACAGTATTGCATAGCCTATTAAACATGAAGATGTGCAGGCCTAAACTTAATATGAAGCATACTGAATAACAGATTACATGCAAAGCACGCTCATAAAAATTGCTCAGGCTAATAAAGCCTTACAAAAAAAAAAAACGCTCAAACATGTAATGCTGCAACATTAGAAAAGAACGTTAAAAAAATGATCTCAGACTCACAGCGTCGTGATTTCTGTCTACTTGTTCTTGTTGAGGAAAATTAGCATGTCATTAAAACTTTTAAAAACTCATCTTGCAAACAGTTGTGCTACTTCCTCAAAAATCACAGTATTTATTTAATGTCAGTGTTTGTAGCAGTTACAGTTCAAAAAGAGTTCTGTGCCTTATACCAGAAAGAAGAGCTGCACACTTGCGGTTATAGTCTGAACCTTCTGCAAAACATTCTATCAAACAGACTTCTGTCTGACTGCTCTGATAAGATTAGACATTTTTTTTATATTCCAACAGAATTGTAGTGCAGCCTCTGCAGCACTAAGTATTATAATGGTGGGAAATAAAAGCTGACCCAGCAGTTTTGAATAGATTTTGTTATTATTTGTTTCTGCTCTGTGTTTATCACTTTTAAATGACATGCTGTTTCAGGGGGCCATTTCCACAACGGAGATCATTTCCATGAACCATTCACATTCCGCAACCCAGACGACGTCTTCAGGGAATTCTTTGGAGGCAGTGACCCATTTGCAGACTTTTTTGGTAATCAGTCAGTTTATTTGTCACATGAAATCATGTCAGGTACAATTCCAGTGAAATGTAATCCTGCCAGTTTCTTCATTTTGTGAATTAAAATGGTGTAATAATAAATCAAAGTCTATGGTTTGTGAGGTAAGGGGGTTGCAGTCTCAGGCATCTGCACCAGTGTTGATTTACTTTACTCCTCACACTCCTTTTGTTTCCTGTCCTGCTCTCTTAGGTGCAGATCCATTTAGTGATGATCCATTTTTTGGCAGTGGCCGGCGGCACCAAAGTCGGGCAAACCGCAGCCACCGGACAGGTGGCTCATTTTTCGGGGGCTTTGTTGGTTTTCCTCCCTTTGGTGCTGGCTTCACACCTTTTGACCCAGGTGAGATGTGCACCAGTGAATATATAAAAAAGTTATGGAACACACAAGCAGAAAAATCACACAGTGTTTGCAAACCACCTGTCTAAATGAGACTGTCTTTCTCTGTCCTGTTTATCTCAGGCTTTGGTTCTTTTGGCTCTATGAGCACCATGGGTCATATGGGTCACATGGGTCACATGACAACCATGGGCAGTCTGGGAGGTGGAGGCTTCACTTCTTTTTCCTCCACTTCCTTTGGAGGAGGAGGAGGTGGAGGAGGAATGGGCAACTTCCGCTCTGTGTCCACCTCCACCAAGATCATCAATGGCAGGAAGATCACTACTAAAAGGTAGATACTAGCCAGCTGGGGTACCACAGTGATTAGAAACTGTGTTTGTAAACTTTTATACTTTCTCTACACAGCAGCACAGTATGCATGGTATGACTTTATTTATTCTTTGCTGTCTAGTAAAGATTAAGCGATGTACAATAGTAGACAGACATTAGACATGTAGAAAACCTAAAATTCATCCAGTATTACTGAAATATTAACCAAACCCCAAAGAAGCAAAAAAAATTGCTTGACGGGATAGTTCAGATATTTTAAAATAGGGTTGTCTGAGGTAATTTTCCATAGTCACGTTATCACATACAATACATGTCAGTCAGCACACCCCCAGTTTGGAGACGTAGGCTGGTGTACTGACCCAGAAGGTAAGCAGTGTACTGTTGTGGAGGGGCAGCAGCAAAATGTATTTTAGCCACCTAAAAACAAAAAAAAGACATTAGTTTAAGTGTTTGCTATATTTAGAATAATCTCCCCGTGGTACTTTACCATCAGATAGCAATTTCAGATGAGAAACTGAAGCCGTTATATATCTCTCTAAAGCCAGACTCCTTTTGAGAAAAACAGTGATTTAACATCACTGAACACGGGAGCTGCCGGTGTCTCAACTGATTGGTTAGTTTGTGTTATTGTGTGACTTTGGTGTTTTAAAAGATGACTTCAGATTCATCGAAGTCACACAGTGACTGTTTAGCATGCTTAGATTATTGTTTTTCTCAATGGAGTCTGGTGGCTTTGACAAGAGTATAGATGGGGAACTGAAACTGTTACTGGCTACCCCGTCAGAATGGGCTGTTTGACAGAAGGGTAAAGTAGGTGAAAGTATTCAAAACATAGTGCATACTTAAACACTCAGTTTTTTTTTAGGTTTCTACACTTCTCTACACTGGGGACACGCTGACTAACATTGTATGTATGCAATACACTTACTACAGATAAGTACTCCATCCAGCCCTACTTCAAAAAATCCAAATGATCCCTTTAAAATCAGTTTAATTAACTAGGGAACACTTTGCATTGAACCAACTGAAAGTAGTTGAGGACATTCTTTTCTGTGCTGCAAAAGCGTGGTGGTCATGAGAGCTGAGCACACAGCAATTTTATAACACACAAGCAAAAACAAAATACATCTTCCCCACTTGGACAGCACATACATGGCATGTAGGAAAGAAATGCAAATAGATAAAGCACAACAAACTAGGAAACACATTTACCAATTTCGCAATACATAAGTGGCACAAAGAAACTTGCTGCAAATACAGAAAACAAGCACAGACAGAAACATTGTAAGTCATACACAACACAATGCAAACTTTCAGGAGACACTAAGAACTTATTAGACACACGTAACTGGTAAAAGGCTAACACTGTGTGGCTAATATCTTTAGTAATATCAGAATTATGCAATCCTTTAAACAAATATCTGTAGCTAATGTTGACTTCAGCAAATCACACCTCTGTAAGGAGCTGTACACATGCCACGTTTTTTGCACCCTCAAATCCATTGTTTTCAATGTAGATGCAAAAGCAATCACATGCCAGAGCGATGCTGTTCGGCACACACCTGATCCTAAGCGGCTGTTCTTCAGGGCGCAACGGCTGTGCCCTGAGATAACCTGGGTTCAACTTATTGAACACAGCAGTGCACACCGCATGTCATGGGACGGGGACCAAACAATCACAGCCGACAATAGGCCTACACACAAACAGTGCCTAGAAGAAGATCAATCCTGCACTCAGGATTTCAGGTAAATGGGCTATGATACGGTGCTTGTTAGGGTTGCTTAGCAACCTCAGACGCAACCTGCCATCATACTCTTGAAAGCTGTCACAGAAGAGGCACTAGAGTAGCACCCAGTGCCTGACCTCGCATTTTCCAGGTGGTTAAAGATGCGGCATGTGTACAGCACTTAACACCGTCTGTCTTTAAAGTCTGATGGAAACTTGTTCTTTATTTGTTTTTTGAAAGTGCAGTGTGTTGTTGTTAGCTGTTATGGCCACTATAGATATTTTATCTTTCCTCAATGCCAGCTGCTTACAGTCTGAATATCCAACATAATGGTTAAAGGTTAGTAGGTGGTCATATTTGTTAGGAAATGTATTTGGGGATCTGGGTTGCTTAGACTAGTGAGAATTGGAGGCATGTGTCCAGCTGCTCTCCAGCAGTGACTGCTCCCCCCCTGTGGACCAGATGACAAATATCACATAAGCATTGTAGCTCTTTCTGTAACTGTGCTGACATGTTTGAATAAAGCCATTACACAACATTTGCTCAATAGAGACCTTTGTCTGAATGACAAATAAACATCTGTTTAACGGATGAATGAAGCCAGCGATGTTCAAGTTTCCATGTCCTAATCATCAGCTGACAACATGCTTTTTTTCTTCTGATTAGGAGGATTTGTGCCAGTAAAGACTGGTTTAAACTCACATGTACATTCTCTCCTCTTCCTCACCCTCTCTTCTTCCAGAATTGTGGAGAATGGTCAGGAGCGGGTGGAGGTGGAGGAGGATGGGCAACTTCGGTCATTAACCATTAACGGTAAGGAGCAGCTGCTGCGACTGGAACACAAGTAAAGACAGAAGCATCATCTGCTGGAGAAGTGTTACCTCAGCACAAACATACCAACAAACTTGAGCTCCAAACAGAAGGAGAAAAAAAGCAACAAAACAATGTAATAATAGTGCTCTACTGTTGTTTGGATGTACATACTTAGGTTGTGTTTATTTCCCCTCATGTCCTCTCCCTGCTGACTCTCATTTGTTAACCAATGATTCAAATCAGACGATTTGGATGCAGACTTTTCTATGCATTTTGTTAATGTATTTCTGAATTGGAGCTGTCCTTATATTTTGGCTCAGGGTGGTGTTATTGTTTCAGTGTTTGGGACCACAGTATTGTTCTAATGTATATGACCAGAACCCTCCCTTCCTCCCCTCCTTATTCTTTCTGTATGCGCTCCACTGTGTGTCGGTCTTTGTGCAGACAGCACACACACTGTGTTCAGAAAACAAAGCATGACTTTGCTTTTTCATCTGAATAGTGAAAAAAACAAAAAGTGTTGAATTTGATTTTAAAAAGTGGGTAGGAATAACTGAAGCATCTTCCCCCTCTCTATTTACTGCTTGTCTAACCTCTTCTTAGTAATAATTCTTTTTTATTAAAAAAAATGCTGGTAGGATGAGTTATGCAATTTTATATGTTCTAATACCAATGTGTTTTTTGTTTATTTAATTATGCATGTACACCTTATGATGTTGAGTCTTAATGTTACAGCTGCATTATGATGCACAATTAATGGAAGGCATTCTATAAATGATATATGGATATAGAAGGAATTTTGTGTACTTTGTAAACCAATAAATCTGAGCTTCATCCTGTTTTCAGGATGCTAAAATCTGGCTGGTCTCTGCTCTGTGAGTCTGCAGTGAGTCACTTTAACAATCTGTTATCCAACTCTCAGGTGTCAAGAGTATCATCATAGGTAATAACTAGGGGTGGGGAAAAGATTGATACAGAATGGTATCACGATATTTTTGTGTGGCAATATAGTATCATCACATGGACGCCAAGTATTGATTTTGTATTCTATAAATTATTGTTTTCCAAATACAACTTAACTTTTGGTAGCCCAGTAGCATCATAAAATCAGTTACTGCAAATAAAAATGACTTAAGTGAGAAACAGTGTCTTAAGAGCAGTGATAATATTTTACCGTGGGGCCTCTGATGATTCCCACTCAGAGTAGTGGCCAAAGTGTCAGTACTCACAGATACATTAGATCTCATCATCAGGGCCCAGTTGTACAAAAAGTTTAATCTGGATCAGAATGATCTGGATTTTGAAATCCCATGTTTTGCTATTGCAGATCAGATGATCCATTTTACTTTTGTATCAGTTTTTCAACCCTCTGGGGACTGAGGGGGTCTCAGGGTGCTTTTTGTAGTCAGCACAAGTTAAGCTACAATAATATCTATGTAGTATTTATTTCATGATTATACTTTTTTAGAAGGAAACCGTGTAAATTAAACTTTTGTAAAAAGAAGTTTAAGAACTGTGCTATAATGTGTAAAAAAAAAAAAAAAAAAACATGACCTTACCCACTATGATGAATTTTTTAGGTCCCTTGAGGTGATTCTGACAAGTCTTAGGAATGTATGAAACAAAAACACTTTGATCTGCTCCACTGATTTGGGCAATTAAAGGGCTATCTAAAGATGTATCCTGTTGTTTTGGGATAAAGAGTTGCCAGCTGGAGGGGTAGTCCATCTTTTCACTGAAAATGCAAAAGGTGCTGTCCAGAGGTGAGGCCAGGTAAAGTGTCCCCGCCCCCCTCCCCCCAACACTCAGGGACACATTCACCCCCTTATCCCTTTCAAGAGTGAAGAAAAGAAAAAAGCTGAGAAAAGTCCTTTTGTGGCACTGATTTGAAGCAACAGTGAATTAGATCACCCTGATCCAGATACAAACTTTTCAAGATCACCAAATCTGGATAACCAGTAAATGGGATTATATGTCACAGTCTAGGCTACCAGCTTTGTAAAGACCAACAGGCAGAATAGCTGGTGTGGGGTCACTGTAAGTAGTAAGTTATTTGGAAGTCAGATAAAATGAGGAGCGCAATTGTTAGAAACGACTTTTGACTGTTGTTGTACGTGATATAGAGTTATAAATGAAAGTTAAAATTTAAAGTAATAATCTTGAAGATTTTAATTTACATAAATGTTATACCACTTTCTAATTGAATGAGGTAAGAATGGTGATTGACCCTGTGGCACTCTGATGAAAGCCTCTGCATATTGGGTGTCTGTGGCAACATTCCCAGGAAAAATCAAAAGCAACGCACAGTTATTAATAATCCACTCTAACACTCACCAAAACACACACACACACACACACACACACACACACACACCATCTATGCTGTGGTAACCCTTTCATCTGGCCAGCTGCAGGACTCATAAAACTAGATGACATGAATAAGTTCACCAGCCTGATTTCAAGCCTGTCTGACGACAAACACACTGCAATTACAGCTTGTCACCATAGGAGCCACCAAAGAGAACAAAACGGAGATCTTTAAGCTTGTCCTACTTCATCACGATAACAGTTAAACAAATCAAGTGCCAAATATGAATAAATGTATTGACTATTTTAAAGGTTTTACTGTAGTTTGTTCCTTGTTGAATCCTCTCTCCTACTGGGATCAGGAAAATCCTGATTTTTTTTTGGATAAAACGTATCCTGATCCTACTGAAGAGTTTTGACCAACACATACTGAAGGTTTGATCCAGATCAAAACCAAGAGGGGATTATGTGATTTAATCTGAAATCAGAATCCTTTTTTTCTTTGGAACAATCCATTTTCAAGATTTGATCCAATCTAATCCAAAATCTGATCAGACTGCATCTTAACAACTGGGCTCAGATTTCTTTGAAATATGTATTGAATCTCTGTTTCACAAACATAACAAAACAATATCACAAACATTTGTATTGCAATGAAATACCATAAAGGTGTAGCTGCAGTGTAGGCAGTACAAGTGCTTTCGTCCACATTTAGTGCTTCATCTGCACAGGTACACATGGCCTGTATTCCATTACACCCTCTGTGGATCATTAGCCCAGGCCTACAGAGAGCTCAGACTCTGATCTGACAGACTGAGAAACAATAATGGTCTATAAACTCCAGTCTTACCTGAGGGAGCTGATATTTGCCAAGTGGAATTTGGAAGGTCTGTTGTAGTGCTGCCAGCGAGACACAACATTAGTCCATGCAGTTTGAAAACTAGGTCCAAGTATTTAAGCATAATCCTGGCAGATGCCATCACACTGTATATATACTATTGTAAAGATAATGACAGAATCTGTGTGTTTGCGCCAACTGACCTCAATTTCCCAATTAAATAAGTGTTGTACCTTACTGCAGATACCATCTGTATGCACACTCCAAGATAAGGCAGCATCAACAGATCTTTAAATATTTACAGGTTAAACCTTGTTCAACCTCTGTGTTATGAATAATAAGGAGGTTCAAACTCTACTGGAGGACTAACAAATCTTTCTTTTGTTTTCTTAGGATAAGTTAGATAATTCCTCTCCTACAAATCTATCTGATGAATATCTGATCATCTTAAGCATCAAGGACAAAAGTTTAGTATTTTCCTAAAACTTCAGTATAAATATTTGAAAGATCAGTTCAACAAATGTTATTATAAAGTGCAATTAGAGGTGAGCTCACACAACCCTTAGGTGTTCCTTTAATGGTGAATATGTCTGAATAAGCATGTTCCCCCATGGGTGTCTGGAGCTCTGAGTCAAACTGCCACTCTTACATCACAAGGAAAGAGGTCGATGTCTACGGTGCAGCAATAACCTTACACACATCCAAGCAAACAGCAACCCTGCCTACAGCAATCAAACTGTACAATACAAAACTGATAAAGCAAAAGATAGATAGCTGAATTTCTGGGGGGTTCTTCTGCTGTATAACTTCTGCAGTGTTGTATATTGTTGTTATACATAAAAACAGTGGCATGCAAAAGTTTGGGCACCCCTGGTCAAAATTTCATTGACAGTGAATAGTTTAGTAAACAGAAGATCTACTGATCTCCAAAAGTCATCAAGTTAAAGATGACATATTTCTTTAATATTTTAAGCAACATAACCTTTTTAATTTCAATCTTTTACAACTTCAAAATAACAAAAGAAGAAAAAAGGCCTGAAGCAAAAGTTTGGGCACCCTGCATGGTCAGTGCTCAGTAGCACCCCCGTTGGCAAGTATCACAGCTTCTAAACATTGTATGTAACCAGCTAAGTGTCTTTCAGTTCTTGTTTGGGGGATTTTTTTTATCCATTCTTCCTGCAAAAGGCTTCTAGCTCCGTGAGATTCTTGGGCTGTCTTGCATGCACTGCTCTTTTTTGAGGTCCATCCACAGATTTGATGTTAAGATGTTAAGGTCGTGGGACTGTGAGGGCCATGGCAAAACTTTCAGCTTCAGCCTCTTGAGATAGTTCACTGTGACTTTCAAGGTGTGTTTAGGATCATTGTCCTGTTGTAGAAGTCATCCTCTCTTCATCTTCAGTTGTTTTACAGATGGTGTGATATTTGCTTCCAGAATTTGCTGGAATTTAACTGAATCCATTCTTCCTTCTACCTGTGAAATGTTCCCTGTGCCACTGGCTGCAACACAAGCCCAAAGCATAATCGAACCACCTCCATGTTTAACAGTTGGACAGGTGTTCTTTTTGAGCAATTCTGCACTCTTTGTTCTCCAAACATACCTTTGCTCATTGCATCAAAAAAGTTCTGTTTTAATTGAATCAGTCCACGGGACTTGTTTCCATTTTTTAAACTATGGAAATCATATATAGATATTATTTTAGTTTTTAAAAAAGTTCTGCATTCTTTCAGTTGTTTACTGTGAGCACGAATTTTTATAAACATTTGTTTATAAACATTTATAAACTCAACTCAATTCAGTTCAACACAACGCAACTCAACTCAACTCAACTCAACTCAGAGAAGACAGTTGATGTGGGTGACAATCTGATCAGGATGCCTCATCTACCCCTGAATGTGAAAGTAATCCAGACTGAGAGGAAACACAGGGACAGACATACAATACTGTTCCATCTGACCTGGGGACAGTTTGAGATCCTCTGGGAGGAGTCAGTGGACTTGATGAGGGAATAGGTCCTCTTCCTGTAAGCCAGACCCTGCTTATTGTTGAAAAGTAGTTGGATGAATTGGTAGGAGGCAGCTTGTTGAGTTTCCACATTGCCTTCAATGAGGATACAATATGTATCAAGTATTACTTTTCTCAGTTGTTGGCAGGCCCAAATGGAATCTGCAGATTTTAATTCTTTCCAGCCGCGATCCAAAATGAAAGTCTGCGAGATTTTTTTTTCCTCATAATGTGATAGACAATTTTATTTCATGATGACAATTGCTTTTAAACAAAAATAGCCTCACACGAAACATTAAAACCTAAAATGACCTCAGGCAGGGTAAAATAACTACTTAACAGATATTAGTAGAAACTTTGAATCGGAAATTTGATTTAATCATGAATACTTAAGAAAGCATGTAAACATTTGTTGGAAAAGTCAATCAACAAAATGTGGGACACATGGCCATTAAAATGGATGGTTCAACATGGAGCAGAGAGAACAACAATAAATTTGTTCTATTAACAGTAAATCATATTTTTGACATTTCTTCTCACTACACCACTAACTCTGATTTTAATGCTAACTGAATACAACACACGCTTGTCACACACATCCACAAGGAGGTGGAGGAGACAGTAACAACATTCTGCGTTTTACAAGCAGCAGTTCTCCTAAAAATCTGCAGAAAATCTGGTTATCAGGGAAAAGTTGAGTTCATGGAGCATCATTATGCTGCTTGACCCAAAAAACCCCCAAAGAACTCTTCTCTCACATTCTCACATTTACCTCATCATTAGTTCTTCCACTGAACAACCATCAAAGAACCCCAAAGACTCATGGGAGCAGGAATTGGGAACCATATCAGTGGGTGACCAGTGGCAGCATATTTTATGACTAATCCACTCTCTCTCCATCTGTGCTTGGCAGGACCCACTACAGTGTTGTAGTGATTGTGCACAAATCTTCAACACACTTAATACAGCGTATAATACTGCTATTATCTGTGGCACTCTGCTGGCCTTGTTCGGAGTCCCTATACAGCCCAATATGTCTAAAGGCATGCAACCTGTTCTCACTTTTACTACCTTATTGGCAAGGCAACTTGTTCTTCTTAAATAAAAGTATGTTGAACCTCCAACTCACAAAAGGTGGATGAGGGACATTTTATTGTCCATTAGACTGGAGAAACTTAGATTTTTACCTTGAGGGTTCTTCTGAAAGGACTTGGAGACCTCTCCTAAGCCAGATTTCTCCTTAGTCATCAGTTCAAGGTCCACACAGTTTAACTTATTTAGCGTCCTACATGTGTTTGTCCATGTCATTGAGCTAGTTTGCTGTCTCTGTTGTGTAGCTCTCTGTTGGTTATTTTTTATTTTCTATGTTTTGACAAACTTGCCACGTTTGCAAGTCACTTGCAGTCCATTCAGAATGGACCCGCGACCCACTTTTGGACCGCAACCCACCAGTTGGAAACTACTGTCCTAAAACATATTGCATCTATGACCCCGTTGCCTGGTTGTGGAAACTAAACCTCCTCTTTTGTTTATTTGTTTTGTTGTTTGTGTTTTTTATTTTTTAATGATTTAATTTATTCATTATTTCCTTTCTTTATGATGGTAGTGTATTGCTAAATTCGCTGATCGCTGAACATAACATTCCTACACATGTTCAGGTTCCAGTGCACGTGTCGCCAGCACCAGCGCAAACGGGCCTGACTGTGAAGGGCATATATACAAGCAGATGTGTATAAAGGGGTGTGTCCTTTATTTTGTATTGAGTTGATCCTCGATTCAATAAATATAACTTTAAAAAAAAGATTATCTGGGGGGCTTTTTGTCTTCAATGACAGGGCAGTTTGAAGTGTAAAGGGGGGAGAAAGAAAGAGGGGAAGACATGCAGCAAAGGGCCAGGGGCTGGAATCAAACCTATGGCTGGTACATGGGTCGCCTGCTCCGCTCAGTGAGCAACTGGGAACCTCTCCTACAATCCTCTCTTGATCAATGTCTCTCCATGCTCCTTTTGAAAATTTCTTTTACAAAGTCAGTTTGCTTTCTTTCCCTTTCCTTTCTTTTATTCTTTTCAGCGTTGATTTCCCTTTCTTGGTGAATGACATTACAGTGTACGTTAGTGCTCCAGCAGCATCATCAGTCACACTCTCCAGCAGCCTCTAGCTGCATTTACTGTATAGGCAAATCCTAGTGCAGGGATGGACTGACCCATTTTGCACCTTTCAGGGGGGTGAGAGACGTTCCACTATTTTTTATGCAAACTTAAG
Organism: Epinephelus fuscoguttatus; assembly: GCF_011397635.1. Taxonomy (NCBI): domain Eukaryota; kingdom Metazoa; phylum Chordata; class Actinopteri; order Perciformes; family Serranidae; genus Epinephelus; species Epinephelus fuscoguttatus. Next base: position 3,705,696 of record NC_064766.1, on the reverse strand, counting down.
TCTTTCAACTGATTTATGCAGCCATGTTGAAATTCTGGTACTGTAATGATGAACATCAGAACTATATCCAATTTGATTAGCAAGATCTATAGGGTACTGGCTGTAGATAATATTTCAAATAAATAACAATAAACTGCTAGAAAACCTATTGATAACATTAGGCCATCTGAGGTGAGAATGCATGTGGTCAAATCATTAATGTTATTGAATACATCTGTGCTTTTCCTACTATGACATGTCAGAATGTCTGCCTTAAAAGAGGTCTATCCCCCCACCTGGACTCTAGTTTCTGACGGCAGCAGGCATACAAAACCAAAGCATTTCAGGGTAAATTAAGGGAATGTCAATTCGTTAAATGGTGGGCATTTTTTTACAGTGGCATTTTATGTTATCACCAGATTTATTTGTATTATATTTAGTTATAATTTCACATGTACATAGTCAATTTGATCAGTTTCTTACAAAGTAGTTTGAACTTCTTCCAGATAGCTTTAGTTAACCAAACTAACCTTGATAGCTGGAGGCTTGTAGAGTTATGCTTTTAAAAGTAACTTCCCCAGCACTGTCTCTTTGTGGAAAGCCACGAATGTACCATCGTAGTCATCCCTCAGTTTTAAAGGCACTTTTAGAGTCTGGAATTTAGAGGAGAGGGGACAGAGCCTGAGAGGAAGTTGTAACTGCTCTGGAATTGGAAAGCTGTAGGGCTGTGGCTTTTTTTCAGTATCTTCTAATAATGATACTGTGAGCATCTTGCTTCTTGTAACTTTCTTTGATACATGCTCTAATCAAGTTCAAACAAACAAAACATTATTTAGGCCTTAAGGGTAACTTCTGACTTTTTCAACATGGACCCTGTTTTCGCACGTTTGTGTCCAAGTGACTACTGGGAGCAACAATTTTTGAAACTGGTTCAGTACTGAGTGAGACAGCAGCAGATAAACAGGCTGCAATGTAATCACTTGGGGCAATTGCGCATCCTCAGTGTATGTCCAGTTGTTTTTGCCACTGACAGGCTCAGATTGTTATTTGAAGTGTCTCACAACATTATGAAAAGGATCCTTACAGAAAAAGACATTTGTGTTAGGCAGTTAGATCCTTTTGTTTGACCTGAAACACCCCCAAAATCACCACTGCCAAACCCACTAGACTCCATTTAAATAAACTGTAATTTTAGTGTGTATAAAGCCAGCATATTTTCACATCTACGTATCTGGGTGAATTAAGATTTTATTTCAGCCAAACCAGAGTTGGTGGTTGATGGAATGGTGGAAAATGAACCAAGATGGCTGTTATGAGTTATATTTTGTTTTTGTGGACTTTGAATGATATCAGTTTTATAATGATAAAATTATTGTTTATTTAAATGGAGTCTGGTGGGTTTGATGACGGCCATTTCTGGGCTGTTTCTGGTTAAACAAAAAGGATCTCACTTTTTAAAAAAATGGTCTATCTCAGCAGGGATCCTTTCCATAATGTTGTCAGATGCTTTGAATAACAATCTGACTCTGTCAGGGGCAAAACCAATCACTTTTAGTGGATATAAATTGATGAAGCACAATTGCCCCAAGTGGTTACACTGCAGTCCGATTTGCTGCTGCCAGTTGCAGCAGTCTCACTCAATACTGGACTAATTTGCCATTAGCCACTTCTAGACACAAAAACATGAGAAAAGGTTTAGGGTTAGGGTTAAATGGGTCCAGGTTGAAAAATACCAAAGTTACCCTTTAACATATATTTCCTGGTTATAGAGACATACAAAACAAACAAACAAACAAAAAAAAGTTAGAAAACACTTGAAAACAGTTGAAAACTATGGTTGGGAACTATATAAAATGGCATAGATACAGCCAGTAGATGGCACTAGAGGGCGAAGTCAAAAGTTTCACACAACAACAAACAAAGCAACAGTGGAGGAGGTCATAATATTGTACCTTTCAGTGGAGGCAGCATTGTAGACAATGGTAGTCTGTGCAGCAATTATACACATACACAAACATGCGGATGGACAATTCTTTTCACTATGTTACCGATTCATTACATTCCGCCATCATTTAAATTTCTTCACCATCTCCATCTTCCATAATCCTATCTGTTTTGAACTACACTACACTGCCTCAGTTTCGTTTCTTATCCATAAACTATCAGAGAACATGCAGAAATATGGATAATATGAATGCAGAGTACAGACGACATCGTCTGTCTCGGTCTTCATGTCTAACATCGAGCATAAATGACATAACATTATCATGTTTGTTTGGAAAACATGTTTTTAGTATAAGACAGTTGATTTGTTGGTGATCCTTGTGAGTTGTAATGGAGCCAATTTTGTAATGTTACTTTTGTTAAATGTTGCTGTTGTTCCTGGTTTCATAACCTATGAGAAGAGGAAAAGTTCCCTAGCTAGTAGGCTAATTTATACAATGTAAAATAGCATAGGCTTGTGCTAATAACGTTAGCATGTTGTATTTGTGGGGAAAATGTGTTCGGATAAAGACAGGTGTTTGTCTATGAATGTTGCGAGTTGTAGTGAAGCCACTTTGTGTAGCTACTTGTGTTTGAAATTGTCTCTTTAAAGCCTATGTGTGTTTTGGGTGTGTTTTGAATCAACTAAACTTAACAGCACTAGTGTAGTGACTAGTGTTTTGGAAAAAGACACACCACAGCACAAGTATAAATGCTCACAACAGCATAGGCGATGTGTGTAGGCTACGGCATAGAGTTTGCTGCAAGAGTATAACTCCTGTTAAACAGTTAAACTGTTTTTGTGTCCTGGATTTTTTGGGCGGGGCTAAAAGACTGCTTGATGGTGCAATGGAGCAAACTTGGGATAAGCCCCGCCCATACACATTATAAGACCTAGAACCACCGAGTTTTTCTGTCGTTTGAAATAATAATAATAATAAGACTGAGAAGAATAATGCTGATTTTCAGGCAGGTCACTGTCCCCTGTCTCTGAATCTGATTCTGGCTCTGGAAGTTAATGTCTAGCTGTACAAGCCCATCTGCTAGATGGAGCATCCATTGTAGTGTTACAATTAAAAGAGGCTGCAGCTTTCCTGAAAGTGGGCGTGGCTACAGCGCATTCAGTGGACACGCCCCAGCATCTCAGAGCAGAGAATACTGCTTATTTTAAATTATTTTGAACTTGGCGAGTTTTTAATCATTAAAATTTGGCTTGGTGCATAGTAACATATTTTTCTGTGGTGTGACAAACTTATTACACATATTTATTTTTGCTTTACACGGACTTAAAAACAGATGTATTATTAATGTGTTGAAATGAATAGAGCTTGGCTGTAAGCAGGAGTTCAGGTGGAAAGAAGCTGTTGATATAGAGCTGTCCTTGGTGCTGAATGCCTCAATCCAATTAGCGCTCTCTCTCGCTCTCTCTCTCTCTCTCTCTCTCTCTCTCTCTCTCTTGCCCAGCTGCTTCACACTCCTCTTTCTCTATCTGCTGTGTGTTTCCCCATGGCTCTCCGCGCTGCGTTTCCCGGGACATTTCCTCTCCTGCGCTGATAGATTTATTAATTCATTTCTTTTCTTTTTTTTTTTTTCTTTTTGCCAAAATGTGGATCTCCAGCGGTCTCTATGCTCTTGCAGGCTTCAGGAATCAGCGGCCGGAGGGGAGACGGAGCAGCTGGGATAACTAACTGGGTGCTATGGTGGGACCTCCTGGAAGGGGCAAGAGTTCGGCTTTTCCGAAATATCAGCAATTTCCACAAAGGTGGGTCACATGGACATTCTTTTACTTTACACCTTTAATGTATTATTATTATTATTATTATTTTAATATATATATGTATATATATATATATATATATATATATATATATATATGAATAACAGTGGCAGGCTGCTATTGGTGACGTTAATTGGATGAAATGGAATAGAACCGAGGCGACTTGGATTTGTGCTGGTTCACATATACTTTGTATCCACTTTTTGTGGAGCTGTACTTTTTAAACTTGCTGTGGGCTCAGATGCATAATCACGGGTTATTAAGCCTGAGTCTCCTTAATCTCTTGACAACGAATGGGACGCTCTCACTTTGGACTTTTATTCTATGTTGTGCAGGAATCAACTGTCTCTGCATTTGGTCTGCTTTAAAAAAGAAAGTGGTGGGGGGGCAAAAACCAGACAGCCATGCAATCTACAATACACATAATAGTTTTTTAAAACAGCTAAGTGAATCGTGGTTTAAGGAAGCAGAGACATAAACTGTAGAGTCAGTTTATTAATGTAGATGTTTGTGTTGCAGAAATGAACTGTCTTTTATTCTGGAGGGGGAGGACTGGATAAGACCCATTTTTAGTGGTGATGTAGCAGCTTGGTTCCTGACGTAGCCGTGTGTCCTATGAGTGTCCCAGGAGAAGATAGACAGTCTATAATTAACTAAGGCAGACTTGAGCCAGGGGAGACGAAGCCTAATGCCACTACTGGGATTTGTGGAACTCCATTACACAATCAGATAAAGGTCCCGCAGTCAGAGGACTTCTAATGGCAACATAAGCCTTTATAGTCCAACAGCAGAAAGGCTTCCGAGTATAAAAAAAAAAATGCAGTTTGGATTCCATCCATTATCTGAGAGTGGATTCCCATTGGTATTCATTGCATAAGAAAACCTGTTTGAGGATATACAATTTCAGTATTCAGCGATTTAATTAGATGATTCTTTGTAATTAAAAATGTCAAAGTTTCCTGTTTTTTTATGAGTCTCCAGGGTTTAATATCAGGGCTAACACATCACAATGTAATATTTCCCAGTGGAGATACTCAGATTTGCCATTTTGATTTGGTGTTGTGTGTCTGCAACTCACTGAACCAAAAATAATTTACTGTCTGACAGCCTGTAAGTTACAGTTAATTCCAACAGCAGTCCCTATCTAATAAGGAAAACAAACCATAGATAGATAGATAGATAGATAGATAGATAGATAGATAGATAGATAGATAGATATTGACCTGTAATTTACAGTATGTGCCAGCCAAGTACAGTTTGGCAGGAAAGTTCTTGCATATGCAGACAAACAGTGTATGATATGACTCTAAAGTGCAATATAAAGATGTGGCATCCATAGCTGCTGCAGTTCCAATCTCTGAACATGCAGTCTGTGCTCTCACATTTGACCGATCCAGTCCACCCACTCCCTAGCTCTGCCCTTTGTAAGCATTCAGTGGGCATGGCCTGATTAACCCGTAAGGGGGCCCAAGGGCAAAAATGAGCTGCTTGGTCCCCATGACCCCTTCTTCCTCCATCTTCTTCTCTACATTGTCTAGTGAGAGGCAGTATAGCAGCTGAGATGATTAAAGCCTTAAAGGTACAGTTGGGAATTTTTATGAAAATAACTTCTTGTTATATTTCCTCAAACTGTCATGATTATTCACACAGAGGTACATGAGACAGATAGTCAGTAAAAAAATCATGTTGCTCCTCCTACTCTGTGTGCTTTTAATGACATTTGCAGCATTTAGCAAACCTTAATCAAGATTTTGTTAATGCATTGCCTATTTCTCAGTTTTTTTCAGAGACATATTTTAGTGTACACTTTAGCTGTAAAATTAGAAATTTGGTCCGGCTGGTGAGCATTGCTTAGTTTTAGGGTTGCAGTGATATACTGGTTTTACAGTATGCTGTGATAACAAAGTTGATCTACGATGCAACCGGATAAATAATCTCAGTTTCAGTTATAGTAATAAAATGTTTGTTTTAGCAACAATAACCCCTCTGTTATTCTGACTGATAATAATATAAATTGTGTAATATCATGATACCGTTAAACTGCTGCAACTGCATGAGATTTTCTGAGACCATTATCGTACCATGAAACTCATACAGTTGCAGCCCTCCTTAGTTTTCAGCTTGACTGTATTCAACATGGTGGCTGAGTCAGAAACTTTCTCATTTTACAGCTAAACAGTAAACTAAAATGTGTTTCTGAAAACATTTCAGGTGAGAAGTAGGCAATGCAATAACAGACTCTGGATTCACATTTGATCAGCACTTCCTACACTGTAAAATATTTGTATATTTAGAGTAAATTACTGGCTACTAGCCGTATCACTTTCCTGGGAAATTACTGTATTATTTTTACAGCAAATTATTGTGAAAGGAGAGCTGTATACTGTCATTCACAGTAGTTATGCCTGCATATTACTGTGATGTAGCAGTATGCTTCTGTAAAAATATTACATTTAGTAGTAACCTCACAGTTAAAGCCTATTACATTACTGTGATAAAACACTATGTTCCTGTAAAATTACTGTATTTAACTATAAATTCACAGTTTATGTCACAGTTATGTACACTGGATTACTTGGATTACTGTGATACTGTGATTACTGTGTAAATTAGTAGCCTATATTTACCTGCATGAATTTCACAATAAAATTCTGAATACAGTTAAACATCACAGTTCTAGCCTTTAAGGTAATAATAATGTTATTACCATGGCTCTGATTGGTTGTTTTCGTTCACATGTGGTAATGGCATTATAAGCAATACCAGGAAGCAGAGGACTATCTGTCTCATTTTATACTGTGTGGAAGTAGTGACTGTTTCAGCAAATATGACAATGAGTTATTTTGTTATAAAAGCAGCTTTAAGGTGGGCCCTGCTTTATTATGTGATGCTGACACCCTGTCCTGTAGAGATGCACTGTGTTGCAATCAAGACATTCTGTTAATTCAGTTTTGTGGTTATATTTCATGTTCCTAGTAAATGTGCATCAGCACATTGCATTGAAAAGATTTATTGTAGGGTTGGTATTGTGATTTCCAGCTTCTCATGTCCAAGTGTCCCTGAACAAGACATAGAACCATAAATTGCTCAGATTTAGTTGTTTTTCACTTTAGGCAAGATGAGTCTATGGCTGAGGATTAGCAAGGGCCAGGATCTCATTTGGTCCTCGGGGCCCCTGAAGGTAATCCTGCAACAGTGACACTGTGATTGTATAACTCATTATCTTGACAGCTGTTTGATAGCTGCACATCTTATGGTCATCGAAGAGGCTCCAGAGGTAATTTAAAAGAATGGTATGATATGATTTACTTCCACTCAGACTTGAATAATATATGATGTCTTGTTTTTGCAGCCATGGATCTAACCAGGAGTCTAGTGGTGTGAACACAGCCAGGTGAGCGTGGTGGGTCTGGGCAACTTTCCCCCAACTGACCACCATCATCATCTCTTTGAGCCTCACAGGCTCCAGACACTCACACACACCACTGCAACCTGTTTGAGGAAACCCACTCCGACAGTAAGACAGCAGCACACGCAGCGCAACCATGACAGACAGAGTAACCTTCAGCACACCCAAAGTCACCCCGCGGCCCGCCGCAGGTCCAGTGCTCCCCCCTGAGCCCATTGACATCATCCGCATTAAGGCCCGCTCTCGGCGGGTCAGGCTTAATGTTGGAGGTCTCACACATGAAGTCCTGTGGAGAACGCTGGACCGGCTGCCCAGAACCCGTCTGGGACGGCTAAGAGACTGCAACACCCACGAGTCACTGTTGGAGATCTGTGATGACTACAGCCTCAGTGAGAATGAGTACTTCTTTGACCGGCACCCAGTGGCCTTCTCCTCCATCCTCAACTTCTACAGAACTGGGAAGCTGCACATGATGGAGGAGATGTGCGCCCTCTCTTTTGGCCAGGAGCTGGACTACTGGGGAATCGATGAGATCTACCTGGAGTCGTGCTGCCAGGCACGGTACCACCAGAAGAAGGAACAGATGAATGAGGAGCTGAGGAGGGAGGCAGAGACGCTGAGGGAGAAGGACGGGGACGAGGCCGAGCACGGCTGCTGTCCTGACAAGAGACAGAAGCTGTGGGATCTGCTGGAGAAACCCAGCTCATCTGTGGCTGCAAAGGTAACAACAGCTGCACACACACTACACTGACATATTGGTAAAGGAAAATTACACTCTAAAAATGAACCCTAGTTTATCATCCTTTGGCATTAAAGTGTCCAGGCTAAAATAAAAGCATTTTCTAGTTCATAGTTCCTCACCATGGAATGATAAACAGACAAAGTCAGTTTGTTGTTTATTGAGAGGAGCTCCTTACATAGTGACAGTCTAAAGATGAGGTGGTCATGGTTCAGTATGTGAAAAAAGTTGTATAATGTCTTCTGTGTCTCGGGAGGAGCTTGGGTCAAGCCTGAGAAAATAAAATGTGTTGTCATCAGGGTTGTCTGACCTCAGGCTTGGAGACAAATGTATTATGTTAGTTGCATTATGGGAATTTAGAATCCATGTTGATTTTTTTGAAGCTTGATCTATACCAGAAACTAAAAGTCAGAATATCTCTTCCTTTGCTGCACAGATTCCCCCTCTTTTTTAAAGAGAAGAAAACTTTTTTCTTCCTTTATTCTGATGAAGGAAGGAGACACAAAAAGACAAGACACAGAACAAAGTGCGACTCCTTATCTTGACTCGAACCAGCTACTGTAAAATTGCTGTTACATCTTGTTACCAAGACATGACTATTCTTCGTTTTTACTCTGTCTCTTGTGAGTGCCTTAGGTTTATGAATATATATATATATATATATATATATATGTATATGAATTCAGTGGTGTTTAAATTTCAATAATTTAGTATTCAGTGGCTGTTAAGTTTGAAATAATTTTGGCTCTCATTTGCTTCCATACACCACTTTTTCCCACTGTCATTTTTAAAACAAATAACAGCAGGAGCAGTAATCAGGGCCCCCCTTTAACTTGGATGGAATTAATTGCATAAATAAGTTCCAACACAACACAGACTCAGTCATTCCCCACTAATAAGCAGGATTTAGTTGTTTTTGCATGTTGGACCCACAGTGTAGATCTGTAAACTGTAAAAAGTAGTAGTGTTAAGTCCCAGTCACTCCTGGATTGTGACCTCAGTTCTGTTTCCTGGTGCTCTGCTCTGCCTGCCTTTATACTTCGCCTCGTGCAGCTCCATGAAGAGGCATCAGAGGCCATTAGGGAGCTATCAGGACCATAATCCTCCTTCACCTGCAAAGTACAGACACTGAGGGGAGGAGGATGAGGGATTACCGTGGCATTTTCTCCTGTGCTCTGTCCTGGTGCTCACTAGTGGATAGGTGGTGGGGATTTTATATTTAAAGGGTCAAGTCACCCAAATTGCAACACAAATGAATACAACATTTAAAAAAAAAAAAAAGAAAGAAAGAAATCCTACTAACTATGTGTTGAAGTCCCTAATATCTTTCTCTTGGGAGATCAAAACCCAAAGCTGGGTTCCACGGAGGAAGTACCAATGGCTGTCTTGCCTTTATCAGTTATACTCAGTTATAATAAGAGAGTCTGATGCATCAGTAACAAGCTCTTACACAAATCTATTCTTTATTACACCACAGTTTATACATAGAGTTTAACAGAAGATAAGAGGTTGAGTGTTGCTGATAATCCCACCCACACTTAAAGGAGCTATATGTAAGAAATATAAAGCAAATAGTCATAAAATCCTCCTAATATGTCACAGAGACTAAGGAATAATTTTCATATAACATAACAACAATAGTACAGCCAGAATATTCACCTTTAAAAAAAATTTTTACGGTCCGCAAATCATGTTTATATTTTGAATTTGTGTTTTGGCCTGTTGTGCCACCCACCGCCATCTACCAGTCACGCAGTCAGTAGAGTCTCAGCATCAGTTACAGTTACGACTGAGCTACAGCAGCACAGCAAGCAGCATTAGCAGTGTCCCAGTACATAGCATTAGCGGCAGTAACCGTTTTGGCCACATTCTTACATACAGCGCATTTAAGGCTTTATGACATGCCAGCTTTCAATTGTGCGTTTAGACATAGGTGTGTGTGCTCATACAAAATGCACAACTTTTGTATCAAATCCTGCAGAAAAGAAGGAACTGGATTTTGTTACTTATAAATTTTTCTTTTCAAAATTACTGTGAAATCTTTAGTTTCCATTGTTTGGGGTAGGTTAATGTGTTTTATGAGGGTAAAGACTTGCTCAGGTTTCTGCTGGTCATGGCAGAGTCTGTGTGGTCCAATTCTTCTTCTTTTTTTCATCTAATGAAAAACTAACATAATACATTTCTGTACAGATGAGCATGTTTACTACAAGCTGCTGCACTTAGTCTGTCAAATGAAGAAGCTTTGTATAGCAGTACACATTAAGCTTAAACACAATCATTTGACAGTTTGTTTCCCACAGTGAGCTTACTGAGCTGGTTTTATTGTCTGCAGCAGAGCAGACAGACAGCAGATAGACAGTTCCTAAACACACAATCCAAGCAGAGCATTAGTCCAGTACTAATGATGTGACAGCAGTGGGCATTTGTAATAATAATTTTCATACACTACTGATGGTAAATCTTTATCAGAACCAGCTTTAATGGCCATGTCAGTGTGTACACACACACATGGAATTTGACTCTGGTGTTTTGGTAGTTGGATGTGCAGCCTACTTATATCTATATTGAGAGTGGTGATATTTACATGTTAAAAATAGTGTGTATAAACTGTAAAAGATATGGCATTTACAGGCACACTGAAGTCCAGTTAATATTTGGTGTTACAGGGATTTTTACAGCAAACGAAGGGTGTTAACCGTTTGTTAGACTGATGCCACGTGGAAAGAAATTGCTCTTGTGCCTGGTAATTTGGGCCTACCAGAGGGTAGGAGTTGAAACAGGTTGTGTCTGGTGGAGAAGGGTCTGCAGCAAGATTACCTTCCTGTTTCCTTACTCTGGAAATGCACAAGTCTTGGATGGAGGGCAGGCTGGCACCAATTATTTTTTCTAGAGTTCTGACTGTCCGCTGTAGTCTGCTTCTCCTCTGTTTGGTAGCAGATCCAAACCACACTGTGATGTATGTGCAGAAAACAGACAGGATTATTGCTAGGGATACCCCATTCAGAATACCCTAAAGCACAGCTAGTGCGATGGAAACTGACACTTATTCTACCCAAAATTGCTCATTATTATTATTCAAGGAAAACAGCCATGATAGAAATGTCTTTGCATCAAACTTTATGTTTCCCATTTTCAAAATTCACGTTATTCCTATGCTCTAACACAGTCCAGAAATATTTGTAATAATGAATAACTCTCTCCTAAATCCAAAAACTAGAGCGCTAAAACTCAAATCTGTGATGTCATAGAGAATAAATTCTGGAGCTGCTCCATAGAATATGAATGGTGAATGGCAGTGAAGTTCTAGATGACACTGAGAGCACCCACACTGTAAAAAGAAGGTATTTGTTTTAACTTAAAATCATTAGTGTCTTGGTTGCCTTAAAATTTTCAAGTTGACTGAACAAATTGAGATAGTTTTGTAATGATTCAATTTTCCTTCTCAAATTCAGATCAAAAATTAAGGCAGCCCGCATACTTACTTTTTAAGTTAAAACAAATAGTTTCTTTTTACAGTGTGAGGGAATGTTCTGAGTATATGGGAATGTTTCTGTTTCAGACCTGAGAACACTACAATAGATTTAAGCTCATTTGTATTAAAAGTGTTGGGGGAGGGTTTCCTGCAGCTGGGGATGTCCTGCAGGTTCCTTCACAATGATGGTCGTTGGCTGAAACCAGTGTTTGGGCTTTTCAGGGTAACTCCTCTTCATTACTTTGATCTCTTTTGTCAATGTGTTTTTGGCCTGGTTGTAAAGTAGTCTGTCCCCAGTTCTGCAGGCCTCCTCCTTAGCTTGACAGAGCTGTCTGAAGGTTTTTGCCGGCACACATCCTCACAAAAACTGATGTAAGATGTCACAGTGTCAGAGAGTTCATCCTGTCCTGTAGCTGCACTGTAACACTTGAGTCAGTGCAGTGAAAGCAGGCCTATAAGTCCAGCTTTGCCTTGTTGGTCCATCTCCTCACAGTCTTTACCACAGGCTTAACAGATTTTAGTTTCTGCCTGTAAGTCAGAAGAAGATGAACCAGACAGTGATCAGAGAGTCCCAAGGCTGCACAGAGAACAGAACAATGGGCATCCTTTATTATGGTGCAGCAGTGGTACAGTGTGTTATGGTCCCAATTGGGACGTTTGATACGTTGTCTGTATTTTTTATTATTTTTGTCTGGATTTTTTTAGAGGAGAGGAGAGAAGAGTTACCTGTAGTAAGATGACACTCGTCAGTGTCAAAGTGTGTTCCTTATGAGGGGCAAACAATGAGTGGAGGTCAGCAAGGTTGACATGTCTCTGAGCGTGATGTCATAGACCAACAATTTGTTATTTTGTTGGCAGAACCTCATGTAAAGAAAAGTGTTCAGCAGTGTAAATTAGCTGGGGCAAAGGGACACATACACAGAAGCAAGTGGAGGGCGGCTGATATTGTTAATTGATTCCCTGTTTCCAGCTGACTGACTGGAGAACAGTCCAGGCCAACTGCACTGTCAGCAGCAGGAGGAGAGACTGTTCAGAGCTTTGGGTTTAATCAGCTAGATTCACACAGGACCTGATTATCTTTAGAGCTCAGAGTCAGCCCTTTAACGGCTGATTCAACATAAGAAAAACCAGCATGGAAGTTTGAAATCTGTGTGACACTGATGTAAGCTTCCGGGCTGTCAGAGATCTGATTTCTTTGTGGCTACTTTTAAATCATTTAAGTCCAAACGAAAGAATCGATACTTTGTATCTGATAGTTATACAGTTACATTAGTTAAATCAATGATATTAATTATTGCACATAAGAAGGCTGCAGATTTACCCATTTACTAAAGCTGACTTAATTTTACAGTGAATATGAACTTGCAGAGAAACCTGTGTGGTAATACCATAGACTGTATACAATAATGTATGCAGCTGCCATGATGTCACTCATTGGTTGATGGACCCCTGTTTTGAAGCGTCAAGATGGCATTTTGGGTGTTCCAATCTTGCATTTTTGGAGCCGAGATGGGGAGATAACCATAACGCTAACTGTTTTCTTGGTTAGTATGGTGCATTGACAGCTATAGTTAACTATGATAATGCTAATGCTTATTTCTACTAGCCAAAAGAGTTTCTGAAAACCATCTAAACAAAATGTGCTCACTGAAAGAAAATGACTATGTGCCTCCTTAAGCCCTGATCACACAGAAATTAGTAGCTAGTTCCTAAAATGGACAGACAGAGGGTACTTGCTGTAGCTCTGGTTGGGAGTGAGAGGCTGTCAGCAAATAATTTGTTGGGCACAGGAAAATGGAGATCTGTGTGGGTACATGTGACCCTAAAAAAAGAGGGTGGATCCCGGGGAGTACCACTATTTGGTCCAGGATCTTCATCTCCATGATGGCCCTTTTAAGTACTGCACTTACATGCTTCCAAGCCTGCTGTTGTCTGTTGAGATGGTGGTAACTGTAAAGTCATATAGCTCTGGGTATCCAGCTACCACTACCACCAGTTTCTCTTCCATTGTTAACCAACTGTAAACTTGTTGTCGTGACCACCAGAGAACATCCGATCGGACAATGGGAAAACAGTGCAGATGACGTGGGGAGCTTTTCAGCTCTGAGTTGAAGTTTTCTCAACTCGAGGAGTTCAGAGCGCTCTGGAAAACATGCCAGGCACCTAGAGTGCAGAAGTGTGAGGCACGAAGCAATGCAAAAACAGTGAGCAAATGCTTCATTCTTATTAAAAACAATTACAAAAAAAAACATCACAGCTGATAAAACACTTTCTGTTTGACTGGGGCCTTATATGGTCTTTAGTAAAACCAAATGCTGAACAAGACTTTTTAGACAACTAAAACTTTACAGGAGCCCTTCTGTGCGGAGTTTGCATGTTCTCCCCGTGTCAGCGTGGGTTCTCTCCGGGCACTCCGGCTTCCTCCCACAGTCCAAAGACATGCAGATTGGGGACTAGGTTAATTGATAACTCTAAATTGTCCGTAGGTGTGAATGTGAGCATGAATGGTTGTCTGTCTCTATGTGTCAGCCCTGCGATAGTCTGGCGACCTGTCCAGGGTATACCCTGCCTCTCGCCCGATGTAGCTGGGATAGGCTCCAGCCCCCCCGCGACCCTCAAGAGGATGAAGCGGTTAGAAGATGAATGAATGAATGAATGAATAAAACTTTACAGTTAACTTTAATAAACACTGATATGACAACAGCTCCTGCTACGTCTATACTTTGTCAATCTGGTGTTAAGCCATGGTTACAGTACGTAACCAATGTTTAGTAGTAATAGTTTAGTAGCTGTGGTGGTGACTTCTCAGTGGCCAGCCCCCACCTGTCACTAAACAGGTGAGTTATAGAAAAATTCACCCCCTGTACGGTTGTCATGAAGGGAGAAATTTGCTATTGAAACCAAAGTTACCAAGCTGCAAACATGTTCATTTCTGCTGTAGAGTTGGGCATCACAGTGGCTACATCCACTATATACAGTCTGTGGGACTGACTCATTCTTGGAGCCAGCTTCAAGTGACCATTGGAAGAACTGCAGTTTTTGGCACTTCTGTGTTTAATTTATTTTTCAGCCATGCAGGCTGAGTGAAACAATTGCCAGACAGGCACATTTTCAAAAGTCATCAGTGGTGCTAAATTGTGTAATTCAAAAATTTATTGTTAAACTTTTTAAAGAAATTTTTAGAGCTTGTGTGTTTCTGCTGTTCATAGGAGTCTTGTGAATCTTGTTGTCTTGTGAATCATAGAAAACCCCCGTATCTGACAATATGGATAACAATAGCAGCAAACAGAGAGTCATGTAAATTGTAACAAGACATATGGCATGCATATGGAGTATATCTTTGACAATAAAAGTTCAGTTTCCAGGTAGTTGATCGCTCTATAAATACAACAGTGCTGGCCTTCATAGGTCCATGTGACCGTGTTGGAACTGTAGCGTCAGCAGTAGGGAAGCTGCTTAGGCCTCTGTGCACTGACACCAGCCGTGTGTCACTCTGTCGCAGCAGTGATGCAGCTCAGCTCTCAGCCAATAGGAGGGCCTCTTCCTGGTGACATATACAGCTCAGTGCTACCTCTGATTAGAATAGAAGCATGACCTGGCCATTTAGAAAACATGGTGCAGCATTTGTTATGGAGCAAACACATACACACACACACACACACACACACACACACACACACACACAGTTCAGAGTCCAGATGGATAACTATCTATGATAGTTTTGAGTGTTATTGGATAATATGAATATTAAATGTTCCAATAATAGAGATGAGTTTCCTACACTTTACATAATCCGTGTAATCTTCTTATTTTTGACTCTGATTATATTTTTTGACATGTTCGCTATCCTTTGTAGTGAGTCTCACACAGACAAACAGGATTGTTTCATTTCCGTTTCATTTCTCCTCTCAAACAGTCGGTCAAATGTGTTGAATGCTGCTGGCTAGACATGTTAGTAATTTTACAACTGCTCCAAAAATATTATAGAGCATAACAAGATCAGACATGTATATTATCTCATCCTGTACACAGTTTGAAATTTACACACACAAACACACGCACACACACACAGAGTTTGACTTAGGAGTATAGCTTAATCTCCTTTGGGGCTTTTACCAGTACTGCTGCTTCTGCAAATAGACTAACTGTTGGCAGGTTGGATAGTCTGTCCTGTCCACTGTCTGACCTGCAGAAGGGAGGAAGGGGAGAATTAAGAACACAGTGCAATAAAATCTTTTATCCAATGACAATATCACCTTTTTTTCATCCAGTGTGAAAAAGAGTCCAAACTATGCAATTACTGTAAGTCACAGACTGCACCTGCCCACAGAGAGGGTAGTCTTACAGTCATCAGCTGAACATTTTTAACCCTATAATTCAAAAATTGAACAAAGTAGAAAAAAGTGAACTATCCGAACATAAAAAAACCCAAAACTGTACAGAATAACAAGTCATCTAGAATTTCCCCATCTGATAAGATGGGGCAGTCTAAAAACATGGCATTATTGTGTCTGTTCTCCACATGAGATAAGCTTGATATCCTTAGTTTTTAGCATTTCTTAGCATTGGGCCTCATGCAGCAACATTCTCCTCAATTTCTTACATTTCACCTCTAAGTTTGTGTTAAGAGAAAAATAAGAGGAGTCAACTCTAGATGCACCAAACATTCTGAACAGTCCAAATCTGCTCTGACCCTGGTGTGCTGAATGATGAGCCCCACTAGACAAAAAGTCACCTATTAGCATTAGTAACACCCCCTAAACACTATTTAAGGGCAGGTGTTGTGCCGTGCGCAAAGACTTTGGCAAATGCCCAAGACTGGATAGATGCCACCAAAAAAGGCTGTAAGAAGAAGCACTACAGCAGTAGTGAAACTGATGTACTGTTAAATAAACTTAAAGTAAGTAAGTACTGGTGTTACAGGAAAACCAAAAACCATTGTGTGTCAGCTGCAGTGGTGGAGGAAGCATTCAGATTTTTTACTAAAGTAAAAGTACTAATACCACACTGTAAAATACTTTGTTACTAGTAAAAGCTCTGCATTGAAAATGTTACTGAAGTACAATCTGGGAAAATATGTTGAAGTATTCAAAGTACAGAAAAGTTTAATAAATGTCAGAAATCAAAATAATTTAAATGATTTAAAGGAAAAGTAACAAGTCTTCATACATTTATATGAAAAGCTGGAACCATGAAATGTTTTTTGCAAAATGACTTTACTGGCAACTATTTTGATATTGATAATTGGAAAAATTGCCAATACATTTCCTAATTAATCGTCTGATTGTTTCAGCAGCACTTGTGTATTTTCATATGGTTCGTTTGCAAAAATCTTAATGTGTAAGGTAACTAGTAGCTAAAGTTAACAATTAATAGTAGTGGAGCACAAGGTACAATATTTCCCTTCAAAGTGTAGTACAGTAGTTAAAAGTGGATGAGATCAAATGATGAGATAAAAACAATCAACTAAAGTAAAAAGTTTCCCAAATCTGTACTTAAGTTAGGGTTGTCAAAAGTATTGATATTCTAAAAAGTATCGATACTCAAACGCTGTATCCGGATACAATACTAATTTACAAAAGTATCGATACTAACAGTGCACGCCACCTCAGCATCTGTCGGGTGCGCGTGACGGGTCCGACGGACACGTGCTGTGCAGGCAGCGTCTGGCAGGCACAGAGCCCTCGCTGCAACCCGGCTTGTTGTCGTCGCTGTGCATGCACACACACATTTCTGTTGCTGTAATATGGCCAGTGCAGCTGCAGGAGGATCAGAGCAGCCAGTTTTGGTCAAAAATGATAAAGGAAAAAGCGCTCTTTGGAAATATTTAATGAAGTGAACACAGCACGCTGCAGACGGCAGGTACAGCCCCTCCCCTCACTAGCAGCTGAGCAGCTGGTGTCGCCAGCATCAAACTAAAATATAACTTCTAACGTTAATGTGGGAGCTAAGCAGAAAACTCAGTCATGCCCGTCTGTAACATTAATAGACAATGTTAGTTTAACAGGACAACACAATGATGTGTGTCTGAAAAGTTATGTTAACTGTAAAGTCACAGATTGGAGCTGAAAAAACGTGTGGTTTCTCCCCTAACCCCTGGTTCTCTGATCACATAGTGAGGTAGAAACAGGAGCATCCTGAGCCTAAACTACCAACTCTATTTGATCAGCAACAAAAATATGGTGCCAATTCACCAGAAGCACAGAAAATAAACAGGGCTGTAGATAAATACATTTGTATGGACAGATCTTGTTTCTGGTTGTTATTTATTTTGGGGGGATTTTTTGTTGTTATCATTGATGTTACTGTTCTGATCTTTATTTAAAAAATGACATGCCTCTTAATTTTTTGCTGCTGTATCGAAAATGGTATCGAGTATTGAATATTTTCCTGGGTATCGATATGGAGTTTGAAATTTTAGTATCGTGACAATCCTAACTTAAGTACAGTACTTGGGTAAATGTACTTAATTACATTCAACCTCTGCTCAGCAGAGGGATACCCAGTAACTGAAATTTCAGTAACTGGGATCAATGGACCAAGTATAGTAGGATTTCTTTAGCCCTGAATTTCTTTAAAACATAATTTCAATTTGATTATATGATATTTTTGCATTTTTGAAATGTTTCTCTAACATAAAACTTATTTTTCTGTACACTGGACAACAATATGTGGACCATGAAAATGAGATGTGTGTCTCTTATCTTGGCAAGAATGCACTCGACTGCTCATAAAATGTTCTCTTACCAAAGAGAAGAGCAAAAGTAAGAAAACACTGGTGAATCCCAGAAATCATTGGGTCCTAACAAAATAACAAATCGTAGACACAAACAAAAAGTAAGAGAAAATGTATTTGTATATGTTTCTCACATGAGGCCAGAGGCACAAGGTAGTTGTGAGGGGCCCCAGTGCACACTATTATGATGGGCCCTAGTGCATGCAATTGTGCACATGTCGTCTTGTCACATGATTAGAGACTTGACATCAACATACATATTACCCAACAATCATCATGGCATATCTGTATATGTCAAAAAATACCAAAGGAAATAAGAATTTATGAATTTAATTTGACAATTTTAATAGTTTGTAAGAGTTTATTTGGAATAAGCATATCATTTTGTTTTAGATGCTATTGATTGTTTTACAAAAAAAAGAAAAGAAAAAAGATGGGTTTGCTTTTTTTAAGGGCACAGATAGCAAATGGCAGTGTAATTAATTTAATGAGAGTTCTTCTTTGAACACAGGCATATTTCCAAGTTGGCAGTCACTCTTAAGGGCCCATTCTCCACCCAACACATTGTTGGAGGGCCCATGGATGGAAATAATTAATTACATACTTTTATAGTGACTTAAGCTACCACGAGGTAACCACTGCTAGGTTTTATGAGGTTGACTGAATTTAACAAACAAAGACATTTAATCATTGATCAATGACTGACAGCTACCAGAATGACAGACATCACCTGGGCTTTAGGGGGAGGATCTTGTGTCTGGTGCAGCACTGCAGGAAGTACTTATTCACCCAGAGCACACACTGTGATGTCTGTCTGTGTGATGAACCACTGGCCCATAGCTGACAGAGAGGTCTCACGCTGCTCTCCACTTATCGCTCCAGTCTTTCTAAATGATTTCCATTTGGTGAAAAAGATTTCCTGCAGCTCATAAAGGGGATGTTTGTGACCAAAAGTGGTTGTTGGGGTTTTTTCTTAATGTTCAAACTAGTTCTTAACTACACAATTTTGAGAAGCAGTTTTGCTTTCTTGTGGAAAGAAAATGTCCAAAATACATACTTAGATGTTTATCTTAGCTCAAATTTCTGAATGAGGTCATTTTTTGATTAGGCAATGCTTCATCTGCATATATAAACATACATTTCAGAAAACCTGTAATACAAAAAGGGGAGGTTTCATGCACACACTCTGAGCCAAAAAACTCCCACCTCATAGCACACATACACTATACCTTGAATTTTATCCCCATCTATATTCTGAAGGTTTTTACAGAGGGATTTTGTTCATATATCATTCACAGTTTGATTTATAGAACATTTTATTCCTAAAGACATGGTGAAAATGATTTTTTTGAATGGCTGTTTTCTGATTAATGGTGTCATAAAAAGAGATATTCAAAATTCTCTCTGTAAAACTTAAGACTCTATTATGTCAACAAAGTGAAGCAAGAATTTTGTACCTGGCTCTATTCAGTGTTCACATTTCTGTTCTAATTTGGATATTTAAGCAAATTAGTGCAGATGTAACTAGATAATATGTCATTTGCATATTTTAACATGATTCAAAAAGTTGTCTTGTGGGGGAAGTTTTATGGTGATAGGGCCATCTATGAGTTAGACGTTTTACAGTATTCACCTGTACTGCCTCCTTAACTGCAATAGATTAAACACTTAGAGCTATAGATGTTACACTGTTTATGAATGTCATAACTATGTTTGAGGTACATTCATGTGGATTCTGCTTTGATTCAAATTTTCCACGACCAGTGTAGTCACACAAAAGTGTTTAACTTTGTCAGAGGCTTGAGGAGATGAATCCTGATAAAGCTCAAGTTTCAGTGGAGCAACAGCATTTAGTATACTTTTTGAACTGATTTTTCAAAGAGCCTGGGCCTTATAGTTTCAGCCATTGTTTCTATTGATTCAGTATAGCCAAGGGTGTAGCACTAAATTCTGGGCCCTATGCCTAAGCAATCTCTGTGGGCCCCCAGCCCAGTCAGCTTTCCTTCTTTCCCTTCCTTCTTTAGTATGATTTGGAACTCCAAATTCCCTTTTGAGGGGAAAAACATGACAGTGTTCGTTGGTGCTCCAGCAGTATAAAAAGTCATTCACTATAGCAGCCTCTAGCTCAAAACATTCCCACTCTGACCTCGTCACACATCAACATTTAGTCATGGACTTTCCAGATATGATGTACAAGGTACCCTGGGTGCATTGGTTGCTGACGTTCTAGGAGGCCGTGTCAACTTCAGTCTGTTACGTGCATTGTCTATTTTCAAAATACACTGTCGTTTTCACAGGAAATGTACAGTTTGTATAGTCTCTTTCAAAATAAACACATTACGTCAGTACAATGCCATGAACTGACGTAGTTATGTTTAGCCAGCACACGCACGAGGTTCAGTTTAGGCAACAAAACCACGTGCTTAGGTGCAGGAAAAAATAACAGTGTTTGGCTTTACAGTCATACAGTAAGCAAAGGCAGTGGTTGTTGAACCCATCCACCCCTCCTCCCGCCCACCCTACTTGGACTTTTGCTGCCTTAACTTTCGTTGTTGTCCCGCTGTGTTTCCTGCTGACGCTGGCAGGCGTCGTTAAACAATGGTGTATCATGCCGACGTGAAAGGACAATTTTTTTCTGTCGGTGTTTGATGCCAGAAGTCACTAATCAAGCCTTTTTGACAACTTCAGAGTTAGACTGGGTTCTCTAGCTGCATTTAGAGACAAATCCTAGAGCGGGGGTGGACTAAACCATTTTGCGCCTTTGAAGGGTGAATGGGGCTTCAGAGAGCGTCCATTATTTTTTAAAATAGAAATTTAAGTCATTATACCATTTTCAGCCAATTTTAATTTAGTAATGACAATAAATGATAAAAAATGCAAACAAAACCAAACTTTTAATGCCAGGCTTTTCAAGGGCCCCCTCCGATTGGTGCCCTGGGTAATCAGTGCCACATTTCCTCCCCACTACGAATCCCTTGAGTACAGCCATCAGCTTCATTACTGAGCAAAGAGAGACTCTGCTGAACATAGCTTCACCTCTGGCTTTATACTGTAAATTTGCACTAATATTTTTGTATGCACAATGAGCGGTGATTACTGGTGTGTTTGCTTACATTTTCCTCTCCACATAAGCAGTTTATGTAATATGGTTAAATTAGGGGATCAGTGTGACTGTCTTACTTGCTTGCCCTATTAAACTGTGACAGTGTTGCAATGAGGCTGTAAATCTGCCATTAGATTAAGTGGAACAAAGTTGCTGTTCAAATTTACTACTGTAGTTTTCTGCAGACAGGTTATCAAATAAATGTTGGCTAGTGTTGCTGCTGTGCAGTTGTTAGCACTGTATTGTTGCACTGTACTACATGCAAGGAATGATCCTCAACAAGCTGTGCCTTTAAAGAAAAAGAGCACATAATGAAAGGCAAGCCCCCTCACGTGGGCACATGCCAGCAGTCCAAATATAAGCACTGCTGTTGACATTGAATTCTGTCTTTCTTGATTTTGTAATCAACAATCATTTCTACACTTGAATGAGTTTTAAAATTCATTGTGAATACCAAGTGAAATTTGGGGACATCATAAAAGCCAACAATTTCTCAGTGGTTGTGTGTGTCAAGTGTCTCTTTCAGCATGGTGCAGGACGCATGTTTTCACAGACAGCAGAGAGTAGCTATCAGAGTTCTATCTGGCCCTGTGCTTTAGGAGGAGCAGCAGCACTAATGTACTGTAGCTTTCCAGAACTGAATGCTCTCATTCAAATGAAAATGATGTATCACTCCAGCAGGAGAGAGGCTGATCCAAAGTGGTTTGCCGTCTACGGCAAAGTTCATCCTGTTGACTGTAAATCTTTTGTTGGCAAATGTCTCCATGTCAGACTGCTCAGTGGGTATGAGTGTACCTCAGCTCACAAGCTGCCAGGCTGTCTTTTGTTTGTTCACTGCTTTATTAGTCTTCAGTTCAGGAGAGACATCAGAAATGTTTTCTGCTGCTGATTAATGTTAATACTGCATTATTACTGAGTGGCTGTGCAGAAACATAATGGTGCATTATAAGTACTTATACATACTTATACGTCCAGTCATCGTCCAGATTAGGAGCTGACATGGAGTTGGGAGGTTATTATTCTGCAGTGGAAGAGGTCTTCCTGCCCTGAGCCCAAATATAATACTGCACAAGTAATACAACATTAATAAACATAACTCTTCAACTCCAGAAATGTTTCTATAACTGTCTCTCTTAGCAATCTCTCTGCTTATTCTACACATCTTTTCAACAGTATCCCATCCCTCCACCTGGAGCAGCTTCACCCCATATATTCTATACCCTACATGTTATTCTGTTAACATATATCCTGATTTGGAACTTGTCTTGCAAAATCTTTCAGCCATGTCATCTAGCCTTCATTAGAGGATGGATGTGCTCAATACTACTGATAATAATAATAATTATCATAATAATAATGATAATGATGATAATAATACATACCAAACTCTGTCTGCTGATGAAGGCTTCGAGATATAGCTGAAAGGTCCACAAAAAACAAGTAAGGGCTCATTTATGTTCAACAATAGATTCGGAAATAGACAGAGATGGATGGAGCCTTCTGTTTGTACTCATAGAACAAATTGGTAATCTAGTGAGAACAATTCCCTGTTCTTATGTTTGGATGTATAATGGCCGCACAGAACATCGCCATCTACAACACTACCTCTGTTTAAAGGTACAATATTATGACCTCCTCCACCGTTGCCTCATTTGTTATTGTGGAAAACTTTTGACTCAACCTTCTAGTGCCAGATTCTTTTTTTATTTGCAGTATTTCTTTTCAAGGCCAACTGGTGTAGCAGCCTGGAAAACATACAGTGTTTTTAGTTTTGGGGCCAAAAATGTAAATTGATCAGAACCATTGGTTGGTCCCTCACTCTTGGTTATTCAAACTACTTTGGTGTGTTTAGACGTGAGGAGCAGCACAGCCTTCATTAGTCTTACTGTTAGTCGGTACGGCCTTATGAACTTTTTCAATTTAGTGTGAGTTTAGGATGCAGTCACCATAGAATCATCAGGGTCAGCTTCTGTGGTGCCAACAGATGTAGAGATGTCTTAACCCAAGCAACCTTTTCTGCTCAGTGATTCCTACTGTTTTCACTGTGTGACTCACAAACAGACAATATTTAGTTTTGAGATTGGTCTGAAATGCACCACTGTAAAAAAAAAAAAAAAAAAAAAAAAAAAAATGGTGGCTCATTTTAGACAATTCCAGTAGTGAACGGCACCTTTGCACCTCTGTGTTACAGTTTGAAAATGTGACTGTAACATTGTTGGTAATTTTTAAAAAGATTTTGTTCATGTCACTGATGTATTGTGTATTATTATCTGGTGCAAAAAGTGGATGGCATGTCAAATAATTTTTTCAAGTACAGGGGAGGGCCTTGTGTAATTTTTTTTTTAGCTTAGGGGAGGGGCACACACACATGCGGAAGGCATGTTTTCTTTAAAAATCACAGAAATTACACAATTGCACAACAAAGTCACAGCCCACCCACCCCCTCCTCTGATAAAGAACAGTCCATAATACTACTTTTTTCGTGGTTGGCTGGAGAATGAATTGACACCATGCTCGAGCCCTCCATGGTCAAGCACCTGCATACTTGACGGATCTGGTGTCCTTTCACTGTCCTGTCAGGTCACTGCGGTCCGCTGAAGGCCACCTACTTACTGTCCCTCACACAAGATTAAAGATGAAAGGTGATAGAGCCTTTAAGGCTGCTGCACCCAAATGGTGGAATGCACTACCTCATGAACTGAGAGCAGCCTCTTCCGTAGACATTTTTAAAAAGCGGTTAAAAACACATTTGTTTAGGCATGCGTTCCATTAATTGTCCATTGTATCATCTCTGTATTTTGCTGCACTTTACTTTTTATTTGTTTTTGTGTATTTTACATTGTTTCTGTTATTGTATTTTTTGTATTTTATCTTGTGAAGCACTTTGTGAGTCCTCTCTGTGAGGAGTGCTATATAAATAAAATTTACTTACTTACTTACTCAATTTTTCAGAACATAGAAATCTCAGGAAGTGTAGGGGGTTGGGGAATTGTCTTAAAAGTCTGTGTGAACATTTTTAGATACATACATATTTTGGTACAGTAAAAATATTGACCATTGCTCTGTAAAACATTTTGATCTACCTTTGGAATTAAACATTATAACAAGGATCACAAAAACACTGTCTCTGTGACACAGCAACAAAGAGTTATCAAATGACCCGTATAGAACAGCTTCTATTGTAGTTCAGTGTAGGTGTGGTCGTGATCATCACCCTGCCTGGATGGCTAATAACATACCATGTTTGGCTAATTACAGCCCAGAATGTCACGCACACCAGCCAGAAGCTTCTCTTTAGACTAATTACTGCAATTCTGACTTTGTCTCTGTCTTTATTCTGCCCCTCTTCCTTCTCTGTCTCTATTGTGTGTATGTCTGTGTGTGTCCTAATAATACACAGAGTTTGTTTTGTTAAACACTGACTCAGGTTTCTTTTTTTCATGTAGTCTCCATTTCTCTCTGTAGTAGTTAAACCAGTAATATCAAGTCCACTGAGGACAGCTCACATTTGCTGTCTATAGTTTCTTGAGTTTGGGACTGTGTGTACCTGCAGACAAGTCACCACACAGTGAATATACTGCAAGGCCTACAGTGACTCAGAGCTTAGAATAAAACTTAAACGTTACAATAGAGCTGAAGGTTATGTGAAAATAGTGTATTTAAGAGAATACAAGGGTAGCTCATGGTTTTGCCACATTTAGGTCAGATTTTCCATATTTTGTTTGCTCTCCATCATCACCAGCCCAGAACACAGTTTATATCTGAATGAAGACTAGCTGATTTTTTTTCTACCTTTTGAAACACATCCATATAAATTTTTTGGATGGTAAATGGTAAATGGACCTGCATTTGTGTAGCGCCTTTCTAGTCATCTAGTGACCACTCAAAGCGCTTTTTAAGCTACGAGTCACGTTCACCCATTCACACACACATTCATACACTGGTGGCCGAGGCTACCATACAAGGTGCCACCTGCTACTCAGTTTTTTAACACACTCACACACCGATGGAACAGTCATCGGGAGCAATTTGGGGTTCAGTATCTTGCTCAAGGATACTTCGACATGCAGCCTGGAGGAGCCTGGGATCGAACCGCTGATCTTTCGATTGGTGGACGACCCGCTCTAACTCTGAGCCACAGCCACAGGAAAAAAGTAAAATTCAACGCAAGGTCGTCAAATTACATAATCTCTATCAGAAGATGGAATTTGCTTAGTTTCCATGGATCTTCTCTAAACAGCAGGCGGCTGTGGCTCAGAGGGAGAGCAGGTCGTCCAGCTGTTTGATCCCCAGCTCCTTCAGTCCATATGTCCAACTATCCTTGGGCAAGTTACTAAGGAGCCAGTTGCACCCTGTATGAAAGCTGTGGCCACCAGTGTGGGGCGGTGTGTGTGAATGAGTGAATGTGACCTGTAGTGTAAGAAGCGCTTTGAGTGGTCAGCAGACTATAAAAAAGCACAACACAAGTACAGTCCATTTACCATTCAACTCCTCTTTTCAAGGTCAACAACGAAGCCAAGAGAAGTGTGTGAGAAGAAGTCCATACTTTTTTTAGACCTGCCTGTAATGGACACATTTTTGACAGTAGTATTTTGGGTGATAGTATCCCTGAACATGAAATGAAGGAGGTGATTCTAAAACTAAAAACAGGATAACCAGCAGAAATAGACCAAGTCTTGAACGAGTATATTAAAGGCACTGTGTGCATGTTTATGCCCCTATATGTCTCTTTGTTTTACAAGACTCTGTTGTTATCCCTGAAGACTGAGGGCCTGGTTTAACTGTGCCAACTGATAAAAGGAGAGGTGACACTGGAGATGTAACAATCACAGAGGCATCACACTTTTAAGTTGTCTTGGTCAACTCCTCACAGATGTATTAAATGCAAGGTTCTGAGAGAATAATTCTATCCTGAGGGAGACTCAGGCAGAATTGAGAGGGCCATATCTTTTAACTTGAGCTCACAGTTGGTTTGTATTGTTCTACAAAGAAAAGGCTGCTCTGTTCTTTAATTGATTATAGCAAGGCATTTGATACAGTATGGATGGAGGGATGCACTCTGATACAAATTTGCATTTGATATTAAATGCAGGTATTAATGGTACTTGGATGTAGTAATGAACATGTACAGAAGCATCAAATAATGTGTTTTTCTGACTGGTATTAAATATTTTTTTTGCCAGCCTTGCAGGAGTTGGACAGGGTAAAGTTGTATCTTCATTGCTTCTTGCATTATTTTTTAATGACCAAAGGGCTATATACTACAGAATGGTTGTGAGCCTATTAACCGTGTTGACAATGTAATAGATATTTATATCCAGCCTATGGTACTGATGTAAGCAGATGAAACAATTATTATGTCTACAACAAAAGAAGGTTTACAGAAAGCAGTAGACGATATGTGTGATTTCTGTGAGAAATAGAATTTAAAGGCTAACAGTGATTAAACTGAAGTCACAGTTTTAGGTAGTAGAAAAGCTGATATTAGCAAACTAAAGTTTGTATGCAGTGGAGAATCTAGAGATTATTAATTGCTTTAAATATCCCTAGGTGATTATGAATAATAACAATGATCCATTCAAGATCCCACTGAGGAGCTGCATGAGCCAGCTTCCTGTGCAATGTTTGCCACTGTCTGTAAATGTAGAAAATTTGATATAAGAAACAGAACGCAGTCAAATATCATACAACTATTTGCTTAGCCTGCATAAAACAGGTGTATATGTGTATAAGGGTCTTGCAGGTTAAGCTGATAAGAAAATCAGTTCATGCAAAAGTGTCAAAGTGAGGCCAGAAGTACGATATCATGTCATATTTATTTAGAAATTAAACAAGAGCTTAAACTGAAAAAGTATTATATGAAAATCAAAAGTACAGATGGGCTATTTGTAATTTTAGAGTAAACCAAACCAGAATTCCTGAAGTCACTGGAAGATATAAAGGGCTAGATAGAGATCAGAGGACCTGCAGCCTCTGTGATGACAAGTGTGTGGGAGACGTGTGTCATATTTTGTTTAAATGTAAAAATGTCAAGTTTAATGACTTACAGAGAACGGTAAAACCACTCATTTATATTTGAAGTATTTTAGATATTACAATCAAATAAGCCAAAAGGTATTTGTAAACTTGATGCTTGTCCTTCCTTTGTTAAAATAGCATTTGCTGTACTTCAGCCATGCTGTGTGCCATCACTTTGTTCTTATTGTATGCTCTAATTGTGCTCCATACCATCTGATTGTGGTCTTAAGTCTCATCAAATAAAGGAATCGACATATCATGAAGGCCTCATCAAAAGTGAAATCTAAAATTTCATGACTGGGCATGCTCTATCTGCTGACCAGCATCATGTGATATAATCAAGAGCTCCACAACAGCTACTAAACAAACTACACTGTTTCCTCAACCACCACAGTCAGGAATGAACATTGACGCTCATTCATACAAAGTGTACAACTCATAATCACATTTCAAATCTGTTAGTCAGGATTGATAATGGCTGTACAAAAATAAATGTTAATGTGTTCTTTCAACTCAATTGCCAGAAAAAAAGGTTGTCATATGTTTCTGCAAACCACGGGTATGTTACATTTGCATGTTTTTATGTAGCAGATATGTTGAAACCTAACATTTTAACAACACAGCAGTTAATGTGTGGTTTGATTAAGGCACAAAAAACACTTGGTTATGCTTAGGTAAGAGATAATATTTTAGTTTAAAAACCCAACTGCTTTTTGTGGCACTATCCCTGCTGGATAATCAGCAACAGGTCACTGAAAAACACGTTTGGTGGCTGAAAACCCACCAGAAACACAGCAATTACTCACTTAAAGGGCCAGTGTGTAATATTTGGCATGGTTTATTGTCAAATCTGAATCTGAATCTGAATCTGAATATTCTACCCATTAATATGTATATATAAGTGTATAATCACTATAAAATAAAATTCGTTTGGTTTTCGTAGCCTTATAATTATGCTTTTACATATATATATATATATATATATATATATATATATATATATATATATATATATATAGCAAGGGCCTTGCTTTAGAGAGGTCGCCATCTTGCACCGCCATGTATGTACAGCAGACCGAGCGGACAATCCAGCCAGCCAGAGAACACGTTTCGCGTGTATAAATAAACCAATGAAGACAGCGGAAGGAAGGAAGAAGAGGAGGAAACAGCAGAGAGTGTTAGTAGTTCGTTGATAGAGAGTAGTGAAAAGTTGTTTTAGTTATAAAGTTTGCGAATGGACCACACTTACCACGCAACAGGAGAGAATGAACCCGAACCGTCATCTGCAAGGAAAAGAAGACGCAACTTCACTCCTTGTGATGCACTCTCTGCGGCGCTTTTCCTCCTGATGATATATCTCTCCAACGATGGTAGCAGTAGCACCGAATCCCATTCTGTGCAACAAAATGGGAGCGGAGGATTCAGCCTCTCTTCTCCTCATCTGTATGCTCCGGTTCAAACAGGTATGGCTCTGGGTCTGTGTCCGCTACAAGAAACTCTTCAAAATCGCGTTCAAAGTCGTCCGTTGCAGCTACTATAGTCCGGAGATATTGCTAGGCTAAATAAACAGCTGAGCTCTGTTTACAGGCTACGCTGTCAGTCAGTGTGCGGGCTGGAGATTGGCGGAGCAGAGAGGGAGGGGGTCCCCACTCAATATGGTAAACGAGTATGTGTGTATGAAGTGTGTGTGTTACGCTAGAAGAGTCAGAGTTTGGGATGGAGTCTTTTACATACTACCCCCTGGAGTGTTACTGGAGTTTCTGGAGTGCTCAAATAAACTGGCCTTTTTCCCGAACGCTCCTCTGGTCTCCTGCTCGTGAGGTATTCATTACAATATCGTAACATGGTTTAGATTTCTAAATAAATATTCACCTCGTTGCTAGATAGACCTACTCCTGAAAAACTTGTGCGCAAGGCTTTTTGCTCCTACGAGGCCGCTGTCATTTACCCGACGGGAGGGGTGAGCGAGTGAGCCCTGCAATCTAGAATTTGACCACAGATGTCACTGTTTTCAACCCATTTTACACACTGGCCCTTTAAAAAACAACCAGTGGTATTGTTTGTTGGTCTAGTACAGTGGTCTGCAGCTTGGCAGGTGTCTTACCTACTGTGGACAGTGACGCTATCCATGGTGCTGAAACAACCTGTGCCTCAACATGTGCTGTGGTGCACACAGCATCATCAGTGAGCTGGGTGGAGACTTGGGGGAAATGGTGATGATGTTAGGTGCTGAAAAGTCAGTGATATACACAGTTACTTTATCATTACTGAAAAGGGGTCATTAACAATCTGCACCTAGTGGTAATTACAGTTAATGGATCAAAAAAGGATGAATGAGTGAAAATCAGCACCACCTCAGTGTAACAATGGATAAAAACAATGTGGCTGGTGAAAGCAGTAGTTGTATAGTATGTTGCAGAAACAGCAGCTGTCCAACAGATCCTGTCTCTGTTGTTCCAGAAATACCTCCACATATTGATCAGGGCTTGGGTTTCTCTGCCCAGTCACTCACTTCCTCCATTCTTTCATCCCATCTTGTGTTTTCTGTGAAACAGCTTTTATAGCTTGCAGTTAAGTCATTTGATTAACAGCAGTCTGTGATTCAGATTTAAAGACTGTATGATAACAACGTGATGTTCATATTTATAATCCCCAGAGGATGAACTGTATTTTTTTTTGTTGTTGTTCACCCTGTCAAATTTCCTGTGCACAGACATCCTCCCAAGACTATTTCCATTTTTAACACACCATGACCTTGAATTCGGGGTATGATTACATGTTCTTTAGTCTATGTATTGACAATGACACACAGTCATAGCCATGATAGGAAGTTATGAACATCTACATATATATAAAGAGACTGGATATTAGATTGATGGTTCATTTGAAGTTTCCATGCAATTAGTTCAGGTAGCTTTATTGTACTGAAGGTATAATTCATATGGAAGGTGTGTGTTTGTGCCTGTATGTAAACTGTAGCAATGGGGACAGGAGCTCTGTAATGATTAGGTGCATACAGCATGCAGGTGAGCAATCTATGTGTCTGTTAGCCCTTTATGACAGTAGTAACAAGAGAAGCAATATACAGAGAGTGAGGACGGCACACTGTGTCATTAACACTGACTTTCCTCAGTTACTATTTCTATTTAATGCTTTGCTACAACTAAAATTGTTTCAGCTGAGTCAAGTTTATCTCTTGGTAAGTGACTCACTGTTATACAAACCCAAATAGTTATTGAGCAGTAGAATCTTAAATGTGGAGCCTCTATTAATTCTTCCTCCACTGTACAGCTTCTAAAGCAGCTTGTGTGTTCCTGGTACTGCTTTAAATCTGCCCTGGGTGCCAAGGTCACAGCATTTGGTAGCCATTAAGCCATTAAGACGCTGCAGGGTGGAGACACTTTGATACACCTGGCCTGCACTTCCCTGCGTCCTGTCTCTCTGTGCCTTTCTATCTATCTATCTTCCCTCTTGTTTTTCTCTGTCTGTTTTCTTTTTCTTGCTTGTGTTGCAGCTTTTCAGGAGTGTTTAGTCTGAAATAAAAAAAATAGAGTCATTCAGGCTGAATGAGGATTATGAAGCAGCAGAAATGCTGTACACTGTGTAATGCTGTAATGCGCAGTGTCCTTTGACATGACTCTGATAGGCCAGACAGTCCATCATCCGGAAACAGCTGAGACAATCCTTCCATCACATGATTTCAAAGGAAACTCCCTCTTGAGCGTCACGGACAGTTGTCATGGCAGAATTAAAAAGGTGTAGATATAAAGAATGATTTAAAAAAGGATTTTTTTTTTTTGCCTTTTTTTAACTCATGGTTCACTGCAACACACAGTATTTGCCATCACTGCTGCTCAATCTTATCTTACTCCAAATTGATAGGAGGACATATTAGTGGAATAGCAAAAATATAATCTACAGTTCTTTTAATGTTAAAGTAAAATAATAAAGTTTTGCAATTCCATTTTAAATTTCAATTATCTATTTTCTATTAAATTGATATGTTATATCCTAATAATTATTACAATGTATCATCTAAAGACAGGCTGACAAAGCACAATAATCAACCACTACATATAATTACCTTTTTTCTCTAACTTGATGTCATACTGAGAAAGTCCTTAATTACACATAATATGATATAATATAATGTAATATAATATAATATAATATAATATAATATAATATAATATAATATAATATGTAGTCAAGTTTTTACAGCCCCAGGTACTGAATTGTGAACTAAAGAATATCAATTATATATATATAATATATATTTGTACCCTCAGAGTTAACAGAGCAGTGATGTCACATAACTTCACTTTGTTACTAAGATTTCTGTTGTTACAGCTAAAATATGAAAACATAATATTTGTTCCTGACTTGAAAACACAGGCATTTGCCTTCCTTCCACTCTAAATACACACACAACACACACAAAAAAGGTCTATTTTGTCAGTTTTACATATTTTCATTACAAATAATATCTTAATTCAATTGAGTCAAGTAATTCTAACATAAACCAAAAAATAAATATTTCTTACTTAAAAAACTACTAACTATACATACTGCTTACTATACATAAACTTTAAGTAAATTTAACATATTTGAAATACATAGAATTTATGAACAGAAATTACCTAAACATAATTAAAGTAGGTAAATTCTATAAGATATAGTTAGATAAATTCTCACAGTCTATTCATCTGAGGGTTTTTTTTTTTTTTTTAAATTAAGTAAATGGTACTTTTTTGGTTTGTGTCAGAATTACTAGACTCAGATGGATTTTTAAAATGTAATTATAATACATAAATCTAACGATTGATTAAATAATTTCTTTGTGTAAAGTGGCTGCTGTGTGCTGCATACATACATGGAAAAAGTGAATTTTGATTACCACAGGTACAAAAAAGTTTTTTGTTTTTTTAGAAATAGTTGTATATTATTATTATTTTTACTCAACTATGCGTATATTACTTGTTACTTCACTGTAATAGAGAAACTATTTGTTTTAACTTCAAAATGTTAGTGTCTGGGTTGCCTTTAAATTTTATGTCGACTAAATTTGAGAATACAAGTTGATATAGTTTTCTTTTGACACTTACATTTTTTATGACCCTTTTTTTTGGTATTATTTTATTTGGTATAAGCTTTTCTTGGGGGTGTCCAACTATTGCTTGATTCTTCCTGTTGGGGGAGGAAAGAATGAGTAAACACTTCTAACCTCTCTCTATCCTTTCTATAGATAGCAACACAATCCTATTACAATTATCTTGAAATGTCCTAGCAAGGGCTGCAGAGAGAAGACTCAGACCGCACATGCTTCAACTGCCTCACTCAGCTAGTACATTCAAGTTTTTTTGAAAAGAAGCACCGGGGAGTGGTGTTGAATCACCTTTCTAGGTGAGACATGCTGTGAGAAGGAAGGCTACTGTAGCATTAAATCAGTCAGGAGCAGGAATGAACCGGGACTGAGGGCAGAAACTGTCTCAAAGGTTCAGAAATCACTGGTGAAGTTAAACATATAGGGGCAAAAAACATAACTCACCCTTTTCATACTTTACTCAGTGATTTGTAAAATATTTATGCTTGAATGTCTGCTGGCCCTGTTGACCAATTCTTCTATTGCACTGTAGGAAAGAATGGACCAATCATTAAGAGAGGCTGTTTAAGCTGCTGACACGCAAGAGGCAGCAAGAGAAGGAAATACTGAAGTCTGTGGTAGACTTGAATGACCACCTGTGGTAGATTTTATTTTACTAAGATATTCATGTAGTGATGAGGCCAACAGAACAGGTTCTTTTGGCTTCATCACATTGTGACCTCTAGCATGCACTGGAGCAGTTTGCAGCTGAGTGTGAAGTGGTCAGGATGAGAGACAGCACCTCCAAATCTGAGGCAATGGTTCTCTGCCGGGAGCTGGTGGATTGACTCCTGTGGGTTAGGGGAGAGTTACTGCCTTAAGCCAGGGAGTTCAAGTATCTTGTCTTGTTCACGAGTGAGGTTAGAATGGAGTGTGAGATGGATCGGCGGTTTGGTGCAGCTTCTGCAGTGATGCTTGTTCACACTTCCCATAATGCAACTTGACAGAGTCTTTCAATAGATCTTCACTGCCTGGTGACTGCTTTCAAACTCCACACCTCCAGTTTGTAACAGAGGCTTGTACATTTGTAGTCTCCAAGCCCAAGGTGAGATATCCCTGATGACACTACCATGACCTCATCAGAGTTATTTTCTCAGCCTTGACAGAGTTCCACTACAGACACAGAAAATATTACTGTTATCATTATGTTTTATTCAGTCGACGACTTTTTATAAGAAGCATTTCTAACAGTTTTTAACAGGATTGAATGAAATAAATAAATTAGAATTCATTCATCTTCTAATCACTTCATCCTCTTGAGGGTCGCGGGGGGGCTGGAGCCTATCCCAGCTGACATTGGGCGAGAGGCAGGGTACACCCTGGACAGGTCGCCAGACTATTGCAGGGCTGACACATAGAGACAAACAACCATTCACACTCACATTCACACCTACGGACAATTTAGAGTTATCAATTAACCTAGTCCCCAATAAATGGTGGTGTGGTGGTTAGCACTGTCGCCTCACAGCAAGAGGGTTGCCGGTTCGATCCTGGGTGTGGGAGCCTCTCTGTGCGGAGTTTGCATGTTCTCCCCGTGTCAGCGTGGGTTCTCTCCGGGCACTCCGGCTTCCTCCCACAGTCCAAAGACATGCAGATTGGGGACTAGGTTAATAAGTTAGAATATCTTAAATAAAATAATTTGACCACACCACAATTTTTGGATAAATTATGTTAGCTCAACTTAATTAAACTTTTTGAGATCAAAGCAAATTATGGCAGTTGTACAAAAGTAATTGGGTTTGTCAGATTTTAAAATACTAGTAGGATTTACTCAATAAGGCCAGAGTTGGAATTTCTTGAAAAGATGCATGCAAATCTTACACAAACAACAAACAATGCACCAATGCCTCCTCGAACTTCTTGTATTGACAAATTTGCCCAAACTGACTAAAACTAAAGACATTCTCTGTTTATTTTCATTTCAGTTTTGTAAGTACACAAAATCATTTCAGTGAGTTTTTTTTCTAAAGTCTAGCATTTTATTTTCATTTTAGTTCACTTAAATGTTTTTTTTCACACCTATTTTTAGCTTTCAGTTAGTTTTAGACAATTATTTCAGATAATAACCTCTGGCCATATTCATAAAGGATCCTCTCTTATTACTAGGAGTCCTCTGAAATGTCCCTAAAACCTGTATTTATGTATCTATTGCAGTTGGCAGTTATTCGATGTGTACTTAATAAACTGTCAAACAAATTGGGGACTTTTGGTTTGATGAATTCTGTCAGATGGCTCCAGCTGAGGCAATGGGAATTACTCTTAGACCAAAAACTTTAGAGTCTTAAAGGTAGGGCAAACACTGTCTCTATTCCCATGGTTCTGTTCAGATCACTTCCACATGCAGTGGAACCAGGTGCAGTTCACACCAGAGAGAAAGTCATTTTAACACTCATTAAGTATACAAAGATGTGCAACACCAACTGTGACCTTTTTAGTCTTGTTTTCATATCACACTCTAAATGAAACACTTGCTCCTAAGAACACATGTTAGAGCTTGTACAGCTTTAACAAATAAAAATAGTTTTCATGAAAATCTTGCTGATGGAGTGTGAGGTTTGGAGCCAGCAGGCTCTTCATTAGACTCCGTTTATTCTGTTTTGCAATCAGAGGTCATGAGTAGAAGATGGTTAGGGGGCGACTGTCACTATGCATAACGTGACACAGCTTTCAGAGCTAAATCTTCTTAAGAGCACTGGACAAAAAGTGACCTTTGCTTACCTTTCCTCTAGTGCTACCCTCTGGACAAACTGTTTTTTGACACACTATTAAGACTCTAAGAACGGCTAAATCATTGGTATGTTGTTGAATATATTTGTACAGCAGAGTTTAATTACCATTGCAGCTACTCAGAGCCACTCGCGGGGCCTTGGAGTTTTTGTGTTATTTATGTGGGCAAGTTTGTCATGGCAGTTCTGAAGAATGTCTTGAGCTGATCAATGTGACCTGAAAGTAGCCACAGTGGTTGGGGGTGGGGTACAGCTTCAATTAATCCCTGTCTGAACGATGCACATCACAGGCCCAGGAGACGATGTGACAGAATTAGCATCATATTGTAGCACCTCACCTCTTGTGGCTTTGCAGGCTTGCAGAACAAAACTGTCTTATTTAAAATGTATGTCATTATTGTAACATACTATATGATGCAGCTGAGGGTCACTTGTATGACTGTCTTTGAGCAGTGGTTCAACATGTATTAATGATGGAATAATAATATATATAATCAATAAATCCCCCGTCAACTTGAACAAAAGGGTGTTGAACTAACTTTTCTGAAATTAAAATGTTTATAAAACAAATGCAATGTAAGACTAAATATTTTTTAGGGTGTTTGTCATTGTGTTAGAAAGTTTCTGATAACACAAATATATAGTGTGCACTGCACTCTAATGTAGCAAAAGTTTTATTAAAAAATGTAAAGGTCTATATTGTAAAAAGTCTGATTTTCATGTCTTTTATTACTCATAAAGCAGGTATAGAGGTACTACATACATACTGTGGAAGCATCAAAAAGCTTAACCCACGAATGCATGCATGCAGTCGTTATTTAAACACTGTGGCTGCAGACCAGCTGCCAGGACCTCTGAAGTTGTGATGTCACAACTATACTTTATGTAAGTAGAAACTGCTACATTGTCATCACAGTCATTGCTCGGCTGCAGTGATGGTGCAGAGATGTTGAAGACTCAGAAACACTGATCAGTCAGAGCAGGCTCAGATTTTTGGGGAGGGGAGTTTTAAGAGACAGGCACTAAAATGGAGTGTTCCAGACAGAGGGTGAGTACAGGTATATTCCTGACAATCGACTGTCTGCTTGGTGTGTCAGGGCTATTAGATGTCACTTCAAATCTGGCAACACTTGTTGAGAGGCTAGTGGGTTTGGGATAAATGCAAGTGTCAGCAAGCTAACATGCTCACAATGACCACGTGCAACAACTCCTCATAGAGCGCTTTGCATGGTATCTGATGCAAATGCACATTCAACCCTTCATGTGATATCCTACGAATTAGCACCCCACAAATGACGTTAAATATACAGTTATGTAATTAATTAATTAGTCACAGAGGTTGGGTTGAGGCAAGCAAAGTTACTGATGTTAGGTTTAGGAAAATAAACATGGTTAGGACGTACCTTAAAATCTTTTTTTCATGTACACCTAGCATGTTAGCATGTCAATAATCTCTAATTAGCACTGTACACAAAGCAGCCTGCAGCTGAGGCCAACAAAGCATTTGACAAATTGATATTTTGACTCAATTATGGCACTAGATGACAAGTTATGGGATTTCACTGACATGATCTGTTATTTCTCCTGTGGAGAACAGGAATGTCTGTACCAAATTTCATAACAACGCAATCAGTAATGATGAAAAATGCTCAGCTAATACAATAACCCCAATCTTGTCTTTGTCTTGCAGATCCTGGCTATGATCTCCATCCTCTTTATTATCATTTCCACCATCTCGTTGTCGCTAAACACCCTCCCGGAGCTCCAGGTGGTGGATGAATTTGGTCAGTTCAATGACAACCCAAGCCTAGCCCATGTGGAAGCTGTCTGCATCGCCTGGTTCACCATGGAGTATATACTGCGCCTGCTCTCAGCACCCAACAAGTGGAGTTTCATCAAAGCCCCGTTGAACATCATTGATTTGCTGGCTATCCTGCCTTACTATGTGACCCTCTGCCTAACTGAGTCTAACAAGAATGTGATGCAGTTCCAGAATGTGCGTCGTGTGGTCCAGATCTTCAGAATTATGAGGATCCTGAGGATCCTGAAGCTGGCCAGGCACTCAACAGGACTCCAGTCTTTGGGCTTCACTTTGCGAAGGAGCTATAATGAGTTGGGTCTACTGATCCTCTTCTTAGCTATGGGCATTATGATCTTCTCTAGCTTAGTGTTCTTTGCAGAGAAGGATGAGGATGCCACCAAATTCACCAGTATCCCTGCCTCCTTCTGGTGGGCTACGATTACTATGACCACTGTTGGTTACGGAGACATCTACCCACAAACCCTGTTGGGCAAGATTGTCGGAGGGCTCTGCTGCATAGCAGGTGTGTTGGTCATTGCCCTTCCCATCCCAATCATTGTGAACAACTTCTCTGAGTTCTACCGAGAGCAGAAAAGGCAGGAGAAGGCCATCAAGAGGAGGGAAGCTCTTGAAAGAGCAAAACGCAGTGGAAGCATTATTTCTATTAACTTAAAGGATGCTTTTGCACGCAGTATGGAACTTACAGATGTGTTGGTGGAAAAGAGAGAGGACAGCAAGTGTCCTGTGGACAATCACCTGTCACCCAGTCGCTGGAGCTACCACAAACACTACTCCAATACAGATGTGGGTAGCCCAAGCAAGTCCCAACATTCTCATTACCAGGAAGTGGCTCAGCAGGGCTCCCCTGAACGAGGCAAGCCTTTGTCTAATAAAACTACGCTTCAGAACCTCAACCCAAAGCGGCTGGAGGATGCTTACAACAAGACTGCAGCCATTCAGGAGAAGCAGGAGGAAATTATAGAAGAACAGATGGAGATGAAAGCATTGACTTCCCCTCAAGCCCGACAAACTTCTCCTGAAGTCAGCATTGCTAGAAAATTCTCCAATGTTCCTGATGATTTTTCAGTGGAAAGAGGAGAAAGAAGCTCTCTGCTCCCCAATACTGAAGTGATTCAAACTGGTGCTAGACACCAGCGCATCCCTCCTCCCTTGGATCTAAGTCAGATCAGCACCATGGAGGCTAACAGGGGCCCTGACAGCATCCAGCCAATGACCATCATTAAAGAGGGTTTGTATGAGTTTGTGTCCAGCCCCAGAGGAAGTGGGACTGGAGATTCAGGTTTGGTGCCACAAAGTGTGGAGAGCTTTGGGGTTACCTATGACAGCATCTCCAGCTCCTTGCAAGATTATGGTACCCCTCAAAAGAAAAGAGCCCTCAAGGTTGACCTCATTGGATCCCAAGATGAGGTGCTTATGGCAGTGATGACACCTGTAGCAACCCCAGCCTCTGCTGGCTCAGCCAAGCTTGCTCAACTACTCTCTGACGACATTGTTTCCAGGTTCTCTCCCTCTCCTAGCTCTATAACCCAGGAAGCTAAGTCTCCGCTGGCGATCCTGCAATCTCCGATGCTGGCCCAGCAATCTGTCAGTCCAAGCATCTCCCAGGGGGGAGGTGAGGGCTCAGCAGCCAGGAGCTTAGAAGGTGAAGGGCAGCTCACAGGCTTAAGCCACCAGGGGAGGAATCACATGGAAAGGTCTGCTGTCAGCTCAGGCAGCAGTGCTAGCCCACTGTCGTCTAAAGCCAGCCCTCTCAACTGCACCCAGGAGCTGGTAACTACGGAAGGAGGGGAGGAAGGAGAAGAGAGGGAGGGAGCAGACCAGAGTGGAGAGAAACGAGAAAATCACATTGCTCTGGACAGAAGTGCAACACCACCCTGTGAAACGAGCATGTGAGCCCTAAAAGAACGGAAACGTTCATGGATAGAGATGCCAAATAGACGGGTTGAGGATAAGGTCGACGGGATGGATGACAGCAACTACCCAGAGCTAACCGGAACCATTGCCAGACCTGGTGTGGGCTCTGCACCTGCACGGAAACACACCAAAGTGTTAGCAAACCTATCATAACACTTTTTGCAATTTTTCTGGATCAATGCACTTGTCACATCCCACAAGACTTTTGGACTCTTGTCTTTTTATTTGACAAGCACTGCTATTAAGGCACAGACATCTCTGTAGTGTTGTCACATGGCTTTATTACATGAGGGAAGTCAGAAGCACATGCCTACTCTCTGGGTACTATCTGAAAGACACTGTCTCATGTCAGTGTTATTGACTTATTCTTTGTAGACCAGACTGATATGCTGCAGAGCAAAACAGTGACAACTAATAAGTCTTTTAGGGCTCAAATGTGAGCATAAACAAAGCCTTGTGTGAATGAGAATATTTATGACTATCCTGGAAGAGTTTTTGTGTACAGCTCAACGGGTGTAACTTTCAGTTTCCTATTGCTTGCTATTTAGGCCTATTTCTTATGATGGACTAATATCACTAAGGAAACACAGAAGGCAGAAACAAGTAATATTTTTTTTTACAGCTGTCTAAACAACATTTATCTTTTACAAGACTCAAAAAAACCCGAATGATGAGTCTTGCTTACTCATCATTCTCTAGGTCTAGGTATTATGTTGTTGTAATGGTATCCAGATCAAACACAAGCACATGACACGGGACAATAAAGTCCCATTCTCACCACTTCATTGGACACAAATGGCATTGTGTAGTCCAAGAGGACATATGCATTTGCTTTATACTAGACACTGATATGTGTCTCAGTGCTTCAACAATGTATTTTCCATCTATGTTTCTGTTTTGTTTTGTTTTTTGGTTTAAATTTTGTCTCTCCTTTTTCTATAATACCTGAAACAGGTTCTTGAAGATGAAAAGGGAATAGAATAGGGATGCAAGGCTATTGTATTCACAGGTAGACCACTGTTCGCACACACTTCTCAAATAAAAAAACCTTAAAAAAAAAATGAAACAGCTTAGGAAACAGCACTATATCCTCATAAGAAGACAGGTGAAATGAGTACATATATAAAGACAGAAAGGAAAGCGCACAAGAACAGTGGACAAGTTTACTGATTGCTCATGTGTGGGTCATCTCATGCTGCCTGCATCCCAGCTCAGGGGCTTCTCCTTCATTTCTATAGTGAATGTGTCATAACAGGCCAATGTGGCGTGACCCATTCCAATGGAACATCAACATTAGGGTGAGAAATGTGACCTTATTTTCCCATCCTTTACAAAAAGACTGGCCAGCTGCTTGTTTAATAGTGTTTAGGCATCCCTCCTGAATTCAGGAAGCTGACGACAAGCACCCAAACACACAATCTCTTTTAGTCTCTGTGAGACTAGTGTCTTATTAAAGGATTATTCTGGTTTATTACAACTTGGGGCTTGTTTTGTAGTTTTTACTTTCATTTCTATCCATAATAATAAAACTACGCTCACCAAGTTAATGGGTGAGATCTGGGAACATGGTGACATCAGTTAACAGAAGACCGATGGGGTAAAGAAAAATGACCAGTCAAACTATCAGGCAGGTTAGAAACAAACCAACATGTGAGTCTGACTTATTTGTAAACAAAAACAAAGACAAACTGTAAAAATGTACACAAAAATTGATTGTAGACTCACCATACTTTGGCTACACATCCTATGAAAATGCAGACACAGCAGTTTATATGATATCTTATAATTTAGCGGCTTAAAAATGACGTTATGTGCTTAACATAAAGTTAGGTTATTAACGTAAAGTTATGGAGGTTAGGGTTTGGGCAACTAAAGTTACTGTGTTTAGGTTTAGCAAAAGAAACATGGTGAGGACGTACCTTAAAATGACTCAAAGTTCACACAGTTCTCCTGGGGAAAATCCCAAAAGTGAATGTTAGCATTTTTGTGATCCATTCACTACCCCAACCTGCCTCCTTACGAGACCACTCGGGAGTGCTTCCTTGTTCGCTCCCATCAGCACACTGGTCATGTGATTGCAGCCTTCCAAAATACATGGGTTATGCAAGAATTACTGGCTAATGATTACATGGGATATGTATGAATTTGGGTGCATTACTCTTCATAGAAAGATGTATTAACAGTTTATGCAAACAGCCTGAGTCAGGCCCTCAGTGTGCTTCAAGCACAGTACCTGTTCGATTTAAATGGGGCTGGAGGCTGCATCCACCACTCTTTGTAATGTTTCCAAACTGCCAACCCAGGTGTGTGGAGATGTGAGACCAGACCAGGTTTAAACTTATCTCTCAAGCTCTCCTTTTTCATTCTTCATACTTCTTTCCCCATGACCAACTGATCTTAACACCATGAATGCTTTTGAGAAGAGTTTGTCTAAAAGTGTGTGTTTGCACAAGTGATTTCATCAAGACTATAAAAACTTGAAAATTACACATTCTTGAAGAGAGATCACAGAGGCAGGCAGGCTCTACCCCCTGCCTTCTAGCATAAAAACACTTAGTTGTAAAAAATGAGTTCCTTCATAGCATACCGAAGCCTTTACTGCAGCTGTGTGCATACAGCTCTCCTGTTAGGGGTGGGTGGATTGATACCAAAATATTGATACACTAGATACTATGTTTTCATTTTGAATATCGATCCTAGCAACAGTGGAATCGATACCAAAAAATGGATTATTTTCTCTGTTCTATGTTGTACCTATTTGTATTTTACAAGTCAAACGGTCTGTGCAAACAATGTTCGGTTGTTGTGAAAAAATCTAATGCGTGTACTGTTTGCTTCTCCACTGTTTTTGTGTTGTCTGCACTTAAACAA
Organism: Epinephelus fuscoguttatus; assembly: GCF_011397635.1. Classification (NCBI taxonomy): domain Eukaryota; kingdom Metazoa; phylum Chordata; class Actinopteri; order Perciformes; family Serranidae; genus Epinephelus; species Epinephelus fuscoguttatus. The sequence continues at coordinate 3,664,004 of NC_064766.1, read as the reverse complement.
CATATGCGTCGCAAACACACTGTGCACCCGCATGCACCCTGGCTAGTTTATTCTGACACATGATAGCAGTGATGACTTAATCAAAGATGCTGCATTGTGTCAACCATTGTCTATACCAAAGAGAGAAAAGTCAAGAGTGCTCAATCGGCAGCAAAATCTGGGGACCAAAACGTCCTCAGAAGTACACTGCACAGCACACTGCCTAGCAAAATAAAAAAATAAACAACCAAAAAAAAAAAAAAAACCCTGCTCAACTCTACATTTAAGTACACAAGCTAATTTTGATGATAAAAAGTATCATATGGGCTTCAGTATTGGTGATTCTGGCACTGTATTACTTGGTGTCATATCGAAACAACATTTTGTGGAATCACCCACCCCTATCTTCTGTACCATAAAGAATTATTAGCAAAATTTCAGGTACATTTGCTTTTAGTTTTACCTCCAAATAAATGAGTTTTGATAATCTGGATTAACTGTCAGTCTGCATCTAACCTGTCTGATCATCTGACTGCATTTTTCATGACTTGTTAGACTTTGTTATAGCCATCACCATGTTCCCAGACCTCAGCAGTTCACTTGGTGAGTGTGCCGTCACGAAGGAGGTAGTCCCTGAATTCATGTGACTCCATACACAGCTTGTACTGCTCTTACTAGAGCATTTTCAAATATGATGACTTGGGGGAGATAAAAAAGAGTGTGTCTGTGAGGCTTGTTTTGCATGGCTGCTGACTGCATTGTAAACTTAGTATAAGTGCGCCCTCTACAGGCATTTGTAAGGCACTTGAATGAAAGGATCTGATGCCTCTTTAGTACACTGTATATTTGTATTTGATGGATATGTTTTTATTAGATCAGCTGTGCATTAATTTCAATGCATGCTGACACATTCAAATGCACATTTAATTGTGTGCACAATGGATTTACTCTCACACAGTGCAGAGTGAGTGTGTAGTGATGGGACCAGTCACAATGTGAAACATGAATATTAACTGTGTTCCCGAGTATACTTACTCTTTCTAGATGACAATATCATGTTTTTGTTTGCAGTTAAAACTAATTCATTGCATTTTTATAAGAGGAACTTGGAGCTGTGTGTTGTTAACATCTGAATATATTTAAAAAATGGGTGCCTTTTCATAAATAGACAATTTATGAGAAGGTGAAAAAAAAACCTGTATAATATATGGCCAGATTTTTTTGTTGTTATTTTCTTTCATTTATCTCTGTTTAGTGGAAATGTTGATATGCAAATCCTCAGGTTCTCTTTACAGCTGTGTGTTCTTTAATCAACTCCAGTCAGTCGCCTAGATTTCATGCAACATAGCATACAGTTTGAACCTCACTGTGCCACAATGTCGGGTTTTTTTTTTCAAGAAATGAAACTTTTTGTGGAAAGCAGTGGCTTCAGTTATGTTGAGTAGGGAGTTCAGCTTGGATCAGTTTGGTGCTGCAGCAATACTGCATACTATATATTTCAACTGCAGGACTCCACTAAATGAACAGTGACATTTAATAGATATTGGTTAACTACAACACAGAAAAGTTGCCACCCCAGCATGTGGGAAATGATCACAATATGGACACGTGACAACCAGTTAACATAACCTTCTGTACAGTAGTTATAGAGATGCAGTGTGTTAGAAAAACATCAATCCTCTTCAGAGATGTTGTAAGTGTAAGTGATGGGGAGCACTAATTTCTAATTATATTTACACTGTTTCTGGGAGCCGATACCTAAAGTCAAAGCTGCTGAAATATCCCCACTTTGTCAGTGGACTTTAAAATCTCCATGTGATGCGCTAGGTGGGTCTGTTGAGGACGTTCTGGGATGCCATGTCAATAGAGTGCCCCAGGAATGAGTCCTAAAACCCACAGATGAGTTAGCATTAAACCACTCAAGGTCCCCTCAATTCAAAGTCAACTGGTTTGAATGGGTTTTTGGTTAGATGCCTGACAAAGGGTCTGTAGTTAACACAAACTGAAGAGACAAGTTTTGTTCTCCAACATAAATTACGTCAGTAAATACCCCACTCATGAACTTAAAAGCTTCTCTGTGTCTTAAAAAAGGCGGTTGCAAACAAGTGGCTAAATGAGACTACAGAACATCATTATGCCGAACACGGCTTTACAAAATGGTTGTGGTGGTGTTGTGTAGTTTGTTTATGGCTGTTTATGTTTTGATGAACAAAACATGTATGTAGTATCATAAACATTTATTTGTTACTGAGCTTATTTTTTGCAATAATCCAAAATGATCCAATGGAAAAATCCCACAGGCTTTTTGACAAGGGAACCAGGACAAAGCTTAGTTTTGCGTCAGCCTACATAAAAACTTCATCCCTGGAGCACTCTATACTTGTTACATGCATGGTGTCTTTTCAATACGCACCTCTGTTTTCTGTCTTTTTCAAATTAAACACCTAATACTTATATTTATTTCCTGGTGCAAGCATGCAGCATGCATGCAGTTAGACTTAGGGAATAAAAGCACATGCTTATGTTTAGATAAAAAAATATGGTTTGGCTCAACATTCACATGGGAAGCAAACACTGGACTCAAAGGTGAAAGTCTGGGGTTTGTTGGACCCATCAACCACCCTTCCTGCCTACCCTATAGAGACTTTAGAGCCATTATATTATGTTGTTACTGGTGGTCTTTCAATGTGACGCTCTCTGGCTGTGTTATAAACTGATGCACCTTTTGCGGTAGTATGAGACACCATCCAGTGGAATTATAAACTTATGCCACCAGGCGTCATATCATACTGCCACGAAAGGTGCCTTTTTGCTGACAAAGTGGTGGTATTTGATGAGTTGGGAACGAGAACAGGCTGAGTGCTTTTCTGATCACAATGTGGTGAATATATATAAATATGCTTCTAAAATTATTCCATCATGACATACTTCATACTACAGAGTCACCCAGGTGTGCTCTGCTCAGATGATTTAGAAGTGGAGTACATACTGTACATCCATGGTTCACCTCTGTCCCCTGTAAAAGGAATGCTCTCCCCCCACAGTTCTGCCTGCTTTGCTTGGATCAGAGGTGGCTTGGTGGTACAGAAAGTGTTGGTTTGTCACTGCTGCAGATCAGGGACCATATGAACACTGCATTGTTTCTCCTATGCACAGCCTCATATCATCATGATCATCTGAAAAATGTCACACAATCTCCACTTGTATTTGTGGTTTTTATCACTTCGTTTTTGTACAGTTAGATTAACTTACAACCACCCAAACCAGACTGTTAAAACCTGCTTCTTCATCTCTCCTGCCTGCTCTCCTTCTTTATTGTTTCTCTAATGTTTCACTCGTCCATCCTCATCTACTTTGTTTGTTTAACAGTAGCCTGTGTGATTATTAGTCACTTTCATTATTTGTAAGTCAGCATAATGATAGAGAATGATAGGGACTTTTGATTCAGTTACCAATATTCGAAACAAATAAATGTGTTCATGTGACCTACGTTTTTGTGAGTGTTTTGTATTTGGTTTTATGCATGAGTGGATGTGTGTGGATGCAGGCAACTGGCAAGGCAAGCCCCAAAAAGTGCAGTGTCACTGCATGTCAGATGATATTTCTAATATGACTATTGCTAATCTGTTAAATTTGCACCACTCAACTAAATGCACAAACATGGCTAAATTCTATTTTATACTTCATACTCCACTGCATTTATTTAACAGCTATATTTACTTTTGCTGCAGTGTTACACTGACAGGGGGCATTTTGCTACCTAATGAGAATGTTTACCTTTGATACTTTTAGAGGTACTGTATGTGACATTCAAAGTTTTAAAACAGATGCAAACCACTTAGCTATCTAAAGATATATTGGAGTAATGGCGACCTGAGCAGAGAATGAAGTTACGGTGCCTCTATGTGTGTTGTAATCCAAGCATTTCTGTGCTTTTTTTGCAGTAAGATCGTCCAGCTGCGCGTGCATGTTAGTGCATTTGTGTATCTCACTAGATTTCAGTTACAGCTGATACTGGTATGGTGGCATCTCAGAAGCGTAGCGCCCACCCTCCAGTTCCTTTTGTTTAACACTATTAGTTATGTCAGCACTGTTGCTGTTGTTTAGTGCTGTTTATGGAGTTAGCACCATTAGCTGCTAGCAGTGTTGGGGGTAATGCGTTACAAAACTAAGTGTGTTACAGTAATATAATACATTTTATCAGTAACAAAATGATATAACTAGGGCTGTCAAACGATCAAAAAAATTTATCTAATTAATTACAGGATCTGTGATTAATTAATCTAATTAATCGCAAATTAATCTTATACCCATTTTTTTGCTGGGAAAAGCCCCAGATGAAGATATTTCAATTCAAACACTTTACATTATTATGGCTTATTGAGTAAATCATTGAGTACATAAGAAAAGGTGGCTTTAGAAGTCAATATTATATTAATTCAACATTTTAGGCTATCAGACTATCATGTCCAACGTAAAATAAATAACATGCCTCTCTACTAGGCTACAAAATAAATAAGCCCATCGCTTAGGCTAAAAAAATAAATAGGCTAAATAAGCCTATACCTGAGGCTACGAAATAAATAAGCCTACCACTAAGGCTAAAAAAATGAGCCTCTCACGTGGGCCCTAAACTGTACATCTGACACAGCAAAAGTCTCAGTGAACCATGACATGGTAACAAGTAGCCAAATGGAAGACAGAACAGACTACCATGTTGCAAATGCTCCTAACAGACAATTTACAGTAAACAAGAATATCCCTGAGAGTGTGCACAACAATGGAGATATAGCACTCACCTCCTTGTAAAGTCAGAGAACTCAACGTGTCAACTGTCAGCATAAACAGGTCCCCACTCACCATTAGGCCCTTGTCTTCTACGGTAGAAATCGGCCTGCAGTCGACAGCAATCCATTTTACAATGGCGTTTGTCAGCTTTTCAGAGGTATTCTTGCTCAGACGCTTTCCCTCAGTGAGCGTGGTTTGGCGAAGCACACAAGTACTAACAGCAACACCACTGGGGCCGACAGCTGTGGAGCTCTTAACATGTTTTGCATTGAGATGATACGTTAGACTAGAAGTGCTCCGATGGTATGAAAATTCTTTCTTGCAGGCATTGCATATGACCACGGCCTTATTAACTGTCCCATCTCTGAGTTTTTTAAATGTAAACTGTCCGTTTAGACGGCCCAGCAAAGTTTGGTAATCGGCCTTAGCGAGTTCCATCTTGCACCATAGGTCAAAGACAAGAACGTTCCTGCCGCTTAAGTTAAATCAGGCAGTGGCGAGGCATTTGTGCCTCCAAGTGGGTGAAATCCATCAGTGCGATTAATTTGCATTAATTTTTTTAACGCGTTATTTTTTTTTGCATAATTAAATAATCTAATTAACGCGTTAGATATAACGCATTACCAACAGGATTTTGGGTAATATCTAAAATGTATCCTGTTCTGCTTTTGCATCCTAAGGCTGCCTGACAGCAAGGATAAGCAGCTGGCCTCCAGTTAGTTTTTTCCTCGTCCCGGTGATCGGCACATCTGGGTGATGTTAGTCTATGTTGGATGTGTTTCCATTCACATCACCTACAACTGCAGAGCAATGCCGGCACAGAGTGCCGTTCTTATGCATAACTCTTTGTCCAGTGCTGTTGTAGCTGACCAGCACACTGTGAACCTGCAGGTGGGTCTTCCAGCTCCAGTGTATTAATTTGCGCTCACACGCCATTCTGTTTGTTGTGCTAACCTAGACATTTGTTAATTGTGTTTCAGAGCATAGGCCCATAAATATTTATCCATATGTCATAATTATCAGACTTTGATCTGCTTGACCCTCCCTGTGTCTAGGGCTATTCATTTACTATTTTAAAAGGTCTAGGCTATTTAAGTGTTCTACATCATCACTATTATGTGAATGCATAAATGGGTCAGACCTGCACAGCACTGGATTTGAAATGAACTGTAATAAACTGGAGCTTCTATGCTTCAATTACCTGCTGTGAAACAACAAGACCCTCATCCATTTAAAACGCCCATTAGTTCTTCTGAGGTCATTTTGGTGAAAGTAATGCAAAAATAGTTCCCATGTCTCTTTTTACTGTACACCACCTTTTATAGAGTCAAAGGTAACTAGTAATATGTGATATATTACATTTTGAGAGTAACTTGCCCAACACTGGCTGCTAGCCACCGACTCAGCCACCTCCACGTTAGAGCCGTGTTCACACAATTCATTTTGTTGTTAGAATTCTGCATTTCTACTTTTGAATGCATCACTTCTCAGCTTCACCCTTGAAATGCTCAGCTTTCACGTTAGCATCAATGTGACACTGGGTGTGAATTAAATCAGTGTGCCTAAAGAGGAACGTGAAGAGCAGCACTGGGATTTCAGTGTGGTGCTCCTGTAGGCCAGAGGCAATCATCGATACTACTCAGACGGCACTGGTCCTTCAAAGAAAAGAAACATAACAGCTGCATGACATCACTGTTTGTTTTTCTGAATCTGCTTTGAGAACAGCAATTAAATCTGTGTGTGTGGTGGTTGTGGGTGAATAGGAGTTTAAAACATGACACTCAGTGTCTTTGAGTCAGCTGGTGGAAACTGAGGGGGTAAAAGGGGCCCACCAACAAATATTTGTCCCAAGGCCCCAAAAATGGATAATCTGGCCATGCATGCAGGTGTAATGCAAAAATGTAATTTTTCATGTTGTTTTTTTAATCGATCAGCTATATGTCCTGTGAGCCATCAAAAGGACAGTGCACGATTAATATTATTGGCTATCATTATCTAACCTGTAATACAATCACATGCGGAGTAGACAAACTGTCCACATCCCTCAAAAAGTTACTATTACACTGCTTTGATAAAACTGAGGCTGAAAGGGTTGTTGCAGTGACTGGGAGTCAAACTCACACATGGCAGAAAAGAACCGGGGCAGCTGCGACTCAGGAGTTACAGCGGGTCATCCTCTACTCAGAAGGTCGGTGGTTTGATCCCCAGCTCCTCCAGTCCGCATGAGGATGTGACTGTGAATCAGTGAATATGACAAAAGCACTTTGAGTGGTCAGAGGATAAGAAAGGTGCTGTAAAAGTGCAAGTCCGTTTAACATTCAATTTTACATCATGTTAACTAATTACTAGGGAGAGTTTGGATTATCTGTATTTATTCTAAATATTCATCAGATTATCAAGCCTGGATCATTATAACCACCTCTAGGTGTATAACATCTCAAGGGTTTCACCGATCACCATGCAACTTTGTAGGCATATGACCACACATAATCTGAGGGGCCCCTCCATTACTGACCCGATCTTAAAAGCCATATCAATTTTTACTAAACTTGTAGAACAGGACGCCTCAAGGTGACTGGAGAAATTTAACTCTAATTGGCAACTGGGTGGCGCTATAACAACAGAAAAATGCTTAAAAATGGCTAAAATGCGACTGATCGCTATGGCTCCCCCTGTGGCCCAATGTTGGTTTTTTTTCCCCTAATTTTTGGTATGACTAAGTCATGGTATGGTATGCTGTACATAGTCACGGAAACTGTCAGTGTGTCATTCTGTCAGTCAGTCAGTCATTCTACCAGTGCGCCCCACTTTTAAGTCAATACAACATATAAACACTTTAACTATCTGCCTTTCAGTGTGCTACCTCAACTACTAATGAACAGTTTTAGCCCACTAACTATCCCACTATTGGCAATGGTACTACTGTACTTTCAATAAAGCAATCGTACTATTAAATTCGCAAAAACTATATCTGAATACGTTGCACTTCTTAATGGGTTCAGTTGACTATTTAATCTGTAATATTCTATGACCTGTATCCCGAACACACACCATGTGAAACTCTACGTGGGTACTGTACTGTGCACTCAATGGGTATGGACTAGTATATATATATATATATATATATATATATATATATATATATATACATATATATATTCAAAACTGGCTATGGTTTATTAAGGTAAATATCCGAATACAGGCTACACATTTCTATGTATAGGTCGATAATAGATATACCTTTTTAAATGGCCAACTATAAGATAACTATATCATAAAATTGAGTTATAACTACTGATATATGGGTGACATAAAAAGTCATTAAACGTGCTGAGGGACTTCTCTTTATTTTATAGTGGAAGGGGATGGCTAGGGTGTTTTTTAGGGGGTTTTTTTGGCCCTCCAAAAACGACAAATATTTTCCCTTGAGCCTCCCTAAGTGACCTTCCTCCACCATAAATTAGTTGTTAGATTTTTAAAACTTACCCACTGATGTTTGAAAGATAAAACTTAAAAACTGAAGATGAAATCCTGGAGTTGAAAAAAGCCTAGGTTTTCCACTCTTGTCATACATGCTGGTTAGTGTGTGCAAACTGTTTTGGTAGGCTATAGAAATTAATAGAATATCAGAATATCACTACTTTAAACTCAGATTTGTTTTTTGTGACAGAAGTGTTTGTTGCAGATGATGTGTCCAAGGACGGTCAGAAATCCAACAATAATTTCTGTTTTTACAGTTTCTGACTATGATAAATGGTGTAAATTTGGCACTTGTGGTTTGGAAGGCATGTTTTCTTTTAAAAATCGGTAAAAATAAATACAAACTGCAGTCAAAAATAAAATATACAAGTCTCTCCTCATTGCTCAAAAAATATTTAACATGCCTCCCCCTTTTTGCGCGGCACCCTTCCCCCTCATAAATAAGGAACAGTCCCTAAAACTCATAAATGCCATTATCATGAAACTGCCGCTCTACAGCAATGAATGACGTCAGCTACGCTGCGTCCATGTTTTGCTCCAGCTTGAGGGGAGAGCCCGGTGTGTTTTCAGAGGGATTATACAGTGAACATCATTCATCACCACGGTCATATTTAGCTTTACACCAGTGGCAGACATATCCGTTACTGCTGTGACCGTGTCCATCCTACTTTATCGTTACGCTATTTGGAGATCGCGCGCTGCTGTGAATAAAATCAGCGAGCGAAGAGAGGAACGTGAAGAGCTGCACCGGGATTTCATCGCTGTGTTCCTACAGGGAGGTAAGCAACAACACCAGTATCTACCGACCACTGTCACCACCGCAGACACTACCGCTATCCAGCGAGCATGGCTGTGTGACTCTGGCTGACCGATGTGTTGGTGTGTAGGCTTTGCATTTGGCAAACATGTTTAACTCACGGCTATACAAAGAGAACAGGTAACATCTTCACCTTGTTTTAGAAGCGCTGCACTTTTGATTATAGTTTCAGCGTGTCACTGGTCATTTCACCTGCTGCTGCACAGTGACAATGACATTCAGGTAGCGATGTAGGCAGTGACTTCTTTAAGAAGTCCAGCATTACACATTTGACTCAGGTAAAATTCAGTTGAAATAGGGTGAAGTCTAGTAATGTGGGACACTTACTGGTAGATTACCAAGAAAAACACCTAAAATTCTAAAGACCGTCCTAAGTGTTAGGCTACTTTTGTAATTTCTAATTATTCTCAGCTATATTCCTATAAAGAAAATATGTTGCCAGGTACAATATTTTAGATACTTTGGACTCTAGATGCCCTATGATATTGGCACGTCATCATTATGGGTCTATATTGGCTTTAAAATTAACGATCAGAACCGGCCAACGTGCTTTTTCTTAATTTGCACAATGAATATTAAATACATTGAAAAGCATTCTATTGTATTTCTCCATCTGCTAGTGGGCCATTATGATAAGAACATACATGGGCATTATGATGTTAAAGGAATAGTGCACCCAAAAATGAAAATTCAGCCATTATCTACTCACCCATATGCCGATGAAGGCTCAGGTGAAATTTTAGAGTCCTCAAACACTTGCAGAGATCCCAGGGGAGAGGGGGTAGCAACACAACACAACCTGATGGAGGCTAACGGTGCCCCAGATTCAGACGTCCAAAAACACATAATTGAAACCACAAAATATCTCCATACTGCTCGTCCGTAGTGATCCAAGTGTCCTGAAGCCCCGACATAAAAGTTGTGTGGAAAAACGTCATTTGAACTCTGTTTTTAGCCAGACTAATCCTCCGCCAAGCAGGGGCCGTGGCCAGTCCTGAATCTGTTAACCTGATAAAGTGAGGGTCGGCTTTGAGTGTGGAGTTTTTGTGCAGCTGAGACTCTAAGATTTCCTGTCAGAGTGGGTGAAATTTAGTGCTGCTAAAATATCCTTCCATCTTTTACACCAAGCTACACTTAACAATTCAATGGCATGGTTTGCAATCTCAAGGTCCCCTGATATTCTGTAGGCTCGTAGGAGGGCAGCACTTTCTCCATTAAGGCATGGGACATAGAGGTGGCAGTAGCCATGTGGGACTGCTGTAAGATATTTTTTAAGCACACAATAAATGCCATTAGTGTCACCATAAAAAATGCACCCTGGAGTTGGTGCCATTGGCGATAGAAGATGGCATTGACCATCAGCCAAAGCCTCGCCAAATCTCAACTCGTTGGTTTATGACCAAATACTTGCAAATACGGCATTCCCATTAGCCTACAACATCAACTGTAATATGTGTTTAGTGCTTATTTAGGAATATTGGCATGTTAACACACTAAACTGAGACTTTTCAATTTTATACTTGCTAAACATCAGCATTCTGGCAACATTACTGTGAGCGCATTACTATGCTGATGTTACAGTTCAGCTGCTGTCTATAGGCATTTTTTGGACCAAACAGTTCTGGAGACTTTCTGAAAGAAACTGCCTATACCTTCAGGGGCTTTTTTTCTGTCTCCTCACACCAGCAATATGAACACTGAAATGATGTAAGATAATGGATTTTTAAAGATTTTGGTTGCCCTTGCCGCATTGGCTCATGTGTTCAACCAATCATTATACACCTACGTCACTTATGGTTCCTCTTGTGCTGGGAGATTACCTACTCTGGAACAGCATTCTCAGAACTACAGTCGTTCGTAGTTCTTGCGGTGTGGACACAATAAAAAGAGGGGTAAAGAACTATGGGCCTAATTCACCAACTGTTGTAAAGATGAAAGTTCTTAAAACACACATACACAGTTTTCACAAAGACTCTGACTTTCACCATAGTTTTGTTGTTTAAGATTTCGTCTTAAGTAAAAACAGAATCTACACACACTCAAGAGCACACTTGTGCACATTATGTGCTGACATCTTAATACAGAATAATTGGTAATTGCATTTTCTTCAATTCTGCTGTTGTATAATAATATACGATTTAAATATCAGAAATATTTGTAGAACTGATAATATTTTTAATCATTATTTTGATTTTGTTTTACAAAAAGTATTATGGTCTTTTACATCAAACACTAACACTTCAGTTCACATCAGTTATGTTAAAGGGACCCATGCTAGTTTGTGACTGATCACGCTAGAAAATATTTTGGGCAGTTCGGTCAGGCGGGACATGAAGTGACAAAACAGATTTTTGGGTAAGTTATTAATAACTTAGATACATATTGCATGAAATAGTTGACCTTCTCTCCCCTTTACTCTTCAAACACACACAGCTTGGAGAGCACCTAAATGCTTATCTCTGTTCTCATTCCTAGCAATTGAGCTACTATAATACATAAAGTTTGCGGGTTAGGTGGTTGAATAACACATATTTTTGCATCTTATGCTTTTTGTGTTACTTTATTTCCACTCCTGATGCTACTAAATATGACAATTTGTTAGGCATTCACTCTCTGCAGAAATACTTGCAATTCAGAGCTATTGACATGTTGTTGTTTTTTTTAAATGTCTGGAGTACAGTGCTCCACCCTCTTCAAAATTTTAGTTGTATTTTCTTCCTCTTCTTATTATTAAATTTCTGTTTTCACAATACCCTGCTATCTCAATCCCTTTTATGGACATTTGTAGGGCGTTTACCCACTAGCACAAGCTTTCAGCTTTCACAGTGGGATTCATCTTAATAAGACCACAGATGCAGACAATTTGGGAAGTTACTGGTGAATGAGGCCCAAAGTTGTTATAACTATAAAAAAAAATTCCTTCGAAAACACTTTATCCATAATATCAAATGACAAGAAAGAAGACCAGCCTCTGAAAGAATTCTGATTTCTCTGATATGTATATGAATCTTTTATAAACGTACTGTGTAACTTACTGTAAATGCGGCCCTGTTGTTTTTAATCTCAAGTAACTGCATGTCAATGTCAATCACTGACTGTGTGTATGTGTGTGTGTGTGTGTGTGTATGTATAGAATGCCATCTCTGTCAGAGCAGCTGCAGGAGGTGCGGAGTCGAGCCGAAGTGTGTCTGTACTCTGGTGGCAGGGTGGTGGAGGTGCGGGTTGGGGTGATGGCTATGGCTAATCTGCCCTTACCACCATGCTCCAAATACTGCCACATCGCTGCAGAGACCATGGTCATAGAAAACAGCTTCGGCAGCAACAGGAAGGAGGTGAGACAGAACAAGTGCAACACACATTATATGTATGAATTATATACTTTGGGGTTCTTATCGTTATATTTATTATTTAATAAGAATAGACACAATAACAGCAACAATGAGAGTAACAAGAATACTTAGTATTATTATTTGAGGCAACATAACTGTACTGAGCTACATTCAGAGACCCAAAAAAGCCGCTTGAAATACAGTGATGACTCACTAAATCTATCTACCTATGGGTTTTGTTCTTTGTTGGTGTCAGTTGTCTGCTGCTTGTCAGGAGTCTCGCCTAAGTGACACGCCAGCCACCGTCCCTCTACCTCCTAGTGACAAAGTTAGCTCATACATCACTTTAGAAACATTAATATGATACGTATGAAATGTACAAATGTAACAAATTGGTGGTTTGCAGGAATGTACAATGACAACATTTTCCTCTGGCAGCAGGGCTGTCTTTTTCATGATTTAAGGACTGGTTCTGATAAAAGATAAGAAACACATACACCATATTTAACATATTATCACATTTAAAGGAATAGTTTGCTAATGTTTCTCAGCTAATGCTTAGCAAGAAAATAAACACATTCACAGAATGTCAGAGGATGAATACATCGAAGAAAACAGAAGTTTTCAAATGTTCAATTTCAGTGTAGACAATGTTGTGATGCATCTGCTTTCTATTAAGACATATACAAAATTCAAATTTAGATGGAGTAAATGACTCTACAGAGCCAGAACAACTGTGGGTGCAGGTGGATTTGAGATTAATTGCATGTTTCTATTTCAGATTGAACTTTCTCTGCTCTGTGATTCTGCTTCAGACCCTTGCATCTCTCCAGCGCCTGTCTACAGCATTGAACATTCTAGAAAAGTATGGCTGTAATTTGACAAATCCCAACAGGCCAAAGTACTGGAGGACTGTGAAACACAACAACCCAGTGTTTAGGGCCACCGTGGATGCTATTCAGGTAACAAAAAAACTATTATACAGTGTAGTGGAGTATTACAAGTGCTCTATAAAAACATGCTAGGGATCAGAAAAACTTCCAACAAAAAGTAATGCAAAGACCTGAAGACTAAGTTACAAATTATGACATATTGATGGCATGTTTAGTCAGTCTACTTATTGCCTGCACTTGCAATTCCATATTGGCTTACTGATGGTGATGTAAATAAAAAAAAGTTAGCAGAGATATGAGCATCTTTATTGTTCTCACACAGCAGTCATTGTTCAGCAGCCATGAATATTTTAAATTGTACCCACACTGGGGTGTCATTTATAACTGTTGCATAAGCACAAGATGAGGCCTGAATGACACTATTTTCCATGCAAAATTTGTAATCTGTGAAAACAAATTTGATGGGACGATGTGCACACCTGTAGGGAAACTCTAAACTAAGCTTGTAAACATGATCGCTTATAGCGCTACTTTATCATAAACATTCATACCAGTAGTGTTATTTATGCTGGTGCTACTGAGCCATCCCTTTTTCATTTGCACCTTTCATAAAAGGAAATTGCGTACAATTTTATAAATCAGAATATGCGCGTATGTGCACGCCACACATACACTTTTAGTAGGGATCCTACACACTGTTTTATAGATGAGACCCCTGGTCCTTCCCTGAAACTGCCCTGAACCAGTCCTATGCCGAATCTTCCCCAGACCTGTTCCAGCTTGTGTCCTGACTCCTGATCTTGTCCCAAATGTGTCTTAATGTGTCTTGTGGTAGCTCAACACTACTACAATATTCTCTCAGTCCTGTCCTTTTTATTCGTGATCCCAGGAAATGATTTCTGATGCTGACTGACAGAACTTTTACATAAAGAGCTCGGGCAAGTCTAACTTCATAGTCAGACTGTTTGGGAAAGTTAAGAAAAAAGCTGACTTCACATTACATTCTGTTTTTTCTTTCTGCTCCCAGGGAGGACGAGCAGTGCTCTGTCTCTATGGTTACTCCAATCAGCAGCCAGATGGGCTCAGCTTCCCTGATGATGTCACAGATCCTGATGTTGGCCGAGTTGCTGCAGTAACACTAGAAGTGATGAGTCTTAGGATGGAACTAGAGATGCTTATTAAGGTTTGTGTGTGTGTGTGTGTGTGTGTGTGTGTGTGTGTGTGTGTGTGTGTACAATTCCTGCATGTCTGTTTGCTACTTAAACTTCAAAAATAGAGTTTGTATATGAGGGCTGGGTAATAATGAGGTATCAGTATTTATTTCAGCAGGATTGCTGCTGTATAATAGTTGTAGGTATTAAATCAACTGACAAGAAATGACAGTATCAATCCTTAAAAAAGCTGTCGATGACATTATTAAAGATTGACTGATTATGAGCAAAGACTGAATGAGCCGGAACAGACTGAACTCAACATACATAAAAGAACTTAAGTGATCTGAGAGAAGTGTGTTTGTGTGCACCTGCAAGCTAAAATCTTGTAAATTGCTCAGTTTAAAGTTTTTATTTGATTGCTTAGGCACAATCTTTGACACTTTAGGCTATTTTTGCAAAACTTCACACACTAATCACTAACTTTACACCATATGCGCAAACATTATATGTCTGTTGCAAAAGCAAAATGTTCTTGCAAAACTCATCAAACTCTTAAAAAATTGTGTATTTGTGTCAATGCAGTGCACACATACCATCATTTGAGTAAGCTCACAATGCATTAACTACACATTGATAGTAGGAATTATTGTGGCTTTTGCTTTTTCTGTGTGCGGGCAGAGCAGCTTACAATTAACTTGTCAAACAGGGAGTAAACACACAGACACGAAGGTATCCAAATGTGTGGATGTGTATTCTGAACATAACACACTATCAGTACAAATAAGTGTGCAAAGTTTTTTTTATCAAATATTCTGACACTCCTCAAACAACAAAAGCACAGTAGAAAAATGGTTATTTCAGGAATAAAAAACAAAAGAAAAAAATGATACTAAATCCCCTGGTTATTGTGAGTCTGGCTATAAGACCTCATCCACATCACATGCGATGTTGTCATGAGCTGGGTGGCACATGTGCCAATTTCGGGGCAACTGGCAAAATAATGTAGAACTGCAGAGATCAACGTTAAGAGTTTTGCAGGGAGAGTGTTACAAACTAATTGTAAGCAGTGAGTTGTGTTTACAGTTTTGATATTACCAAATATGATATAAAAGCACAAATTGAGTGTAAAGCAGAGAATGTGCATTCAGTTTGACACACTTGGTAAATACACTGGCTACAAGTTCTGGTATACCTGCATAAGAAGCACTGTGAACCCCAATTCATCCATGACACAAAACTTTAATGTAAAGTCTACACAAATGCCCTGGATTGTGAAAATGACATAAAAACTTTATGTTCACCTGACACAAAAACTCACATAATATTTTTTTTATGTTAATGCACTTCCTGTTTCAGAATTCACCTCTTCATCTATTCATCGCCTTAATCTTAGCAATAAATACACTTAAACTTGCCACAATATATTTTCATAATTCAGTGAATTTTAAAAAAAAGTTGTTGTAAAATGTATACTCTGTTTTTAAGTTCATATGACATAGAATTAAATGCTCAAACAGCAATGAAAAAAGTTATGTTAAACTGACATAAAATTCCTGTTAGACAAGCATTATGTGACAACTAACAACAACGTTTATGTTACTGTATACTGTACTAAAAGTTTTGAGTGCAGGCTATTTCCAGGGGAAAAAAAGTTGAATGAGTGAACTGGGGTTTACAGTAATTGCTTTGCACCTTTTGTTTTACTTTAAATAAAAAAGCATTAATAATATTTTTGGTCTGATTTCAGGAGGCTCATCTCCACCCTGAGTTCTATGAGAGAATCATTCCTACACTAAGACACAAGGTAGAGTCCATCATACCACCTTCATATCTGTCATCTCTTCACTTACATGTTTAATACACTGGCAAAGACTGTATTATGGGGTAAATCAATATTGAATCCCATGCTGCACAGAAATGAGGAATGGTTTATTTACAGGGGACATCTTAACTAAGTTTATTTTCACATTTTCTAATAAAAGTTGCTGACAAGCTACATATGCCAAAAGGGTTTTTCAGGCTTGCCCATTACAGTCAGCCTATCAGTCCCCCCTCTGCAGCCACATGTCTGATTTCCCAAACCAAACCTTTCCTCTTCTCTTTTCCATCCACCAGATGCCCTCAGACTTTTCCTCTTCCCCCCCATTACCTGACTGCTCCACACATCCACTCACCTGTTCCCACTTTTCTCATCAGCCCTGTATTTCTCTGACATTCCCTACCCACACATTCACCTGTTCCCACGTTCATCAGTCCTCCTGATATTCAGTGAGTCAGCCCATTTTTGTTCAATCCTTCCATTCCTCCTAGTTTTCTTGTTTTGTGCTGATGTTTTGAGCGTTTGATATTTGATTGTTACTTGTACCTTTACCCATCTACCTACCTGCCTGTTACCAATGTACCATCATATTGTGAGGTGTGGAGAATCGGTGAAGGGATGGGACTGCTATTTCAAGCACCCCCTGGAAATAATACATTCAGCACTTACGTCATGAAAATCAGTCTCTGCTCCTCTCCAATGACTGAGAGTGGCAGGTAACTGAGTTCAATATGCTCAACAGGCAGTGACTTGAAACCAATGGCCGACAAAACTGCATGTCATTTCAGTTTATTGCAACTAGGCTGAAAACTTTGCCCTGTTTAAATGCTATTGGGTTGCAAAGTCAGCTCTGTGATTAAATAAATAAAATGAAATAAGATTAAATAAAAGTTGTAGAAGTTCATAAACGTCGCTGTTGGTGATGACTTTTTATGGTAAATATAATGTTACCCGTAGGACTTGGTGGAGATAATTTTTTAGTGTTGTAAGTATTGTTCTATTTCATTCTTTCTGACCACCAGATCGAGTATTTGATATCAAGAAACAGCTTTGTTGATATTAAATACTCGATCTGTGTACGCATGTGATGGATAACCAGTGTCCCTCTTTTGCTTAATTACACAATGAAAAGCTGCATCTTTGAACCATATGCTTTATTTAGTTTGAGTAAGAAATTAGCGGGAATGAATGATCTGAACTTCTTTTATGGGGCAGAAAGGTTCAGAACTAAAGAACCAAGAGAGAAGGAAACAAACCCTTCCCAAGTAAGATAAGATAAGATAAACTTTATTGTCCCAAATGGGAAATTCGTTATGAGCACATAGTGCGACATAGCTGCATAGCAGAGGATCAAAGTCTGGTAATTATGAGATATGAATAAATATTTGTAGGCCTGTGATATGAAACACAATAAATAAATGTTAAGGTCATTGTTTGCTGTGTCCAGTGTTGAAGGATAGCTGTACAATTTTTCAAGTCTGTCTGAAAATAATTGACAAATGTCCATGTGGAGATTACAATAGGTTTTGCTTGTTGTTTTCTGTTTTGATCATACTGGCGATTAAGATATCCATTCATTATGTGAATGCAATGTAAGTGACCAGGGACAAAATTCTCATTTTGTGCAAAAGTAAGCTGTAAAGTTTATCTAAAGTTAATATATCTGAGACAAATCAAATGTACCAAAATAACATTCATGTTAGCATAAACATACCTCTTTGTGTTTTCCTGGACAAAGTAAAAAGGCTGTCACACAGTACGTCCATAGTGAGTAAGTCCATAGTAGGGTGGTGAGGAGAGCTCGGTCTGATGAAGCCATTGTGTCTGGTGAAATGTTGGTATTACATCATACTGAGTGGAACCTCCTCTTTTTTGGAGTTTATGATGGCCTATAGTTCCAGTTCTTCAAGTCAGTTCTTACCCACTCTTCTCTCCTCTTAGGATGTGGGTCTCAACACTGATGCTGTGGTCTGCCACTTCTCCTCCTCTTCATGCCGCTCAGGCGGTCAGACAAAGTCTCTAGCCTTCCCCCTCCACCATCATTCCTCCAGGGACAGCAGTCATGGCCAGTCTCTGTCCTCTAACCACCATAGTCTCAGGTCCATTCAGGTCTTTTCCATCTCCTCAAACAAACACCCAGGTAAGGAGAGTGTGAACTACTGCATTGACTACTTGGTTAGTGGCTTACACCAGTGTACAGTGGTATATCCTGATGGGTCAAGGCACATAGTACTCTGGGCTGAAAAATAATATACCTGGGTGTTTTGACATAGTTTTTTTGCTTCCAGTGTGTTGCTTTTTGGAATGCCAGTAACAGAGTATCCTCCTGACAGACTATCCAGCAGTTACTTTTCACCACCCAGGAGCACTACAGATTTAAACACGGTCCTGCTTGCATGTTTTTGAGCATCATTTTATTCCACTATTTCCACCCCAGCAAATAATCTGATTATAGTTACTCAACCACATTGTCTTCAGAAAATTGACTTTTTAAGGGACTGTTCATTATTTATCAGAGAAGGATGATGATTGGGTCGTGACTTTGTTTTTTTGTTTTGTTCTGTTTTTGACTACCCATAAAGCTACAAATATTTTTCCTTGAGCCTCCCTGAGTAACTAGCAAAGGATGCATGACCCTCCCTCCACCATAAATTACTTACTTGATTTTTAGAGAGAAACTTAGTCTTTGATGATTGAAATTCAAAAGTTAAAGACAAAAACCTGGAGTTGAAAAAAGCCTTGGTTTTTCACTCTTGTCGTGCATGCTGGTTAGTTCATGCAGACGGTTTATTTTTGACCAAAGTTTAAATGAGATCAGAATAAAGTGACTTTGATTGAATTTCACTGTTTAAAGCTTAGATTGGGTTATGTGTTTTTTCTTTCTCTGGGGGAAGAGTTGCACATGAGTGGTATCTTTCATTAAACGTGAGTAGAACGAATTTGTGTGTAATCTGTTCGCAGAAGGAAATTATTTTGGCATTCATCAGTATCAGTGCTCGTAGTGCTTGTGTAAATAATGATTTCACATTAGTATTGCTTGTTATTATTTGAAATACACAATACACAATACAAAATACATCAGTCTTTCCCTTGTAGGAGCAATACCTTTAGAAAATGTTTGCACGTGTAATAAATTTAGGGGCAGCACCCTCAACTAAGCGACTAATCAAATTAATAACTCCGAAAACCAATTATTAATTCGTCAGTACACTTATCAATAATGAATCAATCTCAATACCTGGGTTATGAATTCTCTATACAGTGATCTTAGTTCCTGCTCAAAAGAAATGAGTGACTTGGCGATAAATGAAGATTTATTTAGGGCTAAATGTTTTAACAACTGAGTAAATGAATAGTAAATGAGGATGATATGAAATAACACAAAATCAACAGTATGTATAAATGGATTAAGGCAACAGGTAACTCTTTTGTCATATTATTATTATTCAGTTTGGCGATAGTGAGAGAGAGTATGTGACTATAGATAAACTGGGGACGCAGGGATGCGCAAAACCATTTACCTAACAAAACCTAAATTAAGATCAGAATAGTGAGCGTGAATGGTTGTCTGTCTCTATGTGTCAGCCCTGCAATAGTCTGGCGATCTGTCCAGGGTGTACCCTGCCTCTCGCCCGATGTCAGCTGGGATAGGCTCCAGCCCCCCCACGACCCTCAAGAGGATGAAGTGGTTAGAAGATGAATGAATGAATGAATGGCTCCCAGGCTTCCCAGCAGAACGAAGCCGGCTGTACCACAGTGGTGGAGGGGTGGTTGAGCCTGACTGCAACGTCCTTCAGGTGGCCCTCAAACATCGGTTCTCTTAGGCTGCAGAAAGTCTCTTGATTTGGCAAAGAAACCACTGCTTTGCGGACACTTTAATAGGTGTCTGGCAGCACTGGATCCGATGAATCTTTGATGGAGTTGCAGGTCAGATAGTAGCTCATCTGTTTAGCTGTGGCTACTCGCTTATAATGAGGTTGAAAACAATCTCAGGACAGACAAGACAATCATGGACATGCCGAGCAAAACTTAAAAGTTTTAAATAATTTCGATCGTAAGAAAAGAAAGGGTTACGCAGGAACCAAGTTTAAGAGTGTAACGGGTTAGACATAAAGACATAAAGAGTATAACTAGAAGGAGGGACGGCAAAAGAAAGAAAAAAAATAAAAGTGAAATAAAGTAAAGGAACAAAATAAAGAGGGAAGAAAGAAGTAACAGGAAAGGAAAGAAAAGAAAAGGAGATGCGCCGAGCTCAATAGTTTTATCCGACCAGGTTGAGTGGGCTTGTTTGAGGCAAGGCGGGTCTCTTAGTTTAGACATTACTTTATTTCGGAGGAAACTTAATGAACTTTATTTTGTGAGATTATATACTTTACATGTTACACGCGATAGACACATACTCTTCCCATTATGGTCAAAATTGGCTCTTAATATCAAATTAGGTTTAATATGATTATTAAACTGCATATATCAGCAGAACACAAGTATAAATGCGTCATGCACAAACAAACCTTGTCTGCAGTTACTTGAACATTCTAAATGAGAAAGCACATATTGATAAAGACAAGTTGATTAATCAATCCAACTATATTTTAACTCAAAATATAATATTGATTCCTTACGGGAACCCTTCTTAACTACCATCACAAGATGGCAGTATGACTTCATGTTAAATGAGGGATTAAACACATGAAATTATAACTCACTCATACTATGATCTACAAGAGTGGGAAAAAAATCATTCAACTAACAAACAAGGATTCTGCACAGTTACAGTGTTAGAACATGGATAAAATGTATAGTTTTACTTTCAAGAGAAATTTCAAGTTGGTTACAAGAGGAACTTAGTCTCTGCTGCTCAGGAATACTGAATTTACGACTCACACATCTGTTTTTTTTATCTCATCTTCACCCGGGTGTGAACAAGATGGGGTAGCACCCATAGATGTGACAAAAAGGGGAGAGGATGTGGTGAACTTAAAAGCATAGTTAATGACCCTGGTCTGGCAGTTAATCTGGCTGAGTTGTCAAACGCTGGATTTTCCCAGGATGTTAATTAGAAACTTGGGATCTCGAGGGTTTCCAATTGACACCTTTACCACCCTTGGTGTCAGGATGAAGGTGAAAGAGTTCATCAACTTTGGGGTAAAATGGCCAAAGCAATAAACGTTTGACCTTCAGAGTGGCCCATCTCATTCTGTCAATTTTCTTTTTGACATGCCTCCCCCTTTTTGCCCCACCTCCTCATAGGTAAAGACCAGTCCCTAAGTTAGTGATACACCTAGACATACTGTAGACAGACTGTTTTGGGACACTGAATTGGTACATTGTATTTATACACAGTATTCCATAGGTTTATTTGCAGTGTTCTAGTAAAGTAACTTGTTTTGTGATAATGTGATGTGTGATGTGACAGATTATAGCAGAAAACAATGTGACAGTGTCTAGGACAGTAAACTGTTTTCTCTGTTTCAGAGAACTGCGCTATCTGTGGAATATTCCGCATCTCTGCCCACTGCCTCACTTGCCTCCAGGGACTCTGCTCAGAATGTGACAAACTGTACCACTCCTACCCTGAGAGGGCCAACCACCGTCGAACAGCTGTATCATCATCATCATCATCATATTCATCATCATCATCCCAAAACAGGAACAGTCACAGGTCAGGCAATATAAAACGGGAATACTCTGATCCACACGCAGTGCTGGATCATACTACTTGTCAGTCAACATCAATAACAGTTCACTCCAGGATGCGTTGAGCAATGTAACTTGTAAATGTGGAGTCAGCCATTCTGGAGAAAGATTTTTGATGTATGAACACCTCTCTCTCACTCCCACTGCCTTTCTCTTTATAAGTCCATGGTCTTTTCCCTGTTCTGTGCATGAGCACAATGTGATAGTGTTATGTGGCTCAGTCCGAGCCACGTTGTTGGTGTCTCATTTACAGAGCCAGGGCTGTGTATGAACAATAGCAGACTATGAGGAGATGTCCAATGAATTTCACAAAAATTGTATTGTATTAGAATCTCCGACTGCTCCTTTCACTAACAGGTGTCAGCAGGTATCAGCAGGTGTATATGTCAGCACTGCTCACATTTTTTTCTGAATAATGATTGGCTGATGGAGCTGCCAAGACTGTGCTTCCATTTAGGGTTTTCATTGCCCTAAACAAGCTCAACCAATCAGATTCTGCAGGTTACAGACAGTCAGGGCTATGTTCAAAGTTAAAGCAAAGTGAATCTCTTAACAGGTGTGAATGTAGAATCTGTAGGCAATAGGAGAAGATTTTGGTATCTGAAGTGTTTTGGTGTCTGCTAGTAGTCCTAGTAGAATTGAGCAATCACATTTGAGCGGGCCTTGATTGCCTGCAGGTAAACAGTCTGTGGGGAGCAAAATAGGTGGAACACAATTGCCAAAATGCAATCTCGTAGTCCATCTGCTGTTGTCTCATGACGATGCAGCTTTCCATTAGTTTTGTTTTTATTTATCCGTATTTATATGCAGATTGCTGTTTAGAGATTAGTTATCTTTCAGCTCCACTTCCAGTCTTGTGTCTCAAGTTGCTTATTGGAGTGTAAACAATGACCAGTGCACAAAAGAGGCAGTTGTGGCTCAGATATCTGCTGGCTATCTGCTGTTGCTCTCAGTGGCTAAATTGTGGTTATACTGCTAGCTGATGGGTTCCAAGATTGCAGCAATGTCTAATGACAGTTTGGACATAGTGGACGTAAGTGTGTTGGAACTGAGTGCTAGTATGACTACAATAGGTGTATGGACAAAATCACCATATATAGATTTATATTCAGTCTACAAACTGATCTAACAGAATAACAGTCCCTCTCCACCTGTTTCAGCTCTTCCACGTGGTGTTGCCTCCACTGCACTAAAGTCAACTCAGTCCATAATGTGCTGTGTGAGGAGTGTGAGCGCCCTCGCTTGGAACTGATCAGCTCGAAAGCAGATGAATCTCAGCCTGCCACCATCACTGGTTTGTATTGTCTCTTGGTACATCTCACAGCTCCATATCCTCATCAGTCCACTACCCAATCCCACTTCCTGTATTCTACTACTTTCTAGTTTCCTCTGTGATTAAGAAACTGACTTAAAAGCAAATAAGTCCAAGACATATGCCTTTCACTTACTATTTCTGCTGTCACATTGGAGAAAGTTGTTAGGCTTGTTGAGTAGAAATAATTCATTATGTATTAATTAAATTATGAATTAAATTCAGTATATCATGACAGTTTCAGTGTTGTTTGTAATATAAATTTTGGCAGTAATTCCTGATTAGAACATTTAATGTGTATTGGTACTACTTTTATTTTAGGCCTAATTGCAGTCTCAACCATCAGTATATGTGTGAAAATGGGCCCCTTGGAGCGCTTTTTTGTTCAGACTCTAGAGGCTTCCTCCTATCACTCTCATGAAAGGCTATATCCACACTAATACATTTTCTTTTAAAAACACGTACACCCAGTGTCCACACTACTCTGACATACTACTGGAACCCAGTCTTACTGGTCTTACTTATGTCATTTGTGCAGTATTTTCTGTAACTAAGCAACCAACCGTAGCGAAGACAATCTGCTTCTTGTTTATATTGGTATGTGCATGCCCAGTGTATGTGAATGGTCATGGGATATACGTTTTCAGGCATGTTAGTATGGAAGGAGATCGTGTTTGTTTTATAATGAAAATGTATCATTGTGGATGTAGCGGCAGGCTTTTACTGTGAAACACCTGCAGGAAATGTTGAGTTTTATTAACAGCAAATTGAAATCAAGAACTTTTAAATAAAGTTGAGGACATGATTGTTGCTGATAATAATGCGAGTGGCATGAGGTGACATTTGTGTGTATTTGTGTGTGTGTGTGTGTGTGTGTGTGTGTGTGTGTGTGTGTGTGTGTGTTCCTCTTAGAGTGGCAGTGTAAGAGCTGCACCATGGTAAATGTAGCCAGCAGCATTTTGTGTGAAGTGTGTGAAAGACCTCGTTTGGCTACACGACCTCCGGTGACCCTGTCACACCCACCCATCACCCCCCCCAGACCACCAGCACCAGTACTGGGCATGCCTGGTGATCCTGACAGCCAGGTCAGTTAACTGTGTGTATGTGTGTGTGTGTGTGTGTGTGTGTGTGTGTGCGCGTGTGTGTGTGCGCGCGCGTGCGAGCTTGTTTGTTGCCATGCTAAAGGTATGGCTTTTTCTGTAGCACAAGATTTACAGTCATGGTTTAAACTGTTTTATCAGATATTGGATAGCTTGTTTTGCAATTTGGTAAAACATCCATGTCAACCAGAGCATGTGAGCGGAGCGGACCGGGTGAAAATTTCTACTCCTTGCCCGCAGACCTGTCACTTTGCACCGCTTGTCCACTCCGCTTGGTTCTGCGCATTCTTTGCTCCGCTCCGGTCCACTCCGTCATAAATTTTATCCCGCTCCACTCGCTCACCTCTCTGCTCAAAAAAAACTGCGTCATACTACCCTAACCTGTAGTGTGGGTGTGCGCAGGTGCAATGATGCATTCTGGGTGGGGCATGAGCGACTGGAGCAAAATTGGAGCGAGAGATAAGGCTCTGCTCCACCTTTTAAAAAAAATAGCCGCTCGTCGCTCAACACAAAATCCTTCCGCTTAGTTCCGCTCCAGCTCCGCTCCGCTCACATGCTCTGATGTCAGCACATTCTCACTCCGACTTTCTCACATATCAACATTTGGTCATGGACTTTCCACGCTGACATATGACATGCATGGTACCCAGGGTCAGTTTGCATACGGTCTCTTTCAAAATAAATGTATAACGTTGGTACAACACCACGAATTGCCGTTTTTTTATCTCAAAAACGATCACACGTGGTTATGTTTAGCCAATACACATGAGGTTGGGTTTAGGCAACAAAAGCACATAGTTGGGTTTAGGAAAAAAGAACTGGGTTTGGCTTTACAATCTCCCGGGAAGCAAACACTGGCCTCCCGGGTAAAAGTCAGTGACTGTTGGATCCATCCACCACCACTTCTGCCTGCCCTACTCAGACTTTTCACCCCTTAACTTATGATGTTGTCCAGCCACATTTCCCCCCTGACGTAACACAAGCTGCGTATCATGCGGATGTGAAAGGATGACTTTTCGTCAGTGTCTGATGCTGGAAGGAGGAGGTTGGCATCGGCAGAGCCGAGTGTGATGATAGAGGAGCTCAGACAGGAAATCAAATCGTTTCGCCTGTCTCCCGCTGAGGCCGTGCTCTTGGGGCCTGGTGGGGGGGCCTCTCGCTCGCCTCTCTGATGCCCCGGTCTGGCCTCACCCCTCAGTGCAATAGCCTATATATTATCAATTATTATTCTTATGAAGGTCATTATCATGATATATTGGTTTATATTATGTTATGTTATGCATTGTCTTATATCATAGTGTATTATTATATTGTATCATATCATATGATGTTACATTTTATTATATTCTGTTGTATTATCGTGTTATATTACAGCATAATGTGTTATATTAGGTCGTAATATATTATTTTAGCTTACATTATTATGTTACATTATATTAGGTTAAATTATATTACATTATATTATATGAAGATATGCCGTATTGTATTGCATGTATGTGTGTATATATACAGTACAGGCCAAAAGTTTGGACACACCTTCTCATTCAATGCATTTTCTTTATTTTCATGACTATTTACATTGTAGATTCTCACTGAAGGCATCAAAACTATGAATGAACACATGTGGAGTTATGTACTTAACAAAAAAAGGTGAAATAACTGAAAACATGTTTTATGTTCTAGTTTCTTCAAAATAGCCACCCTTTGCTCTGATTACTGCTTTGCACACTCTTGGCATTCTCTCGATGAGCTTCAAGAGGTAGTCACCTGAAATGGTTTCCACTTCACAGGTGTGCCTTATCAGGGTTAATTAGTGGAATTTCTTGCTTTATCAATGGGGTTGGGACCATCAGTTGTGTTGTGCAGAAGTCAGGTTAATACACAGCCGACAGCCCTATTGGACAACTGTTAAAATTCATATTATGGCAAGAACCAATCAGCTAACTAAAGAAAAACGAGTGGCCATCATTACTTTAAGAAATGAAGGTCAGTCAGTCCGGAAAATTGCAAAAACTTCAAATGTGTCCCCAAGTGGAGTCGCAAAAACCATCAAGCGCTACAACGAAACTGGCACACATGAGGACCGACCCAGGAAAGGAAGACCAAGAGTCACCTCTGCTTCTGAGGATAAGTTCATCCGAGTCACCAGCCTCAGAAATCGCAAGTTAACAGCAGCTCAGATCAGAGACCAGATGAATGCCACACAGAGTTCTAGCAGCAGACCCATCTCTAGAACAACTGTTAAGAGGAGACTGCGCAAATCAGGCCTTCATGGTCAAATAGCTGCTAGGAAACCACTGCTAAGGAGAGGCAACAAGCAGAAGAGATTTATTTGGGCCAAGAAACACAAGGAATGGACATTAGACCAGTGGAAATCTGTGCTTTGGTCTGATGAGTCCAAATTTGAGATCTTTGGTTCCAACCGCCGTGTCTTTGTGAGACGCAGAAAAGGTGAACGGATGGATTCCACATGCCAGGAGGAGGTGTGATGGTGTGGGGGTGTTTTGCTGGTGACACTGTTGGGGATTTATTCAAAATTGAAGGCACACTGAACCAGCATGGCTACCACAGCATCCTGCA
This sequence comes from Epinephelus fuscoguttatus, assembly GCF_011397635.1. Classification (NCBI taxonomy): domain Eukaryota; kingdom Metazoa; phylum Chordata; class Actinopteri; order Perciformes; family Serranidae; genus Epinephelus; species Epinephelus fuscoguttatus. The sequence goes on along the minus strand of NC_064766.1, from coordinate 3,637,056 downwards.
GCGACATGCCATCCCATCCGGTTTGCGTTTAGTTGGACGATCATTTATTTTTCAACAGGACAATGACCCCAAACACACCTCCAGGCTGTGTAAGGGCTATTTGACCAAGAAGGAGAGTGATGGAGTGCTGCAGCAGATGACCTGGCCTCCACAGTCACCGGACCTGAACCCAATCGAGATGGTTTGGGGTGAGCTGGACCGCAGAGTGAAGGCAAAGGGGCCAACAAGTGCTAAAGACCTCTGGGAACTCCTTCAAGACTGTTGGAAAACCATTTCAGGTGACTACCTCTTGAAGCTCATGGAGAGAATGCCAAGAGTGTGCAAAGCAGTAATCAGAGCAAAGGGTGACTATTTTGAAGAAACTAGAACATAAAACATGTTTTCAGTTATTTCACCTTTTTTTGTTAAGTACATAACTCCACATGTGTTCATTCATAGTTTTGATGCCTTCAGTGAGAATCTACAATGTAAATAGTCATGAAAATAAAGAAAACGCATTGAATGAGAAGGTGTGTCCAAACTTTTGGCCTGTACTGTATATATATATATATATATATGTGTGTGTGTGTGTGTGTGTGTGTGTGTGTGTGTATATATATATTTACCCAGCTGACCAATCACAATGGAGGGGTGGGATAAATACCACAAAGACCAATCCTTGGCCACATCCTAAATGTAAAAGTGTTCAACAACAACAATGGAGGAAAATTTAGGACTGCTGGCCACCCGACAGGGGCGTCCTCTTTGCTACAGCCTTCCCTTCATCCAGAGCAAGAACTGTGCCTCGTACCCACATTTTTACATTTACAGCTGGAAAAAAACTCTTTGGTGAACGCATGGCCAGTGGTGTTGTGGTAGTTGATGAGACAGGTGTACTACTGGGTAGATGGGTATGAGGAGGAAGGATATACTCTCCTATATATTACAATGCTTTTCTGGCTGATAGGCGGGTATACTGTTAATGGAAAGAAAAAGAGGTGAGTAAACTTTGTATACCTGTTTATACCCTCCACTACACCACTGTGATCAGCCTTATGAAAATAATAACAATGTTCAATCAACCAATCGATCAGAAAGTGTCAGCTTTTATGCACACACAAGACTGAACGCATGATCCCTTTTAGGCGTAGATAATAATGTTATGAATTTTTATACTTAGTGACTCTCTCTCTCTCTCCTCTCTCTCTCTCTCTCTCTCTCTCGCTCTCTCTCTCTGTGTTTACTCTCTTTGTCTCTGCCCAGTGGGTTTGCCAGTTCTGTACCTATCTGAACTACTCTCCTGCCACAGTGTGTGAGATGTGTGACCTAGCTCGTCCAGAACCCGCACCTCTGCCTGTGAAGCTCCGCCCCCCCTCCCCTGTCAGACGGGTCCCTGCCCTGCCAATCAAACCCAAAGAGCCTGCTCCCGAAGACCTGGACTCCTGGAGGCAGAGGCTGATGAAGGAGGAGGGACTGAAGCTGATTCAGCTGATCAGAGCAAGTTGCCTTCATCACCTACCACTGATCTTGGATCTAGACAATATTTTATCCCTGTATTCTAGTGTATCTGTCCTTTGTGTCTGTGACAGGATGGGGAGAAGAAAGGAGTGAGTCCAGAGGAGGTGTACACGAGTATGAGGGTAGCAGGAGACAGCAGCATCCTGCCATGCAAGTGGTTAAAGACTGAGCTTCCTCTGCTGTTAGACCAGATCAGGATGCTGGTGGGAACATCTTCCCTTAAGTCTGTTTCTGACAGCACCACAACAGAGCGCAGAGTCAGTATGCTTCTCTCAGTACAGTTAAAGTCCTGTAAATCCTGACAAAACACACCTTTATGTTTCTCTGACTGTAACTGTCAGGAGTGTTTTCTGTTAATTAAAAGGTTATTGACTTTCCTCTAACACAGAGCAGGTCATGTGAAGCTCCTGCTGAGGATGCTGGGAAAGAGATCAACCCTGAAGAAACTGAAAGTGTTGTCCAGTTGTCCAGAGCAGAGGCCAAGCAGGCCTGGCTGACAGCAGGGGGTGACACTGAGAGAGCTGCCAGACAAGCGCTGAGAGACAGACTCGCCAAGGTGACATATACAGCATTTCTCCATAATGTTCAGAGATGCACAATAATATTCTGTTAGCCTTCCTTTTGTCTACACTCTCAGAAATCAAGGTACTAAGTAAAACCACTAAATGTAAATGGTAAATGGACTTGCACTTGTATACTTCCTGTCTAGTCTTCTAACTACTCAAAGCGCTTTTTACACTACAAGTCACATTTTTTAACCGGTTCAGTAACCAGAGCTAGTCTGATGGAGAAGGGGTGAGAGAGGTTCTGCAAAGAACTATTCTATGGTGTTGTGGTTCCATCCATCAAGACCATCTCTGGGGATTCTCTCCAGAATCTTTCCACCTTCTAAGGATTCTAACAAAAACCCACCCAGGGGAGAACCTGAAAATAGTAATTGACTACACTACCTGTAGTTCATTCTCACTTTTTGTGGTTATAGTGGGATTTTTCATGAAATCACTGCTACTACAGACTTTATCATTTAAATGGTGCAGTAGGGTTGGGAGCTGAAACTTGGTTCCCAAATGGAGTCATCAAAATCAAAGTACCAGGTACCCTAAAAATGTAGCATTGTATAGCACCAAATGATGGCAAATATGAGTTAAATGAATTGATTAAGAGGATTCCAGATACATTGATATTTGGTATTTTAGGGTGAGGCTCCTAAAATTCATGCTTTCAACAGAAGGGGTTCTTGATGAAGTCTTTAAGCTGAAAACACACTGTCACGCGGCGTGTTTAGTGGCAGGCATCAAGTGCCGCCTCAAGCACATACTGGACGTGTCGTGCTACAACTGATCAACAGACGATGTGAAGATTTTACTACTTTTACTGAGAGATCTATACCTCTTCCACCTCTGCATTAGCTTAAAAACATGTGTGGACACACTAATTAAACTTGATTTCTCACCTGAAGAGTCGATCTCCAGAGCTATGACTCACCCAGCAATATCTTTTTGGCCATTATCTTTGTAATGATGGGAGTGTGGTTCGTGTAGCTCGAGATATTACTCAACCTTAACAATGAGTTTTTCCTTATCAATTCTTCATCACATGCGAGACAGCAAGAGCAACAGGGTTCTTTTTATTCATCAGTGGTAAGGAGAGGAGTCAAGCTGCCATAGGAGCAGAGAAAAAGAGCTGCTGCTCGAGCTGGTATGCACAAGCAAAGTGTGAGTCAGGGAAAAATGTTTAAGAAATGTGAAATTGTTTTTAATTCTGGGCAACAAGGCTGGAAATAGGGGAGGGCATGAGATGCCATGCCGATGCGTCTTCAAAAAGAGGTTCTTGAGAAGCAAATGGGTCTCGGTAGAACCTCAGTCCTTCATGATGAACCCATTTGGAAATTAGACTTCTATGAGTGTGCAGAGATGATAGATGATATCATTCTTTCTTCACCCCACCCTCTCAGATAAAGGAGCTGTATTCACTGGGCTTCAGTGATGAGACTCGCTGTCATGAGGTTTTGAAGCAGAGTGGTGGTGAGGTGAGAGGGGCCCTAGCCCTACTGCAGCGGCCCCTCCTGGAGCCCTTCCACAAGCGCATTTGGAGTGACAAGCCTGAGCCTCCTGTAGACATCCATCACCCTGACAAACAGGTGAGAGCAAGCAGATACATCAGGCCTGGATCTACTCACAGCTCACAATACTCAAATAACTGCATTCTGTTATGAGTCTGCTGGTTTTTTGATATTTATGAACTCTCTTTACTGGCTCATCTTGCCCCTTCATCATGTCATGGTAATGCAAAAGAGTTCTCCACATAGAAAAGAATATAATACTTTACTGCTGTCAACACAGTCGATAGGAATTTGCCTTAGTGAAGCTCTTAAAAAAGACAGAAAGACACTCATAAGTTTATTAAATATGTAAAATAAGACAAGCAAAGACAGTTATCACAGTTTAGATTTGAAACATACCTAATGTGATTAAGATCAAGTCAAGTCCTGAAGTGCTTTGTGCTACTACATTCATTTTAGAGTGCTTGTTGCTTTGTGCAGCTACCTACCTATTTTGAGAGGAGTCAACCATCACTGCCGCCGTGTCTTACACCTGATACATGTAGCATACATGGAGGAGATGGAGTGAGGTCACAGCCAATGGGTCTCATTCATGAAACATGAACAGAACAAATTTGTGTGTAAACTGTTTGCAGAAGGAAATTTACGTGTATTTAGACATTAATCAATATGTTAGTAGCTCCGATCTTTTTGTAGGTACTAACAAAATCTACACCTGCTTCTGACTGCTCGTAGTGCTTGTGTAAATAAGGAATGCACATAAATATTCCTTGTACTTATTAGAAATAACAATTTTAATTTGTATTGTGTTCTGTTATTTTCACAATACACAGATGCCTTTGAAACATGTAAGTTAAACATGACAAAACATTAGAAATATAACACATTTAGCTAAATCGGCAATTATCAGATTTAAGCTTCAGATTAGGTTTCTTAGGTTTCTTCTATGGGTTATTTAAATTGACTTAATACATGTGTTTTCTACATTTCTGGCATCCCATTCCCACTTGATTCAATCAAGGGAGAGAACTCCACAAATATATCATCTGTTTGAGTGGTGAAACTGTGAGAGGCACACTTCTGAGCAAACACTAAGCTATCAGTGATGGCTGTCAGAATGTGTGATGATTTAACACTTAATATAACACAAACATCACCTAACCTTTGTTTTGTTTTTTGTCTTCATCAGGTTTCATATCAAACCATTTTCATTTAACTTTTTGGATGGTTCTTACAACAGAGGACACGTTATCTGTCCCTGTCACACCACTACTAACAGAAGAAAACATTTTATTTTTTGTTTCTCAACTCCACTTCACCTAAACTCACTTCCATCTCAGCGTTGGAAAAGATTTTTTTTTCATCTCTGTCTTTCGTTCTCGGGTTGACAGGATGCACCTGTCCATAGTAATTATCACCCCCATAAATGGTGGTCACTGGCTATTCATGTGTGCAATGTATGCTAATTACTTTCTAACAGGAGGTTACCATCAATTTACAACTGATTGACATTCGTGAACATTCACACATTGTCCACCTCGTCGCAGTCCTCTCTGCTCTTCTCACCCACACTTGAGCACCCATTCTGGGATACACAGTGTCAGCCTGCCCGGCCTGGTGTTTAGGTGTGGGTGAGAGGAGCGGAGAGGACTGGCAGTGGTAATGTATAGTTACCTGGGCTTCATCAATCAAATTACGCATTACTGCCCAACACTGATTATAACTATTTAATAAGAAAGTAGTATTTGGTTATAGCAAAAAAATAAAAATCAACTTCAGGTTGCACCCTCCGCTCGGAAAATTAAACAGTCTTAAAACTGCGGTCCTGAAACTGCAGCCTCCGGTACTGCAGCTTTACCTTACTCGATTTTGTGGCTCCGTGTGAACGGAGATCGTTTCAATAACGTCATCATATAAACGTGGAAGTTTTCTAAAACACAAATTCCAAATGATATAGTGAATTCAGCTGAGTTGGCCAAAAACACAAAGAAGTCTGAGGAACCATAAACAGGAAAACACAAAAATATGCTCAGGTGTGATACAAAAAACATTTTCTGTTTTAAGAATGTGTGTCAGTCTGAAACTTCTATGATTACAGAAACATGTTGTTGAACTCAAAAAGGAGTGTTAAAGCTGTTTCCTAGAAAACCTAAAGTAGAAGTCTGATTCAGAGGACGATGACTTCTCTATGTTTTACTGTTATAGGTGCACTAAGTAGTCCAAATTCCATCACCCACTGCAGGCAGTATTCCTGTTGGGCACAGACAAAATAAGACAGAGGCTGTCACTGAGTGTACACAGAGGGTTATAGTGAAAAGGCCTCCCCATGTCCCAAAAGCTCACCCATTTTATCAAGCCTCTGAAAATTAAGAAAACTTTGGCTCAAAACACATACAGTAACTACTTGAAAACGGAAGGAGATGGACTGCCTGCCATCTAGCTCCTGCTCATACAACTGTTTGTGCTTCTCAAAGTCACGGATCCTTCCTTGGTATAGGACTGGTCCTTCCGAGGAAGGATCATAGAGAGGCTAGGCAAGACTACTTTGTAGCATTTGGTGAACACACATTTGAGCAAGATAGTGAGTGCCCAGGTGTGCGTCATTAACCCTCTGGGGTCTGAGGCGGTTTCATATTGCAGTGAAAATTTTGGTACTCTCTAATGTTGCACAATTTGAACAAATGAAAGCAGTATTTTCAGAGTCATATTACTTTCAAGGAGAATGTATTTCTGGATTATACTTAAAAAAAATCAAAATATACCAGGTAGGCTAAATGAAACTTTAGTAAAAAGCAGTGACCTTACCCATCGTAACACATTTTTTGGGTCACTTGAGGTGACTGATCAGCTCCACTGATTTGGACAGTTTAAGGCTTATCTAAAAATGTACTTTAAAACTTCAGTTAAAAGCCTAGTTCCAATTTAATGCCCAGTTCCTTCCTAGCCCAGTGTGGCTACATATTTTGACAAATAAAGGCCTGTCTCAATTACACACCTGGTGTGGTTGCCAAGCAGTTCATTTTTGCAGAAGTTCTTTGGATGTATAAAACTAGGTTGTTGGCTACCCACTTGAGCTAATGTGAGTCAGTTGCTTTGATCACGCATACAAATATAAATGCTTAATCTTTTGTCAGTATGGAGATACTACACATTGTTAGCTCTCTATAATTCAGTCGTTCAGTTCATTTTACTGAGGCCATGAGCACTAAAGAAAAATGCACTCAGATTTACTGGCATGGTAAATAAGAGACACAAAAATAGGTGGTGACTCCCAACTTTTCAAATTATGTGTCCATTCCTCAATTACCCTGTGAGTTATTCATATTCCTTTAGTCTGTAAGGGTCCTCAGATCAAAAGAATCAAAAGGGTTTTTCATAAAAATATATACAAGTTGAGAGTATTGTTTTAATTGGTTAAAATGGTGTTGTGTCAGTATGCCGGGTGCCGTTATCATAGGGTGCTGTAAAATGAGTGTCATAACTCTCTCTCTCTCTCTCTGATGCGCTGTCTCTTGGAGCTAGATCAAATTAATGATTCATAATTGATATGTTATCTAAAGCCTCATTTTTATTTAGTAATATTCATACTGGTTTAAATAAACAATTTGACTGCATTTCCCCATGTGTACTGAGCAAAGGTTTTGTGTGAAAGGAATTAAAGGCCTGTCCTATATAGATCCCAAATATAGGCCTGTTGAGTTCAGTGATTTAAGCAAATAAATGGATAGCGTCCTTGAAATTCAGCCATTTAAGGATCCTTCCTTGACATTGAGAAACACCTTGTGAGTATTGCACAGGTTTGAAATATGTTAACTCTGTATCATAGTAAAACATAACAAGCTAATTTTCAAGTTTCAAACTAATTTTATATTAAAATGTTTCTAAAGGTATTTGTCACAAGTACAGAAATTTATGGTTGTACCAAATGATTAAGTATGCAAGATGATGTGGTGTGGTAGGCATAATGCTGTACACTAGGAGGCTTAGAAAAGACTTAAGTCTGACACCCTCTCACATCTAAAGACAGTGAGTTGTTAGTCACACGCTATGAGATTTGGAGAGGCTGGGGATCTTTCTAGATCACTGTTTACAAAAAAATAGTTTGCTAAAATTAGATTGCTTTTGAGATTATTTCCTGTCCTGCTCCTGATGGAAAATATTACACCAAACTCTCTACGAAACATGACATATTAACAATTCTTGTGTGTATGCAAAATCACATAACTCTAGTAACAGAAGATAAAAGGCGTCATATGTGGACAGTTTTCTTGTCAATTCAGCATCAGTGTAATCCATAAAGATAAACTGTATTTACGTACAAACTTTATATTCTGGACTCTGTTGCATCAAATTGCCACCAACCTCCAGTAGTTAACTGCGCTATTTTAGTGGGAGGAGACTGTGGGAATGAGAGGAGAACTGTTTCGAAAATGAAAATTCCTCACTAAAATAAGCGGTGGTTGGTGGATTAGCTACATACTGAATTAAACACTGACTCTTATTCCACAGCTCCACCAGTTTCTCCTCCTTTTCCACTGCCCCAAGTGGACAAAAAAAATCAATGGATGCAGTTCTGAAGAGCAGACTTGTGGATTCTCTTTCTAGTCTTCCGACGACCCAAAGCACTTTTACACTACATGTCACATTCAACCATTCATGCACACATTCACACACTGGTGGCCAAGGCTACCATACATGGTGCCACCTCCTACTCAGTAACCATTAACAGGCACTCACACAACGATGGAACAGCCATCGGGAGCAATTTAGGGTTCAGTATCTTGCCCAAAGTGGATTGGATTCGAACCGATGATCTTCCTATTAGTGTACGAACCACTCTACCTAAGCCCCACGGCCTCTATAGCCTGGGATAGCTGGTACAATGTGTCTGATCTGGTTATATTCTTATACACAATAGTTTTCTTCTCTTTCAGCGCATATGTCGGAGGTTACTAGCAGTGTACGATCTCCCCAGCTGGGGTCGCTGTGAGCTGGCACTCTCACTGCTTCAAGAACACAGTGCCCCTTACTCACTGGAGGATGTAGTGCAAGCTGTTCGAGAATCCCATGACAGAGAGTTTATCAAGAGAGTGCTGGCTAAAGAGTGTCCCATCTGCCTCTCTGTCTTCCCCCACAGCAAGGTACTGACACAGGTGGTTGTTGTGTCCACCCTATTTTATGCACAATTCAGTTTGTGCATTTAAACATGTTTGAAGTTTGACTGGCGCTCTTTTTATTATATTGTCTTGTAACCTTATCTTCTGCAGAATGGAACCTGACTGAAGAAATAGCGCCACCTATTCCTCAACCAAAATCCCAATATATGCATAGCACTGATGGATTGCTTTTTTGTTTTTGCCTATTTTCCTGAAAATGTTTTTAAAATTTGCACTACATTTGGACGGAAACCCGACCAGTCATTGTTTATGTAAGTTCTGCAGAGTTGAGGCTATCTTAATTCAATGTCGCCCTCTCTCTCTTCACAGATGCAGTCTCTGACGTCATGTCAGTGTTCTGTGTGCTGTGGCTGTTTCCAGCAGCACTTCACTATTGCTGTAAGGGACAAACATATTAGAGACATGGTGTGTCCAGTCTGCTGGGAGCCTGACATCAACGACCCTGAACACCTCAACAGCTACTTCTCCACCCTGGACATCCAGGTAGGAAAAGAGATGGACCAAGGGAGAAATGATGAAGGATAACATGTAGACTACTGCTGCCTGGTTACTTGAAGTAAATGTATTTGTACCTTCCACATAACTAACTGCAGGCTGTGTCTCTAATGTGGGCAGGTAATTCTCCAGCAGAGTGAGGTTATATCCACCTGTATGGTGTATCACAGCTAATATGATAACTCCCTTTATTGTGCCCTACCTGAGTCAGCACTGTCAAGACAGTTTGCTATTGGTTGGCATTCACTAAGTTTACCTAAGCTGAACTGTACAGGAAAAGTTAAGGCTTACTTTACTGCAAATCTGCTCTATTGGAATGAATTGATTTCAGTCTATAGTAAATGCTGTTATAAATGCTAGTGTGACCAGGGGTTTGGCCAGTGTGAAATTTTTCAAACCAGTTTGATATTTTGCCAAACATCAGACCAGACCAGTATACCAAATTTTACCAGGTGTCGCACTTGACTCAGCAGCCACTCCTGAGTGGAACATAATAGGCCCGTTTCCACTGAAGAATTTTCTGGTACTATTTGGGGGGCAGGAACTTTACAGGAATGTCCTCTTGCTCGGCCCTTTCAACTGCTGTGTCTCCACTGAGAGGGCGGAGTAGGAGGAAAGTTCCTGTAAAGTTATTGGGCTCTGGATGTGACGTAATCGTTGCGCGACCGTTTTGACCGGGGCGACGTGGCAAAGAAACAAACAAAGAAGAAGAACAACAAAGAAGAAGAAGCAGAAGTACGAAGCAGAAGTAAGAAGAAGAAAGCAGACATAAGAAAGACGATTAACAACATGGAAGGAGCTGAGGTGGTTGCTGGGTTTCTGGCGTGTCTCTTCGTTTATATGGCGGCGGAAGCTATATGAACAAGCTAACCCTCGTCTGCTGAGTTTTAAAAATGCCGGCTATTTAGTCACTTTCTGTTGACGTCACATCCTGCCTTGAGTATATCCAATCAGCACCAAGTAAACCCCAAGCCCCAGCCAGGAGTTTTTCGGGGCCGTTCTGAGTACCTACCCCGAGGCCGGGACTTGTTTAGCACCTGTAAAAGTTCTGGAACTCTGTCATTCGGGGGTGGTTGCTGCGGTGGAGACCTGCACCAATGGCCCCGGCCCTGTAAAATTACCCCGAAGTTCCTGTGGTGGAAACGGGCCTTATGACACCGTGTCCCAACAGCAAAAAAGTGTGATCGCCTGACATCAGAACTGTCTGTCCACACTAAACCCATTAAATATGCATTTCTCTCAAGTAATGTAAACAAACCATGTCGCTAACTGTGCGCTGGAGATCAGACGTAACCACTTAAAATATGGGTGATAGTTTTACAGATAACACACGTTTTATATTGTGATATTTACCAGAAATGACATACAATACGGTGGTGTGGTGGTTAGCACTCTCGCCTCACAGCAAGAGGGTTGTCGGTTCGATCCCGGGCGTGGGAGCCCTTCTGTGCAGAGTTTGCATGTTCTCCCCGTGTCAGCGTGGGTTCTCTCCGGGCACTCCGGCTTCCTCCCACAGTCCAAAGACATGCAGATTGGGGACTAGGTTAATTGATAACTCTAAATTGTCCGTAGGTGTGAATGTGAGCGTGAATGGTTGTTTGTCTCTATGTGTCAGCCCTGCGATAGTCTGGCGACCTGTCCAGGGTGTACCCTGCCTCTCGCCTGATGTCAGCTGGGATAGGCTCCAGCCCCCCCGTGACCCTCAAGAGGATGAAGCGGTTAGAAGATGAATGAATGAATGAATGAATGACATACAATACAGCCAGCAGCAAGTAGCCTAGGTTGTTAGTAGCAACGGTCATTTACCAGAAACTTTCAGCTCCCTGGTAACCCCCCCCCCCCCCCCAACCCCCCACCCCACACTGCTAGCCTCCACCTTATTTTTTTGTTGTGAAATAAGACAGTGTTGTGTAGATAATTCCTCATTTCAACTTCGTAATTCCGCCGTTCCTCCTCCATTGCAGCGCTTTTAAAGCAAGCGACAGAAAAACAAACATGGTGTCCAACATAAGTTTTGCTCAAAATGGTCAGTTAAGACATCTTGTTTGCCAATATCAAATCCCAAATGTTGTCATATTGGTGCAGTTTTAGTTTTCTTGAGAGACTAACTGTGCCATGTCACCTCTCGTCATCGCAAAGACACATGACATGACATGTTCAAGTAAACCAAAAGAGCATGACTGCTCTGCCCCTTCCACCTTGACTGAAATTTGATCTCCTTCATGTTGCCATGCTCGGCTCACAGACTGTCAGACACTAATGGCTCTGTTAGTTCATTTATAAACATATTAATCAAGTTGTAATATTGCTTATTATTAATGCAATATGAGTTGGATTTAGTGCCTTGACACCATCAGCACAGGTCGCTGATGTAGGCTACTTTTTAATTGGCCAGACAAATGCCAGCTCAGCCAGTTTTTGTGTTTAAGCTGGTTCACCAGACTAGTGTGATAAAACTCAAAATCAACCCCAATTCTAGTGTGACAAAGCTGTTTTCAGTACTATAAGTATTTCACTGCTTTAAAGATTGTGTTTTCATAAATCTGCATTGTCTGTGCTGTAGAGAGATTGACAAAGTCAATCAGTCTTTTGTATTCTTCAGTAAAAATAATTTGAGTGAAGATGAAATTTCTCACTGTAAATCAATAGCGTGATGACTTGCACTTTGCCAAAAATACACTTAATATCTTTTATTAAATTCCCTCACTGTCTTCACCACATGTATTGTGAGTTTAGTCAGACATGAATGGAAACTGCAATTTGACTTGATGGCGGAAGCATACAACTGGTGGTAATTCCAGTTGATCATGAAACTTCCACAATGTTTATTCCATGTGACAGAGACAAAAGGAGATTTGTGTGCAACACACCTCTCAATCAGAGCTAAAAACAAAACAAAACAAATGGTCAGGTCCTGCCTGTGGTGATTTTTTTCTTTTTTTAAAGCTCAGCAGTGGGTGACACATACATTTGTTGCATACACATGTTGTACAGTTACAGCAGGTGGAGCATATCAGTAATGTTTAACAGATTGTTGCATCAGTAATATCTCATCTCATCTACATACAGAGTATAATGCAGAGCTCGTTTGGATCTGTGTGTAGATATTTAAGTTATTGGTAAGTCTAATATATAGTTTATGGCTAAAGGACTCCTTTGTTTTCTTTATAATGTGTACCATGATTATGTATTATCATAGCAACCCACAATACACTGTAACCCCAATTCGCTTAATTTTTTTTTTTTTTTTGAAAACAGCTTGCACTCAAAACTTTTTGTTTAGTACAATACCATAACATTTATTCGGTGTCTGGTGTACATTGGTGTCACATTACCCTTGTCTGACAGGAATTTTATGTCAGTTTAACATTACTTTTTGTTTTTGTTTGAGCATTTAATTCTATATCATATGAACATGAAAACATTGAGTATGCATTTTTAACAATTTCTTATTTTAATTTTGTTTAACTGTAAAAAATATATTTTGCCAAGCTAGCTTAGGCTCCTTGATTGCTAAAATATGAGATGAGAGAGATGAAAGAGATGAAATCTGAACCATGAGGTGCTCTTTATTTCACCTCAGCACAACTTTTTAGCCCCTATTTAGCCCCATCAAGCCACAATATGTTAAGTGCACAATGATAGTGTTGTTTATTGGCCTTAAATTAATAAGGCGAAATCAGCTTTATAAATTTTGGTCAAATTAACTCAAAACTCAAAAATTCTTGACCTAACATAAAATCAGTACATCAAGCTCACAAGGGATGAGTTTTTGTGTCAAGTGAACATAAAGTTTTTGTCATTTGACAATCCGGGGCATTTACATTAAAACTTTGTGTCATTGATCCATTGGGGTTTACAGTGTACAGTCATCATAATTTTATTTGCACATAAATGAACAACCCATTCTATTATTACGTCTGGACTTCCAGAGAAAATTCCTAAAATAAGACTGGTGATTTTTAGTTGTTGTTTTGATGTTTTCGCTACTGAAAACATCAAATAAGGTCTTAAAGTCACCAGCAAATGCTTTGCACAGTACATCGTATTTATTCTGACATGGAGATATGGAAGCAACATGACATGACTCATGATTCATAGGTTACATTTAAAAACCCAGAAAAGTTCAAAATAGGGCAGCAGATGCTGAGATATTCTGACTTTCAGCCGCTTCAACGAGACAAACTGCAAAAACACCAGATCTTACACCACCCATAATACATCTTGATAGGTCTTTCATTGAATGCTTGGCGTCTGCTAAATACCCACAACCTTCAAACTCCACACCAGTGTTTTGTAACACAGGTTTTCAGATATAAATTTGAAATCTCAGAGCCTAGGCTGAGATAACCCTGATGACATTAATATGACATTATCAGGGTTATTTTCATCTGGCAAAGCTGCTCCAGAGACACAGAAAACAAACACTAAGTAGTGCTAACCTTGTCGAGTATCTGAGCATCATGTGTAAAATTGGTGTAGTGTCCCTTGTAAAGGATCACACCTGTGTTTATATGTCTCAAATACTACAAATTACTTCAACATTTATATGCTGCTTGGATTCTTGCTGCCTAGTGATATCTGAGTTGTCTTATTATATTTTGTGCTTCAGCTAAGAGAGTGTCTGGAGCCAGAAGTCTATGAGCTGTTCCATAAGAAGCTGACAGAGCAGGCTCTAATCAAGGACCCCAAGTTCCTCTGGTGCTGTCATGTGAGTACACTAGGAGGCAGTCTTGGTTTTGTCAACAAAAATGATGGTGAACAAATCTTGTAGAATACAGTTTGGAGATTCAGTACTATCAAAATTGTATTTGGTAACGTTTATAAAAAATAACTTTTTGTTATATTTGCTGAACATTCACATCCTACATCCAAACACACCCTTTTTCCACCAACGTGAAGCTGGTTTTAGTCCAGTTCCTACACCTAATTTCTAACCATTCAGAGCATTTCAACCAAAAATAAATTGGTTCAAAAGATCAACTGATTCTCAACTAGAACCAAAGAAATTGTAGGTTTTCCCTGACCTGAAGTATGAATCATGATGACCTCAGTGAGGGTGTCATTTTCTATAGGTCGGACAGTATGGATGGAGTCTTGCCCATAACAGTCTTCTACATCTTCTTATTGTTAATAGTTGGTCCACGCTTCTTTTTTTGGATTAAAAATATCCATAATAACAGAATAAAATATTACAGGAAATCAATACAATACACCATTTTGCTATTACTGTTTATTTCTGTTGTGCATTGTGCAATGCACTCCTTGAATTATACACCTTGATTACAATGGTTCCACTCAAAGCTGGTGAAAACACAGGCTGGTTCAGTAGATAGTACCAATGTTCCAAGTGTCCTGAAAGTTACCGGTTCTAGGACAGAGCCAAGTTGGTGGAAAAGGGGTAACAGTATTACATGAGATGATCTGTAAAAAAATCCACTGTGGCTGTTGGAAAACCAGTCAGAGCCAAGGAGTCTCTAATGCATGTTTAATTGGTAGCAAAAAGTATTGTTTAATGTAGTGAAAGCACCAACATTAGATCAGCCTATAGTAATCAATACATTAAAACAGGTCTTTTTTACAGTATCTGTTGTCCATAACTGATTTATACTGTATGAAAAGTTCTGAGCCATCTGAAGGCAGAAGGACACGTGGATAAATCTGCAGCCTCTGAGCCTCTGGAGTCACACCACAGTACTGTTACATTACACATGACCATCCATTGTGTTTACCTTCATTGAATCACATGCAAATGACACCAGGCAGCTAGTAAATAACCACACACACTTCTACACACATCATACTAGTGGGCTATGACTCAGTATTGTGACAGTTTAAGCGGGAGACGTTGGATTACCAGAGCTCACTAATCCTCTGTGTTACAGCCTCATTTCATGTTGTATTCTTCAGATGCACAACAGTGCAAACACTGCTGTCTCTTCACTTTATGATGTGACATCAAATAGGAACCTAAGTAATGACACTGTGCATATTTGTCACACTCAGTGTCATTTTACTTACTTTGCAATTAGTTCAGTAAAATCCATGTACTGATATTTTACATTCTAATCATTTGCTTTCAATGTAAGAAAAATTGTGTATCCAATACATCTCATCTTTAAATCAGCACTAAACTCAACTCTCTCCTCTTCTCTATATTCCTCCTCCTCGACTCTTCCTTCCTCTCCTCTCCTCTCGTTTCCCTTCCTCTCATCTCTTCTTTTTTCCTATCAAACTGTTTCCTAATCTGTCTTTTGATTCCTCTCATCCTGTTTCCTATCCTGTCTTTTTGAACTGTCCTGTTTCCTGTCTTCTCCTCTTTTTTCCTCTCCTCTCCACAGTGCTCATATGGGTTCATCTATGATGGAGATCAGCTTAAAGTCACCTGTTTCCAGTGTCGCAACAGTTTCTGTGCTCAGTGTAAAAAGCCTGTAAGTATTCAGAGTTTGTCTCTTTATTGTGTTGGTGTCTCTCTTCATGTTTTGTACCTGCTGTGTTTGGTCTGTCACAACTCATATTGATTTGGCCTTTTTTGTTGAATTTGGGAGGAAAATGTTTTTTTCTCCACAGAATGAAGAAACCAAAAATGGCAAACATTGTTGATAAATTGAAATAAACAGGGAATTTAACAACAGCAAAGCCAGATCAAAACATATGTTTATAATCTCTCACATAACCCGTGCAGTGTAATTCAAATCTCATTTATCCAGTCATATGCTCAGTACTTCACAGACACATGCATTCCCCTCAGCCCTTTCTGACCAGGACTGCAGTGAAACTTATCTATGATTTCAATTTTAATCATGTTGAAAATGACCTGCTCTCAATATAGCATACACTTCAACTGTTACAGATTTTTGGTAACACTTATTTGGATAGTCCACCTGCAGATAGTTCATTGAGTATTTGTAACATTTCAACAGTTTATCAGTTGAGATTAAACATTTCCCCTGTTTGGCTTTATTCTGTAGATATTTATCAGTAGAGTATATGTGACAATTTATGACATATTCTCAAAAATTCATGACATTTTAGTCATGTTTTCTATATGTTTTTAATCTTTAAACTTATTCAGTGAGTGAATTCATGTACCAGAAATTGGAATTAAATGTGACAGGTTGTATAAAAATTCAATTTAGACATTTTTTTTCTACAACTAAAAATCATTTCTGCACACTTACAATCTGTCATTTCTCCAGCAGTGTTTGACAGGTTTAAGGAGTGATTAACAAGCACACATTTACTGTCAATAATTTGATAAGCGACGTCACTCTATTTATGCTCTTAAAAACTTTGACACCACAAATAACTAATCTGAGACAACTAGGATTTGTACCCAGGTTCATTTTAAACTCTGACTTATCTATCTCACTGTTAAGAAGCAAAAACTTACTTAATTAAAGCCTGAATTCTTTCTTAGTCTGCAACATGTTAGTCTGGAGGTTTAAACTTGTGTCCTGTCACAGAGCTGGTGATTGAAACTAAACTTTCATCTCTGTCAGAGAAATCTGATCTGAGTTCAGACTGTTTATTTACAGCACAGCTACACTCACAGATAACTGAGCCTCCTACCTGCCTGACAAACAGCATCAACCCATAAACCTTTTCAAGACAGTCCGGATCTGGACGGAGTCCTGTATTAATCAGCTGTGAGGTCCGGCGGCTGGTGGCTGCTTGCTCCACTGCTATTCAGCAGCTAACAAGCAGAGCTAACTGCTAACAGCCACAGCTGCAACTGACAAACTCCACAAATCCATTCAGCAGCTCTCCCATCGGTAGTCAGACACACACAGCTGATTATTTACTGCTAATTACAACTCACAACTCGCACCAATTGCTAATGCTGTTCCACTGTGAGTGTTTTTGCTGGCTAGGGAAACATCCTGGCGCAGTGTATTTACTGGAGTTTGCCAGCCTGTTGCTCATGTTGCATTTGAAGATAATTACAAGCACAGGTGTTCTCAGCGTTCAATGTCTGATATCCCACCACTAACGTTTTTGTCACATCTCATTTCATCAATGAAAATGAAACATCGATTTCTCCTTAGTTTTTGTTATTAAGATCTATTTTTAGCTCGTCGTTGTCTTGTTTTTGACATGGACGAAAGGTTGTTGACAAAACATTTTCATCATAGTTTTCATCAACAAAATTAGCACTGACCTATAGAGCAATGAGCTGATAAGCCTTTCCATACTAACTAAGTAGCTGCAAATGATCCATAAACTATCTGTTGGTAAGTCAGTGCTCCCACTGTTCCTCCTAACTGGGGGCATGCTGACTGACATCCACTGTATGTAATACACTGACTGTGGACGAGTACCTCATACAATCCTTCTTCGAAAAATCGAAACTATCCCTTCAATGGACAAAGTGCCTTATACATTTGATTCTTATTCACACACACCAAACCAGCTTCTGAGTCACAGCTTCCCCCTGAAGCTAGGATTTATTGCTGGTCAGTTGTATTTTATTAGTTTTGGCTAGGTGTACCAAATACAGTGGCAACTGTGTGATTGTCACCCAGAGGGTTCTGTTGTTCTCTTCCATCTGTTGGAGAAATACATGTCCACTTAATTCACCTCCTCCATTTATCTTAAGAGTACCTGGGATGAGATGTAGGAGAGGAAGATTCAGTATGTAGCAGACATCAGCTGATGACTTATATCAATGTTTTGCTCTGTTAGATGCGTAGCAGCAGGATAGACAGTTAAGTTCAAACTTAGACACTTAATGATTCAAATACCTCAATCCTTGGCTCATCTTTCAACATCTTCTTCGTATCTTTGTACATGTGACGCAGGAATCACATGTCTTGAAAGCTGGAGACTTAATGAGTACTTGCAACTCCACTTTTACTCTGCTGTGAGACTCGACCTGAGTCTTTAAAGCAGAAAGCTGAGACTTGACTTCAATTTGCATAAATATTGAAAAATGTGCTGTGTGAAATTTTACCTTGTGAAGCCCTGCCAAACTGTTGTGAAAAAATAATAACATAACCACCTTTAGTTGCAGGTGCTGGCACCAGAATAAAATGAATTAGGTTTTCATTGTGCACTTGATTAGCCTATACACATAAAGGAATAGCTTCATAGTTTCCCCTCCTCTCTGATGCACAAATAATTTATTAATGTGCTGATACCTTCGTTTAGTTATTTAAACACCTCCTTTTTGTTTTTGTTAAATATTTAAGATTGTTATCAATACATTTTCATTCATCCATTGTGCTAAGTATTCAAAATGTCTAGTTTCCATGCCAGCCTTCTTGTGTTGAAAAAGACTACTGTGCAAGGAATTTGTGATAAAAAAAAAAAATCTCATACATTGTTTTTGTATAAATTCTCTGACAGCTTAATGAGAAATAATCTTAACTCCTGCAAAGACAGTTTTATATTTAAGTAGTCTGTCTGTTTCCAGTGCATAGCAGTTTATAATTCTTGTAAACACACAGCCAGGACAGTGAGTATCACATAATCCTCAGATTAGTTAAATTCACCACAACATGCCTGTGTGCACCTCACTAATTATTAATTCATTAGCTTTCAGAGCTTTGGACTTAGTCTTTCTTTACATCATGTCTGATATACACCTTTGTGCTCATTGCTGTCATCTAATCTTTGTTATGTCATTAACAGATTACCAGTGTCAGTCTTTTGTTACTTTTCATCCTTCTTTTTTTCTATCCTTCTAAAATGTAAAAATAGAGGGAATTGAGCTTATGTTCAAAATTCAAACATGTTTTTCCTGTGATCTAAAAGGTGATTTGTAGGTGTGCATAGGCTGTACACAGAGCCTATGCCATTTCATGCGCAAGTGTCCTTTGCTGTTGTGAGCATTTATACCTGTGCAGTGGTGTGTCTGTGTCGCTGTGAGATTACACCTCCAAAACACTAGTTGGTGATGACGGTTCTGTACCACTGTGTTGAGTTTCTTTGAAGTGCTGTAAAGTTTGACCATAGACCTGAATAATACCTAGACACCTGGCCAAAGATAACACCTATTGATTCCAATGGATTTGCTTGCCGGGCAGCACACCAAAAAATGTTTCTTGTTTTTGGGTTTACATCCGTGGTATGCAGCTCAGAATATGCATAGAAGTGTTTCTCCCGCTGGTTCTGCTAGCAAGTTCCCGCTCGGTTCATAGACTTTACATTGTGATGTCACAGATTTTCAAATCACTTTTCTTGGCTTGAGGAAAGTTTTACAAATATAAAACTGTGATGACTCAAAAATGCAGAATAGCAAGAGTCATAATTTACCTTGTTTACAGGTTAAGGTGTCCTGTCTACAGTTTTACAGACGTCTCTTTTACAGTGGCGGTCTATAGAGAAAATGCTTTCTAGGTGGCGGGGGATTTTTTTTAGCTGCAGTACTGCAAGTGGCCACTGAGCAGCTTTCTTGGGGGCCTGAGATTGACTGATTCAACTATGACAAACATTGCATAAACTAGCCTAGCTACTCATGACTTATACTCAGAGAAATAAAACCCTTAATTGATATCGGCCTATATTTTATCTACAAGTGCAAGTCACACACTGAGTGAGCCGCCTGTTCATTACGCTGTTGGCAAAGCAGTAATGATTGTGCTAAGTGGCTAATGGGCATGTAGCTATGTTTCCGATGATATGTCATGTTTAGTCGACAAATGTTCGCCTGCAGAGTTTACATATCACCTTTGGTTTGTCCTTCACCTTCTCATAATGGTCCCATACTTCAGATTTCCTGCCCGACATATTATTAACTAGCCTGCATTATAACCACAAATACCAGCCCTGTAAATTAACGTGACTCCTGGCTGACCACTGAGCATGGCCACTCCATGTGTTTTACCTGTGAAATTAAATTCTACATGGTCCAGTCATATAGGTTTTGATTTATTCTGACAAGGCACAGCTTCTAACAGTTTGTTTGTTTGTTTGTTTGTTTGTTTGTGTGTTTGTTTGTTTTTCTGCGACTAAGCTACCAGTGAAGTCTTGCCAGCTTATGACCTTTCTGGTCGACTAACGTTTGGTTGACTACCAGGGGGTAGCCCTACAAAATTTGGCTCCATTATAACTCACAAGGTTCACTGTCAAAACAATTGCCTTATACTGGACACATTTTACCCATGTATACAACATGCTAACTTCATTAGCATATGCCTATGACATTAGGCCTATGACTAGCCCAGCGGCTAGCGGAGTTTACTCACAAAAAGCCAGGATAAATCACACAAAAAACTGAAAAAGCTATTTTGTGGTGGCTTTCTTTTCGTCACAATTTATTGTTTCTTATCTATTAAATTGAACTAAATAAAAGATTTGTTTCCACTGAGGAAAATGGATTTCATTTCACAAAAATTAACAGGAGTTCTGCATTGCGGCTACGGCTTAGGGTACGGCATAGGGTACATGTCTGTGCAGAGCCTACTCTGTATGGTGCAATTCAGCGCAGCAGAATAAACCCTGCTTGAGACAGTCAAAAAAATAGTTGTAAAAATTAACAACTCTCCACTAAATCCAAAAGTTACTGTGCTAGTGCTCAAATTTGTGATGTCATACATAGGGTATAAAGTCTGGAGCTTCTCCATAAAAAAATTACTGAGAAAGATGTTTTAGATGACACTGAAAGAACCCAGGGGAATGTTCTGTATATGGATAAATTTTATGTTTCAAAGCTGAGAACACCACATTGGAATAAAGCTTATTTTTGTATAAAAAAAAAAGAAAATAATCATTCTGTGGGTCCAAAAAATCAGTCTCCCAGTCACTGTCTGTGGAGCAGCTATTGATGACATCGCAAGTTTGAGACTCCCTTCTCTGGTTTCTGGCTTTGAGAGAGATTAACTCAGGTTCACAGATATTGACTGAACTTTCCTAGGCCATGGAAATAACGTTGAAATTCTTAATTTAGGTGGTGTTCCCTTTAAAAGCCTTGTGTATGTGCACATTCATCACCACTGTCATCATGGATGGACAGCACTGCACATTACACTTTAAAAATTCAAAGTTGTTTCATCATAAGAATATCACCAAATTTCAAGTTAACTGAACTAGTACTGAATAGTTTTGGTATAGTTATAATGTTAACCATAATGGGTCAACTCAACTGAAAATGTAGTTCCCTTTGAACTGCATATGTGTGTGTTGTGTCTGCAGTGGGAGTCTCAGCACGCAGGCCTGTCCTGTGAACAGTACCAGTCATGGAAGAGAGAGAATGATCCAGAGTATCAGAGACAGGGCCTGGCTGGATACCTCAGAGACAACGGCATCAGTAAGCGCACACATGTACACACACAGGCACACACGTACGCACACACAGATTTCCACAGTATTATTTACCAACAGCAGTTGTTGAGGGGAATAAGATATTTCATTTTAGCAATGGCTGCACAAATAATAGATTTGTGATCTATGTAAAACGAAACAGCATGTAGCAGCTGGCTGGTAGACAATGCTATTTTCTCTAGCCCAAATCTTATAGAATTAAGCATAATTGCAATGGCTGGTAAACTCAAAAGGCAGCACACCACCACAAGTATATATTTTCCCACACCCGACTTCATTAGGGCCTGATGGCAGTGCTAAGGCCCGTTGTAATGCAAGGAGTTATTCTGATTTTTATTTGTTTTTATTTGTGATATGGATCTCTTTCATGGGTGGGGCAAATTGGCTTGATAGTGCCCCTTAATAGTTTCCAGACTAAAAGCCCCCCGCTTTTGAATTGAACGCAGATGTAAGAAATTTGGTAAGTATATGGAACATCTCCACATGTACAAAAAGCCTCTTGGAGGCCACCCCTCAGAAAGTCAGTCTTGAATTTACTTTTAGTTTAGCTTTTTTTTTTTTTTTTTTTTTTTAAATTTTAGTGTGTTTTTTGCCATTTCCAAATGCTTAACTTAAAGAACACCTCCTAGAGAATTGATCAGACTGACTTTAAATTTGTTCAGTACAATTGTAAAACCTTTACAAAGTAGATAAAATGAAAAGTTGCTCAAATTTTGAATTTTCATGAAACAAGCTTGCTGTGTCAGCCATTTTGTGCTTTTTGCCATAAAAAAGGAGATTGCTGTAACTTGAGTAAGGTCCAGTCTGCGCTACATTATGCTATATTATTATGCTTGATAAGACCCTGGCCTGAGGACATCTACATGTAAATATTGAGTCAAAGTTCTTATGCCACCAATTGGGAACAGGTAGTAGGCCCTGTGTGACAAACAATCCATTTGCATGACATGCTGCACATGACATACAGCAACATAATGCATGTTTAGCATAATGCACATTTAGCACGTGTTCCACATAGTGGGCACTTCCAGGGCCATGCACCCCATGCTGAAAGTAACATCTAACTCATGCATGCAGTGTCTGACAGTAGTGGAAATGCATCCACCCATTCATTGCTGCTTGCAGCTTTATTCTCAAGCCCAGTTCAGACCAAAGATTCATGACGAGACAAGCTAGAACTTGCAACTATGTTCTTGAACGTTCTAAAAACCTGCTGATTCACAGCAATGCAACTAGATGAGTCAGTGTATCATCTCTATGCAACAACTCTGTACTTCTGTTCTGAATATAATTTGTAGCTTCTTAGAATATAAATGAGGATAGGGATAGTGAGATACTGGCCACAGCTGCATTTGTAGTATTGATGAAATGGCAGAAAATAAACAAAACAAGTATCAGATGGACTGTATTCATAATAAATATGACAGAATTATAGAAATAACTAGCACCAATTAATCAGTCGGTAAGAATGTGTGTGTGTGTGTTGGGGGGTATAAGCACATACAGAGGAGCAGCAGCGACCCACCGTCCGACACCGGCAGACTGTAAGGACTGAAACAGAGGGCTTGGCGGTGATGGAGCACCTGCCACACCAAGCAAACATTAACTGTAGAAACAGGTGACATGCTTTACATTCTAAAACCAGTTGCCAGTGATTTTACCAGCTGAGTTGGGGGCACCATCAGCCTGCTTGAGTCAAGCTCAGACTTACCAATGCACATCCCTGAAATTTTTCTCTGCAACATTCAAAAATGGTTTTGTCTCACCGTAAATCTTTGGTCTGAACTGAGCTTTATTTTCAATTCTAAAATACTGTGAAATAAGCAGTACTTCTGCCACTTTTTTTTTACTGGTGTTCCTAAGCTGCAGATGTAGAGAACCACAATGTCAGCTGCTTCAGAATACTTCAAACAGAAGGTTGTTGTACTGGGAGAGAGATTAAACCAAACAAAAAGCCATGGAGTTTATTTCTAGATGGATTTTGGGCAGGTTCTGCATTCTATGTTCAGGGGAAACGTAATGATGATTCCTCCTGCACTTCAGTAATTGACCCATTGCTAAGTCCCGCCCCCCACAGTAACTGTTGTCAAGCCTGTCAAATTTTCACACCCAGTTTGTCAATGTGGCCTTTTCAGTATCAATAAGAGATATTCCAAAAAAAATAATGTGAAACTTGTGGAAAAGTAGTTCTGAAATATCAGAGAAAAATAGACAGAAAGGACTACAATATGCACTTAAGAGCCACATCCAGGATATAATTTTTCGGTTTCATCATGGACTGCTGGTGGGCACAGCTAACAATAATGGTTTTTAACCATGGATATTTTAAGAGACATGGATATAGCGTTGGAGTCAGGGGCCTCATTCCTGTGAAAGTTTCTCAGTGGCACATGAAGCCAAAAAAATTCTCTTACCGCAGTTTGAAATTACCCGGATCTTCCACATTATGGGGCCCATAGAGAGCTGCTGAAGGAGAAGCATAATGCAGTCACAGGCCAGCGCCGCTGTTAGCTGGGAAACGGCTAACAGCTAACAGTGACAAGTGGCTCAACCTCACACACCTTATTCCTCTCCTCGCATCACTGCGCCGCTGTTAGCTGTTACAGCGGCGCAGTGATGCAAGGAGAGGGATGAGGTGTGTGAGGTTGAGCTACTTATCTTTCTCCTTCAGCAGCTCTCTCCACCTGGGAAAAGCTACCCCGATGTTGACCTTGTTTTTTTAATTTTAAAATTCACGTTGCCTTTTTGATTCCCTTTTGCGCTTTCTTACTGACGAGGATTCCGTCTCCAGTAGTAGCAGCGCCGCTAACAGAGACTAACAGCTGTCAGCGGAGCAGTGATGCGAGGAGAGGGATGAGGTGTGTGAGGTTGAGCCAGTTATCAGTTGTCAAAAGACAAGACGTGATTGGTTTGTTTCGATTTACACCCGCCCCAACAGTCCTACATTGTAAACACAGCCAGCATGGTGAGGAGTGGGTTTGTCAACTCATGTTGCATGTGTCTGTGTAGGAGCCTGAATGAATACTCCATGAAGTATCGGATGACATGGTTTCATCAATGTTATCATAGCTTTTTGGTACACAGTGGCTACCGTAGTCACAATAGGCGTTTGAAAAAGTGAGGCGCTAGAGTGCGCTATCCGTTTGAATGCAATATTTGATTCCAACATTAGATGGGAGAAATTCCAACACACTGTGGCTTTAAAATTAATATTCAACCATCTTTGTTTGCTAGC
This sequence comes from Epinephelus fuscoguttatus, assembly GCF_011397635.1. Lineage (NCBI taxonomy): Eukaryota > Metazoa > Chordata > Actinopteri > Perciformes > Serranidae > Epinephelus > Epinephelus fuscoguttatus. Next base: position 3,612,326 of record NC_064766.1, on the reverse strand, counting down.
ATGCTAAGCTAGTTGATGTTAGTTAGAAACGTGCTCATTTTTAGCTCTGGAAAAGCAAAAAATACAACACCTCCTTTGGACTTGCCGGTTCTATAAGAGCACTGTCTTGGTATTTTCCCTTGAAAGCTTGAGAGCCCTAGCTAAGATAGTCAATGTAGGATTGCACAGTGTCTGTCTGTGGGAGGGGCCTAGCAAAGGGTCAATTTCCTGGCAAATTCCTAGCCCAAAACAACACCGAATCCTTGAAGTGAGGCAGTTTGCCTTCAATTTGACCTTCCCACAGGAGTCACAGGTGTGAAACCCATTAATTCAGTGAATAATTAATGTATGCATACTGTCTGCTTATTTGTTCACTGGATTTAAAAATGTTCCTCAGTATACTGACACTGCCTCTGTCCTCTCTATTTTCCCTCTTCCTCTTTCTTACCATTCACATCCTGCCTGTCCTCTTCTTCTCCATCTAGCCTGTCCTAACTGTCGCTTTCAGTATGCACTGTCTAAAGGAGGCTGCATGCATTTCTGCTGCTCACAGTGTCGTTACCAGTTCTGCAGTGGCTGTAACAACCCGTTCCACACTGTAAGTCTGACACACACTGTAGTCCTGTGTCACGTTTTATGTTGTAATTATCTAAATAGTCATGAAGACAATATTGTATTTTATTAGATGGATTGCTGGTCTGCATATCACTGTTCTTTACTACCAAGTTACTTTATAAAATGTACGTTTCAGGTAATCATTCATCAGCATAAGCAAATGCCCAAGTCTTCCCATATAGAGGCTGTAATCCCTGTTTCACTTTGTTTGACCACCACCTTGCAGATTACTATAAAATACCAAATAAAAGTCAGTCTTGCTCATAAATGCCTTGTACAAAAAAAAAAAAAAAAAAAAGCATTGTACTGCTGGATGATGTGCTGATGGAATTAGCACTACGGAAATGTACATAATACAGAACTGGCAACTTTTACAGATAAATAACAGCCGTTTCCAATTTGGCATCTGAAGCAACACTTCTCCGAAGGTTGTGCTCCATGCAGAATCTCCTGACGCTCACTATGGAACACTGCGTGGCCCCTTCACGCTGCAAAATGTGTCTTGCCACTCTCAAAAAGTTCACAGATCAGGTCTGCATAAGGCTGGAGTGTGACCATAACTAGGCTAAAAGTATTTGAGAATGGAGCACTCCTCTGCAAAGTTCAAAAGTTCCTCCGCAGATCTCCCAGCATTCCCCGAATGTATCCAAATATCACAATAACAAAAAAAAAAGAAATTAAAAACTTAATGTTCACGTTCTTCTGTTTTGATTTTAAAATAAAAAAAAACATCTACAACATGTGATTTCTGTTGTTCTGTTTTCCCGTTGTTCTGTTCTGGTTTTAAAACAGAAAAACGAGATTGTTTTTCTGTTTTGGTTTTGAAACGGAGAAAACAAAAGAACAAAGGGTACACGGATTCTCTATCTACTCTATTGCCTTGTAGCATTTCAAATGGCCTCACTACATGTAAAAAAAACCAAAAAAAAAACAATCAATCAGAGCTGAGGAGTATCTAACGCAGCTGTCAGTCATGTCAACCACTGCTCATGAACTGCAGTCAAACTGTTAAACAAGGTAGCGCTGATCCAACATGAATCGAGATTCTGTTACTGCATTCCCTATATTCACCTCAAATGTTTTTAGAAACATATTTTAGTGACTGTGTAGTTGTAAAATGACAACATTTGTGACCTGGCCGCCATATTGGTGAAGATGGTTAAACAGGATTCATGTTTGTTAAGTGCTGCCTTATTTGACGGCAGCACAGTGGTGCAGTGGTTCGAACCCTGGGGCTGGGGAGGCCCTTCATTGTGGAGTTTGCATGTCCCCTCTGTGTCAGCGTGGGTTTTCTCTGGGTACTCTGGCTTCCGCTCACAGTCCAAAGACATGTGGGTTAATTGGTGACTCTAAATTGGCCATAGATGTGAATGTGAGTGTGAGTGATTGTCCGTCTCTATGTGTCAGCCCTGTGATAGTCTGGCGACCTGTCCAGGGTGTACCCTGCCTCTCTCCCAGTGTTAGCTGGGATAGGCTCCAGCACCCCCTGTGACCCCTAACAGGATAAGTGGTCACTAAATATCAGTGAACGAATGAATGAATGAATGAATGAATGCCTAGTTTGACAGTTTGACTGCAGTTCAACTGCGTCGGAGAGTCCTTGGCTCTAATTGGTTGTTTCTGCCACATAGTGGTCTGATTCTAGCAAATGCCATTAGAGGCAGTAGGAGGAGGGGCATGAATTTTTTTACAGACTCAGTTTCATGTACTTCTTTCAGAATATAGTGACCGTTTTAGCAAATTTGACACAAAGTTTCTTAAAAGTTACCAAATGTCGCATTAAAGTTACCATAGCCATGATTAACCTTTGACATACCTGAACAAGTGACAGGTGTTTCCTCTCCTGTCTTCCTATCAGACTTGTGCAGTGGATGAGTGCAGTGTTTCTGGATTACATGCCCATCATCCTAGAGACTGCCTCTTCTATCTGAGAGACTGGGAACCTTCCAGACTGCAGGGTTTACTGCAGGTACACACACACACACACACACACACACACACACACATCATGTGCATGCAAAAACATGCCGTGAGGTTTCTGCTTCCCCCAGTATAATGGAGGGGATTGGAATTTAGTTTGTGGTGTTCAGAGCAAAACAATTTTCACACAGTGTCTCTGTTAGCTGAATAATTTGCAGACCTTACTGTATGAGTTTTATATAAAAAAAAAATGTAGTTGAAAATTATTCAGGTAAATTTATTTTTTAAGACAGATTTTGCTGTGAAGCACAATTGAGCTGTTGTTGCTTGGGAAAACTCGACCCTGGGGTGCAAAACACACATTCGACAAAACAACATTTGTTTTAAGTGCATTAACAAATATTTCATGAAACAGGAAACACAATATGTCACAAAACACTTCATTAAACAGAACACACAACATCACAAAACACAACAATGTAGAAAACACATTTTAGAAAATAGGACTAAGCAAAAAACAAAACATTTCAAAAATAAAACATATTAAAAAATATAAAACAAAAAACACAAGAAAACAGAAAAAGATGCACAACAATCAGAAAACAAAACATAGTAGAAAACACAACAAAATTAAAAAAAAAATTTCAAAAGAAATAAATTCTCTTTTTTTTTTGCTAGTCAGTGTGCTGTGCATTGTATTTCTAGGGAGGTTTTGGTCCCTAGATTTTGCTGCGGAGTGAGCGCTCTTGACTTTCACTCTACTCTTTGGTACAGACAGAAGTGTGCAGCGAAACAGAGGAGGAGAAACTCTGCACCATAAGGCTCTGAGATGACATTATCTTCTTTATTCTGCCCCATTTAGAAGTGGTGGATTTACAGCTCACAGCAACATAAAAGGACACAGTCTCTGGCTTTTGTTTGATATCTGGTGTTGGCAAAATTAGTTGCTGCACATTCCGATCCGTCATTAGCACCATTAGCTTGTTTACTATATTACATAAATACCACTGTCACACTGAGCATCTCGCTGAACTCAAATTTTATGTGGAAAAAAAGAATCATCGAAAAATTTGTATTAAATAGCTGGATCTGATCCAACTGAGTTGGGTACTGCAGAAGAAATTTTAAAAAACAATCAAAGCAGAAAACACATTTCTAAAATGTCGTTGTATTTCTTGTTTTGTTGTTATGCTTTCTAAAATGTTGTTCTGTTTTAGGTTTTGTTGTGTATTTTGAAATCAGTTGTGTATTCAGTGTATTCAGTTTGTTGTTGTGTTTTCTGTAGTGTAGTTATATTTTGTGAATTGTTGATTTCAATGTTGTTTTTGCATCTGAGGGCTACCATCGAAAACTGTGTAAAATAGTCTAATGTGAATAACCAGTGTTCTCCATTTCTTTGTGACTCCCAGAATAATGGAGTGGCCTTCAACACTGAACCTCCTCCTGGAACACAAACAGGTAGGCTAGAGCGCTAAACTACTAAGTGACATTAATGGGTTAACGAGGTATGTTGAGCCTAAAGTCAGAGTTTTCACTGTCATGACAATAGCACTCTTTTAGCCTGGCTGGATCATCTGTGGGCCTAAACTGATACTTTCAGAGTTTTGAAGTGAAATCAGACTGTCATTTAATAACTCCTTTGGAAATAGCATCACTGTTGTTGCAAAATCCCTTGAACCTAAGTGCCAGGACTGGAAGAGGTTTGTTCCTCTTTTTTGTCGTGGGAATTTACATGCATTCAGATCAGTGGCAGCTTTCAAACAGGGGAAGCTCACTTTAAGTTTACATCATACAGTTTGTCATAGTGTAGCGAGGCAGTACTTATAAAAGGAACATTTAATTGAAACCATTTTTCAACCACACTCATGCCATAGAACCACACTCCGGACCAGTGGCGGTTCTAGGTGAGCACACTAGAGCGCGGCTCGGGCTGCATTTTCCTGACTGAACCTGACCCGAGTCTGACGCAGTTTGTTACCTGACATAGTTATTGTTATGGACAGTGTGTAACACGCTGCTCGCACATCAGCACAGAAAGCACTGTACACATAGTCAATTGGAGCAGAGCCTGTGTTATGTTCAGGTGTTGTCACATAAATAACAAATTCCAGCACTTGAATAGGCCATAGCACAACACAGCAGCATGTCAAGTGTGCCAAACCCGAGCAAAATTTTGATACTACTGCACTGATCAGAAGAACACACTTGCAGCTAAAACCTCACCCTTCTGGCCTTCCTTTCCGCAAAGAGCTTGAAATGCAACAATGCCGGTGTGTATTTCCAAAGCACTGTCAATCACAAAGGGGTTCAGCCTTTTAGGTCCCAGGGAAGCTGAGCCTCCCTTGAAGTGATGATTTTGTCGCATTTATCCAATGACCGTCTCGCTTTGCTGCATGAAAAAAACCTGCTCAGCGCTGTCTCATAGGAATGCTTGGAAGCTCCGTGTCCACCGTGCTGACACAAGAATGTATGACAGGGAGGTCATGTTTGAAAACTAGTGATAAACAGCTGACGTTTGAACATCATAGTCATGATGTTAAACACATCCTGCTGCACGTTTAATGCAATGTAAATTCGTATTTTAATGTAAATTCAATAGTGCATATTTGACCATTTCTTCTATGAAATTTTAGGGGAAGTTCAGCCTCCCTTGTTGTCTCAGAGTAATCGCCCCTGATTCAGATGGTGATGCAGAAAATCTGAGCAAGTATATTGTTTAATTTTATTCACAAGGTTGTTGTTGTCCTTACTGAACTACTGAATGTGTTTGTAGTGTTCTCTGGACATTTGCCCAAGCTGACTCTAAAAGAAGCCTTTTATCAAATCGCATTATACATCAGTAGTTTACTATATTATAAATCAGTTTGACGTTTACTTGCATATGATATCCATGTCTGTTTTCACAGATGTAAACTGTAAGAGAAACTTCACTGTTACACAGAGGCATACAACCATGGAGTGATAATTCTAGTTTTAAATCTAAATCCCCTACCATGAAAGTTAGAGAACTTTTTGGTTTGGACCAGCACGTTCAGTAGCCTCCTGAGGTCATGGTGGTGTGTAGTGAACAGTACATACTAGCAATGTGGCTGTAAAGGTGCCATTATCGGTCTGTTTGTTAGTTAGTCCACCTCTTTGGTGCAGAGTGACCAGCAGCTTAATGACAGAATGCAGAGTAGCATTCAGTAAGTTTCAACCTGCCATTACTTGGAGGAGTTAAAAAACATATGGCCTGGGTAACAATAGACTTCCTCAGTCTGTCTGTTGAGCAGGGCAGCAGTCTGCCACTGAACCTACTCCTCTGCTCAGTGAATGTGCTGTGCAGAGGTTTGCAGGCATTGTCTATAATAGACAACAGTTTGTTTCAGGTTCTTCAATAGCTCCCGTTCCGTGCAAACTACAGACCCAGCTTTCCTCACCAGTGTTTGTCCTTCCATTAGATCCTGAGGATCTTTCATAAGTATCTCTGGTGGTATTGTTCCAGGGCTCTCAGGTGCCTGCTGTAGATGGTCCAGGACTCTGCTCTATACAGCAGGGTGGGGAGGACGACAGCTCTGTAGACCAGGAGTTTTGTATGGGCCTTCAGATCTCTGTCCTCAAACACTCTATTTCTGAGCCTGGCAAAGGCTCCACTGGCACAGCTCAGGCGATGGTTGACGTCAAGGTTGATGTCAGCCTTCAAGGATAGAACGCTGCCGAGGGAGGGGAAGTAGTCAACATTTTCAAGAGTGGTGTTTTCCACTCAAGGAGGGGTGGGTGGATGGCTGGTTGGTTGGAGGTCAGTGTAACACCTGGGTCTTCTTGATGTTCAGGGTTAGGTAGAGGGCTCTGTATGCCTTGGCAAAGGCATTCAGGGTGTCCTGGAGGTCTTCTGCGGAGGGCATTACAATGACGTTGTCATCCACATACTGAAGCTCTATGCTGACAGGGTTTTTTATTTTGCTCTTGGCCTTGAATCTGTTCAGGTTGAAGAGCTTGCCATCAGTTCTGTACTGGATTGGGATCCCCTGTGGCAGCTCTTCACTAATGATGTGGAGTATAGCAGCGATGAAGATGGCAAACAGGACAGGTGCGATCACAAATCCCTGTTTGACCCCCATTGCCACGGTGAAGGGCTCAGACTCTTAGTGCTATTGCTGAGCACTGTATCCACCCCTAACCATACTTTCAATTTAGAATTGTACTTGCAACATAGTCAACCTGACATACTGTGGTCTTCCAGTGAGGTAGTCAGTGATCAAGGTCACCAGGTGTGAGTCTGCCTTCCTTGCTGTCAGCTTGTCTCTCAGTAGGAGGGACTGGATAGGGTTAAAGGCGCTGGAAAAATTAAAAACATGGTCCTAGCAGCACCGCTCCACCTGTCCAGGTAAGAGTAAGCCCTGTGGAGCAGAAAGAAGACAGCATCTTCCACACCTACCTATTCCTGGTAAGCAAACTGCAGTGGGTTGTGTGCGTGTTGGACCTTAGATCTAAGGAGATCATGCACTTGATCCACTGCAGTTTGCGAGTTATTGTTTCTGTGGCCCAGTGTGGGACAGCTATCAAATTTGATTTATAATTGTACTCATTATCACTGTGATGAAAACTATTCATATATATACTATACAACAATAAAACAATTGTAGCCTTGACTGGCTGTCAAATCAGACTCCAGTCAGTTTTAATATTCACATCAGAGTAAAATGAAATAGCAACTAGGGGTGTAACGATCCATCGATCTGGATCGATATATCGATTTCATGATTTAACGATCCAATCACATCAATGCAAAGTGAAAACATCGATCCATATCGTCATCTTTAGGATACGCTTTCATTTTGAAAATCTGTGTCACTGTCAAGCAGCGGCAAGCAAATGGCAAGCAGCCAAGAGAGAGATGATGAGGATAACAAAATTTACTCAGAAAGAGTGGGAATATTTTGGATTTCGGAGAAAATAAGGACCAACAAACAGAGCACATGGCGTATGTAAACAGTGCTGTTACGAGATCAAACACGACGTAATGTTACTGGCCTGGACGAGCGTCTCACTCCGCTAAATTCTTGGTTTAGCAACATTAGCTGCTCTGTTTTAACAATGTGCAGCTGAAAAACTGTGCATGCAGGCTGAAATTCAACTGAGCTGTTCTGTAGGTAGATGCAGTGACTTAAACCACCTGCAAGTAAAAAAAATAATAACGCTGCATGTAATTTATATAAATGTCCACTAGCCGCGAGGCAAATTTATGCAGTGTAAACATGCTTAAAGCTGCTACAAGGAACTTTTAACTGGATATGCAAAAGTCTCTCATTTTTGCTGATGTCTGTGCCTGACCTACAACAGCAAATGAGACCATCGGTGTGAAGATAAGCTATTTCTATATACTGTATATCCATACTTTTAGGAAACTGTGTCCGGGTCCGCCCCAGGTCGCTTCCAGCACGAAACGATTTACGGCACTCAGACGGCACACTTCATCTTACCTAGCTGCTTACATTTAGTGACTCTTATAAATAGTTGCTATTCCTCCTCCTCGACCCGATGTCCGCGGGGAGTTAAAATAGCAGCAATCATCGGGTAAAAGTTCTGTGAAAGCACTGGACTCACCAACAGTCAGCCACGTCTCAGTCACACAGAGAAAATCCAATCCTCAGGAAGTCAGGAAATCCTTCAGGATAAACGTTTTGTTCGCTAGTGATCTAGCATTTACCAGCCCAATCCTGGCAGGAGCCGGTGGGTCCACGGCGTTAGCTGTCCGGGGAGCCACACACAGAGGCCGCAGGTTGCGCAGATTCACCCCTCGCCAGCGGGGACGAGGAGAGCAGGGGCCGCAGGGCTGGAACGCTTCATCTGGGCCAACGACAGGTACCAGCCAGGCGTCGACAGGGTCCAGCGAGTGCCGAGAAATAAAGAGGCGAGGCACCGCTCCATACTCAGTCCAAGAAGCCGTGGAAGTGCTCGTTTACCCCGGCAGCGGTGGCGCTTACGCCAGAGAGGTGGCGTTGGGGTGCGGCAGAGGTGAGCTGGGATCCCCAATAGGAGCGGGGGCAAAGTTTTCCCGTCTTGTTGTTACATTCATCCCCAAAACAAACACATGCGCAAGCCAGGTAAGCATCTTTACGACAATACGCGCTAGAGCTCATGGGAAATGTAGGCTTCATTCCGGCAAAACACTACCGCTTTTGTCCACAGGGTCGCCAAAATCAACTCAAAATGAAAGTTCCTTGTAGGGGCTTTAAGCTAATGATGGGTGACTAGAAAAAATCAGTTGTTTTGTCCATGAGCCTTGACAGTTATTACTGAGCTAAATGTTATGCTTTTGTTAAATTATCTTGTTGTTAATCTGTGTTTAAGCCAGGTATTCCTGACATTTTATGAAAAATATGATGGTTTGGGTTAAAATGGAAAGATTTCTTCCAGTAAGAACTTTATGGCAGAAAGCCCAGAGGGTTAACTTATCCCATTTGCTGTTTTATTTGTGTTTGTTGAGTCAGTTTAAAGTGAAGTTTACTGTACTTATTTTTTATGTGTTGTTTTTATCTTTTATGGCCATAAGTAAAAAAGATAGGGGTGGCAGCATCCTCTGTAACGGACTATGTTAAATTGGCATTTAGTTACAGCCTAATATCGATCGCAGACCCCTGAATAATATCGAATCGAAATGGTATTATGGCAGACTTTGTAATATCAGAAAATATCATATCGTTCTCCAAAGAATCAATATAATCTCATATCCTGATGAAACTGGTGATTTACACCCCTAATAGCAACTGTTACTCAGATATTTGACAGTAATTTTTTATCATGATAGGTCTAATGACATAAAGGTGATGAGTTATTTACAAAAACAAAAAATAAACACACTGAAATGTATCCTTTGCAATTTAAACAGTAATCCTGCACACTGACTACAACTTACCACTATAGGCATATCTTTGTCTAGGGAAAAATAATGTCCATATTTCCAGGAAGGCAAGCTTAAGTTGTCTGAACTTTCAGCCATTGTGTGCAGTGACAGTCTGATTGATTGATTGATTGATTGATTGATTGATTGATTGATTGATTGATTGATTGATTCACTGATTGATTGATTGATTGATTGATTGATTGATTGATTGATTGATTGATTGATTGATTGATTGATTGATTGATTGATTGATTGATTGATTGATTGATTGATTGATTGATTGAGTCACATTATTTATTGTGTTAATGTACCTTATGGTGGTGATGCATGGGTCAACCCTCTAGAAAATGTCATGAGTTCCAGGTAAATTAGTAAAAACTTGCAGAAACATTGTGTGCAACAGTCCACCTTCCACCTCCTTTTTCACATCACCCTTTATCTCAAACAGACACGCACAAGAAAGAGGGGCTCACAGCCGCTCACCTGAACAGGGCATCGCTATGAGTGACATTAGATCATACCTGGGAAAAACTATGGGGAACATGCTGCATGTGTCTGCTGTGATCAAGAATTAATGAGTAGCCTTGGACGGTATCTAATTTTACCTTCATACCTTCCTAAAATTTCACCAGGGTATACATTATATGACAGCATGAGTGTGCGGCACTACACCCCCTCATGCTGTGTGTTTACTACTTTCCGCAAGTTTTCTTTGTTTGTTCAAACTAATTAGTACCCAATAGACACTCACAGAATGTTGAGAAAAGTAGTATTCTCACATCTATTTTCTTTATTAAACTGAGAAGTACAACTGTACACCTTTTGAATTATCCTTTATCTTGGTCACATAACTGAGACTGGACTAATTGCCTCATTGACTCACACTTCATCCAAGCTCAAAAAAGTCACCCAAACTCTGCTTACTCTTGTTACTCATCCAGTTAGTCACCCCTCTGTTCCATCTCCAGTTTGGTCAAAATAAACCCTTAATATACTGAGTTAAATGTAGGTACACACAGTGCTCACACAGCCAGTGTTGACACCACTTGGTGTTTCGGTGTTGTCCATCAGTCCGACAGTCAGACTGTCCTCTGGTGGCACGTGTTGTGCACTGCATACAATGAGTTTAATAGAAAGAGTGCCTGCATTTTTGACAGTGTTGAAAATCATACTGTCGGGATTTCTAAATACCCTTGTACACCATAATACTGTGATACCGCCCAAGCCTAGTAACAAGCCCATTTGAATTTCAGTAATTTTAATTGCGTCATTTAATTTGAGATAAGTAATTTGTAACATTTCTAGTTACTGCCAAAAGTAGTGTAATTTCAGCACTAGCTGGAATTGGAAGCTCAAAGCCCCTGTGTGTCTCAACACATACTCAATGAGCAGCTAGCAGGTTGTTGAGTTGCTCTGTATGACATATTGTAAACATTAAGCCTGAACCTTCTACTGACTTTAAACCCAAATAACAACTCTCAATTACCATTCCCATTATTCTTCATTGGCAATACATTCTACTAGTATAAAGTCTGTTGTAAAAATGAATAGGGACACATTGTCCTTTCCAGGGCATTTGATCTTTGTAAAGGTGTGTTCACACCGGACCTGTTTTTTTTTTTTTTTTTTCCGCTAGCGACGAGTTTACATACAAAGTCAATGCAAACGGGCGATTGAGCGTATATTCGCCCAGGAGAAAAATCGCTCGGGCTCCGAGCAACAGCGACAGAGCGATTTTTCGCTTGTTGCTTGAGATGAGAAATCTCATCTGGAGCGGTATTTGGCTGGGTCCTGTCGCTTGCAGCTCAACGCTGATTGGCTGCCGTAATCCCAGAATCCCGGGGGGGTGCTTGACTGTCATGACATGTCAGCTTCATCAAAAGTATAGCTGCAAATTAAAAGCAACAATAGATGTAAAAACACAGAGACAATACATCTGTGATCAGTTCCCTAATTTAATTTTTACAATTTTTTCAATCTTCTCCAATTTCTCGTTTTATTTTATGGAAGTGATCAATGTAAGTGCACTTGTCCTAGAGCCGCCACGACGGTTTTTATAATGCAAATAACTCTGTTCAGATAAAACCTACAAGCTTCTCTTCCTATGACTTTTACTAAAAATGTGTCTTGTATGTTTTCTGAAGCCTTTAAGTTACAAAAATGAAACACACTACACTGAGCATTTATACCTCCGACCGCGGCAGAGCGCTACTTGAAAGTTATACATTTTGATACATACAGGTAGGCTATACACATTGCAAAACTCTGTAAAAGTACACCAAAGCATACATTTTCGTTTCCAAATATTTATTTGATAACAAAACCATTCATACAGTCAATAAAAAAACATTTTGTTAATAATAAAAAACGAATCTCAACAGTTACCGCGCCAGCCGGCGGGACTGCGGCTGAACCGCTTCCAATGTTCATTCATTCATTCATTCATTCATTCAGTCGCGTGTTCAGTGTGTGTGTGTGTGTGTGTGTGTGTGTGTGTGTGTGTCAGAGAGGAGGAGTATCAATAAAAAAAGGTTTCCACTAATTATTTCGGTGTTTATTTCTTTTATTCTTAATTTTTTTATTAAAATGCGTAATATAGCCAACAATATTATAAACCAAAAGTCTAATTTATTGTTGTAGAATGTATTTAGCAAATCACCATTTTCAGCTGGAGACATAGTGCAGCAGCAGCGCAGCAGCAGCGCAGCAGCAAAAAAAAAAAAAAAAAAAAAAAAAAGCCGATCTATCGTCTGTAATTTTTTTTTTATTTTATCATAACTTCTTGGAAATTACTCAAATGCATTTTTGGTGTGCTTCTGAGCACACGGGCAGAATAAACAATGAAGTTACATATGTTGCGGCACTTGGAGGGGCGCTGTAATCCTGGTGGTCCTTTGTTAAGCACCATGGACAGCGCCAATGCATCTATCGCTGTAGCGCAGAGGCTCTGACGCCTGAGTCAGAGCATGTGAGCGGAGTTGGAGTTGCCTGGAGCGAGGGGCGGGAGGATTTTGTATGTATGTGCCAAAATAGGTAAAAAAAAAAAAAAAAAAAAAATTTATAATTTCTTCGTCTTTTGTGCAATAAAATATTTGGAAACGAAAATGTATGCTTTGGTGTACTTTTACAGAGTTTTGCAATGTGTATAGCCTACCTGTGTGTATCAAAATGTATAACTTTCAGCAGCGCTCTGCCGCGGTCGGAGGTATAAATGCTCAGAAGTCTAGTGTGTTTCATTTTTGTAACTTAAAGGCTTCAGAAAACATACAAGACACATTTTTAGTAAAAGTCATAGGAAGAGAAGCTTGTAGGTTTTATCTGAACAGAGTTATTTGCATTATAAAAACCGTCGTGGCGGCTCTAGGACAAGTGCACTTACATTGATCACTTCCATAAAATGAAACGAGAAATTGGAGAAGATTGAAAAAATTGTTAAAATTAAATTAGGGAACTGATCACAGATGTATTGTCTCTGTGTTTTTACATCTATTGCTGCTTTTAATTTGCAGCTATACTTTTAATGAAGCTGACATGTCATGACAGTCAAGCACCCCCCCTCCCCTCCCTGAAATTCCCTGATCGCTTCAATGACGTCATCAAAGCGAAAACGCAAGTCTGTTGATTTCTGTCACATTGACGAGCGATTGCAACTGAGCGATGAAGCGATATCAAAGGGGCGAATCGAGCGACAGCGAAAAAAACCTAGGTCTGGTGTGAACACACCTTAACACCATTTTTTGGCAATTCCCTTTTTCTCTCTACTCTTTGTATCTCTTTCTTTATCTTCCTCATCCCTTTCTTTTTTCAGGTCTGTGTGGGGTGATAGAGCAGAAGGATGAGGGGGGGCAGCAGCCAGATTCAGCTTGTGGAGCTCAGACCCAACCTGGACATGCTGGACTCTGCGAGTATGATGGCTTTATTCAGTATTATCTGCAACCAAGGCAGCATGTGATGTGTGCCACATTACAAAGCTTAGGCTCCTGAGTCTCCCCATGTATAAAAAAAATGAGTGTGGATTTTTTTGTTCTGTAATGGCTCACATGATGAATCCAGTATGATGTACATTTCAATTACACTAATTCTATGAGTACAGAGTCACATCATGCTCACTACCAGTGTTGGGGAGTAACTAGCTACATGTAACAAAGGTTAGCAATTGAATTACATGATAAGTCTAACCGTAATCTGTGACTGTGAAAAAATGTAATTAAATTAAAGTTACTAATCAAAATGTTGGTGATTATGAGCGGTTATATTTGAATATATTCTTGCAACACATTCTCATTTCGACCTCATCACGATTGTACATGGACTTTCCTTGTTGAGACATGACATACAAGGTACCTGGGTGCATTGGTTGTTGGCATTCTAGAACACTGTATCAACTTCAGCCTGTTACATGCATTGTCTGTTTTCAGAGTACACTTCTGGTTTCACAGGAAATGTGCAGTTTGCAAACAGCCTCTTTGAAATTAATCACACTACGTCAGTACAACTGCAAATATATATATATATATATATATATATATATTTTTTTTTTCCTCCAACAACAAATGCATTTGGTTACAATTAGCCAACATACACATGTTGTTGGGTTTAGGCAACAAAAACATGTGGTTGGGTTCAGGAAAAAGAACCGGGTTTGCCTTTACAATCTTACGGGAAGCAAACACCAGCCACCCAGGTGAAAGTCAGTGGTTGTTGGATCCTCCCACCACTCGCCCTACTCGGACCTTCTCCCCCTTAACTTACATTGCTGTCCCGCTGCGTTTCTCCTTGACGCCGCCGGGCATATCATGCCAATATAAAAGGACAGCTTTTTTCATCTGTGTCTGATGCCGGTTGGAGTGAGACCGGATTGATTGTTTTATGTTAAAAGCTTCTATGTAGAATATAATGTTCATTCTGTTGCTTTGTGCGCTGTCTGTACAACAGCCTTCTTGTGGCATAGCCTATTATTGGATATTTTTCAGCTTTATTGCCCAGTTTAAAACATTTGTTAGAGTTAGGGTTATAATCAAAAAAATAATCAAAAAGTAATCAAATGTAATGAGTCACATTATTTTGATTAATTTATTAAATCAATTACATTACTTATTATACATGAAGAGGGTAACTAGTAATCTGTAACCTATAGAGTGCTGCAGGGATGACGTTTATTGGCCAACAGGGAAGTTAACATAATTCTGGTTCCCTCATCAAAAAGCCTATGGGATTTTTCCATTTGATTTTGGATTACTGCAGAAAATAAGGTCTTGGGTAAACAAAAGGTTATGAAACTTACACGTTTTGTTTATCAGGATAATCACAAATGAAAAACACTTTCGTGATTTCTTAGGCCTAAATGCAAAAGCCAGAAGTAAATAGCTTTCAGTTGGCTATAAAGCGCAGCACCCTTGTTTTTCTGCTGAAATGTGATAGGCATTAAGGAGTTAAAAAGGAAAGTAAAGACAGCAGCTTGTTGTAGTGATGGGATTACTTTATATTGCGTTACAACAGGTAAACATTTAGCCTTCTTACTAAACTCTGATGAAATCTACATAAAACAAGGTCAAATTAACAATGAAGGTCTTCAAAGAATAAAATTCTTTACCTTTACCAGGTAAAATCACAAAATCTCACAACTCAAGTACTTTTCATCTGTTATGCCACCAGCTCAGAGTTTTATCATCATGCTCTGCTGTGTGGTCATGCTAACCTGGTGTTGTACTGTTGTCCAGGAAGCATTACCGGGAGTACCTTGTCAGCCTGATCAACAGCCATTCCATCGACCCTGCCCCCCTTTACAGCTCCAACGAGCTGCTGCTGGCTTGCAGGAGGTACAAGGTGGACGACAGCCGCAGGGACGGAGAAGACGGCTTCACCTACTACAGCAGACTGCTTGAGGTGAGTGAGGTTTTCCACTGGGTATAATGGCATAGTGGCGGTTGAGTGTGTTTCTAACCGTGTTTTTCCAACCAAAACATTATCTTTTCCTCCGAGTGTTTTAAAGTATCTACCATGCATTCATTCATCTTCTAACCGCTTCATCCTCTTGAGGGTCACGGGGGGGCTGGAGCCTATCCCAGCTGACATTGGGCAAGAGGCAGGGTACACCCTGGACAGGTCGCCAGACTATTGCAGGGCTGACACATAGAGACACTCACATTCACACCTATGGACAATTTAGAGTTATCAATTAACCTAGTCCCCAATCTGCATGTCTTTGGACTGTGGGAGGAAGCCGGAGTACCTGGAGAGAACCCACACTGACACGGGGAGAACATGCAAACTCTGCACAGAAGGGCTTCCACACCCGGGATCGAACCGGCAGCCCTCTTGCTGTGAGGCGACAGTGCTAATCATCACACCACCGTGCCGCCCATTTACCATGCAATAGGTTACAAATTAACATATCAGTGGTTTACAGAAACAATACAGTGCCAACACTCTGGTGATTGTTTTGTGATAATAACTCATTTTGTGATGTCTTGTTTCTGTGGTAATATATTATTCTTACCAGATGAAACAATACCCTCTGTGTGGATTTCAGGAACTTTATACTATTGTAATCAAATTATTTAACCCCCATTGCAAATGAGGTTTATTTGCAAAATCAACAAACAAATAAACAAGAACAATTTAAATAGCTCAACTCAACTAATATTTACAAGTGGTTTCTCAAATTCAACACAAAATGCCACTTTAATGTCTACTGCTGTCTCAAAATGATTCAACCCCTACATGACAAGTTTTCTTAGTACTTAGTAAAGCACCCTTTTATGGTTAGGACTTGCAGACATACAGTACTGCATAGCCAGACACCAAGCTTCTGGAAGTGTTCCTTGAGGAATCTTAGCCAATTCCCCATGGGCATTGGCCTCCACATCACTAATATTCATGGGTTCGTGTGCTGTAACTGCCCTCTTCAAATCCCACCACAGAATTTGTACAGGGTTTAAGTCAGGGGACTGTGATGGCCACTCTAGTATCTTCCAGTACTTATTCTAAAACAAAGCCCTGGTGGACTTGGTGGGATCATTTTCCTGTTGGAAGGTCCAATGACGCCTAAGCTTCAGCTTCCTTATAGCTGGTAAAATGTTTTCTCCCAGGATTTCCTGATAACTTGATTGAGCCCCAGAGCATCACTGAGCCACCGCCATGCTTAACTGGAGGCAGGGTATTTTTTTTTTCAGCATATGCTTCATTCTTCCTCCTCCAGATACACCACTTATCCATAGGCCCAAAAAGTTCCAGTTTGTTTCATCACTCCACAGAACAGAAGCCCAAAACTTCTGTGGCTTATTTCTATGGTTTCAACCATATTGGAGCCGACTTTACTTGTCCTTTTGGGTCAGTAATGGTGTACGTCTTGGAGTTCGGGCATGGAGACCTTCAGCGTTAGTATGCGCCTTACCCTGAAAACTAAAACCTCAGTGCCACCAAGTCTTACAGCAGGTCTTTTGCAGTCACTCAAGACCACAGACCACCTGCCTCCTCATAAATCTGGTGGAAGCCATTGATAGCTTCCACTTTCTGCCATGTCCAAGTAGTGTAGCCAGTGTTCCTTTAACTTTGAACTTGTGAACTACAGTCAGGTCCATAATTATTTGGACAATGAGACAGTTGAGCTGAAGTGTTTGGGGCTACATTATCTGCTCAGATTCAACTAAATGCTTCAAAACTCATTGGACAATGCTTCACAGTGCAGATGGACAATGACCTGAAGCATACTGCAAAAGCAACCAAAGACATTTTTAAGGCAAAGAAGTGGAATGTTCTGCAATGGCCAAGTCATATCATCTGACCTGAATCCAACTGAGCATGCGTTTCTCTTGCTGAAGCCAAAACTGAGGGCAAAACACCCAAAACACAAGCAGGAAGTGCAGACGACTGCAGTAAAGGGCTGGCAGAGCATCACCAGGGAAGAAACCCAGCATCTGGTGATGCCTATGTGTCCAACACTTCAGGCAGTCATTGACTGTAAAGGATTTGCAACCAAGTATTAAAACTGACTGTTTAATTGATGATTATGTTAGTTTGTCCAAATACTTATGAGCCCTTAAAGTTGGGGGACTGTGTGAAGAAATGGTTGTCATTCCTACACGGTTCATACTACATTTTTGAAAAAAGCCTTAAATGAAAGCTGAGAGTCTGCACTTTAAGCAGGTATTCATTGTTTCATTTAAAACCCATTGTGGTGGTGTACAGAGCCAAAATGATGACAACTGTATCATTGTCCAAATAATTATGGACCTGACTGTATGTTTCCAACTACTGTATCTCTCAGAACATTCAGTGCCTTTGCTATTTTTTTGTATCCTTTTCCTTGTTAATGCAGGCAAGGCAAGGATCTCCTCTCTTAGCTTTTTGGACAATTCTCTTGACTTTGCCTTATTTCTAAACATGCAATCAAATGTCACTGTCAGCAAACCCCTAGCTAGTCCATAGGCCCATACAATGAAGCAGGATTTGGAGTTAGCGAGGTAAGCTCAAATTATTAAATCACAGCTTGTCAACACCGTGAACTCTTGACAAATCAGTTCTAGGGATGGGTACTGAGGCCCGGTATTGAACGAGCCCCGGGGCTACGTTCTTCAAGACCACAGTATTGATAAGCTCTGACCTTAACAGTTCTGCTATCGGTACTGGAGCAGTCACCTTTTTTTTTTTTTTTTTCACAAGATAAACGGTATCTTGCACATTTATCTCACCAACACCGTCAATTATCCGTCACTGTATCATAATTTTCGCTATTCTCCCTGAAGACGAGAGATCTCTCCTCACCCTGGCTGCTTGCTGTGTGTGAGTGGAGAGCAGGGGGGCAGGGCTGTTGTTCCAGTGACACACACACACACACACACACACACACACACACACACACACACACGCACACACAAGACAGCGCACACACCAACTCAAGCTCGTAGCCTTCCTTTAGATAGATAACAATGGCGGAGAGAGCCAAACGGTCAAAAGTGTGGCTTTACATTACAAGAGTTGATGCAGACACAGCGCGTTGTCACAAGTGTGACAAATGCATGTAAGGGTGGCAACAGTAGTAATTTGTCAAAACACCTTGCAAAAGTGCATCATATTCAGACAGAAAGATGTAGCCTACAGTGTTTGACTGCCCTAGCATAGCTAGTTCATCTACGTCCAGTCCAGGTTTGTAACATTATGCTAGCAGCAAACACGTGGAGTTAATAACCATTAGCTATTTTGCGACCCTATTTACTAAATAGGGTTTCAGATTTGGGATTTTATTTGTGTATTTTTCAGATACATCTTCGATAAGAGTAGTAGTACCATTAAAATCTTAACGATACGCATCCCTAGTCCCATCCCTAGTCACAGCTAAAGCTTCTAACATTAAAGTTACTTAGCAAGTCCTTAACTTTTTCTTAAACTTTAACTTACAGTGGGCTGCTTGGTCGTCGCTAAAATGATAATAAAAAAACTGTCATTCACTCAGCTTGTCTGTCAGCTAGCAGTATCGTCGTCTTCCTGTCAACTGAATTCAAGTTTTTCGCGTTCCGCCGATACAGATAACTTCCTGCGTGTCATAAATAATAAAAGCTGTCCAGTGTGTTAATATGTTTACCATGCTGTTTGGGGCTTCTTCTATTTTTTTCTCTTTGAATTTTTCACCGAGGTCCGCACCTCGGTGACCTCATAGCTGGCTACGGCCATGCATAGAAGCAGACTGCTTCATAACATATGATATGGTACCAAAACTGTTTGCGAGATAGTAAATGTCAATACCGTGGGATGTAAACTGCACTCTGAAGTAGAAGTATTGAAAATGCTATCCAAAAAGTCACCGTGGGCCAAGTCTTAATTATGTGTGGGTATCACTAGGCTACAAGTGACATTAGTTTTAAGTATTTATTGCTATTTAATTGGATAACGATGAATATGTCACCTAAAACACTTTAACATAATGCCAGACTGTTTCTGCTACTAAAGTAAAGGGAAGAAAAGTAGCCTAGTTAATGACTGTCTGACCCAAATGTTGCATTTCATTTTCTAATAAAATATTACCTTTTTTCCCCAGTTCTCACGATACAGGTGTCTCAATATTTTAAGCTGCAGTTATGGTGTCAGAGTGTTTCATCTCATACCATATGAAGCAGCCTACTTCATTTATGGTTCTGATGGTGACGCTCACAATTAACAACCCGGCCCCTTTTACATGAATGTGCTCATGGCTGGATAGGAAAACCCAGAGTTGACTGAACTGATTGATGACCAACTTCGTAGAGATAGTAAAAAGTCAGTAGCATGGGATGCAAACGACAATCTATACTCTTATAATGGAAAACACAGAAACATTGAAAACACTATCCTAAAATGTACCATCCGAGACTTAAATTACATGCAGGTATCACTGAGGTATGGGCCTACCTGACATTAGTAAAGAGTATTTTTTGCTGTGATGATGATTAAAAACTACTTTGAATATGTCACATAAAAACACTTTAGAGTGATGCCAGACTGTTTCTGCTGCTGAGGTAACAGGTGAAAAAGTAGTTAATGACTAATGAGGTCTATCTGACCGTAATGTGACATTTATAATAACTATAATAAACTTTGCATAAGTTAGAATCCTGTTAAAATCATGTGTTTAGTGTGTAAATGATCTCTCTGAGCTCTGTTTTAAAACTAGTGGAAATAGCGCCCTGTAACAATGAAATAATTCTACTGACTTAAAACAAAATATATAGTTACTCTTTTCTACCTGAGACTTCGGACTTTTGTCCATGGATACTTTTTCTTCAGTGATCTGACTGATCAGAGGTCGGGATGTTGACAGCCTGTGATCCGATACCCTGAAGTTAACCTGCTCCGTAGCTAACTTCAAATCCTGCTTCGTAGTACAGGCCTCAGACCTCTGATGCAACTAATGAAGCATTTGATTGGTTGCATCAAGTGTGCTTGAGCAACACCTGATTTGGAAAATGTGTGCTGTATGAGGGATACTATTCAGGGGGTTGAATAATTTTGAGACTTCAGTAGTCATTAAAAGTGGCATTATGTGTTGAATTTGGAGAAATCACTTGTAAATATTAGTTGTGTTGAGCTATTTAAATGTTCTTGTTTAATTTGGTTTATTGCAAACAGCTGTAAGTTTGTAAATTTTACAAATAAACCTAATTTGCAATGGAGGTTGAATCATTTTGATTGCAACTGTATATATTCTGTATATCACACTCTATGAACCTATACATTTGATTCAATCTATGATATGTAATCTTGGTGCAGTAACACTAAAATCCCTCTTTGTGGTCTCTGCAGAAACTGATGGAAGAAGTTCCGCTTGGTGACAAGGTGCCACGCAAGAAATAATGTTGACCTATCAACTCAGCTACAGGAGACAAAATTACAACAGTTTTCTTTAGGTTTTGGATCTGTAAATTTTTACTCATGCCAATAATGCTGTAAATACACAGGAGTGTCAACACTGAAGCTCTGCCTGAGTGCTTTTAATGAGTTTAATTTAATCACTGAGATATTTCATGTAGACAGAGTCTCTATTCTAAAAGAAATCGCTGCTGACTCTAACAGATGACAGCAGCTCTGACAAAATATGTAATGGCATAATAGATAAACTGATAAAGGAATATGAATTTGTTAAATATGTCACACTTTGCTACTCTCCCATAGGAAGAGATGGTATTTTGGAATGTAACCTTTGAATATGGTTTTGGTAATTGAAAAAGGCCAGCATGATGTCTTCTACAGGAAGTTTTTCAGTTTCTGTTATTCAATGTAAACCCACTCATAAAGCGTACAAAAATCCCTTTAATAGGTTAAGATTGCACTGAATTGAACAGAAAATAAGGCACTAAGTTAAAGTAACGACAGCCTTTTCCTCTGAATGGTATTCTTGTGTGCCATGTTCTGGAATACTGAGAGCAGAAATATCAGTATGGTTTAAATACTGTTGGTTTCAGCTGATAGGTTTAATCTAAATTTAAACAAAGGGAGAAAAGGTGAGGCCTCTCTCTTTGAGTTGCCTGTCCTCACTGACTATAACATCAGTAATCGTGATAACTGTTTTACTGATATAGCTCTCAGCACATTCACATTAATTAGGCAGCATACTTAATTGTAAGCAACAACTTACGTTGTCATCCTGCTGCATTTCCCTCTGTTGCTGCTGGATGCCATTGTTTAATGGCGACCAGCTGCATATCATGCCGACATGAAAAGACACCTTTTTTCGTTTCTGAAGCCGGAAGTCACTGACCAAGTGCCAGTATTCAACAACTTCGGAGTGAAAATGGGTTGGTTAAATCCAAAGTGCACAGGTTGTTGCATAAAGAACACCCCTCTATCTTTAATATCACTATCATGGGAAGCAAAGTCATTCCACTGATGTTTAAAATTTTTCCTTTATTACTTGTCACTAAACTCAGCACTTTTGTCCCTCTCAGGACCCTGTAGATATGGACAGTGATCTGAAGGGACATTAGTCGGGGTTTTGGCAGGTTTTGATCAGATTCTCTGAGTTGAATCCTCACTGGAGCAGTCAGCCATGCAGCTTAGGTTACTATGGTCATCTTAAAAAATGAACCAGCTGTGTGATACCAGAAAATCTTTGGTAGGCCCAAAGATAGCTAGTTAATCCACTAATCTCACTCCTTGATACAGGCTCCAGGTCTGGAATTACATTGTCGTACCATAAAATCCTGTGTTTACTGCACACTTTCTAATGGTGCGTTTTATTCATTGTGTGTAAATTAAATACTATATGTGCATGTTTAAACTTGACATGTGAGTATTGTAATCATTTTAAAGATATTAACAGTATTTACGAATGATTTCCTTGCACTGATTGTTGCTGATGGGGCGTTGCAGATAAATTCCCATTTTACAAGGCAGAGAAGCTAAAGGAACCTAATTTGATTGGATGCTGTGAATGTGATTAGTATGTAGCAGTATGCCTGACTTGGTGAATGTAAACTCGTGTTGAACAAGTTTACAACTTGATGATGTAAAAAAAAAAAAAACAGCTTTTACTGTGCTATTCTTTGGAATATTTTGTGTGGTAGAACTGACAGTGTCATAAGTAGATTTCAGCCAGAGTGCATGTTGTTGTCTGAACTTTGTCTAAATAAATAGTAATGATAGACAGTTGATGCTTCTTTGTGTCACATGTTTGACTTGAATCTGATATCATTGAGGTCATGATTTGTGGTGGTGTGCTGTATGACTGAATGTTTAACAAAGTGGAGGCTGAACAGATGGCTGGCAGCTGCAGTGCAGGTGTGTTTTTGGTGGTCAGTAGCTGTGGTGCAGGGCAGGCAGGCGACTGGGGGAAGAAGCCTGCAGTGGCGGCCAGCTAAAGATTGGACAACCAAAATATGTAATGATAATAAAAAAAATTGTACAAAGGTGGAGAGTGATTGCACTTAACTTCAGCTATCAGAATAACTAAGTTTTATATTAATAACAGAATTTAACCTGCTTTAAATCCACCACAGATCACAACCCTTCAAAAAGGGAGAATGATAGCCATTAGTCTCAATTTGGAAGGTTGCTACAGAGTGTTTGACTGTGTGTTGACCATAATGTTTCATACAGACACACACACACACACACACACACACACACACACACACACACACACACACACACACACACACCACATGATAAAGTTCTTTATAAATGAAGGTTTATTGAACTATTTACTGCACATATAACTAATAACTACTAAACAGACAAGTAAGTGAATAAATGCACTGAACATAATGACTCATGTAAGAATAAAGACAGGGAACTGTATAGAGCAGGTAAAATCAGTAAGAGATATCTTGGATGTTGACCAGCACAAGGAAGATTGTTAAAGCAATTCAATAATAATTTTTATGAGAGAGCCTTCCTACTGGCTAATGCGTAGCAGAGGGAAACCATCAGACTCAGGGCCCTCTAGGCCCTCAGAGAGGACCTCAGCTATCCCACATATGGGAGTAGTGAGGGAGCAGGATTAATTCAAATGGTAACCAGCCTAATACAGAATTTATCATGCTATTTCTATATAACAGCACTACTCAAAGTTTGGTTAGCGGCTTATGTTAGCAGCTAACAGTAATGTTACATCCGTAGCAACAGGGGGAGCTCTGTGTCCTGTATGGCAGGAAGGAAACTGCAGGGAGCCTGCTGCTCAGGTTACAGCTCCAATCTGAAATGGCACCAAAGATCAAATATTCTTTTGCTTAGCCAAGCTCTGTAAAAATCTCCATGCTTAGCATACAGTTGGATTGTGACTAATGATACAGGTTCCTCAAGCTGCATACTTCTCAGCAGTACAGTGGCTGGCACAGTTAAAAAATATAACCATTATCACCTTTGATGGCAGTAGTGGAGATCTAAACTGTCTGCTGACTGTCTCCAGGATTTTTAAAGCACAAGATTATAGCTGCCTTTGGTTTAAACAAGTTTAGTGTCAGTCCTAATGTTTAATACAAAGTTATGTGACGACCTCACAACACAATGCCCAACTGAAATAAACAATCACCTGACTATTAAGCCTATTACTGTTTGAATTCTGGCGGCCCATCCGCGGGCCCTCCAAAAGTGATTTTTGATGGTCACAATATTTAAAACTGCTGTATTTGTTGTTGTTTAAATGGTTTACTATCATTTGAAAGCTACACTCCTTGCTGTGCCATTAAAGCTTACCATTTCAAGATATAACCACCACAGCAGGCTCAATCAGACAAAAACAAACAAACAAACAGTTTTAACTCACCTATGAAGCATTATTATAATCCACAGATCCATATTTTCCAGACCAAATCACAGTTTGCGCAGCTCCCATTTCATTTTTTACACTGACAAAGGTCCAGATAATCTAATCCAGCAAAATGTTTATCCCAAACACATTATTACATCCATAGATATCCACAAACTGCCATATCATCATTTCAAATGTTCATAATTCTCTATATATTATAAATAATATATAGAGATATGTATTATAAATAATATAATGCATACGTATAAACAAACTGACTTCAGGCTGCCACAATGGCAAACTCCTGGCCTTATAATTGACACCTCACTTGAGCCAGAAGGAGACGTCCATTGCTGTTGCTATAGCCTCCATAGCCAACAAGGACCTGAAGGACCATGCATCATTGACATTTCTGGGGTTTAAAGCCATTTAATTGGGCCTCAATGCAGCTTATTTATTTAAGCCTTATCAAGGCTTATGGGTCTTGTAGTCAATGAAACTCCTCACCTTCAGAGTAATGCTGAAGTCCTTACAGGCCCCACAGACTGTTATACATGTACATGAATGGTAAACAAATGGCTCCTGTCTTAAGGGGAAAAAGTCTTCATCAGTGTAGGTTTTCTAGCAGTGTTTTTTTATACAGTGAGCTCCTAAATACACATTTCTGTGTATGTTGATTAGTTTTTCAGTCATAATCACACATTCAGTACATTGTTTTACCCTCGTTTTTTAAAGCACTGGGACAAAACCATGAGAAAACATGGGGAAAATATATATTTTCTGTGATATTGTTATCTACCTCGAGTTTGGGGAAAAAACTTCAGTGTTACCTTTTAAATGAGACCATGCATGTTCATGTACTAAAAACGGAACAAGTGCAGCTTTCAGTTTACTTTGGGCATATTTGGATAGGTGGTTTAGGTGTATTTAGGTGAATTTTACAGGATCACTACTAACAATGATTCAGTGTAGGGAAACACGGCCTCACACTGCATAGTTAAACAGTTTATCTCTTTAACAGTGACCACCCTCTGGGTTTCAACCAGGCAGTAAGAATGACTTGCAGTGATTGCTCTAAATGAAATTTCAACACTTAACGCAAGTGTCTTTCTGTTACAGCCTGGCATATATTTATTAATGATTTCTGGCTCTAAGCAAGCTACAGGAGTCACTTTTGTGTTGCACTCATCAGTTCTACGACTGTCCCAGCTTATTTTGAACTTGTGTGTATCAAATACGTGGTTTGTCCATGAGCCTCACATGAGGCACCAAAAAATGAGTTTAAATGCAATAATTAATAGCAAAAATTTTAATGATAATTAATAATTTGGTACAAAGATGAAGGACAGTGATGTCACTCAACTTGATATTAAATAACAGCATACCTGTTAGGTATTGCTGCCTGTCCCACCTTCGCTGGTGCCACTGGGCCAGCTGCAGTGTCATCAGCTGGTAGCCACCCTCCTTCACCTGAGTTCTGCACCTTTCATCTCAAAACATTTTTGTGGGAGGGAAAGTCTACCTAGTGCTCCCTGCAGCTGAGCTTGGGAACATGAATACAGGAATACTGGTGGTGTAGCTGGCCTTGTGGGTAACCTCTGTGTGTGACAGAGACAGACTGGGAAGGAAAATTCAGCCCAGGCAGTTTTTGTCTGGACCAGCCCCACCCCCAACCTTAGTTCCTTTATCCATCCAATTTGTATTTTCATTCCACTTAGTCCGCTCTTTCTGTGTTGATTTCATTTGTTTCCCACTTGACCTCTCCTTCTTGGCCTCTGACATTATATGATGGGCCACTTGAAGAGGTGGGGGGACATGACATTGGTCAGTACCATTTGTAAAGGTAGGCTATTGACAATTTAAGGACATCAGGTGAGCTGTTCCAACATCAAATGTGCTGCAGCCAGCAGGTCCTTCTTTTTCCCTCATACTATTTTTTCCCAACATTGCTGGTGGGCGGGCCTATCTGGCATTTGCCAAAATTGCCCGATGGCAAGTCCGAGCGTGGTGTGTGATGTTAATCTAGTAGGCTTTGTTGTGGAAAGTGATACTCTCCCCTTGTGTGCAAGAAGAGTATCACTGTGTAGCCACTGCCACAGTAAAGGACATGTTGTTAAGGCTGCCTAAATTAAATTATACAACAGAAAGTTCCGACTGAGCATTTTGACTAGGCAAGAGGCATTCCATGAGTGCTGATATACAGTATAGAGCACTGGGACTGATCTGAGCTGTTAGCCGACATTAAGGGTCACAAAATGAAACATATTTCCACAAATAATATTTAAGTTAACATAATAAAAGGTATATAATATAATATAATATAATATAATATAATATAATATAATATATGTTATAGAATATCATATATATATTATATACCCTGCAGTTGTGATCTGCATTTCCCATGAGTACTTCTATAAACAAAGCACAGATGTGCCCAGTTTGATGTTGTTATAAGCTTTAACTTGTACTTAAACATTTGCCCCAAAGAAGATCTCTGTCTATTTTGTCTTTGATTTTGAGCAGTGTAATGGTGTATTGGTATGAGGTAAGAATAGATGATAATGGTGGGTTGGGAGAAAATGGTTCATCAAAAGGGCATAGCATAGGCTATAACCAAAGGCATAGGTTTTGTTTTGTTTCTTCTGCTAGGAGTTTGCATGTTCTCCCCGTGTCATCATGGGTTTTCTCCGGGTACTCCGGCTTCCTCCCACAGTCCAAAGACATGCAGGTTGGGGATAGGTTAATTGGTGACTTGTGAATGTGAGTGTGAATGGTTGTCTGTCTCTATGTGTCAGCCCTGCAATAGTCTGGCGACCTGTCCAGGGTGTACCCTGCTTCTCGCCCAATGTCAGCTGGGATAGGCTCCAGCCCCCCCCCCCCGCGACCCTCAAGAGGATAAGCCGCTGTTTTTTTCAAGTCATTGTTGAAACATGGAGGACATTAAGTGTCAAGGTTGCCAAAAAATAAATACTGGTCGATATCTGTGGTTTGCAGAAACGACAATGCCAACATTTATCCTGCCAACTGGGCTGGTCAAACACTTGATTTCCAGTATTCTGCTTAATTTTTTGCAATTTATGGTGGAAATGTCATTTATTGAAGGAAAACTCAAATTCAGGCACCGGAGACAATGCAAAATAGAAATATAATGTAATTTAATGCAGTAAGATTCTCAGGTATTCTGTATGGCTTCCAAATATTTATTCTCCTGTAGATCAACTTTACTGCTGAATCAGCACACCTGTAAGCATGATTAACTCTTCCCTCTTCTTTTGTTTGGGGAAGAAACCTCTTTAAATGTGCATGTGGTACCTCTTTATATCAATGACACATTACTTTTGAATTCCTTTGAAAGCCTCGTTCTTAGTCTTTTACATCTGACCTGGAAAACCTCGCAGCCACTTTTATTTGTTATAGTGTACCATGCTCCTGGCCTATCCAGTTTAGTTCTTAAATCAAATAAAGTTATTATTGTAGGTGATTTTAACATTCATGTTGATGTTGATAATGACTCCCTGGTTACCGCGTTTATCTCATTATTCCATTGGCTTCAGTCAGGGTGTACATAAACCCACTCACTGTTTTAACCATACCCTCGATCTAGTTCTGACATATGGAATTGAAATTGATAATCTAAAAGTCTTTCCACAGAATCCCTCGCTATCAGATCATTATTTAATACCTTTTTATTTCTTTTTACTCGACTACATGCCACTCAGCAACAGTTACTACAAACGGAACCAATCTGCCCTCAAACACAGCTATAAGACCTAATATATTTCTAGATAGCTTCTCCCCAATTTCTCTTCAACAATTGACCCCAAGAATGAGGCGCACATTGAGTAGTCGGGTCTCACAAAAGCTCCACGTGGAAGCAAACTTTGTTGGTATTAATCCGGCCATCTAATTAAAATTTGGCTGAATAAATCAGTGGTGCTTAAAGCCTTGATCACATTACTTGATATTTCTGTACCAAGCACGCGTTTGCCGGTCTTGGAGTCGGTAAAATGCCAGACACATGCCTGAGGAACGCCAAACCTGACACGGCTGCTGCTTGTCAGGCGCCTGATGCCGGGGAAGAATTGCCACTAATGTGGGAAAAGATAACTGATAAGATTTTGGAGTCAGTCAATAAGCGATTCGACCTTTTAGATGGCAGAATTGAAACACTGATGAACACTCAATTAGCACTGACTGAAAGATTGGTTGTTGTCGAGGAGCAAGGCTCAGATCATGAGCGGCGTATACACGTGCTGGAGATGAGTCTTGTAGACATGAAAAAACTTTTAAAATAGATTGATGATTTGGTGGGGTGCTCGAGACACAACAACATCAAGATAGTGGGAATACCAGAGGGTGAGGAGAGCAGCAGTCCCACTGAGTTTGTCGCTGGATTCCTGCCGAAGTTACTCAGGGCAAGCAAGTTAGGGAAGCCTGTGACGGTGGACCATGCACATTGCATCCCTGTGCCCAGACCCACGGATGGTAAGAGCCCACGGAGCATCATCACCAGGATTCATTTCTACCAGGAGAAAGAATTGATCCTATGTCTAAGTCGACAGCAACAGATGATGTATAATGAGCATCGAGTCTGCATTTACCCTGACTACACCGCAGAGGTGATGGCACAGAGATGAGGTTTTTGTGAGGTGACCCAAGCGCTCAGGGAGGGTCGGCGCAGCCAGACCTTTCTTTTCTTGAGAAAGGTGTGGTGAGCGAGACTAAGGGAGAGGGTGTAAAGTACAGCCTGCGCTTTCCAGCCAAGCTCCATGTCCACTACAAGGATCAGGTAAAGGTGTTTACCTCCCCACAAGACGCTAAGCCTTTCATAGAACAAGAGCTTAAACTGTAACTGCGTGTGAATGTAAGCCTCCTCAATGGAGAATGTGGAGAGAACTTACGACTGTCTGTGGCTATTTTTGATTTCATCTGAATCGATGACACCGGATTAAATTCCATATTAAGTACATTATTTTTTATTTTCTTCCACTGTGGAGTGACTGTTTCGCAGTGTATTATTTCATTGTCACATTGAACTGTTTTACTGGAGGGACTTTCAGCCACAGGCTATGTGCCCTGTGTTTCCCCTTGATTATGGGGTAGTTATTGGCATTATAGAGGCACTATGTTTGATATCTCAGCTCAGTTTGTTTGCCTTGACGCTACATCATTTATGCATGATATATTTGAGCAACCATGCATTACATGAAAAATATTATTGGTGATCTGAGCAGTGATCATTTGTTTTCTATCTGTTTTATTTATTTTAAAAAAAATCATGTAAAAAAAAAAAAAACATAAAAGATAAAATTACAGTAACCTCATGGAATGTAAGGGGCCTTAGAAACAATGCAAAATGTGGAAAGTTTTTTTCTCATTTGAATTCACTGAAGTCAGATATTTTACATTTACAAGAGACTCACACTATTACTGAACATAAATTAAAGACCAGTTGGATTTTTCAGGTGTTCCACACACCTTTTACAACTCAAGCAACAGGTGTTGCAATTCTGTTTTGTAATAATATCCCTTTTCTACTTCAATCCAAGGTTATAGATCCAAATGGGAGATTTATTCTGATTTCTGGTCATATTAGTTCATTTCCAATTACTTTGTTGAATATATATGGCCCGAACTTGGATGATCCTGCTTTTTTAAGAAAGGTTTTTGAACTACTCCCAGATGATGGTGCATCCAGGGTTGTTAATTCAATTCAATTCAATTCAATTCAATTTTATTTATAAAGCCCAATATCACAAATCACAATTTGCCTCACAGGGCTTTACAGCATACGACATCCCTCTGTCCTTATGACCCTCACAGCGGATAAGGAAAAACTCCCCAAAAGAACCCCTTTAACGGGGAAAAAAACGGTAGAAACCTCAGGAAGAGCAACTGAGGAGGGATCCTGGTGGAGCCTTTAATTGTTATTTGGATCCATCTCTTGATAGATCATCCTCTAAATCCCCTTCAACAATTAACTCTGTTCAAATATTAAATAACTTGATCAAATCCAGAAACATGGTAGATATTTGGAGAATACAACATCCTCACAAAAAGGAATACTCATTTTATTCACATGTGCATCAAACATATACTAGAATTGATTACTTTATAGAGGAAGCAGGCTTAATCTCCGATATAAGCAATAGTATCATAATAGACTCATTTCTGATCATAGTCCTCTTACAATGCGTCTGCAATCATCTGTTTCCAAACCAAAATTTAATTGGAGATTTAACCCTCTCCTCTTATCTTCACTGGGTTTTAAAGAACACACGACTAAAAATCTGAGAAATGTCTTAGAGATTAATAATAATGGGGAGGTTTCAGACTCCACTCTCTGGGAAGCACTTAAATGCACCATGAGAGGACTTATTATTTCTTTTGAATCATCTAGGAAAAAAGCCAAAATGAAAAGAATGAAAGAAATTGAACAGGAAATCACTCATATAGAAGAAGTATACATCACTACTACAATCTGACTACAATAAGATCCTGAAATTAAAATCTGAATATAACTCAATCCTTGGAGATGAAATTAGTAGTTTATTGTTAAAAACAAAACAGAAACACTTCGAATTAAGTGACATAAACCCCAAAAACTACTTTCAAGACAACTTAAAGGGGAGTTGGCAAAAACTGCTATCCATAAAATTCAGTCAGATGATGGACAGATATTTATGGATCAACAAGATATTAATAATCAGTTTAAAGAATTTTATTCCAATCTCTATACTTCAAATTCCAATGCAACAGGGGAAGCTGAATTAGCTGAAGCAATTAAATCATTCCCCACAGGTAAATCCCCTGGACCGGATGGGTGTGGTGCCGAATTTTACCAAGCGTTTCATGACGCTTTTCATGATGAAAACACTAAAGCAGCGGTCTTGACACTAGATGCTCAGAAAGCTTTCGATTCCATTGAATGGCAGTACTTACTGGAAACTTTGAGGAAGTTTGGATTTGGGGAGACTTTTGTGGACTGGATCACAATGATGTATCACTCTCCCAAGTCACCTGTCATAACAAACAATGTGTCCTCTGTTATAGTTTGAGAGGGGAAAATTCCACAAAGTGGAAACATAAGTTAGTTATAAGCAGTCATTTATGGACATTTATAAAAGTCAAGAGCTCCCTAATTCATGTTATTCAAAATTGTTTAGATATTTTATGTTCATTTTGTTATTTAATGTTGGATATATGCGTCATATTATGTTAAACTGTGTGACTGTTAATTTTTTTTGTAATGAAAGTACAGTAGGATAATGTAAAAAAGGGGCAGGACATGATAAGCTCTGCTTCCTCCTGTCCCCCCTCGAAAACAAATGTATTTTTTTTTATTATTTATTTTATTTTTATTGTATTTGTATGAATTATTTTTGTATTATTATTATTATTATTATTGTATTGTTTTTATTCGAGGGAAATAAAGATCAAATCAAATCAAACTGGACAAAAAAGTGAATCAATGCCAACTGGAGA
This sequence comes from Epinephelus fuscoguttatus, assembly GCF_011397635.1. NCBI lineage: Eukaryota > Metazoa > Chordata > Actinopteri > Perciformes > Serranidae > Epinephelus > Epinephelus fuscoguttatus. Next base: position 3,580,716 of record NC_064766.1, on the reverse strand, counting down.
AAATATAGCTTTACAGAACTGCCCAGTAAAAATCGTTCAGGAATCACATACCTTGGACTTAAGATATCAAAAAATCCCAAATCTTTGTTTAAACTGAATCTCCTTGAAGCCACTGATAAATTAAAATGCAGCATAGAATACAGGAGGACCTTGCCACTGTCCTTGAATGGCAGAGTAAATGCCATGAAGATCTTTACCAAAATGTCTGTATCTTCAAAGCTTACCGGTATTTATACCGGCTGACGATTTTAAAGAAAATTGATACAATCATTTTAGATTTCATCTGATGTTACAAAAAACACAGATTATTTATTTAGGCCCACTCTGGATGGAGGTCTCTGGGTCTCCCAGTATTTAAAGATTTTTTTAAGATATTTTTTAGGGCATTTTTGCCTTTAATTGATAGGATAGTAAAGTGTGAAAAGGGGAGAGAGAGAGGGAGAGACACGCAGCAAAGGGCCACAGGCCGGAGTCGAACCCAGGCCGCCGCGGCAACAGCCCCGTACATAGGGCGTCTGCTCCACCACCAAACCACCGACGCCCTTATTTAAAGATTATTATCGGGCAACTAATGCAACTGGGATTTCCAGACCATGGGCTCTAGTTTCCCGGCGCAGCGCAAGGGGGGGCAAGGTGGCGCAGGGTGGCGAACCCCGCGCAGAACTAGTTTCGAGCAGCGCAACCCGAGGCGCGCTCAGTTTGGTAGTTTGGCAGACCGAGGTGCACTGAGATGGGTGTGGCGGCGCAGCAGGGGGAGGTGTCGACAGATCCAGCTTGGCGCAGTGATAGTTTCGTGCCAAAAGGCTTCGCCGAAGGTGCGCTAAAAGCTCGCCAGCTGAAACCACGTCTACTGTCAGCGCAGGCGGAGCGCAGCCGGTGTAAGTGGAAGTTTGGCTGACCGGCGGACAGTGCGCACACGTCACCAAAACCTCACAGGCAGGTTTCCAGAATATCAGGCACATTAACGATGCAATAAATACCCAAAAAACACTATTCAATGCAACTATCTGCAATCAGCACATAAATGTATCTCTATATCGACTGTCCCGTCACATCTGATGTCAGATCAAAGGGGACTGGCACCGTTTGGCACGTTTGGCACGCGTAATGGAAACCCAACCTGATTTGATTAATAAAACTAATGAGTTCACATCCCTCTCAGCCAGCCACAAACAGCCACAGCATCAGATAGGGAGTATATATTCAGCATCTGTCATCTTAGAAAAGTCAAAAGAAAAGAAACAGAGTGAGACTGCGAGAGAGAAAGAGAGAGCGCGCGCGCACATGAGAGAAACGCAACATTGATTTACAATTGTGGTGACCTCCTCCCAGGCTACCTTTGCATCATCAGCCCATGGAGGTCTGCTCACAGTTCCGTATATTCGGACACTGCGAGCTTGGACCTCCCGGACCAAAACATCAGTTTCCTCCTGGGAGAAGTTTGGCCGTCTGACTCTGCTGCTCTCTTCTGCCATGGTGAATTGAGTAAACTGTCATTACGCCTTCGCGCTGCACATTTAAGGGCGAGGAGAGGGGCTCATTTGATTGGTGTGATGTGTGTAAAACCCACTCCACGCCTTCTCTCCTCCCTCTTTCCGACTTGCGCAGGTAGGAGGGACGGAGGTGGGATAGAGGAGTAGCTGCGGCAGGCGCACGGTGTGCCAAACATGCAAAATCCTCCTGGCCACACCCAGTTGGCGAAGCGCAGGTGCGCTGCGCCTCCGCCTCACCCGGTCTGTGAAACTAGAGTCCCATGAATCACTTAACTCTGCCCCCCTCTGGATAAAACTGGAACTCACGTCCTTACTAAAGCCACATGTCTCAGTGTCTTCCTTACTGTTTACCAATACTGCATCACCTGTTAAATCAGTAAGTCACAGTTTTGTCGTCAGAAATTCATTCAAGATACTCAATCAAATTAAAAATGTTTACAATATTCCTAATGTATCAATATATGCACCAATCTGTCAAAATCATGCCAGTATTGCTGGACAGTAGATTTGCTGCATGGAGTGTAAAAGGTTTTAAATGTATAAATGACTTTTAGACGGCAAGTTTGCATCTTTTGGTCAATTAGGTCAGAAGTATATAAGTATATATATATAACAACAGAGTAAAAAAAAAAAGGAATTAATAAGTATATCTTCTTCTTCTTCTTCTTCTTCTTCTTCTTCCATTTTAGTTCTTTAGGTCTGGGTCTGTTTTCCTGATTTAATGCGTCAGTATACAGTGCTATTTTGGACAAAAGTATTCTTTCAACTGTGTGGCAACAGCTTGGAAAAAAGGTTTTGAGTCTGAGATAATCTTTTGTCGGACAAATGAAGTATTGTGCTGCACAGTCTAAATGATGTGACTGCTGAGAGCTGATACAAACTGTGAGTATGAAGTTGAAGTTTGTGCAGGAGCTGCTGAGTATCAGTAACTGTCCATGGTGCTGAAACCAGTCTGCTCTCTCCTGCTCACGTTTTTCTATCCTGCCTCACATGGCAGGCTGCATGCTGACAGGTAAACTGTAAGGGTGATTTCTTTGCCCCGCTGCAATGGGAGATTTCGACGAGAGTAGTCTTTACTTTGCGGTGTGACGGAGCTCAAACGGTATGCAAACAGCCGAGAGACAGAGAGACGGGCAGAAAGAGGGAGAGAGTCATCGAGAGAGAGAGAGGGGAGGATGATGTCATAGTTTTTAGTCTGTGCCATAGAAGAAGCAGATGGATGCAAGCTTCCTCCTTTTCTTGAGTTCCTGTCTCCATCTCCATCTCCATCCCCAACATCGGCCTCAGCATCAGGACTCATCGAGGACAAAGAGTGACAAACCACACAAGCAGAGTCTGTTCGGGTAAACTGTCTGCAGGTGGAGGAAACAAAGCGGAAAGCCTTCCTGTTGATGGATGTGAGCGGATCATCAGCCGAAGGAGAAGTCCGATAAAGACGTGATATGGACCAAAATATCGGAGCAAGCACTGGGTCAGTCCTCTTTTCTGTCTTTATTCTGTATTATGAGCAGGCAGCAGTCTAGAGGAGCTAGTCCTGCCCAGAAAGGAGGAGGAGGAGGAGAGACACACAGAAGGGTGTCGACGGAGAGAGGCAGGGGTAGAGGAGAAGAGGAGGGGAGGAACGGAAGAAAAATAATAGAGTAATATTACAAGCTTCCAATAATGGCGGCTAAATCGGACGGGGTCCTGAAGATGAAGAAGAGCGACGTGGCCTTCACCCCCCTGCAGAACTCCGAGCACTCTGGCTCGGTGCAGGGGCTCCACCCGGGCGCCCAGCCCGACTCTGCGGGCACCGGGGACGGAGACTTCGTCAACGGGGAGTCGCGGTGTTGCGGCGGCGGAGGCTCCAACTCGACGTGCCTTCGCCTTGGCAGAGAGCAGCAGAAATACACAGTGTGGGACTGCTTGTGGATCGTAGCCGCAGTGGCCGTGTATCTGGCCGATGTGGGCACCGACGTGTGGCTGTCGGTCGACTACTACCTCCGCCGCGACTACTGGTGGTTCGGCCTGACGCTCTTCTTCGTGGTGCTGGGCTCCTTCTCGGTCCAGCTTTTTAGCTTCAGATGGTTCGTCCATGACTTCAGCACCGAGGACGGAGCCGAATCCGCCGCCGATTGCTCTCACATGGATGGGAATAAGCTGCTGAGCGGCTCGGCCTCGCACGGCGACGTTACCGCTCAACACCACCCGGCTACGCCGCAGAGACAGGCGTCGACCGCCAGCAAGAACACCACGACCAACAGCACCGCGAGCACTGCGGTGGGCAGCAGGAGTAGGAAGCGATCGGCCTACTACTCCTTCTGCGTCTGGTTCGGCCAGTCCGTCATCCACATCCTCCAGCTGGGCCAGATATGGAGGTAGGACAGAGGCTGGGATGGAGGCCTTGGGATGGCTCACAGTGATGGTGTGTGTATGTGTTTGTTTATGTGTGGAATAAATGAATGAATGAGCAGAGGGCTGCTCTGACAGTAGTTGGCACCATGGTGGCCTCTGAATAGTGCCAACTCTTACAGTGTGGCTACCAGCTGCCATCTTTAGCATGCTCCCTTCTGCAGGGCCAGCACACATGATACTGTGGGAGGCTCTCAGCTCACTTATCTGCCATATCCCACCAACACAAGCTAAACAGGAATGATACTTTCCATCCTTTAGTAGAAAGACAGGGAGTTGGCCCTGCTGTCAGTCATACCTGGTGGTGTTCAGCAGTAATGCCGCTGATGCTGAGGAGACTTTCTCTTTTAGTGCCACTGGAAGGAACTTCCTGAGCAGCTTCTGGGTGGAGTCTTGAATTTGAATGACCAGGATATATGTTGGCGATTGACAACAGTTAGCCCACAGTCATTCATTAAATCTATGTAGAAACAATTATCATGCAGCAGACAATTTACTGAGAATAAAAAGTGAAGCCTACAGGCAGACCAATAGGCTGCTGACATGAGATGCACGTGCTGTACAGTAACCAGTGTTGGAACAAATATGCAGAATCTTTATTTCAGTAAATGTATAGGGATGCACAATATTGGATTTTTTTGCCGATATCCAATATGCTGATATTATTGTGCTTATAAATATATAATAAGATAAGATAAACTTTATTGTCCAAAGCGGAAATTTGTTTTGTAGTTATGTGTGTGTGTGTGTGTGTGTGTATCTATGTATCTATCTATCTTTATCTATCTATCTATCTATCTATTATATATATATATATATATGTGTGTGTGTGTGTGTGTGTGTGTGCGTGCGTGCGTGCGTGCGTGTGTTCTTAAAATAACAAAACTAAAGACCTCTCATTAAGAAACTTTTGACTAAGATATTATTGAATTTTTAAAACTGTACTATAGTGGTTTTTGATCTGGACCTGGTTTTATGTGCTCTACATGTGAAAAAAAAACAGTGAATGCATCTCCCCTTTTTGCATTCTCAGAAATAGAATGAAGGTATCACAAAAGGTTTGAATATACCTTCAGTGTGTCTCAAATGGCATAATTCTGTACTAAACACTTAACTGTTTGCAATGTGCTGTCTGTTTGGAAAAAGCCATTGTTACTTTCAATATGTGCAAAACGGCAGTGTGTGACTTGAGACAACACTACCCTGCTGAAATTGGTGCACCACAGAAGAAGTACATCATGTACATAGTGTACTACATTTCAGTGTACTAATGGAAGTATGCAGTTTGAGACACACTAATTGCTTTGGCTAAAATATGTTCATGAAAATCCCCAAATGAGTCTAACGTTACGTGAAATATGTTCCCTGTAATGCTTGTTTAAAATCTAGTGCTGCGAGGTGTGACCACTGAAATGTCACTAGTATCTTGTGTTACATGTTGGCTTATGCAGCTAGTTGGGACAGAAATGTCTTGCGAGTGAGTCAAGTTAGCAAGGGCTAGCAGTTTGCTTATCTGCAAAATGCCTGGGAGGTGTGTGTTTAATAATGTATGGATTTTGAATCAGAATTTGTAATCCATGGCTCAGGAGAGAGGCATAGCCTAGCCATACTGAATGTAGGCTCTGCACTAAAGATTTTGGTACTGGCAACATGAGGAAAAACGGCTCTGGTCAGCCATGCTAAAGGGAAAAACAAAAATGCCGCTCAACAGACTGCCAAGGTCTGCCCATGTTTTACGCCTGCTGGAGCCAGGCTAGATTACCTCTTCTACCCAAATGCAACCAATCTCTTGCTACATCCAATGATCTGCTTACCTATTTTAAACTTCCTAAATAAAATAATGGAAATAGCATTAAACATTATGAAAGAGTTATGGAAAAGTTTTGAAAATTCATTGGTAAAAATGTGTGGGAACTCTGTCAACCTTCAACCTCTCCGGGATAATCTAGTGCAGATTTGACAATAGGTTAAGTGTGAAAGTGAAAAAGGCGTAGTCCACTGTGGTCTACATGTAAAAAAGGTCAAATGTCCATTTTTTAAACATTTTTGAATAGAATAAATGTTTCACAAATTTGAAACTATGTTTTAAATAATATATAGCCTCTCTAGGATAATCCAGTCCAGATTTAATCCATCTAACCCATTTTCACAGATAGAAGAAAAGTTTCACAAATCTGAAAGTAGGCTTCAGGTAGTGTTGAGGCTTTACCTTAAATGTCTAACATGTTTTTACAACAATAAGATGTGCCAAAAGCCAAGGTTCAGTTGCTCAGCAATGTAAGTAACTTTCCCTTAAGGGAAAAGTTAAGGGAAAGTTACTTACATTGCTGAGCAACTGAACCTAAATCAGAAGCTGTGAATCGGAAGCTAACTTCAGCGTTTTTGGCCAAATATCGATATCATATTGAAATCGTCATTTGAGACTAGATATTGTCTTAGATTTTGAAAAGCGTAATATTGTAAGTGTCTTTTCCAGTTTTAAAGGCTGCATTAAAGTGCTGTAATTTTCTAAACTTTGCCTTTACCCATTTAGTCATCACATCCACAGTACGGATGATTATTAATCAGAACATTCATTGTGTAAATATTTTGTGAAAGCACCAACAGTCAGCCCTACAATATTGTTGCAATATCAGTATCAAGGTATTTGGCCAAAAGTATTGTGATTTCTCCATATTGCTCAGCCCTAATCTATAACAGTGCAGGGGGGCCGCCAAATTACAGCTTCTTAATTTAATCTTAATTTAAGTTATTTTTTTATTTAAAATGTGTCTGAAAATTAGGGCTGCCCCCGTCTAAGAATTTTCCTAGTCGACCAATAGTCGTCATTTAGGGCGATTAGTCGCCTAGTGGCCGGCATGTTAACAATATCAATTTAATCATTTAATTATATATTTTGGGTGGGGCAACACAATGGTTTGAGTTCAAGGTCTGAGAAAGAATAGTATAAGAAACATTGTTAACACTGTGCTACATTACAGAGAAATACAAAAACCTTCATTAATATAGACCAATATTTTATCGACAAGTGCACGTCACACACTGAGCAAGCCGCCTGTTAATTACTGTCTGCAAAGCAGTAATGATTGTGCTAACTGGCTAATGGGCATGTAGCCATGTTTCAGATGATACGTCATGTTTGTAGTCAATAAATGATGTCAAGTTTACATATCACCTTGGTTTTGTCCTTCACCTTCTTAAAATGATCCCTGTCCGACATGTTATCAGCTAGACCAGGCCCGGAGTGGCTAATTGGGAGGACTGGGACAGTTCCCGGTGGGTGGGTCTTAAGTTGGGCCGCCAGGGCCGGTATTAAGTTGTTGTTTTTTTTCTTTATTGAGCCAGTGTTCAGTTGTTGTTGTTTTTTTTATTGGGCTGGTGTTCAGTCATGGCACTGCAGCTGCTACCGCTGTCCCTGGGCCACCTCCAGTGGCAGCTCTTTTGTGTGCATGGGGGGCGTTCAGATGTAGCGTCTTTTGCGTGCACAAATCCATTACTTTCAGTGTAGACGCGCGTCATGCACGCTCACAAGTCGTAGCGGCGCGCATTCAATGCGACGCGCTTGTTTTTTTCATCCAGTGCACAGCTCCACGGACCTGCTTCTCCCTCCAGTGTTGTGTCAGATCCCGGTTCCCCTGGGGATGTGTCTCTCCTACTGTTTCCCACGGAGCTCTGCCCTGTTAGAAAGGCGAAGGAAGCCCGTATGTGGAAAGACGTCGCCTCCAAGATGTAGAATGTGTAGGCTATTATAGAAGAGAAACACACATTTCAGGACCATGACTTGTATCATCAGAACAGACATGTCCTGAGATTTTCAGCCTCCTTTCATATTTAATAGAGGGGGGACAATACCTGACAGTAATATTCTCAGCTGTCAGGATGTGCCTGCTGACATGTCTGTTCTGATTGTACAAGTCAGCAGGGTAAAGCTCAAGCATGTGGGGCCTCCTTTCATATTTAATAGAGGGGGGGACCGTATCTAAAAGTACTGCTGTCAAGATGCCCCCCGCCACAGGCCTTTGCCACCTTGGTCTCGAAGAAACCCGGGGAAAACCCTGAGAGATAGTGTTATCAGAGAGTGCAACACTTTTTAAAATTTTTCAAATTTAATATTTTTTATTTATTCTTATATTTCATTTCTAAGGTTTGGATATCTCTGAACACTTATTTGAACAGAATATAGATTCTGATATTGTTGAAAAGGATGTTGTGTTGTTAAGAATAATGTTGGAGATGTGCACTCATGTTGAAATAAATCTACATTGTGAAGCAACCCTCACTTACACTGAATTGGAAATATTTTAGAAAAATACACTGAATTACAAGGCTTTAGAGAACAGTGCGCTATTGTTGACCTAACATGTAAGGTTATAATAGGTTGTGATCTAAAGTGGGCCGGTCTGAGGCATGAAACTCCAGGGCTGAAAATGAGTCCCACTCCAGCCCTGAACTAGCCTGTGTAATAACCACAAGTACCAGCCCTGTAAATTAGGGGCCATACAAATGTTGCATCTTGGCGCTACTCTTGTTCCTTTTCTGTGCCAGCTTTCAAGAACATGGTGGCAGGTTGCGTCTGAGATTGCAAAGCAACCTTAACAAGTATTGTATAGCCTATTTAACTGAAATCCTGAGTGGAGAGCTGATCTTCTTCCAGGCGCTGTTTCTAAGTGTGTGGGCCTATCGCCCATGGGAGAGATGTAAACCTCAGACAGCCCTGCACGAAATAATCAACTTTTCCATATTTATCAGTCTGAATATTTACGGAAGAAGGGAAAGATATCTGTCAGCTGTGATTGGTTTGTAACGTGACTCCTGTCTGACTGCTGAACGTGGCCTGAGTCTGCCTTTATTTTGACAAGGTGCAGTTTCACGTCTATTTTATTTTTTTTCCCCAGGCCAAGCAACCAATGAAATCTTGTCAACTAATGACCTCTCTGGTTGATTAACGTTTGGTCTGCGATTGGGGGCAGCCCTACTGAAAATATACTTAACATAAATCCAGCATTTTATTAGCAACAATAAATTGGCTTATTCATGAAACATTTAACACACTCATTTAATTTACAGTATACAACATTAATGCTGTTACCCATGAATCCTTGTGCAATTATGTAAGCTCCAATTAGCTGTACAGACGTTCTTGTGAGCTACAATGGATTGTTTTGTAACTTTTTGATAAAAGAGACTCCACCTCAGACACCGCCAGTGAAAGTGCACAGCGTGAGCCTAATGCACCTAGCCATGCTACAACTGCTGCTAAGTTAGCAGCTACAGGCAGCACAAACAAGAGAAGACCCAAAAATATTCAGAGAATTATCTCAAGTGCAGCTCAGTTTTATACAATATATGTAGTTGGGGGTTCCTGCCTCCTCCTCTCTTTTTTAGCCAAAGGGACCTTGACCTGAAAAATGTTGAAGACCCATATTTTATAAGATGATGATATGGTTTGTATATATAGCTAGTAATCAGCCTACAGGTGTAACATTTCCCTGTGAAAGGTAGTGGAGTGGAATAGCATTGCAAGTAACAGTTATTTTCATAATTACTTTGCAGATTATTTTCTTAGTTAATTGTTTGACCAAATACGTGAGAAAATATCCATCACAGTTTAAATCTCAGAGTCTAACCTGCCATATTAAAATGTCTTGTTTTGTTTAAAACCTAAAGTAATTTAATTAAGTATCAAAGAAGACAAAGAAAAGCAGCAAAGCTTGAGACTGTAGCATTTAGCCTTCAGGTTATACTAACCATTTCTCAACACATTGACTTGAAAAGTGTTTAAATATCTTAATTTTAATGTAACTGTACATATTTCAAAATTCAATGTTACACTCGGCAGCAGATTGCCAAAACTTCCACATCCCCCAGAAGCAGATCACATGACCTCAGGGTCCTTAGTAGTAGAACCAACACAGCTGCAGCCTAATGTTACTGTCTGCTCAACCTGTCCTGGCCTGCACTTATGTAGTCATATTCCAGGACTTCCTAAGTCTGTCTTGTGATATTTACGGTATATTCTGTACATTAATCTAAGTGTTCTCTGTCCTTTCTTGCACCTAATTCATGCTGAGATTAGATTGTAGCAGCACTGTGACCACAAACAGGAATACACAGGTTTAGATTTCAGATATGCTTTTGGAAGTTTGGATGTCTATGAAGCTGAACTCCAGACAAATGTGGGGTTGGAACACAATGAAATTGTCTGAGGCTAAATAGGAAGATTCATTACTTTTATTTTTCTCAAAACAGGTTAAGGTGTAATATTTGTGACATTCTGAATGTGCAAGATGCTCTGTTGTACAAACCTAAGTTGGGAACCTACATTACCACAACAGTAACACTAGCATAACAGAGACATAACAAACAACTAGCTAGTGTAGAACAGTGCTGAAACAATTAGTTGATCAGTTGACAGAAAATTATTTACCAACAGTGTTTGATAATTAATCATTTATTTTAAAACTGACTGCAGTCCCTCTTTTGCTGCTTTCTCTGTTCTTTTATTTTTTTTTATCACTGTTAGTGTTAACTGATTATCTTTGGGTTTTGTTTTATTCTGTTGGTCTGAGAAAACCAGATATGTTGGACTCTGGGAAGTTCTAATTGGCATATCTCCACTATTCTCTGACATGTCAATGAGAATTTGTGAATTATGAATGAGAGTTTGAGTCAAAGATCTCTCTATGTAAAGTTATGATCAGTTACACTACCATCAGCTGTAAAAACTGGTTGGTTTAATGGTCTCCCTGAAGAGCAAAGGCTGTGTTTATTAAGGGATTTTGGTGATCCTATAAATAGCAAGTACTTTTAATATTTTTTCCCTTATTATATTAACATTAATATAGCAGCACACCACTTTTTGCTATGTAAAGATATACTGGAGAAATGTCAAACTGAACAGAGAATGGAGTCATACTCCCTCTGTGTGTTTTGTAATTTGAGCTTCTCTGTTGGTTGTTGTTGTAACCATGGTAGCCATGCCAGCCACATGTGCATGTTAGTGCATGCAAGTCCCTGTGATGGTGCAGCTCCACTGTTCATGACCTGCTTGTGTCCGCCCTGCCCTGCAGGTTACTTTTGGGTGTGGGTGTCCATCTTGCAATCTTTCCACCCCCTTCTTTACTAGTTCTCTACACAAGGGTGATTTATTTACAAAAAAGCAACAAGACAAAAACGGTTTCTGTCAAATTTTGTTGAATGAAATGCCTTCTGGACTGACTGATGATTTTGTAGGGATATGGCATGAGCATATATACTGGCCAATTCAAATCAAATCATCTCCCATCATGCATTATATATATACTGTATATATAAGAACAACTGGCAGTGGCTGATTCACATCAACAACTTATTGTAACTATAAGACATTTGCTTAAAAACCTTTTTTTGTTAACATCATAGATTATCAACAACAATACAATAGCATCAGTCTCACTTTCCTGGCTGTACACAGAGCTGTTCAGGAAGTTGCTGGTGCTATAGCTTGATTGGCCGTCTTGATGTGAGCACTATTTGTATCTTTTAAATTGACACAGCCTCTTGTCCTCTCATAACACCGCCAGCTTGGTCCGCATCGCAGGCATGCCTTGTGCAGTGAATAAGTTGCTTCTCATAAACAATGACGATAACCATCTCAAACTGCAGTTTCACGGTATCATGGTATTACAGAATTTATATTATCAGTCAGAATGACCCTTAATGGAATAAAAGTGGAAGGCTTACTGCAGGTTGAACAAATGTTTTCTAACTACAATTGAAACTTGAAACCACTTTGTTGATGGAAGTATGTGTAAAAACTCTCCCCTTTGAAAATGACTAAAATAAAGGGTGAGGTTGCTTTTTTACAATATTGGAAATAAGCAAATGTACACTATATGATAACGGCCAACTTTTATATCATGGTATACCTTGAAACTAGTATATCGCTGCAACCCTAGGCTACAACATGGATGTATAAGGAGACCTGAATACAGCATTTGAAGTGGGGCCCCATTCATTCCTATGAAAGTTGCTCATTGACATGTGAAACCAAAATGGCTGAACTGCCACATATAAAATTATCCAAATGATCGACACTGCTTCCTCATTGTGTGGCCCACAGAGCAGGCGCACTAGAGACGTCCACTGGCCATGCCAGTTATTTCTGGTTTAGCACTCTGCTAACTTGAATAGGGATAAAATAATTTAATCTTTCAGCTCTTCTAGACTTTCTACAATATTACTAGACCAAATGGATTCAATCCTGACAGTGAAACGAGTCATTTCACAGGGGTTGTGACACTCAAAAAAATGTCTGTACTGATTTACAGACGTCTTATCCACCTTGTAAGTCAATGGTAAAAAGTCTGTTTGGGCCCAATGGCATCATGGGACGGACCCAGAAGTTGTAATTCCACTGTTTGTCCACAACGAAAATTGGCTTCAAAGCCTGACACACTTCCTTGGAGCCTGGACTGCACCCTGCTGGCTGGCTCATGGCTGCCGCTCTGCATTGTGCTCATATATTGGTTCCTGCTGATAATTGGACAGCATCATCATGGAAGCATAGCACACAACAGAGTCCTACATGGGTCCATTTTTGGAAACCCACACCTACCCATACCAGTAAAGGTTAGTACCAGAACCGACCCGTTCCACGTCATTATGTCTAAGTCAAAGCTGCACCCACCCACACCCATTAATAAAGTCCCGCGACCCGATGGAATTTTGGCTTGATAATAGTGATTGAGATGTCAAAATATTACACATATACTGCACATCTTTTTTTCATTTGTTTTATTCTGAAAAATAAAAAAATAGTGCAGCTCAAATGTAGTTCATCATTACCTGTGACTGTACCTGTGAATTTATGTATATCTATATACACATACAGATAGATAGATAGATAGATAGACAGACAGACAGACAGACAGACATATATACATATTTTTACCTGTTACACCTGTTACACACCTTTCCTGGTGGTTCCTACTGATACTGGGATAGCGTCATCATGGAAGTGTAGCACCCACCCTCAGGTTCTGTTACTGGCATTGTTAGCTCTGTCAGCACTGTCAGCACTGTCACTGTTGTTAGCATTGTTTACTGAGTTAGCTAGCACCATTAGCTACTTGCCGCTGGCTCATCCTCCTCCATGATGAGAACCATGTGCAGAAAACCTGAATCACACTCTGAATCATAGATTTGCTCTGAATATCGCATCCAGCTCCTTTAAGGACAGTGTTTTTATGTGTGTGTTTCATGTCTGGAATCCTCGGTTAAGGAGAAACTGTATCAGCAGAAATAAAAGAAAACATTGGAAATATTAGAAATTGGACAGAAAGATGAGAGATCCTCTGTCAAAGAGATGAGGAGATGATTTACTTCATTCCACTTATTTTCAAATAGAACATGGCATCAAACAGCATCTCCACATCCTCCTAAATCCAGTGAGACAGTCATCCTTCTCATGGTTAATGAATGCTGCTCAGCAAGTTGCATGAGGTTTGATATTCCTTGCATGTCCATGTGCTCACTCCACTGAAATCTGTTTTGAATGATCCCTTGATGCAAAGTATCAGACCCACGTCAAAAAATAAGACCAACAACTGGGCCAAAAAAATCTCTGACTATGCCTCTGTACCGGCAATAGCCATGTCCTGAGGCATTCCATCTATTCCATCCTTGTGGACATGATATTTCAAGGATGCCTCAAGGAAATTTCTTCAAATTTGGCACAAATGTCCATTCAACGATGAACTGATTAGTCTTTGATGGTCATAGGTCAAAGGTCAAGGTCACTGTGACCTTATCTGTCTCATTCTCATGAATACATTATCTCAAGAACACTACAAGGAAATTTTAATTTAATTGATATACTTTATTAATCCCCCTGAGGGGAAATTCAATTTTTTTTTCATTCTTTTTGCCATTAACACACAGGTCCGAAAGACACACACATGCACAAACAGGACCTATACATGCATAAAGTGGAGAGATGTCAGAGTGAGGGGGCTGCCTTGGTCAGGCGCCCCGTGCGGTTGGGGGGTTCGGTACCTAGCTCAATGCCCAGGAGGTGAACTGGCACCTCTCCAGCCACCAGTCCACACTCCATATTTGGTCTGGACGGGGACTCAAACAGGCGACCCTCCGGTTCCCTACTACTACTATGGCTACTGCCGCCCCCCAATGTCTTCAATATGGCACAAGTGTTCATTTGGATGCAAGTTAAACTTATTAGAATTTGGTGGTCAAAGGTCAAGGTCACTGTGACCTTGCTTTCATCTCATTCTCATGAACACAATCTCTCAAGAACAACTTGGGGGATTTTTTTCAAATTTGGCACAAATGTCCACTTGGACTCAGTGATGAACAGATCAGATTTTGGTGGTCAAAGGTCACAGTCTATGTGACCCCATCTGTCTCATTCTTGTGAACACAATATCGCAAAAGTACCGGAGGGGAATTTCTTTAAATTTGACACAAACGTCCACGACTAAAGAATAAACTGATTAGAATGCTATGGTTAAAGGTCAAAGGTCAAGGTCACTGTGACCTCACAAAACATGTTTTTGGCCATAACTCAAGAATTCTCCCACTAATTATGACAAAACTTCAAACAAATGTCTAATAAGATAAAATAATGAAGTGATGACATTTTATATCCAAAAGGTCAAAGGTCAACTTCACTGTGACATCATAATGTGCATTAAACACTTTTCTGTCCATTAGTCAATGTCATATCTCAGGAATACTAATCTTGAGACTGTGCTGATTGTATAGATGCTGGGGGGAAGGTGGGTGTGAAGCATCCATGTTTTCACAGACATAGATATACACTGTAAGAGAAACTTGACAGGTGCATGGAGGCATAGCTTTTTAAATGAGATGTTTGTTTGTTTTTATTAGGACATTTTGGGAACATTTTGTTAATTTCTGTTAGACAGTGAACAGTAAAAAGGTGACAGGAAATGAGGGAAAAGTTAAGGGGTAAGACCTACAACTATAGTCCCTGTCTGGCCTCAACCCTTGGGTGTTGTGATCACATGGTGTCTTTGGCCAGCAGAATGCCCCAATTTCCTATTCTGTCCACTCAACACAATATGTGATTCAGTGCCAAAATCAGTCTTACAGGCCAGTTGAGTAATTTTTGTTAAAAAGGGGTTTGCCCTCAAGTTAACTGGATATGGCAGCGTCACATTCTATTCCTCCTATTTTTTTTATTTTTTTTCCTATATTTTTTTTACAGATATTTGTTGTTTTTCAGTATTTTAAAATGCATTTACAGCTCTGTTATTGTCAGTGTGGTACTGACACTGTATCATCTTTGTTTGTGTCTGCATTTCTTCAATAGTGTTTTAAGCTGAGGGAACGCTGGCACTGCTTCACAGACTGCAGAGGAGAAGTAACAGAAACAAGAACTGGATTTGTTATATGTACAAGTTCTGTAACAAATAATTTCATTAAAGGTGCAGTGTTTAGGATTTAAGGCAATATATTGGCAGAAATGGAATATAATATTCACAACTATGTTTTCATTAGTGTATAAACACCTGAATTGAGAATCATTGTGTTTCTGTTACCTAAAGCCCAGTTTCCACCAAGCAGTACAGTACGGTTCAGTTTAGTTTGATACACCTTTCTTCTGTTTCCACCATGAAAAGTTGTGGATGGTACCAATGGAACTGTTCCTTTCCATCCCACACAGATCTGGTACTAAAAGGTGGAGCTAGAAATACTGCAGTCTGTTGATTAATCAATAGAGGACAGTCAGTCTTGCTCAGGGCTGAGTTGTGGCTAGTTTTGAGGCTTATGTAACCAATGTTCATACCGTGACAAGTCTTACATACATTACTAAGCTATAACTAAAAAATGAAAGGATGTTTTGTTGCCTCTCAAAGCAGCTGTAGAAAGAGAAAAAAAAAACTTAATTCACTGGGACAACTGTTTACTTGTAATGTTACTAAATGCATGAGTTGAGGACGTGAATCCTTCAGCACACCTTAAATTTCAATGACAACTCTGACCATTCCGTTAGTTGTTATTGTCTCTCTTATATATTTCCTTTATTTAACCAGGGAATTCTCATTGAGATAATAATCTCTTTTTCAAGAGGATCCTGGCCAAGAAGGCAGCACAAGAAGTTACACAAAGAGTGACATACTAATAAACCTCAGATAAAAAAAAATAAAATAAAATAAATAAATAAATAAATAAAAAGGATTACATCCAGTATCAAATCCTCGTGATTAATCCATAAAACACGTACAAATGGTGGGCAGATGCTCCTTAATTTTAACTTTTTTTAACTTTAATTTTCTAGACTAATACAACGGTCAAGTCTAAGATGGGTCTGAATCTCAGCCCAGGATTTTGGAGCGCAGACGCTGAATGCTCTTTCGCCAAAAACAGAGCGAGTCCGAGGGATTTCATATGCAATCTGACCATGAGAGCGCAGATTACGATAACCTGCAATCTTTGGAGTCAGTAATGAGCATACATAAGCCGGTAAGTCATGCAAAATGGCCTTGTAAAGAAAGATAAACCAGTGTTCCATTCTTCTGTTGTGTAAGGAAGGCCATCCAACACTCTCATACAAGACACAATGATGGGTTCGAAAACTCAGGCCTGAAACAAACCTCAAAGCTGCATGATATAAAGAGTCAATCATTTTCAAGAAGCAGAGGTAGCATGCATGTAGAGAATATCACCATAATCAATTACAGACAATACAGTTGCTTGAATAAGTTTCTTCCTTGTAGCAAAAGAAAAACAGCGTTTGTTTCTATACAAGAAACCCAACTTCACCCTCAATTTCTTAGTAAGATTACTTATGTGGTGATGAAAAGACAGGTTTTCTTCCAACAGAAAACCTAAGTATTTGTAAGTTGTGACATGTTCAACTAACTCATTATTCAGAGTTAAAATCTGAATATTATTTTGCAAGTGTGATCTGGCTTTTGAAAAGTACATCATTTTGGTTTTTTGGGCATTCAGCACCAGTTTTAGTGAAAAGAGGTTTCTTTGAACAACATTAAATGCCGCTTGTAATTTGTTTATTGCACTTTCCAGAGAAACTGATGACGTATATAAAACTGTATCATCCGCGTAAAAGTGGAAATTTACATTTTCAACATCTTTGCATAAATCATTTATATAAATAATAAATAAGATGGGGCCTAAAATGGATCCTTGAGGCACACCATTTTTAATATTTAAAAAGCTTGATGATTTGCCATCCACATTTACACATTGCTGTCTTCCACATAAGTAATCTTTGAACCAATTTAATGTCATTGAGGAAAATTGGATGATATACACTTATAGTAAAAATATATTTTCATTTCTACCTGATTATGTGAACTGCATATATTCTAATCCTCACGTGAAGAAAAAAAAAAAAAAAGCATTGTGGAGTGTCGCTCCTGTGGTTTCAGCAATAAACGTCTGTGCTTTCCTGAGAAGGACTATATGCACAAACCCAATTTAAATATCCCATGGAGAGATACTCTCACTGTAGCCTGTTCTATTTTGTTCTGAAAATGAAAATGTTGGTGTTTCCCCTGTTCTGTGGAAAATAAATGAGGTGCAGACTTCCGTCTGTGTCACTGATGATGAGGAAATACAGCGAGCGCTGGACAGAACAGTGATTGGCATTAACATTTAAGAGTACTGTTTGTGGTAGAAACACTAAACAGACCAAGAGTCTAGATACCTTGTCTGTGGAAACAGGACTTTAGAACAAGCCATTTATATTTATATACAGATGGTTCTCTTCCACTGAGTCCGCTATATTGTTCTACAGTAGCCTAGAAAGGACAAACCAAGCACTGGCTCTAGAAAGTGCCATTCATGTTTTCAGGCTGGCTACTGGGGTTCTCCTACATGCTTGGCACACAGGAGAAGTTTCTAGTGTAGCTCACTTTTATTTTTATTATGAGGTAATATATTAGTTTGCCTGGGAACCAGATAAATCTGTGAGCTCATGTTTTTTTCATAATCTGATCATTTCTATCAATCAGTCATCAATCTATCATATCTATTATACTCTTAATATTGTTCATAGTAGAAAATCAGTGTGTTTTCCTACCAGATTTGCTCGCAGAAAAACTAGACCAGACGCTGAAACTACTGCTGCAGATCTCAGCTTCATGATGAGTCCTATTTGAACAGCCCAATTGCTTCACATGGGCACTGAAAGGACGCAGGCAGTGCTCTTTGGAAAACTGTAGCGCTTTGCAGCACTTCCACATCCAGTTGGTGATTGTTGGGACAGTGCAAAACAAACTAAGATGGCTTTTGTGAGTTTCATTTTTTGGTTTGTTTGTTTTTGTCAACTTTGAATGAAGTGTGTTTTACCATGATAAAATTGTTTATTTAAATGGAGTCAGGTGGGTTTAGGTGACGGTTATTTTGAGGCTGTTTCTAGTTAAACAAAAAAGGATTTTACTCTTTGTCATTGGACACTTAAAATAACAATCAGAACCTGTCAGTGGCAAAAACAAGTACTTTTAATGGATGTAAGTAGACCAGTAGTGCCCATTAATGTTACATCGCAGTCTGGAACACATCTGCAGGCTCTCTCTTAATACAGGACCAGTTTCAAAAACTGTTGTTCCTATTTGTCACTTAGATACAACAACATGGAAAAATAGGGTCCAGGTTGAAAAATAACCAAGATAAAAGTTAAAGCTATAGTTGGTAATGTTGTAGAGCTAGCAAGATTTGAAAGTGGCACCTCCTCTAAGGCCCCATTGTTCAGCAAACTTATTCTCCTGCCAACTCTGTATTACTGCTGAGGAGTGTGCTGAATATTTCCGGCAACGGTGACACATGATGAGTGCACACAGGGAGAAGGGAGGGACAAAGGGGGGCGTGGGCAGGACCAGAGCGATATATAAGGACGAGACATGAAGGCATCTGATTGGTTCTTTCCACTCGCACCGAGAGAGAGAGATTGGTCAGAGTTTTTACAGGCCTGCAGCTGCCACAGAGGTCGGATTTTTTGTCGTTCTTTTTCTGAACACATTATGTATTGACGACTCTCAGGATGGAAGGACCATTTCACCCAGTATAACAAAAAGTGTTTCTGAACAGGATTACCAACTATAGCTTTAAAATGAATAAAAGAGTATATCTCACTCTGACCTTGTCACATATTGACATTTGGTCATGGTTGTTGACATTCTGGGATGCCATGTCAGCTCCAGCCTGTTAGATGCATTGTCATGAAAACATGAAACAATAGGCAGACAGAATGGCCACAAGAAAGTCTCATAGATTGCAACACATTCTCACTCCAACCTTGTCACATAATGACATTTCTACATCAAGACATTACATGAAAGGTATCTTGTATGCGTAGTTTGTTGACGTTCTGGGACGCCGTGTCAACTTCTGCCTTTTACATGCACTGTCTGTTTTCAAAATACACTTCTGTTTTCACAGGAAATGTACAGTTTGCATACAGTCTCTCTCAAAATAAATGCACTATGTTGGTACAACATTGCAAATTGAGTTTTTTTTTCCTTCAACAACAAGCGCACATGGTGAAATTTAGCCAACACACACACGTGGTTGGGTTTAGGACAAAAGAACAGGGTTTGGCTGAACATTCATACTGTATATGAAGCAAACACCAGCCTCCTGGGTAAAGGTCAGTGGTTGCTGGACCCATCCACCACCCCTTCCACCTGCCCTACTCGAACTTTCGCCTCCTTAACTTATGTTGTTGCCTAGCCACAATTTCCTCTGACACCGCTGGGCCAAATAACAGCTACCGGCTACGTATCATGCCAATATGAAAGGACAAATTTTTCATTGGTGTCTGATGCCAAAAGTCACTGACCAAGCACTGACAACTTCGATTTCGAATTCGGAATGAGCCTGCATTGGTGCATCTCTCTCTGTCTTTCTCTCCCCCTCTATGTATCATTTTGTCACTTGGATTGTTTTACACTTATAATGTTGATCTGTTCTTTACATAACATCTATTGCACGTCTGTCTGTCCTGGAAGAGGGATCCCTCCTCAGTTGCTCTGCCTGAGGTTTCTAGCATTTTTATACTTTAAAGGTTTTTTGGGGAGTTTTTCCTTATCCGCTGTGAGGGTCCAAGGACAGAGGGATATTGTATGTTGCAAAGCCCTGTGAGGCAAATTGTGATTTGTGATATTGGGCTTTGTGAATAAAATTGAATTGAACTGAATTAAAAAATGGGAGGCCTACAATTTATAATAGTTTATATTATCAATTGTGAGTAACACAATTACCACAAAAGTTTGTGTTAGTGGTGTTTTTAAGATAAACAGTAGTGGACTATTGCACAATCTCACCACATCATAAATCTAAGTGTCAGTCAATACATTACAGTCATTATATTGAACTTAGTGCTCATCATACTTTTCATTAGTGGACATGCAGCATCTTAATGAGCTATTAATGGACATGCAGAGCTTCACTCTGGATACAGTCAGTCCCCAGTGGATTCTCCTCACTGAGATGTCAAGGTCGTGCAGCCACGTTCTGCCTGCTCTATACACAATTTGATTCTGTAATCTCAAATTAATTGCATTAGTAGTTTTTTTTTAAACCTTAATTTTAGGATTTTTTTTCATTGCTGTATCATTATATACTCCTAACTGTTGTGCAGCAAATCTTCTAGCTGGCACCAGTGAATGAATGAATTATTGTTTCTGTTTGTGAACATACAAGCCAGCATATTTGGTGTGGCTGGAGATACTACCTCAGCTTTTAACAAATATTAATCAGCTCAGGTCCCACCTGTTTTGGTTTATGAAGCCTTAGTCAGTTTAGATCTAAAGCCCATGCAGATCCAACATGTTCTCACTCCCAGCTCATCACATATCACCGCTTGGTCAGTGGACTTTCTTGTCTACATATGACATGCTAGGAATCCTGGGTGCATCTGTTGTTGACGTTTTGGGATGGTATATCAATGTATGCCTCCTACCTGCATTGTGTCTTTTCAAAATACACTTGTTTTCACGGAAAATGTGCAGTTTCTGCTTATTAATGCATACAGTTTGTTTTTTTAAAGAAACTTAAATCAGTAAAACACCTAGTATTTATGTTTATTTCCTTGTGCAATAAAAGCACCTGGTTAGGTTTAGAAAAAAAACATCACGGTTTGGCTCAACCGCATGCAGGAAGTGAACACTGGGCTCCTGGATCAGAAAGCCCAGTGTTCACTGGACTCGTCCACCACCAGTCCCACCTGTCCTGTAGGGATTGTCCAGCTCCTTAAATTACGTTGTTTTCTGGAGGCATTTCAAGCTGATGTCATACAGCTGCTATATAAACTGATGCCACCCTGTTGGCGTATCCCACGAAAGGATGCTTTTTCGTTTATGTCTGATGCTGAAATGTAATTAACGTAAATTTACTGTTTTTAGGTTTAGGAAAACAAACATTGATGGGTGTCTTAAGGTTTAGGTTGACTGTTGGGGAAAAACTTAAGAGCTTTACCTTTCAAATGAGACCATGCATGAGCATGCACTACAAATAGAACAAGAACAGCTTTTAATTTACTTTGGGTATGCCTTGGATAGGTGTTTTAGGTGAATTTAGATGAATTTTACAAGGCCACTACTAACAATGAAGTGATAATATGCCACAGTTGTGTTTTCAGCCTTTTGTTAAGTTCCACAGCCCAAGAAATTTATTATTGCAACTTCAGTAACATCCAACTATCCACACTGACCCACTCCTAGCTTTTTGTGACAGTAAGAATAATTAAGATCATGCAAATGAATTCTCTAGAAAATATAAACATTTAAAAGTTTGAACAAATGGCGAGTGCTGGACAGTCTCATCTGTGTCAGGATCAGACTCAGACCTGTGTAAACTGATGTCACTATAACAGGGAATAATGTGAAAAGGGAATTGGTACCCTGAAACATGTGGCTGGTTTGAAAGAATGGCTGATTCGTGGGATCACAGGGGTGGAGAGAAGTGACACAGAGCTGTAAGACTGTCAAGTCCTGAACATGTCTAAGGCTGACATCTGTCCGGTTAAAAGAAAGAGTCAAAAGTAAAAAAAAAAAAAAAAGTCCATAAAACCCCTAAGTCTTCATCCATAATGAAAAGTGAGTTTAATTCTCTTTGCAGACAAGGACACAAAGACACATGTTTGAACTAAAATACTGTTCATGCTAAGCCAATCTGGATGAGTTAAACGTGTTACCTGTTTAAACAGTATAATTAGATTGTAGCTTTGTGGTGTTTGATTTCCTGCAGAAATGCAGCAAACTATATAGGCTATACTTTTGTTTTAGTGGAGGTTGCATTTTGAGAATATTTTTCGTTTTTACAAAGTATGTTCTTTTTTTTCCACTAAGCAAACTTAAAATATCACTCTCCACTTATAAATATTAAAAATACTGTGTGACATGTCCAAGGATGCTTGGTCAAAGATGGTTTCCTGGGAAAGACACAACAGGGAAAATGGCCTAAGTGATTTTTGAGGAGAGACTTTTGTGTTCAGATGTGGGGGTTTTTGAGCCAGGAGTGACTGTATTCGAATCAGAGGGTGGAGCTGGAAAAGAGTGAGAGGTGGATCTGACTGATGCACTGTTAATCGCCCTTTTTATACAGAGGTGTGCCACAGAGCCACTACAAAGTCCCTTCTCTATGCCACTTTTGCATTTTTACACAGAACCAAACAATGGCGACATCATGCTGTGTGATTTTAGACATCATGCCGACATCACAGAATCAAAAAAGGTGTGACAGGCATGACATGTAACACAACAGTGTTGTCTTCAAGTGTGACATAAAACATATGCGTCAGCAGCGCTTTTAAACAATAACCATGGCATTAAACGCGCAATATGTGATTTTCTGCGGCTTGGGGTCTCAAACCAAAACAATAACAGAAGACGGAGTTGGATAACATCACAAAGTAGCGTGGGATCATGGGAGTTGTAGTCATATAACAGATACAGATCTGACGTTCCTCACTCCGTGAATTTACCAGCATCAGCTCAGCATTATAGAAACCTATCGTTAGATGTTGTGGTTAGCCAGCCGCCACTCCGCAGCGGAGGCCACTGGCCGGAGCGCTGGTGCCCCGGCGGGCAGCAGTGCTTGCCTTACACTGGTGGAAATGATTAATATTTTGATAACATCAGCCAGATGTTTGCTTACCTGTCTAGCAGAACACACGTGAGGTCGGTGTCGAATTGTAGTCCTAGATTTTCACGAAGCTCTCCCCATCTCGGAAAGGCCACACCAATATTTATCCTTGATTTAGCTCTCTTCTTATCCCAAATTCTTCTGGGATCGCTTGGTTGACCCGTACGTTTCCGTTTTACCGGCTTGTTTACCGGGAAAGCTTCGGTGTCAGAAGGTGCAGCAACCGTCAATGCATAATCATGATCCATGATGAGTTAACTTGGCCTAGCAACAGTAACGTTCATTCTCTGACGTCTCATCTGGTCTGCTTCTTCTTCTTCTCCTTCATTTAATGGCTATGGTAACTGGAGTTAAGTCGCCATTGCGACCTAATGACACAGTCCGTAACTTTTATTAATATTTCATATTTATCTGGGTTTGAAAAATTGTTAGAAACATTTCTGATAATCAAAGTACACAACTAAACAAAATATATAATATTGGTTTAGTCGTTTTTAGACATTTTTATGTGGAAAAACTACATATTATACCCTTAACATGACAATAAGAGTCACTTACCGTCCCTGTTATATGGTGGCTGACCTCGTCCTCTGCTCGGAGGGTAAGGAGCTCCTGGACCTCATTGTTTTCTTAGATATTTTCTTCTTTGAGTTAACTACTAGCTGCTACAAGCTTTGAAATCTCCCACAATGGGTCGCACACATAACTTGTCGTCAAAACACCACACCTTTCTGCCCATGGTCCTGTTGTCAGTAACTAGGTAGCTGTACCCTAAAGTATCCCCTGCTTGTTTTATTTTAAAATAGGGTCATCATTTATAAAATGAACATCATGCTGTATTGGAGAAGACTAGAAACTAAAGACTGAGACCATAAACTCCTGAGGAAAATGTCTACTGAAGTAATGAATCAAATGAGAAGTGGGGTCATTGGCCTGTAAAAAGACTTCCATACGATCAGACTTCTTTTTGCAACCAGTAGAATCGCCCCCTGCTGGCCAAGAGAAAAAGTTAACATATAGGGCAATTTTGCATTAGCCCACTTTACAGACCCAGAGGTGACGTCAACTTTTAAGACAGTGTGCTGGTTGCGTTAGGAAAATATAATGATACAATTCGGTGTGGGGGTGCACAATATATATCAGACCAATAATTACATTGTTATGTATTATTCCAATAATGAAATTAAATGTGATGAATAGAGCTAGTAATACAAATACAAATTCTCTTATTGTCTAAACAGGTGCAACATCTACACACTCTGAAACAATAGGTAGAGGTATAGAGTGCCCCAGGAAGGAGTCCTAATATAAAAACCCCCGAAATGAGTTAGCATTTTAGCACTCCTGGTCCCTTAGTCTTAATGTTAATGGTTTTTGGTTAGATGCCTAAAATAAGATCTGTGGTTAACACAAGCTCAAGAGAATTTTACATTTTGTCTTACGATATAAAATACATAAGTAAATACCCCAATCAAGACTTTGGAAGCCCTTACATGTTTTAAAGAAGGTGGTTGCTATCAAGTTTCTAAATGAGACTACAGAACATCATCATGCCAACCACCGCTTTACAGCATCTTTGTGGTAGAGATGTTACTGTAAGTCATGGTGTCAGCCATGGTGTAGTTCAGTTATAGCCTAACATTAGCTTTTTACTTCTGCCGATTGCATTTATTTACTTGTCATATTTATTTATTTATTATTCAAAAATAATTTAAACACAGTCTCCAGAGCAATCTGCACAGGTATTGTCCTCCGGCAAACGGTCAGTAAAACGCCCTGCTCTTGTGCAGGCAGACTCTGATTACCCGTATAACTATTTAATTTTTGATTATTATATATATATTTTTTTTTTTTATTATATTACTGCACTATAATGATATTGCTGTTACATTATACATATTTTTTGTCACTTTAAAATCAACACTATGTCTTGGCAGTAGCTCAGTCCATAGGGACTTGGGTTGGGAACCAGAGGGTCGCCTGTTCAAGTCCCCGTCTGGACCAAAAATATGGAGCGTGGACTGGTAGCTGGAGAGGTGCCAGTTCACCTCCTGGGCACTGCCGAGGTGCCCCTGAGCAAGGCACCGAACCCCCCTACCACTCAGAGCACCTGTCATGGGCAGCCCACTCTGACATCTCTCCACTTAGTGCATGTATAGGTCCAGTTTGTGCATGTGTGTGTTCGGACCTGTGTGTAATTGACAACAGAGTGAAAAATTGAATTTCCCCTCAGGGGGATTAATAAAGTATATAAAATTAATTATAAAATGTTCTCTTTGCCATGTATCCCACAGCCTACTACTTACTCCACACACCACCACACACCAACCAGTCCAAAATCAGCACACACTGTATATCGCTGCCTCTCATACAAACCTCCAAACATGCACACACACACCTTACCCATGAATACCCTACCTAATATGACATAATCTCTACTCCTGGACTCCTGTTTAATCAGCACGTACACCATCATAACTGCTTTATGTTACTGTCTGTATGTCTGTCCATTACGTCTGTCCTGTTCACCTTGTATGTATGTATGCCATTTTACTGTCATTTTATTTAACCAATTAAATAATTGTTTTGTCTATAAGGTGTCCCAAGCAGAAATTTTAACGTGTTGAATGGTTTTTAGTCACTGCTGACTGCTTGTGATGCTGGCTGTTCTATAAGACTCCCACTGGAATGCTCCTGGTGATCCCTGTTGATTTACTATTTATAAGTGTTCTCCTGGTCTTAGGTCAGGTGTTGGGGGAAGGGAGAGAGGTAGCACTTCTGTCAGACATGTCTTTTTTTCATAGCAACACTACTAAAGCCAAGGTCAGACTTTTTTAAATCCTACACATAGTTAATTTTAGGAATGTAAAAAATTAATGAAACTCTCTTGGTTTTGTGACTAAAATCCAAACAGATTACCAACTGCACCCTTCTTTCTCTTGCTTGATTATTTAAATGCACTCCCTTTTCTGCTACTGTTCTAATGAAGAAAACAGTTTTTCACAGTCCACTATCCAATTTAATTAATACATGTTCTGTTTTGATATTCTTACAGGACACTCCTCCTCCTCCTGCCTCCTCCTTTTCCTCCTCTTTGGTTGTTTTTAGAAAGCTCTCCCATGAATCTCTGCTGTTACACAACAGGCCAACTTTCAGTGCTGCAGCCTTTACAGCAGCTGCATGTGTTTGACCTGCACTACTTGATTTCCCTCCCTCTATCTGTTTACATACACACCTAAACACACACACACACACACACACACACACACACACACACACACACACACACATTGGAAAGACTAATGCACACAAAGGCAAGTAGATGCACACTGCATGCATGGTATGTATGTATATAAATACTGTTCATCCTCCTCTCACTTTTGTGTCTCATGCATCCATATAACACATGTACTACTCACACACTGAGTGCACACATGTCTGTAAAGTGTTTTCCTGCTGCTGCGTAGCAGAGAGTGCTACATGTTGAGTGCTGTAACCACATGTAGAGTGTGTTTGTGAAATGAGGCAGACATTCCAGCTTCCCATGTGATACTAAACACACCAACATTGCTGCTGAATAAGTGCAGTGTAAGTGTATTTGCGGGTGTTTTTATAAACCTTGAAAGTGAAGCTCTATAACTAAGTAAGGAAGAAATGAGGTCACTTAAATAATACACAATTCAAATGAATTTGTATAGTATATGATACGGACATACAAAAGCATTTCAGAGTGCTTTACATTAAGTCAAAATAAAACAGTGTAAATACACAATGCCATCCATGCATACATACACATACATACCAACAAAGAAACATAATGTACACATACAGTATGCTGTATTAATTTAAGAAAATGCTAGAGTGAAAAGGAAGATCTTTAGTTTGGTATTAAAAGAACATAGTGTTGGAGCAGGTCTAAAATCAGATCATTCTTTGGTGCATAAATACTGAATGCCATCTCACCAGACTCTGAAAATTCTTTGGGCACATGGAGGAAATTACTAGTGGTGTAGTGGAGGGTATACCCAGGTACATGGGGTAAACCCTCCAGCCACTGGAATAAGAGATTATATCCAAATCCTCCTTGATAACCTACCCATCTACTAGAACACCCACCTCGCCAACTACTATTCAGTGTTAATTTCGTTGACAAAAACTACATGACGAAAGCGAGACAGTGACAAGCTAAAAATAGATCTTCATAATAAAAACTAACATGAAATTTATGTTTCATGTTCGTTGACGAGATGAGACGTGATGAAAATGTTAGTAGCGGACTATCAGTCATGGAAAGCCGATAACACCAGTATCTCCAAATGCCGCGTGAGGGACAGGCTGGCAAACTCCAGTAAATAGTTTGTGCCAGGATGTTTTGCTAGCCGCTGAACGGCAGCGGAGCAGCCACCAGCCTCCAGACTTCACAGCTGATCCCTGCAGGACTCCACTCAGTCCGGACTGGAGAAGGTTTATGGGTTGATGCTGTCTGACAGGCAGGTAGGAGGCTCAGTTATCTGTGAATGTAGCTGTGCTGTACTCAGATCAGTTTTTGTGAGAGGACACACGTTTAAACCTCCAGACTAACACGCTGTAGATTTAGAAAGAATTCAGGCTTTGATTAAGTTATTTTCCTGCTTACATTATGTAAGTTTACAAGGGAACTGTGCTATTTATCTACGTATCTATGTTGGATAGTATGTATATATAATAGTAGTATTTTAGGGGGGCACTGACCTGACCTGTCATAGTTAGGCCTATTGTTATGGACAGTGCGTAAATGACCATCAACAGACTGAGCACAGTCAAACATGCTGCTCACACAGCAGCGCAGCACGGCACTGTGCACACAGCGGAGCGAGCCTGTGTTGCGTTCAGGCGTTGTCACGTAATTTGTTATTATATAGTTTGTTATGGAGTCCATGATTTCCCCGTGACACTTACAAATGTTTGCGTAACTGTGCTTGGATGTTGTTGTATGAGGCTCTGGTGGCTTTCAGTTGTCTCTTTGGGCTCTAGTTTCCCGGCGGGGCGCAGGGTGGTGCAGGGTGGTGAACCCGCGCAGAGCTAGTTTCGAGCAGTGCGACCCGAGGCGCGCTCAGTTTGGTAGTTTGGCAGACCGAGGTGCGCTGAGATGGGTGTGGCGGCGCAGCAGGGGGAGGTGTCGACAGATCCAGCTTGGCGCAGTGACAGTTTCGTGCCAAAAGGCTTCGCCGAAGGTGCGCTAAAAGCTCGCCAGCTGAAACTACGTCTACTGTCAGAGCAGGTGGAGCGCAGCCGGTGTAAGCTGAAGTTTGGCTGACCGGCGGACAGTGCGCGCATGTCACCAAAACCTCACAGGCAGGTTTCCAGAATGTCAGGCACATTAATAATGCAATAAATACCCCCCCCAAAAAACACAAATCAATGCAACTATCTGCAATCAGCACATAAATGTATCTCTATATCGACTGTCCCGTCACATCTGATGTCAGATCAAAGGGGACTGGCACCGTTTGGCACGTTTGGTACGCGTAATGGAAACCCAATCTGATTTGATTAACACAGCTGCAAACTATTGAGTTCACATCCCTCTCAGCCAACCACAAACAGCCACAGCATCAGATAGGGAGTATATATTCAGCATCTGTCATCTTAGAAAAGTCAAAAGAAAAGAAACACAGTGGGACTGTGAGAGAGAGAAAGAGAGAGCGCGCGCACGAGAGAAACGCAACATTGATTTAAAATTGTGGTGACCTCCTCCCAGGCTACCTTTGCATCATCAGCCCATGGAGGTCTGCTCGCAGTTCCATATAGACAAATTGGGCAAGCGATTTGTGTATGCCGCCATCTTGCGGCATGTGTCAGTCATCAATTCATGATGCTGTCATTGTGAACTGACTCTCTACAATGACAGCATCATGAATAGCTGGATTGATGATGTTAGACGGTGGCCTCCGGTAACTGATGAAGGTATCTTAAATGAGCACCGATATTAATGTAGAAATTAATCATTTGTTTGAGCGATAAGCAGGAAAGATTAGAGTAATAGGGAGATAATAGACTGTATCATTAAACACTGTGTAACATTAATATAACGTTAGCATACGTTACGTGTGCTGACGTTAGCAAGGGGGTTAGCTGTTACAACCATTCAATTCGTTTTTAACATGTGGTAACATGTTTTTCCGAGCCGTCTTTAAACGCACCATGAGTAGACTGTGTCAGGCACATACACATGCTGTCATGTTGTGATCTGAGTCAATCGCACATACGAGATGTGTGTTACTGGACAGTGCCGCTGTGTTAACTATGTTCAGCAAACCAGCCAGCAAGAAGCAAAAAACCTTGCACAGTTTTTTTCCAAACAAACCGTGTAAGTTGAGTAATGCTGTTGCATGTAGATAATGTTAGCTAAATGATGACTAATTAATAGATGCCAATATATCAAGTTAAGCTAGTTAACAAGAACACTAATGTTATTGTTAACTATGTTAAATCACTTGCTAGCTAGTTTCATGTTAGGAATAAACCCACTCCTCCTTAATAACAACTTGTGCTCACTATTGCTTTGCACATATATATTTTTTTAACTTTATTGCCACAATATAAAGAGCAGGGTCAGGGAGGAGACACTGGACCAGAGGCCAGCAAGGATGATCATGCAGGGTCCTTATAGGTGAGGAGAGATTATAACTGGCTGAGAGAAAATATCTAGAGCACAAAAGTGACTGTGCGATTAATTTCCACAGCTATGTCACCACTACTGTTCCTAATTCTATTTATGAATTTTGCTTTGCACATTTATTATCTATATTATTGCAATAGTTAGAAAAGGGACAGGGAGAAACCAGGCAGGTATCAGGACAGGGACCTGACAGCAGCACCATGTCTATAGGATAAGAGTGACTCATGCCATTTTTCTTTATCTTGATTAATTTTGCACATCTGTGCTGTCATATTTGATTATGTGTGCATGCAAAAAAAAATCAAAACTAAATTGCATCCCCTTTGTTAAAAATTAACAATTCGACCACTGACCGTATGTGTGTGTGTGTGTGTGTGTGTGTGTGTGTGTGGTCTGAAATAAATAAAGGCAAAGAAAGGCAATAAAATATATTACAACAAATGCTCAGCATATTATTCAGCAGTAAATCAAATAAACATTCCTAAATAAGCTGCTATATGAGCATATGATTTAAGGTTCACCAGTAATATCCCTAACTTATATGCAACTGCCACTTAAGCATAATACATCAACAGAGATGCAATATTAGTGGTGGAACAAGCAGTACAATTTCCAACATAACATTAGCAGAGGCAAAGCAGGCTTAACAGCGTGGGAACCTTCCATACTGAATATTAACCACAGCAAATAATAAACTCTATTAACAATAAGCATGGTCACAATCACAACAAATAAACTGAGTTGCAATATTGGCATTACAAATGAAATATTCATAATTAAGACCTCACAAGCATCCAAATTTAGCTGCAGTGCTAGCAAAAGGCAGAGCTAACTGCTACTGAGACACAGGCTACTTAGCTAAGTCAAACTCACACAACATATTTCCATATAAAACAACACAAACAGGAATAATGATTAAATTATCCATATGTAAAAGGTAGAAAGCAACTTACATTTCCTGAATAACGCATACATGATCAGGAAAACACATAGAAAGTCCATTCAGCTTCAAAGGTCTCCAGTGTGGAGTGTTGTGGTGCGGGAGGGACGCCCCAAGTTGGATAGTGCTGCACCGCTCAGGCTGAAGCATCGCCCTGCACAAGCCCCAGCGAAGCAGGAGCGAAAAGCAGCTGGGATAATAAGGACTGGCTCCGCTTCTAACATATTCGTTGTCAAGACTAGATGGTGAGTGTGTTTGCCACAAAGTTTGATCCCAGCTTGGATGCCTAATCTCTCGGCGGATATCTTAAGGAGAAGCTGGGACGTGATGTGAAGTGCCGCAGAATAGAGACGAGACGACACACGGTAGATTCAGCTCATTTCACATAACTGCTGAATGTAATGAAGTGCGGGAGAGGTATTACCCCCAGCTCTGGCCAGAAGGCTCTTTTGTCCGGCGATACTATGAACCCCGCCGACTAAGATCTGTGACAACAGGTGTGCTGCCTGCTCCCAGCTCACTGATAGTGTCTGAGCCTCCGATTGGTGCCTCTGGGCGCAACAGCCACTGAAATACATCTCACACTAAATGCGTGTTGTATCATACAATACGCGTGGCCTGCGTGTAGGTCACAGTGCTGCGGACAAATCAAGACGTCATGTGGTGGACACTCTCTTGGAGGAGTGTGACATATTATGCCTGCAGGAGACCTGGTTATCCAAACAAGATCTGGATAAACTGAATGGACTAACAGGAACTTTCATGGCGCTGGTGAGTGATGATGCTCATGCCTCATTAAATGATATAGAGATATGTTATGGATTAGCTACTTCTGATCACATTCCGTTTGCGATTTCTGTAAATGTTGATAATATTCCCTCAATCACTGCTGATAATATTTTACCTTATATAGGCAAGCTGGACTGGTCCAAATTATCTCCTGAGGAAATAGATAAGTACTATTGTGTTAGTGATTCCTTCTTTAGAGAGATTAATCTCCCAATGAGCTCTTTGCTGTGTAAAGATATAAATTGTAAGAATGTTGAGCATTGCACAGAGATGTTCGACTTATATGACAGCATTGTAAAGGCCCTAGATAGGAGTACAGGTAGGTGTAGCCTGCTGGGCATAAGTGCCTGTCGCATCTCTGACGGTGCCGGTGGGCCCGCTGCAGGGTCGTCAGCCGGGAGCCACCCCTCATTGATGTTTCGCCCCTTTCATCCTGGAACATCTCGGGGTGGTGGGGCAGTGTCAGGGATGTCTCCCTGCCACTTCCTGCAGCTGGCTTATGGGCTGGGCCCTGGGGGACTATGCATGGCAGGGGGGTCCAAGTCCCTGAGTCAAGCGTAGGCCTGACCGCATACCAAGCCAACTTGGAGGTCCTAAGCTCCTTGTTTCCCCCACGCTCTGTCTTTCCTCCGGAGCCAGGGCCAGAAGCTGCCTTGCTCTGCTTCCTCTGCCAGGTCTTTCAGGGCTTTCCTCTGTTTGGGTCCCGTGACTCCCAGTGACGCCATTAGCCGCTGGGTGGAGGTACCTGTGAAGCCTCTGCACCCAACCTCTGCTGGGAACACTGTTGCCTTCCAGCCTGCTTGACAGCATGCAGCTGCCAGGTCAGAGTATCTCTCCTTCTTTCTCTCGAAGGCGGCGTCCATCCCCTCTTCCCACGGAACTGTTAGTTCTGCCATGATGACTGTCCTCATGGGGACAGACCAGAGGACAATGTCTGGCTGAAGGGTGGTGGATGTGATGACCTGGGGGAACTTGAGTTGCCGGTCCAGGTCGGCTCTCATGTTCCACTCGCCTCCAGGGGAAAGGAGGGACCGCTGCTTTGTGCTGCTGCTGTGGCTCTTGCCTCCTTGCTGGATAAACTGGATCCTCTGGCGTGATGTTAGCGGGCTGGCGTTGTTAGCTTCAAGCCTGCGGGCCTCGAGGATTTCGGCCAGCTTGCGCAGAACTCTGTCATGGCGCCATCTGAACCGGCCCTGTGTCAGCGCAGCCTTGCAGCCGGAGAGGATGTGTTGCAGACTTGGGTTGCTGGAGCTGCAGAGATGGCATGTCTCCTCTGTGCCGTACCACAGGAGCAGGTTCTGGGGACTGGGAAGCGTGTCATACGTGGCCCTGATCATGAAGCTCAGCCTTGCTTGGGGCATCCTCCACATATCGGCCCACGAGATGGTTCTGTTGACAACAGCCTCCCATGTCGTCCATCTTCCTTGTTGTTGTTGGCTGACAGCTTTGATTTTATAGCTCTCTTCTTCGATCTTGATGACTTCGGAGATCACCAGGTCTTTTCTTTCCTTCCTTGAAGCCTTGGACCACATCTTTGGTGTAGGACCCCAGCCGAAGCCAGCCCTGTCTTGCTGCTGAAACCCGACGACTTCCAGATGTTTTAGGCGGGTAATAGCCTGGTCGACGGCCTTAGCAGCATCCCACTTGTGACCTGTGTGGACGTGGGCCTTGGCGTTTTGGACAGCTGGATCAGGTGAGTCCCTAAGTTCGAAAACGAGTCTCACCTTTTCCTGTCTGTAGCCCAAACTGATGGACTTCAAGGGGAGCTTCAATGTGGTGCTCCCAAATAGCGCTGCGGTAGAAAGGCATCGGGGAAGACCCAGCCACTTGCGGATGTAGTTGTTGGCTTTCGAGTCCAGTTTCTGGGCTGTTGCAAGGCTGACGTCACAGAGTTTGAGGGGCCACATCAGACGCTGGTACAGGGTGAATTGGTAACACCAGACCTTGAATTTTCCTGGCAGGGGGCTCCGGTCGATCTTGCTTAGGCCATCCAGCAACTGGGAGCCAATCGAGGCGGCCATGTGTTTGTCTGAGAAGTCGGCTGTGTACAGCCTTCCAAGGCTCCGTACTGGTTGGTCCACTAGCAGCGGGATTTTCTCGCTGTCGACTGTGTAGCAGATGCTGTCGGTCCGGACGCCTTTTCTGATGGAGAGGCTGCGGGACTTCGCTGGCTTTATCCTCATCTGGGCCCATGTTAGCAGCTCTTCAAACCTTTTCAGGAGTCTTGCTGTGCACGCCGATGTCTGGAGGAGGGTAGTTACATCATCCATGTAGCTCCTGACAGCTGGGAGTCATTGGCCTGACTGGGATCTGACGCCTCTGGCCATCTGCCTTCCGCCGATCAGGATGATCTCAAATGCTGCTGTGAAAAGGATGGGGAAGATGGAGCAACCCATTGCTATCCCTTTCTCCAGGCGATGCCAGCCAGTTGAGATCTCTTGGGTGGTGTAGCAGACGTGGAAGTTGTTGAAGTACCTTGCTACTAGGCCCTGGATGTGTGGTGGTATGTAGAAAAACTCCAGGGCGAAGTGGATGAGCTGGTGGGGAACAGACCCGTAGGCATTTGCTAGATCTAGCCAGACCATGTGCAGGTCTGATTTGCTCTGCTTTGCTGCCTGTATCTGTTCCCAGATCATAGCTGAGTGCTCCACGCAGCCAGGAAAGCCGGGGACGCCTGCCTTCTGGCAACTGGTGTCCACGTAGTTGTTTGCCAGGAGGAAGTTGGTCATGCGCTTTGCCATCACCGAAAAGAAGATCTTCCCCTCCACGTTCAATAAGGCTATGCCTCTGAATTGGTTGATGTTACGGGAGTCTTTCTCTTTCGGGATGAATGTGATGACTGCTCTGCTCCATGCTGGAGGAATGGACTGGGTTTTCCAGGCAGAGCACATAAGCTTCCACAAAAGCTTCAGGGTCCTGGGGCAGTTTTTGTAGACTTTGTATGGCACGCCATTTGGTCCCGGCGCTGAAGCAGCTCTCGCTCTCTCTACCACGTGCTTGACTTCGGACCACTTGGGGGAGGAGATGTCGAACGGAGAGGTGGGTTCTGGTGGGCGGGGAACGTACCCTGGTGATCCAAGAGGGCTCTCCCTCAAGCTGTCCCTAAGCTGGTCTTTGATGTGCTCTTCTAGCTCTTGCTCTGAAGCCTGCAGCGTTCCCGATTTCTTCTCCTCCAACAAGCCTCGGGCGTACTTGAAAGGATCTCTGCGCTTCTTAATCCGTTCAGCTCGCCTTAGCTGGGCTAACCTTGCCCTGAGTTGTCTCCAGAGGCTCTGGAGGCCTTCCTTCTCCTCGCCCGCTGCTCTCCTCCATGCCTTCCGTAGAAGACGTCGCTCCTTTACCAGCTGGAAGATCTCTCTCTCCCGTCTCCCCATCCGCCTTGGTGTAGTGTTTTTCCTCGGCATCCCTCCGAATCTTTCTCTGCCTTCTTCGTAGATGATGTGGCCGATGATGTTCAACTTAGATGTTGTCTTGCCCTTTAGGGTGCCTTGGAGGACTGCATGCAGGGTGTCGTCGAAGCTACTCCATCCGTCTTTGTCGCTGGCTTTTGGCCACTTGATCTTGGGTTTCCGGACGGGCTTCTCCACGCTTCCAGTGGCAGGCTCCCTAGTAAGTTTTTAAAGAAAGAAAAAACTAAAGAAATCTAGTATCCTGCTCCAGAAACAGAGATATAGAGGACATAATACTATAACTGGGTGGAAAGAATTTGTGGCTGAACAACATGCTGAAGCCAGACAGGCTTTCTTAAACTGGGTAGCAGCTGGAAAGCCTAGACAGGGCGAAGTGTTTGAAAACAAAAAGCTTGCCAATGCTAGGTTTAAATATGCTTTACATTATGTTAAGCATAATGAAAATACAATGCAGGCTGACTCTCTGGCTAAGAATCTGTAAAGCTGGAGAGAGATTAAAGCAATGAATAATTTCAAATTTCCTCTATCATCCAACATAGAGGGTGTATGTGATCCAGACAAAATAGCTGAGTTGTAGCGTGAGCATTATTTTAATTTACTCAGTTGTGTCAAGAGTGATAGATTTAATATGGGTCATATTGAACTAACTGAAATTACACTGATAAGTGCATCTGAAATATGCGAGGCCATCACAAAACTAGCAAGTAACAAGGCTTGTGGATTAGATAATATCACAGCTGAGCATCTCAAATATGCCAGTAGTTAGGTTATATGTGCTGCTGTCTATGTATCTAACTGGTTTTCTTATACATGGTGTCTTACCTGACTCCCTAACACATGTTATATTAGTAATAAAGGACAAGGCTGCTAAGTTAAACAGTATGGATAACTATCGACCTATTGCTCTTGCAAGCATTCTCTCTAAAGTACTCGAGAGGGTTTTGCTTAACAGGTTGGAAATATTTGTCTCAATGACCAATAATCAATTTGGCTTTAAAAGAGACCATGCCACAGATATGTGTATTTATGCACTGAAAGAAATTATTGCAAATTATGTGAGCAGAAATTTCTCTATATTTCTTTTTCTTTATTGACGCATCAAAAGCGTTTGATAGAATTAATCTCAAATTATTTCTGAAATTGCTCTGTAGAGGTGTCCCTAAATACATTATTAGAATATTAATTTTCTGGTATGCAAATCAAACAATGCAAGTAAAATGGGGCAATGTCTTATCAACCCCTTTTAAGGTCCAAAATGGAGTGTGACAGGGCAGAATTCTGTCTCCTTATCTATTTAATGTCTATATGGATAATTTGTCTAAATTGTTGAATGCTGTCTTGTGGGAAACTCTGTCGTCAACCACCCAATGTATGCTGATGACCTGGTAGTGCTAAGCCCGTACAGTGCTGGTTTGCAGCAACTGTTAAAGATGTGCTCACAGTATGGAAAAGATTTTGACATCAGATACAATTCCAGCAAGAGCAGCGTCAAAATTGTTAGGACCAAGGAGGACTCATTTTTCTTGATTTCCACTTGAGTGACAAGCCACTTAAGACTTGTAAAGAAATAAAATATCTGGGCCATGTCATAACTGATGACTTGAGTGATGACAGAGATCTGTACAGACAGTGCTGCAAATTATATGCTTAAGCCAACATGTTGCTGTGAAAGTTTAGTATCTGCTCACCTAGTGTTAAATGTTTTTTATTCAGATCCTACTGTACTTCTATGTACACAGCACATCTGTGGTGGCAATATAAGAACAGTAGCCTGCAGAGACTCACTGAATGATGCCATGAGACTCCTCCTTCGTGTCCCAAGATGGCACAGTGCAAGTCAGCTTTTTGTGAACTCTGGTGTTCCCACCTGTGGAGCCTTATTAAGGCAATTGATGTTTAAATCCATGTCTCATTTGGACAAATCCCAAAATGGGATCATATTGGCACTAACTAGCCCTAAGAGAAGCTGTTATAGATATATGTCTGGCCTCTGGAAACACTGGCATTTTAGTCTTACATGAATTTTATTGTATGATATTTATTGTATTGTACTTTTTTCATGCTTTGTTTTGGTTTGTTTTTGTTTTTTATCTATGGACCAATCTTGTGTCTGAAATAAAGTTATAAAGGTGTCAACTTTCTCATCATTGTTTTTGCTGAATCAATCAATCAATCAATCAATCAATCAAACTTTATTTATATAGCGCCTTTCATACATCAAAAATGCAACCCCAAAGCACTTTACAAACTAAAAACATACAAAAAAAAAAAAAAAAATACTACAAATATTGAAAACCCGCCCCTCCCATCCCCACATAACAGAACAGGGGAGGACAGGAGTGGAAGAACTGTGGGTCGCCACACGAGCAGCGCCCCATTTACTTAGATGAAAAAAGGAGAACAAGAGGGAGGAAGAGGGGAAAAAAAGCAACTCCCAAACTAGGCTCCTGTAGGGGGGCACAGTGTGGGAATAGGGAAAAAAAACACCTCAGCACATAAGCAACATAATAAGACATTACAACAAAACTCGAAGACTTGCACATATGTGGGGGGGGTGGGGGGTGTTGGGGAGGGGAGGTGTCGCAGCACAGACACTGGGGGGCGCGCACGCAGCCACATTTGGGCGCATCGCATCACCCTCCCATGCTACATTGCGACGAAGGGAGGGAGGGGGGGAGGGAGCCAAGAAGGCATTGAGTTGGGTGTGCGTGTTATATGTGTCTTCATGTGTGTGTATGTGTAAGTCCATGTACTTCATCTCCACTCAGTCCCAACTTCTGCTGTCTGATAACTGATGACGAAGACACAGCCGTTGCCTTGGAGACGACCTCGGAGAGTTCTGATCCAGAAAGTTCACAGGAGGAGGGAGTGGTGGGGGGAGATGGGGCCGGAGCATCTTGTCTGCATAACATCCAGGAGAGTGGAGAGGTAAACGGCCTTGGGAGAGCTGGTTATCTCGGGGAGCCAATGAAGATAACAATTGTTTTGGGTCAGGCCGACACTGCAATTTTTTCGTCTGCCTTTGAGTCTCTCTGAGTCTCCCGGTGGCTTGCTTCCAATATGTCCGAATTGGTGGCCAGTTTCAGCCGAGCTGAGCTGACAACTTCTCCAAGTTGGCATCCATCTTGCGAAGGAGTTCAGGAGTCGCATCCAGCTTGCGATTGAACTCACATATCGCTTGAGTCTGAGTGTTGACAGCCCACCTCTGTTGCTCTTTGTGTGACCAGATGTTGAGGTGATATGACCAACTTAGGGGACATTTGGCTGTATTTCAGTGTTAATTTAGCTAAAGAGTTAACATAAATCAATAATTAATAATTAATCACAAGGTACAAGGTATGACTCCACTGAAATATGTTCCCATCAACTCCTTTCGCCTATGCATTGAAAGTTAGTAATTTCTTCTTTCATTGTAGGCTGCTGTTTTATAATTGTCCATATTTACAGACTGGCTGCAGTGTGTGTGTTTATGGCTTCCTGGTTGGTTCTGTAAATCCATGGTTTCTGGTTGTGGAATGATTGAACATCTAGGGTGCAGTTGCTTCTGCTGTTTCTCAAATGAAATCCACCACAATTCTGCCATCGTGAATTCATTGATGACATCGATGGAGGTGTCCTGGAACGTGCTCTATCCTCTGATTGGCTCCATTTCTCACATCACTGGGGAATGCGTTATAGTATGTTTACATATCTCAACCTCAACCAGACAGGCAGTGTTTATTCTCCTTGTGGCGCAAAGCAAGCAGGAACAGGACAGCATCTCACATTCAAAACAATGACAAGACACTACAGACGAGATACAACAGTAGAAACAGGACAGGGTTACTGACCATAAAACAGGACAGCAAAATGTCATTCTGGTGTTGTGTTTTATGTGTATGTGACAGCAGCACACCCGACCCTGCCACTGGAAGTGAAACGGGACCGGGGCACAGTCACTGGGCACAGTCACGGGGCCTTGGATCAGGCGGGCAGGGCAGATGCGCTACGTCACGTGGTCACGTGTTTTGTTTGTCATTTATTACCACCTTCAATTGCTGTGAACATTATTTCCTTCCTGGGGTCCGTTTCACAAAGCAGGTTTAGTGAAAACTCTGAGTCAGTTGACCCTGAAATGAGGGAAACTCTGGGTTTTCCGTTTCAGAAAGGGAGGTAACTCAAACCAGAGAAAGCGGAGTAACTCCAGCCCGTTTCAGAAAGAGAGGTAACTGAAGCTCAGTGTCAGTTACTATGGCAACTGACTCTGTGAACCTAACCTGGTCGGGAGCAGGTTTTCTTCAGTCAACCTCGAGTTTCTAGCTGTCTCCTCCCTCTTACGCCACACATGCAGTGTGATTCATTCATTCGTTTGTTTAGTGTTGCGCGGGTTTCAGTGAGTTTGATCTTCTGTCCTCAAGGTAAAGCCGGATCCTATGTGTTCTAGTTCTAAATCTACTTTTTTCGAGGCAGTGTTACTGAGGAAGGAGTTACGCATTCGTCGGGAGATTATTCACAGGCCCAGAATTGACGTATTATCATTTCCAGAACATTTTCTTTTTGTCCATCATTTATATCCATAACCTCATCCGTTGTGACACAACCAACGTCACCAACCGTGGACGTGCACTTTCATCTACCCAGATTCTTTGTGTTGCTCTTTGTTTTTTTTGCAAACGAGAGTTTTCTGTATAATTGCAGGTGAATGATGTAGAAATCAGTTAAAATTTATGATTATAAATCATATTCAGTTAATGACATGGTGCTGCAACCTCAGGCTGGGATTAGTCATTTTTATTTCTTTTAGGATTTCCCGGTGTGATAGGGTGCACTGATGGAACCCACGTTCCCGCCATTGCTCCTTCACAAAATGAAGGAGACTATGTGAATATGAAGTCCAGTGACTGTCTCAAAATGTCAGACTGCATCACAGGAGGAGGCATCACACTGCAAAAACTCAAAATCATACCAAGAACATGTGTCTTATTTCTAATCAAAATGTCTCATTTCTAGTCAAAATGTCTCATTTCTAAAAAATAAAGTCAAAATAAATCACACCTAAAAGTAACTTGTTTTTAGACCATTTTCACTTGAAAAATAATGAGGTGGGATTGCATCTAAGTGAAGTAAATTTTAGCTTTAACACCATTCCACCTGTTTGCATCTGTAGCCTAACATTATTGTGATTGCATAAATGTATAAAATGAATTTAAACTTAGGCTACGCATTGACTCGAGCAGTAATTTTTTCCCATGCCGACTCCCGTTCCTTCGCTGCTGCAGCCGTGTTACTCTTCTTCCTGAAAACAGCTTCAAATTCGCAGTATGAGCGCATTAAAATATCCAACTCCAGAGGAGTAAAAAAATGCAGACCTTTTCTTGTAGCTTGTTGCTTGTTGTAGCTTGAATCGTGGTATCAGGGCTCCATTGATGACGGCTTTTTAAAGTCGTGGTGCACACGCTTAACTCAGAGTGAACAAACTCTGTGTTGATTGAACCGATTGAAATCACCTGTTCTGAAACCTGTAACCCAGAGTTTCCCATCTCAAAGTTACTCAACTCAGAGTTCAGGGTTAGGCTCAGAGTTTGTTGAACCTCCTGTCTGAAACGGACCCCTGGTGTTTGTCGTTTTTGTTTTGTTAATTCTTTTGTTTTTTGTTTTTATTTGTTGTATTTTACTGTTCCTAATTTCGGTTGCCCCCCACAGACCTTTAGAGGAAAGGGCTGGCCCATTTGGGTTTGATCCCTTCCTAAACTGCCCCCAGACCCTGGGGAGGAGGCCTGTTTTTAAAGGGAGTCTGCAGTAAAACTTGATTGTATTTTTAGTTGAGTTGAACACAGTGACATAGCCCTGCCCCCCCAGCCGCCCACCCCAGAGATACCAGCAGCAGGTTAAATAAAATAAGAGTTGTGGTGATGGAAATGTACATTTAAGAAACTAACTAAAAACAGACAAAACAAAACACAAAACAAACAAACATTAATCTCTCATCAATAACATTTCTCCAAGGCACACAATACAATATATACTGAAATGGAATGGTTATTCGATTCAGATTTGAGCGCAAAGAAAGAAAAATAAATAAATAATAATAATGATGATGATGGTGATGATGATGATAATAGTAACAGTAATAATAACAGTAATGACAATAATGACATATATATACATATACACCTACATACATACGCATACAACCATACCCACCCATATACATTTGCATTACTTTATTCCCTTGTTCCTCACTATTCAGGTTGGTTGTTGAAATGTCTCCAAGTAAGCACAGAGGGGGATAAAGGGATGTGGCAGCCCAGAAACAGGGATAATGACTTGTTGATGTCTTTCCAGAATTGTTTAACTGGACTGCAGTGCCAGGTGGCGTGGACATAGCTATCAAGGATGTTTTGTGTGCAGTGTGAACAGGTTTCTGATCCAAATTCCATTTTAAATGTTTTTTTGCCCAGTGTAGTGAGTTCTGTGGAGTAACTTATATTGTATGAGTTGTAGGTTGGCATTTTTAGT
Source organism: Epinephelus fuscoguttatus (assembly GCF_011397635.1). Classification (NCBI taxonomy): domain Eukaryota; kingdom Metazoa; phylum Chordata; class Actinopteri; order Perciformes; family Serranidae; genus Epinephelus; species Epinephelus fuscoguttatus. The sequence goes on along the minus strand of NC_064766.1, from coordinate 3,539,403 downwards.
CATGAAGTAGATGCTTTTGCAGATTTGGGTCCAGAAGTCGGCATTAGACGGTGTAAGGGGGGTGTTTGTGATTTGGTGAAATTTCCACCAGGCTGTCAGAGTTGCTGCTATTGTTAACGTTTTGAAACATGAATGGCATTTAATTGTCTGACTGAGTAATGGTAGGTCTGAAATTGAGATATCTTTGCAAAGTGTTTGTTTAGTGTCTAACCATATGCTGTCTGATGAGTTAGGGTGAATTTAAGCTGGTTAACCAGAGAGTAGTGGTAAAAATGTGGAGCTTCCAGTCCACCTTGTGTTTTTGATTTTAGTAGGGTTGTTCATTTAATTCTCTGTGTTTTGTTTTTCCAGTAGAATTTGTAGATTATGTAATCTAGAGATTTAAACCAGTTGAGTGTGGGTTGGGTCGGGATCATTGAGAATAGATTTCTTTATTCTGGAGGGTGTGATTTAAGCTCTGTGGAGGATCTTTAACTGTATAACTCTGGCTCTAACGGACGTAGAAATCACCATTGAGTACTTCTATATTTTTCGGCACTCTTCTTCACTCTTCTTTCAAGGTTTATTTTTGGAAGTATTGTCATTTTGATGGTGGATATTCTGCCCATAATGGATAATGGTAGGTTCATCCAACACTGGAGGTCATCATTTATTTTTTTGAGTAGTGGAGTGAAGTTGAGGTCGAACAGCTCTGACAGCCTGGGGGAAATGTTGATGCCTAGATAGCTGATGTGATCTGTGCATAAAGGAACTGGTGGTTTTTACTGGTTTATTCCAATTAACTGAATATTCTGAGATTTTGGAGAATGATTCGATGAGATTTATTGTTTCTTGTAATGATGAGGGGGGTCTTACAGAAATAACAAAATATCATCCGCATAAAGACTGATCTTATGATGTGTGTTATGTGTTTGGTTTCCTTTTATATGGGCGTTCTGACAGATGGCGGTTGCTAATGGTTTGATGAAAATGGTGAATAGGGAGGAGGTGGGCATCCCTGCCTACTCCCCTTGTGCAGTGTGAAATTTTGTGATGTTAGTCCATTGGTGATGACAGTGGCTGAAGGTGAGGTGTAGAAAATCTTGATCCAATTAATGAATGATTCCCCAAAGCCAAATCTCCTCAACATGGCAAACAGAAATTTCCAGTTTACCCTATCGAAAGCTTTTTCTGCGTCAAGGCTGGCTATGATGGTTCCTGGTTGTTGTAGTGATGGGTAATGCATGAGGTTAGATAGTCTGCAGGTGTTGCTGGATGTGTGTCTTCAATGGATTGTGGATGTGGTGACTTTTTTCTATTCTTTGGGCTAGCACCTTGCTGATGATTTATATGTCTACATTGATAAGGGAGATGGGACAGTAGCTTGGTGGAAGTGTTGGATCTTTGTTGTGCTTTAGGAGGAGTGGGATTGTGGCTGTGTTCATATTTTCAGGAAGTCTTGAATTTTGTTTAATCTCATTTATCGTTCGATTAAAGAGTGGTGCTATGATGACCCAGAAGTGCATATAGAAGTCAGCAGGGAAGCCACCAGGACTGGGTGCTTTATTGTTTGGCATAAGTTTGAGGGCAGTGGAAAGTTCAGTACTATTGAGAAATGAGTGGATATCTTTTCAATTGGATCTTTTTAGTTACGTCAGTGTTTCCCACAGGACTTTTTTGGAGAATATGGGGAGTCCGAACATTCTAGGGGGGTCCGGGGAAAATTATGTAAATATTTGATTTAAATGATCTTTGTGCTTCAATTATTTACAAGTAAATGTAAATTGTGTAGCCCAGTGTAACAAGTAGAAGTACATATAATTTATTGCAAATTACTCGAGTAAAAAGTATTCTGCAAAACAACTCTTAGAAGGGTTTTTTTTTTTGGAAACATTTTCGCATGTATGTACAGGATATGTAATGCATTACTACACACCCACTGGATAAAATGCATTTCCTATAAGTAGCCAGATTTGCTTGCTCAAATACTAGCATTAGTACAGAATGTGTACTGTCCATGAAAGTAGAATTGCCATGGCATGCTGATAGTACTGATGCTGGTGGCATCGGCTTTGCTTGGAGGCTGAATATATGACTGAATGACCTGACCCTTCTTTTTAGTAGGTGTGAGTGAAGCAGTCAGAACTGGAACACCTTCAGTAACAGTGTGAATGTATCCTGAGTGACAGGTTAACAAGTCCGATCTGTATCTGTAGAGTTAGAAAGACCAGCACCAAAGAAATAAACACACGCATGCGCGCGCGCACACACACACACACACACACACACACACACACACACAAGTAGTAAAAAATGTGCCATGTCCATCTGTCCATGTACAAGCTGCAGCTTTAATGCCCTCAGCCCAGATTTAATTTTCAAATTCTTTATTGATAATGGAACTTCATTTCACGGCCTATTAGCCTGCTGCTAAATGACTGCCATGTGTTGGTGATATTCCAGAGATAGAGGAAGAGAGAGAATGGAAATGAATGAGAGAGTGACAGAGAAAGACACATAAAAATGTAGGCCACAGACAGACTGAAAAGTAATAATGAATTCACTTCATTAAATGAGCTCTTGCCTGAGGTCTGGAGATGTACAGTTGGAGCTGGATTGCCAGTAGCTGCAGTATGTGTGTGGCTCAGGAATGAGCCATATAGATGATATTTTCCTCCTCTTTAAATGCACTTGGCCACTTTTAAAATGTGTTCTAGACAAAAAGCAAAATTCCAGCCGTGCTTCATCTACAAATCAGGATTAGAAAGATCCAAGAAATCACGTTTGGTAAATATGCAGGTTTTGTGTGTCAGTTTGAAATCTGCTCTCACTGTTTCCTCCAGTTGTTAACTTAAAATAGGTTTAAGGTTATGTTAAATAAGGTTGAGTTGAGAGCTAAAGCAACCCGGTCTCACTCCAAAGTAGTTGAATACCGACGCTTGGGCAGTGACTTCCGTCATCAGACGCAGACAAAAAAAAAGCCCTCCTTTCACTCTAGTATGATATGTGGCTGGTTGCTGTTATTGTGTAATGGTGCCCGGCAGCGTTCAGGGGAAACCCAATGAAACAGCAACATAAGATAAGGGGGTGAAATTCTGAGTAGGGCAGGTGGAAGGGGTGGTGAATGGATCCTACAACCTCCCACTTTCACCCAGGAGGCCATTGTTCACTTCCCATATAATTGTAGAGCCAAATCTTGTTCTGTTTTTCTAAACCCAGCCACGTGCTTTTGTTGCCTAAACCCAACCACATGCATGTGTTGGCAAAACCTAACCACGTGCATTGGTTGTTGAAGGGGAAAAAAACGTAGTTTGCAGTGTTGTACTGATGTAAGGCATTTATTTTGAAAGAGACTGTATGCAAACTGTACATTTCCTGTGAAAATGGAAGTGTATTCTAAAAAAAACAGACAATACATGTTCACAGGCTGAGGCTGACATGGCGTCCCAGAATGTCCTGTCACGTCATATCTGGATGTGGAAAGTCCATGACCAAACATCGATAAGTGACAAGAATGTAGTGATCTCACCCTATTGTCAAACTTAAGTTGGGTAAGAAGCCTGGATCAAAGGCCGGGCATGGAATAACCAGGACCAGCACTGCGGGATAAACTAGTTAACTAGTTAAAGCCAGCTAACATAGCGTTAACCTGTGTTAGCCAGGGCCGAAGTTTTGTGCTGACTTCGGGCTAACCCCCTTCACTTTTCTCAGGAGCTGGGAAGGAAGACACAGGAACTTTGCTTGGGTCTTTTTAGCAGTGTTTATTAACAGACAAGGTGAAACCCACACTCTACACTCACTACGACTTGACAGCTTCACTGTTAATTTTTTCTCTCCCCCGATCTCCAACACCTGTCTCCTCTGAGCACCATCACTCTCTCGCTCCACCACAAGCTCACTAAACCCATACATGCAGTAAGTTATTCCTTAAAATCCCCCTCCACTCAAAAATTATGTTCCCTAAAATGTCTGACCTTGTCTATACTGAGATTTGTTTCCCTTCTTGTGTGAGAAGAGCACATTGAAAAAATATTAATCATAACAGATAGATAGAGATTTTTTTACGTACTTTAAAATATGACTGGAGGGGAACTTTAAAGCAGTGATGCTATTCACATAACTTACAGTATATTTTAAAATTAATTGTATGTATTTTCATCTGATTATTTGAATGGACAGGCAAACACTAGGTTAACAGCAGATATCTGCATGAATGTTTTAATCACAATGTTAAAACAATACCCAAAAACATGCAACATTACATTTTAGCTTATTTTTCAGAACCACTTACGGATAGCTGACTTCAGTAAAATCCTAAATCAAAACTATGGCAACAGGAAGCGTGTCCCAGCCATGTACATGACTTTTTAATGTCTCCTGGAAATCATTTGCTGAAGCTCATTTCTATATTTGGTAGTGTTTTTTCTATTTGGATCTTTTTTTTCTAAATGCTGCATGTGTAGTCAAATTGGTGAAATTGTTTTCCTAATCTACTTGCGTTCTGTGTATTTGCATGTGTTTTCTTAATTTGCAGTGTGTTGAGAGTTTTTGTGCAACCTGACTGTTACAGTTCCAGTGATTTACTGTGTTTATGCCAGCATTTGCTTACAACCTCCGATGTAACTCTGCACTGAACCAATTGTGTTTTATATATGGATACAAGTAGAAAGCTGTTTAAGTGGGGAAAACATTTGCTAAGCTGTGGTGACCAACCTGATCAGAAAACCTGATTATGTTTGCTCAGGTAATCAAAAACAAAATGGTGAGAAAAAATCAGTAGAGAAACATTTGGTGTGTTGTGCCTTCCTCCTTCTTGATGCACTGTTACATGTAATGTTTTGTCCTGTCTGGTTGATGCTGAAGCATGGCATTCTTTTCTCCATTTCCTCCAGGTATTTTCATACCATCTACCTGGGCGTTAGAAGTCGTCAGAGTGCTGAGACGGAGCGCTGGCGTTACTACTGGAGGATGGTCTATGAGTTTGCAGATGTAAGCATGCTGCATCTACTGGCCACCTTTCTGGAGAGTGCTCCACAACTGGTGTTGCAGCTGTGTATCATTATACAGACACACAAGCTCCAGGCTGTCCAAGGTAACACACTTACTCACAAACACACACAAAAACACACTTGTCTTTCTATACTTGTGAGGACTGTCTCTGATGTAATGCACTCCCTAGTCATCAACCCTAACCTTAACCGTCACAACTGCAGGCCTCACTCAAACCCTAAAGCCTAACTGGCATACTTTTAATACCTTGTTTTAAGAATTTTTTTAAGGATGTTTTATATTTAGAGGAGTTAATTTAATTTTGCACAATTTCTCACTTTCTCACTTCCACTTCCACCCATAGGTGCCCTAATATTACTTTAGGCCCTGGGCCTGTGGATTTTTTTGTAGGCCCTTCCCTCCCTTCGCACTATGCCATGGCAATATTAATTCAGAACCCCTCCCTCAATGGACAGCAACAGTAATCAGTAAACAGAAAATAAAACCTATCAATATCAGACAATATTTCAACAAGTCAAGTTGTCAAGGCAAGCCAAATGGGCCTGTGCACAGAGTGGCAATACGAAAAGATCAGTCTTTTCATTTAAAAACCCACAAACACCTCCTGCCTGCTCTTCTCCAAGTCAGCGCCACTTCTTTCTTCCCTTTACCTCAGCACCCAGTCCTCCGTCCTCCTCCACAACAGCAGAAGGGTTTCTTACCGGCTTGTGGTCTTCTCTGGCTGCCTGCTCTTCCCTCTTCCTCAGCACACAGCCCGCTCATGATGCTACAGCTATCTGATTTGTAAATGAGAAATTACAAAACACCTCCATAAACAAACAAACAACAAAGGACATCAAAGCCATCCTAAATGCAAAGAAGAGGGCCTTCAGAGCTGGTAACAGGGAGGAGGTGAGAACAATACAGGGGGAGCTGAAGATGAAGATCAGGGAAGCTAAGGAGCGGTACAGGAGGAAGCTGGAGAGGAAACTCCAGCAGAACAACATGAGAGAGGTCTGGAGTGGAATGAGGACCATCACTGGCTTCAGGACCAACAACCACAGAGGAGTTGAAGGCAGCATGGACAGGGCCACGAACTGAATCTGTTTTTTAACAGATTTGACACTGCTGGACCTGCCCATCCCCCCCCGACTCTTCTGCTGTCTGTCTTGGTCAACCTTCTCCCACTCCACCCTCCTCCCCCACTCCTCCCTCTCACACCTCAACACCCTCCTGCTTGACCCCCCTTCCTCCTCCTCCTCACACCTCCTCCCCCCGTGGTCACACTGACTGCTCTCTCCATCATGAGGACTACACCCCTCCCCCACGTGTCGTCACCTCCACAGTGTGCTTCACTGCTGACCATGTGAGAAGACAGCTGATGAGACTCCACTCAAATAAGGCTGCAGGCCCTGATGGTGTCAGCCCCAGGGTGCTCAAAGCCTGTGCCCCCCAGCTATGTGGAGTACTTCAGCATGTCTTCAACATGAGCCTGAGTCTCCAGAGGGTCCCCTTGCTGTGGAAGACATCCTGCCTCGTTCCTGTGCCTAAGACGTTGCGTCCCAGTGGCTCCAAGGACTACAGACCCGTGGCATTGACCTCCCACATCATGAAGACCCTGGAGAGACTCGTCTTGGAGCAGCTCAGGCCCATGGTCAAGCCACTTTTGGACCCTCGCCTATCAGCCCCGACTTGGAGTTGAGGACGCCATCATCTACCTGCTCAACCGTGTCTACACCCATCTGGATAAGCCGGCAAGCACTGTGAGGGTCATGTTTTTTGACTTCTCTAGTGCGTTCAACACCATACGTCCAGCTCTACTGGGTGACAAGCTGACAGCAATGCAGATGGATGCCCCCCTGGTGTCCTGGATTGTAGACTACTTGACTGGCAGACCACAGTATGTGCGCTTGCAACGCTGTGTGTCAGACAGAGTGGTCAGCAATACTGGGGCCCGCAGGGGACTGTCCTCTCCCTTCCTCTTCACCCTCTACACCACGGACTTCAGCTATCGCACTGAGACCTGCCATCTTCAGAAGTTTTCTGATGACTCTGCTATAGTTGGGTGTATCACCAAGGGTGATGAGGATGAGTACAGGGCTGTTGTGGATAACTTTGTCACATGGTGTGAGCAGAACCATCTGCAGCTCAACGTGGCAAAGACAAAGGAACTGGCGGTGGATCTGAGGAGGACCAAGACACCGGTGACCCCTGTTTCCATCCAGGGGGTCAGTGTGGACATTGTGGAGAGCTATAAGTACCTGGGGGTACACATTGACAATAAACTGGACTGGGTTAAGAACACTAACGCTCTCTACAGGAAGGGCCAGAGCCGTCTCTATTTTCTGAGGCGACTGAGGTCCTTCAACATCTGCCGGACTATGCTCAGGATTTTCTATGAGTCTGTGGTGGCCAGTGCTATCCTCTATGCTGTTGTGTGCTGGGGCAGCAGGCTGAGGGTGGCGGACGCCAACAGACTCAACAAACTGATCCGCAAGGCCAGTGACGTCGTGGGAATGGAATGTGACTCTCTGATGGTGGTGTCAGAGAGGAGGATGCCGTCTAAGCTGCGAACTATCTTGGATAATGTCTCACACCCACTCCACCATGTGCTGGTCAGGCACAGGAGTACTTTCAGTGGGAGACTCATACCACCAAGATGTACCACTGAGCGCCACAGGAAATCATTCCTGCCTGTGGCCATCAAACTGTACAACTCCTCCCTCTGAGTGGCCCTGTGACTATTTCACCCACTGCAATAATTTAATCTAACTTGTGCAATAACCCCATTCACCCTGACTGTATATATTTTGTTTGTGTAAATAATCTTGTTCAGTTTACAATATATATATATATGTATATATATATATTTATTTAAGTTTATGTTTGTTAATAATTCCTGTTTATTTAACTCTATATTTGTTAATACTATTGTTTAAATTTCTTATATTTTCACGTATCTTTCCTCTCTTGCAAGGAGCACCTGTAACATAAATAATTTCCCCTCGGGGATCAATGAAGTATTTCTGATTCTGATTCTGATTCTGATGACTTCCCTGGTCAAACAGTGGCGGTGCAATTATAAAATATGTATGTGTGTATATAAATATATATGCCCCGCTGGTATAATAAGCAGGCCAAAGGAAGAGATAGAGGCCACTGATATCATAACAAGGAAGCTTCTCACAATGCATGCAGGGTTTCATCCCAAGTTCAGCACCCTGAGACTGTTACGCTAAGCGTAGTGAGGGGGGCTGGGGACTGGTGAGCGTCAGAGCCACTGTCCATGATGAAACAATCAAGATCCAGGAAAACATCAGGAAGATGGCTCCCAAAGATGAGCTGCTAAGTTAATACATCAAGCAGCAGAAACCCAAGAGTGCAGAAAAGGAGGATAAACCATCATGCCCCTGCACAGCATGTACCACCAACAGACTGAAGAAGTGGCTGACATCAAGAAATCCTGTGGCTCCCCAGTGGCTGGAAAAGGCTGGATTGAAAGACAGCACAGAAGCACTAATCATGGCAGCACAGGAACGGGCACTTAGTACAAGCTCAACAGAAGCAGGGGTCTACCACACCGGACAGGACCCCAGGTGCAAGCTGTGCAAATATGATCCTGAGACAGTTCAGCACATAATAGCAGGGTGTAAGATGAAGGCATTAACAGTGCACATGGAACACCGTAACCAAATGGCTGGCATAGTGTATGGGCTGTCAGTCTGGATCTGGAAGTCCAAAAGACTCTGGTGTCCTCCATCCTGACCTTAGGACTTCCAGATCCAGACTGACAAGCTGGTGATGGTTAACCAACTGGACATTGTGTTGATGGACAACCAACGGAAGAAAGCAATGGTGATAGATGTAGCAATCCAGAACGACAGCAACATCAGGAAGAAGGAACACGAGATGCTCGGAAAATACCAAGGGCTGAAAGAGGAGCTAGAAAAGATGTGGGAAGTAAAGGCAACAGTGGTGCCAATGGTAATCGGGGCACTTGGGGCTGTGACCCCTAAACTGGGAGAGTGGCTCCAGCAGATTCCAGGCACAACATCCGAGGTTTCTGTCCAGAAGAGTGCAGTTAAGCTCAGGTCTCATTAGGCCCTTAGAGGCTGGGGAAAGAAGGCTATGTCCATGCCCACATACGTATCTAACATAAAGCATAAATAAGCCAGGTCAATATCCAACTTAAAAACAGTGTTTTACGGAGCTGCTGTTGAACTATGCTGCTCTGTCTTGTCTGTCTGTGCACTAGTGTCCCCTTTTCGTGCAACAACGTGCCACCCCACCTGCGGAGTTGACGCTCCGCAGGTGGGGTGGCTCAGGTAAGCTTGTTAGAAAATACCGTGGGTGTCAGGCAGGTGGGTCGTTAAGTGACAAAGCAGTTTTCTTGGTGAGATATTAACAACCTACAGAAACATTGTGCAATTGTCCTACTTCCACCCTATCTTCCTCTCTCTCTGTCTCTCTCACACAACAAGCAGCTTTATCATCAGCTTTACTGCGCTCAGGCTTTCCATTTGCAGAAGTCTGACATATTTAAATCTGTCATAATGCCCAGTAAAAATATTTCCCTCTGTATACCTAACACAACAAGCATGAAACCACTTAAAAGATGTCTGAGCAGGCTACTTGCTGTCTTCCTGTGTTTGTACTTTATAAACAGAAAACACACGTTATATTGTGGAAATTACTGGAAGTGACATACAATGTAGCCAACAGTAAGTAGGTCTTTATCAGCGATGGTCATTCGAAACTTTCAACCCCAGTTTGCAGGACAGTTTCGGGTTACTGAATAACATACATGTTTGTGGTTTGTACGGGGCAGACTGACTTTCATAACGGGTCGTGTTGGTGCAGGCTTACGAAAACCCTGACCTATGCATCACTTATAGTTTGTGTGAGAGTGTTGGAAAAGTGTCAGTTGCGAGTCATGGTTAATGCTTTGCCAGCCCTACAACACCATATTTCCTGTATCAAATTACATGCACGGGTGCAGGTAGAGCTGAGAATTATGTGCACCGCTGAAATTTTACTTGCACTACTGTATGCACGTGGTATTTCTTGGCTCTGTGATCTAATCAGAGATGGCACAGCAACAAGGTCCCTGGTTCAAGCCCTGAGGTAGGGGAGCCGTTACATGCGGAGTTTGACTCTGAATTGCCCGTAGGTATGAATGTGAGCATGAACAGTTGTCTGTCTCTATGTGTGTGTCCTTTGATGGTCTGGCGACCTGTCCAGGGTGTACCCCGCCTCTCGCACAACGTCAGCTGGGATAGACTCTAGCTCCCCCGTGACCCCTAACAGGATAAGAGGTTACTGAAAATGAATGAATGAATGAATGTAATCTAATCAAAGAAAATGCTCTAGGCTAATAGTTTACCCCTGCTTGTAGTGTTTGTTCCCATGATGTGGCACTGGAATCAAACCCATTGTGTCTCTGTTTGCGTGCTTTTGCAGGTATGACAGCAGCAGCCTCCCTTGTCTCTCTAGCCTGGGCCCTGGCCTCCTACCAGAAGGCCCTGCGAGAGTCTCGCGATGACAAGAAGCCCATTAGCTACCTGGCTGTCATCATCCAGTTCTGCTGGCACTTCTTCACGATCGCTGCAAGGGTCATCACCTTTGCCCTGTTTGCATCTGTGTTTCAACTCTACTTTGGTATCTTCATCGTCCTGCACTGGTGCATCATGACCTTCTGGATTGTCCACTGTGAGACAGACTTCTGCATCAGCAAGTGGGAGGAGATTGTCTTTGACATGGTGGTGGGCATAATCTACATATTTTCCTGGTTCAACGTCAAGGAGGGACGAACAAGGTGATAAAGTTCAACTCAACTCTGTCAATCAGTGTGACATAGACCTGAAGAAAAAAATCTGCATCAGTGGCTTTTTTTTTTTTTTTAAATACATTTATCAGGATACCATATCATACAACTTCATTGTCAGTTCACATTGAAATTCATTTTGCATCCTTAGACAGCTCCACTCAAGAAGTTCACAGACAGACATACAATTTAACAAACAGCACATTCCCATAAAAAGCACACCAAACAGTCATGACCATGGAACATATCACATAATATCCTCAGATTCAGATCTCAATAAGCAGCACACTGATTTTGGTTTAGCAACAGGATAGACTGGTGTATAAACCAAATTTTCAGCCTGTTGTATTTAAATGGGGGGACTCTGAATCACCTGTTGGAGGGCAGAAGTTGGTGTTATCTTAATTTAATTGAAGCTCTTTATTATTCTGTTTATTATTGTTTATTTTGAAGACAAGTCACATTAAGTTCAATCAGCTCTGTGGTGCTTAGAACAGATTTACGATGAGCTGGGAAGGAATGTAGGGATTAAAATCACTGATAGTATAGGTGTAATCTTTTAGATTTCATCTTTTATTTTTCAGTATTCACTCCCTGAATGTGCTTTGAAAGTATTTTCAAAAATATAACAATATCAACAACTAAAGCAATTACAAGAAAACGTTACAAGAATCATAAAAAAACATCAGATAATAAAGCTTTAAAATCTCCTGGAGGCTGAAAGAATCAAGTTTGACTCAAGGACAGACATGAGAGTTGACTGCAAAGTGGTTTTACAGTTGGAAAAAGACATACATCCTTTAATTCTATACTAGAGATAGAGGCCTGGTTTGATTTTTATTGTTTGGGTCAAATGTTGAATATGAATCTTGAATGATAGTCTACTGTCAAGCCAGATTCTGAAGTTAGCAATAAGAGTAGCAAGAGTAATATGGGTGCCACTTAAACTTTTAAATGACAGGAAGGTCAGAGTTACAGGTGGAGGTAGAGAATACCATGCACTCAGTCTTTTCTGCATTTAAAACTATTCTCCAGCCTGGGCTGGGGTGGAGCCTGGAGCATATTAAATGGTATCATCAACAAAAAAAATGGCCAATGAAGTACTGATGACAAAGAATTATGTTATTTATGTTTAATGTAAACAACAATGGACAGGATAGACCCCTGTGATAACCCATTTCTGATGGTAAGATGACCTGAGTGAGTATTATCATCAATAACATTCTGAGTTTTCTCTGTAAGTTAAGTTACAGATAAGTTAAGCATGGCCTCATCTCGACCTATATACTGTAGTTTGTGGAGGAGGTTTTTATGATCACCATTATCAAATGGGTGATGAGAGGTCAGTAAGAAGGGCAGCACAAAATTTTTTTTTATCCAGTGAGGAGACAATGGGCCTCATTCACCAATATCTTCCGTTTTTTTTTTTTTTAAATTTGTTTTATTTGTTCTCAAGAAAGGTCCCTGTGAAAAGTCTGTCAGATTCATGACGTGTTCTTAAACCCCACAACTGTTCGCACCTCTATTCTTATAATGATGAATCCCATTGTCCTCAAAAATTGACAGTGCATGCCAGTTAATCCTTATTAGCATAGGTAAATGCCCACAAATCCCCATAAAAGGGCATGAGACTGCAGGGCCATGCACACACAGGAACTGAGGGAGAAGAAGAAGAGGAAACAAGCTGTCATATTTAGTAGGAGTGGATATAAAATCACACAAAAAAGCATGGGATGTTAAAAATGTGTGTTAATCAACCACCTGACCGGCAAACGGCAAACTTTATGCACAACTGTCAGGACTGAGGACAAAGATGAGCACCACGGGGAAGAACAGTTGGTGAATGAGGCCCAATAAATAAGAATAAGAAATTGTAAGGTGTTACTGTGTTATTATGACCCAGGCAAAAACCAGGTTGCTGTGGCTGTAATATGTTTACTGAATCAAGGCACATCATTTATTAATTGATCAATTAGGGAAGGGCGCTGGTATTGGATGATTCTCCACATAGTCTTTTCAGCTCCTGACATTTAAAAAAAAAAAAAAAGCCTTACTACTAGATGTTTTTCCTCTGGGAGCATTAAAGTGCTTAGCCAATTTCTTGTCAATGTGCCTGTTACTGGCCTAAGTTGTGGGGTTTATCACAGTCAGGGAATTATGCTCTGGAGACCATCAACAGCCTTCGAAAATTTAGTTTCTCCGCTATGTTTTCAATATCGATATTTTGTATACAACTTTTACATTTCAACCAGTGTTGGCACTAAAGCCCCGTTTCCACCAAACACTTTCAGTATGGTACCTTTGGAACCAAAAGTAACCCTTTGGACATGGTACCTAGACCCTAGGTCCGTTAAGTGTTTCCACTGCAAACAGTACTCCTAAATGTGGGCAGGATTCTTGTCATTCACTGCTCCATCCAGCACTTACTGTATTTCCTCATCACCAGTGACACAGAGGGAAGTCTGCACCTCATTCATTGTCCACAGAACGGGGTTGCGTGCTGACATTTTCAGAACAAAATAGAACAGGCTGCAGTGAGAGACTCTCTCCATGGGATATTTAAAAAATAGCATTTAGTCCTTCTCAGGCAACCTCAGGGGTTTAGTGTTGATGTAGTTCACAGGAATGACGCCCTACAATGCTTCTTTTCTCCAAGTGAGAATTAGAATATATGCACTTCACATTTTAAACGCTCAGTACAAGATCTGTGTGCGAGGTACCCCAACAGAGGGGTGACCAAAAATGGGGACGGTTAGGAATGGTTCCATTGGTACCATCCACAACTTTTCACAGTTGAAACGGGAAAAATGCATACTGAACTAAACCGTACCGCACTGCTTGGTGGAAATGGGGCTTAAAGGAAAGCTCATGGAGTGTCCTTAATAAAAAGAGTAAATCTTTTACATCTTTAAAGATATTAAGTTAAACTAATAAATGTTTTGGCTTGATGGAGGCACTAAAGGAACAATCAAGGGCTCACCGAATACATTAGGAATCCTCTCCTTTGGATATAAAGTTGGACAGCAGTTGTGGAGATAACTATGTTGGAGGGATGGACTAACAGATTAGCATATCCTCCATCCTTACTGCCCACTGTCAAAGCACAATACAAGCACTTACATCCACACATTTGCCCATCCTGCTAATACTGGAGAGCTGCTTCATGCTTTGGTTTCATTCTATCTGATTCATTTCTTTTATTATGTCTTTGTGCAGGTGTCGACTTTTCATCTATTACCTGGTGATTTTGGTGGAGAATGCTGCTCTCAGTGCATTGTGGTATCTCTACCGATCGCCTCACACCACTGACGCCTTTGCAGTGCCAGCACTCTGTGTCATCTTCAGCAGTTTCCTCACTGGCGTGGTTTTCATGCTCATGTACTATGCCTTTTTCCATCCCAATGGGCCACGCTTTGGGCGTTCGCCAAGTGGCCAGGGTCTCGACCTGGACCCCACCTCTCAATTCTCTACATTACCATCTGAAGGTGCCACCAACTCACTACGTTCCAACCGAGGTGCCACCACAACCCTGGAGCGTGACATGGGGAAGTATTCTGAGCGGGATGGCTGCATGCCAGTTTTTCAGGTCCGACCCACAGTGCCATCCACGCCATCGTCTCGTGCTCCACGCCTTGAAGAGACCGTCATCAAGATCGACCTTTGTAGGAACCGCTACCCAGCCTGGGAGCGTCATGTACTCGACCGCAGTATACGCAAGGCAATCCTGGCCATAGACTGCTCGCTGACTCCTCCCCGGCTGCAGTACAAAGATGATGCACTGGTGCAGGAGAGGTTGGAATACGAGACCACGTTATAGTTCCACCCTTCCCTCAGAACCCACAGAGGAGTGCAACCGTTTATTCTGCTATCACATGAACACTAACAGGGACTGTGGCAATAAGAATTTGTTACTACCAACAATCTCACTTGTCATCTGTCGTTACCATTTTTCTTTTTCTATTCTTTAGCATTAGCGCCCACCCAGGAGCATACAGCCCTGTTGGTAGTGATCTAAGGAGCAATTTGGCGCAAGTGCAGTTGATGTCACCGGATGTGTTTGTGTTCTTTTTGGGGTGGTTGCTATTATTTTTTACTTCCACTCATCAGGGAAATCCCATCTGGTATGAACTAAATGCAAATCAGCAGAGTGCCTCAACACTCTACTCAGACAGTACAAGGTGCTGATGCATTATTTGCTTAAGTCTGAAGAAGTTAGGGATAAATTAAGCATAGGTCCATGTCCATTCAGATGAGTTTTAAGTCATCAGATATTCCACTTTAACCTAAATGACACCTGAATTATACAGGAATTCCTCTAATGTGAAGAGGAAAGGAAACAATCCCTCATTCAGCGTCAGCAAAGACTTTGAACTGTCATATCTGTCTTAATGTGTTGGTGACCTACTGTTTGAAAGTTCTAATGATGTGATCCCATAGCAGCCACAACGACTACTTCCATCAACATCCACATGATAACTCATCGCTCCTGTTCTCTTAGTGCCAAAAAGCTTCCTTGGACATGTCCTCTAGATTCTGAGGAGTAGGACCACTTTTGAGATGGCTGGGAAGTCCAAAAAGTTCTCCTCTGGCCTAGACATTTGATTCCTCTTGGATAACTATGGTCTATCGTGGATGAAGGTCGGACAGAAAGTCAACTACATGAAGACAGTGGTTAAAGTAGCATCTATACTCAGTCATTGTGTTTTGTTTGGATAAAGTCAACCAAACCTGGCAGGAAGGAAGAACAGGGAGAGAGAAAGAAGCGGTGAAGGTTGAACAGTCACAAGCTCACTGCCCTTCTCCCATGAGGAAATATAAGTCAAACTCCCACAATGCCAAGAAAAAAAAATCTTCCTGGCAGCTCAACTCAACTATTTTCAGTCCAGCCACATCAACCTGGCTGTGCTGCGATACTGATCTTTGCTTATCTGTGGAAGCAAATGTGGAGGGGAGAGCAGAAGAAATGAGCAAAGTGCCAGATAGCAATGAAAAGGAGATGACAAGAGAGGATGATGCAGGAAATGGAAATGAGTCGATGATGGAAAGAAGAGAAAAAGCAGGCAAGCAGCCGTCTCAGCCAAACTAAACCAACCACCAGGATGTACAGTACTCTGATACAACATGCAGCATTTTTTACTTTAGAGATGATGTAGAGGGTACTGAAGTCATTGTGAGTCTGTGTTTTTAGTGCTGTGAGTGTGTATGTGTTGGCAATAGGCGATGAAGGCGTGTGTGTGTGTGTGTGTGTGTGTGTGTGTGTGTGTGTGTGATGTTCAAACAAGAGAAGCAGCTCAGGAGGACATGTGCTTGATGTGTGTATCGCTATCATCCATCTTTGATAAACACACGTCACCTTCTGGGAAAAATGTTTCCCAGCAGCTTTTAACTTTGTTACACCAAGCCACACAACATATGTTAGCATGGTGTTGGTTGTGTCCACTGGCTTTAATGAGAAATGCTAACCAAGTGATTTTTGGTTAACTGAAGTGCCACTGTCAAAGCTTAATTTAAGACCACCACTATAACACATATCATGGTTCTGGGAAGGGTAAATGATGAAATCCTGAAATTTTCATTTAATGAATTTTAATGCAGGAAAACACAGCACATTCTTATCCCAAGTCGTCACATATCGCCGCTTTGTCAGTGGACATTTATGCCTACATATTACGTGCTAGGTATCCTCCTGAGTCTGCTGTTGATGTTCTGGGATGCTGCAACCAATGCCGGGAGTTCAACAAAAGCATGTGGTTAGGTTTGGGAAAAAAAAAAAAAAAAAAACATCATGATTTGGCTCTACATTCATACAGGAAGCTAACACCAGGGTTCTGGACCCATCCACCACAACTCCCGCATGCCCTATAGGGACTTTCCAAGTCCTCATATCACATTGTTACCTGCAGTGTTTCAATCTGATGCTGTCCTGTGGTGTATCATACTAGTGCCCTCCAGCCACGTTATGAAATGACAACGCCTGGTGGTGTATCATACTGCTGCAACAGGTGCTGTCCAGCCCGGTTGCAAACTGATGATGCCCGGCGGCATATCATACTATGGGGAAAGGTGGCTTGTGGCATCAGTTTGTGATGCTGAAATCAACAACAAAGCAGTGGTATTTGGCGACTTCAGCATGAAAACAGGCTGGAGAAAGACAAAACAAAAAGCAACTGCAGGCTAGTGCAAGTAACAAAACATAATTTAATCCAACAGGAATTAATAGGTCCTTTTCACTTAAGTCAACACAAGTTGTGTAAAAGAAAGACGGCACAATGTTTCTCCCTCGCTCATACAATGGGGGCTGCTCAGCTGCAGCCTAGTCAGTGCTGTAACTGGTGGCCAGATGATATATAAATGACACAGCACACCTCTCTATCTGCCATGGTGATAATGTTTAAATAACACAAAGACATTCATCAAAAAGAGTTTGCCTTTCAAATTAATGCAACAAATAAAAAAAGAAACAAGGGGAGATGGTAAATTTGGATTGAATGGTGGATGGTGAAGTTAGGACAGCACAGATGGTGAACTATACAGGGAGAAATGGGTAGAGGGTAGTCAGAGAATCAAAGTGAGGTGGATTTCAGCTAAGCTGTGGCTCTGACTGAAAAGCTTTTGAAGGTGATCATAAAATTATAGCCATCCTGTCATCCAGTGAGTTCAGACTTTTAGCATTTTTCCCCATAATGTTCATAAAATACACCTGTATTACTGAAATGGCTAGGTTTCATCAGATCCGATCAAGATCAGCAGTGTGGTGTGTCTTATATCAGGGCCTCACCATTAAGATTTCTGGTGGAGACATTAAAATCAAGAGAAAACTTAATTCAATTCTGAAAATTTGTTTTCAAGATACCTTGTGATGTCCAAATGTTAGTCAAATTACATTTTTGATTGACTGGTGGCAGGGGTCAGGGGGTCACCAAAGTCATCTTCTAGGGTTTATGACCATACATACTAGGAGTTCTAATTTAAGTGTTGAACTATGGACTGTATATAAAGATGGACAATGCGTTTCCACTTACCTCCAGTGTACAAAAACGAAGCCAACATATCCCAGATAATGTCGCTGCCATCTTGGGATGGTGATGTCATTTGGAGCCAGAGTCTATGCAGTAGCCATCTTTGCTGGTATCGAGTTCCTGCCCAATCTCAAGCAGCACCACTGATTGCGAGCACACTGATTGGCACAAGCAGATGTCAGTCATGACATCAATCCCCCCCTTTTTTAACATCAAATTACTAGTTACACCAAACTTATCAGAGAAACTGAATACTTGGGTATGATGGAGTAGACACGCAGTGAGACTAGCTCCTGAAACTTTTGTGTACTTAACTTTATAGAACCCTATAATTCAATTTTTACTTGTAACCAAATGGTGGATGTTATCACTTTTGGCAAAAGATCACCGTAATATGATACCAAAGTCAGCCAAGCACAGCAAAAAAGAGACTCTTAAAGCTGACCCCCTGGTAAAGCTAACTATAGCAACAAGCTCAGCATGGCAACAATAGCTAACCTTCTAGAAGACCATCGAAAAGCCCTCTCTGCTGACTTTATAACAAACATCAGCATGATAAAGACTACCTAAAATGACAGAAAGTATCTTTGGGAAAAATGTATGTGATGTGTACTTTGAGTTTTTTAGTTTGGCCCATGATCCATCCACTAACATAGAGGGGGTGGGGTTTATGACCCACATTGCAGCAAGCCACCAGGGGGCGATCCAGATGTTTTGGCTTCACTTTTGGGGAGCTGTCAAGTTGTCCATCTTTATATACAGTCTCTACCAGTCAAACTGTTACTTCAACATACCGTGTATTAATGACAATACGTCCCCAGTGATCTGAATCAGAGTGCAAAAAGACAGCTTGAGACTGCAGACAAAAAGGAGAGCTATACCATTTACACCACACTCCCAACCCAAACAGCTTGACTTCAGGGAAGCGAGAGGCAATGACATCACTACATTCTGTAGATAAGCTGTCAGTCAAATCCACCGTGTTCAGGAATTTTAGCTGATTAGTGACACATTGATAATCATGTGTCTTTTAAAACATTAAATGTCTGCACAAAAGAAAGTTTCAGGTTGTCTTTCTTGATTTACGTCACAAGTGCAATGTCTTTTTTATTTCCTGAGGATGGCAAGAAGAGAGAAAAGCACAAAACAAGTTAATGGGATAATCATGGCATGAGACTGTACATATTTTCATCCTGCTTAACCAAACCAGGCCCCAGGTATACAGAGCTGTTATAACCTCTTATCAATCCGTGTATGAAGTCTGACATCCATTCCAGGTCAATGCAGTCAATGTCCAAAACCTAAATACACTGATCATCTTTTTTTTTTTTTTTTTTTTTTTTTTACATATACAGCACTAAACAGTGTGTAGCCCAGTATGTGCAGACCACAAAAAGAACCAGAGGGATGTTTTCATGATCCACTTTCCTGGCAAATGTTGGTATAATACAGCTGTTATTTGTGGTTTTCTCATTAGATGTAAGTTTAAGAGCTTATGAGCTTAGTTTTTATCATAGTTGTATTTTGTTGGCGAAGGCAAGTCCAAAAGTGGTTAGTATAGTTGTAGTATCTTGAATCATTTGAACAGATTTCTGTGAACAGACCCATTGTGTGCTGTCAGAGACACACTTTAAAGGACCATACAAGCAAGTTTGCATTTTTTAGATATGTCACCGTTACTTAATGTCACAGTCAAGCTGTGCAGCAAACCATGCTGCTGTGTTTTAGAAATTTGAATGTACTTTGTGTTCAAAGGGGCCACTCTTTTCCTGCAATTGCAGCATGGTCTAAAACTCTTTGGGGTTAGGGGTTAGAGGTGATGCACCCCCTAATCAAGTGAATATCATCTATATAAATTATTGTCAAAATTATTGTTATAAGGTAATGCAGTGCCAACTTTCCAAATCTATCTGCATGTAAACTGCATTTCTTGCTGTTTCATACTGTGCAGAAATGACTGGAAATCAGTGGAGGCCTGGAACTGTAGGCAAAATACATAAAAAAAATCTAACAATGTCTGGATCTGAAAATGGTAGTAAAAATATAAAGTATAAATAATAATGTGGAGTTAGAGCCCAAATGTGAAAACAGGGTGGTATGGTTCTTTAAGTTTGTTAAAGTTTCTATTTGTCTAAAGTCACCTGTTTCTGTCATGTCTTCAAGTGTCTCATTCTTTCAGTTTAGAATGTGGCGCATGAATCACTTTGTATATTGAAGCATAAGTCACATAACTTACCCGTAAAACTTCAATGAATAGCCCAGGCTATTATTTGCTTAAATCACTGAAATCAACAGCTGTCTATATGGGACAGGCCTTTAATTCTTTTCACACAAAACTGTTGCTCAGCAAAGATGGGGAATACAATCAAATTGTTTATTTGAACCAGTATGAATATTACTTACATAAAATTTAGGCTTCAGATAATATATCTAGTATTAATCATTGACTTGATCTAACTCCGAAAGGCAGCGCATCAAAGAGAGAGTGAATTACGGCACACGAGGATTACAGCACCCAGCATACTGACAGAACACCATTTTATCGTGTTAAAACAATATTCACAACCTGGATTAATTTTTATGAAAAACTTGATTCTTTTGATCTGAGGACCTTATGGACTAAAGGAATATGAATAACTTACAGGGTAATCAAGGAATGGACACATAATTTGAGGCATCCAACAACCCGCTTTTATATGTCCAAAAAACTTCTATAAAAAAAATTAACTGCTTGGCAACCAGACCAGGCATCAAATTGACACAGCTCTTTATTTGTGAAAATGTGTAGCCAGGTAGGCTCTTAATTGAAGTTTTACCATAAATACATACAGTTTAGGCTTATTCTTTTGCTTATATATATATATATATATATATATATATATATATATATATACATACATACACTCACACACATATATATATATATATATATATATATATATATATAGATAGATAGATAGATAGATAGATAGATATATAGATATATATATAGATATATATATATATAAAATTTAATTTTGAACTTTTGGTTTATTTACACATTTTTACACAGGATTTGGGGAGTACTACTGAATAGGGGTTGTATAAGTTGTATAAAGCCTTTTGTGTCTCTAGAGGCAGCTGTGTGAAATTGGATAAATTGCCTCACGATATCCCTTGAGTCAGTGTTGGTTGAAGCTTAAGACTACAATTTAAAAAAAAAAAATTAAAAAAAAAAAAAGGTATGGAGTTAAAAAGATGTAAGCTCACCAGACCTCTGTAACCCGACACCCATCTCTGTTGTAGGCTAGCGCTCCAGGCTACATTAGGTGCTACCTACCTGGGTTCTTTTTAACTTTCCCAGTAGAAAAAGTACAGGTACAGTTAGACTTAGAGCATGGCACAAGGTACAAGGCTGCATTTAGACAGCACTGCAGGAGCTCATATTCAGCTCTTCGTCTTGGCTTGTCTCACACAGCCAGACCTATTGCTTCAGCACTGTGTCATTGCTCTAGAAAGGTCTGGATACACACAATATCCTAGTGCTATAGGGGAAAAAAGGCTTTGGTTTGTTTATATTTCTTTAAACCAATCACAATCATCTGGCATGGTGAAGAGCCCAGCATGCAGCAATGGTGAGCAACAGTGCCCTTATGAAATATGACAGGGAACTTGTTTTGGTTGATTATTTGCATGTAAGGAGGCAAGCACCATCATTAAAATGGTTAATTTTCCACAAAAGAAAACACCCCAAAAAATAGTAGAGATAGCAGACAGAGAGGAGAATGCCGGACTAAATAGCCAGCCAATGGCAGGCTTATAGCAACAATCTACATCCAGTACAGCAGAGCACTTTTGGACATATGAAAAGGGAGAAATCAGTTTATATTTAACCTCTGCCTGTTCAGGGAGCAGTCAAACCAAATACACACCTAAAAAGCTATTCATTTTCATTTGTAATTAGTTAATTTTATTAATATTGGCATGATATATGCCAGAAGACCAAGAATTCAAAGGCCAGCTGAAAGCATCAGAGGTGTCACAATGGACAGATTTTTCATTAGTAGAACAACTACAGTAGATCGCAGATCTCTCTTCTTTATTATTGACCTAATTCACCAGCAGAGTTCCTCAGTGGGCTTAGCTGCCAACATTGGAATTGTGAAAAAAATACTTCAAAAGTTTATGCAATA
Source organism: Epinephelus fuscoguttatus (assembly GCF_011397635.1). Classification (NCBI taxonomy): domain Eukaryota; kingdom Metazoa; phylum Chordata; class Actinopteri; order Perciformes; family Serranidae; genus Epinephelus; species Epinephelus fuscoguttatus. Next base: position 3,517,420 of record NC_064766.1, on the reverse strand, counting down.
ATGAACACTCACTGAAAGCATTGCCATCATTTTATCTAAGCAGACAATATTTCACTTTATCTGTTTTCCAGACAGCTGCTACAATGAAACAATAGGTGGACAGGAATGGTCACGGTCTATAAGAAAGTCTGATGAGTTCAACACATTCTCACTCCAACCTCGTCACATATTGATGTTTGGTCATAGACTTTCCACGTTGAAAATATGATGTACAAGGTCCTCTTGGTGCGTTGATTGTTGATGTTCTGGGACGCCGTGTCAATTTCAGCCTGTTACATGCATGGTCTGTTTTCAAAATACACTTCAGTTTTCACAGGTAATGTACAGTTTGCATACAGTATCTTTCAAAATAAATGCACTACGTCAGTACAATGCCACAAATTGATGGATTTCTTTCAACAAAAAATGCACATGGTTACATTTAGCCAACACACGCACGTGTATGGGTTTAGGCAACAAAAGCATGTGGTTGGGTGAAAGGTGAAAGTCAATGGTTGTTGGACACATCCACCACACCTCCCGCCCGCCCTACTCGGACATTCTACTCCCTTAACTTATATTGTTGTCCTGCTGTGTTTTCCTCTGACGGGCCAGCTGTGTATCATGCCGACGTGAAAGGAAGTCACTGACCAAGCGCTGGTATTTGATGATTTCGGTGTGAGACTGGGTTTGATTGAAGGTTGAGAAGCACATTTGCAGCTTGCAGTAAATGCAGCCTTATACTTCTTGTAAGGACTATCAAAGAATTTGATGTGAGTTTATTTGAGGTGTCTCCCAAATCCAGTGTAGCCTTGGTTTACTTATCACCATATCATGAACTAACATACCAACACATATACTGACATACAGTATATGATGTGTACTGATATATACTAAACATAAAGCTACCTCAGTTTTGTTTCATGGACAGAATATCCTCCACCTTCTCATTTGCAATACACTGTGTCCTGGTGGCACATAGGCTCAGCTCCCTGTACTTGTAAAGAACTCAAACAGAGAATACAATTTCCTAAAACGAAATGGAAAATTCCATTAACAAGTCATGTTCAGTGTACTCCACAGCATAACACTGACATAATGATAATGAAAATTGGATGTGAAATGGACTGTTCATTTTCAAATTTGCAGACAATGCGCCAAACTGAAATGGCAAAATGTTTTTTTAACTTGAATTTGAATTATATGCTGGTCTTCTAGACTACCATAAAAAAGACAATTTCCATCTTATTAAATTGGTTTATATTATTCATTCCATTAAGTTTTGGCAGTAACTTTTAAACCTGTATTTTAATTTGTCATATCATGCACACACATGGCAGCACTGGACTCCCATGCATGAACTTTTCATACATCTGGCCCTTGCATTAAATATTTTGTCAGTAGAGTAAAGTTTCTTGAAAAGTGCCATTTCAGCAGGGGGTTTGGTCTGCCTTGAGATTTGTCTAATTTCACTGTTACAACAGAGAATGAGGTGCTGTCAAAAACAGGGTAATCCTCCATTATGCTCCACAGGTGCTCAAGTTCTGGAACATCTAACTAGTGGTGGGTATCCTGCTCACTGCAGGATCATAACATGACAGATCAACTTAAGACTCCCTCACTCTGGTCATAACAGAACGCTGCTTTCTATGTTTTGTTTGCCTTAAAGAAAATATATTTCTATATTTGTCTTTATTTCAATCTCATCACCCAGGACTTTGAGGCTGTACTGAAAGCACAGCTAGGTTTTCTGGTTTGCCTGTGACACGTGTGTGCGAGTTTGTGTGTGTGTGTGTGTGTGTGTGTGTGTGTGTGTGTGTGTGTGTGTGTGTGTGTGTGTGTTGGGGGTTGGGATTTGTTTGGTTTTTTTACACTGTTCAATAATAATGTCTCAACAGCAGTTACTGTGCTTATACTAGGACTGGGACATTGTCCAACGGGGAGGTTGAATAGACTTCAGTCATTCATCCTTCCAGCCTGAACATCTCTCAGATGAAAAGCTTTGTGTCCAGCAGGAGCAAACATGGCAGACTGCTGATTGTCTTTAGTTGTAAAATCAAGGCAGCATTTGTGACAGTGCTTTAGCTATCATGAAATACAGAAGCAATGTGGAGGATCACAACACTCGGAAGACTTTTCTTATTGCATTCCATTTGTTTCTTAATCACTGGAGGAAAATCATTTCCATTCTCCCCTGCCTCAGCTTGTTTCCACTGCACTTCTTCATTCTGTGATATTATAAATCAGCCTACAAACTAAGCTGTCAGTCTATGAAGAAGACAGTCACAGTAATGGTTATTCACAAACTCCTGAACCTCTCAACTGATTGTTTTGCGTCACTGTATTGAAATCCACATATTGTCTGGAGTTACATTAGCAAAATTACAGACACCAAGGATATGATAAAATATCAGGGATATAGTAATACATTTATTATGTATGATAACAATCACACATAGAGCCATGTTCAAGACATTTAAAATTAATAATTATCATGGTATGCTCTAATGTGTGTCACGTTTCAGCTTTTTTCAGTAGCTACTGATGTAAAAGAGAAGACAAAAACATTTCCACCTCTAGATTTTTTCCCATATGTGCATGGAGGAGACATGCCACATCCAATACAACTGGACGGGGCTTGTCTTTTGTCACAAGTGTTCAGTGGTGGGAAGCCACTGAGGGATCATGTCCTTATTGCTGCACTTTTTCTGGTCAGTTGGGTTGCCCCATATCACCACTTGGTCAATGGCTTTTCACCTCTACATATGACATGCTAGGTGACCTCCTGCTATTGATGTTCTGATATGGCGTGTCACTTTCTGTTAAATGCTTATTGTCTTTTCGACATTCACTTCCCTTTTCACAGAAAATGTGCAGTTCCTGCTCATTAGATGCATACAGTCTTTTTCAAAATAAACTTACAACATTGGTAAAACACAGCATATTTACTTTTACTTCATTGTGCAACAAAAGCACATGGTTAGGTTTAGACAAAACATCATGGTTTGGCTTAACATTCATCTGGGAAGCGAACTGCGTGCTCGTGGGTGAAAGTGCAGGGTTTGTTGGACCCATCCACCACCACTCTCACCCACCCTCTAGGAGCTTTCCAGGTCCTTAAATTATGTTGTTGTCCAACGGCATTTCAAACTGACACAGTCCAGAGGCATTATTAACTGATGCCACCCGACGTTGTATTACACCTGAAATGGAGGATGCCTGTTTTGTCATTGGGGTCTGATATGGAAATCACTGACCAAGTGGCGGTATTTGACAACTGTAGGAATGAGACCGAGTTGGTTGCCCAGTCACCAGAAAAAATGTTGGCATTGTACATCTCTGCAAACCACAGATACATTTCATTTATATGAATAAAGTGTGGTTAGGTTTAGGTACAAATACTACTTGGTTATGATTAGGAAAAGATCATGTTTTGGCTTAAAACACCTTTAAAAACCCAGTTTTGAGGGCCCAATCCTGGCTTGGAACACAGCAATGCCTTGGCAAAAAACAATCACTTCTTGTGACACTGTTACCACTCAGGTTTGGTGGCCAAGAAGCTGCTAGAAACACAGCAATCACTCATTAAAACACAACCAGTTTTGTTGTTTGTTGGTTTCTAACAGTGGTCTACAGCTTGGTGGGTGTTTTGCCCAGGTGACACGTCATTCACCATTGCCTCCATCTCCTGATGACAAAGTCTGTTCATGCACTACATAACTTTTGAAAGGTTGATATGTATGAAACTTGCAAAAATTTATTCATGGTTTGCAGAAACATACAAAGCCAGCATTTCCCTCTGGCAACTGGGTTAAATATGAACCAAGACTGTTCTTACCATGAAGTTACATAGGCTAGCATCCCATCCTCTACCAACAGTCAATATCTGTTTCTTTTTACCATGACTACAATACTTCCCTTGCCAAATAACTTTAGTTGCCTAAAATAAAAGCTTAGACAGATGTGAAAACCATACAACAAATCTTTTTTTGTATGTGTCATTCTGAAAGGCTCCAAATAAACACCTACTTGGTATGAGGACTTGTCTGAGGAGACATGTTGCTGTCTACACAGTGAGAGATAGCAATGACCACTCTTCTCACACAGGCAGCAATCAGCAGTAATCTATTGTTTCTATGTCCTCTGTAGCTCTCTGAGATGTGAACAGACCGTGTTTCTTGTGAGTGTCTTAGCCCCTAAGCTGTTTCTGTTCACCAGCTGTACCGGATCAAAACTCTGCTGTAGAGGTTTTGGAAATACCAGCCAAACACAACAGAGGAGTCAACTTTTTAGCTCTTAGCTCACAACTGTGTAAGCAGAGAAAATGACTATTTAGTTTGGTGGTCATGGAGCAGCAACAGTTACAGTTGAGATAATCCAGCTTTAGTACAAGCACAGGAACCAGCAGGTGAATAATGATAGGATTCCAGTCACACTTGTATAATCATTCTGTACAGATGTCTGTTTAGAGAGATGGTTGAACATGGAGTACCACAGATAGTGAACTGATCAACTTAAAAGCTTATCTGTAAATAAATGTATGCAAAGTGTACATGTTAAAAAAAGAACATTCCTCTCTTTTTGAGTTCTGACTGTGAAGGGTGTCTTTAGAAGTTTGATGCCACCACGATGGCTGTAACTATGACGATATACTACTGAGAAAAAAAAAAGATAAATGTGGTGTATGTGGTGTATTTAAAAAAGATACAAATGTTAAGACAAAAAAAAATTGGTCTTTTCAGTAAGTTGCATTGTGTGATGAAAGTTGGAAGTGCTAAAAATTCTTTCAATGGGGAAAAAGTACATTTTATTGTAAAAAAAATAATAAAAATGAATCAAGCGTGATAAACATGATCAAAATTACATTTTTGTATATATGGGATTTTTGTAAATTTTTATTTGAATCTAATGCAACACAAACTACCAAAATTCATTTATTAAAGTACACTGTGGTAATTTTTCTGGCCTCAGGTTTGTTCATTTGTTCTTTGCATTTAGGAAATTATTCTAGGATTACAATTATTGTTATTATTATATCTGTTTATTTATTTATTTATTGTCATTTATGAGGATTAAAACATACTGTGCTGTGGTACCCCCGGGGGGTCAGGGGGAGCCACGACCACCCTGACACTGCAGCCCTTTTTACACAGAGATGGCATTATAGGGTGGCTACAAAGTCTCTTCTTTATGCTACCTTTTGCATTTTTACACAGAAACAAATATCAGCAGCATTACCCCATGTGTGATTATAGACAGCATGCCAGCATCAATTAATCGAAAGAGGCTTTACAGGTGTGACGTGTAACAAAGCAGCGTCGGCCTCTAGTGTGACATATGCGTTAACAATAACAATAGCATAACATGTCAATAACTATCATTTACTGTCTCTGTTATATGGCAGCTGATCTCGTCCTCTGCTCGGAGGGTAAGGAGCTGCTGGACCTTATAGTTTTTACCAATTTGCAGACATTTTCAGCCACTGTTAGTGGCTGTAAGATAGCCGCTTACTGCTATCAGCTGCTTTCTAAATCTTCCATGGTGGGTTAAATGCATAACATGTCATCAAAACGTCACACCTGTCCTGCCAGCTGTTCCATTTATACAGACACCTCTTTAGTTTTGTCCTATGTCCATGTTAGTTTACTAATAACCTTATTTCTTTAAGATGGACATGTAACCTTATTTCACTTATAATAATAGCTTTCTAAGTTCTTCCAGTTTCACCACCCATGTGTGTTTTTTGTACCCTTTACTGAATTAATCATCTAAATTCAGTTAAACTCTCTGAAAAATAAACCTAAGTTTGAAGATTCAATTCCTGGAGTTCTGGTTCATTGCATTCTGACCGATGCCCATGATGATAGTAAACATATCATTTGAATCTCCTGTCTAACACCCACATAATGGAAACTATTTAAGTATTTTAGAGTTAATATCCCAATTCGACCCATTTCTGGCTGAACACATAAAGAAATACGGCCAAAAGGGCAGATGACACATCTTGTACTTATCTTCAACAACATGCGAGGAGTTCATTGAGTTAATGGGAGAAAAAACCAGGTAAGTAATAGCCGAAGAGATTCGTGATGCGAAATATTTCTCTATCATTGTTGATTCAACTCCAGACCTGAGTCATGTAGATCAGTTAAAGTTAACTTGACCTGGCTCCAGGTGATTTTTGTGGCTCCAGGTGATTTTTTCCCCAAGGTCAAGCTTGGGGAAAAAATCACCTGGAGCCAGGTCAGGTGAGTAGGGAGGTGTTTTAGGATTGTTTCCTTTTCCCCAAACTCAAAGGTTTCATCCAGGGGACATGTCTGGATGTGGAAGCATCAACAGGGCCGTGATGATGGAGCTGTGAAAATGTATGTTGTCACAAAAACTACACCTTAATGTTTGTTATGATTTCCCAAAACTTAGTTAACATTTCTCACCTGTGTGCTGGATGTATGGGCTCCAGCAGGTTGACCCGACCGACCGGAAGCCATCATCGCAAACGGACACTACGCTGCGTTCACAGTGCTATGTGGAAATCGGACATAACAACACTTGAAATGTGGCTGTTGAACTGCAAAATCTGGCATAATTTATCGCTCTTATACTGCAATTGGTGCTCAGTACTGTCTTAAACAGATTTCTAAATGGAAGTTTGTCACTGGCATCAATTTTTACACTGCCAGTCACATGAATATGTATTTAAGTGTTGAGTCAGAATTTCTCATCTCCTAACACAACAGAACCTCAGTCCTTCGGGTCAGCCTTCATTGATTTCTTACCTAATTTCATCCATCTTGTCTGCCTGCCAATCACCAGTATCACCATTCTGTGGCTCGGGGGCGGGTGGTGTGGCGGGGGGCCGGGGAGCCCATAAGGAGGAGGAGGGGAAGGGGGGGGGGGGGGGGGGGGGGGTTGGTGTGGTGCTCTGTGATGGCCAGGCTAGGCCCTGGAGGCTCCCTCCTCCGGGGTCTGGGAGCTGGCTACCACTTCAACCAGCAGGACGCGTGAGGCGGGCAGGCCCTCCCCCTTGGGACACCGCCCGCTAACGCCACGCCAACACTGTAACTGCTCATTATAGCTGAGCAAAAGACAAAAAACAAAACAAAACAACAACAACAACAACAAAATTAAGCTGTTAATTTTGCTGCGGAGCCCTGTGCTCATGTCTGCTGGCATGCCCTCCCGGTGAAGGCAACCCCCCTTTTATTTTATTTTTTTAATTAATTTACTTCTTCTTCTTCTTCTTCTTCTTCTTCTTCTTATTATTATTATTATATATTTTCCTATATATTTTTTTATATACACCCCCAGCTGGGATAGACTCCAGCCCCCCCACGACCCTCAAGAGGATGAAGCGGTTAGAAAATGGATGGATGGATGGACTCCCCCCTGTTTCTTTTTGCAGTGCGTTTGACTACTTCAAAGTGCCACAGGTAGTTGTTAACTTAGTGAAAGCATACTTTCAGGATATTATCTTGTGTCTAAGTACAGCAGACTTCACAACAGGTTGGCAGAGGCTAGAAATAGGTATTATGGCAGGGTGTACAATTTCTCCATCAGCATTTACTATGGCGATAGAAGTAATCATCAGGGCTTCTAAGTGGGTGGTAGGTGGGGAAAGACGGCAGAATGGGTTGCATCTTCCACCAGTTAGGGCTTACATGGATGACATGACACTGGTGACCACAACAATGCCATGTACAAAGAGGCTACTAGAGAAGGTAAATAAGAACCTCAAGCGGGCCAGCAGATTTAGGGGGAAAGCTTGTTGTTCTTTATGTTTTTGTCTTATGTGTTTCTGTGGTTTTTGTTATGGGCACGCTTTTGTTATTGTTGTTTTTTTATTGTGTTGTTTCCGTACATTGTTTGTTTTTGCATATTAAATAAAAAAAGAGAGCCCCAGAGTCAGTTACTGTGTGTACAAAAGAAACACAACCTACAACAAAGAAACATTTATTGAAAAATGATAAAATAAGAAATTCTTAAAAAAGAAATAATGAAGTCATATTAGTTCTAGAGGTAGGAACATTTCATTTATATATAATGCTTTTTATCTGAAGGGTTCCTTTTGTCTTTATAGTTTTTTCTTAACTCAAACTAAACCAACTATCTAAGAATCTACAGCACACAAACTGTCATTACCAACTGTTTCCGGTAGGTGTCACTATGTGGCTTGAGTAAGAAGGAGCTACCATTGGCGAACCCTTATAACATCTAATCAGAGGTAATAGCTGCTGTAGATATCAACAACTAACATAGCCAACATATCCATAATGTATTTTGACCAGTAGCAATTCTAATTAAAGATATTTGCAATCCATGTCTGACAACTCAAAATGTTAATTCTTGATATCCACAATTGAGTTCTCACTAGTGGAAATGACAATTACTGATATGTCAGCTTGGAATTTTAACTCAGTACCTTTCAGTGACGCAGCATCATGTTCTCCTGTTCCCTCTATCAGCATATCTCAGCAATCAGGTGTAAATCACAAGTTTTATAAAGATACAAGGTTAAATCAATTCTCTGACTATGATACAGTAGATATCACAAAGTCTGCCACAACACAATTTCAGTTCCATTTAAGACACAATAAAGGCACAGAATAAAGGTATATCTTATCAGTGTTTTAACTTTGCATTGATAATATTGGATCATTGATCACTGAATCAATATGTCAATCCAGATTGATGTTTCATTACACCCCTACCAGCAATGCAGCTTCAGACATCTAGAAAGAAGCTGGTCACTGTTCAACAGTGCCTGGAATTCAGTACCAGTACCCAACAGTACATTTTTGCACTACTTTACTCTCTCTGTGTTAATAGAAATGTACTTTAAATTGTAAAAAAGTAGTCCAAACTTATCAATATTAAAATTGTTATTTATTTCAAACATTGTACACACCACACAAAATAAAACCCCTCCACACATCCCTCTCCTGCCTTAAACCCACCCCTTCATCCTCCAGCCTGTCACAGTCTGTCACCAGGCCGGTCCTTTAATCTGAATCAGAATGATCCAGACTTGGAAATCCCAATCCCAATTTTCAAATCAACATTGGGTTGGATCACCCTGGTCCTGATACAAACTTTTCAGGATTATCAAATTTGGAAAACCTGTGCTCTAAATGGAGCTGCATATCACAATGCAGGCTACCAGCTCTGTAAAGAACAACGGGTAGATAAGCCAGTGTGAGGTCACTTTAATTGTTTTCTTTGAAGAGACAGCAATAATAGAGAATGCAATTGTTAAAAACAACTTCTGACTTTGTCATAGTAATTAATATAAAGTGAAAGTTAAAGGTAGGTAACTTTAGCCTAATGTCTACCTTATTCATTATATATATGTATATCTATCTATATCTACTATCTCTCTCTATCTCTCTCTCTCTATATATATATATATAGATATATATTATATATATATATAATGAGAGAGAGAGAGAGAGAGAGAGAGAGAGAGAGAGAGAGAGAGTGAGTTTCTGAAGTCCTGCCTCCTGCTGGGGCCAGGATAATGCTGGTTTTTTGGATCAAGGGTATCCCAAAACACCATTAAAATGTTTTGACCAACACACACTGAAGGTTTGATCCAATTCGAAACCAAGTCTGGATTATGTGATCTAATCTGATTTCTGAAATCAGATCAGTTAAAGTAATACCATCACAGGTGATGCCTGCATTTAAGATAAACAAAAGGTTTTATGACAATCAGTCAGATGCTCATTCATTTACATCCAAATCTCTACCAGGCCACTCTCTTCTTTGGAAACGCTGTCGCGTCCTATTGGTCAACTGCATAAACATTTTGGGGACATGCTTTAATGGGTTAGTTAAAGAAGTCCACTGGGTTTGGTGATGTTTGAACAAATCCTCACTGATTTATGGCCAAATTTTGCAAAAGGCCATTGCACGTGGTGAACCTTGTGAGCTGTAATGGAGCCAAATTATGTGCCGTTACATGTGTTACATATTACTGTTGTCCCTGGATTTATATGAGAAGAATAAAAGATTGCTAGCTGCTAGGCTAATTCATACAATGTACAGTGCGATAGGCTTGTGCTAATAACTATAGCATGTTGTATTTGTGGGAAAAAATGTGTCCAGTTAAAGACAAGTGCTTTGTCTGTAAATGCTGCGAGTTCTAGTGAAGCTGATTTGTGTGCTTGTGTTTGAAATTGTCGCTAGTATCAAGCTATGTTTAATGTGTGTTTTGGGTGTTTTGAATCAGCTAAACTTTACAGCACTTCACAGAAACCTCCGCCGCAGATGACTAGTGTTTTGGAGGTGTAACTGCAGAGTGACACAGACACGCCACCACACAAGTATAAATGCTCACAACGACGTAGGTGAAGTGCATAGGCTACGGTGTAGGGTCTGCAGCACAATTATAAATCCTGCTTAAGCCTGAGGCTGATCACCCGCTGAGCGTGTAGCAGGAAGGAGAGACATGGCGTGTCCTTTTGTGAAGTTGTGGACTTTGAGGCACAAATTATTAAGAGGCTGTTTCTTAAGGAGAGGATGATTAGACCCCGTTTGGATGTCTTATCATTCCCAGGGGAGTGTCTGTATGAAAAATACTGCTTCACCTCACACTCCTCATTTATTTTAACAATCTTCTCCACCCAGATATATCAAATATTACACATTGTGGATTTGCATTGTCATAGGAGCAAATATTTTGCATTGCCCTTTGAGGGCAGGGTTGTTAGTGTTAATAAAATTCATCTACGTGGATACATTATGCAATGATTTATGAATACTTTTCATGTATTTAAAGATTCCGCGGTTGAATTGGCTGCATTTATGGGACTCAACATCCCCATCAAATAAAGGTGATTTGTGAATCAGAAGTCATTTCACAGCAATTCAATTAACCTAAGCCTAATTTTGCAAGAATGGACTAAGTGTAAGCAAAATGTATTACCAGTCTGTACAATATTTTTGTGTGATTTGGAGTTGCTGCAAAGTGTGTTTGTGCCCCATCAGATTACAGCTAAACAGTAAAGTATAGCAATTTTTTTATCTATATGAAAATTATTAATATATAAAAATGTTTCTATATTTTCTGTATATTAGACACCCATTAACGCATCACATTACATAATGCCTCTTTACATTACCTATACCAAGCTCTGCAATCTTTTCCCATGCCACCCCACGCTGTTTAGCTGCAGCTGCCATATTACATATAAAAATATATTTGTTTTTGAAGACATGTTCCAAGTCCACATATGCGGCCATTATAATCTCCATTTAAGTTGTGGTGGAATAAGTAGCTCTGCTTTTAACTCCACTTTCTGCCATTGAAAATCATATCATCTGCAATCCATTGATGATGGCTTTTGGTGCTCACGCTTCCCTCAGGCTGAACATACTAAGAGTCGATTGAGCTAATTCTGATCAGCTGTTCTCAAACCAAAATGTCTGAGTTTCCTAGCTCAGGCTCAGTCAACTCAGAGATTGGGATTAGGCTCAGAGTTTGTTTAGCCTGCTTTCGGAAATAGGGCCCAGAGGTACTACCAGCACAAACAACTGTGATAGCACAGCTGACAAAATAAACAGCATAAACGAATTTGCATGAAACATCTTAATAAAATAGATTTATTAACAGATTGAAGAGGATCTCAATATTTAAAAGTGCAACATTTATATATTGATATAATTTAAAAATACACGTTAGATCATCTCAAAACACACAACATAAATATGGAAACAGGCAACCAGTTCACAGAAGGAAAGCATCCGGTTAGATGTCACTCAAAAACACACTTGGTCTCACAAAGGCGTCTTTGAAAATGGAAATATCTGAGTTGGCAGTGATGCTTTGATGACTTCATGTGCAAAATAATTTGTTGAATCACAATATTTACATATATGCATGCAATAAAGTCATAGATCAGTATTTGTACAGATATGAAATATTACAGTGAGAACATACTTTTTGTAAGCAGACACTGACAGTTATATGAGCAGTCTTGAAAGGCTCAGTTTAAGTCTGTTTCCTAACTGTTGGACCACACACACTAACACAAACACACACAAAGGCCAACAAAAATAGAAATCAGACTTAAGTGCATGACCAGTTTGCCTACAGTGATCATTTTGTTTCATTTAAAGCCCTATTCATAAAGGACCAGTGTAACCAGGGGACCACGTGATTTACATATTCTGCTCTCCTGATGGATCTGAGCTTGCCTTTTCTGTAAACAGTGCTCCATGCTGTGTAGCGAGATGATGCCTCATTTCCACTTATGTATGTGACTGGTGTCAGTAGATCCATAAATATACAAATGATGCCTCCAGTGTCAAACGCAAGGGAGTACATTTATTTACGGATGTAGAGAAACCTGACAGAAACTTCCTGTGGCCATGATGGGGGAGAGGCTAATTTTGTCTGATATTCACCGTCCAGTAGCTTGGAAGATGCACAAAACGGGACCAATGTTGCAAGGCAACAAATAAATGAAGATGCTGGCCTACCAGGTACGTAGCATGATTTGTGAAATATTTCATTAAAAAGATGTATGTACGACGTATTGATGCATAGGCCTACACTTTCATATCAAACTTATAAGGATGATGACTGTATTTAACTAGACTGATAAATCTGTAACATTAGGCTATTTCATATTAAAATAATAAGGGGCGGCACGGTGGTGTGGTGGTTAGCACTGTCACCTCACAGCAAGAGGGTTGCCGGTTCGATCCCGGGCGTGGGAGCCCTTCTGTGCAGAGTTTGCATGTTCTCCCCGTGTCAGCGTGGGTTCTCTCCGGGCACTCCGGCTTCCTCCCACAGTCCAAAGACATGCAGATTGGGGACTAGGTTAATTGGTAACTCTAAATTGTCCATAGGTGTGAATGGTTGTTTGTCTCTATGTGTCAGCCCTGCGATAGTCTGGCGACCTGTCCAGGGTATACCCTGCCTCTTGCCCGATGTCAGCTGGGATAGGCTCCAGCCCCCCCGCGACCCTCAAGAGGATGAAGCGGTTAGAAGATGAATATTAAAATAATAAATATGACTGTATTTCATATCAAACTGATAATGACAATCTGACAGTGTATACTGTATTAACATGTTTTAGCAGAATAACACTACTCAGATTAACAATATGTTAAAACTAGATAAACAAGTTCCTTTTAATGATTCAAACTCAGTTGACAATCAGCACAGGCAACTGAATTAAAGGTAATAGCCGGTTAGTTAGCCAGCAGCCTGTCAGCTAATCTAGCACACTGTCATACAGTCTCTGAAATCCACCGCAAAAGTTACATTTTGTGAATGTAGTCGAGGCAAATTTCCAGACTGAAATATTACTGAGGGGAGGAGTTTTGCAGGCTTATCAGATATCATGGAAAATCTCACAGGAATGAATGGACTTCCGGTTGACTTGTCTCCGTACACATACACAAGTGGAAAAAATGCATGCGCCTCCTGCAACAAAAATGCTGTCAAAACTTTCATTTACATTTACCAATGTAGCATTTGTAATTCTTGACTGGGAAAAAGGCAAAAAAGATGTGCAGAGAAAACAAAAGCCAAACAGGATTCAAAATCACTGAGATGCTTTTTTGCACAGGACTACTGTTATCACATGACCTCTGTGTTTAGCTAAATTGGTCACTTAAGGTAGAACTTAAAAAAAAAAAAAAAAAAAAAAAAATTACAGACTTGGCAGATACGCAAGGGATTAAGATAACAGATTACCTCTGCAATTATTACAAATAACTAGAGATCCCCAGGTAACACTAATCCTGTGTGAATAGGCCTTATTTACTTAAATTCAGCTCAAGACTCTTTTGCAGATCTTTTTTTTTTAATTTACCTGCCCTTAATGTCATTTCTTCTGTTTTGTACCCTGCCCGTTAGAACTAATAATATGCAGTGACGTGTGTTGTTAATATTTCGTTAGTATCTGTGGTGAGTATTTCTGCAAAAACAATTAACACACAAATACTGGGAAACTACAGTTCAGTTTTTTTTCCCAAAACTGAATATGCTGTAAGTTTGAAAAAAGACACTATTCCACGATGCAGAATAATGGTAATGTGCTTCTAATAAAGGTTTGAGGGAAGGCTGTTTGAAAAGTGGACTCCTTTGATTTCACACATTAAAAGAGACACATATGACATTGAGAGCATATCTATGATTCAGAGTCTGGGCAGGGATTGATTGCACATAGCTCACAACATAGAGGTGCCTGAGCCAGTGGCTAGCAGCCAAAGGTGCCCACAGCATGAACAGGGCTAACAGCTGCTACAGTAAGTGCCATATAAGCACAGGGCAGAGTTGCAGCAATTAGCTAGCCAGTAGGATGCACAACTTTTTTTCCCAAGTGTGTTTTGCATCGACTTCAGTCAACCAAGATTTTCTTTGGTTGACTACAGCCCTAGTAAAGATATAATGGAGTGTTGAGTGTGTGTATCCCACTTGCTAGCTCATTGTTGCTGCTTTGCACTGCGCTCATAGGGCAGTTACAGCCGAGATTCAGACAGTGACGTAGCAGAAGCATAGCGCCCAATGTCAGCTACCAGCTCAGCCACCTCCATGTTGAGAACTGTGTCCAAGACAACTCATACATTCTAATTTTCTAATAGAGCCATTAAAGGTGAAGTCATTCTTTCCACACGTTTCCTGTTTTTGTGTTAATTTTATGATTGTTTTATTACTTTATAGCTGTCTGCTTGAAATACTTTTAATGCATGGACCTTAGAGATGTCCCAAAGTGAAACCTTTTGGTCAGAAAGCTTTTAGCTCTCATCTCTGAGCTGTGGGAACAGCCTGACAAAGGATTTGAGTTGAGCTGAAAGTGCTGATATCTTCAAACATACACCGAAAACCTGCCTCTACAGCCTGGCTTCTGCTAAAGGCCAAAATGGTCATTCATGTCTTTTACACATTTTGTAGTTTTCAATTATTTTGTTTTATTCTGAATACATTTTTAATGGACATCTCTGTATATTACTAAATTTTTGTGTCCAGTCCACAACAGTCCAGTTACTGCACTCGGGATCGATTCATTTTGAGTTGATCTACGAATGATTTCAGAAGATGGTTGCTGTTTTGAGCCGATGGAAGCTGTTACAACATAATCAAAGTATTTAAGGTATCATAATTGTAAGCACGCACTATGAGATGGTCAGATACTGACAATCCCCAAGGGAACTCATAGTACTTACAAACTATAAAGTCTGGATTTACACCTGGACCTTTCCTGAGTTAACAGTGGATGATTCACTGACAATAGATATATGCATCTGCTAGCTACATAGCACCAATGAGCTAGCTAACATTACAGCTCAGTCGAGGAGAACACCATTGATGTTTACATCTTGTGCTGTCACAAGCACGAGCCTCTCGTCCATGAGTAGATACACATTTCCTTCTGCGTGGTGAAACAGTTGGTAGGTGTAGTCTGGTAGAAAGAAAATTCCCTACATGAAACTGCTCACAACAAGGTCTGTGGATTATCTTGAGTAACCTGTTCATGATTTCTGGAAAGAGACATTGCTGCTAAGTTTTTAAAATGTATTTTTTGGCACTTTGAGCACCATAAGCCGAGTGCCATGTAGATCCATTATATTGGAGAGAAGGCAGACATCTCTACGGTAGATATCTGTAACACTCGGCAACTCACACCCAAACTATATAGATTGCACTACGGGATTTTTGGGTAAACTGTCACTTTCAGCAAGTATTAAAAGAAGAAGGCTTGATGTCTCTATAGAGACAAAATGGTATCAATGTACTGAAGATGGCCCCTGAGACTGCCATTAAATTTATGGTCTATGAGCAGGATAAGAAACAGCTGACCAGAGAACCAGGGAAGATCAAGACCCACGAGAGGTTCCTGGCTGGATCGCTGGATGGAGCAACAGTACAAACTGCCATCTACTGCATGGAGGTCCAGTCTGACCCTGAGGAAGACCAGACAGTACTCAGGAATATTTGACTGTGCCAAGAAAATCCTGAAGGAGGGAGTGAGGGCATTTTTTTAAGGGCTATATTCCCAGTCTTTTCAGCATCATCCCTTATGCTGGCATAGAGCTGGTGTATGCTGATGAAGAGCAGGCAGAGCATGGTTGCTCCAGCAGGGGGGACAATCCAAGAGCATTATAACCGACTGAAGGGGCTGTACAAGTGCTGGATGCGTCCTATTGCGGCTTCCAAAACAGACCTTTTAGCCGCTGAGAGTGTGAGGTTGGGTCTTCAGATTTGCAGATTTGTGACGCGCTAGGACGCTATGATGACAGATACGCTGAGATCCAAAGATGCTTTTGGTGCATTTATTATGAAGAAACGGCGCAGAGCTGTCACAGCGTAGCAAAGATGGATGAATGGACAAATGAAAACCAACGGATTAAACAGATAAAAAAGTAATGAATGAATGAATGGGTAGCGGTCAACAAAAATTACGGCTACCCAACCCTGACTCTCTCATCTGTATCACAGGTGAGTGCGCACCTTTACACACACACTTCCGCACGTGACCACGTCTACTCCCACGTGAACCACCACCTCTGCAACACACACACACACACACACACACACTCAAGCACACCGTGCTCCTCATCCTCAACCTGTATGTCTCCTACACGTCCAGACAACCATACCAACGACCAGCTTGGAGAGATCATCACTTTGTAGCATTATCTGCAAGTACTTTTACCAGAGGTTAGCGCCTGGGTGAGGGAGCACAGCCCAAAGGCTGGAGAAGAAGCAGCTGGATTGGCAGATTGGTGCATGGCATTACACCATCAAGAAAAAGGATGTCTACAGTGAAACGGAAGTATGAGGGGTACAGACCACCAAATCCAACAGATTGTGAGAATACTGGCAGTTGGGTTGGGGAAAGGTTTACAGAGTCAGCCCAAGGGTCAATTCATTGGTCTTCATTGTCAACAACTTGGCCACAAGGCTATCCAAAGCTGCTGAAATGTGTTCAGTACCCAGACCAGAGCAGGAAATCGTACGTTACCATTAATGGTTAAGCGCTAAAAGCACTAGCAGACACTAGTAGTAACTAAAGACACATTTGGTCAGCAATATTCGACCGGAGTAATGAAAGGGTTGTGAATATTACTTGTGTGGAAGGTGACAGCCAGAAATACCCTACTGCTAATATGACTTGTGAGATTAAGGGGCTAAGCTTTTATGCTTTCTGTGGGGGTATTGGAGAATCTTGCATATGAGATTATCCTAGAAGATGACCTGCCTAGCCTAGACAATGTAGTTCAACAAACATCAGAGGCCTGTGCATGTATGGTAGATCCAGATCTATGGCTAGAGGTCTAAACATTTACCCAGTCTTGACGATGACTTAGTCCAGGGAGGAACTATGGTTAGGAACAGCTGACGACAGTGTCAACAGTTGGTGCGTGAGAGATCAAAGCCCTATTCTCACCAGCCTTGAGAGCTCAGGTGTACACCCACAGTCGCAGATGCCAGACAATTTCAGTTACCCTAAAAAATGATCTAACCCTGAAATCCCTGTTCACTAATTCTATATACAAATTAATCTCATTTACACAATGTTGTCGTACTCCTGTCACCTTAGGTCAGTGTTCTGTATGTACTTGGAGCAAGTATGATACTGTTTCCTACCAAGCAGCAATCTCCAAGGCTGAAAAATGAAGTCAATGTAGAAGTGCCAAAATCTGCAGTTCCTCTAATGGCCACTTGAAGATGGCTCCAAGAGCAAGTCATAAACCCATGTTAAAATGCCCAACTTAACAGCAGAAATTAACATGGTTTGGTCTCTATACCTAATCACCTGTTTAAATCTTGAATGTTTATATTAAGGCTCAAAGTTACACAACATTAAGGGCACTGTCACTTTAGGTGACAGGTGGGTGCCATCCATTGTCAAGTGGCTACAACAATGGCAACATTGGTTTGGTAACGTAACTGTTGCATAACGCTAGATTCACAGAGTACAAGGCATCACTACTTCAGTGTGTTTTTGATTCATGAAGTTAACTGTGACATTTTGGTTGCCTAACAAAGTCTTCTTCAACATTTGGTTGAACTAGAAGACCCTCTAAGCAGTTAAATATTTAGTTTTTCCAGTAAGTACATTTTATTTTTATGGTTTTAAACTTGTTCTTCTGTGGCAAAAATTAGCTTTAGCATTGGTATTATCACAGTTAACCATAGCTACGCTAGCCTTAGAGTAATCTCCACCCTCTTGTTTGAATATGATCACTTCTGGCTCCAAAAATCCAAGATTTTGATGCCAAATGCCAAACTCGAGGCTTAAAACTGGAGTCTACAAACCAATTACCATTATTTTATACAGTCTGTGGTTCATACATGAAACTCCCAACTTTGAAGAAATCAAAACTAAAAAGCCTTTTATAGTGGGCCAGTCTTAACCAGTGGGTTCAGCTCTGTCTACTCTACCTGTGGAGTCTAACCCTGCAGCCTGCTCCCATGAAATAGTGCATGTTTCACTGGTTACTTCAAGGTGAATGAAACTGAAGATGCGCAAACTCAAAATGATGTTAAAGTATATCAGAACAAGCAGCTGTCTGCATAGTCACTGCAATTAATAGGCATGGACAATAAACTAAATGTATTAGTTAACCAACATTAGGATTTTCTTGCTGACATAAATTTACTAATATCACAATTTTCAATACGGAAATTGTCTGAATCCCATATATACACACTGAAAACATCTACAATGACAAATTACATCTATTAGTTCAACCAACCGATCAGCCCACAGATCAGTCCTGAGCACAATCTTTAACTGACCACATTGTAATCAATTAAGATAAAGATATCAGAACACAAGAAATTAGATATTGTGCATGTATATTGAAAAAATAATTATCCTTTCATTTACCGTTTTTGAGGTATGATTATTTTCAAGGGTCAATATAACAACTTCAAGAAGTCTAGCTTTAAGCAAATCATCAGATAAAAAGGGAGCCAATGTATGCAAGGAAACATATCACAAACATGCATGGAACATGTTTGTAATAGGAACCTCAGCAGCTGCAGTCAGTGGTGTTTGGAAGCAGTGAAGAAAGCTGTGCAAATATTCCAATATGTTAGGCCAAACCTGTGCACACTGCAGCCTGCTGAGCCAATGCTGATGTTGTTTTGGTCACACATTGGATAGTTTGTATCTGTTGTTGTACTGCTGATGTTAATGGTATTTGTGTTTAGTGTGGAATCTCTCCAACAAGGCTCTTAGGATGCTCCCTGGTATCTGCTGGTGCTGGTCAATCAGAGACTGGACTGCCTGCTTCACCTGCAGAGCAAAAGCACTGGGTATGAATGATTGGTTCTGTGGAACAGCTCAAAATATTACAAATATTACAAGAAAGAAAGAAAGAAAGAAAGAAAGAAAGGAGCAGGAGCTAAAGAAGAAAAAAGAAATAGAGAAAAAAATAAACAAACAATAAAAAAGAAAGAAAGAAAGAGAAAGTAAAATGAAAGAAAGAATGAGAAAGAAAAAGACAAAGAAAGAAAGAAAGAATCAAAAGAGGAGATAAAGAATGAGAGAAAAAACAAAAAAGAGAAAAAACGGAAAGAAAGAAAGAAAGAAAGAAAGAAAGAAAGAAAGAAAGAAAGAAAGAAAGATTAAGCTTGTTTTAGCTCACTGACTTTCTCTGCCAACTCTGCAGCACTGATGTTGGGGTCATACAGGATGGGATCACCAAGGAAGGTCCGAAACTTCACAGGAAATCCACCATAAATAGGAGCTACTGGGATGCGAAACCTCTCATACATCCAGCGGAAAAATCCTGAACAAAAAGAGATCATCTGTTTGCCTTGTAACTTGTAACAATGTTTTATGCTGCCCTCTTGGCCAGATCACTCTTGAAAAAGAAATTTTTAATCTCAACAAGGCTTTTACCTGGTTAAATAAAGGATATATATATATATATATATATATATATATATATACACACACATATACAGTACAGGCCAAAAGTTTGGACACACCTTCTCATTCAATGCGTTTTCTTTATTTTCATGACTATTTACATTGTAGATTCTCACTGAAGGCATCAAAACTATGAATGAACACATGTGGAGTTATGTACTTAACAAAAAAAGGTGAAATAACTGAAAACATGTTTTATATTCTAGTTTCTTCAAAATAGCCACCCTTTGCTCTGATTACTGCTTTGCACACTCTTGGCATTCTCTCCATGAGCTTCAAGAGGTAGTCACCTGAAATGGTTTTCCAACAGTCTTGAAGGAGTTCCCAGAGGTGTTTAGCACTTGTTGGCCCCTTTGCCTTCACTCTGCGGTCCAGCTCACCCCAAACCATCTCGATTGGGTTCAGGTCCGGTGACTGTGGAGGCCAGGTCATCTGCCGCAGCACTCCATCACTCTCCTTCTTGGTCAAATAGCCCTTACACAGCCTGGAGGTGTGTTTGGAGTCATTGTCCTGTTGAAAAATAAATGATCGTCCAACTAAACGCAAACCGGATGGGATGGCATGTCGCTGCAGGATGCTGTGGTAGCCATGCTGGTTCAGTGTGCCTTCAATTTTGAATAAATCCCCAACAGTGTCACCAGCAAAACACCCCCACACTATCACACCTCCTCCTCCATGCTTCACAGTGGGAACCAGGCATGTGGAATCCATCCGTTCACCTTTTCTGCGTCTCACAAAGACACGGCGGTTGGAACCAAAGATCTCAAATTTGGACTCATCAGGCCAAAGCACAGATTTCCACTGGTCTAATGTCCATTCCTTGTGTTTCTTGGCCCAAACAAATCTCTTCTGCTTGTTGCCTCTCCTTAGCAGTGGTTTCCTAGCAGCTATTTGACCATGAAGGCCTGATTCGCGCAGTCTCCTCTTAACAGTTGTTCTAGAGATGGGTCTGCTGCTAGAACTCTGTGTGGCATTCATCTGGTCTGTGATCTGAGCTGCTGTTAACTTGCGATTTCTGAGGCTGGTGACTCGGATGAACTTATCCTCAGAAGCAGAGGTGACTCTTGGTCTTCCTTTCCTGGGTCGGTCCTCATGTGTGCCAGTTTCGTTGTAGCGCTTGATGGTTTTTGCGACTCCACTTGGGGACACATTTAAAGTTTTTGCAATTTTCCGGACTGACTGACCTTCATTTCTTAAAGTAATGATGACCACTCGTTTTTCTTTAGTTAGCTGATTGGTTCTTGCCATAATATGAATTTTAACAGTTGTCCAATAGGGCTGTCGGCTGTGTATTAACCTGACTACTGCACAACACAACTGATGGTCCCAACCCCATTGATAAAGCAAGAAATTCCACTAATTAACCCTGATAAGGCACACCTGTGAAGTGGAAACCATTTCAGGTGACTACCTCTTGAAGCTCATGGAGAGAATGCCAAGAGTGTGCAAAGCAGTAATCAGAGCAAAGGGTGGCTATTTTGAAGAAACTAGAATATAAAACATGTTTTCAGTTATTTCACCTTTTTTTGTTAAGTACATAACTCCACATGTGTTCATTCATAGTTTTGATGCCTTCAGTGAGAATCTACAATGTAAATAGTCATGAAAATAAAGAAAACGCATTGAATGAGAAGGTGTGTCCAAACTTTTGGCCTGTACTGTATATATATGTATATGCCGCTGAAGAAAAAGAATACCTACGGACTTTCTCTGCCAAAAACAAAAGAAGACGGATTTGAATACACACTCGGCAGTCATGCTTAATGACATTTTACGCGAGTTTTATGCCTCGGTTCAGTCCACTAAGCTTGGGTGAGTACAAAACTTTCACCAAAAGTTGTCGAATCCGGTCGGTTTTAATCACTTCGCAGAGGCAGACAACATTATTTATTTAACTGATAATTAGCCGTGTAATAAGCGGGATAATGTATAATGAGCCGGTGAATACTGGGAAAATAACTTCTATTCCCCTGTCGGGAGTTATTTTCCCAGTATTCACCGGCTCATTATACATTATCCCTTACATATATATATATATATATACATATATATAGTACATATATGTGTGTGTGTGTGTGTGTGTGTGTGTGTGTGTGTTACATGGAGAAATATAAAGAGAAGATTCTGATCAGACTGCTGTGATTACACTCTCCTTTGTACCACATTTTCTGGAGTATAAGTTTGATAATATTCTATATGTTTCTTCTTGTCAACAAACTCTGTGCAAACAAAGTGTGTGTTTGATGTGTAAACAAAACAAACACTGAAACTATCTGCTAACAAGTATTTGATACACACATACCATCCTGCTGCCACAAACTCACAAAACCAGTGTATTGTGGTAGGGTTTTTCTATAGACTGTTTAACTAATGGATGTAGCTACCATGACCTCACCCACTGGTTTGCAGACTGCCATTTTGGAGCTTCAAGTTCAGAGTGGGTATAACTGCAGTTGTAGCAGCTACATGACCTGGCCTCTAGCTAAATGACTCGCCCACCATACCTACATGTCAGTCCACAATCAGCCCCCTTCAGTCCTTGGTCCAGAAGCAGAAGTACTGACAAAATTGCTAAGTTAGTGATTAGCTAGCTATGAAGTATTACATTTAAAAGAGAAGTGGTTAAAGTTAGGGTTAGGGTAATAAAGTGAATCATGTTTTCATGTGTTATAAATTATAAAGTGAATTTTTGCTACAGTTTGGTCTCATTTATTCACTACAGTGTAGCACTATAAAAGTTCAGATAACCGTTGCGCTGGTGGGTTTGTCTTGTACCAGTAGTGGGCACAGTTTGTAGGGGCATGCAGTGTATGCTACAAACGGAATGCGTCTGCAGCTATACATGTCTCTTGAGTTTGGTATTTTAGCTGTCACCATCTTGTTTTTTTTAATCCACAAATGACCATATTTGG
Organism: Epinephelus fuscoguttatus; assembly: GCF_011397635.1. Taxonomy (NCBI): domain Eukaryota; kingdom Metazoa; phylum Chordata; class Actinopteri; order Perciformes; family Serranidae; genus Epinephelus; species Epinephelus fuscoguttatus. The sequence continues at coordinate 3,494,631 of NC_064766.1, read as the reverse complement.
ACGAGAGGGTGGAGCTGTGGAGGAGTTAGGAGTGGATCTGACTGAGAAGCCCAGAGGGCTGTACTACGAAGCAGGATTTGGAGTTAGCGAGGTAACTTCAGGCTTAGCTCTGGGTTTTCAGTACTACGAAGCTGGTTCTCTTTTTACCGGGATAAATCACTGTGGTAACTTATGCTGAACAGCTAACCTGCTCTGGAGCAGGTTAACTTCAGGGTATCGGATCACAGCCTGTCAACATCCCAACCTCTGACCAATCAGATCACTGAAGAAAAAGTATCCATGGGCGAAAGTCCAGAGTCTCAGGTAAAAAAAAGAGTAACCTATATATTGTCAGTAGTCATAGTAGGTCATTTCATTGTTCCAGGGCTCTATTTCCACTGGTTTTAAAACAGAGCTTCTGACAAACACAGATTGTTTACACACTAGACACATGATATTAACTGTCTTTTAACTTGAGCAAAGTTCATTTTAGTCCGCAGTGATAGTGTTGCTATTTTACACTTTTCACACAAATAACATGAGATACCTGTGTCATGAGGACTAGGAATAAAAGATAATATTTTCTAAGAAAAATAATCCACACCTTTTTAATTGGCTCCCGTTATTGTAAATACCACATTTCAGTCAGATAGACCTCATCATGCATTAACTAAACTCCTTTTCCACACTTAACTTCGATGCAGAAACAGGCTGGTGTTACTTTAAAGTGTTTTACGTGAAATATTCATCATTATCCAACTTGACAGCAAAAAATACTCTACACTCTACTCTAAAATACTCTATTTTCAATATTTCTACATTCTGTTATAAGATTACAGAATGTCATTTACATCCACGCCACTGACGTTTTACTGTCTCACGATTGCAGGCACTTTTGGTACCGTTTCATCTCATGATGTGAAGCAGTCTACTTCATTCATGGTTCTGATGATGTCGCATGTAATTAACAGCCCTGCCTCTTTGACATGTGCGTGCTTGTGGCTGAATGGGAAAATCTAGAGCTGACTGAACTAGCTTATAACCAGCTTTGTAGTACCCATTATCCAGACAGCCAATGCTAGAGTTAGTCAAGCCAGATAGCAAAAAGATATCCTGGGTAAGTTGATCTGGCTTTGTAGTACACGCCTCAGTACACTTTAGGCAGACAGTCTATCACTCAAGCAGCCCTGCCCCTAAATATGCAAAAATTTGGACCTGTTTTTTGTACCCAGCTGTAAACGTGTTTATTTCTGCTGTAAAATAGGGTATTTTAACATGGAGGTCTATGGGAATTTGCTCTGTTTTGGAGGCAGCCTCAAGTAGCCTTTTGATGAACTGCAGTTTTTGGCCCTTCTGCACCAGATTTCTTTTTTCAGCCTCAGAGGTTACTGCTTGGGTTTTTCCTGCATTAAAGAATTTTTCGCACACACAAAGAGGTTTTGGCCAGCCCTAAAATGATAACGTTAAGAGTAAAAATAGCAATTCTCTCTGAACTCTCCACGTTTAATAGCAATTTATCAAACAATTATTAAACAAACAACACACAAACTTAACTAAGGCGTCTTTGACTTCCAGCAGTCAACCCCATTCTCATCCACAGCCTCTGTATTTTACACATGTGGCTAAGCCAGATAAGCTGCATTGTTTGTCTGAGCCGTACCCTCAGCTGCAAAGGTAACGCTAATGTGAAAGAGGAGTATCTCCTGTAGGTGAATCTGACACAACAATCTCCTCTTGTGTGCTACATATGTGAAAAGGCAACTCTGCATGAAGGCAAAAAAGATATAAAAGATATAAAATCACCTGGATCTTCTGTATTGTGGGGCTCATGGAGAAAGTGCATCAGAGATTTCTGCTGGCTGAGGGTCTAACTCCAGGTTTAGCCCTCCACTCACTTGAATGGGGATAAAACCATTTAATTGTGCACCTCTACTGAGCTTTGAAATTTTTTCAAATCGTTTGAATCAAAAAGTCACTTTGCAGGGGCTGTGATGCTCAAAAACATTTATCTGCTGATTTACAGATGTCTGTAATTGTAAGTCCACGGTTTGGCCACTATGTCAAATTAGCTTCGAAGCCTGGCGCTGTTCCTTGGGATTTGCTCCCAACCCCAGACCCCTCTCTCTCAAACTCCCCCCTCAAACTCAATCATCTTAGGCATTTTTGTTTATCAAATGGTCAGACTTAACAGTAAAATGCATAGATTTCTGTCAAATAAAGTAACACAGACTCATTGCCTTTACTAGGCGCAGACCGATCATGTTGCTGTGTGTAGTCATCCTCCAAAGGCCCATTCTGAGCCAGGAAAAACCCTGTGTGTCTTCCCGTGTGTGTGTGTGTGAGACTGTGTCCTTTGTGAACTTTGAGGTGTGTGTCGATCAGTGATGTTACCATCAGCTTAGTACTATCTTTGTGATTTTAAACTTTCCTCTGCACTTACTGAGTGTTCCCAGACATCTGAAGCCTTCCCGCACATTTTGAGTAAACATTGGAATTATTGGCTGAAAGAAAGGAGAGAGCAAGACAAAGAGTAGATTAGAAAAGAGGGCTTTCTACACTGCAGAATCCTAACATGGAAAAAGATGTTACAATTACACAGTGCATTATGACACTCATGTAGTTTACTGTGGAAGTAGAGTAACCAGAATCAATTTAGTTAATTCCTATTCAACACAACCTAGACAGAGAAATTTTGAATTTGCTGAAGAAAATTTGAAATGGTAAAAAAGTGAAACTAATCATGCACATATGTAAACAAAAACTAAAAATGTACTTCCTGGTGATTTTCTCCATAAGTGTTTAGCTGGGAGTTTTTAGTGCGACAACTTACAATCTGACTACAGTGTCATCTTATTATGAACTGCCTCCTAAATTTGTTTGTGACGTACAATATCTTTTATATGACCACTTCTGCTGGTCAGCTGTATTTACATGTTGGCAACTAAAACATGTAGTACTCAGTTATTACTGAGTAATATAATGAGAAATTTGGCGAGCACACTCCAATCTGATCAAAGTTATTTTCAGATAGAATCGTGTCTGGTTAATGTGCAAAAACAAAAAAATACCAAATAATCATATATAGACCAGAGTAGGCACTTTGTGATAAAGCACATTATGAATGCTCATTTAGACCTTTTAGTAACGTTGAAAGGCTAATTTAGACTTAATAGGCTGTGATACCTTCAATATAAGGCTCAAATATCTTTACGGCTCCAGACAGACTTTTTAGAAATACTTTTTGGTAAAAATGGCTCTTTGGATAACGTTTGCTGACTGTTATAGGGCATGTCCTCCACTATGACAAAGCATACAAACAATAAATAATAGGAATTCCACATCCAATAATTTAGTATTTAGTATAGCTGCACAGAAAGGAATAGACCCTTATAGGGGATGCCGATGCACATGCATCCAAAAACATTTTAAGCATGTATGAACTGTAAGCATGTTATATCTGCAACTGTACTGGGAAATAGGGGTGTAACGATCCATCGTTCTGGATCAATATATCTATTTAATAATCAACGATCCAATCACATCGATACAAAGTGAAAACATCGATCCACATTGTCATCTTAAGCATAGGCTTTTATTTTGAAAGTCTGTGTCACTGTCAAACAAGTAAAAGTTTAATTTATCAACTGGCTCCGTTGATCGGGAAAAAGATGAGACTCAGTGAAAACCCAGTGGCTATTGTTGTTTCTCTGCTAATTGCTCTCATGGAGGAGCAGGTCAGGGAAGCGACCAAGCTGGGAATTACAGCCACGCAACTGGGAGTCCACAGTGAGAAGGAAATCCGCAAAGACGACAACACTCTTTCCCAGAAATCATCACAGCTCATCTCCGCTGGCGCTTGCTGGTCTGTTTATAGTGGCATTGTGCTAGCCTACGTCACACGTTTCATTTACTCTGATTGGTTTTCCGTCTTTCCAATTGCGTGAAGGGGCACTTTGAGTGACAGCCATTGATACCGCCCCTCAGGAATAGAGGAAATGTACACTCCGTGTCCGGACCTATTCACGTTTTGCGAATTGGGTCTGGCAATGCCAGGCTAGAAAAACCGTGCATGCAGACTGAATTTTAACCGTACTGTTCTGCGCGGAGATACAGTAACTTAACCCAACAGTGAGTAAGAAAAATAATAATGTTACATGTAGTTTGGTAAGCTGTAAGTAGAGCCGCTAGGCAATGTAAACATGCTTAGCTAATAATGGGTGACTGGCAAAAAACATTTGTTATGTCCATGTTATTACTGAGCTGTATGTTATTCTTTTGTTGAATGATCTTGTTGTTAATCTGTATTTTATGGCTGTTTGGAGAAGTTTTCCTTTAGGGCTTTAAGCCAAATATATATATATTCACAAAGCTTCCTAGCACTAAGAGTTGCTCTCAGTAAAGAAATTATAAGAAAATTTTTAGAATTGTGATGTTTTCTTAGAATTTCTCCTTAAAGTTAAGACTAGGTCCTTGTAAAGATAAAAGTTATTCACAGAGCATCTCAGACCTTAAAAGAGCTCCTTAGGTGAAAAACTGTTGGGGGCAGGGAGGAGGACTTTTAAGGGGCTTAAGAGTTTCTTAAGCAGAGGAGAAAATGGTGGAAACACCATGAGGTCAGAGAAATATTCTCCAAATACAGCATGGCAGTGAGTAAATAAAATGCTACAGATTAGATTGTGCAGGAATTATGTTTGTGGTCAATCTCATTAGAGATACACACACATTTCGCATCCAATGGAATAACACTATAATGCCAGAAACAAAATGATCACAACACTAACATATTTGAAAAACTGGAAAAATGTAACAGTGCAGCAGTGATGACTTTGGTCCGTCTCAACCTTCCAACAGCAGTGATCATACAAACAACGACAACACTTTCAGTCTCATATTGTGATGCAGTTCATTTCATTTCCAATGGGTGTCCACACCTTGCAGGCTCACGCAAGGGCGTGTCTGTGACAACCAATCACATCTGTTAAAAGAATGCATCACACCTAGCAACAGGGTCAACCACACCTCCACACTAAGATAAAAGTTGCTGTCCTTTCTTTGCTCACAGTTGCTCTGAGAACTTTCCTAAATCATTCCTTACCCTGGAAATCCAGAGTTCTTGCAAGAGCACAGTTTGAATTTGCTCAGCAAGTCACTCTGGCAATCAGTAATGATGCTGCACCAATCACATCGGTGTATCTGATATAGGCGGGCCAGAGGCGAGCTAAACAGATGACGTCAGCACTGCAACGACGAAGTCCGGAATCAGTCAGTAAACATTGCAAGATGGCTACGGATGAACACCAGTTGTTTGAAACGGCTTTGGCCGCTACAGTGAACGAGTTAGACTTGGCTTTTTCTCTGAAAGAGGAACAGAAGACGGCGTTCGAATCCTTCCTATGCAAGAAGGACGTTTTTGCTGTTTTGCTGACCGGATACGGCAAGAGTCTAATCTACCAGTTAGCTCCGCTGGTAGTGCTCTGGATACGTCACCCCATGTATTGTTCTGATTGGTCATAGTGTTATCCAATTGCATGCAGTGATATTTTCAAATGCATGCTTGGTGCCACCCCTCGAGTTGGGCCATTTGCATTACTCATAGCCAGACCCTAAATCTTTCTAGATTTGGGTCTGGATTTCCAGGCTATCCTAAGCTAGGACTCCTTACTAAAAGTTTTTAGGCTAAGTTAGGAGCTCTCTGAGAGTGTTCTCAGAATGTTTGTGGATACAGCCCCTGAAGTTTAATGGAAAAGATGATGGTTTGGATTAAAATGAAAAGTTTTCTTCCAGAAAGGTCTCTCTGACAGAAAGCCCTGAAGGTTAACTTATCCCATTTACTTTTATACTTTTATTTTATTTGTGTAAGTGGAGTCAGTTTAATGTGATCTTTACTGTACTTACTATTCATATGTTGCTTGTGTTTTATGGCCAAAAGTAAAAACGAAAGGGGTGGCAGCATCTTCTGTAACAGGCTGTGTTAAATGAGCATTTAATATCACCAAATATCGATGACAGACTCCTGAACTGTATCGAATTGAAATGGTATCATGGCAGACATTGTGATATCGGAAAATATTGTATCGTTGTCCAAAGAATTGATATAATATCCTATAGTGATGAAACTGGTGATTTACACCCCTACTGGGAAACACTGAAATTCAGTGTAACATTTTATATTGGTGAAACTGATGATGTGAATGTAATCTACAATTTCATGCAACGCACCACTTGAGCGTCGATGGCGACCTGGGCGAAGCCTCTGCGTTTGCCCCAGAGAAGAGGGTAGGTCTCATCACTGAATAGAGCCTCCCGCACTCCTCCTGGAGAAATTGCCAATAGGTGACCATTCTTCAGAGCCCGCACACACTCCTCCTGAGGACCATGGATCACACTGAACACCTCCAACAGTAATTTGAAACCTGGAAAAGGATGACAGAGGATAGGGTAGAATGAGAAAGAGCCACGGGGAAGAGAAAGGAAATAAGATGAAGCTAGCATTTAAAAAAATTAACAGAGGAAAAAAAAATACCTACATAAATTCATGATCCTAAATGTTTTTCATGGGTCACCTAAAATTCTGTGGTCACACACTAATGCCAGGGTTAGACTATAGGATGATTGTCTTTTGAGATGGAAACTGTGTCAGATCAGGTGATTCTGCTGTGGACTGGTCGCTGCAGACTGCATGGACTCCAAGCAATCAGAGCCTGCTGTCATTTAGGCCACATCCACACAAATACCGTTCCGTACACATGAGCATTTCAACACTGTTTCAGATCTGATCGCCATCTATACTAACACCCCTGAAATTGCATATCACATGATCATCATGTACACCTGGCATGTGCATAGTCCTGATATAAACAGGAAGCAGATTGTCTACTCTGCAGTTAGTTGCCTAGTTACAGAAAATACTTTGGAGATAGTGAGATTTTTTTTTTTGCTCGGACTGACAGCGAGGTGAAACTGTTAGTGAAAGTCGCAGTGACTGAAAACACATTGAGAACCATTACAAAGAAAATGCAGCAACATATCAGAGCAGTATTGGGAGCATGATCCATCGCTAGAGGATGTCATGACAATTGGACAGGAGTACCCACACAAGAAGAATGAAATCACAAAAGGTATGTAGGCTTGACATAAATGATCACATCACTGATGAGATCCAATCAGGAAGGGAACATGGGAATCTGTGTCATAGGGTTCATCCCAATACCGAATCTTGTATCCAAGTTTCCCTCACTTGTGTCTCTTCCTCGCGTCTTAGCTCCGCCCTTGTAAGACAGGGGGGAGAGATACTAGGATGAGACACGAGGAGAGAAGATACGAGAAAACATGTCTTTAGAGAAATGAGACGTCTTTTCCTCTAAAGTGTCACGTGAAGCGACGCCCGTTTGTGATGACGGCGGCGGCTGATCACAGCTGGATCAGCTGTCAGGGGGCTTTATTAACAGTTATAGAAACTTTTAATGGAGTTTGTTGCTGCACATACATAATGTTATATAAACATACAGTACAGGCCAAAAGTTTGGACACACCTTCTCATTCAATGCGTTTTCTTTATTTTCATGACTATTTACATTGTAGATTCTCACTGAAGGCATCAAAACTATGAATGAACACATGTGGAGTTATGTACTTAACAAAAAAAGATGAAATAACTGAAAACATGTTTTATATTCTAGTTTCTTCAAAATAGCCACCCTTTGCTCTGATTACTGCTTTGCACACTCTTGGCATTCTCTTGATGAGCTTCAAGAGGTAGTCACCTGAAATGGTTTCCACTTCACAGGTGTGCCTTATCAGGGTTAATTAGTGGAATTTCTTGCTTTATCAATGGGGTTGGGACCATCAGTTGTGTTGTGCAGAAGTCAGGTTAATACACAGCCGACAGCCCTATTGGACAACTGTTAAAATTCATATTATGGCAAGAACCAATCAGCTAACTAAAGAAAAACGAGTGGCCATCATTACTTTAAGAAATGAAGGTCAGTCAGTCCGGAAAATTGCAAAAACTTCAAATGTGTCCCCAAGTGGAGTCGCAAAAACCATCAAGCGCTACAACGAAACTGGCACACGTGAGGACCGACCCAGGAAAGGAAGACCAAGAGTCACCTCTGCTTCTGAGGATAAGTTCATCCGAGTCACCAGCCTCAGAAATCGCAAGTTAACAGCAGCTCAGATCAGAGACCAGATGAATGACACACAGAGTTCTAGCAGCAGACCCATCTCTAGAACAACTGTTAAGAGGAGACTGCGCGAATCAGGCCTTCATGGTCAAATAGCTGCTAGGAAACCACTGCTAAGGAGAGGCAACAAGCAGAAGAGATTTGTTTGGGCCAAGAAACACAAGGAATGGACATTAGACCAGTGGATTATTCAAAATTGAAGGCACACTGAACCAGCATGGCTACCACAGCATCCTGCAGCGACATGCCATCCCATCCGGTTTGCGTTTAGTTGGACGATCATTTATTTTTCAACAGGACAATGACCCCAAACACACCTCCAGGCTGTGTAAGGGCTATTTGACCAAGAAGGAGAGTGATGGAGTGCTGCGGCAGATGACCTGGCCTCCACAGTCACCGGACCTGAACCCAATCGAGATGGTTTGGGGTGAGCTGGACCGCAGAGTGAAGGCAAAGGGGCCAACAAGTGCTAAACACCTCTGGGAACTCCTTCAAGACTGTTGGAAAACCATTTCAGGTGACTACCTCTTGAAGCTCATCGAGAGAATGCCAAGAGTGTGCAAAGCAGTAATCAGAGCAATGGGTGGCTATTTTGAAGAAACTAGAATATAAAACATGTTTTCAGTTATTTCACCTTTTTTTGTTAAGTACATAACTCCACATGTGTTCATTCATAGTTTTGATGCCTTCAGTGAGAATCTACAATGTAAATAGTCATGAAAATAAAGAAAACGCATTGAATGAGAAGGTGTGTCCAAACTTTTGGCCTGTACTATATATAATGATAAAGATACAGATACAGTTAACAGTAACAGAGCAGCAGTGTTTTCTTTATAATATGTACTGTGTCCTGCTCAGAGTCACACAATGTGTTTATATGATTTATTCATTATTTGCATCTGTATTTATCAATATTCTGATTGTGAGTGAGGATAGAGGATAGAGGAGTCTAGGAGGGATATTGGGATGAACCCATAGTCTCCTTCAGTGTTTTCGCCCGTCCAGACTAAAATGCAACCCTGTTTTTTTTTCAAACTAAAGCAGTGTCAGCAGCATAGTCAAAGGTGTCCGTTTTCCGGGTTCCAAAACGCCAGAGTAGTGTGGACAATTGGCATAAACATAGAAACAGGTATGTGTTTCATAACAAAAACATTTTAGTATGGATGTAACCCTAATGAATTGTGTGACGTACATGTGAACAGTAGGGTGTCAGGGACTAACTGCATTGTGCCACCTGACAGCACCAACCACAAATGGTTCTGTATGTAGTTAGGGGTTTCTGCATGACAGTTCAGCTGGAAGCATTCATCTGTAAAGTGAAGTGAAGGTGAACTCTATGTTGTTATATTTTAGAGTCAATATTGGCACAAACATTCAAGAGAAGTCATCAGTGGCAAAGAAAGTCCTAGACCTCGAGCTAACTGCTCAGTCAGTAGGAGAAAAGGTGAGTGTGTGGGTCGACAGCTTTCACAGTGTGTGTGCAGACGGTGACATCACACCCATGGGTAAAATTAAATTGATGGAGTGCCCCTGAGCACTGTGTGCTTCGATTGCTTAATGTCACCAAACATCGTAGCAGCTGTCAAATTACACAAGGTAAAGAAAAAAAATATCTGCATAATGTTTTTGTCAGGAGGTTTGAACAATGCTGCATCAGTTTTCTTTTATACCATGTGTCCACCAAAATTAGCACATGTGCGTGGGTTTTAAAAATGTGGGTAATATTGCTAAGCACATGCTATAGACACCTTTCCTATTGCCAGTAGAGCACAGCCTTGTACACGGCCCTGCAGCAGACGACTGCCTTTCTGTGTGAGTTTTTTTTTTGTTTGTTTTGTCTTTGGTGTGTCACGTCAACGTCATGGACAGGCTGGAGAACTGGTAAGCAGTAGACAGCACAAGGGAAAGAAAATCTATCTCTTACACACTCAGTCTCTCTAAAACTCTGTGCGGACGAATTTGGATCGATGTTTGAGCGCTGTTTGGGTGAAGATGGGCGGTGTTTTGTAACGGTGAGTCATTGCATCTTGTCAGTTAAAGGGCTAAAATTAGCATGTTCATCCGGGTATTGTGTTCCCATCTATGCCGATTAGAGTCGGAGGCAATAAATACTCGTGACTACTGCAGAATCATTTGACACGGGTGTGAATGACGATTAAAACCATTCCCATTACATTAAAAAGTCAGATGTTAGTGGGTGTAAATGGGTCTTTAGGGTGCAGTGGGAAAGGGGCTTTACATACATAACATGGAATAAAACCAGCAACAGTCACACCTGACACTCATTTTCATTCCTGACACCCCACAGCTGTTGAGTTGGATCATTATCTGACTGATCTCATGTAGTCTGATCCTGGAATAAGATTAACATTATTTCTCTGGATTGTTTTTCACAATGTCTGGTGAACAAGTGTAGAAATGGACACAGATTAAGTCAAATCACTCAGAAGGCTCATGCTGAACAGATAAACTGAAAGAATAAAATTCTAAATTTTAAAGATTTTTTTTTTGCGGGGCTTTTGACATCTTTATTATAGAGCAGCTGAAGAGTGACAGGAAAGCGGGAAAGAGAATGGGGATGACAGGCAGCAAAGGGCCACAGGTGGTAATCAAACCCGGGCCGCTGCAAAGGACATAGCCTACATGGGGCAGACACTCATCTCCTTGTATTTGGTTGAGATTCAATTTTTTTCTCTAATTTTTTGATTAAACAAATAAAACACTTCAAGACTTTACAGTGGACTTGTATGATTGCGATAAAGTTGAAGTTAGAGTTTTAAGTTTTTTCTTTTAGCTAAGCCCTAATTTGGGTGAAAGAAGCTAACAACAACACAATGAAAAGTAAACCAAAACCTATAGTGAAATTGTGTGAGTACCTGGGATCTTGAAGAGGCAGTGGTCAGCCACAGAGTGGCAGGGCCGTCCCTTTTGGATGATAACATTGGCCAGGAAGTAATAGTAGTCGATGGGAATGGCTCCATGATAGTACACTATCAGTGCTGGTCCTTTGTCAGGGATCTTCTCCATCCCATGGATCTCATAACCTGGTAGACACACACGCGCACGCACGCACACGCACACGCACACGCACACGCACACAAAATATAAGGTATGTGTGATCAGGGACAGAAACAGGAAGAGTAGGCCACAAGTAAATACACACTAGAGGTATATTTGTGTGTTCACACAGCACAGTGCCCCTCAATTCTAAGAAACAAAATAAAACTAGAGTTACTGCCTTGCAGTTGTATGCCATCACACACCAGTCAAGTTGCAGTTATAGTTTACATCCATGACTGTGAAAACATGGATGCATCACACAAATCTTCCACCTGGCAGCACATAAGATCTAAACAATCAGCATAGTTTCATGGTGGACATCCAAGATTTGTGTCACCAATTCACTATCTGACCAAATGTCTCCCTTTCTGTTTCTGAGGTATGACATTGAGTAATGGTCAGAAAAGTGTTTTTGCAGAATATTATGTCACAGAGAAGTTGACCTTTGACCTTTTGGATATAAAATGTCATCACTTCATTGTTTTATCCTATTAGACTTCTTGAGTTATGGCTAAAAACATGTTAAAAACAAGTCAAAGTGACCCACCAAATTATAATCAGTCCTCATTGTGATGAAATGTGAAGAAATTCCCTCATGTTGTTCTTCAGATACCATGGTCACGAGAATAGGACAGATAAGGTCACAGTGACCTTGATCTTTGACCAACGTCCACCAAAATCTAATTAGTTTATCACTGAATCAAACTGAATGTTTGTGCCAAATATAAAGAAACTCCCTCGAGGCGTTCTTGATATATCATGTTCACAAGAATGGGACAGACGGACAGACATCCCTAAAATATAATGTCTACAGCTGTCGTCGGTAGAAGCACAAAAACTACATTCATAAACACAACCAACACATTTCTATTGCAAGGCCTAGGTATAAGGCAAAGGCACCTTTCAAATACACATGTACTCTCTCTGGGCACTTGGCATTTTTTCCTATGTGCCTTCCAACAAGCTCACAGCTGAATACTAGCAGTGACAGGAAAAAGTGCAGTTTGACCTCAGAATCTATCTTTCTCCTTTTTCTTGTCTTTTATGGTGCTACCGATTGTATATATGCCACCTGATGGGACAGAATCTTAAGGATGCTACAGATCTTCGATAAATTAAGCCTGTGGTGTCTGACCATGCCATATGGCTCCATGTCCATCCCACAGAGTAGCCAGGGTCTTCCTGGCTCCATCCCACAGGTTGTTGCAGTAAGCTTCCCTCAGCTGATTCTTCCTCTGTTAGAAGAAGACATCAGAAAATATACTGTGTGGAGTGACTCAAGGACAAGACACGACAGGACAACAGCAACATATTTATACTACCTGGATCTTATTTCAATAGTGTGGTCCAGAACACTTATTCTTAACATTCACCTATGTCTATAAAGGGCAATTTTCTAATGCAGGTTGAGAATGAAATCAGACAGTAGAGACAGGGATATCATGTACTGATGGTGAGTGACAGACCTATCATTCTAGGTGTCACTCTCTTCCACAAATTTTGATTTTATACTTCTTTGCTCTTGAAACTCTTTCAGTTTTGTTATTTCTTATGTAATCCCAAGCATGTGAAAACATAGTGTATGCATTTAGAGTAGGGTGTACACGAAAATTTGGGACAAATCATATCTCGTACTGATTCAGTAAGGGACAGTGCATTTTATTAATATTGGACAATCCTGTATTTACAAAGGATGGATGGCAACCTTTTCCCCTCTGTGGGTGGGTGATGGAACCTGTAACGCTAGTTATAGGAACATTCCCTTTTTTGTTCTAGGTGCATTTTCAGCACTGTTGTTGAAGCCACAAATTTAGCTTAGTCTGACTGTTAGTAATGTTACAGATGTGGACAGTTCAACAGGTACCAGAGCTCATCAAGGATATTTTAATACATGCTAATTTAATGTTAGTTAACTATCTGTTGAAAAAACAAAGCAGTATTTGCTAAATCAAAGGCAACTTACTTTCAAAAAGAACAGCAGTTGACAGTCAGCCACCAAGATTAGCCACTGGGACTGACCATAGAAGGGCAAAGCTCCTAACTAGCTTACTGCTGCTTCCACTGTCTCACCAGAAGTTGCACCCTCAGGAATAAGGTGGATAATGTAATGTATCTCTCTCTCTCTGTATCATGATTGGTACTACAGCAAGAACTGAGATTGCACTGTCTCTTGGGGCGAGGTCATATAAATGATTTGCGAGGCACACAGCTGTGGTAGTGCTGCTTTTTTCCCCCCAATCAAATCCTAATCTTCACAATCGAATACCAGTTTTTGAGGGTTTTTTGCTTGTTTGTTTTACAAGTTAGAATTGATTAATTGACAGCCCTTAAAGTAAGCAAGTTAAGGCTCATGATGTTTGGATTAACTAGTTGGCTGACCTGATGTGAGACTCAGTAAACAATTCGGGCAACTTGATTATTACCAGTCCATTTGTCTGACTGACTGCTGTACAGCAGCTCCAGTCTGTGATGGTTGCTCAGTTCCATGCTCTAATCAGCACTGAGCTGGCTAGTTTACGGTTGTTGCAGATGTTGTGGCTTCTGTTTTCAATTCACACCTAAAATGCCGACTGTTTGTCACTCTGCTCAGTTAACAGACCCTTTTTATGACATTTTGCTCCATTCTGTCAAATTCTGTGAAGATATAAATAGTAAATAACATATGAGTATCATGCTGTAGCACCAGCAGTTATTATTTATACCTATTATTTTATACCTAAAAATAATCATTTGTCGTTGTTTGTAACATTGCGTAAATGAGATGAACTATTATTTACTGCTGACACAGTGCAGATGGTGGAAAGAGTATTTGCATACCTTGTAGACATGAAGGAAGAGTATAGAGAGGTAGAGGAGGATAACAATGAGGAACGGCACGAGGAAGACAATAGCCAGAGGAGTGAAGACCCACAACAGGTACTCCAAAACACTCAGATAGTCCTCCAACTGGCCGAGGCCTACCCATTCCTCCCATGCATGAAATACACACACCTGTGGACCAAGACATGCAGTTAAATCCATCACTTTGCTCCAGACTGAAACATCTCAACATCTATTGGATGAACTGCTGTGAAACTCTGCACAAACATTCATGTTTACCAGAGCATGACCTCACACACACACACACACACACACACACACACACACACACACACACACACAAATGACCTCCAGGCAAAGAGCCAGTGAGTCCACTGAGGGAGAGAACTTGACAGAAAGAGCCACTATAAAACAACATGAGAAATTGTATAATTATATAACAGTGTACCGATCAGTATTACAAGATCATGAATTGCAGAAAAAAATCTCATTTCAGGGTGAACGATTAAACTATTCTCCATTCAAATCAAGACTGTGGTGTCTATCTGCTGGAGATCTCACAAATCATTCACTGGTTCATGAATTTGGCTGGAGGGCTACCATATCCAACTTATTCCTAGCCCCACTGATCCCTTGCTAGAATTATGTGCGTGACCTCCAGCACTGAACCGAATCCAGCGATTTCCAATGGTAACAGTTTGTTTACAGTACTCTATTCTTCTTTCCAAGGGCTATTGGGAAATAAAACGTGGAACACACCAACACTTATAGCTCAAACTGGCTTTTGTGATCATACCTCTGCCATCTCTGACAGCCATCTCAAAGCATTGATTTTTTTTTTCCTTTTCACCCAAGCACGCTAGCAATTAGCTTGCCTTGCTCTGTTAAAATATTGTTAACTTTAACATGGCCCGAGCTAGCTTAAGGTAAACATCTGCTCCTTCTAAAGATGATTCATGATTTACTATGACTTATCAAGAGCTACTAACACATTCGGCATAATTCAGTATTAACTGTAGCTCCCTGTAAAGTGAATAAATGTGATGTTTCCCAGCTAATTCTCAGCTCGTCTGCATTAATTACGCAGTTTACACGTTTTTTTTTAACATCTGATTCATTAAAATCTGTTCTGAGCGATACAGGATGCTGAATTTAACAGCAAACTTAAGTAATAGTAATATAAAATAGTAGTAAAAGAAATAACTTTTGGAATTAATTTTTTATAAGATTTAAAGGAAGTATGGTAAATCAGTAAAACATTCTCAGCCCTAATGACTAAATACATATTTCAAGCTATGTTGCTGAGTTTATTTTATAACAAGCACTTTTGTAATGTAGGTTGAGAATGAACTGGTTACATGTTCCACAGACAGTTGCTGAAGACAAAAATTTAGCTTAGACTGGTTGTTAGGCATCACAGACACGGACAGTGCAACAGGTACCAGAGCTCCGCAAAGACCTGTCCAGGGTGTACCCTGCCTCTCGCCCAATGTAGCTGGGATAGGCTCCAGCCCCCCCCCCCCGCGACCCTCAAGAGGATGAAGTGGTTAGAAATGAATGAATGAATGAATGATTTGTTTGTCAATCAGTCAACACTGACTGATCATATCAGCTCTGAATACATGCACCATCACACTGAAACCTTTACTGTTTGTCTCTCCCAACTGTTGCCTGATGTAAGCTCTTCAGACCAACACTGTTTTACTGTACTTTTTAAGTACAGTAAAACTTTAAAAGCCTATTCCCCATTAAACACCCAGTCCCTTCCACTCAACCAGTGTGGCTACACATTTTGAAACATAAACGCTTGTCTCAATTAGACACCTTGTCTGGTGGCCAAGCAATTAATTTTTTTAATAGAAGTTCTTCAGATGTATAAAACCAGGTTGTTGGCTAACTCAAATTATGTGCCCATGCCTCCATTACACTGTAAGTTATTGATTTTCCTTTGATACACTGTCTAGCAGTGCTAAATCAAATGAATGATTTATAATTGATTGAAACAAGTAATATTCATACTGGTTTATATAAACAATTTGATTGTAATTCCCATCTTTGCTGAGCAGCAGGTTTGGGTAAAAGGAATTTAGACGCCTGTCCCAAATACAGTATGGGCTTGGGTGATTTTGGTGATTCAAGCAAATAATGGCCCGGGCTATTAATTGAAGTTTTACGGTTGTTATATTACATTACATTCCCTTGGCAGAAAATTGCTTCCAGTGTGACACATATGGAAAGCAACAACAACCACCAACAACCCTGCAACTGATGACCAACCCATTCAACCAACTACAGCTACAGCTGCCACATTAGTGATCTGTAGTTGCAACCCTGATACCATCTATTTAACATCACATTCAGTCATGTAATGAACCAATTTCTGAGGTAACTAAAGGAAAACACTGCATGAGCATGAATGCATGAGCCAAATATTTTTACAGAGAGAATGAACAACACCGACCATGTTTTAACTGTCAGTACTAAATGGACAAGACTCATACCAGGAAGGACACAGTGTCCTCTGCTCCCATCAGGCATGACTGGTTCCCACTGTCTGACATCCTGCTCTGCTGTCAGCCTCAAACAGCTGATGACAGCCTCAGGGGGAGGGAGCACACTGCATGGAGAGCATCTGTTGCTACACACAGGTAAAGTGAAGGAGAAGACAACAACACTCAGTTCAACTGTTCAGTTTCTGCATAAACATTTTTTTCTGTCATGTTGCATTTCATTTTGGTAAAGATCAGCCGTCTGTGTTAGGAGAATACAGTTTGAGGGGTTTTGATTGGTTTGTTAATGACAACGTTTTATAGTACAACGTGGCTTTTGGAATAAGTAAGCAGTATCGGTATATGAGTGGCACCATAACGTTACTGACGACACCTCGTCGAACTGTCGCACCGAATCAAACGATAACTGTGTTGCATATGATTTAATGGAAGCTAGCTTTGCTGTTCGGGTTGACCCTAGCTATGAGGAACAGAACAGCGAATAAACTACATGCAACAGTAATAATAACAGTAAAGCAGCTGAGGGAAAACAGTCAGTTAACGAACGAAACGTAAACAGAACATAAGTGGAAAATCTTAAGAGTTGAAAGCAAGCCTTCAGTGTCAACGTCAACAGCCAACGTCACCTTCACCGCACACAAAATAAACACATAAACGTTACCTTAGACAGTTACTCTGTGAACACAGCCATTAAAACATTTCACTGTGCGTTTAATTTTAAACTAACACAACATACAAATTTTATTGCAAATAACCTATAAGTTAACAACCGTCCTGTTCTTAACTCCGGAACGCTTTCAGTGTGACACTGCACAGTGTTTTGTCCCTGGAAAACAACGAACCAATAGATGAGTTCCACTCGCCTTACTTCTTCTTCTTCTTCTTCTTTCGTTTAATGGCGGATCGCAAGCAACGTTCAGGTGCATACCGCCACCTACTGTACAAGAGTGTGTAGCGTCATGTCCCCACCTCTAGATTCTACCCATCAACTGGGTCTCTTTCAGAAAGCTGAATAATGCTTTCCTTACAACTTGGATCTTTTCTCTTTCCCCTTCAGTTCCTAGAATTCCAGCCATACTCCAGTCCTGCTGCGCTGCTCTGACTTTCCTCTGTAGCCTCTCTCTCTCTGAAGCATACTTTAGACAGTGTATTAAAATATGTTCCACATTTCCTTAACACCACATCTCTCACACTTGTCAGTATTCTTTTTCCCAGTTAAATTCATTGTGTCATTCAGACCAGTATGACCAACTCGAAGCCTCATCATGATGATTTCTTCTCTTCTGTTCCTTTCTTTAAAGATTTTTGTTATAACTGATTTTTGTATGTTGTGATATTTTCTTCCTTTCTGATCATCTTCCCATCTTTTCTGCCAAATTTCCTTGCCTATCGCCCTTATCATTTTTTACCCTCTCCTTTTCCATAAGGTATTGTGATTGTTATGTTCTTTTCCAGAGCCCTTTTTGCTAGGTTATCAGCTACCTCATTTCCCTTCACCCCTGTATGAGCTGGCACCCAGCAGAACTGTACCTCAATTCCACCCCTGTGAAGTCTGAACAAACTGTGCTGTACTTCAATGAACAAATCTTCCCTGATTATGCTTTTTGACTGTAGGCTTTCCAAAATAGCAACTGAATCTGTACATATCACCACCCTATCTGGTCTGACCTCCCCCACCCACTGTAGACTGATAATTGCAGCCACCATTTCTGCTGTGAATACTGACAAGTGGTCTGACAGGCGTTTTGAAATGTTCACTCCAAATAATGGTATGTACACCCCTGCTCCCACACACTCCTTTGTGTTCTTAGATCCATCTGTAAATATTTTGAGGTAGTTGTAATACCTAGTTCTTAGGTATTCACTAGTTCTTTCACCCACTTCACTCAGTCGCAATTCTTTCTTCATATTACAAACATTCATGTCCACCTTTGCTTCAGGGTAGATCCATGGAGGGACCATACTGCCTGGACTGGGCTGTGTGAATTCTAAATTATCTATCCAATACTTTTTGGCCCATTCATTTCCTGTCCACCCAAACCCTTTCCTCTGAAACCTGGAATATTCCCAGCAGCTTTGTAGAACTTGTGCAGCTGGATTCTTTGCCCCACTTCCTTTAAGCTTGATCCAATAAGCTAATGATACCCTTTCTCTCCGTAACTCCAGAGGCATCTCTCCTGCTTCTATTAACAGAGCATTAATGGGGGTAGTCTTCATGGCTCCTGTGCATACACGTAATGCTCTGTACTGTAATCTGTCCAATCTATGTAATGATGTTTGAGCTGCTGCACCATACACTATGCATCCATAGTCAAGTATCGACCTCATGAGTGCCCTATACATGTCAAGAAGAGCCTGTTTGTCTGCCCCCCAGTCACATCCAGCCACAGCTTTCAGCAAATTAATGACTTTTTTACATTTAGTTTCCATGAACTCAAATTGTTTTTTCCATGAATATTTACTGTCAAGCCATAGGCCCAGATACTTACATTCAGCCACCCTCTCTAGTGGCTGACCATACATTGTTATATTCTCCACCTCAATCTTTCTCTTACTTGTGATCATCATATAGCAGGACTTAATTACTGACATCTTAAAGCCCCATTGGTATGACCATCTCTCTACTTCCTCAACTGCTCGCTTTATCTTTTCCATCACATGAGAAACATTTCTCCCCCTCATCCAGACGGCCCCATCATCTGCATACAAAGCTGATCTAATACCTCCTTCTACATGTGCAAAAATATCATTTATCATTATGCTGAACAACACTGGGCTAATAGCACTCCCTTGTGGGGTACCGTTTTCCACTTAAACTCTTTTGAAAGTTCTGCCCCAACTTTCACTCTTATTCTCCTGTCTGAGAGAAAGCTCATTATCCAGTTATACATACTTCCATTAATGCCCATTTGATTTAACTTAATCAGTAAACCTTCCCTCCACATTGAACCATATGCTTTTTCTATGTCGAAAAATACAATTACCATTGTTTCTTTCATCTTTAATGCTTTTTCAATATCATTACTTACCCTAACCAGTGCTTCTGTAGTGGATTGACTCTTTCTAAACCCACACTGAATATCCTTTATTAATTCTCTCTGTTCCAATACATACGAAAGTCTGTGTACAAGAATCTTTTCCACCCATTTACACAGGTGGGACGTGAGTGCTATTGGTCTATAGTTACTGGGGTTAGTGTGATCTTTCCCTGGCTTGTTAAATGGCAATATAATTGCCCTTTTCCAACTACTTGGAACATCTCCATCTCTCCAGATTTTATTAAAGAATTTCAACACTTTATTTAATGACACTTCAGGGAGCTGCCGGAACATGGCATAACAGAGCTGATCTTCCCCTGGGGCTGTGTACCCAGTACCTTTAAGCACTATGTTAAGTTCTTGCATTGTTAATTCCATGTCTAGTGTTGTTGTAAAGCTTTCTTTCTTCTTCCTTACCTCTCCAGGTTCTCTGAGTATCCTCTCCTTTTGCTGCCTATGCTTACCACCCAGGTGTTCACCACTATGCACAGCAGCAAATGTCTCACCTAACACATCTGCCTTTTCTTTGTTTGCTATAGCTAACCTCTGACCTCTAACCTCATTACTTTCATCTCATCTGTCTGTTTTTGCTCCTCATGCACTGTTTTTATTTTTGCCGAGTCTGACATGGGTCTGAACCGGTCAGAGCACCTAGGCAAGATGGCGGCGGTATTGACGCATCCCACAAGCCAGGGTGCGGCATCTATGTATATATATCTATGAGCAGACCGCAGCAGACCCTCTTGCATACAGAAACACAGACAAACTTAAGTATATCGCTATTAATTATGCTTACAATGCTACTCACCTCGTGATAGCTTGGTTACAGCTGGGTTTTTTTGTAAAGCAAAATATAGACTTTAAAAAACGAAGAAAAGCCTAGATGGCATCTCTACATATTACATCCACTTATGAGAAGATTAACTTAATTACTCCTTCAAAATCACCCCATATGCCAATCTACCAAAAAAAAAAAAAAAAAAAAAAAATCAATATTTTAACTAGAAATACATTAATGGCGACGTCACATGGAATAAAGATTTATTTACAGTTTGTACAGTAAGGGGATAGTAATATAATAATAATAATAATAATATAGGCTATCTTAATGATATATTTTAATGCTAAAGCAGTAATCAGTTCTGATATAAATGGTCCAAGAGGCCATATATATATATATATATATATATATATATATATATGTGTGTGTGTGTGTGTGTGTGTGTGTGTGTGTGTATACACAAACATATAGTATGTAGTTATCTTCCCTCCAAAACTGGCGTATTAAATTGATAGCCTAAAACACTTTAAAACTTACACCTCAGGAGTTCTTACCTGTCGGGATCCTTCGGGAAACGGTGGAAGGCCAGGTGCGGGGTGTTCCACTGATAGTTGTTGCAGTTAATTGCACTACACTGTTTTTCTTTGTTTTTACTTTTTTCTCCTCTCTCCTTGACATCTTGCATGTTGTCTGGGCGCAACAGTCCAAGCTCAACAGTCCAAAATGGCGGCAGCGCCCCTAGTGGCTGTTGGCAAAAATTCAACGGAGCTTCGCCTCTTGTTATCCATGCTCTTTGTCTCAGCCTTCTCTTGAATAGCCTTGCAGCCTTCGCGGAAGCCTTTTACTAACCGACACACCCCCTGATTGGATATCAGTTATTGATTGGACAGCGCAGCGCTGCAGCTGATCAGACTGATCTGATACATCACTGGAGTTTCATACAGAGTGTAGACAGATACGAGATTAAACTCAGTGTATCACTGCCACGTTATATTTTATTTGTTCTCTGATTCACCATCAGTTAAAAATCTGAACAAGAAAAGGAAACAAACGACATTGTTCATTTATTAGAAATATTATTCTCTTCATGATCTGTTATTTCGGTCATCAACTTTAATTATGGATACAATCGAAGTCAGAGAGTCTGTCTGTCAGAGAGTCTGCCTACCAGCAAGAAACACTTTAACATCAGTGATTGTCATTTCCATTCAGTCACACTGAGGCTGATCATTCCTGAGCGTCGGGTTGATGAGTTACAGAATTTTAATTTTCCCTGAAACATTTGGCCTAATGAATAATTTCCAGTGTTCAAAGACATTGTGATCATACTCTGGGTTATTGAATAATGAACTCACAAATAATAATAATAATAACAATATGATGCTTCAGAGGAAAGGACGTCTCATTTTTCAAAAGATATATCTCGTCCCTGGAGTGTGCCGCCTAGTCCTGCTCCACTTTGCTGTGATAGCTGCTGACAGAGCCGTTGAATTGACACGGGTCGTGCCGTAGAATCAAGGGTTCTGGCCACGGGCTCTGGCTGCTATTTATGCATGATTCGAAGCTCTATCCCAGAGCCCTTGAATGTTCCGTTCCACCGCTCTGAATGAGACGCGTCGACGTCAGGAGCACTTACCAACCACAGCCAGTAATATTAACCAGTCATAGCACAATGAGGTGGGACAAGGCAACACAATGTAGCCTCCAAAATAAAAGCGCTAAACACAAATAGATAAAGTGCTTCCCCAACAACCTTAGCACAGAAAGTAAAACACCTTTGGAGAAAGAGAAAACTCGAGGGAGGGTGGAGATGGGGAAATGGCAAAATCCAATGTTATTTTTATTTATGATAACCAAAAACACGAGTTCTCAGTCAATAAGTGTGATGATATATTGTCTAATAGGTTCCTTAAAGACCTAGTATTTGTGGAACAGCATTGTAAGGAGAACTGTACAGTGTGCTAACATGTCATATCTCAAAAACAGTATGGGTATGAGTAACTGAATGAGGAAATCCCATGATTTCTAATATTAATTAAAATGAAGCCATGGAAGACATTGTACAGTGTGTTTACTTTTATTTTTGCTGTCCATCTGTTTGTTTATTTTCTCGTTTTAGTTTTTTTTTTTTTTTTACCTGTTTTCTGGACAAATACAATTCGCTTTTATTCTGAAAAGACATGACCGGAAGTTTTAGTGTCGTCCCTACACTCGAAACACTGAACGTTAGTGTGATGTTGTAGTGAACCGATACTGGTGGGGAAGCGGAAGTGAACAGCGAGTAACCAGCGTGTGAATGTGTATGGTCGTGCTGCTGTGTGCTTCAGATTCAGTCGGCTGATGGTCATGATGCTGGAGAGGAGCAGGGTGACAGTGGTGGCGGATGTCTTCTTCAGCAAAAGACTCTTAGCTGAGGAGGAGGAGGAGGAGAGAATTCACTGTCGCTGCTCAAGAGCCTTCGTACAGTAAGCCTCTCATATCTGTTTATGTCCACCAGCAGTTACTGATGTGGATGTGTGATGATAGGCGCAATTGAAAAGCTGGAAAACAGTACTGTAGTGTGATGTGTGAATGGATGGATGAAGATGTGCAGGTCTAGGTCTTCATCAGTTTTTCTGATTGTGTTCTCTGACTCTGTCCAGGGATCGGGAGCTGTATCGCTCTGATAATAGATTGCTCTCATTTGATGTGGCAAACACTGCAGTCCGAGGTATGTATATAAAGCATTCCACTTGAGGGTCCGGGGCACCTTTCAGATTACACTGGGCCTTTAGTTTAATTCTGAGGTTGTTCAAATTCCCCAGCTGAGTCTGAGGTTGTCCACTGATTGAATGACATATTAACATGGCACACACACACACAAACACACACACACACACACACACACACACACACACACATATTGCCTAACAGGGTGAAATCAAAAGATGTGAAAGGATGACTCCATCTGAAACAAACTTTACCTTAACTCACAGAAGAAGCAGATGATGAAGAGGAGGAGGAAGAAGATGAGGCTGATGGTGTGGAGAAGGGCGTGTTGGATGAAGAGGCTCAGCTGATGGCCAGCATGGGTCTGCCCTTGGCCTTTGCCAGCTCCTCTGACTGGAGGAGAGTGGTAAGTCTGACCTATTGCTGGACATTCATTTGAACAGCATGTCTGTGTAGATGTGTGAATGAGCCTGTTTTTGGTCATGTGACAGGGGAGGAGGTCTAACAGCAAGCCTGCCTCATTCTGGGCAGAATCTGCTGAGGAAGAGGAAGATGATCAACAGGCTGACAATAAAGGTATTACCATTCACTTATAGTTATCATTATTTATAATATGAACAGGCTACTGAGACCAAGCAGGAGGGTTCATCCAAAAGTAAATGACCAGGTAGCTTGGCTACGTCCCCATTATTAGACTATGTAGCAATCATGTTTAAATGCATCAGTTTGAAGCTTGTTTCACAAAGTAACACTTTTGCCCATAAAGGAAGCAAGCTTGGATCAACAGCAGTCTGGGCCCTCCCTGCTTTATAACTTCTTGCTGGAGCATCTCAGGCAGGACCAATCAGTAACACTTAACTTTAAGGAGATGATTTTAACTGTATGAATAGGTATTTTTTATTGTTATTATGTGCTCAGTGTTGTGATGTTATTTGACACTGCCTTATGATTTTTCACCTAGCTGATGAAAATGAAGAGTGCATATCACCAGCGGATGGAACTGGAGAGACCCAAGCTGCTGGCTGGGAAACATACTGGGGTAAAGAGGATGACATGAAAACTGCAATGACAGACACATGTACACTGTACACTTGTAGTATAAACCCAATGAAATATGATGCTTTCCCATATTGGACTATATCAGAGGCATACAACAGCAGTACGTTAATTCTAGTTAGCAGTTACAATGAACCAAATTTATATGACACCATTCAAATAGTTTTTGAGATATTTCAGTCTGGATCAATGTGGTGGATTGATAGACCAACATCCCTGGAGCCACGTCATTAGCTTAGCTATCAAAAATGATACCAGGTGGTTGTGTATGGGATTAGGAAGAGTCAGAAAAAAACATTTCAGACCTCACTTATTAAATATTGCTGCTTTATTTTAATCCATTTCCTGTGTATCTCCTGAAGCTCAACAGGGTGAAACTCTGCTGTGGAACAGCTGGCTGGAGAAACATCCAGAGACTGATCCAGGAACAGTGACTGCTCCTTGGGATGACCCAGATACAAAAGCTGTCTGGGACCAACATGTCACAGAGACCTACTACTCCTACTGGGAGCAGTTCTCATACTGGTCAGCACAGGGCTGGACCACTGACCAGTCAGTCTGTAATGGGGACGCTGGTGGAGAAGCAGCAGCAGGGGTGATGGACAAAGACATAGATGCACACCCAGAGGAGTGGAGTGATGGACAGACTGGGGCTGAGAGCCAGCAGAGAGAAAAAGCAGAAGAAGTAACAGCTGTTGATGATGATGCTTTGGTGTTGAATGATCTCTTTGGACAGAAGTGTACATTAGGGACAGGAGGGAGGTGTGTGACTGACTCACAGACAGACGGGCAGCGTGTGAGTGTGTCTGATACCAGAGAGCTGTCAGAGACAGAGCACTGTGGCTCTGATCCTCCTTCTGATGGTGGGAATGATCACAACAGACCTGCTGCCTCTTCACAGCAGAACACAGCTCAACATACAGGTAATAACTTAATGTCTATCTGTGTACAGTTCCAAGAAATAGTCAGTGAACTACTTGGATTTTGCTGCATTTTAGCATAATATAATCATAAAATATGGTCTGACACTCTTCAAAGTCACAACAATAGACAAGCTACATCTGCCTGGAAAAACAACTGCATGTTTTGGTGCATTTATTGAATAATTTGCTCAAACATTCAAAGTCAGGTTGGATAAAGAAAGTGAACTCCTTGTATAAGTAACTAGTGAAACCTTATTTTACGGCAGTGACCTCAACCAAATGCTTTGTGCATGTGTTGATCACATCTCCAGGAAGAATTTAAGACCATTTCCCTGTACAAAACGGTGTAACTGTACTGATATTTTGGGTGTGTATATCATGAATGGTTAAGGAGTGATCTTAAAGTCGGTGTGAAGTGAAATCTGAGATTTACACCTAAATACACATATCAGAAAACACTTGTTGAAAACAGGTGAAAAGACTGGGAATTATGTAGTACTGAATTGTGGAGTAAGACCAACAGGATCATCAAAATCACATCTTTTTTGGACCCTGATTTTACAGTTTATCAGTATATTATTCAAATGATACCTTGCTGTTTTAGTTTTTACTACTTTCATTTCTCTCGCCAGTGTCAGCTAGGATAGGCTCCAGCCCCCCCGCGACCCTCAAGAGGATAGGCAGTTACGGAAATGAATTAATTAATGAATTAATAATTTAGTACATTTATCTTAAACTCAGTATCATATACAGTAGTTGTAGCGAGGGGATGCGTTCCGATTTGCATACTTTTTCTTTTCACTTGTAGTAGGCACTGCAGCTGCCCTTAAAAGGTATGTACTGTTATATGCAGTATGCACACAATCGGGACATACTACTGTCTCATAACATTACACCCTGAACTTTGACCCTCTTGCCCATATATTGGTCACCTTGGAGATAAAACAAAGTGGGGTTCACCAAGCTTACCAGAGATGGAGATCAGTCAAGAGAGATCTGATGTTGTTATTTTGCAATAAATAATAACCGCATACATAGTAGTTTATAGAATATTATACTCACAGTAATAAAATTATAGAGCATTTCTCTGTTACTGTTATTTAATACATATGCCCTTTTCTCATTGGTTATATTCATGATTATTTTGTTTAATTAAGTAATTAATATTCTTATAATAAAGTGGTCATCAGTCATCCATCATTGCGGCTTCTGGCAGATTTCAACAAGTTGTCAAAGTGTCATCTGTCTGCAACTCAGTTGATGTGACGAATCTTCTGCTGTGCAGAGGATTGTGGGTCAGAATAGCCAGGAAAGCATGCTGGTTTGCATACTGCCAAATCCGATCAAATGAAGTAGAACATCCAGATATTTTTGGCATACTGCATCTGACATAATATGTATTGGGACATACTAAATCTGTTTCTGGCGTACTGTATAGTATGGGTATTGGAATGCACAGAGGGTTTTGGAATAGTGCTAATTAATGTTATGTGCTTGTATGTTTTGACTCAGATTCCCAACAGGCTGCTGGTAGCCCTGACAGACAGCATGGCTCAAGGAATTATATGCCAGATAGAGAAGATGATGACGATGATGACAAACCCCCAGGAGGAGGACTAGCCAAAATCAAACGCAGGTAAGTTTGTGTGCTGTGTGTGTACATTTAGAGCTACCTTTGATGAGGAGTAGGTTTTTGAATCTGTTTTTTCTTGTAGACAAACTGCCTTTTTTTAGGTATGCTTTTTACCCCTTCAAAAATACGTCATGTTCACTAAGAATTGAATGAAAAAAATTGAGGGTCACTGCACCTGTAGCAACCAGCAGCACAACCAGCACTGTGTGTTTCAATATTTATTTCACTGACAAAATTGTTTTAGTCTCATCAGAGTCTAATAATTATTTTCTATGTGCTAGAGAATCCTGATTCACAACATCTCTTCAAGAGATTTAACATCCTTCCTTCTGGGCCGAAACAGGTTTCTGAAAATTAATTGCAACAGGTATAAAACTATTTTTTCATAAACACTCTAAATTCTAATAAACCATAAACTTTGTGTTGGTTCCACACACAGCCAAGCATTTCAGCTTGTACTTATTAGGGCCCGAGCACCACATGGTGCGGCCCACTTGACATGCTGCTTTGTTGTGCTATGGCCTATTCAAGTCCTGGAATTTGTTATTTACGTGACAACGCCTGAACGCAACATAGGCTCCACTCCAATTGAGTGTGTGTACAGTGCTGTGCTGCGCTGCTGTGCCAGCAGCGTGATAGACACTGTCCATAACAATGACTATGTCAGGTAACAAACTGCGTTGGACTCAGGTCGGGTTCGGTCAGGAAAATGCGGCCTGAGCCGCGCTCTAGTGTGCTCACCTGTAAGTGCGTGCACGTGTCTGTGTGTTTGTGTGTGTGTGTGTGTGTACCCATAGGGGGGTGTCGCCCAGGGCGCCATTAAGGCTAGAACTGCCACTGAGTGTGACCTTGCAGCCGTCTCATTCTTGTAAAAATGATATCTCACAAAAACCTTGAGGGAATTTCTTTAAATTTGGCGCAAATGTTTGCTTGGACTGAAGATTAAACTAACTGGAATTTGATGGTTGAAGGTCATAGTCAGTGTGACCTTACAAAACATGTTTTTGGCCATAACTGGCCATAAGAATTCTTACACTTATTGTGACAAAACTCCACATAAATATCTAGTAGCATGTAATGATGAAGTGATGACATTTATATCTAAAAGGTCAAAAGTCAACTTCACTGTGACATAATGTTCTGCATAAAACACTTTTCTGGCCATTACTCAATATCATCTCAGAATCAGAAGGACAGGAGACATTTGGTCAGATACTGGTGACACTCATCTTGGGTGTCCATCTTGGCAACTTCACTGAAACATGATAATATTCTGAAAAAAAAAATTCGTTCATTTATACGGACAGGCATCTGCACAGACAGCTTTTACCCCCAATGAATGAATGAATGAGACGGACGCAATCAGAAAGGAAACGGAGGCTGTGCATTGATCCTTTTGCCCCTGTCTGCAGGGACGAATAAAAATCCCTTTCATGATGGAGTCAAACGGATCATGTGCATAATTAACCACAAAACAAGCAAATACTTCATCTTAATGACATATAACTCTCATTATGCTTCAGCTGAATCCTCTAAGCAAATGACCATGTTGAATTGAAATTAGTTTATCATGTTAAATGTCCGCAATTGTATGAAATTGCTCCAATGCGTTAACCAATCTTTGTGCATAACATCACACAGCCTGATATGCCCTGGCAAACACAGTGGGACTATTTTCTGAAAACACAGAGCAAAGAAATGTCTTTTTTTTTCTCCCCTGGTCTGCTGTCAGCAGGAGCGGGGATTTCAGCACCACGGACAGCACGCGTAAAAAGACTTGACAAGCGTCTCCTTTAAATGTGTTTGCTGCTAGAGAAATTATACATAATAAATGAAAACAGTGACATATTTTCAATAAAAAAAAGTGAGTTGAACGTTCATTTCAAGCTTTTGTAGTACAACGAATTTCAGAATTGTGCGAGTGCGGCCGGAGAGCGGGCGGCAGTGTTTGATGCAGGAAACTCGATATAGACTTGAAAATCAATTTCGGAGTGGGCGTGTTTCGGAATGGAGGGCTGTCCCCTGTTGGAACATTGTGCGCGCACAGCCCTTCACCACCTGGATCCTAAAATAAACACCTGTTTTATTACGTAATCATGCTTCCATGTTGCACCATTCATTAAGATCCGATATTTCTGTCATTCAAATAACAAGAATTGTGGTTTAATACTCTTAATTATAACAGCCAACTTATTGAAAAATGTCAGGTTTAAATTGGGCTCGGGCCCATAATTACAGTTAATTGGACGGGCCGGGCCGATCCCGGACATAACGTGCTTGGGCCGGGTCGGGCTGGATTTTTTGGGCCCTATCTAAGCTCCATTAGCCGCTTTCGTGGAAAGGGGGTCAGTATCGGGGAACCCACATCCACTCGTTTCCCCTGAGCCGCCTCAAGCAGGGGCGGAAATCCCAGGGGGGACAGGGGGGACATGAGTCCCCCTTCAGTAAAGCTGTACCCCCCTCGAATCATTTGAGACATAATTAATAATTTTTGAACAATGCAGTAGTATTTATTAAAAGCACAGTGTAAGTGGCGCTCATTATAATCTCGCAATAATGTGCTATTTAAATCTTAAAAGATTTAGTCCCCCCCTCCCATTCCTAGTAGTGGTATATCCCACACTCTTTCCAACGGGCAGGGCTGCTTGGCAGCAGTAGCAGCGTGTGGCTGGAACCACTGCTCACATCGCGCATCGCAGGGTAAGATGTTCACTCACACAGACACAGTTTAACTTACACAAGTTACAACACATCCCATTTACTGTTACAACAAGCCCCAGGCCCAGGCTGGTAATATAAACTGTCTACAACATTTCTCCTGCATTGTTCAAAAGCCTACTCAATTACGAGTGCTGCTAAGCTAAAAGCTAATGATTAAGCTCAGAGTTTAGTGATAGAGAGGACAGGAGAGAAAGAAGAGGGAGAGGACAGGACAAGAGCAGTCAGTGGCGGAGCAATGGGTACCTGTCTGTAGGCTTTCCACCTGTCAGTGAGACAAACATGAAAGATGTGCAGATGAGGAGCGGTCATTACACACGGTTGTGGCGGAGCTGCTCATATGGGTACCTGTCTGTAGGCTCTCCTCCTGTCAGTGAGACAAACATCAAAGACGTGCAGACGAGGAGCGGTCATTACGCGCGACTATTACGCACGGTTGTGGCAGAGCGGCTCGTAAGGGTACCTGTCTGTAGGCTCTCCACCTGTCAGTGAGACAAACATCAAAGACGTGCAGAAGAGGAGCAGTCAATATGCGCGACTATTACACACGGTTGTGGCGGAGCGGCTCGTATGGGTACCTGTCTGTAGGCTCTCCACCTGTCAGTGAGACAAACATCAAAGACGTGCAGAAGAGGAGCGGTCAATATGCGCGACTATTACACACGGTTGTGGCGGAGCGGCTCGTATGGGTACCTGTCTGTAGGCTCTCCACCTGTCAGTGAGACAAACATGAAAGACGTGCAGAAGAGGAGCGGTCAATATGCGCGACTATTACACACGGTTGTGGCGGAGCGGCTCGTATGGGTACCTGTCTGTAGGCTCTCCTCCTGTCAGTGAGACAAACATCAAAGACGTGCAGACGAGGAGCGGTCATTATGCGCCACTATTACACACGGTTGTGAGGTGTGCAGCGGCGGATCTCACAGCACACTGTTTATAAACCAGTTTACCAGTTTAATTGCAGGAAATGTTTAGTTTTAGTTTCGTTAGTATAGACATTCACGCTGCCTGTTGGAGAGACAGAGAGAAGATTAAAGCGTCAAATTGCGGTAAAAGATGCTGTATAACAGACAGGCTACAACTTTTTTCCCTTGCCCCCCCCCTGGAATTATTCTCTAAAATTTTACTGTTTATTGTCCCCCCCAACTGTGAAATGGGATTTTCGCCCCTGGCCTCAAGAGCTGCCTGCTCTCACCTTGCAGCCACATTTTAGTATCTCGTGTGCTTGATTTAGTATCTCGTGCGCACGAGATAGTTTTTTTTTTTTTAATTTTTTGGGGGACTTCAGGGGCTCCGTACATTAATAATGTCATATCTCAGGAACAGAAGGGGAGACATTTGGTCAGACACTGAATTGGTGACACTAATCTTGAAACTGTGCTGATTGTATAGATCTTCTGTGCTGCTGCAGGGAAGATGTGTGTGAAGCATCCAGGTTTTCACAGACATGGATGTAAACTAGAAATTTGACTGGTGCACAGAGGCATACAACCACAAGGTAATAATTCTAGTTCCTGTTTGTAGTCATGAGCTGGATGTGGAGGAGAGCCCACAGCTGACACCAGAGGAAGCTTGGAATAAACTGGGACTCAAACACAACCCAGAGCCACTGTAAGTCTGATCCATTCATGCTGCCTTTTTAATTTTTATTTATGTATATTTGGTTCTGCTTGCCTCTCAGTTGGTCTAACGCTCTGTTGTGTCCACTGAAGTGTGTCAGAAGTGACAAAAATCAGAAGTGTCCTCCAGCAGTCTTTTCTTCAGCAGACACATTTTAATGCATGCCATTTTGTATCTGTATGTCGTAAATAGTAGCATGAACACTGTCTCTCTGTCTCATTCCTCTCTTTCTCATGTTTCTCCTTCTCTGTCTCTCATGAGAGTAGTAGTTGAACTGTATATGTGTTAAAACAAAGTCAGTAACAAGTGAAATACATTATTGAATATTCATTTCATGTTAATTAGCAATAGAAAAGGCCAAACTGCACTCAGCTGCAAAATGTTATGGACATGCTGGTGCAAGAATATTGTAAGGGCAATGTCTTCTGTGACTTGGACCTTGAGATGAGTAAGGTAGTGACTGGAATGCACAATGCATGGTACTAACAGTGGCCACAGTCCATTCTTTGTGAATTTGCCTTGAGTGTATACTGTATGTATTATGTAAAATGAGTGATACTTAAAAACTGTGAAATTTACATTTTGCTATTTGCTCAGAAAAAAAACATGGAGGGTAATTTTTTCATCCTAACTAGTGTAACAGAGATTCTTGAATAGTAACAGTATGGATGCAAATTGTTGTGGTGTGTAGACATATTGGAGCAGTTGTTCTACAGTAATTGTCTTTCTGGATGAGGTTGTATTTCTGTTTGTACCTCAGGTTCAACAGTGTGTTCAGCTTTAAAAGCAGTGCCGGTCAGAAGCCTCGGAGGCAGAGGTGGGCTAATAGAGCAGTCCGCAGCATCGGCAAACACATCAGGTTCTCAGACACGTGTGGAGATAGCAAACAGCCACAGACCAGCACCACCCTCTGCAAGGTACCACCACCTGTAAACTGTTGAAGGGTTACCACTGTCTTAGACCGAGTTGTGGTTTGACAGGAGCACCTGATCTGATTGCTTGGAATGGACTTATAGTTGGTAAAGTAATCTGTGCTGACTCAACTTAGCTGCTGTGTTGGATATTTCTAACCAGACAGCTGCAGGGTCCTGTGCATCCATCTACTCTGGGTGTTGCAGGCAACACTTGTCGAGGGGGATCCTCACTTGTTCCCAGACCAGCTGGGCACTCTTCACTGAAAACCTCTCCATCTCCCTTGACTTTGAATCTATGATTCTGCAACCAAAATTTCCAAATACATCACAAATTTTTTACAATTCAAGGTGCATCTTTCCACACACCTAAATTCAGATGGACTTTGTGTATGAACCACAAGTGTTTTTAAAAAATGGCAGTTTAATTGACCATATTCATTCATTCATCACCTACATTTTGAACAGTTCAACTTAACACTGACCCTGAATGCTCTTTATGTAGCTCAACACGTGTTTGGGCATTCCAAATATGAGTTTGTCTTCAAATTATAAAAAAAAGAACAAGTGAGAGATTTCTCTTCATCTCTCACCACAATCTTGAATCAGAACAAATCCCCAGTGTTCCTCCTGCACCAGCATCAGGCTGAGGGGCAACTCAGTGCTTGGCCTCCAGGCCACATCCACACTAATACATATGCATTTTAAAACATCAGTTCAAAATGAAAACTCTCTCTGTACACAGGAGCGTTTTAGCTAGGGGTGGGCGGATCGATACAATAGAGTGTGCCAGTAAACCCGGAACTCCGTTAGCGCTTTCAGCACTTCCGGTTCTCTCGTCTAAAAGTCAATATGTTTTTTGAATGGGATTTTGGTAAAATGCCTCAAATAAGGTCTGTGGTTAACAAAAGCTTAAGCAAGTTTCGTGTTTTGTTCTACGACATAAAACACGTCAGTAAATACCCTACTTGTGAATTTTGAAGCTTTTACGTGTTGTGAAAAAGGCGGTTGCTAACAAGTTGCTCAATGTGACTACAAACCCTGTCGGGGACATTAAACGTCATCAGCCCCGAACAGACGAGAGTGCTGGCAGTCCGCCATTACAGTTTCTTATTTAGCTTAAACAGTCCGATTTCCCCATTATACAATGTTTTCAAAATAAAGCGGCCGAAATCAATTGAAAGCTTACTGGCGATGACGTCAAGAGTCATGCGACCATGGAGTAGTCATGTAGTCCGTTAAAGCCTAACGTTAGCTTTTTACTTCTGGCGATTGCATTTAAGCTTCAAATGCGGTATGAAAGGTGTTCATATGTGAAGATCTCGCTGAACAAAACCTGTAAGTATCATAAACTTGTGTTAGCCACAGAGCTTATTTTCTGACATAATCCAAAACGCAATGCAAAAATCACATTCACTTTCTCTTCCGGGAACCAGTATGATGCTAAACTTCCAGGTTTTGACGTCAGCCCTGGCACACTCTATAAAATCGATACTAAAGACACAGCATTTTCATTTTGAAGATCAGTCCTAGTGATCCTAGTGTCAATAGGATCGACACTAAAACAGGGGTCAGTTTCTCTCGTCTACTTCTACTACTTCTGTATTTCAAGAGTATTTCAAGAGTCAAACTGTATGTACAAACAATGTTCTGTTGTCATGAATTCATCTAGTGCATGTGCTATTTCTCAAACAACATATGCGTCACATAGGCACAGCACGCTGTGGCGTGCACTCTGACAGGCTAAATCCAACACATGATAGCAGTGATGGCTTAATGAAAGAGGGGAAAACAGAAAGAGAACTGTTTGCCAGAGTCCTGCACAGGTCCATTTTTGAAAACCTGCATCCGACCATACCCATAAAGCTCAGTACCAGAATCAACCTCTTACCTGTCATTTTGTCCAAGTCAAAGCCGCACCCACCCACACTCATTAATAAAGGTCCCGTGACCCGACCCACACCAGTGATTTAACATACAGGCAACAGTCACTCACATTAAGTTGGGTTCTCCGTTCTTGAATTACAATTCCAGTGGATGAAAAGTCTCTTTCACTGACTGCTCTTGATGCCGGAATGGCGAAAACATTCTGCGCAGTTACTGAAGGTTAGGAAACATTTCAGCATGCTCCACTACAAAAATAAGGCCCGGTTTATACGACAACGATTTCAACTGAAAACGGTAAAGTTTACTTGCGTTTTGGCCGATTGTTTACACGACAGCGGCATTTTGGGTGCGTGAAAACGCAACGTTTTGAAAACGGGTTCCAGAGTGCAACTTTTTGGAAATGGCAGCGTCTCCGTTGTCATGTAAACTTGCAATATGCAGTTCCTCTGAAAACAGAGACTTTTCGCACATGCGCATTACTGTTCCAGTCACTAGGCATGCCAACCGTCACAACAACAAGGCCAAGCTCTGTTTGTGCTGCTCACCCTGTTGATTTGAAGTGAAGTGTAGATCTGTTACTGTAGCAACTCCACCTCGTCGTCCATCCAGACAAAGTTATCTGTGCACGCTTTCGCCAGTGTGTCTTCTTTGTTTTGGTTTTTAATCACCACGGTGTAGAGGAAGGCGCTTCAGCGCAGGCGCATGGCGTCATGCCGTGGTGTTGCTTTGCAAATTTACACTGCCACCCATTGGCCTGGCGTGCATACTACAGCATTTCCAGTAGATTTTGCGGCTCCGTGTGAACGGAGATCGTTTCAATAACGTCATCATATAAACGCAGAAGTTTTTTAAAACGCAAAGGACAGACTTTTCCGTTTTTAGAGAAACCGTTGTCATCTAAACAGGGCCTAAATGTCAGGGGATCATGTCACCATTTCTTTTCTGAGCTCTCAAAGAGATTGCACTTGTGACCTGTAAACAGTAAATGTAAGCTGCTACAGTGTGAGCTTTCCTTCTCCTCTTGTGACTGCACTGCACACTTGTGTTACATCATAAGTAAGTTTGGCCCTTAGGACTGTACCAGAAACGCGTATTTTGCTTCAATTCAATAGGTGCTTCTTTTGTAAAAGGAAGCATCCACATTGCATGACAGATAATTAATTACCTAAATGTTGGAAATTTATATCAGTTGGCTGCAACCCTGCATATTGATTTTGCCTTGCTTGGTGTTTTAAAGATGCAATGACAATATTCCAAACTGCACAATGTTCCACTCCAAAGTTTCATCACCCATATCAGAGCATTTAAACTCCTCGTCAGCATTGTCTTGTGTTGAGTTGTAGGAGAAACGGATGGAAGCCAGGTATGTTAAACCACCTGCACTGATAATCTATGGCAGTCAGAAATGGAAAGTAGCATAAAGTTTTATGAGTTTGAATGTTACACGGAAAACTTATTAAATTAAGACTGTTTCACAGGTCAAAAACTTCCTTGAAAAGACTCAGAGGGAGACCCAGATGACTCCATGTGACCAGGGTGAGATGGAAGGAGGAAGCACAAAGGAACCTGAGGACAAGCATCCACATCTGGGAGAACTAACGGGAGAAGAAGAGAAGAGGAGGAGGAAGAGGATGAAAAGTGAGGGTGTGGAAGAAGATGGTTCTGACACTCCATCCAGTGTAGTTGCAGAGAGAAATCTCAACTCTTCTACTGGGACTGTTGATAGTGAGAGGGAGGAGGAGGAGGAGGATCAGCCTGGTAGACAGTTAACATGTCTAGAAATTCCTGAGTTTCTCATGCCCGACGCACCTGAAAGCAACAGTGGTAAGCAAGCATCTGCCAGACAAATGATTCTGATGGCATCCTTTTGTTTTTAGAACTTACTGTTTGTAGTAAAATAAGACCATCCTGATGAAAACTGTTGCAGTGTAATGCTGAAACGCGCGCGCGTGTGTGTGTGTGTGTGTGTGTGTGTGTGTGTGTGTGTGTGTGTGTGTGTGTGTGTGTGTGTGTGTGTGTGTGTACGTGTACGCGCGCAGAGTTGATGGTGAAAAATAGGAAGAAGCCAAAGAATAAGAAGAGGAAGCAGCAGGTTCCAGCAGAGATGGCAGCTGAACCAGAGCTGGCTAAATACTGGGCTCAACGCTACAGACTCTTCTCTCGTTTTGATGAAGGGATCAGGCTGGACCGAGGTCAGTCTGCACTCAATAACTAATATGTAGTCAGAAGCCAGTCATTAATATTTCATTTACTTGTTATGATAATGAAGTCTTTATTGTTGTGCATTTTTTAGCATCTTTTATTTCACATATTGTACAACTAGTTTTGGATTTGATTCCAGCAACACATTCAAAAAAGTTGGGACAAGGGCAAGAAAAGACTGGAAAGGTTGTGGAATGTTAAAAAAAAAACCAAAAACAAAAAAACACCTGTTTGAAAGATTTCACAGGTAAACAGGTCAATCAGTCACAGCATCCTCAAAAGGCTCAGTTATTCAGAAGCAAGCACGGTGCAAGGTTCACCACTTTGTGGAAGTACTGTGTGGGCAAATAGTCCAACTGTTTAAGAACATTTCTCGAGGAACAGCTGTAAAGAATTTAGGGATATCACCATCTACAAGTCAGTCTGGCAACAAATTTGACAAATGTTAGCAACAGTAATGCTAAGACACTGTTAATTATGAAGTACTTGTTTGAGGACATTCGGACTTAATTATCGTTGACAATTTTTAGTTTTTTATACTTATTGGGTACTACTGATCCCAAATAGTTGAGAGAATTTTAAAATGCATACCAAACAAAGTTCAGGTCTCAGGAGCATATATGTGAATGTGCAGTAGTTATCGTTGCAGAACAGCCTGTCACAGGTTACAACGTGATGATTAGAGGCATAATGGCAGGGCATAAAGGTCCAGGTGTAAAAAACAAAAACAACAACAACTCAATCATTTAGGATTTTGCTAAAAGAGAAGGAAATCGCCTGATGATTTATATGTATAGATCCCAGGGTACTTTTTTTTATTTGGGAGCTGTTTAAATGTGTAATGTGTAACTTGTGGTAGATTTTAATTTGAACTATTGAACCATTAATATTGTATACTGAATCTGAATCTCACTCTGAGTTAATGTTTTTCCTTTCCAAACTAAAGAAATGAGAGATCATTTTAATTTTTACCGAATATTTGAAGTCAAACTGTGACAAAACTATATCACTTACTTTGTTGCAATTTCTTAAACTAATGATTAATCATTGCATTCTGTTTTTATATAAGTTTTACAGTGTCCCAACTTTTTTGGATTTGGGGTTGTACTTCATCACATTTTAAGTCACCTCATTTGCACAATCACATAAAAAGATTGGGTAAACTGTACACAGCAGAGTGGAGCTGAAGACATGCACCACATCAGCAGCTGAGGCAGAGAAGATGTTTAATGGATAGATTCGCATTGTTTCTAATCTAGCTTGTTACAGTACTTGCATGTGTTAGCAACACACATTAAAAGCGTTACTGGTCAATGTTACTGTTCCTCCTGTCCATTCTGGCTGCAGAGAGACATGGTTTCATCTTTTTAGAACCAGATTCCCTCCTTGTGTTATTATCCCTCAACTGTTTCAGCCAGGATGGAATGTAACTTACAAGACTGATGATGCTATAATTTGTTTAACTCAGAGTGCTGATGTCCCACCAGGGGCAATTTGTGTGAACAGTTTGCCTTACACACATACTATAACATACAGTAACATGTAGACACATAAAGAGATGACTAATAAATTAAAAAAAAGAATATAAAGTATGCTTAGGAGTTTAGTGGAATAAAGGAATCTACAAATAATAAAGTTTAATAGACTGATTATCAATAGAGGAGATTAAAAAAACAAAAGAATAAAATAAGTTCACAGAGAATTTAAAAAACAGATTGCAGAGGGAATAAATGTTTTTGAATAGTGGTTAGTTTTACAAACAGGTAAAACGTTACAATAATTTTACCTTCAAGAACATGTTCAGAAGAAGCTAAAATACTTGAAGCTTTCTGGAGGATTTTTTGACTGCAAAAACAGGTCATGTCCTCTTGTGTCACTCCTGTGATCTTAGAGCAGATTTTAAAAATGCTATTTAGACTGTATCTGTCTTTCAGTGTGAGGCTGTGAAACCAGCAGATACATGAAAAACACAGGAGGCTGTCATATTCGTAATATAATATAATATATTGTAATAGAATTTATAATATTTTGCCATAACTGGCTAGAGGACCAAAGAGCTTGGCTCATGATGTAGGGGTGCAGAAGGTCAATAATATACTGTGGAGCCTGGCCATGTGGGGCTCTATTAGTGAGCACAAACATTTTCAACTGAATTCTAAAATCAACAGGAAGTCAGTGCAGAAAGGTTGAAATAGGTGTAATATGTGATCGTCTATTGGAGCATGTTAAGGGTAAACTAATGCATCAATTGTGGCACAGTGCTTTACATTGTGTTTACTGGGCAGTAAGGTAAGTGGAATGGAAAGTGGGGAAACCCAACAGCTTAGTGGCTTAAGGAAAATCTGGATTTGGTATCAAGAAACAAGTGGCCACAACTCTTCAAACCTTGGACTTCAATCATGTCATCCTTGAACCCATCACATATTATCAAGACACATTCTTATGAAGTGTGAATAACCATGAGCAAATTAAAGGTTGCATCACAAGCAAATAGAGCATACTGCTTTTAGCTCCACCAACAGATAGTGCTGCTACTCAGTTTTGCCTCACAGGCTTTACAACATACGACATTCCTCTGTCCTTTGGACCCTCACAGTGGATAAGGAAAAACTCCCCAAAAAAAGAAAGAAAATGGTAGAAACCTCAGGAAGAGCAACTGAGGAGGGATCCCTCTTCCAGGACGGACAGATGTGCAATAGATGTCGTATAGAACAGATCAACATAATAATTGTCGGTCATCCATATGACAACATGATACATAAAGAGAGGGAGAGACAGTGAGACAGAGATGGAGAGAGATGCAGGGCAGACAGTGATGATAATACCTACAATAACATTATTTTGTAATAATATAATAATAATAACAGTAATTTTGATAGTTTATGTTATAAGTATATATTAATATATGATAGCATATGTATGTGACAATAATAATCATATGTGTATAATAATAATGGAAGTATGACTAATAATAACAGCAGTAGTAGGAGGCATCAGGCAGGACCAAGGCAGCACAACCGCGACACATGATCTGGGCATAGCTGCAATTTGAAGGAATCTGTGAGACAGTGGAGCACAAATGCTCCAGAGAAAAAGCCAAGTTAGTGACATGCAGTTGAGCTGAGTTAGCAATATGCAGTAATAGGACGTGAATGAAGCAAAGCCTGAGCCAGCCCTAACTATAAGCTTTATCAAAAAGGAAAGTCTCAAGTCTAGTCTTAAATATGGAGATGGTGTCTACCTCTGAGACTGAACCAAGAAGATGGTTCCACAGAAGAGGAGCCTGATAGCTGAAGGCTCTGGCTCCTGATCTACTTTGGGAGACTTTAGGGACCACAAATAACCCTGCATTCTCAGAGCGCAGTATTCTGGTGGGATAATATGGCACTATGAGCTCTCTAAAATACGACAGAGTCTGACCATTTAGAGCTTTGAAATTGAGGGGAAGAATTTTAAATTCAGTTCTGGTTTTTACAGGGAGCCAGTGCAGAGAAGCTAAAACAGGAGAAATGTGATCTCGTTTCTTAGTTCCTGTTAGTACACGTGCTGCTGCATTCTGAATTAGCTGGAGAGTTTTTTAAGACTTTTTAGAGCAACCTGATAACAGGGAATTATGGTAATCCAGCCTAGATGTAACAAATGGGTGGACCAATTTTTCTGCATCTTTTTGGGACAGGATAGGCCTACTTTTTGCAATATTACGCAGATGAAAGGACATAGTCTGTCGAATTTGTTTTATATGGTAGTTAAAAGACAAATCTTGATCAAATATTACCTCCGAGGTTCCTTACGGTTGTGCTAGAGGCCAGAGCAATGCCATCTAGAGAAACTATATCTTCAAATAGAGAGTGTCTTAAAGGGCCAGTGTGTAATATTTGGCATGGTTTATTGTCAAATCTGAATCTGAATCTGAATATTCTACCCATTAATATGTTTATAGAAATGTATAATCGCTATAAAATAAAATTCATTTGGTTTTCGTAGCCCTGTAATTATGCTTTTTATATATACATATATATATATATATATATATATATATATATATATAGCAAGGGCCTTGCTTTAGCAAGGTCGCCATCTTGCGCCTCCATGTATGTATGGCAGACTGAGCGGACAATCCAGCCAGCCAGAGAATGCGTTTTGCGTGCATAAATAAACCAACGAAGACGGCGGAAGGAAGGAAGAAGGAGGAGGAAACAGCAGAGAATGATAGTAGTTCGTTGATAGAGAGTAGTGGAAGTTTTTTTTAGTTATAAAGTTTGCGAATGGACCACACTTAACACGCAACAGGAGAGAATGAACCCGAACTGTAATCTGCGAGGAAAAGAAGACGCAACTTCACTCCTTGTGATGCACTCTCTGCGGCGCTTTTCCTTCTGATGATATATCTCTCCAACGATGGTAGCAGTAGCACCGAGTCCCATTCTGTGCAGCAAAATGGGAGCGGGGGATTCAGCCTCTCTTCTCGCCCGCTCAGCATCCAAGTTCCTCATCTGTATGCTCCGGCTCAAACAGGTATGGCTCTGGGTCTGTGTCCGCTACAAGAAACTCTTCAAAATCACGTTCAAAGTCGTCTGTTGCAGCTACTATAGTCCAGAGATATTGCTAGGCTAAATAAACAGCTGAGCTCTGTTTACAGGCTACGCTGTCAGTCAGTGTGAGGGCTGGAGATACCCGCTAGGTATCGTAAACGAGAATGTGTGTATGGAGTGTGTGTGTGTTACGCTAGAAGAGTCTGGGACGGAGTCTTTTACCCTCTGGAGTGTTACCGGAGTTTTTGGAGTGCTCAAATACACTGGCCTTTTTCCCGAATGCTCCTCTGGTCTCCTGCTCATGAGGGATTCATTACAATATCGTAACATAGTTTAGATTTCTAAATAAACATTCACCTCATCGCTAGATAGACCTACTCCTGAAAAAATCATGTCTGCGCAAGGCTTTTTGTCCCTACGAGGCCACTGTCATTTACCCGACGGGAGGGGTGAGCGAGTGAGCCCTGCAATCTAGAATTTGACCACTGATGTCACTGTTTTCAACGGTTTTCAAACCATTTTACATAGTGGCCCTTTAAGTGTTTGTGGCCAAGAACAGTAACTGAGCTAATAATAACAAAATTGGAGCTCATGTTTTTATGTCTTTAAGGCATGTTTGAAGTTCAGTTAATTGATCTGTGTCTTCTGGCTTGATAGATAGATATAATTGTGTATCATCTGCATAAGAACTCCAACTCCAACTTACCTTTCCTCCAAAACAGCTGACTTCATTCCTTGGTCTTTATAACCAGATAAGATCAGGGTCCTAGTGCTGTAATGTATGATTTTGTTCTTCTTACAACCAGTTTGCACTCTAGAATATGTTCAATCTTAGCTGAAACAACATGGAAATGATGCCCCCCTACACTTCCAAGCCCCCACTCCCTTTTTTCTAGATCTCATTTTGTTATGAGTAAGTTGTGTATTTGTATGTAGAATATATGTCTAATTTAAAAAAAAAGAAAAGATAAAAAAATCTGCTTATTTCTCTTAAGGAAAGTAGTTATGAGTATTTAATTGCCATGTTGGTTTCCTCTGTGGTCACAGACCAGCTTGGCAGATAAAACCATCATAAACAGATCTAATGCTTAATTCTTAAGAACATCAGCTTACATTATAATTAGTTTCAGTCATTATCTTAAAGGTCCATTTTGTAGGATTCAGGGAGATATATTGGCATAAATGGTATATATCAATCATTTATTTGTGACTTATTATGAATTATACAAGCTACAACAAATATGATCCCATCAACTCCTTTAACTTGTGCACTGTAATTTAGTTATTTTTGTGTCTTTTAACATTGTTGGCTGCTGATTTATGATTGTCCATGTTCATGGATGGTTCTGATAATACATGGTTTCTGGTTGTGGAAAGATTTAACCGTCCACACATCCCGACCTTGACAACCATATGGTCACTCTATCAAACACGAGCAGCGCCGCTCTGCAGCTATCTCTGCACAGTGCATAACAGTGATACACAGCAGGAACAGGACAGCACCTCACATTCCCACAGTCACACCCGCCCTTATCCACTGTAAGGCACACGCTTCCTCTCTTTCTCTCACCAGAGTCCTCTGCACCGCAAGAAGAGTTTTAGGGAATCAAAGGATATTACAGTTCTTGATATGCTGTTGGAAACTGATGCGGTCCAGTTTATTTCTAATGTTTGTACGATGGCAAGCAGGATGCTAGTTTAGCTGTTGCCCATCTCTTTTCATCTTCCTTGATGTTTAATGATGTTTACTTTGAAAAAACCTCGACCTGGCTAGCTAGCAGCTAGCTAGCTAGAAGTCAGCAGAAGGAGAGTTTACAGACTGGGTAGTTTACATCCTCATCCCTTTGAAAGACTCACAGCCACATGCCACTAACATCTAACACTAACCACATACAGCACCGTTAAGACTTGCAATATAGACAAAGGAACCTAAATATAGCACAAATTTAGTAGAGCTGACCGAGAGGTGACTGGAAGTATTCATGTTGACCAAACATATTTGAATATACTAGGCTGGATTACTGCAATTTCCTACTATCAGGTTCCACTAATACATTTTTAAAAACTCGCCAGTTGATCCAGAATGTGGCGGCAACTGTACTGACAGGAACTAAGAAAAGAGATCATATTTCTCCTGTTTTAGCTTCTCTGCACTGGCTCCCTGTAAAAACCAGAGCTGAATTTAAAATTCTTCTCCTCAATTACAAAGCTATAAATAGTCAGGCTTTCCTCTTTGATGAAGCTCACAGTTAGGGCTGGCTCAGTCTTGTTTTGGACCAGCCCCTTGTTAGGCTGACATAGGCCTCGTCTACCAGGGGACCTCCTATAATACACAGAGCTCCTTCTCTCCTTCTCTCTCTCCTCAGTTTCTGAAATGTTTTTTCTTCTGCATTTCCTAACATTAAAGTCCTATTACTGCATGTTGCTTCTTCTCTGAGCCTTTGTGCTCCACTGTCTCAGGTTACCTCAATTTGCAGCTACGCCTGGATCACGTGTCGTGGTTGTGTTGCCTTGGTCCTGCCTGATGCCTCCTACTACTGCTGTTATTATTACTTCTACTGTTATTATACACATATGATTATTATTGTCACATACATACACTAACATATATTAATATATAGTTTCACAAATGGTACCACAATTACTGTTATAATTAATATTTTAATATTATTACTAAAATTAATGTTATTGTAGCTATTACTGTCTACCCTGCATCTCTCTCTGTCTCTCTTTATGTATGTATCTTCATGTTATCATAAGAATTACTTTAATGTATTATTATATCCACATACGGTGTGGGATAGGGCCATTTGGTTTTTGGACACTGTAGTTCTCCTACTCACTCAGCACAAGGGAGAAGTTTCAGTTGGTTGCAATCTACAACCTCACCACTAGATGCCACTAAATGCTACACACTAGACCAGTGGTGTGGGATGGATCAGCAGCACTAATATGTGCCAACACTTTACACAGTGAAATGACACAGATGACAGTAACAGACAGATTGTAACTGAATCCATGTTGTTTGTTTGGCCTGGAGGGCTTGCTGCTGTTCAGTTCCACACTGAGAGGCTCTGAGAAATGCATTGTGCTGACTTTTAAAAGCATGAACAGTAATCTGGGATAATATTTAAGATTTCATTCAGCCGACTTGGCAGTTTAGGAAATGCTTTAACACAGATTCTGTCTGACCCACATATCAGTAACATAGTCATGTGTTTCAGAGGGCTGGTTCTCTGTGACGCCGGAAAGGATCGCTGAGCACATCGCCCTCAGGGTAGAGCACAGTTTCCCTGACTCTCAGCTGGTCATAGACGCCTTCTGTGGTGTGGGAGGAAACGCAATTCAGTTCGCCCTTACTGGAAAGAGAGGTAAGCCTAAAGTGTGTGAG
This sequence comes from Epinephelus fuscoguttatus, assembly GCF_011397635.1. Lineage (NCBI taxonomy): Eukaryota > Metazoa > Chordata > Actinopteri > Perciformes > Serranidae > Epinephelus > Epinephelus fuscoguttatus. The sequence continues at coordinate 3,450,678 of NC_064766.1, read as the reverse complement.
TGTGTGTATGTGCTCGCACCTCCATTAAATTCTAATAGTGCATAATATCAGTGTTGACACCTTTCTTCCATCAGTGTCATTTGGTCGAGAGCTGTGCCTAGGTTTGATTTAATCGATTAAGTACTGAAAGGTAAAGCAAATGTATCAGAGTCAACCATTTGTGACTGAAATGATTATTTCTATATATATGTTTCTTACCCTCATTAAAATCTTTCATCATTACAGGATGGCTATGGTTGATAATAGCCTTCTGAGCTACCATTGGACAATACATTAGGCAGTATTATGGGCAGATACAATTTTATCACAGATAGGTTCATCTGACAGTCTTTGTCCGCAGGAACAAATTATGAAAGGCAGTCATGAGTATAGCAAGGAACTAGGTTATGCAAGGCTTCAGTTCAAAAATAATTTTCTGAAGTCATTGAAAAAAGTCATTCTGATAATCTAAGATACTTGTAGTAAAAGCATGTACACTGTAAGAAAAAAAAGGTAAAAGTTAAGAAAACTTTAAAAAGTAAAGCAAACCACTGCAAAGCCTTTTTGAGTTTTCTCAACTAAGGGCTAATGTGTTGTATCAACATAGCAGAGGTGGGAGTAAGTCACACATGTGCAAGTCTGAAGTCATAACCTTCAAGTCTCAAGCAATTCCCAAGCCCCTGTGGTGATAATCAAGCCAGTGAGATCGAGTCCTTGCTATAAGTCAAGCAAGTCACAAGTCAAGTCATACTCATAAACTCAAAAAGATAACATAACATAAACTGCACCCATCTGACAACTGTAGTTACTCGTTACTTGACAAATTAAGATTTTACACTTGAAACACATGAAAATCATAAGTCATCAAAGTAGTTTTAAATGCAGAAATATTGCATGTTTCCAGCTTCACAAATGTGAGGATTTTTGCTGCTTTTGCTTTTTGTTATTGAATAATTTTTATGTTGAGGTTTGAATTGTTAGTTGGACAAAACAAACAATATGAAGGTGTCACTTTGGGCTCTGGGTAAGTGCGACTCTATATCTCACTATTTCCATGAGCCTCTCCTCATCCAGTTTTTGTCACATATGAGACACAGCAACAGAGTTCTCTTTATGCATCCATGGTGAGGAGAAGAGTCGAACTGCCACAGGAGCAGAAAAAAAGAGCTGCTACAAGGAGCTGGAATGTACAAGCAGAGAGCAAGTGGGGGAAAATGCATTTAATTCCGTGGGCGGCAAGGCTGGAAATAGGACAGTGGCCTGAAGTGCTGCGGGGCAGCGTGCCCAGGAGTGCTGACGTGCATTTTGCCACTGCCGCTGTAGGGTTGTACATTGAAAATAATAGAGATGTATTTTTTGAGACACAGCGTTCGCTGCCACTGTGTCTTGGCATTGACAGTCTAAACTCTGAACTGGCCCCTGGTTTGAATGTTTCTGTTTAATCCTGTAATTGACTGTCCAGTGAGTCCTCATGCAGCATTGTAAATGTCCCAGTCCATGTGCAGACATTCCTGCAAGGTAAAGAGTTCTCACAGTCTCCTTCTCCCGCTGTGTTTCTTGTCTGTCGTACTCTCAGTGCTGGCCATTGATATTGACCCGGTGCGGTTGGACTTGGCGCAACACAATGCTACAGTTTACAGTGTCGCTGACCGAATCGACTTCCTGCAAGGGGACTTCCTTCAGCTGGCACCCCATCTCTGTGGTGATATTGTCTTCCTGTCACCACCATGGGGAGGGCCAGACTACCTGACTGCTGAGTTGTTTGATATCAGGACCATGATGCAACCCGATGGATATCCTTTGATTCAAAACAGAGAGTGAGAGAGAGAGAGAGAATGCTATAAAAAGTCTTTAAACATAGATATACCTGGATATAGATAGATATAATCTGTCTCAAAATATTCTAATCTATAATCAAACCAACATTACTCATGGTAGTGAAGTGTGGGGTCCTCTTGTCAATCAAGACTTTAAAAAAATGGGACAAACACCCAATTGAAGTTCTACACACTGAGATTTGTAGTATAACTAATAACTAATAAAGTACTTAATTTAACTTAACTTATACTCAGAGTCTGCAAGAACACCCCTAACAATGGATGCCAAGCTGAACTCAGCCAGTTCCCCCTTTTAATTAGGATACAAAAAAGAGCATCAAATTCTACACCCAAAAGCATGTGACCCCAACTCCTACTATTACAAAGCTCTCAATCGCCATGGGGAAAACATAGAGAGGAGTCCTAGGCTCACCTCCTCTAACAGCGAAAGGCCTCAGGACAACCCTCACACAATCCAGCCCAACCAAATTACATCTGAAGAAAAATAAATCTACATCAACTATCTACCACAAAACCCAAAACAAACTTCATTACTGTTTGGCCCTAAGCAGACAGTACACAATGGTAAACTATCTGACCACTGTGACAGATCAGAAACTGAGAACGACACTAACTATGTACAGACTCAGTGATCACCTGGACATAGAGACTGGCAGACACAGGTAGACCTGGCTGCCTAGAGAGGACAGGCTGTGTCAGCTCTGCCCCCAGAGACAGGTGGTGACAGAGCAACATTTTCTGCTACAACGTAGCACATATGAAGACATCAGGACAAGGTTCTTTATGAAAATTAAATGTTAACTGCAAGATTTTGATACATTATCTGACCAGACTGAAATAACACATCGATGTGGAGAAAATAGTGTTAGCGCCATAGATGCAGCAAGATATGCATGTCCTAGCTAAAAAGACAACCAACACAACAACACATAACAGCTGGAATTCATTTCCTCACAGATCACACTCTGCCTTTTTGTTTAGTCCTACATTTCATGACTTATTTTTTCTGTCTGTGATGCATTGTTAATAATTGTTTCTTCAATAATTTAATTACCTATTATATTGCATTGTGGTTAATTGAATTCACTTTCAGAAATCGAAATTCTGCTTTGGCAACAGAAATGAAATGTCATACCAATGAAACTTACTTAATTGAATGAATTGAAATAGTAATGTTTTCATGTTTGTATTAAATATTGGTTTCATTCTTAACAGCAGACACATTTAAGATTTTCCGCCTGGCAAAACTGATATCAGACAACATAGTGTACTTTCTGCCTCGCAATGCTGACATGGATCAGGTCTGTATGTTCAGTCTTTGTATGTCTGGATGTATGAGTGGTGAACAGGCCATTAATTACTGCACAAGAACATTAACATTATACACTGTGTGGTATATGCCTGCTTACCTGGAAAGGTGGGAAAGCCAAATTTGTTTTGCCAGTGGATTTGTCTATCAAATTTGCTTACATGTATTTAATTTATCGGTAAGCAGATGGCTAAATAAGATTAATAAAATATTCATCAAATTTGGTACAGTTAATCTGACATGCGTATTTAAAAGGTTTATTCAATTTGGAGAACGCACTGGTACATACCTTGTACTGATAATATATTGGAGGATGTAATGGAGGAGCTTATCAAATTCATTAACCATTAACAAAACTGTTACAGCAGCACTTAGTGATAAATTTTCACCAAAGTTTGGATGGTGCATCTGGAGCAGATGGGTGTGCCAGATGTGGGGGATAACTACTAGTGAGATACTGCACATGCAAAGATCAAAGTCGTAATAGTAGCATAAAAAAAACTGCAATTAAGGATTCATCTTATTATTCCTGAAAGTTTATTGACCATCAGGTTCCAAAATGTTGTATTACAAATATAATGGTCAGATAGATGAGCATGTTTTGTGGTTCTGGTTTGAAGATTTCTTGCTCTCACATTTTACAGTTGTACCTGTGACAGTTTGGACTGCAGAACCAGTTGCAGATAATATTTGATGGAAATAATGATAATAATCTGAGAACAAACAATAGGGTACTAACTAGGGTTACAACAACATGAGATTTTTATGGTACAATAACTGAGGACAGTTATTGTATCTGGGGCTGTTATTGTAGTATAATAACTACAATAACTGTTTCCCTGTGTTACTTTGTTATTGTTGGTTACAGTGATCCTTAAAGGAATGAAAACAGAGTTGTTGTTGGGGTTTTTTGTTTTGTTTTTTGCTAAACGCTTTATTATAATTGATACTTGAAACCATATTTTTAATGGAAGTTTGTGTAAAAAGACAGACAGCTAAGGATGAAAGATGCAAACGCACAGCTGAGATTCTCCCTTCAGTTACATATCTTTGTTAGTACCATTGTTAAGCAAATAGTTTTCACACAGGGTGTATGATTTCACGGTATACTGCTGCAATCCTAGTTCTAACACTGCAGGTGCTTGTTTACTATACCAGATAATGCTATTTTAATTTGAACATTACTGAAATTACTAACTGGATCTGCAACAACAACACAACAATCTTTGTCTTTGCTTTCTATTCTGGCCTGATTTAACATTATTAACTGTGTGATAAATTATCATCTCCATGTCTGTGTCTCTACAGATAGCCTCTCTAGCTGGTCCAGGAGGGAAGGTGGAGGTGGAGCAGAACTTCCTCAACAACAAGCTAAAGACAGTGACTGCTTATTTTGGCAGCTTGATAAAGTAACTCTGGCACAGGCATGGACATTAGGATTTTCCTCCACTAAATGAGAACAGAACAAAAATGTATTTCTAATCTATCACTCTGTTTCTACTAGGAATCCATTCAAATACTAAAGAGTACAGTAATTTGACTTACTTTTTTGTACTTTTACTTTTTATACTTCTGTCATAGACAAGAAACAATTCAGAGTGAATCTGATGATCTGCAGATACATTTACTGACCACCCTGCATGTTTGAGTAATGATTAGCTCTTGAAAAAGACTGTTAGTTAAGAGAGATTTTTTTCTGAGTAACAATTTAATCATATTCTTTTTTTATTGCACATTACAGCTAATAAATGTGTTTTTTAGAATATTGGCTGTCTTTTTAATTATTGATATGTCAACATTTTATTACACTATTTAGTTTTAGGCCTGGGCCCCATTTCAGAAAGCAGGATTAGGGAAAACTGAGTACGTTAAGCCTGAGATGAGGGAAAGTTTTTCCGTTTCACAAAGCCATTTCAGCGTAAACCTGAGTCAGTTACTGCTGGCTTGCAGGTTTGCTTCATCTAAGCCTGAGGCTGATCACCTGCTGGGCGTGTAGCTGGAAGGAGAGACATGGCGCGTCCTTTTGTGAATGAAGTCATGGACGTTGAGGCACAGTTTATTCAGAGGCTGTTGCATAAGGAGAAGTTGATTAGACCCCGTTTGGATGTCTCCCCGGAGGAGTGTCTATATGAAAGATACAATTTCACCTCACACTCTATCATTTATCTAACAATCTTCTCCACCCAGATATATCAAATGTTACACATTGTGGATTGCCCTTTGATTCTTCAGCAGCAGCAGTTTTCTTTAGAACATCAGAGACACTGAACATATCCGCAAGGCAACAGTTGGCCGTAAGAAAAGTGACTCTGGCTTAGTCCTTGCAGCAGCGGCTGCGGGTTCAAGTCCAGCCTGCAGGCCTTTGCTGCATGTCATTCCCTCTCTCTCCGTCCTTTACGCTAAGCTGTCCTGCCATTAAAGGCAACAAAAGCCAAAAATAAAATCTTTAAAAAAAAAAAAAAAAAAAAGAATGAAGAGGAATCCCATAGAGCTGCGGGGTTGTCAGTGTTAATAAGAAATTAATCTACGTGGATGCATTATGCAATGATTCATGAATACTTTTCATATATTCAAAGATTCCGCAGTGTAATTGGCTGCATTTATGGGACACATCCCCATCGTAGCCTCATCAGGGAATAGGGAAAAGGAGATCACATGAAAAGCAAGTCATTTCACTGCAATTCAGCAATTCAATTAACCTCAGCCTAACATTGACATAATGAAGTAAAATATAAGTAAGTAAGTATAAGTAAGTAAGTAAGTCTTCCAGTCTGCATAATATTTTTGTGTTTGATTTTGAGTGCGTTTGGGCCCCCATCAGATTACAGCTGAATAAGAGGATATAGCAAATTATACCAAAATATATAAACTGTTAAGATATAAAAATGTTTCAATATTTTCTGTATATTAGACATGCTTTAATGCATCACATTGCATAACATCACTTCACATTACCTGTTAACATGCTCTGCAATCTCCCATCCCACCTCACACTGTTCAGCTGCAGCTGCCGTAATAGATTTTTTTGTTTGTTTGTTTGTTTGTCTTCTCCGATTCAGTTGGGATGAAATAAGTGACTCAGCTTTTAACTCTTCCCGCTTTTAACGCTTCCCTCAGGCTGAACATACTCAGAGTTGATTGATCTTATTCTGATCAGCTATTCTCGAACCAAAAACTCACAGGATTAGACTTGGAGTTTGTTGAGCCTGCTTTCCGAAAAAGGGGCCCTGGTCAGGTTAAGTTAAATAAGAAAATGAGGTTAACATTGGATACCATATAGAGGTTACTGTATGACTTCACATTGCATTCATACAGAATCTGCAAGGAGATTAACTGAATGAATGGATCAAACACAGTTCAACAGTTCAGTGAACATAAAAGCCAGTAATTGCTTACTTTATTTTTCAATATGAGTCATTTCTAAAACTTAAATGTAGTAATTTTATAAGTACTACTCATTCGATAGACGATATGATTTTGTAGCAAAATGTCAAAAATCAGTATAAGATTTTTACAGTAGGGTAACTATCTCAGAAAATATCATAGTTTACAGCATTACACAATTATTGTAATTATTATTAGATACAGTTACCCTTTGAATAAGAAAAAATAAAGAAAATTTTATGAACAAACACTTTATTTTAATTGAAACTTGAAACCACTTTTTTTCGGGAAGTTTGTGTAAAGAAGTGGACAAAGAGTGGAGGAAAGGAGATGTACACACACAGGTGAGACTCTCCATCCATTTACTTTTTTTTTTTTATTACCGCAGATAATCAAATGTATAAGGTATGATCATTTTTATACCTCAGTACAAGGTTTCACAGTACACTGTTGCACCCTTATTTCTGGTTTTGTCATATTTCAGAGACAAACTCCTTAAACTGCACATTTTGAAGACTGCAATTTATGACATCTTAACCTTTCAAAAATATTGGACCCACCACTTCCAAAGACTCCTTTTCTATCCTGAATATTTTCTCTCAGATGTGGAGATCTCGGGGGTTTGGCAGTCTTTGCTTGGCAGTCATCTGATAAATGGTGTCTGTCATGAGTGATTAACTGTCAAGAAATATCAAATGGCCAAGCGGTGTTTACAAGCTGTTTGCATTCACTAATCACAACTAAATATGATAATGCATACAAATCATATCAGCAGGCATTAACTCCACTTCTTGTTCCTCACTACACTTGTTGATAACTTCTGTGAAGGAAATTCTATGGATTTACAGTTTTAACCTTTTGCATTACTTGCTAGCTCACCATGATATGTCCTGAAGTCTTAAATTTCAGTATCATGTAAGTGACTTGAGTGTATTGCTGACAGTAACCACTTTGTTGGCTGTTTGAGAACAACCTCTTGGTTGACAATCTAAAACTCTGTGAATCAATTTCGAACTTTACTTGTTAAGCCACAACGTATGTAATTGTGTCAGTATTTCATGTAAGAAATCTGCAAATGTCCTCTGGTCCACCATCCATGTATCATCTGATTATTCAATTATTCCATTCAATACGGAAAACAAAACAAAATTAAAGCTGCAAGCAGCTGTGACCGGGCCCTCGCCCTCCCGCGCTATCGCAGGGGGCCAGCAGCACGCATCACTGAAGCGGGTATGTGAAAACTCAGAGTAACTTAACCCTGACGTGGTGTGACATTTCATCTTCGTACTCCAAGAAAATCCCTATGGGGAGGGTTTTTTGAAAATTTCAAGGGGGACTATAGAGGCATTTTGTCCCCCCCATGGGCGACGGCCCTATCAGATGTAAGAGCTCGCCATTCTTGACCTGTGTATCAATTTCGTGAGGATATGAGGTCGCTGAAGCCATCAGAAAGCCAACTGATTTGGTGGCGAGGGCGGCGTCATAGCCGCCACACCTCTTGACATAGAGAAAAGCTTTTAATAACTTTTGATCAGCATGGTCTCAGGGGCTGAGGCTGCCAAGCAACCAGGGGCTGCAGGGAGACTCAGAGCAGGCATGGATTGGTGGTGTAAATGTGGGGCTTACTGGCCACTTTATTAGGTACACCTGTGCAATCTAATACAATCCAATACAACAGCTCTGTCACACACTGTACGTTTACAAAGCTTTCACTTTTTCAGTTTTTGTCAGAAAAGTGATTATTCTACTTTATTATTGAGGTCGTAGTGGATGGTGTTGGTGTACTGGAGTGCAATATATTTAAACGTGTTCCTAATATTTGTCCCACTCAATTAGACAAAATTAGGAGGCCACCCCAGTACACCACCACCATTCACTATGACCTCAATAATAAACAAAGTAGAATCACCACTTTCTAGATGATGTCAACAATAACCGAAAATTTATAAGCTTCGGGGAAAAAAATCATGTTCAGGGTTCAACGCTAAGGTTTTTTTTTCACTTGCCCGGTCGGGCAAGTTGGTCAGAGATCTACTTGCCCGAAGTCAGTTTTTACTTGCCCTATAAAAACTGTTTAATTTAAGCAGCTATCAAATAACAAAGACTGCAGTTATTTTTATGTTATGTAATCTTTATTCACACTGTATTTATTAATTAAAACAACATATGTATTATAGCTTAATTCCTACACAAATATGACAGTGTCAGGGCTTAAAGTGAAAAATGTGTCAATCATTCTCCGTCTATAATTTTGCGCCCATGCCCACCTCTATTTATTTTTCACCCCTCTCTCCAGTTCTGTTGTATTAACACCGGGTTTAATATATTTTGCTTCCATCTCTCTGCCCTGCTCTCTCTCTACTCTACCGGTAGACTACCACATCCACCTGTTGCACAAAACGCACACAGCAGTGTTTCCCCTAGGATGGAGTTGTAGCAGCGGAGGTGAAGCACACACATGAAAAATAATTTTCACATGCGTGAAACTTTTTTGTATGCTTGCAAAGCACAGCCTGCTGGGATGTTTCTATGTATCTACTGGCTCTTTAGGAATAAGTATATACAGTACATTTGTGCACAGTAATGAGCAGGTGAAATGTCTGTCTAGCTTACATATGAGGCGTCTCAAGATTTAGGAACATACAATTTTATTGAATATAATAAAGTAAAAAGTCACTTGACATGCTGCTGTTTTGTGCTATGACCTATTTAAGTGCTGGAAGTTGTTATTTACGTGACAACGCCTGAACGTCACACAAGCTCAGCATGAGTGCCATGCTACGCTGCTCTGAGTGCAGCGTGTTTGTCTGCGTAACAGCAGTCTGATGGTTATTTACACACTGTCCACAACAATAACTTTGTCAGCTGACAAACTGCACCAGGCTCGGGGTCAGGTTTGGTCAGGAAAAGGCGGCCCGAGACACTCTAGCGTACTCACCTGTGTGTGTGGCGGAACTCCACCGTGCGCGATACAGAGAGCAGAGGAGAATTGTTAACGCGTGACCATGTAGAGACAGAAATGACACAATGACATAACACCATAAATAGTATATTGTTATGTTATTATATGAAGCGTCCGTCGCGTAAAATAATATCAATGGGGGCTGTGGGCAGGACATTACACAGCTGTGCCTGTGACTTCAGGCAGAGAGACCGCTGCAGAAGAGCACGTTTTAAAATACATTTATTTTATCAATTAGTTATTAACTTTTACTATTTTTAGCAACTTGCCCGATCGGGCAAGTGAGTTGTTAGTTTACATGCCCGACCTTGAGTTTTACTTGCCCCGGGCAATCAGGCAATCCTTATTGTTGAGCCCTGATGGTATAGTCATTCTACTGGATTGCATTAGATTAGACTGGTGTACACAAAGTGGCCATTGACTGTATGTTACATACGTACAGTATTTCCTCAAATAGTAGCCGGGGCCACTATTAACAAAAAAAAATAATTTGGGACCAGGCTACAGTAGGGGCAGGCTACTGTTTGAAGGAGTCTTTTAATAAAAGAAAAAAAAATCACAGCCAAATTTGAAAATACAAATACTGTATTTTTTTTTAAATTGAAACAGCAGAAATATGTAAACTTGTCTTTACAGTAAAAAAAATTCTAGTATTACAAATAAAGTACTGTATTATTTACAGTAACAAACTTTGCTTTAACAGTAAAAATAGTTTTTGGTGTTTTTGTAAATCACCACTATTTACTATTTACTACAGCACAGTGTACTAGTTGTCCTGCCTTGAATCAGTGAATCATCTCATCCTCTGTCCCATCTGCAGCCACTGTGATGCCACACACCTTACAAGACAACATGCCACAAATTAATTTGAAAACTAGGCTACATTCATAATTATGATTTTTTATCTCACATTTTTGATTAGGATTGGCGATTTTTTTCCATTACTGGTGAAAATGGGCTTCCATAGATAAAAAGATGGTTACAGTAAAAATATCAGTGCCAGAGGCGGTCCTGGCTAGTTTTACGCCCTGGGCGAACCATCCCTGGGGGGCCCCCCCCCCCCCCCCCCCGAGTAGTATCACGATACCACGGTAAGAATGAGGCAGATGTGCCTTTTGTCATTTATAAAAAGATAAATCACTTTTCCATAATACATCACTGATATTTCAATGGAATAAATTACTTATTGACTTATTCATACTTCAAAAACAGCATCAATAAGTGATTAACTCCATGGGCCCCCTCAATGTATATGGTGACTACGCCCCGTCATGCATTAGGCTACAGTTGTCTGGGTGTGCAAAGGTGAAGTGGCTGGTCGTGTCATACAAAGTTTGATGGAGTGTCAACTGGACAATATGGAGATATTTGCATCTTGAAAGCTGGACTACAAATGTGGATAGACAGGGAGAAACACACACAAGCCTAAGACGTGGTAAGATACGATATTCCTCACTATATGAAGTGACTGATAACAAGATCTGTATAATGGGCTGTAAAGAAATTCGTCAGGTTTTTATTTTGTAGACAATTAATCTGTAATCTGTTTATCTGTTTATAGCATGATGGGATGACAGCACAATGATGTGTGGTATCATTGGAAAGCTCTGCTCCTGCGACTTCATGTGATATGCGTGGCATTTCTGTGCGAGTCTGCATTCGCGAGTAATCCATCCAACAGTAATGTGTGTGCAAAGCTGTATGAAAGCTCTGTTATACATAATTTTAGTGTAACTTTATCATTTTTTTCGCTGTGAAAACATTGGACTACCGACAAAGCTATGATTCCACTGTTTCACGTGATATTCTCGCTAAGACGCACGGTCGCGGAGAAAATCCACAGAGAGGTGTGAATTTGGATGGACTATGAGTCGTTCGGGCCCATAGGGTTAAAGAGAATGTAACCATAACAACTGCGTGACACAAACTCAGTGCTTTGGTTATAAATAATGTCGGACTCGGTTCGGGTTCGAACAGAAATATGCGGCTGTGTCGCACTCTAACACACACGCACACACACACACACACAAGCACAGGGAAAATCGGACATTATCAGTTTATAAAAAAACCCGGACGCCCCGGACGGACGTGAAAAGTGGACATGTCCGGGCAAAAGAGGACGTTTGGTCAGGCGTTAACGTTACCTAACACAAAGAGAAATGTTAAGGGCTCGTTTCTCCTCTGACACGCCACATACCTGTGTTCCGCCACTGCTCGGTTGTCCAGGTACTAGGCAGTCATGGCACCAACCAAAGAGGAAATTACTGGACCTGGAGACAGGCTTGTGTGTCGCCGATAAGCCGTTATCTTGCGTTTGACAGCTGCTCTCATGTTCCCTCCTTTTGTGAAGGTCTTGTTGCCGTCCTCTGCATTCCAGGCGTCATATGCCTCGCGGCGTATTCCCCCGACATTTGTTCGGAATATTTCAAAATGTCTAGCTTTAAATTAACACTGAAGTTGCGTCTTGTCGCCATCTTACCTGTTTACAATCAGCTGAGAGTGCGCAACTGCGCATGTGCGGTCTGTTTTTATGACGGTAGCGTCAGGCGCATTACCAGTGTTCATAAACAAAAGAATATTGGTCATGGTCAAGATAAAGATAGATAATTATGTACAGTTAATGCGTTCAAGGTCTTCTGACTCTTTAAAAGTTGACATGGTGTCTCTAGCTCAAAGTATGAAGGACAAGAAGAGGTTGAAAGTCGATGAGTTTTGAAGAGGATTTGAAGATTTTCCAATTTACTTCCATTCACACTAATTAGACTGCCACCAGAGCACCACCTATTGGCCGATTTGCACCGAATTTTGCACAAACTCTCATCGGGCCATGGAACACAATTAGCAAAAGTATTGTGGTAATCGGACTGTTTTTGGTCAAGATATGAAAGACTGTCTGTTTTAAAAACAATGTGCAGGAATTTGTTGTTTTATATTTTGGGCGTTTTTTTGGACTATCAAAATTCTTTTAATAACTTTTTGTCAGAAGGATCCACAGATGCTTCATGCAAAGTTTGGTGCAAATCAGTCAAATCGCCTAGGAGGAGTTTGAAAAAGTACGTTTTTCATTTGTCGCGATTTAGCGAATGGAAAGTTACCGCGAAAGCGGGCGTGGCTTACACCACACAATTCAGCTGAATTCAGAGAATACATAAATAGAAGGTTTAACAATGTGCGACATATTATGTGGGAGTTATTAGCCAAAAACGCTTTTGCGTTGAAAATAGCACCACCTGCTGGTCATTTTTGGTGTGTGAGTTACAGGGGCCAATCTATACCACCCCCATCAATTTTATTTCCATGAGTGTTATGGTGTTGGCACAGTGCCAAATATTAAATTAGACGGCCACCAGAGCGCCACCTAGTGGAGGATCGGTAAGTCCTTCGTCAGATATCCTCAGGAGGGCATTGACAATAATTATACCAAGTTTTGTTTTAATCCGCCCAACCGATGTTGAGATATAAAATACTTCAATTTAAAGAGCGCCACCTGGTGGTCATCGCCTGACATTTTGCACAGAGCCTCAGGGGTTCATGGGGAAGTAGTAAACTGAGTTTCATGTCATTCGGATACACCAATGTGGCGATAAGCAGCACTTCCTGTTTACAATGAAATCTGCAGGAAGTTGTTATTTAATAACTTGAGCATTGTTTGGAATATCAAAATTCTTTTAATAACTTTTTGTTGGGCGGGTCCACAGATGCTGTGTGCAAAGTTTCATGCCAATCGGTGAAATTGCATGGGAGGACTTCGACAAAGTAGGTTTGCGACATTTTGCGAATTTGCAGGGAAAAAAACGGTAGGCGGAAATGGGCGTGGCCTATATCACAAGATTCAGCACAATTCACTGAACGCGTGGATATAAGGTTTTTGAATGTGCGACAAAGTATATTGGAGTTATGACCCAAAACGCACTGTCCTTGATTATAGCTTCACCTAGTGGTGGAAATTCAGGACGACAATAGATTATAAAAAATTTTGCCAGACCTAACGCGTGTGCCATATTTGGTGAGTTTTTGAATTTGGGAAAGGGGCCAAATTGGGGATTATATGCGCATAACAATAATAATAATAATAATAATAATAACAAACAGCGCGATTACAATAGGGTCCTCACGGACAACTTCGTCGTCACTCGGGCCCTAAAAATAAAATGGGTCAGAATTCATTGTTGGGGTTTTTGTAGGCTTTAGAAAAGGAAAATTATCAATGTATCACTGATTCTTTGTTTGTTTGTTTTTCTGTCTAAAAATCTAAGTCTAAAACCTTGTACCAGTCCCTAGTTAGGGTAATATCTGCCAGGGACCTCCTAGGGTAGACTGAGCCCCTTCTCTCCTTCTCTCTCTCTCACTCTAAGATTCTGAAAAATTTGTTCTTCTTCATTCGCTAACATTCATGTCCTATTACTGCATGTCACTAACTCAGCTTCCTCTCAGAGCCTTTGTGCTCCACTGTCTCACAGGTCCCCTCGGATTGCAGCTACGCCTGGATCATGTGTCGTAGATGTGCTGCCTTGGTCCTGCCTGATGCCTCCTACTACGGCTGTTAATATTCGTCATGCTTCTACTATTATTATAATACACATATAATTATTCTTGTCACATACATATACTCATATATATCATATATCAGTGTGGATATACAGCATATATACTACCAAAATATTATTATTATTATGTTATTACTAAAATTAATGTTATTGTACCTATTGTCATTAATGTTTGTTCTGCATCTCTCTCTGTCTCATTTTGTATCATATAGATGACTTTACGTTTATTATGTTGATCTGTTCTGTACAACATCTATTGTATGTCTGTCCGTCCTGGAAGAGGGATCCCTCCTCTCTTGCTCTTCCTGAGGTTTCTACTATTTTTTCCCTGTTAAAGGGTTTTTTTGGGGAGTTTTTCCTTATCCGCTGTGAGGGTCCAAAGGACAGAGGGATGTTGTGTGTTGTAAGGCCCTCTGAGGCAAATTGTGATTTGTGATATTGTGCTTTTATAAATAAAATTGAATTGAATAGAATAAAATTGAATAGCAGCACCATCTGTTGGTGGTAAAAGTCACTGTTGTTTATGGAAATTAAGCTAATTTAATTTAATTTATATATCAAACTTGTCAATTTTTCTAATGCAGGGCTGTTTTCTGTCTAAACACAGTCTTAAAGGTGAACTAATCAACAATGGATCAAATGATAATTACAGATCACTTTTAGTGATAACCCCAGAGAGAATCCTCCCCTGACTCTGCAGTCCCTTTTAGCTCTTCTTAGTGATTTAGTGCCTTAAGCTTTTTGTTTTGGTTTTACAGTCTGTATCTTCACTGTTAAGGTACAGTATCATTGCTCTCTTTAGGTTCATGTGGAGGCAGGGGGCTGTCAGGGGGAAAACAACTTTGATAAACCCACTGTACATGACCGATTGATACGCTAATATCAAACAGACAACAAAAATGTTGGATGGATGTGTACAGATAACCGAATACAGCATTGTTCATTCTTATAAAGGTTGCTCAGTGGTGCATGAAGCTAGAAACGTTCAACTGCCACATCTAAAATTATGTGGATGATCAGAACCTCCTTTATATTGCATAGCCCATAAAGACTTCTGCCAGCCGAGCCAGCACCTTCAGGTTAGGTGCTATGCTAACTTGAATGGGGATAAGATGATTTAATCGTGTCTTTTCTAGACTTTTCAAATGTTATCAGACTGAATAAATCAAATTCTGATCTCCAAAAAAATTATCCACTGATTTACAGACATCTCTTTCACCATGTAAGTATAAGTCTTTTTGGCTCAATGGCATCATGTGACAGATATAATTCCACTGTTTGGCCACTATGAAAACTGACATCAGAGCCCATCTGCACTTCCCGGGGGCCTGCCAAACATGCTCAAACTGTTCAAGATTAGCCAGGCCGGCACAGAATTGATCAGCGCCTATCGCTGCACACTGCATACCAATTAGATTTTAGACTTGCTCATGCAAAAGTGGACAACAATATTCTCATGAGCTTGAGGCGGCCGCAGTTTTTAGAGCCAGGCGCCGCAGTTGCTCCCCACTGACTGCAAAACCCAGGGCATGATGGAAATCGCTTGGCTTTCACTTGATCTAACAGCTGATTAGTTTAGATTTTGAGTCAACAAAATGACACTTAATATAAACTCTTAATTTTTGTTGAAAGGGACAGAGTTTGATGTTATTTGTCTGATTTAACAGAACACATGCTGTGTGGCTGATGGTGACATTTAGTGGTCAGACATAAAATACATTCATCATAAAATGCACATAGCCTATTGTAAATTAACATTGGACTGTTTTAATTATTGAAGTATTTAGCAACACAGAGACTTGCAGTAAGTGAGGATTCTTAAAATGACATCTGTACAAATGTTAAATCCTCTTTATTGAAAGCTGTTGTCTTGTATTTCTTTCCTTGGAAAACATTAACCTAATAGTCAAACAAAATTTATAAAGCCTGTGTAGTTAAGGGAACAGGTCTGCTCTGCAGCAGCAAACTGATATGATGCTGATGTTCATGTGAACCGTGAGCATATGGGTCTGATAATATTTTCAATAAATCAGCATCAGATCGAACAGAATGCGAGTGTTTCTGTGACTTCTGGAAACTGTCAGGAGACTGCCTGACTTTTGTCACTGCTTTGTCACCGCTTTTTGTCACAGCCTCCTGCTGCAGCCACTTGATCTCATTCACTTCCACTTCCAGGTGAGTCAGAGTTCATCTCAAACAAGCCTATTGTTTTACGAACATTTTCATCATTTCAACTCCATGTGGTAAGAAATATGGCAGTGCAGCTTGTTGCACTGCTGCCAAGTGGCCAAAAATCTATTAGTACATGTTTGGTGCAGTGGTGTAGTGGAGGGTATACTCAGGTATACAGGGTATACCCACTTCCTTTTCTATCCAGTTACAGTATACCCACCTATCAGCTAAAAAGCCATTGTAATAGGAGAGAATGCCCACTTCCTCATCAGTAACCTACCTATCTACCTAGTATTACACCCACCTCATCAACTACCACTACACCACTGTGTTTAAGGTAAACAAGAAGTAGTTAGTCAAATAAGAAAGAGCTGGCCTTTTTTCTGTTTTCCTCTGTGCACGCCCCTGTCAGACACTACAGAGTCCTCTGCAGTCTGCTGTCAGGACTCAACAGTGATTGGCTGGTTTGCTGTCTTGAATCCTGACTGGATCATACTTCCATTTTGTGTGTGTGTGTGTGTGTGTGTGTGTGTGTGTGTGTGTGTGTGTGTGTGTGTGTTTGTGTGTGTGTTTCAGTGTAATGAACTCATACTGAGCTCTCTGGCATAGTTGCCATGGTGAATTTCGGACCAGCCAATCAAAGCTTTGTCTGCAGTGTGTGTGCAAACACATACACAGATACACAAAATATATAAAGACACACTCCATAAACACACAGATATTGCATTTTTGCTCAGATATGTGTAATTAAGCACATCTCTGTCTCCCTCCTTTCCATCCACTACCCACCCCAGTCTGTTTGGTCTCTTGACTCTCCTCCGTGTTATTGCCATGGAAACTCAGCTGAGATTGCAGGGTTGCAGCAGCAATGAGGGGAATGGAGTGAGACTGAGATTGAGGGTGAAAGAGAAAGGCAGACAGAAAAGGTAAACTGGGGTAAAAAGACAGAGTATAATAAAGGGGGTATAAAATCTACTATTTCAAATCAACAAACCAGTGAATGTTGAAGTCAGTATTGCCACATCCCGGCTCTATCTCTTTCTTTCAGTGTCAGTCTTGTCTCTGTATTCAGGTCAGCAGTTATCTGACTTTCTTGCTGAAGTCTCTGTCCCTTCTTGTCTGTTGATTTATTTCCTTTATGCTTTTCTTTCTCTTCCAAAGACAACAATGATGTTGCACAGCTTCCCCTGACAATGAGGCTTAATATATATGTTTAGCCTCAGTAAACCATCCCTCCACCCATCCCTCTAATGATCAAGAGTGATCCCAATTTAAATGACCGTATAATATTATAACTTGGCCTTATCACTGTCACTCAATATGCTATTAATAGTCTGAATTTCTCTTGTTAACACATCCACTTCCTGTCCTCTGATCCTCCTTTGTTAGAGTACTCCTTGTGATCATTTTCTGACTTAGCAGCTTTAAAGTGACATTAAAGCTGCACCACATCACTTTGAGAAGAACCAGTGGCAGCAATAAACTATTTTTTATTACCCTTTAATTCCCTTTATTAGTATGCGATAAAATACATTCAAAGTGTTCTTACTTTGTGACTGGATGGGCCTTTACTTGTTGAGTGAGTGTAAGCTTGGTTCCACACCTCTGAATTAATGTCTCAGATTCACTCAGCAATATACACTCACCGGCCACTTAATTAGGTACACCTGTTCAACTGCTCATTAATGCAAATAGCTAATCAGCCAATCACATGGCAGCAACTCAATGCATTTAGGCATGTAGACATGGTCAAGATGGCCTGCTGAAGTTCAGCCCAAGCATCAGAATGGGGGAGAAAGGTGATTTAAGTGACTTTAATGTAGCGGGGTTGTTGGTGCCAGATGGGCTTTTGTAAGTATTTCAGAAACTGCTCATCTACTGGGACCTCAAGGGTTTACAGAGGATGATCTGAAAAAGGGAAAATACCCAGTCAGCGGCGGTTTTCTCGGTTAACTCAAATAACTACTCATTACAACCAAGGTTGACCATCTCTGAACAATCAACACATCGAACCTTGAAGCAGATGGGCTACAACAGCAGAAGACCACACTGGGTGCCACTCCTGTCAGCTAAGAACAGGAAACTGAGGCTACACTTTGCACTGGCTCACCAAAACTGGACAATAGAGGATCGGAAAAACATTGCCTGGTCTGATGACTCCTGATTTCTGCTGTGACATTCAGATGGTAGGGTCAGAATCTGGGATAAATAACATGAAAGCATGCATCCGTCCTGCCTGTATCAATGGTTCAGGCTGGTGTTGGTGGTGTAATGGTGCAGGGGATATTTTCTTGGCACACTTTGGGCCTCTTAGTACCAACTGAGCATAGTTTAAACACCACAGCCTTGACCGTGTCCATCCTTTTATGACCACAGTGTACCCATCTTCCAATGGCTACTTCCAGCAGGATAATGCACCATGTCACAAAGCTCAAACCATCTCAAACTGGTTTCTTGAACATGACAATGAGTTCACTGTATTCCAATGGCCTCCACAGTCACCAGATCTCAATCCAATAGAGCACTGTTGTGTGATGGAATGGGAAATTCACATCATGGACGTGCAGCCGACAAATCTGCAGCAACTGTGTGATGCTATCATGTCAACATGGATCAAAATCTCTCTGAAGAATGTTTCCAGCACCTTGCTGAATCTATGCCACTAAGAATAAAGGCAGTTCTGAAGGCAAAAGGGTCCAAACTGGTACTAGCAAAGTGTACCTAATAAAGTGGCTGGTGAGTGCAAATAAGTATGGTGTTGTGCTCATTGATGAAGCGTGGCTAAAGGCCTTTGCACACTGAGTCCATTTTTTTTCATGTGAAGTTGTTGCGCATTTAAAAATAGATACAAACTCACATTATGTCAATCACTTTTGGACAGTGACTCTTGACTCGCTTTCAAGTTTTCAGAGCAGCTTACATTTTCTGTGATTTTTTTGCATCTTATGGAAATTTGAGGTAATATTCCCACTTTTTCACAAAAGCATGAAACTTGGCACAGTTGTACAGTTTGGGGCCCTGAACATTTTTAGTAATGGAGCAATCGCAAAAATGCTACTTGGTGGCCATTTAACCTTCCACCATAACTGAATAATGTATTTTTTATCATATCTTCTGAAGCAAACATGCTAAAAGAATAGGTGATGTCTACCCCAATGTTTTAATAGTAATGGATTACAGTGATGCCATATACAACATCATAAACCCTCCATATGAATAGTTAAGGGTGAATTCAGTATCACAAGCAGGAAATCACAGGCTAGATAGGCTAGACTTTATAATATCATGTATGTTGCATGCATGTAGCGTTATAAAGTCTTAATTAGATATTAGACATTTATTAACTCTGACAATACAGTGACTGTGAAGAGTAGAACAATATTCAGTATGACCAACTTAGCTGAAAATAATCTGTCAAACACAAAGATTTACTTCAAAAAATTTATTTTGAAAGACGTTTTGAGATTGAGACAAGTATTGTTTTGTTGCTGAACCTATTCAATGTCTCCTTCTAAGTCTCCTTCACATTGACAGAGAGCTGTGCACTTTAAGAGGGTATTTTTTGTATTTGTAATACCACCCAACCCCAGTCTGTTGGAGATGGCATATTTGATGCCAGCTCAAATGCTTGTCCCAACAATATCTTCTTTGGTACACTCTTTTGAGGCTCTGCACTAGTGCATTCTTAGTTGGTGAGATTTCCCCCATTCCCCCTTCTTTTATTGTGAACAACTCAAAATTAATTTGATGGATGCTGAATTGGCTTTTGGTGAGAATGTAGAGGAGGTTTGTGAAGCACTTCACAATGGAAATGATCTTCTTAAGAATGCTTTTTGGAGTCTTTGACAGAGCCATGGAGGCCTCTGTTGCCATTTCATCAGCATTCCAGGTATCCCATGCTGTCTTCTTTCCTCTAGTTGCAAATGCAGATAATACGTATATCACACCCAGTGAAAGCATGGAACACAGGAAGGGCCATTTTTGCAATGGAAACATTTTTGAAATAGTTTAGGGCCCCAAACTGTACAATTGTACCACGTTTCATGCTTTTATGAAAAAGTGAACATAATTTTCACATATACCTGTTAGAGTTGTTTGAATAAAACAAGATTTATGGTTGTGCGTAGGCTGTGGAGGCTTTATTGTCGTCACAATTTATTGTTACTTATCTGTGAAATAAAAGTAAATAAAAGCTTCGTTTCCACTGAGGGAAATGGTGTCAGTATACAGAAACAGACAGGAGTTACAATTCTGGGGAGGTGCATGTCAAGCTACAGCATAGATTATGGCATAGGCTCAACATTGCCATGGAGGTTATGCCGTAGCTATGCCATTGATTCAACGCATACGTATAAATTAACTTTAAGAAGCTGTCAAGAAAATGTGGTGGTGGGACACATCTGCGACAAGACAGAGGAAGAGGTCACGCAGTATCCTTTCTTAACTCAGAGAGTCTACTTTCAGCAGGTCAGACATAATATTCAGGTGGATGATGATGACGAGGAGGAGGATGAGGACCACGCACAGACAGAGGGAGAGAGATAGTGAAAGTATGGCAACAGAGAGGGAGGACAGCTCAGCCCCTTCATGTAGCCAAGGTACCAAATGCAAGACATGTGTAGAGTGGAGACAGCCATATAGGTTATTCCAGAGGAGAGAAGCAAGGGAGCAAATGTAGCTTTTAATTTTGTCTATGTATTGTGAATTATCACAAAAGAAATAGAACAATAAAACACATCAGACTCAGTGTGCAAGGTTTCTGTGTATAAGTTTTGTTTTTTCGGATGATGGATTAAAAAAAAAAGAATACAAAAAAATTGGACTCAGTGTGCAAAGGTTTTGAGTATGGAGACACTGTCCTCCTACATAGCTAGCTAGCTACCCAGGGCTCTAGCTTGTACCATTGAGGAGACTGTCCATCAAAATATTTCTGGGAATCTGGGAAGGTTTAATGAGCCAAGGAGGACTTTACAATACATGCGTTGGACATTTTAAAGCTTATTGTAAATTTATATAATAAAAGGGACTGCAAAACATACCAGCAGTTAATAATGACTTCTTTTTTTTTTTTTTTTTTTTTTTTTTTTACAGAAATTTTTGGTCCTTGTACAGATTATTTTTTACATGTGTGGCATTGCACTGGGAGCAGACTTTGTAGTCTAGAATTCGTATTCCTAAAATCCTGTCTACATCCCTGTAGCTACCTATATCCATGAAAATAATGACAGTGAATGAAGAAATTAGCTACGTGGCTGCACTTGTTAGACCACTATGATCTTTTACACCGCAGAGCCACATTCACCCATTTACACACACATTCATACACTGGTGCCCAAGGCAAATGTGCCACCTGCTACTCAGTTAAAGTAATACACATGCAATTTGGGGTGCAGTTTCTTGCCCAAGGATACTCTGACATGTGGACTGGAGGAATCTGGGAGCAAACCATCAATTTTCCAATTAATAGAGACCCACTCCACCTCCTAAACCATAGCCGCTCCTGTTTGCAAAAGCTAACATGAACACAATTTCAGACTTTATTAATGACGTGAAATGAAAAGGCTGATGAGGACCACTTCTTATTAAAAGCTACATGTAAATTAAATCCAAGGAAAAATAGATGGAAAATCAGACCATTAAAAATGATTTCTGAACTCCCAAAATAGGACTATTATCTATTTTTTTTCCTCTATACTTTTGGATCTACTAAAAACAAACAAACAAACATAGTTCATAGCCATGGCTGCATTAACTTGCTTGGAGGCCCAAAGGCAAAAAATACCAGCTGGTCCCTGATCAATCTCTTCGTTCCAAAACACATTCATTTGGACTATTTAATATGTGAGCACATAACTGAGATTCGAACCAGATTCGATTCTTGACATGGATGATTCGGCACTGATTAACAAATGACATTAATCAGTAATCTAAATGCATATTAATAATGCAATGTTGATGGAACGAATGAGGCAGAACTGAACCACGAGAGCAGTGCAGCACCCGGACAGCCTACAGCGCAGACAGGCTAGAGTTAACTTGGAATTCATCTTCACAAAAGGTAGCAGTTGCAAACTTGTTTGTTTGTTTTAATGTTTAAATATTACATTTGTGAGGCAAAGGTGAAGTATACTGTGAATACTTTCTATGTTTTCATTCAGACACAAATGTTATCGGAGCAAAGTGTCACGACCTAGCAGTGGCGCCATACAGGGGAGAAAAGTTAGGACAATTCCAAGGGGCCCTGACTGACAGGGGCCCCAAAAATAGGTAAAAATTAATATACAATTATTAAACCATCATCATTTTTTTTTCAAATATAGTATAAAACTAATGATCTCTTTGTTTTTACTTGTTTTTGGCAGTGACAGTTAAATATCCCCATTGACCAAAAATTAAACATCCATATTTACTGACCACCCCCCTATATCTGCATGAAGTGGTTTGGTCCTGCATTAGCACTCAAGGTGACAGTGCCTAGTAGCAGTCAGCAGTTGCTACAGTCATCATCATGCTACCTAGTACTAAAACAAAATCCAGTTTTCAAAAAAGGAAAGAGAGAAAGGAGAGAGAGGAGAGGCAAAAGAAAGGGTGTCAATATGTGACCCAGTTTTTCTCCAAGAAAGGTGGGTAGCCTATAGTCTGAGAGTGGTAGAAATGAACCTTAGCTTAATGTCCATAGTGAAATAAGCTAGCTACAGACTAGCGTTAGCCTACATTTCACTCCTTTTTAACCTACATTTAATCAGTGCAGGTAAATGTTTAGCAGGATATTCATATTAAATCAGTTGTCCCTGCCCCTTTTACCAGACTCAACAACAGATGAGTCAGAAGCAGCAGCCCTGTCTCCCCATAACTTTACCCCTCCCTGTCTCAATGAAGAAGGTGAGCAACATTGTGCTGAATGATATGCCAGTTAGCATCATTGCAGGGAGTCTGTGGGAATTTCTCTCTCTCTTTTTTACCATTACAAAAAAGAAAACGAAATATTTTTTAAGGACAGAAATTCAAACAAATTATTTTTCCACATAATGATTATTATGAAACAAAAACAGCCTTCAACTGTCTGTACTGGATGCTGGGCAGTTGGAAACATTAAGTATCCTAACTCAGCCTGTATAAAAGTTACAGACAATATTAAAATAATCCAGTTAGATGCTTTCATTTAGATTGAATTAAGGCTGTTAAATGACATCTATAGATACAGACTTTATTATTCCCATGAAGGGCAATTTATTTGAGCAGCTTGCACACACACACACACACACACACACACACACACACACACACACAGAACAAAGCAAAATACAAAAACATGTAGGCTATCTAATGTATGTAATCTAGTGGTGGTGATACAGAACTTTAGGTAATTTGGATCAATGTAATTCTGTAGGATTTACTGTCGTTCATTTATTAGTATCAAAAATCTGCTGTTTTCATTATTTTGAGATGATGATCTTAATTTATTTTGATCAAAAAGTTAATGTATATTTAAGTTGTTGTTTTTTTAAGTCTTTCATTAATGTTGAGAATTTTCCATTTTGGGATTTTACAATAAAAATTACACTTAGACTGTGAAAGATGGCCTTTAGCACATTTTTATTGTGGCTTTTAATCTTGCATCAAATAGTGAATTGCATACTGTATGCAGACTGTTGCATGTACAACTCACTAGCAGTAAATATTGTACTGACAACAGCTGCACAGGGGGGACCCAATGTGATTTTTTTTTCATGGGGCCCAAAATTCCTGGCGGCACCTCTGCGACCTGGCTCTAAAGCAAAAAAACAAGACAAAAAAAGAAGGAGATGCAGACTGAAGGCAAAATGATGAATAACTTAAAAAAGAAAGTAAAGTAATATTAGACCCCAACAAAAAACAAAAATAAATGAAGGCAACAATGAGATTTGTTTATCAGTAGAGCCAGCACTGAAGGTGTATGTCTGCCTGAGTGCTGCATGTGGTCTGGAGTGTTGAAGGTGTGAAAGCAACAAACAATGCATCTGACGGAAGAGAGTGTCTCAGTCAAAGTGGCAGGGTTTTTATAGCCTGAGAGCAGCGGGCCCAGCTGTTTCCAAGGTTGATCACTCTGCCCACCAGGTAGCCTGACTGCTTCATTAAAGAAACAGAACACAGAATGAAAAAATAAACCAGGGAACTGTCACACAGCGCAGTGATCAGCAGTAACATTACCAAACCAGACCATTTGACCAAAACACACTGCAGCATTAAACAATTTAAACCAACTCTGTGGTGAAGAAAACAACTCTGTGCTCAGTCTGTTTCTCAGTCTCAGTCTGTACGTCAAAACCCAGCGCCTGGCCTGCTCAGTGTCTTGGCTTTTCCTGGAGCTAATGTGCAGTTTAGAGGCTGCTCTCCACTGCTGGAGATGTCAATAACAACAGTGGAGCCAAGGAGCACTCTGCTTTCGTAAGGTGCTTTTAAATTAATAGATTGATTAATGCAGTTAACTTTAAAAATATTTTTTAAAAATAAAAGACTTCAGATCATTTTTTGAACAGTACATGAATTGCATGCTTTTTTTAAATGTATTTTTTTGTGTGAAATATTCCAGTATGCAAACACTGGACACTACACAGGTTTATATATCTATATCTATCTATCTATCTATCTATCTATCTATCTATCTATATATATATATATATATATACATATATTACATACATTATATATTGTGAGGGACTGCCTCACTCTAGTTTAAGATTTAGGGTATGGAATGGAAGCATTTTGGCGATTAGGTTGAAGGGAAAAAGGACCTGTACAAGAACCAGATGGTATGCAAGTAAATTCATCTGATTATGTAATTATGTTTCACCACTACCAGAATATATGTGACACCACTTACTAGAATATAATATACTGTATGTGACACCACTGCAAGAACATATGTGACACCACTTTCCAGAAAATAATATATGTGACACCACTTACCAGAATATTATGTGACACCACCAGAATAAATGTGATACAACTTACCAGAATACAATGAATATGAAGCAGTGAAGCAGTGAATATTGCCATGATCCTGGGTTTTTGTTCATATTTTGTTATCTTGTGGACTTTGTTTTGGAGTTTTCTGTTTGTGTTTCTATATATTCATATTTATTCTGCTTCCTGTTTTATTTTGTATTCTCTCCTCATGTGTCATGTCTGGTTTTCTTTCCTGTCTTTTCACCTGTTTCATATCTGTCTCGTTAATCCTTGCCTGTTCTCTGAGACCTAGTCCACACAGACCCATGTACTTCTGAAACCGAAGTTTTCGGGCTCTGTTTTCCAAAAAAATTCATCCACACGAGTGGTGTGATAAAAAAATATGATATCCACATGAAACCGCAAAACCAGCTATAAAGTGATGTAATACACATGCCAAAGCAGTAGGTGGCGATGTAACTTGTAACGGACAGGCCATTTTAACCAATCAGAAGTCAGAGTCAATATCAGAATAGGGAAGTGTGGAAAATAAAAACAACCCACTCCACAAAAATAGCGCGACCTAATTCAACAGCAGGCCCAAAAGTGCGGTTGCGTGTGGCCAAACAGCCAAATTGCATAGAATAATACAAGGTTTCAGAAGTACACGGGTCCGCGTGGATTAGGCCTGAGTCCTCCATTCACACCTGTTTATATTAGTCTTGTCTACTCCACCCTTGTTAGCCAGTCCCTGTTTCACTCCTTTTGCATTTTTTTTTTGTATTCCATCTTCAGCGGTGTCTCATCCTTGCAATTAGTTTTCTGTGTACCTGTGTGTTTCCTTTTGCCCTCTGTCAGTTCGTCTTTGTTGATGCTGTTGTTCATCCTGGGTTCTGTTCATCCTAGGTTCAGTTCATTTGTGTTCCTCCTGCGTCATCCCTCCCTGTTCATTGTGGGGTTTTTTTGTTCTGCTTTCTTTGGACTTTGAGTTGCCTCCCGGTTCTGGATGTTTTCCATCGGCTATATTAAAGCTTGTTTTTTGTTAAAACCCCAGACTGTCTGTTTATCTGCATATAGGTCTTTGTCTGAACTGACACGTAACAAATATGTAGTAATTAGAAACATAGGATGAATATAAAGTGATAAGCAGAATAAATAGAGATGAACGCTGAAATAGGATTTAAAGAAACATTAAAATATGTGAGGGCAATTTGTGGGGCTGTGATGATAAATTTGTGACACAAAATTTCTTATGATGTTTTCACATAAAATCTCGATAAGCACTTCAATTCATATATCATTCAATCTTTTCATATTTAGTTCCAATACACAATTGGAAACTGAAAAAAAAAAATTATTATTTCATTAGTCCTTTATGAATCTGAAACCAAAAACCAAATTTTGGTTTGTTTTTTGTACTTTTGATTTTATGCACAGATCTAAAATAGGAAATGAAAAGGGTTGGGGGCAAGCTTGATTGGATATTTCGTTTATACAATTTCTAAAAAGATGAGCCCATCCCATGGCTGCAAGTTCATGACTGGTTGTCTGTCTTTTGTCTGTTCAGATCCCCCAACCATTCCAATGGACGTAACTTTTCTGAAGGATGTCTAGATCTTTGATTACTGTCAATGGTTTTTAGGAATGCACTTCCCATTTTCTTTTGAATTAGTTAGTCAAATGACCATGGTAAACAGTTACATGTTTGTTTTACTCTCATTCCATGGTTTTAAAGTTTTACAGCAATGACCTGATTGGCTCAGAGAGATGGTGGGAAAAAATATGATTGGTTTAAATTGGAAGAGTGAATGCCAACAGTCTGACTGACAGAAATGAGAGACAAAGAGAGTGTCAGTGAATGAGAGCATAAAGAGTCC
This sequence comes from Epinephelus fuscoguttatus, assembly GCF_011397635.1. NCBI lineage: Eukaryota > Metazoa > Chordata > Actinopteri > Perciformes > Serranidae > Epinephelus > Epinephelus fuscoguttatus. The sequence goes on along the minus strand of NC_064766.1, from coordinate 3,423,682 downwards.
TTCTCACTGAACTTCTGTTAAGTTTCATATTGACGGGCAGAAAACAAAATTAAACAGGTACAAACTGAGACAGACAGTTTTGATATCAAACTTTTATTTTGGTACAGAGACACCACTAAAAAACAGAAACTTAAGGATGTCTGTCATTATCAGTACACTGTCACTGTTGTACATGTTCACAGAGTCATTTCAAATGTAGCAGTTCTGTCATCCACACTGCACTTAGCCCTCAGTATTGTCCTGCTATCTTAAATATGATAGCAAACTAGAATAATCCCAGTGCCAGGCAATACTTCAGTTTGTTTTGAAAGCATGCCTTAATCCAACAGTTTTGTTGTCCACACATCTGTCCAGTCCATGGAGAATAGGAAAGAGGCAGACTAATGGGTTCTTGTAAAGTGAAGAGTTTTACAGTCACAAAAAGTATGAGACAATTTCATTTCAGCTGCTATCTTTACATGTACACATTATTTGGATACAGACTTGTGTCCCAGTTCAGGTCTGGACTTGGTGTTATGGTAAAGCACAGAGTAACCTTTGACAGTAACTTATTAGCGAGCTAATATGAAATTAAAAAAAATAAAATAAAAACTAAACTTCAGAAAGTCAAAAGGATTTTAGGTATTTTCTCTGGGTAGCTCACATTGTGAAGATAAATCACTGATTTTGATTGGCTGGTAGTTTCGCCTGTAAAAACACCCCAAATTAGAATTTGTTTGAGGCATGGTGCAACCCTGAAAGCTTCTCTGAATTACTCTAATAAATGCAATACATGAACTGTACAGCGGAATGAAATATACAAAATAGTGTACACGTAAACATAGCCACTGGGAGTGACCACAGACACTGAATTTCATTAAAGGGACAGTTCACTCCAAAATCAAAAATATATATATTTCCTCTTACTTGCTTTTTATAAATCTAAATTGTTTTGGTGCGAGTTGCTGAGTATTGGAGATAATGGCGGTGTGGATGTCTGCCTTCTCTCCAGTATAATGGAACTGGATGACACTCGGCTTATAGTGCCCAAAGCTAAAAAAAAATACATTAAAAAACAGCAATGTCTCTTTCCAGACATCATGACCCAGTTACTCAAGATAATCCACAGATCTTCTTGTGAGCAGTTTCATGTAGGAACTATTTCTTTCTACTGAACTACAGCTGCCCACCGTATCACTGTGCAGAAGGAAGCATGCATCTACTCATGGAGAGGCTCGTGCTCGTGACAGCACAAGATGTAAACATTAATGGTGTCCTTGTCGGCTGAGGTGTAACATTGTATAGCTCAGTGGTGCCAGGTGAGCTAGCAGTAGATGCTTGGCTCTCTGCAGCTGATATCTTCAGCACTCGGCAACTCACACCAAAACAATCTGGACTGATAAATAGCACCACAGGTGAGAGGAAAAATATATATTTTTGTTTTTGACTTGAACAGTCCCTTTAATACTAACTGAACACAAACTGTGACATCATCTCTGTCTTCGTAAAATGACCATTCCTCTCCGCTTTTTGATGTCAGTGTTTCCCAAAGCAGAATGTGTGTGGAAGATTACACATAAACTGAAATTTCAAGGTATTCACAACAGCAGCTTTTTTACAACCACTTTCTATTAACATGTTACAAGTCTTGTAGTGTACCAAACAGACATGAGGCCTGGGTTCAATCCATTGAAACCTTTAGTTTGAGTAATTACAGCAACATTTCTGTCTACCAACCAATTACACATTAAGTAAAAATCTATGAGTGAACACTGTAGGTGGATTGGCTCCAGGCCTGGCTGAAAATGTCTTTTAGTCTATGCTAAACATTAGCATTTTCCACCGGGCTAACAACCCCAACCATCAGGCTAGGTTCACACACAGGATATACTGATGAGTATAAAGATACAAATGTCTATATACAGCAATAGAAACAGCAAACCATTACTGTTGTTGATCATTATAAACAGCTAGTAGCTCATGTCAAGTGATTATAAATCTGATAGAAAAAAAACAACAACAAAGCTAAACTTACACCAAGAGTTCAACAAGTTTTACAGAATCAATTCTGTATAATATTTTGTAATCGCTAATTTTGGATCCTATTGGATTTACATGATATAATATATAATAGCATTGTCTTACATTCCATGGTTGCAGTCCTGCTGGACAGTTTCCCAGTACAGTCCACTGTCTTGATCTTATCAAAGAAAACTGCAAAACTGGAAATATGCTAATCTACTTTCTTTCCAAGAGAACTCTCAAGAACACTGAAAAACTACAAATTGTCCCTTGTTGTGTACAGAGTTACAGTCAGCTTTAGAGGTCTTGCTAGGTGTGTATTTGAACTCCAGACAGAGCCAGACAAGCTGATTCCCTCTGCTTCAAGTCTTTATGCTAAACTAGAGTTGCCACAATCTGACTCCAGGTCTGTGCTTAACGTACATAATTGAGATTGATATCAATCTTCTCCTTACTCTCTGACAGAAAGAAAAAAAGTATATTTCCTATATTTGATATTTAAAATATTTCCCCCTATTTATCTACCAAGATTGAGCAAGCCATCAGTCTGCTGACAACCAGTCTTTTGTCTGATGAGGAAAAGCCAAAGTGCTTTCTGTTTTATCAGTGGGTTGTAAGCGCATGCTGATCTGACTTATCTGCTGTGAGGCAACAGTGGTGAGTCACAGAAAGTCATAGAAAATGAACTGAATTCCAGCAGCTGGTTTACTGACTGACCTGAAGTATAAATGCAAAGTGTCAATTATATTTCACTGCTTTCAGGATCCTCAAGCGACAGTTGCAGAATACTACAGATTTCCAACATCAGTGTTAGTATATGATTTCCTTCTTGGCTGGCTATAGGACTAACCGTAAGGTATACCTACCATGCACTCATATGAGTGCAGATGGTTGCCATGGCAATTAGCAACAAATTAGACAAGAAGATATATTAAAAAAAATCTCTTTCACATACACTAATCAAAAATATCTGTGTATATATATCATATCAATAGAGATTCAATGAAAGAAAAAGACAAAAATAACAGATTATTATAAATATCACATAATTATTACATAGTTATCTGTGGGTCATTCATATTCAGTCCATCTGATTCATGATTTATAGCAAACATTTACCAGCTGGTTAAATCTATGAACATATGTGTTGTAACCAGTAGGCCATTCAACAATAGGTAGTATAAGGGCTAGCCATGTAGCAGCTAGCATAATAAACAACACCAGCCCTGGTACCCTTTGTATGCAAAAGCAAATAAAGTGTTGCTCACATTTGAACTTGTTTATCACCAGTATCATTCCTAAACCAAAGACACTTCAACATCAGTTAGTTCAGCTGGTTTCATATACATATCATCATTACAGGTCAGGGGTTGGCAACCTTCACTATCAAAAGAGACATTTTTTTTGCCAAAAAAAAAAAAAAATCTGTATGGCACAACAAAGCATGATTGAACCACAAAGCATGTTTGAGCCTTATAATAAAGTTGTTTAAATTGGCCTATTGACAAAATAGCTCCAAATGAGCATTTATTAATATGTTTTACCACAAAGTGGCTCCTCTGAAGTGGGCTATTTAAGTTAATGTAATACTTTAACTTTGCAGCGTTGGTGGTGAAAGCAAACAAATCTGTCCATACTCTCTTTTTTGGATTTGGAATCCATAGTTAGCCTGGCCTACAGAGACTAAAGACTAGCCACCGCTTTTGAGGGTTGGCAAAATTTAGAGGAAAAGGTGCCAAGTCGTAAATGTATGATGCTTCAAACTTATATTTTATTTTAGTGTATAAGCTACACAGTTGTACAATTGGAGAATGTAAAATCTCTTTAGACCCACAGCAATTACTTGTGAAAAAAAAGTTATTTATTTCAATTTTTTCTTTTATCAAAGCCACTGGATAGGGGATGAAGAGCCACATGTGGCCCTTGAGCTGTAGGTTGCCTACCCCTGTTATAGGCAGTGGTGTCAAAGGATAAATTTAATATTGATTGTTCAGGCTGCAAACTAGTTTTGCTTCAGTTCTGGGGTTTACAGTGAAGAGAATAATGCAGTTGGCTAACCACATTGTAAAGATGCCTTCAGAGATGTCTACATATCATCTGAATTTCATATAATATTTACTTCTGTAATAGCAAATTATACACCAAAAATAGGACTTCTTGTAATTGAAAACATCTCATTGCTATACAGTCAAAAGCCAAAGTAATGGAGAGTGCAGAGAGAGTGGTTTTCTGTGGCTAAAACACATCTGGATTTTAGCTTCGCCCTACTTTTTGTGGCAGTAATGATCAGGCGCACTGACATTCTAATTCTTGGGTTCACCATGACAGTGTAATCACTGCAGGCCTACTCAGTACAATTCCATTTTGGTGTCCACAAATTGTTCAGAGATTACATTGTATCTCCTCCTACTCTAACCATACATTTGGGGCTTCAATTTGTTTCTCACAGGGCTCTCAAAAATTACACAAGTTTCCCTTCATATTATCTTCATTCAATACACATCTGTTAACAAACCATGACGTTAAATTCAAAGTGTCTATTTGCATTCAGGTGAGAATAACCACACTGCAGCTGTTCACCTATTTACACCTATCTTTGTGATGCCTTATTTTGGGTCCCGCTGTGTGCTGTGATTGGCTAGTAATCATCGTGTCAATGAGTCGAGGTTGTGGTGGTTAGTGTTAGGGCAAATCTAGAATATGATCTATGTTGAAGTGGTAAATTTACCATACAAGAAATACAAATGTGCTGTCAGAAAGTCAGGTGAAATAATAAAAAGAGCGGCACAGTCTATAAGCGGAGTAAGATGTGGTGGATAATGGGTCGAATACAGTCCTATCACACAGGAGACGTGGTTTGAGTCCTGTGTGAGCCAATATTGGCTTTTTTTTATTTTTAAACTAAGTTGACTTAATTACAATTTTTAAGATTTATAAAGCTGCTGAATGCACACTGTGTACATAAACTTTAGCAGGATAGCTAAATAGAGCCATTTGCATTAATATTATATTTGAGGTTGCCAGGACACCAAGGAATATACACCCCAGCCAGGAGCACATAGCATTGTTGGCTATGAACACCTAGGTGTTTGCCTCTTTATAAACTTGGTGTAAAAAGCTACATTGGTTATTCCACCTTTGTGCAAACTGGGTTGTTGGCTACAGACACCTGGATTCTAATAGCAATTTAGATTTACCAATGCAGAAACTGATATTTAGTTATAGTCTCATTTCTTAATTGGAAAAATACTGCACCAGAATATTAACATGGGAATTCACATGACAACTCCTTGTTTAAAGACATCATAGCATACACTAAGTTATGAACATAAAGATACTGTGATGTTAGTTATAGTTTTTCCCCCTAGGATAGCAAAGGCATTACTCGCCCTACACTGCCTAAGGTCCCAATCACACAGAAAGCCTTTTGCAGGTTGCAAAACACGAGGCTCATGGCACTGCCTTTTTTTTCTTTTCTTTTTTTTTAAATTGAATGCCAAAAATTTAAAAAAACGCTTGCTGTGTTTTTTTTATTGTTGCAAGGCAACCACCTCATCACCTACTTACCATAAGCTTCCCATGTAACCAATCTACAGTTTATTTTGGCTAACTAAAACAACTAAAACGAGGGTGAGAGGCTGTCAGCAAATAGTTTGTTAGGCACAGGGAAACTGAGATCTGTGTGGGCACATGAGACCCTAAAAAAGAGGGTGGATTGCGGGGAGTACCACCAATTGGTTCCTGAGATTTGCCTTCATGATGGCTGTTTCCAGGCATATTTTAGGATGACTCAGGGGCAGTTTAACAACCTGTTGTCTATCGCTGGGCCCAGCATAACACACCTGCTGTTTTTTACTAAGATCTTGGTAACTGTAGTTTGTAAAGTCATATAGCTTTGGATATCCAGCAATTGCTACCACCAGTTTCTCCTCCATTGTTTACCAACTGTAAACTTATTGTTGTGGTTGTGACTACCACAGATGGTCCGCCTCTCAAATAATCTGATTGGACAACGGGAAGAAAGTACAAATGACGTGAAGCACTTTTCCGCTCTGAGCTGAAGTTTTTCGGGGGGGGGGGATTTGAAATTCATACCCTAAGTCTAACCATCTCAGTCATCATGCCTAAACCTAACCGATCCAACCTAGGACCCTACAATACCAGAGTAGCGTGACACACATTGTTCAATCGGAAAGGTGGTCACGTGCCCTCTACTGGCAGGATAGCGTGTTGCATATCCAACCAATAACCGTCTGAACTTCAGTATTGCTGCATTGCTGCGACCAGGAAATCTTGTGCGTTTCCAAAGTCAAACAGACCTAAAAGCATAATCTACCATAATCTACCGTAATAGGAGCATCGGTGACCCATTTACAGGTAAAAAAAAAAAAGAAAAACAGTTGTCTACCATAATGTTACTCTCTACATTTTGAAATAAACAAATTATAAGCATGACTTAATATGACCAAGACACCTAAAAAGTAAAAACAAGGCCGTTTTCATCAACTTACAAGCGTGCGTCAGACATACTGTAAGTGAATGGGTTTTCTGGTCGGAAAGGTAATGCCCTTATACCCCACTAGAGGGCGCGTGAGGCTTAACTTCAGCATACCAGAGGAGTCAATGGTAGTGTCATCACTCTGGTATTGTAGGGTCCTAATCCAACCAACAAAAGCAACAAGCACTAGCCAGTCAGAGGGAGAGTAGGGTGCTTCATGCCTTCATCATCTTAGGAAAAAAACTGGTATGAGGATAGTCTTCCAATACTTTGACCATTCACTGTATGTCTTAAGAAACTATATCCCAAAGGTTTCCCTTTCAAACACGCATCAGCATTCCAAAATCAATTTCTCATTTCCACTACACCATACCTCACAAGGCTCAACAAATGGCCCTCTCAAAATATCTTTCCCATTAAAACATATTTCTTTGTTGCTTTTGGTGAAAGCACATAAACTATCCTAAAATGTATGATTTTGAAACTGAAATATTCACTTTTAAATAGTTGTACTGAGTATGGGTAGTGCACTTAACTGAAATCATAATGCACTGACATGCCTTTAACATCAAATTAAATAACATTTCTTGCATTTAAATACAAATCACATTCTACAACATTTACCATATCAAAATATACTTCTCCAACACTATACAATGGGATAACGCATCATGTACATTTCTTTCTACAGGGACTGTTTCACTGTATTACAGTATTCATGTTAAACACAGTCTCACTGAAATTCATGAAATGAGCATGCTGGAAGCAAATGTACTGGATGTATGCACAGATTTGTATGAAAGATAATGAACTCTAATGGGAGTTTTCTATTCATTACATTCCTCTGGATTGTGTTACAGTATAATTGCAAAAGGTTTAGGCAGATAAAGCCAGCCTGTTCTCATACCTAGGGTATCAAATACTAAATATGTCACGCCCCTCTGTGTGTGATGTAGATGCTGAAGGCACCCTTTAACATCTTTATGAGACGCACCTGGCTTTCAGCTAACTCCAATGTAAGTCCATTAGGAGCAATACTGGACACACGTAGTATGTAGTGCAGGAAAGTCTGTGTAGGGTGGAAGGGAGGGAAGATGGATGGTTCAAACAAAACCTGACTTTCATCAAGGAGACTATAGTTTGTGTCCAGTGTGAAACCAAAAGTCAGTGGGTTTCATTCTCTAATATTTGCGTAAGGTTCTTACTCTGTGCATAAAATACATGTGTGCAAAAAATTACCGTTGGAATAATGCCACGTGTGCATTGGCTGATTTTGTTCTAACTACCATGTGTATGTTGGTCAATCTAAATCATTCTAAACTGACATGTGTGTGCCTGCTATCTGCAATCAGCACACTGCCATGCCCCTATTTGTCTATATAAGGAAATATGTTTGATCAGAGGTGTATGATGGAGAAAGAGGTTAAGTTGTATCTATGAACATACAAAGGCCCTGACACACCAGTGTCGGACCATCAGTGAGTTTCTGTGAATGTATTGGCAGTCTGAAACAGCTGTAAGCTGTTCATCACTCTTTGCAAACATGTTCATGTTCTCTGATGCGCTCTCTCCTGAAGGCACTGACTGCAATATCCAGCAAGGTTACATATGCCGTCTTAACATGGCAGCCTAACCCAACTGTGTCCATTTCACAACATTAAGCCCCAGTGATGTGCCATCAGGATAGCCATGGTAGTCCGTGCTTACTTGATATTAACTAGTGTGTGCATGCCTGCTCACACGCGTGCACAAAGTGAAAGAAGAAATACTTGGTGGGGTTTAAATGCCCTTTCATAATGCACTGCCTACCCTGTTACTGACCTCACAACATGTTACTGTTAACCACATGTTACAATGTGTTTCAGCTGTGTGGCCTGTGTGTTGCTATGAGAGACCAAGGAGCCTGACAATTCATCAGTATTTGACGACCTGGGACGAGAACAAGTTGGTAAAGCAGCTTTGGTTAAGGGGTGGGTTATGTATAGATAATTAAATATAAACTGTTAAATAAAGACTTTCTGTACATTAAAACCTGACTAAAAAATATTAGCAATGGAAGCCAGGTACCTGGGGGTCAAAGCAAATACAAGTACATCCATCTGCCCATTCAAGTTTACTTATTAACATTATGTGGTAAACTCCTTGTGCTTTCTCTACAGGTCTGCTGCAGTTTGGTCTAAAACTATTTGAGGAAAATATCAAATAGAAATTTCTCTGATCACAAGTGCCATTCAAATTGCAGACATAATCATGAATTTGTTTCCACATGAACATTTCCAGATAATAGGATGCAGTCATGTGTTGAAGTGCTCCGAAGGTACTTCAAGTAAACACTTCAATGTATTAAGACATTTTTCAAAGTGTTTTCTGCAGACAAATTAATGGTTCAGCTCTCACTGCAGCCTTGGCTAACAGTAGTGGACACTTTGGTGGACACATTTATTCAGTATTCAGCCCAAGTATTTCTTGGTCTGGACTAGTGCTATAAGATCGCCCCTAGCCACATAATGTTCTTACATAAACCTACACATAAAAAACACAACTGATGGTCCTTGAATAATTGACTCTGCAGCTCTATAGTGGCACAATTACTATGATTTTTGCAAGTATCTGATAATAAATATGTTTCAGTTATTTTAAAATATCCTCTTCCATCTATATCAAAATATTGTCTCCAAAGCTCAATACAGAGCTGTTTACAGCCTTCTTTACAACGATGTTGACCATCAGGTCCAGATTCACCAAGACTGTATAAAAGGCCATTTCACTATGACTTTGCTTCCTAAGAGTGGACCAAAGTTATTATCAAGCTACTTCAGCTGACAGATTAATCCACAGTGGCCCCTGTTGTTAAAACCTTTGAGAATTACGTTTCTCTTTTTTTCTTCAAAGATTATATTTCTATATATTTTAATGAAAATTTCATGAAATCTTTATGATGCTGCTTTCTGAAATCAGCAAATACAGTATGTATTACAGTGTTTACAGGTAATGTGATGATGTGGCTTCTATAACACTCCAAATGTCCACTCCAGCTACTGCCTGTTCTCTCCAAACTTCAAGCTAAAATCAATGACAGCTATCAATAAGAACTAGATCACTAATTACCACCAGAATGGGCACAGAAACACTCTTGAATCCATTTCATCAAACGTCAGTGTTTCTTGTTGACCAGTCAGGGCCCTTGCTTCTGAACTCTTTATCCTATCCACACTAACACATGTATAGGACTTAAGTTACAACTTTCACATTCAACCATAAACACTGTATCAGCCTATTTAACTAAGACACCCCCTAAAATAGATATTGAAATATTAGAATAAAAGTTCTCTCCACTCAGCTATTGTGCATTCCACTTAAAACATAATACTCTTTACAACCCCATTAGCAGCAACATTATCGCCTAAATCTTCACCATGGCCCTGCACCTACAAATATAATCATCAAAGAGACATTAGACCAGAAGTGGTGGCTTACAGGAATATATGAATATGTACACAGTCAGAAATATTCACTGTGTTCTCTCATCTGTTGACACTTTCATCAAGATGTAGTGAATGTGCTTACTTAAATTCTACATGATTCAACCTTGAGGATCTTTGTGTTACATTAAAACTCTGACTGCTGAGAGTCCTTCCAGTCCTGCACTAAGGCCCGAACATACTCGGGCGTACTGTAAGCGGAGCAGACTCCGCAAGGAATGTCCGCAGTCATTCGGGCTTCCATAGTCGAGCGCACTTCCACGTTGTAGTTTCCTGTAAAAAATGTCAGTGAAACACACTACATTACCCACAATTCTTGCGCATTGATGTGAAAAATACATGCCGAGCAGTCACTGGTGTGTGAAGTGGAGTCCGTGCGGTCGCAAAATCTGAGCTTTGCGCACACAGGGCTTGCGGACATCCGCTTTTGGTCCTGGCCTCCATGGAGTCCGCTCTGCGTACGTTCCGCCCGAGTATGTTCGGGCAGCATATCTAGCTACATGATGTGACTAGCCCACAGCCACATGACTTCTTCTCCTGATGGCACTTGGGCACTAAGTTAAACAAAGAATGTAAACAGTGGGCTAAGAAAATGATGGCTAATCACTGTTGAGTAGTCCAAACACTATTGTTTGTCTCTGGTAATCAGTATTTGTTTTTCTCTAAAATTCATGGAGTAGAATTGTCAGAATATTTTCAACTTCAGAAATTCAACCGCACATGCAAAACACTAAAGCAAAGATAGTGTATAGAGTTACACTATGACTGAGAAACGGGGCCACTGTTAAGAGGGGAAAACTGATTTCAAGAATAAAGTCGTTAAAAAAAGTCATGTAGCTATAAGAATAAAGCTGTTTGTGTAAAAGAAAAAAGGCATAATAGTGTGGGATTTAAGTCATTATTTTGTTTTGTTGTAACATTTCAATAAAGTTAAAATAAGTCAAAATATTATGAAAAACAAATTGTACTTTTCTGGGGAAAAGGGAAATAATTTGAGAATAAGTCGTAAAATTATTTTATATTTTTTATATCAATATTCTATTGTAGTAAACAGGTTAGAGCAGCCTGTCAGCTTCCGTGTCAAACTGAGGGTTGTTGAGGATCTAAAGTTATAGCTTTTAAAAATCTGCCCTATATTATCATAGATTTTAGGACAGGCGTTTTAAGTCTTCCATTTGGTCAAATAACAACTGCACTGACGGCTGAGGAATGCTAAAATAAGCAAACATACATACTTACAACATTTTGTTGTTTTTTTAAATATAGCCAAATTTTATTTTATTTATTTATTTTTAAATACTGACTTTTTCCATTATAACATTACATTATAATACTTATATCTTGTAATGTAACAATTTCTCATAAAGGTAAGACATTATTCTTTCAGGATTATTACTTTTAATTGTAAAATTATCATTTGTAACTTTTGTAATACTTTCTTTGAAATGACATTTAATTTTAGTAAACTAGATTTTTATATATAAAATTGTATTGTCCTGTAAATTCTTAGAAAACTGTATTTTATGGATGTAGCATTACAAGTTTTTACTCAAACCTAAAGCTTTTTTATACTGTGATGCATTTTGTTTTTAATTTATAATCGTATTCTTGTAATAATGTACTTTATAGTAAAATTACACTTTAATTTAATATTATACTCTGTGTTTTCAAAATTACAATCTGTGTTTTTTTCTAACTTTGTTGTAAATGTACGACTGTATTTATGTAATATTGTACTTTTTTTATTATTTCAATGTCTTGCAATTTTTGTAAAATCACCATTTTTCTCAGCAGGTAATATGACCCATAAAGAACTACAACTTTATTTTATGGCACTGCAAGCTTTGTCTCAAAATATCACAAATTTATGATAAAAATATTAGATTTCCTTTTTCCAGACAGTTGCCCCAAAACTCAACTGTAATGATACCCATACTGTAAAGCTGGGAGTCATGATGAGCTGGAAAACCAAACCAAATAAAGAAAACAAAATACTTCACTTCATTCAGTCTTTGGACTTGTGTATGACCTAAGTTTGTTCAGATGACCCAAATGCTGCATGTACCAGTGTACAGCACAGCTACTACACAGTCAGGATAATTCATATACTGCACATCATTAAAACACAGCATGTAAAAAATTGATTAACTATATTTAAACACAAGGTATGTCCCATGATATTGTTCTTATCCAACACAAACACAATACCACCATGAACTAAGAGATACTGTTATTGCCCAAAAGGGACTCCTTTGAGCTCAGACACAATTAAGACTGTGGGTTTAATTTCCACTGTGGCCACTCACATTCATATGTACAAGCACAGCACAGTTATGGGCTTTGAATGCAAATTTCCATCTAATTGCATGTGATTACATTGTAAAGTTTATATATCGATGTTTATATATCGATATTGTTACCTGTGTTTGACAAAAGGATGAAAGACGAGAATATACTGTGTGTAAAAATGTTTTGATAAGAATGTTATCCCATTGACAGCTGACCCAGCAGTCAGAGTCAATAGGCTGAATCCCCCCTCGCTGACAGGGAGCTATGGGACAGAGCGAGGAGGCTGGAGTCTCTCCTCCTGAGTCAAAGGGTCAGCAGTTTATTTAGCCCATTATTCTTGTGCCTATGAAACAAGTGCACTCCATTTATTACATTTACAAAAAAATGGGTGTATCCAGATTTTAAAAAAAAGGCAAGGAAAAATGTTGAATCAGACTCACCCCTCTTACATTGGGCCCTGACTATAGTCCTTTCTAACTGGCCAGTTGGAAATTGTGGGCAGGGCTAATTGTGTTAGTACTCTCTATGGCTTTTGACCCAAAGAGGATTGTGAACCTCTTAGTAATAGGTTTTGATAAGCCTACTTCAAGTGTCCTAGTAAGACATAACATTTATTCAGTTGGGATCTAAACTGGCTATGATGCTGGGGGACACAAATAGCCATATATTGGGCCCTAATGGGTGGGACTAACAAGTTTTTGGCCATCCCCCTTTGGCTGACCCCCTGGTGGTGGACAGATTTAACCAAATTTTCCTTATGTGTGGCCTAATCTGAGATTCTGTATGGCCCATGCAGCATCTCCATTGATTTTTTTTTTTTTTTGCTGGTCGAGTAGGACACATTTTAATCACAGGAGATAGATGGATGATTTCAACACTGAGCCTGTCATTCTTTATAAGCCAACCCCAGAGTAGGAGGCGGGGTGTGAGTCAGGACGGGGCGGGGTAAAGTAGGGGGAGGGGTTGGGCTAGGACGGCCAAACACACCCTGCAACTGCCTGTTGGGGTGGTTGGGGTGGATGGGGTTTTCTTGAAAACTTCGAAGGTTTTCATGGAAACGGTTGCTGCTTTCATTGTCGATGCGGTTACTGTCATCACAGAGGCGGTGGTTATTGTGAAGGTCGGGGGTGGGCCCTCGATCGGGGACGTGGACGATATGGGAGCTGCTCTTCCTCCTCAGGGTGGACTCGCGGCTGGACGAGGCAGCTGATTGGCTGTCTGAGCCACCGTCGCTGCTCGCAGCCGTTCCCTCCACTGGGGTGACCCTGATGGTGGTGATGGCCTGAGGGTGTGGGTGGAATGGAGGCGCAAAGGTGGCAGTAGGGGTGAATGACATATTAGAGTTGGCAGAGTTGGGGTTGAAGTTTGCAGAGTTGGGGTTGAAGTTGGCAGAGTTGGGATTGAAGTTAAAGTGGGTATTATTAAAGTTGGGGTTGTTGGGGTTAAAATTGGGGTGCTGGAAGTTGTTGGGGTTATTGGGATGTAAGGGATGTAAAGGGTGTACAACATGTGGGTGGTTTGTGTATACACCTCCTCCCCCTCCTCCTCCTCCCCCTCCATCTCCACCACCTTCACTCTCCGTTTCAGTTCCTGTCACACTTCTCCGTCCATCCACTGACCCTCCATCTCTCAGCGAATCACAGCTGTCTGTGTGTCTGTTCAGGTCATTAAGGGCGAAACCTGACTGTCGGAGTGAAGCTCGTTGTTCTGGTGGTTTCCATCGCCAGGAGCCACTTCCATCAGTGCTCGGAGGTTTCACCACAGGTTTGTTTGATCTGGACTCTGGGTGGGCTTCAACACGGACTATACTGCCACTTCTCTCTAAACCTCCTCCTAACAGACCAAGACAAATAATCAATAACTCAATAATAATCTTCTACTACTAACAATAATAATCATCATCTTGAATGTTTAAATCCATAAATTTAAAGGTTCAGTTCTCTTAACTGCAGTGACTGCCACGAAGCAGCAGAGTCCAGGACCTGATATATTAGGTCATACTGCTTGCTATTCTTCACACTGTCCGGACTTTATTCAGTCTTTTGCTAGGAATAAAGTATAGAACTAAGGTAGCCCTTTTTCCATAAAGTCTAAGTAAATCCTTATATATGCAAAACAGTGCTAGAGGCAAAGAGTTGAAATTGATATCCACTGATCATCTGCTTCTGGGAAAGTAACAGATGTTTCTCCCTGAATGCTTAACTGTTCCCTCCAAGATTAACTCTGGAAAAAAGTCTTTACTTTTGTTTCTGCCAAGAAATCCCACAAACAGACAAAAATCAACAATGTGTCAGTGCGTTTTTATCATTCTTATCTTTTTTGAACATGTGGGATCTGTGAAAAAAATGAAAATGTATCCTTTACCTGGTCACTGACTGATCTTTTTTTCATTTCAATTTCAAGTTATTTCTGGCAATCTAAAACTAAATCAATCTGCCTCCAATGTAGCAAAGCTTTCATACTATGATGGCAGAATCAGCTCTGGTCTAGGACTAGCTTTGGGTATCCTTTAAATTGCTCATCTTAGGCTTAGTAGGGTGGTTACATGATAAATGGATAAACGTGCATTTGTATAGTGCCTTTCTAAAAGCACTTTACACTACATGCCACATTCACCCATTCACACACACATTCATGTGCTGATGGTGGCAGAGTCTGCCATGCAAGGTGCCATACTGCTCACCAGGTTCTAATCAAATCTAATCTAATGTGATCATTCAGTTCAGTCTTAAGAGGTGGACTGTGGGACTGGAGGAGTCAGGGATTGAACTGCACATCTTCCGATCAGCGGATGACCTGCTCTAGCTCCTGAGCCACAGCTGCTCATCAAGTGAGCGATGGCTTACTTGACGGGCAGGCTATCAATTAGATGCCCTCTCTCCTCTGTGTTTTGCTGATGGGCCCCTGCTGTCCCAGCCTCACTCCCTAGATGCCATCTGCTCACTCGGGGGCCCAAGTGGAGTCCCTTCTCATCCAGAACCACTGACTGCCCTTTAAGCGGCTCTGGAGAGGTCTTTGACTGCTTGCCAGTAGGCCATGCCTCAAACTCCCATGTCCCGGAGTAGCCTTGATGTTGATGTGGCTATGAACCCTCTGCAGCCTACCTCTACTGGACAGACTTATGCTTTCAGCCACGTTGTTGAGGGTTGGCTGCAAGTTCAGTATACCTCAGTTTCTTGCACTTGTAGGCCACTTCCACCGCATCCTCCCAGGGCACTGTGAGCTTGATGTTGTGAACGAGATGGAGTGAGACTGCCCATAGCACACAGACTAGTGTGAGGTTGGTGGATGCAATCTCAGCTCAAAAGCAGAGTCTGCAGCTATCTTCCAGTTGTGTGCTCTGACCAACCACCAAGAATCTAGCCTTGGTCTGATGAGCCTGCCTTGCCTCTTACCCTGATAATTGTTGCTGCTGAAGGCAAATGCTGAAGGGGGTCCTGCGTTTGTAAACTGATTTTCCCCCACTGCTGCAAGACACCATAGCCCCTGGTGCCACTAACCGTATCTGCCATGATGAGACTAGTCTTACTGCCAAGTGTATTTTAGTGTTACTAGTGTAGGGCAGAGGGGGCATGTGGGGTCATCTCTGTACAGCTTGCTGAGCTACCTGGCAGGACATCAAAAGTAGCCTTGATGATGATGCTTGCTATGAATGTCTCCATTTCCCACAGCTCTCTCCAAGACATCTTCTTATTTTCCACTCCCCTCCCATCTCATGTAATGCCTTTGCCTTGCTTTGCCTGAATCACAGTCTTTGTGCACCTTGTGGCCTTCTCCTGTCACCATATCTCCCCTATCACAAGGCTAAATTTCTAAGGCAAGTTCAAGCCGGTGTGCAGGTCCTAAGGCCTTGTCACCCCTTATTTGCTGCACTTGGCCCACAGTGTCTCAATGTTTGAAAGCCACCTTTGCCTGCTGAGTTGCTTCTGCTGGGGTCAATTTTCTGCCTGTAGCCAGAGTGGGGGCAAACCAAAGCCAAACCCATTGGCTTATGGTCTGATAAAGCCTCTGACGGTGAAGGCCAGTATCTCTGGCTGATCCGGTGTAGCCAACGGATATCTGAACGAAGTCTTCCTTTTTTGTGCACCAGTCATTTCGGCTCATCTATATAAGCAGATGTCTGCATATGAAGGCTAACTTGTCAACATACCATATGCAGTGGGTTAAGAGATCGCATTTCGGCTATTGCATTCTGCTTCTCCACACAGACTGTTTACCTGCTATTGCCAGAAAACCACATTATGGTCTGAACCCTCTTTTCTGGCCACCTGGATCTGATGTCAGATGGTACTAGCATTATAGCATTATAGACAGAGAAGCCTAGGATCATTCCTTTGTGGATTGATGTGTCAATCAGATGCCTTCACTCCAGGTATCCTGGCCTGTGCCAGTAGGCTGTGAGCCACCACACTAAAAAAGTTTTTCGCTTGAAGTTCAGGAGGCTGGTCTGGCTGAAACGTGCTCTTGTCCGCTCCTTACTTCTGCATTTCTTTACGAGGTTCTCAGTTCTTCTCAGTGTTGCAAGCCTGCTACGGTTGTCTTACTACAACAGTTTTATGCCTTCCTTTACCTCCTATGTAGCCTTCATCTATTGATTCTTCAGCTGCCATCTCTCTCTAGCTAGGCAATGAATTTCTTCTGCCTCCTGGACTTAGTCAATGTAGTTTTCCTCTTCTCTACTGCTCCAAAACACTCCATTCCGTAGTTGTAGATTAGTTCCACCATCTTCTCTAACTTCCTCATGGTAGCGACCCTGAGCATCTCAGAGACATTGCAGAGGTCACCACTGACCTCTGCACTTGATCAAGGGCTTTTGCCCCTGGATCTTCTTTTCCACTGCAGGCTGGAATGGGCTGAGTTCAGGTTGCTCTCCTGTGCCTTGCATTTCCTCTGCTTGGACAGGATTGTTGATGCCCGGTACACTTTGGTTTTTTTTTTCTGCTGCTGAGCTTCATTCATCTGACTCAACCTGCTTCTCAGAAAGTAGCTAATGATGTGAGATCTCTGTTGTCCTTTCTTCAGGCACCCTTTCTTGACCTGATGTATCTTAAGGCCTGTGGTGGAATAAAGTTTTGCAAAGCCTCATATGCAACTCAGGAGTATGTGTCTTTCTGTAGCTGCTGAATCTTAAGATGTGCTGATCATCGCATTCGTTGTCTGTTTCGTTCCTGTGTCGTTTACGTTGTTGTCTGCCATTGAGACATCTTCTGCCCACGCTCTTGCTAACTCAGGAGGTAAGGTTCTGTCACAAGATCTTTCCTTTGTCAGCTGCACTTCCACAGCAGTCACTGTATAACCAGATGATCAGATATGTTATAGGGGACTAGTTGTTGGTTTTCCTTAAATTGCAAACCTCAGACATGCTGCCTAGGCTCAGTGGAGTGTTCAATTGGTAAATGGGTGGACTTGTATTTATACAGCACCTTTCTAGTTTTCCGACCATTAAAAGTGCTTTACACTACGTGCAACTCTCACGCATTCACACACATTCATACACACATGGTGGCAGAGACTGCCACGCATGCCATGCATACTGCTCAAAAGGATCCACTCTCATCTCATCTCATCTCATTTAATCCAATTCCACCTAATCATTCAGACGCATACTTTTCTTCAAGAGCAATTGATGGTTCAGTTTCTAGTCCAAGGATACCTTGACAAGCTGTGATAGCCTCTATCTTAGACCAGTTCTGCTAAAACTAAGACCCTCTTCCTACCTGTAAATATTGTTTTTTTCCCTACTAACACAAAAAATGCTTTGGAAGTCTTTCTCCTGCTCTGTTCATTCTTTCCAGTATATATCACTGCCATAAAATTATGTGCCCATATCACTGGATTACCAAAGCCCTCATGCAATTTTTTTGTCATAAAACAATCCACCTTATGGTGTTTGGCAGTAATGCAGTGTAAATAGTAGGGCAGAGGTCAGCTAAGGCTGCTGGGCTTCAGTATGATGCATTACCACACACCAAATATATGTATATATTTCTCTATTAGCAGTACAGACCTCCTCCTCCCATTGCTCCGGTGGTGGAGGCTGGTGGTGATGGGTCCTGGTCTGTCAGGGCTCGGTACCGAATAGATCCAGTGCAGCTGACGGTGCTTCCACCATCCTCTGAGCGAGGAGAGTGAAGCAGACCCTGCTGTTTGGATAAGGCTATCACCTGGAATAGGAGGATGACAGTGTCTGGGTGAACTATTCAATATTTCGCTGCTGGAATGTTTGCTAATTATTAACTGGCTCTTCCTGTAGGTGAAATGCTATTCAGACTAAAAGGCTATTACTGTAGCTGTCCACAAAGCATACAGCCTGCACTGAGAAGACATTTATTTACCTATGTAAATACTTGAATTCAGTCTCTTCTGTGCATGCGCTATTTTTTCATGTTTGTCCAAAATAAGCTTTGCATACATTAGCAGTGAGTATCTATAAGTGAACCTAAATTTGTGAGCTTAATTTATGCTCACAGTTTTCATTTAACTAACAGTTATATTTACATCAACTCAAGATGCTGATTAAAACAACTATTGCCCTTATTGATTTATCACCTGTACCTTACTTTGTCAGTTTAAAGATTCATTGTTTGCTCTATAAAATGCCACAATAGAGAGAATCGACCATAATTTGTCATTACGATTATCATAAAGCTATCAGAGTCTGAAGTCATGCCTTCATATGGCTTCTTTTGTCTGACAGACATTCAGAACAACAAATGTGTTTATGGAATTCAGTTTACAATTATTTAAGATCGTTGAACATTTGGGAACTCTACTTGGTAAACTTACTAAAAAATCATCCAGGAAGTCAACTATAGACCCCATAACCAAAAAGGTTCGGGATCTAAAGCTCTGCAATCTCTCTGTCTAACCTTGCAGGAACAGGGATTCCACAAAGCTCGGTCCTGGGCCCTCTCCTCTTCTCCCTCTACGCAAGGACACTTGGTGCTGTCGTACATTCAAAAGACTTCTCCTACTATTGGTCTATTCTTCTCATGTCCTCCTTCTGACACTCACTGCTTGCCTGCCATATGTCTCAGACTGGATGTCAGTATCACTTAAAGCCAAGATGAGTCTTTGAACTCCAGTATTCTGAATGTGTTTTTGGTTGTATGAGAGGAATACACTCCCAGTCTTTGATGACATATAGCTTTTACACCTATTGAGTCTGAATACCTCTTCTAAATGAATGTCATATAATGTAATCAAACAAGCACTTAACTTGATAGATTGATAGATAGATTAAGGTGGTGAAGAAAAAGAATAATTCACCTGCATGAGACGAGGCTGTCCTCCAGCACTGAGCGGCCGGCAGGGAATTGTTGTCTTCTCAGCCACTCTCAGCCACTTTTCCCTCACTGACCCACCTCCATCCATAATGCTGTCCTCTGATTCACTCTCCTGATCCTTGCAGGTGAGATTTTCCTCCTCAGGAATGTGAACCAGCTGAGAAGATCCCGGCCGAGACTGAATAGACACTCTGGCTCCACCAGCCAATCCGGTGCTGCCATTATGGGCCATGTGATTATGATTAGTCATAGGAACAGAGCTTGCTGCCAGTTTCATGTACTGAGCTGGGATGTGGGCCCCAGCACGCAACTCTGTTTCCTGACAAGAGATAAGTGTAGGTAGGTGTGTTACCCCACGGAGCTCTGCCTCCAGGCCCATAGCAGAGGGTTCAGAGGAGCAGCGCAGCTCCATGTTCCTCTGAGGAGATGAGGATGATGCTGGCCTTATTCCATCCATCACCTGCAGAGATAGCTTCCTGTTGTCATTTTTATTCTTCCACTGGCTGAGCAGTTGTTTGGATCGGGTTGAGTCCATTGATGCGTGGATGGAGGCATGACGGCGTGGAATGCGACCCTCCTCCAGTGAGGAGCCTCCGTGGGACCTGGACGAAGTGGCAAAGAAACATTATAAGGACCAGAGAGAAGAAGACCTCACACATTTTTTTAGTGATGTCACACTCACATTTGTTCACTGGTGACCAGCGAGTATGACAACCACAAATCAAATCAAATCAAACTTTATTTGTAACGCACTTTTCATACATTAAAAATGCAGCACAAAGTGCTTCACAGAATAAAAACATATAACAAAAATACTACATACATATTGAGAACCCGCTCCTCCTACCCCCACATATAAACACACACACACACACACACACACACACACACACACACACACAGTCGATATAGTAACATGGCTGGGCACTGAGGAACCAGGAGAGGAAAGAACCACCTATGGGGAGCTCATCCACACTGAGAGCTGTCACAGCCTACGGCCACAGGGAGCGCCGCCATAGAGACCACCCCGACCCCAGACCGGGGTAGACTGGGGTAACGTTAGACTCCACACATGGTACAGAGCCTCCCAGTCCTCCGGACCTGAGGGATCTCCAGGACGACGTCCCCGCGGGCAGATCCGACACACCTTTCAGTGTGGAGGCCCCCCCATGAGGAAACACTGGAGCTAAAAACTAAAAAAATTAAAGGCACTACAAGGAACTTTTAACTGGATATGCAAAAGTCTCTCGTTTCTGCTGATGTCTGTGTGTGACTTACAACAGCAAATGAGACCATCGTTGTGAAGATAAGCTATTTCTATATAGTGTGTACCCATACCTTTATGAAACTGTACGGGTCCGCCCCAGGTTACTTCCGGGACGAAGCGATTTACGGCACTCAGACGGCACACGTCATCTTACCTAGGTGCTTACATTTATAGTGACTCTTACAAATAGTCGCTATTCCTCCTCCTTGACCTGACGTCCGCGGGGAGTTAAAATAGCAGCAATCATCGGGTAAAAGTTCTGTGAAAGCACTGAACTCACCAACAGTCAGCCACGTCTCAGTCACACAGAGAAAATCCAATCCTCCGGAAGTCAGGAAATCCTTCAGGATAAACGTTTTGTTCGCTAGCGATCTAGCATTTACCAGCCCAATCCTGGCAGGAGCCGGTGGGTCCACGGCGTTAGCTGTCCGGGGAGCCACACACAGAGGCCGCAGGTTGCGCAGATTCACCCCTCGCCAGTGGGGACAAGGAGAGCAGGGGCCGCAGGGCTGGAACGCTTCATCTGGGCCGACGACAGGTACCAGCCAGGCGTCGACAGGGTCCAGCGAGTGCCGAGAAATAAAGAGGCGAGGCATCGCTCCATACTCAGTCCAAGAAGCTGTGGAAGTGCTCGCCAAACAGGCTTTGATCCTTACCAGCCGACTGCTGCGTTTACCCCGGTGGCAGTGGCGCTTACGCCGGAGAGGTGGAGCTGGGGCGTGGCAGAGGTGAGCTGGGATCCCCGATAGGAGCGGGGGTAAAGTTTTCCAGTCTTGTTGTTTCATTCATCCCCAAAACAAACACATGCGAGAGCCAGGTAATCGTCTACAGCCTATGACAATGCGCGCTAGAGCTCATGGGAAATGTAGGCTTCATTCCGGCAAAACACTACTGCTTTTGTCCACAGGGTCGCCAAAATAAACTCAAAATGAAAGTTCCTTGTAGGGGCTTTCAAGACTAAAAGGCAATATGATAAGATAAAACAAGTATGAGATAAAATAATGATAAAATGCATACAAATTTAAGGATTTAGAAAAAAAAATTAAAGATTTAAAGATTAAAATAATATTAATAATAATAAATAAATAAAGATTTAGAAATTGAATAATAATAAAATGCATAAAGATTTAAAAAAATAAATCATTTAAAAGCATTAGAAATTAAAATAACATATAACAGAAGAATTAAAAGAGTAAAAGAAATCAGTTAAATGCCAAACTAAAAAGGTGAGTCTTGAGCCTCCTTTTAAAAACATCAACAGTCTCTGCAGTCCTGATGCACTCCAGCAGGCTATTCCATAAGTGAGGGCCATAATGGCTGAATGCAGCCTCCCCGTGGGTTTTTGTGCTGACTTTTGGAACAATTAAAAGGCCAGTGCCAGAGGACTGCAGGATCCGCGAGGGTTGATATGATAAAAGCAAGTCAGATAAATAAGATGGCCCAAGCCCGTTAATACATTTAAAAACTAATAAAAGAACCTTAAAATTGATCCTGAAACATACGGGGAGCCATTGCAGTGATCTTAAAACTGGTATAATGCAGGGACAGCGACATGATTAGCTAAAATAAACAACTACAATAAAGTAATAGTACATTGCCCAGTGGATGTCATGGAGAGAAGATCGGATTAGCGGTGGACGGATGCCATTTTTCCGCCCACTGCTATTCCGACCTGTTAACGTTTGTTAAAGTAGATACCTCAATCAGAGGTTTTACCAGATAGCTTGAAATAACTGTTTCTTATTGTACAGACTCAGCTCAGCACTGCATTACAAAACCAAATGTTTTTGCGTGCAAACAGCTACAAAATTGACCCTCAATTTTTCGCTATTGAGGGAAGTCACTAAACGACATGACACTCTTGGTTGCACACAAAACTAGCCCAGCCCCAACCACAACAATAAGATAGGCTAAACTACAACAATAATACAATAAAATGGCTATAAAATAACATAAAATGGGCTATTTTAAGTAGCCTTCAATACGGCCCGAAACGCCCTCTGGGTAATATGCAAAACCACTGGCTGACGACACTCACTAGCTAGTTTTGAAAATGAGATGGTCCATCTCAAGGGGTATATCCTTTAATAAATTCAATTCAATAAATTCAATTCTGTCGGAACCAAACCTCCCTGGTTGGAACGTACAGTGGAGACCAGAGTTGGGTAAGGGTTACTTTAAAAGTAATCAAAATATTTTACTGCATTACTTTTTCTTAAAAAGTAACCAGTTACTTTACAAATTTACTCCCTGAGAAAAGTAGCTCAAGTACTTTTAAAGTACTTTTGAATATTCTACATGTCCTACTGGGCAATGGACCACAGGGTGCTTAGCCTACATTTTTTGTCTCCAAAATTAAAGTTATGGACCACTTGCCTTTCACTAAGATCCAATTCTCCCATCACAGCCGTCACTTTGACCAGTAGAAACACAGAACATAGTCAACTGTATGACAACAACAACCCCAGCGTTTTTAATATTTCTTCTAGGGATGTTACCACACAGAGTAAAAGGGGGAAATGATGGTGTGAAACAGCAGAGGCACTTTGTCAACCTGGTGAGTACTGCCATTAGCATCAAGCTAGCAAATAATGTTATTTCTTCATAATGGATACGGACATAAAGTAATAACATTAACAAATAGTGATGGGGCTTTTACTCACCACAACTGCAGAGGCTACCAGCTTATCAGCTTCATTTGAAACAGACTACTTTATAGACGGTCCGTTATTAATCCCTCTGTATCTTTATATTTTTACTTTTTGTCCACTCCCGTTGTCTTCATAAAGTTAACACATCGCATCATCATTTCAAACTCAACACTTCCTGAATGTATTTCAAATTAAAAGCCCCTTATAACTTCGGCTGAGAGAATCCCTCCATTTTCTAAATAGCCTTTTATTGTGAAACATTTGTAGGAACTAGCTGTGGAGGATTCAGTAGCTTGAATGTTTGCATACAGTACTTTAAATGTAGCTCCTGCCATCTGCTGACGCTTTCAGGTGACTACAACAACATTTCAGCTGGCACATGAACAGACACAGTGACTCAAATAATAGTAAAAGTAATAAAAATAGGACAAGAATAACCCGATGACATGAAAGACGAGTGGTCCGGGGATAACTGGTGAGTACCATCACGTAGTGTGTCATGTCTGTTGGCCAAGTCAGGGCATGATTTTATGACTCCACAATCATGCAATGTGACATAGTGACTTTCAGAACGGGCAGAAAAGTTGTGTAGTGTGTATCAGGCATAATGATAGTCCTGAGTCTGACCTGTCTCTCAGCGAGTCCTCCTCCATCTATTGAGTTGTGGGTATTTTACTGGCGATCCTGCAGAATGTTTTAGACTCCACCGTAGACTATGGCAGCATTTTTTCTACCACATAGCTAGCCACAAGCTTCATGACTTCTAACCAAAAGACAGTCGTTGCTGTTTTGGAGCTGAAGGACCAGCGTTCTAAAAGTAACGGAAGTAACTGATGGCTTGTTTGAAAATGTACTCAAGTATTTGATTACTCAAACAGCAAACTAACGCGTTAGGTTACTCGTTACTGCAAAAAGTAATCAAAGTACTCTAACACGTTACTTTGTAACGCAAGTCCTGAATCTGTCCTGTCTGTCAGCGAGTTACTTTGTAACGCATTATACTAAACTCTGCTCAGCACAGTGGCATAGAAACCCCGCCGCCAGCTAGCATTTGATGTAATTGCAGAGGCACAGTGGTACAGTGGTTAGCATTGTTGCATCACAGCAAAAGGGTTCCTGGGTTGAAAGTTCGAACACGGGGGTGGGGATGCCATTCTGAGTGGAGTTTGCATGTTCTCCTTGTGTAAGCCTTGGTTTTCTCTAGGTACCTTGGCTTCCTCCCACAGTCCAAAGACATGCAAGTTAATTGGTGACTCTAAATTGGCCGGAGGCATACGTGTGACTGTGAATGGTTGTCTGTCTCTGTGTGTCAGCCCTGTGATAGTCTGGCAACCTGTCCAGTGTGTACCCTGCGTTGTATATGGCAGCTAACTAACATATATGATGTTGGTGAAGATTCTCAGTCATCCAGGTCATGGTAATTGTAAGTGCTGTTGGGAAGAGGAGGAGCTAAATATGATCATTGGCAATAATTCATAATTATTAATATTAATTATGGGTTATTAAAGTATTTGATTAATTAATTAATAATTAATTAATTATTACATATGCATAATAATCAAATTAGCTTACAGCGGGGCACCACCGGGAAAACCCGGACCAATGATCAGACGTAAATTCAGTCTCAAGAGTGTTCACTTAGGAAGCTAATTCTAGGGAGATATCAGCAACTATAAGATGAACAGGAAGGAGTGGAGCTCAGGCACTGACTTTGTCAACCAGCTTCATCACAGTATACAATGAAAAACCAAAGCAACCTCTCTTTGCAGTATAACAGGGTTTATTCACACTGATGACATTAATTTACAACCAACATCAACATTGCTCTATAAACCCTATCAACTATAAAACATTACTGAATCAACCAGCAAGCATCAAGAAGGGTGTGTGTGTGTGTGTGTGTGTGTGTGTGTGCGTGTGTGTGTGTGTGTGTGTATGTATGTCTGAGCGAGTGGGTGTGTGAGATAGAGAGGCGTGTGAGCGTAGCAAGATGGCGGCTGTGACGCTGCAAGCTACGTCACGCAATGGCGGCTCGCCAAGAAAGCACGCGAGGGGAGCCGGTAGAGAGGGAAGTTCGAATTGCTCAGCTCCAAGTGTAGGTTAGTGGAAGAGAGGAAGAGAGAAAGGGAAGCACTCAGAAGTGTGGTCACGCAGGCGGTATTGAGATGCAGTAACCTGTCTGTGTTACGCAGAGACGCGCTCGGCTCAGCTGGTGAGCGGCGTGAATCTGGACATTGAACCAAGCGCGGCAAGTACTGATCAATCCCGCGTGCGGGGCGACACAATAGCGGTCCGACGAGGTCGGATCACTGCGTATTACAAGCAGACACAAACGGGCAGGAAAATAACAGACAGCAGCAACACAGGCAATATTTTTACAATATCAATGCAGCCAAAATCGGACGCAGCGGTCCGTATCAACAAGCCCTTACAAAACTTAAAAAGAAAACACACACTAACTAATATCTGCCCAGAGCTAAAGCCTCTTACTTTTGCAGAAGGTGGAGTGATGTGTCGGTAGTTCCTCGAGCGTCCTTTGTTACGGCAGAGGTGAAGTGGTTAGCGGCTCACAGCAGCTAACGGGTCCTCGGCGAGGGGGCAAGTCTCTGACGAGGCGAGTTAATTCCGGCTCGTAGCGGGGAATCACTCGGGGAAAGAAGGGGGTCCTTGTCCTTCTTCTTGAAGCAGGCAGTCCTTGTTATCTACCAAACTTCGCATCCACGGGCATCCGGGTGAGAGGGTCAATCCGTGGTCTCGTACCGGGCTACTCTGTGTTCCTCGGCGCACAGAGTGAGGGAGAGGAGAGGAGATCAGCTCGACCAGCGAGGGAAATCCGTAGGCCTAAAACGCGTCTAACTGTGCACAGTAATAACTCTTTCTAAAGCGTTCGCCACGTGGGACGAGTTGCTAAGCTTTAGGAACAGTTGCGGGTACTTCTATTAGCTATGAGGATCACAGCCAGAAGTGTTTCCCTCAGGTACGCTTTGTGATGATATACCCCGGCGTGACGTCATCGGTGCTGGGTTGGCCATGGCGGATTTCACCCAATGGGAGCTGTGTATTTCAAGGGACCTCTGCTGGTCAGCTGGGGTGCTGTGTTGGGGGTTGAATCAGCTGATTCACACAGAGAAAGGGGTGGACTGATTCCTTTGTTCTTTTGGGCGCCAACATGTGGTCTCAGGCTTTGATTGTTACATGTAGGCCCAAAAGTTTATGGATAAAGTGTAGGCCTTTGTTAGAAATCCTTGTACGGCACAACAGTGCTATATCGTAGGCAACTGGACTTGCTTACGTTTCTTGAAGACGTTTCGCCTCTCATTCAAGGAGCTTCTTCAGTTCTAAATGACTGATACGAAGTTGCAGGCTATAAACCCTGTGTGGGTGGGAACCCTTGCAAAGTCGTAGGAGTCATGTGAGCTCTTTGCTTCAGAGTTGTTAAAGTCACAATGTGAGTCGTTGACCCACCTGGCCACCATGTGAGTCGTTAGGGTCAGGTGGGACCAGGGGGGAATGGGTGTGAAGTCGTCTGGGGAGGGATCCCAGGACCTGTAGGTAGGGGATAAGTAGTGTCGTAAGCCACCCCCTCTGTTTAACGATTCCAGCTTGACGTAGATGGCTTCTTTTACTCCTCTTTCAAACCATCTTTCCTCCCTGGCCAAGATGTGCACATTGCTGTCCTCAAAGGAGTGTCCCTTCTCCTGTAGATGTAAGTGGACAGCCGAGTCTTGACCCGAGGAGCTGGCTCTCCTGTGCTGTGCCATGCACTTGTGGAGTGGTTGTTTTGTCTCCCCAGTGTATAAATCTGTGCATTCCTGGTTGCACTGAACTGCATACACTAAATTAATCTGCTTATGTCTGGGTATTTTGTCCTTGGGGTGGACAAGTTTCTGTCTCAGTGTGTTGCTGGGTTTAAAGTGCACAGGGATGTGGTGTTTGTTGAAAATCCTCCTAAGTTTCTCAGACACTCCTGCGGCATAAGGAATGACAATGTTGTTATGTTTTTGTGTCTCTTCCTCTCTGTCTGCTCTGGGTCTTTTTGAGGTTTTTGCAAAGGCCCAGTTGGGATAGCCACAGGTTTTAAGTGCTTCCCTGATGTGTTTCTGTTCCTTCACCTTCCCCTCTGTTCTAGTGGGCACGTTTTCAGCCCGATGATTCAGTGTCCTGATAACTTCCAATTTGTGCTCCAGTGGGTGGTGAGAATCAAACAGCAGGTATTGGTCCGTGTGTGTAGGTTTTCTGTACACCTCTATGTTTAGGTTTCTGTCCTCTTCAATGTGTACTGCACAGTCTAAGAAGACTGTCTCCTCTGACATTCTCCCGTGTGAATTTAATGTTGGGGTCCACTGCGTTAACGTGTTCCGTGAAGGTTTCCACTTCCTCAGTTTTGATTTTGACCTAGGTGTCATCTGAACCAGTGGCTAGGAGCAGTTCCTGTAAAGGTGGTCAGTGCTCTCTTCTCCACATCTTCCATGTAAAGATTGGACACTACAGGGGACACCGTTGAGCCCATAGCACAGCCATGCTTTTGTCGGTAGAAACTCTCGCTGTACTTGAAATAGGTGGTGGTCAAACAAAGGTCCAGCAGTTGTTCAGCAAATGTGGTCTGGGGTGAAGTTGGTCCTGACTGGAAGGGAGCTGTCTTGTAGCAGACATTTCCTCACTGTCTTAACTGCTTCTTTGGTGGGAATGCAGGTGAAAAGTGAAGTGACGTTGTATGATACTATAGTTCGTCAGAGTCCAGTGTTATCTCTCTGGTCTTGTTGGTAAAATCCTGAGAGTTCCTTACATGGTGTGGAGTTTTACCAACCAATGGAGCTAAGATCATAGCTAGGTGTTTGGAGATGTTGTACGTGACTGAGCTGATGCTGCTGATGATGGTTCTGAGTGGTGCTCCTTCCTTGTGTATCTTGGGGAGTCCATAGATGCATGGGGTGGCCTCACCAGGGTACAGTCGATAATACAGTGGTCTGTCAATGATTTTGTCCTTTTCCAGTTTTTGTAGATAATCTATGACCTTCTTTTTGTAGCCACTGGTAGGATCACGCCTCAGTGTTTCGTATGTGGATGTGTCACTGAGCAGAGCAGTGATTTTGGCATGGTAATCCGCTGTCTTCAGCACCACTGTGCATCTCCCTTTGTCTGCCGGCAAGATGGTGATGTTCCAGTCTTTCCTCAGTGATGCCAGGGCCTTCCTTTCCTCGATGGTGAGATTGGAAGGTGGTGTTTTTGCTCCAGCGAGAGCGGCTGATACCTTTAAGCTCAGTTGTTCTGCCTCTGTGTCTGCCAGCTCGTTGTTTCTGATGGCTGTCTCTGTTGCTGAAATAAGATCTACCACTGGTATCTGTTCTGGTGTTCAGTCCCTTGGTCAGGACATCCTTTTCCGGTTGAGTGAGCTCTCTGTCCGTTAAGTTTTTTACCCACTTCTCATGTATGTCCGGATGTGCTGTGCTGTGATCCTTGTTTCTCCAGGTCAGTACGTCTGTTCTATGAGAGATGTTATGACGGGACTGTAGTGTCAGGAATTTTCGTGTCTTTCATTCCTTCCCTTTGGAGTGTTGCGAAGCCTGTGCCTTCTCAACAAATTTGGAGACATCTTCCAGGACCTCCCTGGGTAGAAGTGCTGTCAGTTCTTCCAATATCTGTTCCATCTTGGATTTAAGTGCATCGATGGTGAAGTGAATCTGTCTCACTCTCTCGTTGAGTAGCTGGTTCTGGGCCCTCTGAAGGATAGTTGCAGCCTTGTGTCCTTTCACGGTGGAACCCAAGCGTAGGCTGTTAGGGATGAACCTGTTTTGCCTGCATCTCAGGTTGAAACGCAGGTGATTCCTGTAGTCAGCCAGCTTCCTAGATGTTCTTTCAAATTCCTGTACCAGTCGAAGGGCATTCTTCCCAAATTGAATGGCAACTTGTCGGTGAAGATTCTCAGTCATCCAGGTCTTGGGATCCCTCCCCAGATGACTTCACACCCATTCACCCCTGGTCCCACCTGACCCTAATGACTCACATAGTGGCCAGGTGGGTCAACGACACATTGTGACATTAACAACTCTGAAACTAAAAGCTCACGTGACCCCTACGGCTCTGCACCTGTTCCCACCCACACAGGGTTTATAGCCTGCAACTTTGTACCAGTCATTTAGAACTGAAGAAGCTTCTTGGATGAGAGGCGAAACGTCTTCAAGAAACGTAAGCAAGTCCAGTTGCCTACGATACAGCACTTACGAACACTTACGAACTTATGAACTTGCGAATGACATACATGTTGTATTATTTAGCGTGTGCATAGGCCACTGACTGATCTAACTGAATGCGTGCATTGTGTGTGTTCATCCACCATCTCCAGACTGTGCAATAAATCTGTGATTGATTGGACAGCTGCCATCTTTGGCACTCATTTAACACAACGCAGACCGCAACTGTTACACTAGTCTGACTCAGCCGATCGAGACTGTGGGTATAAGCCCGCCATTGGCTGTCTATGTAAACCAGCATTTTCCTCCCTTTTCACTATCTGCATGCTACCTTTTTGCAAGGGCACCATTACTACATTATTGGCTTAGTGCTGCCAAAAAAGATTGTGATTGGTTTAAAGAAATACAAACGACCCAGAGCATTGTGTTCCCCTATAGTAGAATGATCATGTATGCTTCCTGACCTTTCTTTAGCACTAACACAGCGCTGTGGAGATAGGTCTGGATACGTGAGACTACTGTTACACTGGTAGCTGGTACACATACTGTAAATGGTTGAATTTTGGATTGACTTGGAAATTTTGAGGAATTTTGTAACAGGTGTCTGGAGTGTGGCAGAACACCAGTCATGATTAATCAAGCCCCTCTTGCCCTCTCTTTCAAAATCGGTGCAGTGTACCACAGAACTTCAGCATTTTGAGAAAGAGAAAATGACCCAGTGCAAAAGCCATTTTCACTGATTCTCTCTGTCTTTCACATTTTTTAATTAAAAAACTCAACTCCCATGTTGTGTTTCATGGCACATACAATTACTATCCCTCTCTTTTTAAATTTGGTGCAGTCAGGTCCACGGTGAGTTACTCAAACAGCTGTGTATGTCCCAGGCGTATGTCAGAAACCCTGCCATGCTCCACGAAGCCCTGTGTGTATGTACGTGCTGTTTTAGTGTGGTGCTCTTTTGCAAGAATTTCATTGTTGTCTTCTCAATTACACCCACACAGACCTTTGCACTTCTTTCTCAGATGAACAATCAATTTTATCACATCTGAAATCCCTTTTCCTGTTCCCTCAGTGTTTCTACCACAGACAAAGATGACAGGGGAACAGACAGATCGCTCATGGTAATAGAAGAGCTGTAGAAAAGCTGTGGAAATTAAACACACACAATTTCTTTTTATATCCCAATATAAAATTAGGTTCTACATGGTCGGACTGAGTCAACTGTGTTCAATACACCATTAATAAACAATATGTAGACCTAATTATTATGTAAACAGTGAATAAGCTACTTACTTAAATGGTCTGGTCATGTAGATTAAATAACATATTTAATATGATACTTCCTCCAGGATTTGACCACAGAGGACTGAAAGCTGTGACAAGACAAGCCGTTCAGTCACAATTTGTAGCTGTAGTATAGCAAATATAGGCTGCTGAATGAAGAGGTTGGCTAAATGGACTCAATCAATTAGCTTTTCACCCACTCAAAGGCCAAGAGTACAAGACATAAAAGTTTGTTCCTCTACTCTCACAGTCAGAGCATCCAAATGTAATCACCATTTCATTAGGGCTGTACCCAAATATTCGGATATTCGAATATTCGTTTCTATGGGTAGGTATTCGTTATGAAAATTTGGTATTCAATATTCGTTTATTTACTTTTTTTTTTTTTTTTTTTTTACATATTTTTTGGGTGCTAAATGTAGTCTTTTTGTTGTTGGTAAATGTAAGTTATCAATAAAAATCAAAACTTTTAAATTGCATTGTTAAAAATGTGAAAATATAGTATCGCCTACCAACTGAGCTTGTGCGCACGGCACGCTTGAGCGCATCCGTCTGAGGCTGTGGATCAATGCCAAGTTTTACCACTTTAATCACTATTCCCTCTAACTTGTATCTGTTTTTTCGTTATCTTTTGAACTTAATATGAATTATGGAACTGTTTTTGTCAACGTTTGTTTCCCCCATTTTGTACAATAAATTATTGTTTAAAGTTTCAACAAGTTTCTTTTGGAGTGCGTGACACAAGTGTGTTTTGAAAACGACCGCGGACTGTCACCTGCTCAACGCACCAGTACCTTCGGATGCCAGGTACTGGTGCGTAATAGATTATAGATTAATAGATTATAATAATAATGTCAAAATATCATTTACAGACCGATTTAACAGACGATCACTGCTGCCCGACCCGCAGGTCCATTTGCGGGTCCCGTGGGTTACGGGTCAACCCACGCATCACTACTCAGTTCAGTCTATAAAGGCTGTACACAACAGTAGACATTATATTCTATTCAGGCTGGCAGAACCAGCAGCGCATCGGCTCTACAGTGCACGGCACTGCTGATTAACCATTTTATTGCAGCACAGAGTGTCTGCCAGCAACCAGTTACTTGCAGAGGCTTCCTACAACTTGTTTCAACGGTTCCGATTTAATCAGAAGACAAATTAAACAGGATGACGAGCCAATGTGAAAATAAAAACAAGCATAGAATAATGTACTGAAGGAGACTGTTGTGCCATCACATTTTTTTGTGGTTTGAGAGCAAAGATCCAGTTGCCGCTTTGCAAAACTCCGCAATACAATTAGGTCTGAAAAAACCCCGGAGGAGTGCTTTGCAAGGAGTCTTTGAAAGGAGCCGAGCCTGGCGTAAAACCGGAGAGAGCAGGCAGCACGGCCACAGATCAAGGTGCACCCAAGATCAGTGTCACCAATTCAGTATCTGACGAAATGCCTGGTAAGTAACGGCCAGGAAAGAGGGTTTTTTTTTAGAATATTATGATGTCGCAGTGGTTGACCTTTGACTTTTTGGATATACAATTTCATCATGTCATCATTATATCCTAGCCAAAAACATATTCTGTGAGGTCAACTGACCTTGACCTTTGACCTTCAACCACCAAATTCTAGTCAGTTTATTCTTCAGCCAAATGGGCATTTGTGCCGAATGGTAAAATTTCCCTTAAGGTGAGATTCCACATTAATGAGAATGAGATGGATGCAAGGTCACAGTGACCTTGACCTTTGATATTTGACGACCAAACTCTAATAGTTCATTGTTGAATCCAAGTTAACATTTGCACCAAATTTTAAGAAATTCCCTCAAAGTGTTCTTGAGATATCATGTTCACAAAAATGAGACAGGCAAGGTCACAGTGACCTTGACTTTTGACTATCAAAATCTAATCAGTTTGTTGTTGAGTCCAAGTGGACGTTTCTGCCAAATTTGAGGAAATTCCCTCAAGGTGCTCATAAGATATTGAGTTCACGAAAATGGGACGTACATATGTTCGTACGGACAACCAGAAAACGTAATGCCTCCGGCTACAGCTATTGCTGGCACGGAGGCAAAAATAAATAAATTAATAAATAAATACATTTAAAATATATATGTATATATATACATACATACATACATATATATATGTATGGTAGAAGGAAATGCTGAAAGTATGTCTGGGGCCGTCATATATATTTTTCACTTGCCCAATCACATACATGCATGAGGCATTCTGAACACACATGTTGAAACAATAAGCAGCTAATTAGGTCAGGTGGTAATTAACTGAACTAAAACAGCTTTCTGAAATGCTGTCTTCTATCTCTGAAATAGAGCAATAAGGCCAATAGCAAAATATCCTTCAACAGGTAGAGCAGTATGTGACAGTTATATGTGATGTATTATGGGTAAGCAAGTTCTAGTACCTTGTTTTCTCTCCCAGACCAACTCTTCGGATAAAGACTCCACTAAACATATTTACCTTGGCAGTGTGCTGCTACTGAAGGTCATCATGTTTTCATGATTGCCCAGGGGACTGGATGGAGTTATCACCTCCACCTCAGCACTGGCTCTCTTGAGATTGGACAAGGACGGTTCTCGGTAGGAGGCGCTTCGAGTCAAGATAGGCTCTGGTTGGTTGGGGGACAGAGTGTGGGAAGAGGTCCTGGTAATGATGGGCTCTGGTTGGCTGGGAGCCAGGGTGTGGTGACCTGTGAGTGAATAACAAGGAGAGGTCACACTGCTAATGTCAAGTTAAAAAGGGATGATTTTAACTAAGTGTACTCACTGGAATTCATCATTCTAACAGTTAAAAGAAAATAAAAGATGACTGAATCTAAACATTTAACACTACTTGGCTGTGAAAACAACTGAGGTTTATAGTATGAGCATCAGACATCAGACAAGTAGGACCACAACTGACTGCTCAAGTTTCATCTGCTTAAATTCTGAAAAAGTGGGTTTCCATCCAAGTATTTCTATGCAAATAAGCTGTATTTCTGAGTCTGAAGTCAAAAAAGCCAGTTTAAAATAGTATCAGAAATATACACCTGAGGCCTGTACTGCAAAGCCAGTTCAACTTACCCAGGATTTCTTTTT
This sequence comes from Epinephelus fuscoguttatus, assembly GCF_011397635.1. Lineage (NCBI taxonomy): Eukaryota > Metazoa > Chordata > Actinopteri > Perciformes > Serranidae > Epinephelus > Epinephelus fuscoguttatus. Next base: position 3,389,641 of record NC_064766.1, on the reverse strand, counting down.
GTTATCAGGCTTGACTAACTCTAACACTGGTCGTCTGGGTAAGTGGTACTGCAAAGCTGGATATGAACTAGTTCAGTCAACTCAAGGTTTTGTCATGTCATATATATATTTATTACACAGCTCTATTAAATGCTGTATTCTGATTGGTCAGTCGCGGCATTCAGAGGTCTGATATTACTGTGTAATGACCGTTGCTATGTAGCCCAGCGTTGCTGCGCGTCAGGTTTCTATTCCCCTGTCGGGAGTTATTTTCCCAGTATTCACCGGCTCATTATACATTATCCCTTACATACATATATGTATATATACCTTAGAATGGTATCTGTATCATCCTGAGGCTCGGGTCCTCTACCAGAGACCTAGGAGTGTGAGGGTTCTGTGCAGATTTTCACCTCTACTTGTCTTGGGCTTGGTCATAGCGCACCACAATGCCACTGCCTAGCCCAGGTCTCTTTCTCTTGTCACAGCTCATATCAGAACAATGTTAAGCAGTCAGGATTCTGACTTGTCTAGAGCTTCCTCTGCCCTCCACTACTTCAGTGTTCTCACCTCGATGCTTGCATGTAAAACTCTGGGGTTGTTAAGGCCCAGTCACCCCAAACAGACATCAAAGAACTACCTGCAACAAAGGGCAACTGTTGTGTCACCTCACATTGACACACCGCAAAGATTATAGCCAACGGCCAGCTAGAACGTATGTCCTGAGCCTGCATGAGAGGAAATAACTCTCCACACCAGCAGGTGGCGGTGGTCTGTATTAGTCATTCAAAAGTCATTCAAAAAGGGAAACCGTAAGACCAACAGGATGGCTAGTTAGCCAGTTAGTACATTAACAATACAGTTTGATGTTGAAACAACAAAAGATATCTACAATGCGCTAGCAAACAATAACACAAACAATTTCCAACTGTTTTTGCTAAAGAGAAAAAGAGAAAATTAAAAAAAAAAGACTCTGCTACATCTAAAGCTGTTTTAACATGCTAAATATGCAAAAAAGCAGAAGAAAGAAACAGCTGACAATGGCTGACATGAGCTGAATAGTGCCAACGATGCAGGATACACCGCAAAAACTAGGGCAACAGACGCTCACTGAAGACTGACCAGCTGCCGACAGTTGTTGTAGTTAATTGGACTTCGTAGATCATCAAAGGCCAGCGGGTGTGTTGAAGAATGCTACGTCAGGATTTGAACTTTACCAGAAGTCACGATTTGTTCACAGATCTTCACTTCCGCAGAGCCTAATGGGTTTCCTAGGTTTAATCCAGTGGAGCATGTAAACACCTTCCCCAGGCTCTTCACTGTATCCCATCACTGACGGGATAGGGGGTCCACAGATAGTAACTATCTCTGGCAAGTCCCTGAGATTATTATGAAGTTTGAACCATGGAGATTTTTTATTTGTAAGTCTTTCCTTAAACCAAGAAAAGTGATTTAACAATCACAGTGTTAAGTCTATGGGCCAAGGGGGAATGAAAGCTCCAGGTGAGCAATTGTCACTGGACTGAATAGGCACGATTTGGGAGTCTGATATCCAAATCTTATAATACATCTATGGGTTCAACACATTGATTTAAGTAAATGAGCTAAGCTGAAAAAAAAAATACCTGTCATGGCACATACCTGTCATGTTTTTAGTTAACAACTGTCAAAAAGTAAACAAATATACATTTTAAGAAGGTAAGCATTTACCTGAAATGTTATTGTTTTTAGCTGTTTCAGGGTAGTGACAAGGCAAACATGTATTTTCTATGTTCATTTTGTTTTTATGGCATTTCATGCTGTAGAACGTTATTTCACTGTGACTATCTGCATTAGAATGTCCAAATTCAGACTTTTGGGGCATAACAAAGCTAAACCACAAGGTCGTCTGTTTATGTCATAATAAGTACAGCTTCTGGAAATTTATTCCAGTACTTAGCATGTCAGGGTGATGTTATCTGTAATTCTAAAATACACCTGACAGGAATGGTTTACCTTGGTGGCTGTTGCTAATTGCTGACTGGCTGACATTGGGTAGGGAGGAGAGAGGGGGCTCTCTCAGGGTTGGGGTAGGTGCTCGACTTCTGGACCGATCCTCACTGGGCTGGAAATTCCCCACTGCATACACACCCTGCATACAAACACACACACACACACACACACACACACACACACACACACACAGTGAGACACAGATGAGCATGTAGCAAAGACATTACCATGAAGGAGTTTGGTAAATCCAGTTTCAGGTGGCAGTCATGTTAGCATTTCACACCTTCACCAAAGCCTACACTAAAGTCACAGCATCTTTATCTTCAGTGATGTGATGTAGTTTCACATGACACACTGTGTGCTCACATCCCTTTGATGACTGGATCACTCCAAAGTCATGGCTTAACGAATATGATAATGCCATATGGAGCTGTAGTGAGAGAGATAGAGCTATAGCTGCAGAGGACTGCTGACCTCCACAAACTCTCCCTCACCTTGGTAGACATGAGGAGGAGGGTAATGGTTAAAAAAAACTAATAAGACCCAAACGACATTTTTTTGTCTTTAGTTTGACATGGTGAAATCCAAACACATCTCCTATGAAACTGCTCTGCTGGTGAATCAAGAGTTCACCATGAAGTGCAAGCAAGTGCTTACTTGTTAATGAATCAATAATAACAATCATTTGAAATACTACTTAATGTATCATAAGGGGCCATTCTGCCCGATGACAACTTTTCATTCTGTACATCTGCTTGGATAAAATGTAGATGTAGTTGAAAACATGCTGTCGGGGAAGTATAACTGGAATAAAGATGTGTTTACTGAAAGAGTCATTTCTTGTTTTGTGCTGTCAAGTAATCGGCTGCTTTTCTGCCAAACCTGACCCAGAGCAGTACTGATGCACTGCAGCACAGAAACCAATGGAGGCTGCCAATAAGCCTTAATTTATCTATGTTTCTTTTCATTTTGACACTGATGATAGATGATACAATGCCAATCAAAGAAACCTAAAATAGCACATTAAAGCCTGCACTGTGTAAAATTGTTGTCTGGAGAACAAATGTGAGTAATCATCACATCAGGAGAGGACAAAATCTTGCAACTTAAGTTAATCATAAAGATCCTTTTCCCAGGTTAATGATTCTCTATTTGCATAAAAAAAGGAATGTTCACTGGTGAAATGGATTCAGTTAAATGTGTGTTAAGTGACTAGTGATTCTGCATCATCTGAAAGGTAGAGCTGATGTTCTGGAGTACAACCTCACATATCTGTAGGCAGCTGAACAGGGCTCTGTGTGTGTGTGTGTGTGTGTGTGTGTGTGTGTGTGTGTGTGTGTGTGTGTGTGTGCTCACAAGTATGACTGCTTCAGTTCTGCTGTTTGAGTGTATGCTGGACATGTTTATCAGAGTGTGTGTGGGCTGGAGGGTGATGATGTGTAGGAGGTATCAAATATACTGTGCGAAAACCCACCAATTTCTGTACAAGAGTCTGAACATCCATGTCTGCTTTTAGCCCATAAAACTAGACTGATTAATACACTGAACCGCATGTACAGCAAAACCAGTATGTATCTGCATGGCATGTCTCCTATAGGAAATGATTATCTCTGTCCAAGACAAATTACTGTAGCACCAATGACCAATGCAACACTGTGAATGGAAAATAATACTGTTCTTGGCTGATAGGCGTCCATTCATTTTCATACCTCAAACATATTTTCATTTTAGTAATTTATGCATGGTAGATAACTTTGCAACCATAGCAGCTGTAGCACATGGTATGGTGAGATCATGAGGTAAAGTGACTATAAGCAAATAGTTAATAATCAAGGACACTGCAGCCTTTCTTTCTTCTCTCCTTCTTTTGTCTATTGGTAATTACAGGAGAGATCATAAATGTGCCAAAAAGGCTCATGAGGAAATGCCTTAACCTCATCCATTATTTTCTTACATCAAACCTCATCTTGTATCACCCTTTAAGTCTCTGCTTGGTTGTGTGTTGTTGGTCACTGTCATTTCTGATTTTTAAAACTCAATTTGCATTGGAACAAAGAGTCAATACCTTCCAAAGACAAAGTTATCCAATCCTAAGCCTGCCACCTTCCTCCAACGACAGCTGGCACGAGCCTGAACAACTATGGTCAACTTGTCTGGAGTACTACTAGCCTAAATGCCACAACATATTAGTTATTGGTATGGTACTGGTATGGCTGACGTGCTGACGTATTGCGGTAAGCGAGTTGTGTCATTTCCGGTGTTTCTGTGACAGCGTCTCTGTACTGCTCTAGTGAATTCTACTAGCCTGCTTTCTCACTTAAGTTGCTTTAAATCTACTTCAAGTCTTAACCCACACTAGTTCTGTTTAAGCACTTATAGCTCTCCTCCTTTTTACGACTTCCCTGCTAATCTCTTAGCTGTTGTTTGCACATTACTAGCCTTGGTAGCTACATTAGCTTAACAGTTAGCGATGGCTTCTCCCTCTGCTCTTTCTTGCTCGGTGTGCCAAATGTTCAGTTATGCCTCTGCCTCCTGTAGCGATAGTAGTAATTGTAACAAGTGTAGCTTATTTGCTGAGTTGGAGGCGAGGCTTAGTGAATTAGAACCATGGAAAACTATTTAGTAGCTGCAGTAGTTAGCCAGTCCCCTGTAGCCGGTACGGAGCCACATAGCATAGCCTCCGCTAGCGGTCCTCTGGTAACACCCGTTCAGCCGGGAGGTTGGGTAATTGTTCACCAGAGGCGCAGCTCCAAGCCAAAGCCCACGCCTCACCACCAGCCTGTTCACGTTTCCAACCGCTTTTCCCCACTCAGCGACACACCCGCTGGTTATTGGCAGCTCTATTCTGAGGAATGTGAAGTTAGCAACACCAGCGGCCATAGTCAAATGTATCCCTGGGGCCAGAGCGGGCGACATTGAATCAAATTTAAAACTGCTGGCGAAAGCTAAACGTAAATGACACCCGGTTACACCAAACGGAGGTCACTAAAATTAATATTGCCTCGGTGTGTGAATATGCAAAAACGATGTCGGACTCCGTAGTTTTCTCTGGACCCCTCCCAAATCTGACCAGTGATGACATGTTTAGCCGCATGTCATCATTTAATCGCTGGCTGTCCAGGTGGTGTCCAGCAAACAATGTGGGTTTCGTTAATAATTGGCAAACTTTCTGGGGAAAACCTGGTCTTATTAGGAGAGACGGCATTCACCCCACTTTGGATGGAGCTGCTCTCATTTCTAGGAACCTGGCAAATTTTATTAGTAATTCAAATCCCTGACAACTCAGAGTTGAGATCAGGACTCAGAGTCGCAGTCCTATACGCTTCTCTGAGCTTCCAGTGCAATTACCCAGCCATAGTTTTCATAGTTTTATACAAACGGTGTCTGTCCCCCGACCACCTAAATTATCTAGATCTAAAATTAAGCAAAGAGGAGTTGTGCATAACAACCTCATAAAAATTAAAACCTCTTCTGTGACAGAAAGACAAAACAGGAGAATTAAATGTGGACTGTTAAATATCAGGTCTCTATAGTGGTAGTAAATGAATTAATTTCAGATAATCATATTGATTTACTCAGTCTCACCGAAACCTGACTGTGTCCAGATGAATATGTTCGTCTAAATGAATCCACTCCACCCAGTCATAATAATACCCACATTCCTCGAGGCAGCGGCTGAGGAGGGGGAGTTGCAGCCATTTTTAACTCTAGTCTGTTAATCAGCCCTAAACCTAAACTAGACTATAATTCATTTGAAAGCCTTGTTCTTAGTCTTTTACATCCAACCTGGAAAACCTCGCAGCCACTTTTATTTGTTATAGTGTACCGTGCTCCTGGCCCGTACTCTGAATTTGTTTCTGAATTCTCAGAGTTTTTATCCAGTTTAGTTCTTAAATCAGATAAGTCATTATTGTAGGCAATTTTAACATTCATGTCGACGTTGATAATGACTCCCTGGCTACCGCGTTTATCTCATTATTAGACTCCATTGGCTTCAGTCAGGGTGTACGTAAACCCACTCACTGTTTTAACCATACCCTCGATCTAGTTCTGACGTATGGAATTGAAATTGATAACCTAACAGTCTTTCCACAGAATCCCTCGCTATCGGATCATTATTTGATTACTTTTGATTTCTTTTCACTCGATTACACGCCACTCAGCAACAGTTACTATACTAGATGTTTATCAGATAGTGCTGTCGCAAAATTTAAGGAAAAGATTACTCCGTCGTTAAATTCAATACCAAGTCCTTCAGTAACAGAGGTTTCCCGTACCGACTTTAACCTCTCCCGAATTGATCATCTTGTCGATAGCGCCGTAGGCTCGCTGCGAACAACACTTGATTCTGTAGCTCCTCTTAAAAAGAAGTTAAAAAAGCAAAGAAAGTTCGCTCCTTGGTATAACTCTCAAACCCGTTAGTTAAAACAAATATCGCGAAAATTTGAAAGGAATTGGCAATTAACCAAACTGGAAGAATCTCGTTTAATCTGGGCAGACAGTCTCTAAACGTATAAGAGGGGCCTCCGCAATGCCAGAGCAAACTATTACTCAGCATTAATAGAAGAAAACAAGAATAACCCCAAGTTTCTTTTCAGCACTGTAGCCAGGCTGACTGAGAGTCAAAGCTCTATTGAGCCTTGTATTCCTTTAGCCCTTAGCAGTAATGATTTTATGAGCTTTTTTAATGACAAAATTCTAACTATTAGAGGCAAAATTCATGACCTCCTCAGATAGTACCTATCTAACCTCAAACACAGCTGTAAGACCTAATATATATTGAGATTGCTTCCCCCCAATTTCTCTTCAAGAATTGACCGCAGTGATTTCTTCATCTAAATCATCAACATGTCTCTTAGACCCCATCCCAACTAGGCTACTTAAGGAGGTCTTACCTTTAGTTAACACTCATATATTAGATATGATCAATATATCCTTATTAACAGGCTATGTACCACAGTCTTTTAAGATAGCTGTAATTAAACCTCTCCTTAAAAAAGCCCACCCTGGATCCAGAGGTGTTAGCCAACTATAGACCAATATCTAATCTTCCCTTTCTTTCAAAGATCCTTGAGAAAGTAGTCGCAGACCAGCTGTGTGATTTTCTCCATGATAATAATTTATTTGAGGAATTTCAGTCAGGATTTAGAGTGCATCATAGCACTGAGACAGCACTAGTTAAAATTACAAATGACCTTCTGATTGCTTCAGACAAAGGACTCGTCTCTGTACTTGCTTTATTAGATCTTAGTGCGGCGTTTGACACAATTGACCATCAAATTCTGCTACAGTGATTGCAACACTTAATCGGCCTAAAAGGTTCTTCACTAAGTTTGTTTAAATCTTATTTATCTGATCGTTTTCAGTTTGTTCACGTTCATAATGAATCATCCTTACGTACTAAAGTCTGTTTTGGAGTTCCGCAAGGTTCTGTGCTCGGACCAATCCTATTTATTCTATATATGCTTTCTTTAGGTAACATCATTAGAAATCACTCATTATCATATGCGGATGATACACAGTTGTATTTATCGATGAAGCCAGAAGAAAGTAATCAATTAACTAAACTTTATAATTGCCTTAAAGACATAAAAACCTGGATGAGCACCAATTTCCTGATGTTAAATTCAGACAAAACTGAAGTTATTGTTCTTGAGTCTCAAACAACTCAGAGACTCTTTATCTGATGACATAGTTTCTCTAGATGGCATTGCTCTGGCCTCCACCACTACCGTAAGAAACCTCGGAGTAACATTTGATCAAGATTTGTCTTTTAATTCTCATTTAAAACAAACCTCACAGACTGCATTTTTTCATCTGCGTAATATTGCGAAAATTAGGCCTATCCTGACCCGAAAAGATGCAGAAAAATTGGTCCACGCTTTTGTTACCTCAAGGCTGGATTACTGTAACTCTCTATTATCAGGTAGCTCTAGTAAGTCCTTAAAAACTCTCCAGCTAATTCAGAATGCAGCAGCATGTGTACTGACAAGAAACGAGATCATATTTCTCCTGTTTTAGCTTCTCTGCACTGGCTCCCTGTAAAATCCAGAATTGAATTTAAAACTGTTAACTTATAAAGCTCTAAATGGTCAAGCGCCGTCATATCTTAGAGAGTTCATAGTGCCATATTATCCCACCAGAATACTGCGCTCTGAGAATGCAGGGTTACTTGTTGTCCCTAAAGTCTCCAAAAGTAGATCAGGAGCCAGAGCCTTCAGCTGTCAGGCTCCTCTCCTGTGAAATCAATCTTCTCCGGAGCCTTTGTGCTCCACTGTCTCTCAGGTTAACTCGTATTGCAGCGGTGCCTGGATAGTGTGATGTGTGTGGTTGCGCTGCTGCCGTGGTCCTGCCAGATGCCTCCTGCTGCTGCTGTTATCATTAGTCATACTTCTACTGTTATTATACACATATGATTATTGTCACACATGTATACTATCAGATATTAATATATTATTATTAATTATAATATTATTACTTTGATTAATGTTGTTGTAAGCTACTGTCATTACCGTCTGTCCTGCATCTCTCTCTGTCTCTGTCTCTGTCTCTCTGTCTCTCCCTCTTTCTGTCTCATTGTGTCATACGGATTACTGTTAACTTATTATGTTGATCTGTTCTGTACGACATCTATTGCACATCTGTCCATCCTGGAAGAGGGATCCCTCCTCAGTTGCTCTTCCTGAGGTTTCTACCGTTTTTTTTCCCAGTTAAAGGTTTTTTTTGGGGGAGTTTTTCCTTATCTGCTGTAAGGGTCCAAAGGACAGAGGGATGTCGTATGCTGTAAAGCCCTGTGAGGCAAATTGTGATTTGTGATATTGGGCTTTATAAATAAAATTGTTTGATTGAATTGATTGATTGATTATTTAATGAATACTTCAGTGAAATTTACTGCAATATGCCTCAGGGCTGTGAAGCTAAAATTGTTTCCAATGCCATCCTTTGATTTTCCACAACAAACCAATGTAACGGACTATTTTGTCTTTGCATACAGAAATGCCTGGTAAAGTATGGTGTCCCTCCAGCCGTAGGGCCGTGGTTGTCGGAGTTCCACTGTTGTGTGTGTGTTGCTGTTGATGCTCTGAGTAAAAGAGAGGCGTAGTCTCCTCTCATGGCCTCCAACCAGACCCACGGAATACCGATAAGGTGAGAACCTGGCCAACCCCCCGCAACCCCTTAGGTCAGGGCCTTTGTGGGCCTGTGCTCATATTATAGGAGGTTTGTGCAGGATTCCTCCCGACATGCTGCACCGCTGAATCGCCTGGCGGGGAAAAATGTGCCCTTTGAGTGGACTGATGAGTGTGCAGCGGCATTCACCTACCTCAAACAGGTGCTCACTTCCTCACCAGTGGTGATGATGCCTAACTTTGCAACTCCTTTCAAGGTGTACACTGACGTTTCTAAGGATTCAGTGGGGGCGGTGCTGGCACAGGACAATGAGGGACGTAAGAAGGTGGTAGCCTATGCCAGCCAGGCCCTCATACACACACAGAAACGGTGGTCCACTTTTTGACAGAGAGCTATGGGCTATTGTGTGGGCTGTGCGCGAATTCAAGCACTATGTTGGACTCTCTGCCTTTTCCATCATAACAGATCATTGCCCATTGCTGGGCCTCCGGCGCATGGCTATTGATAATGACCCTGCTGGACGGAGAGGCAGGTGGGTGTTCGAGCTGGAACCGTTTGACTGGGTCATAGTTCACAAGGATGGTTCCCGCCATACAAACGCTTATGCTCTGTCTCGCCAACCTGTTTCCCCCAGCCCGGTTGATTTAGACTCCCCTTTGGCGGGGACACAAACTATTGCCTTGGTGGGGGTGCCGGACTGCGTTTTGTCACAAACGGGCCACGTTCCTGCCTATTCTCTCTGTGGCAGTGACTCTGAATTGCGGACATTGCAACATGAGGACTCAGACATCAGTACTGTGCTGGCTTGGTTGGAGCGGGGCGCGACAAGACCGCCTCACAGACTCCGCTGAGGGTCTTCAGCCAGCCTGAGGAAGCTATGGACTGAGTTTCACCGTCTGTCGGTCACTGAGGGACTGCTGTGTCGAACAGAGCAGTCTGCAACCACAGGGGAGGGGCGAATTCAGGTCGTGGTCTCTGCATCCTTGGTTCCAGAGCTTCTTCAGCAGCTGCATGGAGGGCCAGCTTCTGCACACTTTTCAGCTGAGCGTGTGTGGGAAAAGGCCAGGCAATCCTACTACTGGCCTTTCATGCTGAGGGACATAAGACAGTGGTGTGAACAATGCAGAGCCTGTCAGACCCACAGGTGTCCAGTCCCTGGACAGAGAGCACCCATGGGGGGGTCCCAGGTTAGCCGCCCGATGCAACGGGTGGCCGCGGATATTCTGAAGCTGCCATTGACTTCTCGGGGGAACAGGTATGTCTTGGTAGTGGAGGACTATTTCACAAAGTTTGTTCCTCTGTATGCGCTGCCAAACCAGACGGCTCTCACAGTGGTTCGCTGCCTGTTTGAGGATTATGTGTTAGTCCATGGGGTGCCAGAAGTCCTGCACAGTGATCAGGGCCGCCAGTTTGAAGCAGAGGTCATCCAGAGCCTCTGCCTATTGTCGGGGATTAAAAAATGTGCACCACTACCTACAACCCCAAGTTTGATGGCATTGTGGAATGCCATAACAGGACTTTGATCAATCAGCTGGCTAAGATGTTGCTTTCCCAGGTGGGTGAATGAGACACATATGTGAAGCAGGTGGCTTTTGCTTATAACACCTCCAAACATGCCAGCACCCGGTTCAGCCCCTTCTACCTCATGCATGGACGCGAGGCATGGGTCCCTGCTGATGTGCTTGTGCCCTCTAGTGTTTTGGACTCTCGGGGCTCGGGATCTCTGACAGAGTATGCATCATCCATAGCAGAGCAGCTGGAGTCGGCCTTCAGCACAGCCAGGCTTAACTCTGCAGAGGCTCACGAGAGACAGAAACTGTATCATGACGAGGGTGGCTGCTACTGCGCCTATGGAGTGGGCGTGTTGGTGTGGCTGAGTAACCCCACAGAGAGTCGCACAAAGCTGGCACATTGGAAGGGCCCCTGTTGGGTCATGCAAGTGCTGACCTCAGGTGGGGAAGCTGCACTGACGTACCACATCATCAACCCCCTGGATTCTGTGGAGCGGCCTCAGGTCGTTCATCATGACAGACTAAAACCTTATACGCTGCCACTGCTTACACTGACTGTTCCTGTCACTCCTTCCATGTCTCCGCCTGCCTTGGAGGCTTCGCCCCCCCCTGTTTTTCCCAGGTTGGGGATCAGCCTCAGGCTGGGGGGTTGGACAATGGATGGTGGGGGGACTCAGTGCTAACCTTGCTATCATTCTGGGAGAGCTAACTGGTGGGTGTTAAGGGGCGGTTATGCAGTTTGTTTTTTTTTGCAGTTGTGCCTTACTATGGTTAGCTGCGGCAGGGGTCTGCGCTAGTTATATATGTTTTAGTATCTCTGGAAGTGTTTCAGTGTGTAATGTGTTTGTTTAATGTGTTTGTTTTGTTTGGGTTTTTTTCTGGTTCTGTATATGGTGAAACAGGGACATTTCTAGCTAAGGGGGGGACGTGTGTAACAGACTATTTTGTCTTTGCATACAGAAATGCCTGGTAAAGTATGGTGTCCTTCCAGAGTTGCCGTAGGGCTGTGGTTGGCGGAGTTCTGCCGTTGTGTGTGTGTTGCTGTTGACGCTCTGAATAAAAGAGAGGCGGTTGCCGCTGAACACATTATCCTGACTCCTGTCTGTTTATTGTTTATTAGTTGCAAAGTTCTAAGAACCCCGGGACGCTCGGTTACACCAACTTGGAAAGGAGCATACAGGTTGTTGGCAGAAACATTTTAGCTAGTGATGAACATGAGATGCTACTTTGTTTTATTTCATCTCAGTTTACCCAACAGGTTCTGTTGGTGTCTCCTCAGCATGACACAACTTCTCCCTTTTTTGTTAAGAGCAGAATGGCTTTGCATGAGGTCCATTTTTTGCTCTATTTTGCGGATGTGATTCTTTTGTAAGAGTTGAAGCTATACAAGAAACTTTCAAAACCATGAAAATACTTGTGACTGACTAATTGCATTACCAGATAGACAGCAATGGCAGCTCCCAGCAACCATCCGCAGTAGACGTCTACAGGATGGTTTCTGAACTGGATAATCCTGGTTAACCCAGCCAGGATAGCCAGCATGACAAAAGAGAATACCAGGAGAGGCTTCAGCAGCTTGGCAGAGTCTGTCAGCACTGTGTTGAAGTACATCTGAAACAGACAATTTCACATGAACCAATCATGATCTTTTAATGTTGATAGAAAAACAGGTAATTCCACTCCTGTGATAGTAGTACCGTATTCAGTTCAGTTATTTAGATATTTAACCATAACAAATGCCTACAACTTAACTACTTACTGAGATGTAGACAGCAGCAAAGGCAGCCAGAGTTGCATGCTGGGAGGGGAAAGACTTCCTATAAAGAACAAAAGAGAGACAGTGTGTTCTTTCTGACAATTACCATGTTCAGACAGTTAAGGACAATGCTGAATATTCATCTGCAACTGGGAAGTGACTTTCAAAGAAACTTGTGTGTGTGTGTGTGTGTGTGTGTGTGTGTGTGTGTGTGTGTGTGTGTGTGTGTGTGTGTGTGTGTGTGTGTGTTAGCTCTGCCATAGCAGGTGTTGAATAAATGCATAAAGGATACAAGGAGGGCAACAACTCTCGACCTCTGATGAGTGTTTTGTTACTTCATCACCCAAATACTGCAACAGTATATATCCTTGTAGTAAACTGCAATTTTAAACACTTGCATTGACACTGTTGGTAATTGTGATTTTTCATTTTAAAATGAGAAGTCTTGTAGGAAGAGGTGACTGGAAGTTCTGGTTTCCGGAGTCTACCGCACCTTCACATCGGGGAAACTGTTCTTCTCTTGGAGGAGAAGTACAAATACACAGCTCTCTAAATATGTCACCAAATACACAGATGTCCATTATGGGATATATGTTCAGTTAGGCTACATTTACAGTAACTTGTCCATTGCCCATTACTTTGTTCAATAATTATGCAGGTTAGATTCAGTAAGTCATATCTACAATAATACTGAGAGAAAAGCAATAGTCTGTTTAATCTGTTTATACTTTTGCATAAATACATTTCCCTGGAATAATATTGTTTACATGACAGAAAAATACATATATCTATCTATCTATCTATCTATCTATCTATATATATATATATATATGTGTGTGTATATATATATATATATATATATATATATATATATAATAACATAATAACATAATATTTAAATTATGTAGAGGACATGCTGTTTGAAATTTAATTAAAAAACCACAAAAAAAACCAAAACAGGATGCATCCGTAGAATGAGTGCTATACTCCAGATAATTTCACAGTACAAACTGGGAATCTGTGTGGAACAGCTCACCAGTCTGGTGTGTAGAGAAGCACAGAACATTCTGTATAATTTTTGCTAAAGGTTGCTGGCTGTGTCAGAAGGTTTGGATTGAGCACAAGTGCGCAGCATTTTGGTAAAACGTTACATTTATGAGATTTTAGCGAGGTTTGCAGGTGTGTCACTGCCATCTATTGCTATAAAAATTGCTCTCTTACGATTAGAGATTATTTCTTGGGTGGTAACACAAACAACACTGGGTGACAAAACTGCACTGTGCTATTTATTCACTATAGACACAATCTCAACTGAGACACTCAATCTACCATATTGGAAGTAGGTCATTTGAAGCCTCAAAATAAGCCAACATGCACAACTGAAAAAAAAATTAAAAAAAATTAAGCTGATGAACAAGCCCTTGCACCTGCCTGCACATCAGGGGTACCAGCGGGACGGGACGTCGGTTGACACGGCTGTGCAATTCCGCAACCATCAGACACTGCGTGTACGACTTTTTTTTTCTTTTCTTTTTTAATATCCTGCGTTTAATATCCATGCTAAACAGAAAGTTTAGCATGTTTGATTTTCTTTTTGTCTTTCAGGAGTCTTTCGTTCACAGCTGTCACTTTGACCAGTAGTAACACAGTGATCTGCTGCTGTAGACAACTTTATGGTAACAATATCCCAGCCTTTTTGAAAGGGACTACTACACAGAGTAAAAAAAGGAAAATGCTGGCTTGAAGCAGAAAGGCATTTCAGCAACCCAATGATGACTGCCATTAGCATCAAGTTAGCAAAGAACATTATTTCTTCCAAACTGAGAAGGATGTAAAGGAAAAATTCACAAATACTGGTTTGGCTTTTACTTACCACAACTGCAGAGGGTACCAGCTTCATTTGAAACAGACAATATCAGCAATCTGCCTTTATTTATTGACACAGGCCTTTATTTCTCATTCCCTCTGTATTTTTCTTTTTCTTTTTTTATCTTAAAGCCATTCCCGTCTGCCCTGTTAAATTTAATGCATCATGCCATCATTTCAAACTCAACACTTCTTGTATCCATGTAAAATGAGAAAGCTCCTTAACATTTGGATTGAGAGAATCCCTTCATTTTCTAAAAAGGCTTTTATTGTGAAACATTTGCAGGAACTTGCTGCGGAGGACTCAGTGACTTGCATGGTTTTCAAGTGGTACTTAAAATGTAGCTCCTCCTATCAGGTGGTGCTTTTTACATTACCACAAACCAGTTGGGCTGGGACATGTACAGCCACAGTGACTGTAATAATAACAATAATAATAATATAAAAGGACAAGAATAATCAGATGCGTCATGAAAGATGACCAGTGATGATTGGTCTTAGACTAATGTGTAGTCTGTCATGTCTGTTGGCCAACTCACGACTCTTTATGACTGACAATTGCCTAAGCGGAGTAGTGATTAGTGACTGTAGTAACAGACAAAAATATTGTGTAGTCTGAACCTGGCATTAAGTGTGGACCACTCAACATAAAACGTATGTAACTAAAATTACGTTTGTCACACGAGGCTTACTTCCTGTTGCCTGTAGGTGGCGCTATGACTGTAACTCAGTACTGGCATGAATATGTCTTCAGTCTTATTAGGCTGCTCACTCTTATCAAGCATGGACAAGTTTGATATATAAATTAAATTAAATTAGCTTAATTTCCATAAACATACGACATCCCTCTGTCCTTTGGACCCTCACAGTGGATAAAGAAAAACTCCCCCCAAAAAAACCTTCGTACAAAAACATGTAAACATGTAATTTCCTGTTGCCATTAGTTGGCGCTATTACTATAATTCATTATTGGCACATAGATGTCTTTCGGCAGGGACTTTTATGCATTAGCAAAAGAAATTTTGGGTAGAATGAAACAATGCACACTCAAGTCACTACAACTTCCTGTTTTATGGCAAAACACGCAAAATCACAGCCATGCCAAGGCAACATCGTTTGATGAAAACGTTTTTTCAGCCTCAGAGGCTGCCGCTGGAGAAAAACGTACAACATTCAAAATGGCCGCTTTCCAGGTGGGCGGAGCTAATGAAACCTAATGAGAAATGAGTCAAACAATGAGAGCAAATGTGTGCACCCAATTTTGCGAATATCAAAGCAGATTTGTGGCAACTATGGTCTTCCATGCAATAGGGGGCGCTATGGAGCCCTGTAAACATGCAGAAACAGCTGTATATTCTGGCAGCATTCACAGGTTTTAATGTTTTTACAAGTCCCCAAGTTTTTTGAGTTTACGAGCCAAAAATGCATTCAAAGACAGAAATTACCAGTGCAATGTTTCATGAGTTCTCTATCGTAAGGAGGCTTCCCCTCCACCTCAGAGATATTACATATACCCTACGGGAAACCTGATCCATCAGGGTCAGGTGTGTGGATAACTACTTTAAGACAAACCACCTGTGGAGTGGACGTGGCTATCAGTCAGACCGGTTATTTAAACCCCTGTCAACCACGCCCACGTTGATTTTTCTTTTCCACTGGAGCAGCATGCGTGTCACTCTGCTTTGAGACAAATCAATTCTGTATCTTTCTGTGTTCTTAACTAAACACATTAGCAGTCTGTGGCACAGACGGCTGGACAAGATGGCGGCGCGTGTGGACGCAACGGCTTTGTGCTCGCACTTTCAGTGCTTCGTTTTCATATTTGTTTTGTACGTCCTGCTTGTTCGAACTGCTTTCTGTCAAGCTAATGTCACCTACAGCCGACAGGACCTGTTAAAAATCGGTGTTTCGTGTGAGTTGAGTATTACAGCGGAGTCCTCTCGTTCATACAACATCCCGGAGTCCATAACAAGAGACGCCGGCTCTTCGTGGATTACGATCCCAACGAGGAGGAAGTGGAGGCGGCGCAGGGAACGCAAGCAGAAGCGGGGATGCAGAGCAGGCGGGCTAGCTAGGCTATGGAAGCGGCCCCACAAACCACCACTTCCCAGCCTCTCCCTTGCAAACGTAAGATCCCTCGCCAACAAAATGGACGAGCTGAGGCTCCAGGCGGCTTCGGATTACTTCACCAGAGACTGCTGTGTCTTACTCATCAGCGAAACTTGGTTACATTCATCTATTCTGGATTCGGCTATAGAGCTAGCATGCTTCACAACACAGCGCTTCGACAGGACCAGTGACTCCGGTAAGAACAAAGGAGGAGGGTTGTGTATTTACATCAACAACAACTGGTGTAGCAACACGGTGACTGTAGCCAGCCATTGTTCCCCAGAGTTAGAATATTTGACTGTGAAATGCAGACCGTTCTACCTTCCTCGGGAGTTCACTGGGGTCATGCTAACCGTTGTTTACATTCCACCGGATGCCAATGCTAGCTCGGCCCTCGGACTGCTACATAACAATGTTAGCCTGCAGCAAAACCAACATCCAGACGCGGTGCACATCATTGCTGGTGATTTTAATCACGTGGATTTAAAATCAGCGCTGCCTAAACTCCACCAGCATGTAAATTGTGTGACAAGAGGAGCCAATACACTGGACAAGGTTTACACCAACATCAAGCTGGGCTACAGGGCCAGACCTGCACCACACTTAGGCAGGTCGGACCACATCTCCCTACAATTAATCCCTACATACACCCCCCTCCGAAAATCCACCCCCACCATCACTAAGACCATCAGGACGTGGCCAGATGGTGCTTCTCAGCAGCTGCAGGACTGTTTCAACAGCACTGACTGGGACATCTTTGAGGATGAGGACCTGGATGTATTTACAGACACTGTGCTGTGTTACATCAAGAACTGTGTGGACACGGTCACAGTGGAGAAACGCATCCGGGTATTCCCCAACCAGAAACCCTGGATGACCAGAGAGGTGAAGCAGCTGCTGGAGGACAGAAACACCGCCTTCAGAGCTGGCGACAGGGCTCTCTACAGCATAGCCCACGCCAACCTGAAAAGAGGCATCAGGAAGGCCAAGGTGGATTACAGGAGGAGGATCGATGACCACCTGGACAGCAATAACAGCAGGCAGGCATGGATAGTGGTCCAGCACCTCACCAACTACAAACCTGGCATCAGAGCTGCTGAGGGCGACGCTGAGCTGGCAGAGGAACTCAACCTTTTCTTTGCCCGCTTCGAGACTGAACCACCAGGAGCAGCCACGTTGCCTCCAGCGGCCAGGAGGAGCCCCGCCCTCACAGTGGGGGTGCACGAGGTGAGGCGCACGCACTGAGGGGGGTCAACCCACGGAAAGCAACGGGCCCTGACGGCGTCTCAGGG
The DNA here is from genome assembly GCF_011397635.1 of Epinephelus fuscoguttatus. Lineage (NCBI taxonomy): Eukaryota > Metazoa > Chordata > Actinopteri > Perciformes > Serranidae > Epinephelus > Epinephelus fuscoguttatus. The sequence goes on along the minus strand of NC_064766.1, from coordinate 3,372,008 downwards.
CAGGTATTAAAAGACTGTGCAGACCAGCTCGCTGGAATCTTCACCAGGATTTTCAACCTGTCACTGACACAGTCTGCAGTCCCATCCTGCCTGAAGATCTCCACTGTCATCCCCCTACCCAAGAAATCAACCATAACCAGCCTCAACGACAACCGGCCGGTGGCGCTCACACCAGTGGTGATGAAGTGTCTTGAAAAACTGGTTAGGAGTCACATCATGACCTTCATAACCCCCAGCTCGGACCCATACTAGTTTGCCTACAAGGCAAACAGATCAACAGAGGACACCGTGAACGCAGCGCTTCACACAGCGCTGTCCCACCTGGAGAAACAAGGAAACTACGCCCGCCTTCTCTTTGTGGATTTTAGTTCGGCATTCAATACAATCCTTCCGCACTGTCTAGTGGGGAAACTGCTGAACCTCGGTCTACCTCATTCCACATGCCTCTGGATTAAGGACTTTTTGACAGAGCACCCACAGCGGGTCAGGATTGGCCCCCACACCTCCGCACCCCTCACACTCAGCACCGGTTCCCCTCAAGGCTGTGTGCTGAGCCCCCTGCTTTTCACCCTCTACACTTCAGACTGCACCCCCATCCACACCAGCAACACCTTCATTAAGTATGCGGACAATACCACAGTGGTAGGCTGCATCACAGGAGGTGATGAGTCCGCTTACCGGGATGAGGTGCAGCAGCTGACTGTGTGGTGTAGAGACAATAACCTGCTCCTGAACACATCCAAAACAAGGGAGCTCATCATTGATTTCAGAAATAACAAAACAGACATTCAGCCCATTCTCATCGGTGGGACCTGTGTAGAAAGGGTCAGTGACTTCTGCTTTCTGGGAGTCCACATCGAAGAGAAGCTGACCTGGAATAACAACACTAAACAGCTGGTAAAGAAAGCACAAAAAAGACTCCACTTCCTGAGAATCCTCAGGAAGAACAACATCAGCCAGAGACTGCTTGTGTCTTTCTACCGTTCCACCATGGAGAGCATCCTCACATACTGCCTCTGTACGTGGTTTGCCAGCTGCTCAGTGGCAAACAGGAAAGAACTCCAGAGGGTCACCAAAATGGCTGAGAAGGTCATTGGGTGCCCTCTGCCCACACTGGAGGACCTTCATGGCTCTTACTGCCTCAGGAGAGCCAACACCATCCTGAAGGACTCCTACCACCCGGGCCACTTCCTGTTTGAGCTACTGCCGTCGGGCAGACGGTACAGGGCCATCAAAACCAGTGCAATATACTGATACAACTGACACTACCTCTGTGCAATATTCATCCTGCTATATCCACTGTATATATACACACTACAGCCTCTCTGCATCTTATGTACATACCCTTTTCAATCTGTGCTTTTTAGACTGTGCCTATTTATTGTAATTTTATCTTGTCTTTTTGTGTTTTTATTTTCACAAAGTTTTTATATATTTGCTTTGTTTTTTTTCACTGAATGGCCTGCACCTTACCTTTCGTTGCACTTGTTACAATGACAATAAAGAAAATCTGAATCTGAATCTGTATGAGAGAGTGAGATGTTCGGCTCTCGTGGTGGCTGTTAACGTTAACGGGCTTCTAATGATCTGAGGATCACCTTGAATGCGCGTCGTGGGCGTGGAGGGGCGCCCACGGGCAAGGGCAAGCAGACTCGAGGCAGGGTCACCCCGCAGCCCTCGTCTTCTTCCTGATGCTGGGTCACATCCATCCTGCCTCCAGCCAGCCCAACCTTGGGTTGCAGCTTCGAGGGGACTGCAGGCGAGCCCCTGGGTGTTTTCTACCATGACCCAGGGATTTCGTATTCAGTTTGTTCGTCATCCGCCAACCTCGAAGACCCCTACGGTTTTCACAGTGGTAGACTCAGAACACAAGGCAGTGCTCCAGGCCGAGGTTTCTACCCTGATGGAGAAGGGAGCGATCAGGGAGGTGCCTCAGGGCAACAAGCAGGCTGGTTTTTACTTCCGCTATTTTCTTGACCCCAAGAAAGATGGGAGTCTACGCCCCATTTTAGATCTCAGGGGTCTCAACAGACATCTCAGGCGTCTGCCATGCAAGATGCTGACTGTCCCGAGGGTGCGGCAGTCCATCAACAGAGGGGACTGGTTTGTCACCATCTGATGGATCTGATGGATGCCTACTTTCAGATTCCGATCTGTGACAGGCATCGGCGGTTCCTCAGGCTCGTTTTTGATGGTAAGCAGTACGAATTCCAGGTTCAGCCGTTCGGAATTTCCCAGGCTCCTCGCATCTTTACCAGGTGCATGGAGGCAGTTTTGTCACCTCTGCGACAGAAGGGAATACGGATTCTGAATTATCTCGACGACTGGCTCCTTTGTGCACACTTGCAGGCTCAGTGTCGGGCTCATTTGGCTGTCCTCCTGGAGCACATAGAGCACCTCGGTCTGCGGCTCAATTCGAAGAAGAGCAGACTGGAGCCTTCACAGCAGATGCAGTTCCTGGGCCTAGTGGTATATTCTCGGGCTGCGCTCCTGTCACTGACGCAAGACAGGCAGTTGTCCCTCAGGGCTTGCCTCTCCCATTTCAGGCTAGGGGCAGGAGTCACATGGAGACTGTGTCTCCGTCTTTTGGGTCTGATGGCGTCATCAGTACAGGGTGTTCCACTGGCCCTCCTGCACATGCGGCCGGTACAAAGGTGCCTACTGGGGCTGGGGTTGGGCCCCAGGAGTCGCCTGGATACCAGGGTACTTGTCACCAGATGATTGCGGATGGCCCTCTGTTTGTGGGAAGACGGCGGGAATCTCGCCAAAGGGAGTGTGCTGGGGCCGGTAACGCATTGTTTTTTTCTCCTGACAAATGCTTCATTGACAGGCTGGGGCGCAGTGTTCAGAGGAAACGGCGCCAGCGGTCGTTGGAGTGGTCCTCAAGCCACCCAGCACATCAACATGTTGGAACTGACAGCGGTCTATCTTGGTCTTTGCCATTTTCTGCCACACCTTCGGGGCCAGCACGTGCTGGTTATGACAGACAGTGTGACGGCAGCCGCATATGTCAACAGGCAAGGGGGGTTGGTTTCTCTACGCCTCTGCGAGCTGGCTCATCGCTTATGGCTTTGGGCGTACCCGAGGTTTCTCTCACTGAGGGCAGTCCATGTGCCGGGGGTGCAGAATTGTGCAGCGGATCAGTTGTCCAGGGGGGAACCAGACCCAGGCGGATGGAGACTCCACCCTCAGGTGGTTGCAGGGATTTGGCTCCGCTACAGACGGACCGAGTTAGAACTGTTTGTGTCACAGGAGAACACCCACTGCCCACTTTTCTTCTCCCTGGGGAGGGACGATCCTCCCCTCGGAGCGGACTCCTCCTCATTCCACCTCTCCTGAGGAGGGTGCACATGGAGGAAGTGAGGCTGATCCTGGTGGCTCCATATTGGCCGCACATATTGACCTGGTTCTCGGACATCCCCCCAGTACTGGGCGGGACTCCGTGGGAGCTTCCAGTTCGTCTGGACTTGCTGTCTCAAGCACAGGCGACTCAGGTTCATCCCTTTCCCCAAGGGATCAGGCTCTGGGTGTGGCTCCTGAAGGGTCCGAGCTGCTAGCCATGGGGTTGTCACCTTCGGTGGTCAGTATGCTGCAGGAGGCACACGCACCATCGACAAGAGCACTTTATGCGACCCAACCGACCCAACCCTGCATTTCTTCCCAAGGTCCTCTCTGCATCGCAGCCAGGTCAGGAGGTCATGCTCCTGTCTCTTTACTCTGCACCAATGCAAGAGGGGGAGCGCGGGCACTCACTTGTCCATAGGCGGACTCACCAGTTTGTGTGCTTTAGGGCAGGACCTTCTGGGTCAGGCACTGTCTAAGGCCCGTCTTTCCCACTGGATTGTGGAGGCTATCCAGCAGGCCTACGTGGGGACTGGGGCGCCCTTCCCATCAGGAGTGCGGGCGCACTCGACTCAGGGCATGGCTACCTCTTGGGCGTTATGGCGCGGTGCGTCTGTCAATGAGATCTGTGCGGCGGCTACCTGATCGGCCCTGTCCACATTTGCTCGCTTCTACCAGTTCAATGTGGCTGCAGGCACTTTGTTCGGTGAGCGGGTGCTTGGGGTAGCCCGGCGATAGTGACTTTTTCATTTTTCCTGTCAGTCACCCTTGTGGGGGCTGGTCTGAGTGGCCTCTCCACCCCTCTGATTGAGCCTTTGCATCTTGTGGGGCCATCTGGCCCTTGGTTGCGTCTTGCACCAGGGCTGGGGCACCAGCGTCCTGCGTCTTGCGGAGCTGGCTAGCTTGGGGGATGTGTATATAGTGTACATTTGTATATAGTTGCTTTGACGCACTGGGGTTTTCTTTTTTGTAGAGCACTTTGGTGGCAGTGACGTCTCATTTGAAAGCCACGCCATACGTGTGGGGTGGTGCTGCTCTGTCCCTTCGTGGTGTGTCTTAAAGCTCTCCCATAGAGATATATGTAATATCTCTGAGGTGGAGGGGAAGCCTCCTTATCAGAATCAGAATCAGAAATACTTTATTGATCCCTGAGGGGAAATTATTTATGTTACAGGTGCTCCTTGCAAGAGAGGAAAGATACGTAAAAATATAAGAAATTTAAACAGTAGTATTAACAAATATATAGTTAAATAAACAGGAATTATTAACAAACATAAACGCAAATAAATATATATATGTATATATATATATATATATATACATATATATGTATTGTAAACTGAACAAGATTATTTACACAAACAGAATATATACAGTCAGGGTGAATGGGGTTATTGTACAAGTTAAATTAAATTACTGCAGTGTGTGAAAAAGTGTCAGGGCTACTCAGAGGGAGGACTTGTACAGTTTGATGGCCACAGGCAGGAATGATTTCCTGTGGCGCTCAGTGGTACATCTTGGTGGTATGAGTCTCCCACTGAAAGTACTCTTGTGCCTGACCAGCACATGGTGGAGTGGGTGTGAGACATTGTCCAAGATAGTTCGTAGCTTAGACAGCATCCTCCTCTCTGACACCACCATCAGAGAGTCACACTCCGTTCCCACGTCACTTGCCTTGCGGATCAGTTTGTTGAGTCTGTTGGCATCCGCCACCCTCAGCCTGCTGCCCCAGCACACAACAGCATAGAGGATAGCACTGGCCACCACAGACTCATAGAAAATCCTGAGCATAGTCCGGCAGATGTTGAAGGACCTCAGTCGCTTCAGAAAATAGAGACGGCTCTGGCCCTTCCTGTAGAGAGTGTTAGTGTTCTTAACCCAGTCCAGTTTATTGTCAATGTGTACCCCCAGGTACTTATAGTTCTCTACAATGTCCACACTGACCCCTTGGATGGAAACAGGGGTCACCGGTGTGTTGGTCCCCCTCAGATCCACAGCCAGTTTCTTTGTCTTTGCCACGTTGAGCTGCGGATGGTTCTGCTCACACAATGTGACAAGGTTATCCACAACAGCCCTGTACTCATCCTCATCACCCTTGCTGATACATCCAACTATAGCAGAGTCATCAGAAAACTTCTGAAGATGGCAGGTCTCAGTGCAATAGCTGAAGTCCGTGGTGTAGAGGGTGAAGAGGAAGGGAGAGGACAATCCCCTGCGGGCCCCGGTATTGCTGACCACTCTGTCTGACACACAGCGTTGCAAGCGCACATACTGTGGTCTGCCAGTCAAGTAGTCTACAATCCAGGACACCAGGGGGGCATCCACCTGCATTGCTGTCAGCTTGTCACCCAGTAGAGCTGGACGTATGGTGTTGAACGCACTAGAGAAGTCAAAAAACATGACCCTCACAGTGCTCGCCGGCTTATCCAAATGGGCGTTGACACGGTTGAGCAGGTAGATGATGGCGTCCTCAACTCCAAGTCGGGGCTGATAGGCAAACTGGAGGGGGTCTAAAAGTGGCTTGACCATGGGCCGGAGCTGCTCCAAGACGAGTCTCTCCAGGGTCTTCATGATGTGAGAGGTCAATGCCACGGGTCTGTAGTCCTTGGAGCCACTGAGCCGCGACGTCTTTGGCACAGGAACGAGGCAGGATGTCTTCCACAGCAAGGGGACCCTCTGGAGACTCAGGCTCATGTTGAAGACATGCTGAAGTACTCCACATTGCTGGGGGCACAGGCTTTGAGCACCCTGGGGCTGACACCATCAGGGCCTGCAGCCTTATTTGAGTGGAGTCTCATCAGCTGTCTTCTCACATGGTCAGCAGTGAAGCACATTGTGGAGGTGACGACACGTGGGGGAGGGGTGTAGTCCTCATGATGGAGAGAGCAGTCAGTCTGACCACGGGGGGAGGAGGTGTGAGGAGGAGGAGGGGGGGTCAAGCAGGAGGGTGTTGAGGTGTGAGAGGGAGGAGTGGGGGAGGAGGGCAGAGTGGGAGATGGTTGACCAAGACAGACAGCAGAAGAGTCGGGGGGGGGGGGGGGGGGGATGGGTAGGGCCAGTAGTGTCAAATCTGTTAAAAAACAGATTCAGTTCATTGGCCCTGTCCATGCTGCCTTCAACTCCTCTGTGGTTGTTGGTCCTGAAGCCAGTGATGGTCCTCATTCCACTCCAGACCTCTCTCATGTTGTTCTGCTGGAGTTTCCTCTCCAGCTTCCTCGTGTACCTCTCCTTAGCCTCCCTGATCTTCATCTTCAGCTCCCCCTGTATTGTTCTCACCTCCTCCCTGTTACCAGCTCTGAAGGCCCTCTTCTTTGCATTGAGGATGGCTTTGATGTCCTTTGTTACCCACGGTTTGTTATTTGGGTAACAATGGACAGTCCTGGCTGGGACAGTGGAGTCCACACAGAAGCTGATGTAGTCCGTGATGCATTCTGTGAGCCCGTCGATGTCCTCCCCATGGGGCTCACAGAGTGCCTGCCAGTCTGTCACCCCAAAACAGCCCTGCAGTGTCTCATAAGTCTCCTCCGACCATCTCCTCACTGTCCTCATGGTCGCTGGCTGGCTCTTGACTAGTGGTACATAGCAGGGGTTGAGGTGCACCAGGTTGTGGTCTGACCTACCCAGAGGGGGGAGCAGCTGCATCCTTGGCGTTTGCATACAGCAAGTCCAGTGTTCTCTCCTCTCTGGTAGGGCAGCTCACATACTGTGTGAATGTGGGCAATGTTGTTGCCATGGTGACATGGTTAAAGTCACCCGAGATAGCTATGAAGGCACTCGGGTGTTTAGTCTGCAGGCGGGCTATGGCAGAGTGAATGACGTCACATGCCGACGTCGGGTTGGCAGAGGGGGGGATGTAAACAGTTACAATAATGGCATGTGAAAACTCCCTGGGCAAATAATACGGCCTGAGTCCAACAGCAAACAGTTCAATGTCCGGGCTACAGATTTGTTCCTTAATGGAAATATGGGCAGGACTGCACCAGCGGTTATTTACTAGAATAGCAAGCCCCCCTCCTTTGCGCTTACCGCTCTCGGTGCAGTCCCGATCGGCCCAAACAGTCTGAAAGCCGCTGATGGAGACGTTGTTGTCGGGAATGTCCTGGTGAAGCCATGTCTCAGTGAAGCACATCAGACTACATTCCCGGTACTCCTTCTGACTTTTGGCGACCGCTGTCAGCTCGTCCATCTTATTTGCCAGTGACCTCACGTTGCCCATGACGAGAGAGGGGAGACACGGCTTATATCTTCTCTTCTCCGTAAGCCTCCGTTGCCTCAACCCTGCTTTTTTCCGCCACTGTTTACTTCCTCCCCTGCATCCTCTGTGTGTTTTCCTCCACAGTTCAGCTGGTATCTCCGATGTTCCGGCCGCCAAGCCGGCCAGCCTCAGTGCAATCAGCTGATCTCTGGAGTAAACAATGCAGCCATGAAGTTGTTGCGCAATGGTGCCGGGTCCAAATGAAATAAGTAATTCCAGGGTGAGGAAAACGAGTACAACTCTCTCAATCAGCATGTTTTGAGAGGGCGCAGTTTCAAAATGACAATCACAAAAAGCCAGCACAAATACCAAACTTAATAAAGCAAAAAAGTAAGAAAACCGAGAAAACAAGCAGGAGCGACTGCAACAGGCTGCACGCGCAGGCGCGGGCGCTTATGATAGAGAATGTAAGGTTACGTGTGTAACCATGGTTCTCTGAGTAGGAGGCTTCCCCTCCAGCGCGAGGCCGCTGAGGGATTCGTTCCAAAGATGTATATCAATGTGGGCATGGTTGACAGGGGTTTAAATAACTGGTCTGATTGATAGCCACGTCCACTCCAAAGGTGGTTTGTCTTAAAATAGTTATCCACACACCTGACCCTGATGGATCAGGTTTCCCTTAGAGATATATGTAATATCTCTGAGGTGGAGGGGAAGCCTCCTTACGATAGAGAACCATGGTTACACACGTAACCTTACGTTTTTATGCATCCCTAAGTCCTCAGAAGTGTTTGTGAAATGATAAGTAATGCAGGAAATTCAAAATGGCTGATTTCCTGTTGGGCGAAAGATTTTAAAAAAGTTCACGTTCTTAAAGATGTGAGAAATGATGCAACCGAATTTTTTAAACCTCAAAGGACCTTTATCCCTACTCTGACATGCATTTGGGAGCACTTTAGAACCCGCTGGCCATGCTTGAGCCTAGTTACTGCAGATTTTTGATATTTCTACCACTTCTGAAGTGTGTGCAAATTTTCATCAGTTTTCCAGCATCTCAAGCTCCACAAAAACGTGACTACACAGCTGAAAAATAATCTCTACAAAAACAATAGCTTCCTTGCACTTTCATGCTGGGGTCCTAAAAAGACAATAGAGCCTACTCTGTCCTGTTTTGCCACATGGTTGTCAGTTTTACATGATGTACTTTGGATTGTGAAGCTTGTTTGACAACACATTCTAACTCCCAACTCATCAAATAGTGACACTTGGTCAGTGGCCCTACATGTCAAAACAGAGGTACTGCTGGGATTCACTGGACCACAGATAATATGTCATTTGTTAAAATCTAAACTGGACTTCCGGTTTGGGTAAGATGAAGAAGATACGTGTCTGAGTCCCTCCCCTGCAACTTTTTACAATTAAACCTTTTTGATACCCCATAAACTAGACAAATGGACACACCATCGGAAAATGACATCGTATTTGACCAGGCAGAGTATGAGAGACCAGAGTGCCAAGCCCAATCCCTCCAGCGGAGACGACGGCGAACTTAACATGTCAGCCATAGCTAGCCTCCTTGAAGAACACCGCCAGGCCCTTGCCACGCATTTTAAGACTACTATTTTGACACTCGAAACAAAGCTCGATCACGTTCACGCTAGTGTTGGGCAATGCTCAGAAAATAACCTTGCTTGAGGAAAATGCTAACTTGCAAGATGAACACTTACAAGCACTGGAGGCAACATGCACTACGTTAACAGAGAGCAATGCTAAGCTGTTAGCCAAAGTAAGGACCGAGCTAAGAGAGGCAAGCTGCAGTATCGAGGCTCCCCCATCCCCATCGACGAGGACTATGGTCCGGTGGTGTTGGAACAGCGCCAGAAATACCAAGACGTGATGTCAGAGCTATACAACCTGGGCTTCAAGCCAGCACTGCGCTACCCTGCCAGACTTGTCATAGTAACAAAGGACGAAGGTAGCAAGAGACTCTCCTCAGTGGCAGACGCCAAGGACTTCATAACATCCACCCGTGCGGAAGATATCTGACCAACACGGGCTGTTGATGGCCCCAACGCAGGTGAGGTAACACTAGGCTAACCAGATAACCATTCCCATACTAGCCCTGGACAGGGCTGGAGCTGATCGACAGGCTGCACCATTAGCAACACCAGCCTCCTATTGATCTAACGGCTAATTATGATAACTGGCATCTGGACTATATGCCCACCTGAATAACTATTGCCAGCTGTTTTTTGTTCTTTATTTAGTTATTCATCTATTTTTTCTTTATATGGCCTGCTGACTTTAAGTGTATTCATCATTCTATGTTTTTTACTTTACTTTTCTTTAATCCACTTTTTGTTTAGAGGGGAAAGGAGAAAATGAACAAAATTAACAGAATCCCTCTTTCTACCTGTATTTACATTTACATTGATATGGGACTGTTGACGCCTTCTTATCCTAATTCATACTGATGACAGTGACATTACTCCCTCATGGGGTGCTGTGATTTCTATTTTAATTATCTCTTGTGTTCTGCCTCATTTTTCTCTGCCCCTCTACTCCTTTGTTGGGCTTTCTGGATTATCCCTATTTCCTGGTATTCATTCACCCACCAAAGTTTGGGCTCTGATCAAAGTTTAATAATGAGGACCATGTGATTGGTTTGTTATCAGTGTCATTAAGATCACGCAGCCAGTTCTACCTCAAGATGGGTGTTAATCTGCCATACACAGGCAGTGTTTTCAGGATATAATTTGCACTGAAGGAGGGTTACTGATACATGTGCCTTACGCGGAGTACTGTTTGCCTTTGTTCAGTTCTATGAAACATTTACAGACTATTTTATTTTATTTTTTATTTTTATTCTGTGTTTACTTGACTGTTCTCTTTGGACCTATGGGGTCAAATACTATTATTGTAAGGAATGGGACCCCGGAAGGTAGGTTTAGCTATAAACTGTGAGCCAGAGCTTGGATTTGGTTCTTGTTCTGGTTCCAGGATTACTGGTGTTTCAAGGATATATGCTTTCCACTGTTTTTTTTTCTGTTTTTTTTCCTTTTTTCTATTTCTTGTTGATGTTGTTGTGTTTTTTTGTTTGCAGGATCCCAAACTTGATGTGAGTCTCGACAGATCCTCTCCCAATGAAATCACACTATAGAAATTAGCAGATGTGGTGATGAGCTATGAGCGGGACATTTAGCAACCCCCAGGGTAGAGCTTTCTCATTCTTCTCGCATGTACACCATACTGTAGTGAGACAGCACGGGGTCCTCGCCAACGGGCGAGTTGAGTATATACTCATCTTTTTGTGTCTTTGTCCTATATAGTTTTGTCTTGTATGTTAGGTTATGTTAGTTTATCTGTGTTACTAATCCATTTTAAATTGCGCGGGGAGCTGGCAGGCTTAGTAGCGGGGAGGGGTGGATGATACCCTTGCGGGAGGTCAAATACATGAAGTAGCTGCAGTGTGGGAAACATCAATTAAAGTTTGCAGTGGTGTGCTGTTTAATTCAAGCGTGCAGTGGTGAGCTGTTTAATTAAAGTGCGCAGTGGCGTGCTGTGATTTAAACTAGAGTGCAGTGTGTTTAAGCTAGTCTATTTCCTATCTAGCCCTCTATGGTGTGGGGTGAGCTCTGTAGCCTATGTTTTGTACTTCCCCTCCTGGCTGTTAATCTACTGTCTGTTTCTCAGCCGCTGTGTTCCTGCACCCTAAATTATTGCCCATTTTAAAAGAAATAATTAAAACATATATTTTTATATAACTATCGCTTTCTGTGTCCTGTGTAGTTTTATTCAAATCCTCTGACGGAAACCTTACTGGTAATTCCAGGTGGTGGCAGCGTTCATCTGCCCGGTTTACAAGGTTCATTATAATACATTCTCTCGAATTGATTTTTTTTTTTGTTGTTGATAATTATCTTTTACACTGTGTGAGTACATGCAATTATCATCCTATAGGCATATCTGACCATGCTCCAACCTCTATAGACATCAGTTTCCCACATGGTACAACTCAACCTCCATCACAGAGGTTCAGATCCCGCCTGTTTTCGGATAGTAAGTTCAAAGATTTTGTTGCTACACAAATCCACTCCTATATAGAGTTAAACGATACTCTACAAACTTTCTCTATACGCTGACGACCTTCTGTTCTTTATTTCAAACCCTGCATCCTCTCTTTCTCCAATATTGTCAATTTTGGATCAGTTTGGCTGCTTGTCGGAATAAAAATTGAATATTCAAAAAAGCCAACTATTTTTTGTGAACGATTTGGCGAGGTCACTCCCACAAACCACATTCCCCTTTAAAATACCTGAAGAGGGATTCAAATATTTGGGGGTGTTGGTCACTGGCTCCTTCAAAGAATTGTTCCTTAAAAACTTCCAACCACTGTTAGACAAGTGTAAATCAGACCTGGCCAGATAGGCGGCCCCTCCTCTGTGCCTAGCGGAAATGGTTATCCTTCTCAAATTAAAGTACTTGTTTCAACACAGCCAATCACTTGTTTCAACACAGCCAATCTCAATAAATATTTTTTTTTTTACTAACCTGGACCAACAGTTTAATGCCTTTATCTGGCAGAGCAAACCAGTCCGTATCAGGAAATCCAGTCTTCAGCTCCTTAAGTCTGAAAGAGGACTAGCACTTCCGAACTTTCACCACTATTTCTGGGCCTGCAACATCACCAAACTAATACACTGTGTCCACTGCAGTTTTATAGACACCTGTCCACACTGGACTCACATTGAATTTTCATCCTCCTACTGCTCTCTGCCCATAAGTGTTCTTAAGATGTTGCAAAACCTGGTCATCACTAACACAATTAAGATCTGGCTTCAGTTCAGGAAACAACACGGTCTACTTAGGGCTTGGATCCATGCTCTGATATTGAACAATTACTCATTTCCTTCCTCCTGCTCTGATCCCACTTTTCGTATACGGTCAACTAAAGGCCTCAAAACACGACCTGTATGAAAGAGAGACTTTTTCATCTTTCTTGTTTCAATTTGCCTAATAGCCACTTTTTTTTTGATTCCTCCAAGTGAGGCATTTCCTCCAAAAACAGTTTCCACATTTCCCGAACCGCCCCCCGAAGCAGAAATAGACCACTTACTCTCCCTCCCACTCCATATGTGCCAGACATGGTCTTCTACAATGTAAAGTGCTCCATAGAGCCCACTTCACCAATTAAAAATAAGCTAAAATATATTGTAACCACAGTGACGCCAACAGAAAACTTGACTTATACTGCAAAGCGTGTCATTGCCTTCACCACTTTGTTGGCCAGGCACACCATTCTTTCCAAATGAAAAGATTTTTCTCCCCCAACACACAATAGATGGATACAGGAAGTCTTACCTCTTATCCTCTGCATCCTCTTCTCTCACACCAACTGACTTCATATCCTCTTTCACTACATCCACAAATCTCCTCTTTGGTCTTCTTCTAGGCCTCTTGTCTGGCAGTTCCAACCTCACCATCCTTCTACCGATTTATTCACTGTCCCTCCTGAACATGTCCAAATCATCTCAGTCTGGCCTCTCTGACTTTATCTCGAAAACATCTAACATGAGCTGTCCCTCTGATGTACTCATTCCTGATCCTATCCATCCTCGTCACTCCCAAAGAGAACCTCAACGTCTTCATCTCTCTTCTCTCTCTCTCTCTCTCTCTCTCTCTCTCTCTCTCTCTCTCTCTTCATCTCTGCCTCCTGTCTTTTCCTCAGTGCCACTGTCTCTAAACCAAACAACATTGCTGGTCTCACCACCGTCTTGTACACCTTTCCTTTTAATCTTGCTGGTACTCTTCTATCACACATCACACCTGACACTTTTCTCCACCCATTCCAACCTGCTTGCACACATTTCTTCACCTGCTTGCTCTGGGCTGTTTACCCTAAATACTTACCTTTATTTGTACTCCCTGTAACCTCAATGTTCCACTTGGGTCCTTCTCATTCACACACATGTATTCTGTCTTGCTACGACTAACCATCATTCCTCTCCTTTCCAGGGCATACCTCCACCTCCCTAGATTTTCCTCCACCTGCTCCCTGCTCGCACTACAGATCGCAATGTCATCTACAAACATCATACTCCATGGAGATTCCTGTCTAACCTCATCTGTCATCTTGTTCATCACCATAGCAAACAAGAAGGGGTTCAGAGCTGATCCTTGATGCAGTCCCACTTCCACCTTAAACTCCTCTGTCACACCTACAGCACACCCCATCACTGTCCTACAGCTCTCATACATGTCCTGCACCACTCTAACATACTTCTCTACCACTCCAGACTTCCTCATACAATACCACAGCTCCTCTCTCGGCATCCTGTCATATGCTTTCTCTAGATCTACAAAGACACCATGCAGTTACCTCTGACCTTCTCTGTACTTCTACAACATCCTCAAAGCAAATACTGCATCTGTAGTACTTTTTCTTGGCATGAAACCATACTGCTGCTCACAGATGCTCCCTTCTGCTCTAGTTTAGCTTCTACTACTCTTTCCCATAGCTTCATTGTATGGCTCATCAACTTTATCCCTCTGTAGTTGCACAACTCTGCACATCTCCCTTGTTCTTAAAAATCGACACAGCACACTTCTCCTCCATTCCTCAGACATCCTCTCACTCTCTAAGACCTTGTTGAAAAACCTAGTCAAAAACTCTACTCTATTGCCACATCTCCACAACTAAGTGAGAGACCAGTCTTCAAATTGATGGGACACTACTTTGTCCAGTGACATGTGACCCCGTGATGTCACCAAGACAACTTAAGCAGAATTTCTGCTTTCCATCTACACTCTTGCTGCTCTTTCTCCTGAGCCGCTGATGGGCTCAGGCTCCTAAACCTCTGCAGACCTGATGCTGCTATGGACAGTCAATGTTTGCTGTAAATTGTGACGTTGTTCCACCAAAATTGTCGTAATGATGCAATGTCGCAGAATACTGAGCATCTGTTGCTGTTATTTGTTTTTATTTTATTTTTATTTATCTTTTATTTACCCTCTCGAAATAATGAAATGGCCCTCTTTCTTTTGTGACTCATTCTTCTTATTGTGATTATCTGTGGCCATCTATATATATTTATGTTTGCCTGAATATAAGCTACTTGATTCCTTGATCTTGGATTATTATTTCAATTTATTTATTTTTATTTACTTATTTCTGACCTGGGATAAATTAAGCAGGGCCCTCCTTTTGTTTTCTCACATAGGCTATGTAGCAGTCTGAGCCTGTGGCTATTTGCTCTACTTTAGTTATCAGCCACTCACCTTGCTGTTATGTTTTTCATATATGTGTGTGTGTGTGTGTGTGTGTGTGTGTGTGTGTGTGTACATGTGTCATGTTTGTTATTTTGTCTGTCTGTCCTGCTTGTTGCTCTCACTTTCTGCCTCCATCACCTTCCCTCTCCCAACTTTGTTCTCTGACCTGCTGTTTCTATTTTTTTCTATAGGCACAATTGAATCAGCCAAAGGTTTAAAGGTCATTCATCTCAACATTAGGAGGCTTGTTTCAAAGATCGATCTCCTCGGAGCCTGGGTTACTCTTTATAAACCCAACATCATCACTATTTCTGAAACGTGGCTACATAGTAATATTACTGATGACGAAATTAAAATTGACAACTTCGCTTTGTACAGAGCTGATAGGGCTTCTAGAGGTGGTGGAGTGGCCACATATGTCGCCTCAAATTGGCAGCATCTATTGGCCTCCCTCTGCTCCAACTGACTCCATTAAGTGTATTTTGCCAACTATTAATTCTCTTGAGAGGCATAATGAAATGATTATCTTGGGTGACTTCAATAGTAACTGGCTTGATCGCTCCTCCTCCTATGATAGGAATTTAATTAATAGTGTAAACGTCACTCAGTTAATTAAGGAACCTACAAGAGTTGTTTATCAGTCGTCATCTCTGTTGGACTGGATATTTGTCACTAATCCTGAAAGAATAATTAAATCTGGTGTTATGTCAAAATGTTTAAGTGATCACTGTTATATTTTGTGTCTGGAAAATCAAAATTCCAAGTGCACCTCCTAAATATATTAGACTGGGACAATGTAAGAACATTAATGTAGATAGTTTTATTCAAGATATAATTTCCATTAATTGGGACAGATTTCAGTTAATTCCTTTTGTTGATGATGCATGGAACTTTTTTTTACTCTGAAATTATGAACATAATTGATAAACATGCCCCAGTAAGAACAATTAGAGTTAAAGGTAGACACCTATCCTGGATTAGCTCACAGCTAATCAGCCCTTTCAAACAAAGGGATAAAGCCTGGACCAAATATCGCTTGTCTAAGGATGCTGCTGATTGGGAAACCTACAGATATTTGAGAAATCTTTGTAAAACCAAAACAAGGAATGCAAAATCTAACTACTATTTTCACAGAATTCCCATAATCCTAGACAGTTCTAGAAACATTTGAACAATATTCTCAATAAAACTAACAAAAACCTCTTAAATCAGATACATATAAATAATGAAACTATTACCGATCCTCCACTTATTTCCCAAGCTTTCAACCGTCATTTCTCATCTATCTGTGGTTCCCAACACTTTAATTCTTATGATATGGCTTGCTCTTTAAACTGCACTCCTTTTTCTTTAGAAAAATTCTGCCTATTGATGTCTTTTATGTTATAAATGAGTTAAAAGAAAATAGTAGTGCTGGTCCAGATGGTTTGGAAGCTAAATTTGTTAAACTTGCAGCTCATGTTCTTATGTATCCCCTTGCTGATTTATTTAATGTCTTTATCTACTTGTTCAATTCCCCCCATATGGAAATGTGCTAGAGTTACCCCTTTTTTAAAGGAGGAGATCCACTAGATGTGAATAACTACAGACCAATCTCTATTATCTGTACCATTGCCAAAATTTTTGGAAAATTATTTTTAATCAATTATATCAGTACATCAATCTGTGCAATATTCTATCTCCAACCCAATCTGGCTTTAGACCTAATTTCTCCACCACAACAGCCCTGCTAAAATTCACCAATGATGTGTTCTCCTCTTTTGGTAAAGGCCTACTTACAGGTGCAATTTTTATTGATCTTTCCAAAGCTTTTGATTTGGTTGATCACTACCTCCTCCTTGATAAGCTCTATTCTATTGGTCTATCTCAAAATGCTCTCCTCTGGTTTAATGCCTATCTTCACAATAGTCACAATAGTCGTGTGTTGTCTTTCAAGGTTCTCAGTCTGATTATTTAACTGTTGATAAGGGTGTTCCACAAGGCTCCACTCATGGACCACTTCTTTTCTCTATCTTTATTAATGATTTACCACAATTATGCTCAAATTGTCTTGTTCATCTACATGCTGATGATACTGTTATATACACCTCTAACTCCGATATATTACAGATCCAGAACTCAGTTTGACAATTTGACTTTAACTTGGTTTGAAAATGGCTTCATAATAACAGACTCATACTGAATAGGAAGTCCTGCAGCATGGTGTTTGGCATGCGACAAAGACGCTCACATCCCTGTGGCTTTCATATTAATTTTGATGATGGCTATCCCCTTGAGAGAGTTGACTCCTTCAAATATCTTGGACTTTAGATTGACCCTGAACTCTGCTTTAAGCCCCACATTGATTTTATTATGAAATGAACATTTGGCTGTCTGTGCTCACTCTATCACTCAATTAACTGTTTTTCATTTCATGTCAGAAAAAGAATAATCTCTCAGTTAATTTTACCTATAACTGATTATGCTGACATTGTCTATCTGAACACCTCTGATACTTATCTTAGACCCCTAGATGTATTGTATAACTCTCTGTGTAGATTTATTTTGAGGTGCCTATATAGAACTCATCCTTGCTTTATGTATGAATCACTTAATTGGTTGCAGCCTAAAGCTAGAAGGCAGTTTCACTGGGTTCAGTTCATCTTTAAATGTGTTTACTTTAATTGTCCTTTCTATTTGAAACAGTTTTTGGTTCCATATAGATCTTCTTATTCACTCAAACATATGCAATATCCATTCTTTTCTGTCCCCAGAAAAGGAGTCGGACACAGGTCTTTTCAGTACAAAGCTCCAGTCGACTGGAATGATCTTCCTCTTTCTCTTAGATCTATTAACTCTTTCCACTGCTTCAGGACTTCTTTATTTTGTCATCTTACAACCTGAAACAACCTGTTCATACTTTTAATTTGTGTGTATTTGCAATTAGAAGATTAATTGTTTCAAGTGCTCTTGGTAATGATGAAACTGATCTCTTTTTACGGGTCATTTCTCTTTTCTTGTATCTAGCTTCTTGTACAACTGCTGAGGGTGGGGGTGTGGGTGGGAGATGGTGAGAGAGCTGTCTGTATCTGTGTATTTGTAGTTTGTTATGTAACACTGTCATTGTAAGTATGTGTTATATTCTGTATTTTGTGTTTTTAGGACCCCCTTGAAAATGAGATGCTACATCTCAAGGGGCTATCCTATTAATAATAAATTCTGTCTAATATAAATTCAGGTGACATATATCACTAACATAGCATGCTTCACATACTAGCACACTATGTCATCATTAAAATAACTCAAATGACTTGGTTTTACACAGAAAATGCACAGCAGTCTTCTGGGCGAAAGTCCAGAATTTGTTTGACCCATCCATCCCCAATCCTGCCCACCCTGTGCAAACTTTCTCGTTCTTTACACTATGATAGTTGCCTGTGCCTTGAGCATCAAAATAACTTACCATCTGGAGCATGTCGTACCACCGCTAAAGGGTGTCTCTGTGCATCGGTATCTCATGTCAAGGGCCATTGACTAAGCACTGGTATTTGATGAGGTGGGTGTGAGACCGGGATGTGTTTGAAAACTATAATATGGCAACAACTAGTCAGCGCATATTGGTAGATAAACTAAATATGCTGTCGCAAGGAGAACACTGAACTACAGTACATGCACACCTTAAGCTTCTATCACCTCCTGGTTTATCAGGATATTCTCAGATGATATCTACAGCCATGAGGAACTCAAGATGTTTTTACACCTCAGTACATCTCAGTATGTATGCACAGATGAATACTAGATGGATTTTTACAAGTGAGATCCAGCCAGCCACTTACTTCAACTAAGCTCTCAAGCCTTAGGCAAAACGATCACACAAGCAGAAGTGTGATCTATTACTGACAAGTAGATATGAGGGGTGGCATGGTGGAGCAGTGGTTAGCACCTTCATCTAACCTCTGTATGCTAAGATTTATCTATTTTTTTTTTTTTACCTCAGTCCAAAGACATGCACGTTAGGTAACCTAGCGACTCTATATTCTGAGTGTGGCTGGTTGTCTCTGCTCAGGATGTACCCCACAGAGGCCCAGTGTGAGCTGGGAGATTACACTTTCACAGAGAAAAGTGGGTCTAGATAATGGATGGAAGATCTGGGGCACAAGCACTCATCTCTCTTCAATAACTTGTATTAATTAACATTAAACACAACACATACTTAAATTACTTAAAAATTAAGAGCAAGTCTGTGCTGACTAAACAATAAGCTTTGTTACGATGAAGCACAAGAGACAAGCTTCCTGCATGCTTAGTGCTTGCGTGTGGTGGGGAAGGGACTAGAAGCCATAGGTACATAAGCTGCCACTGAAGCTGATGATGGAGTGGGCAGGAAAACTGTTGTCTTCACAGTTGAAGTGGCATTTACAGTACAGTGAGAGCTGCATAATGAGAAGCCTTCAGCTCCAGCTGCAGTGTAGGTTTTGGCAATATCAGGGAATTTAGAAATTCCGCCAATCAATCAGTCAATCAATCAATCAATCAATCAATCAATTTCATTTAGAAAGCCCAATATCACAAATCACAATTTGCCTCAAAGGGCTTTACAGCATACGGCATCCCTCTGTCCTTAGAAACCTTGCGGCAGATAGGAAAAACTCCCCCCCAGAAAAACCTTTAACAGGGAAAAAAAAATGGTAGAAAACTCAGGAAGAGCAACTGAGGAGGAATCCCTCTTCCAGGACAGACAGACGTGCAATAGATGTCGCACAGAACAGATCAACATGATAAATTAACAGTAATCCGTATGACACAATGACATAGAAAGAGAGAGAGAGAGAGAGAGAGAGAGAGAGATGCAGGACAGACGCTTATGACAGTAGCTTACAACAACATTAATCAAAGTAATAATATTATAATTCTAATTATGGCTATTGTGGTACAATATGTTTAAAGTATATATTAATATCTGATAGTATGCATATGTGACAATAATCATATGTGTATAATAAGAGTAGAATTATGACTAATGATAACAGCAGCAGGAGGCATCAGGCAGGACTACGGTAGCAGCACAACCACACACGTCACACTATCCAGGCACCGCTGCGATATAAGTTAACCTGCGAGACAGTGGAGCACAAGGGCTCCAGAGAAGAAGCCGAGTTAGTGACATGCAGTACAGCCGCATTAGTGAGATGCAGTAACAATGATACACTTTCAAAAACAGAGATGCTCCTCTTTCTATTAAATGAATACAAAGATGCTGTATTGATTGTATGTAGTGCACATCATGCGCCACTAGAGATCAGTCTTTACTAGTTTAACAAGCAGCTGAGCTGGAAAACATGGTGCCTTTGAGTGGTGGGGATAACATTACAAAACTCTGAACAGGCGGCCAGCAAAGGCAGATTAAGGGTTTATTTTGACTAAACCAGCATTGATGATTGTGGACAGTGGACTAATTAGTTAGATGGCTAATGAGACTATGATGGTTTTAGTGTGTTTTATTGTGCTTCTGTTTAGTTTGAATGTAGTGTGTTTTACGATTGGTTAAAGTCTGGGTAAAGTAAAAATAAATGAGTTTGTCACACCACAGAAAAATGTGTTATTAAGCACCCAGCCAAATTTGATTGATTAAAAAAGTCATCAAGAATATAAAATAAAGTTTCAAAATCATTACAAAAATTGGCAGTATTCTCTGCTCTGAGACGCTAGGGGCATTCCCGCTGAATGTGCTGTAGCCATGCCCACTTTCAGGAAAGCAGCAGCCTCTTTTAATTGTAGTACAACAATGGATGCTTTAACATGATCTAGCCATATAAAGTTAGGCTATAAATTAATACAAACAAAACATATTTTGTCACTTCACCAGAGTTTTATTTCTATTTGTGGTGCTAGCTGACCTGGTCTTGGGTGTGCTGGGTTC
The DNA here is from genome assembly GCF_011397635.1 of Epinephelus fuscoguttatus. Lineage (NCBI taxonomy): Eukaryota > Metazoa > Chordata > Actinopteri > Perciformes > Serranidae > Epinephelus > Epinephelus fuscoguttatus. The sequence continues at coordinate 3,351,303 of NC_064766.1, read as the reverse complement.
AAAAATTCAACAGGCTCCAGTTCTTACATAGTATAGGAACCGGGCTTATGCTAAGGGTCGCTCCACTGGGTCAGCCTGCATGCTTTCAGCCCCAGCCAAAAAATCCTGGACACAGAACTGGTGTAAAACAGTTTAATGGTCTAACGCCACAATTCAGTACTATAGAGTTCCCAGTCTATGCGCATTTTCAATAAGTGTTTTCTAACATGTATATTGTGTTTAAATGTAAATCTCAGATTTTACTTCACCCGACTTTAACAAGTCAGTTAAGCTAATCTTAACTCAGTGAATTCAGGAAGTGTGTGGTTGTATTTCTCTGTTTAATAACATAAATACATGTCACAATATTACCTTTTTGACATTTTGTGAGTTTGTTTTGTTAGAACATACTTGCCCCTCTGGAGTATGGAGTGCCCCCACACAAATACCCTCATGAACCATATGCCCCGCTGAAGTTTCAGGAAGTTATGAAGGTATAAAAAAAAAAAAAACATACCACCCAAACCTACTGTTAGGTAACTGGCAGCAACAGTACATTAACCAAGTATAGTAATCCCTTAAAGGATAACTTCGGTATTTTTCAACCTGGGCCCTATTGTATCATAGGTACAACTCGTTCTAAAATTCAATATCCAAATATCCAATCCTGAAACACCTCTTCCTCAAGAAAATGGCTGTCCCACGAGTAGAGAGAGCTACAGACACAGTGGAGGTTATGTTATATAAACAATGTTCAAAACGCTTAATATGCTATTTACAGAGATAGCGCTAGCGATCTGAACCGGTCAGTGCCGATAAAAAGCACTTTTAATGCGCAAACTTATACGGGACGCATTTGCCCCCGTTACCGTTTTAGCTCATTTCGCGGCTGCCAGCTGCGTCCGCCTCCCTCAATACTGAACCAATTTTAGAACGAGTTGTACCTATGAATCATACGCACACATACACATGGGGAAAATAGAGCCCAGGTTGAAAAATACCTAAGTTGTCCTTTAACCACGGTGCTTCCAAAAATTCATCATATACCTCAAGCATTGCTTTGGAGACTGCTTCATAAGTGACAGTAGTTTGTACATAACATAACATAACATAACATAACAACATGTTGAGCAACGTGCAGTCACTGGGCAACATAAACTATCTGTACAGCATTTTTTTTGTACATTTATTTTTTTCTGCTGAACTGCCTAAAATTCCAGCTATATTATTTGCATTTCTTAAAAAAAAACTAACTACAGCACATCATCCTACTATTAAATGGAGAAACCTCTGTCCCTCCCTCCATCTGTCTGTCATCATCCGTTTTCCTCCTCACTGCTTTGACCTACTTCTCTTAACTTGCACATGCCGTTATTGCATTTTTCCCACATTTCTACTGTTTATATTCGCGTTTTTGTCCACTACCCAGTCATATTGTGAGCACCATTAGCAGCGCGAGCTGCGTATGCCCGGAGACCACTTTGAAAACACCTGCGATGGGACCACAGTTCGGCTGGGAAGTCTTCATCTCCGACACTTGCGGATCGAAACCTGTATGTGTGTACCTGTGTGCCTGCGCACAGCCCCGCGCCCGCCTCCGTGCTGTCAGCCAAAACTATGCTCCATGTATTTTGCCATAAAGCATGTTTCTAAATACAGTGTGCATTGTTTGTCTTACATTAATATTTATTACACGGTGCATTTACAGTGCTCTGATTTTGCATCTCCTCTAATATACTGTTTTTGATTTCTTATTCCTCTTTATACAACAGTTAGTTCTAGCCCTGCAATCTGATTGGTCAAGAGACAGTAAAACCATGACGATATTGGAGTACAACATCACGGTTATTTCACTGTGTATGTATCACTCCGCCTCACAGCTGATTGCAATCAACAATCATTGATCAATCAATTTTATCTGACGGTTAGTGTTAGTTAGGTCAGCAGTTGCGTTGCATCCCTGGAAAAGTATTGAAACAAACTTCCACCAGATGCAAATGCCGTTTATCTGAAGCCCAGGATGACAGCAGCTCACACAGACAATATCTGGTACACTAAAGCTCCGCTGGGAATAAACTCACTCGCACAGATGCTGCCGAAGATGTGTAAAGAGGCGGGGACAACAGCTATCTACACCAATCACAGCCTCAGGGCGACTGCCATACAGAAGCTGTCAGATGCGGGTCTTGAAGCTAGGGAGATCATGACAGTGAGTGGGCACAGGTATGATGTTGTTTTAACGTAGCCTATGTGTAAAGTTAGTCTTCTAATTAGGAGTCGGGCCCTAAAATATACCTTTTGTCTTGCACGTCTGAGAGCTTGTTAAAAAGCTACTGGAAGTCATCCATGGAGAGCAGAAAACAATGGAGCAACATACTGTCAGATCAGAAGGCAGAGTCGGCTGTGCCTGTGAAGCGACAGTCCATCATGCAGTCACCAAAGACTTATTTCACCGGCTGCACAATTAATAGAAATGTGCAGATAGATGTGTATAAAGAGTAAGTGCCTGGCGCACCATGTCTGCATTACACGGCAACGGTGACAGCAGAGTCCTGAGGGAACTATTTTTGTTGGCAGAAGACAAACTGTTGTATAAAAGCAATATATATTGCTTAAATACATAACACATCTCCGGGTATGGACTAGTAGTACATTAATTTAGCATCTGCCAAAGTGATGCACATTGCTTAGAGACACACATCTTAGGAGCTATTTGGAATTCAGTGCCTTGTTCAAGAATGCTTAAAATGTTGAAAGCAGGAGCCAGGGGTCATCCAGCTACCTTAAAATTAATGGACAACCTGCTGTACCACCTAAACTACAACTGGAAGCCACAGTGTGCACTTACAGTAGCTTACTATTATACTGCACCAGTATAATACTACAAAGCTGGTACAATAAATATGGTTCCCTTCTCAAAAAATTCCAACAGCGGCAAATATTACTACAGATTGGCAGCCTTTTGCCGACATGGTGCTGCTTGTGACAAGGCAGCCTTACCAGTTGTCTACTAGTGGTGCAACATAATGCTAGTATCTCTACCCATTTATGTCACATAAATATGTGTTCATATCTGTATTTGGATTATACCAAAAGTGTGTTGCATAGGAAGTTGCTAGAAATGGTACAGTCGGCTTCATTTTCTGCATTAAATTCTTCTCTGCCATTCATACACTTCACACATACAGTATCTATAAGTCAAGTTGCCTATACTACATTGTGTCTTACATTTCATTAATGAGACAAAGTCAAGTGACTTGTCAGGCTGAATGTACCTGGCATCCAACACCCTCTACATGCTCATACCATAATTTTCGCTTTATGATCCACTGCAGCAGAGTTATGCAAACCATCATCTCCACTGTCCTCAACAATCTCAATAATTGTCCACCATCAAAATATGTTTAATTTGGTTTTTTTTGTTTGTTTGTTTGTTTTTCAAAACATGAACAAGGCAAGGCTTATAACCTGCAGCAGCTGACTGACGCAAGCAGGTCTCAGTCACTGGTCTCACTCTGTACGTTTACTTGCAAAGTTAAGTGGAGTTATAGCTCAACCGGCTATTTAAGTGGACTACTGTCTTCTTCCAAGTATACAAGCATGGGAAGGGAAATCGAATTATTGACTGAAGTATGTCCAACTCCCCTACGATAGGTGAAAATATGCCCTCTTCCTGCTTGTTAATACTGGACCTTTTTCCAGATGACATAATATGTCACAGACCAAACAAATGACAAATAAGTTAGCTACAGTTAGCTAGCAGCAAACTGGTATCATGGTGGACAACTTAGCAGCTCTGCACATTTAGTACGTGCTGTTAAATATAAATAACTTTTTCAGCTGAAACAGCATGAACCAGAGGTGGGTGCAATTCATCGATGTGGCGATGCATCGAAATGCGGCACGTGACGATTTGGCATCGATTAATTAACGTCGATGCTTTGCCGCAAGACCGGAACAAAAAACATGTAACCAGAACCTTAACGCGAGCGCCGCCCGGACTGTTTAGTGAGTGAGACCACTACAAACAGAGCACGTTAGCTTCTTTGCAAAATGGCAACAGCTTCAGCAGCCTCCAAAGAGCGGCCGATTCTCTCGCCACCGGGGTTGACTGCAACCGTGTGGCAGTACTATGGATTTTATGAGAGAGAAAACAAGACGACTGACAAGACCTACGCGATTTGCAAGATTTGCAAAGCAAAAATAAAGTACCTCAGCAACACCACAAACATGAGGCAGCACCTTGTACGCTTTCATCCCGAAACGGAGAAGGTTCCTCCGGTCGTGCCCACCACACAGAGGACCATCCTGGAGACTGTCTCCAAACTTCCCAAGAACTTGGAGAAGGCGAAGAGCATTACAAAAGCAATAGCTACTTTCATTGCGACGGATTTACGCCCGTATTCAGCCCAGCGTAGCACACTCAAGTCGGAGCACATTGACCAGCTGGTATTCTTGCACAAGAATGTGTGTGTCCCAGATTCTGGCACTGACGATGAAGAGTCTGATGAAGATGAGTAGCACAATGTGGACATTTGCCTCTCTCACACAACAGGAGGATGTAGGGGGTCAAGAGGGAGGGGAGGGAGTATGGGAGGACAGTTAACTTTAAGATGAGTGTGAGTGCCACTCTGCTCTACTGTGTTTGTGTTGTGTTTACCTCACTGTACTGAAGCTCCAGTCTGAATAAGTTCAGTTGAATAATGCACTTTTGTTCAGAAGAATGCAATTTGTTACCTTGGAATATGGCAGCTTTTTTTGTTAAATTATCCTATCTATATTCCAGACTGAATAAGTTGAATTATTTAATTTTGAGGAATGCACTATTGTTCTGTATGGCAGCTTTTTTTGTAAAGTTATCCTATTCATATTCCAGACTGAATAACTTTCCATTTTCCATTAAATAAATTTGATGGAAGTACATATCTTGTTTACTTGAATTAATGACCTCATTAAATCCAGGGCTTGACTGTTTTCAGTGTTTTCCGCCAATAGAGGGGACTCTCGTGCAAGTGGAGCTTTCCCTGGTCAAAGTTAAGTAGGTCAAAGTGCAAATGTTTACATAACAGTTATAAAATAAAATATTTTGTGTCTTTGAAAAATACAAGTCAAATGTTCAAAAAACCTTGTTATTTACTTATTGAGTGTAGAGGAACTGAGTTAGTTGATAGGCTATTTATTTAAAAATGTAGCCACAGATGAAGACAAAATCAATCTTGTATGGAAGAAAGCATTAAAAAGTGCAATAATCGAAGAATCGTGGCACCAATAAGCGAATCGAATCGACAAGCGCCATAATCGAAGAATCGAAGAATCAAAGCGCCCATAATCGAAATCAAATCGAATCGTGAGGTACCCTTGTTGGAACACCCCTGGCATGAACTGTGTCTCCTCGTCCGTCCAAGATGCACGGCTCTGAGTGCAGATTGCGCCATATTGTTAGGAGCTTCTTCTTGTGGTACGCATTTAATGCTATTGGACTTTCGAGTCAAAGCCCGGGGTGGAAACTGTGGAGCATGTGCAGAGTGCCTAGGCCAGTTTGTACATGCTGGAGTAATTTGACTCCCAATCACATTATCTGGGTGTGTTACTCCGAATTTGATAAATTTGATTTAGTATGATTTCAGTCAGACTAACATGTTTACATGTATTTTAAAAGTCCAGTTTTAGTCGGGCTAACACAATAAATCAATTTTCTCTAATGTCATACTGAGTGACTGAGAGAAGTCTGCTGCACTACATTCAACTTCTTTAGTTTCTTTTTAGTGCTTGCTTAAATAGACCAAAAACAGTCCTAACGTTGAGAATAAAACAAGCCCTATCTTCAGGAAAATGTCCTGACTCAGCATGGTGCAATCAGCCAATAAGTGAAAACACCTGTGGGGGTCTAAGTGCTTTAAGTGAGCTGTAACACACGTCCTTAAGGTAATCTTAACATATTTCATTTGCAATCTCATCACAGTAGAGCAGCCATGTTGTCACCAGTTTATGTTGTAGCACATGACCTTGGCAGTGATGATGTAGAGTATGCTAATATTCAGCTCATATTTTCTATGTTTCAGTACATGTCCCGAGAGCAGATTCGTAACCATAACAACAGAGAAAACTAGTCTATGGCTGCAAGCTACAAGTGTGTGTGTGTGTGTGTGTGTGTGTGCTCAAACTGCACATTAAAAATGACTCCATAAACACGCACTGAAAAACACCCACACACATCCTCTGACACACTCACTAGTTCACTCGTACACCCTCCCACACTCACTGGCTTTGTAAAACTCAGCCTTACCTCCCAGCATTGATGAGCCCAGTGTCCTGTCCAGAGCAGATATCCTCCAGAATAAAGGCTTCATCACAAGTGGACATGTTAATGTGGGTCAAGTTGGGTTTACAAACATCCAGCCAGTAGGGGGTGTGTTGACCAGTGGACAGCTGGAGGATATCAGTTATCAGTGCTGTCACACACAGGCCAAAGATATGGACACCTGTAAAAAACAACATGTTACAACATAAAACAGTGGATTAGTTAGATTATAACCTTGTGCTTCTTTAACAATGGTAATGTGTTTTCAGTCTGTGTCCACTCATGGTCTGACAGATGTTATTATTATCTTACAGCTACTGTTGGTTTCTGTGTCTGAGATTCAGTTCTTAACAACATGCATATAATCAGCTGTGTATAACGCATGTGTCCTCCCACCTATGAAACGTACAGCCCTGCGGATGTAGGAGTTAAAATTACAGCCTGCGGCGTTGATGTTGGCCTCAGTCTGTGTAGCTGATGACCTCCTGGAGAGATAGCAGTACAGAATGGCCTCTCCTATAAGAATCTACATACAGACACAGAGAAACAAAAGATTGTTGACAATGCAGATTTTGTATTACCAGATAAATCTGTCTCACAGATCTGCTGAATGCATTAACTCGACCATTCATTGATGCAAACATCCCACTGTCATGACTGAAAATGACAGTCTATGCTTTTCTTCATTTATTTAAACAATAAGTAGAAGATAAAATGCAAGATTTCACGAAAAATTCCAGAGATTTCAATCCCAGAGGAGGAAGACTGCAAGATGTTCAAGAAAGGCTAGTAGTAGGATTTTTTTTATTTTTTATTTTATTTTTGATGTGACAGCTCTCTGATGTAGTTTCTTTAAATGAAAGATTGAACTCCCCCTCCAGATACCTTTTAGTGTATGTAGAAATACTAATTAATCTATGATATTTTGTTTAACAGGCTTTTGCCACATGAAAAGTAAAAGAAAACTAGAATTACCACACTGCAGTTTTATGCCCCCTCACACACCAGTCAAGTTTCTGTTACAGTTTACATCTATACCTGTGAAAATATGACTGCTTCACACACATCTTCCCCCAACAGCACAGAAGATCTATACAATCAGCATAGTTTCAAGGTGGACACTCACAATTAGTGTCACCAATTAAGTATCTGACCAAATGTTTTCCCTTCTGCTTCTCAGGTATGATGTTGAATAATGTTGAGTAAAGTGTTTTTGCAGAACATATGATGTCCAGTTAAATTGACCTTTTGAATATAAAATGTCATCACTTCAATTATTTTATCTTATTAGACAACCTCTCACCCCTCACTCTCTGCTTTCACCAGCGCTGGCACGGCACTTCTAGGACTAGACCCCAGAGCGGTTGACCAGCGATGGAGCAGTGTACACCAAGATGGCTAGCGTTAGTGTTAGAGGAAACATGGGAGAGATTCAGCCATACATGTCTGAGCCTTAGTCAGACCCAGACTTAGATGAGGAGTCTGCTGTGCACCAAAATCAGCAACTAGCAGACGTATCAGAATAGAATGAAGTTAGCATCCTGTAGCTTGTAACTGCCAGTGGCTGATGCAGTGTAAGTGGTTGTGAAACATACAATAATATCTTCCACGATGTTAAAGTGTGTTCAGATTGGTCTGCACACACACACTTTGCCATCAAAACTTTCACTACGCTAATGCTAATTTTGCTGTCTGTACTGACAAGTCCACTCTTCGCTGGCTGTTTCAGGTTTCTTTGCATCTAACCTCTCTAGAAAAACATAAATAATGAAAACATGTTTACAGTAATACTTCAGAAAATAGCATTTAAAACTTTTTACATTTATGTTATGATGGCAGTGTTTGTTGTGCTAGCACTGTCGCCTGATACAGTAGTGTACTGTGCTGATACAGTACAATGGTAAATGATAAAGGGACCAGCACTTGTATAGCGCCTCTCTCGTCTTTTGACCACTCAAAGCGCTTTTTACACTACTGAGTCACATTCACCCATTCACACACAAATTCACACACTGGCCGAGGCTACCATACAAGGTGCCACCTGCTACTCAGTAACCATTCACATGCTCTCACACACATGGAACAGCCATCGGGAGCAATCTGGGGTTCAGTATCTGAACTGGACTGGACTGGAGCTGGGATCAGACCGCTGATTGGTGGACGACCTGCTCTACCTCTGAGCCACAGCCGCCCACAATAAAGCCTGGTTTCCACCAAACACTTTCAGTATGGTACCTTTGGAACCAAAAGTAACCCTTCAGACATGGTTCCTAAACCCTAGGTCCGTTTAGCGCTTCAACTGCAAACAGTACTCTTAAATGTGCGTGGGGTTGTTGTCACTCACTGCTCTGTCCAGCACTTGCTGTATTTCCTCATCACCAGTGACACAAAGCAAAATTTGCGCCTCATTTATTGTCCACGCAGTGGGGATGCATGCAGACATTTTCAGAACAAAACAGAAGAGGCCAGAGTGAGAGTCTTTTTCGATGGGATACTTAAACAAAGCAGGTTCAGGCAAGTGCAGGGGCATAGTTTTGCCGGAGCCCACAGGAACGGATCCAAGTGAGGATTAGAATATGTACAGTTCATCCAGTTCAAATTAATATATAGTTTTAAACAATTGAAAATCCACTCATTACTAAAAGTGTATGTCATCAAAGAGAGACAATACAAACTAAAGAAACGATCAAAGTTGTCATACTGAAATTTAAAGTGGATTCAAGTTGTCAGTTCATGCATTGAGTAACCTTACAGGTAGATGGCCCACCTCAAAAGTTACCAGCAGACTATAGCTGCTGTGAGAAGCAGCAAAACATCCTTTCATTTTATAGTTATAGTTTACTAATATATGTAAGACTTGCCACGGTATGAACACTGGTTACATGAGCTTCAAAATTAGCCACAACTCAGTGCTAAGCAAGAGTGCCCATCTGCTATTGACCAATCAATGGACTGCAGTGTTTCTAGCTCCATCTTTAAGTACCAGATATGTGTGCTAGGTACCCCAACAGAGGGGTGACCAAAAATGGGACGGTAAGGAATGGTTCCATTGGTACCATCCACAACTTTTCACATTGGAAATGGAAAAAATGCGTCCTGAACTGAACATACCAGACTGCTTGGTGGCTTAACTGTCTGATACACTAATGCCAGCTGTGGACAAAAATAACAGTAATGTTTGGGCTGTACTAGCAGTTATCAATTGCTTACCAGATTTTTTAAAAAGCCCTGGGGGGAAGGTTTACAAAATTAGAAGTAATTGTATACTAGATTCTACGACCTCTTTGAAGTCATAGAAATTCTTAACAGGGAATTTGCAGTGTTTAATGGTTATGTTTTCCTGTTACATACCACAACAGCAGCTTTGGAGTGAACTGAAAATAGAAAGAAAGTCTTTACTGCGAGTTGGACGAGGCAATTTCACTCCACGTATGGCAGTTAGTTTAAAAGTATTCTAGTCAGCATAGTTAAAATGACTGGCTTATTCCCATCAAATGGTTGTGTTGCATGGTAACAGCTTAGTGCTTTCACTTGTACTTGTCTCAGTGTGGTCAGACTCCCACAGCATTATGGGCACATTTTTAAATCTGCAACATGTACAAGACCACCTCTAAGTGTGGGAAGATGGCTTTCCCTTTAAAACATCAGCTACTATGTGTATTTTTCCACAGTTGAATGTAATGAATTAGTCAGTCAGAGGAGGAATACTTAGTCACCTGGTATATTTATGGTTTATTGGTGTTAACAATAAAGCATAAGAAGCAATAGTTCATAGAAATAGCTTTAATAAGGCTTTTGTCTTAGTGTGGACACCAGCTGAGTCCCTGCATGTATAGACAGGTTTCTTGTATACAAGCAGCCAGGGGACAAAACCACTTTGGTTGTTGCTCACAAGACTGTAGTCAACCATTGTAATCAGTGGAATTTGCATTGTTTGTAAATTCTTGTTGACTCGATAATAAAATGCAGTTTCAGAGATGGATCTGTTGTCTTTTATTTGTATATTAATACATCATTAAGGAATAGTTAGCTAACAATACTTGACTAGTGACCTATGGTTATCAGGTCTCAGAATGAAATTTGGCAGGTTATTCACATAAATGTTTAGCTACAAGGAGATAGCCAAATCACAAAAACTTTTATGGCTGATATGTTGTATGAATTTCACTCAGCTTACGTGGTCTTGGTTGTTGAAATTATCAATCCTTTCCTTATTTGACATAGGCTATGTTTACCATTACATGCACACTAAAATTCCACTATTATTCCAAATGTGACAATATTCTGAATGTGATGCGAGTCTTATAAACAGCATATTCTGTTTGAATATTCCAAATTAGGCCTTTTTCCTATTCAACTATGGATTCATCACCCTCCTTAAATCATGCAATCTCTAAGGGGTCTAATTGCCAAGGACTTTTCACATTTTGCATTCTATGTGCACATGTTAATAAATATTTTTTTACTACTAATTATTTTACTATTGTGGTGCACCTCGCATTTTGCAGTTTGCAAAACACTTTCTGTGTGATCAGGGCCTATGATATGTAGGATATGCCAATATCATTCAGGTTTTTTGGAGAATACTTTGGACATGTATATAGCCCATTCAGAATATTCATCTCTGTTGGGGTTTTTACCACAGTTTGTGGCACATGGCCTCTTGCCTGTTTATGGATAGCTCTGTGTGTTGGAGTCATTGTACACAAACCACCTTGCCAAGAATTTGAAGGTTGGAGTACAGATGCATCCCCAAAAGAAAAGCCAACATTTGTGGTCAGACGCAAAGAAGCAAAATAACAAGCAGCTCCAATTCCATATTTTGATGTGATGAATGGCATGTTAACGCCCGTCTTGTTTACATATTCACATATTCATTTTCATTAGTCATTTAAACAGCTTAGTGTGAATATTGTCATTTTTTGAATAAGGGCAAAAATATAAAATATATTTTGTGCATGTAAACATACCCAATATCAGGAGGTAGTTTTAATGTTAGTGTCACTACACCAACTGACTATTTCAAAGTAAAAATATTAATGACAAGGCTACTTTACAACCTGCCACATCTGAAAGAATTTTGTCAGCAATTGTAAACCTACTGTATAAGACATGAGATCAGTGTGACAGCTAGCTAGCAATGTCTGGGACAGTGTGGAAATGCCTTGCATCAATTACAAAGCGTAGGTAACATACAGCACACACTGTCACTGACTTTAGGACCCCCAATTTGCCCTTTTAATGGCCTGGATCCATAACGTCCTCCTGTTCTTAGGAAAGGGACGTGATCCCCTCAGAATATTAGACATGTTCCATCTATCTTTTCTGCATTTGATGCAGTTTACTGCACAACATCTCCTTATCATCTCTGTGTTGGAGCTTGGCTTGCACAGAAACCCGTCTATAATCACAGTCCTGAAACCAGTTGTTGAGTTAGCCACATGTAGATGTTACTGTGAGGTCCAGTGTGGAGATTTACTCACAGTGGCGGTGGGAGCGGCGAAAGCTAAGCTGAAGAGCAGAGGCAGTGGGCAGACTTCCTGTCTGGGCAGGATGTAGGGCAGAGACAGACTGCGGTCACTACAGCTGTAACCAGAATGCACCGGCTGGAAAATATCCGTCAGCTCCAGGAAATAAAGACTGACAACAGAGGAGGCCAGGATAGGGAGCTGCAGCAAAGAAACAAAAGAATACAAAAGAATTAAGAAAATAGTTTCAAAATCTCATGTTTATCAGGGGACTAGGACTGGGTATTAAATTTGTCAGTACTTATGCTGCTGTGACACCCAAGTTTCTGTGCTGATACCAAAACACAATACCTTACTACTAGGAATTTACACATGCTTTTTTACAAAGTTTACAATTTTTTAAAAATATATTTAATAAAAGAAGCTAACCTTGTTACATTTTTGAATGTCATCTAAAAACAAGGAGCTCTACTAGAATTTAGCCTAAATATTCCAAATCAATCCAGAATGTGTCTAATCAAAGTAGAAAGAGTACAAATTGACAATGACATTAAATGGCAGGTTTAAGAACTTCAAAGTTTTAAATACCTCGTGCTTAGGTCATGTTTTGGATGGCATAAAAAGAGCATTGAGATTTTATGCCCAGCCACAGGGCCCGCTACACACTGACACTAGCAAAGACCAGAATGATGTCCATCAAAAACTGTGAATGCAGAAGTATTAATTTGACAAGAAAAATGTACTAACAGGACAAGAAAACTCCAGCCTATAGGACTGTTTTCACACCAAAATTATTATCATTATTATTATATTATTATTCTGTGGTTCCTCAAGAATTTTATTCTTATCAAGGCAGCAAGCCTCTGCAACAGTTTTTAAATCACACACAAAAACATCAACCAAGCTTCAGTGATATGAATGTAGTAGTTTTTAACAGAAGTTTTGAAGCCCAGATTTTGGGTTAATACCAGCCAGTTTTGTTAGTTGGTTGTAACGGGAAAATTAAAATTTGTTCAACAGGATAGTGCCGTTGTATCAGCCACTATGGCTAACTGTCATTGGCTTGGACCATGTCAATCAATGTCTCCAAACATGAATGTTTTTTTTAATCTTAATATGCCTTAAATGGCACAATACTTTCACGCAGGACGACAACACAGTTTCTACACAGCATGTTAACAGGGCAGCAGCTTCACATCTTAACTACAATCAGTAACTACAGCCACTGTAGTTAAGTGCATAAGGCAGAAGAAAATATGCAGTTACACATGTATACTGTTGACACTCCAACTTCTATTGGAACAAAATAATACAAAATATACCTTTGTAGTCCTCTGAACACTCAAAGTACTTTCACACCACTTGCCACATTCACACAATGGTGGCCAACGCTACCACACAAGGTGCAAACCATTCATACACCATGGACAGCCATCAGTGGCAATTTGTAGTTCAGTATCTTGCCCAAGCATGCTTTGATATGTGGACTGGAGGAATTGGGGATCAAACTGACAATCTTGTGATTGTCACAAGCCGCCCCCCCCCCAAAAATCATACATTCAATATTGAGATATTCAAGGTTTTCCTAGTTCACTTCAACACAGACACAGTTTACATAGCTAAAGTGGCTGACACCCTTTGGTTGGTTGGCTGGTTGGTTGGTTGGTTGATTGATTGGTTAGTCAATATGCTTTTGTCCGATCAAATTCTCATTGGTCAGACAATTGCTGGTGTTACTTTCATAAGGCCATTTGTCCACCAAAGCCCATTTCCCAGTTGTTGTTGTAGTTTAGCACTTGTACGTGTACGTGACAGTTGGTCTTGGGGTATTTTTCCTGCCCTTCCTCCACTGTGATTGAACGGTTGGGTAAAAAGTGACAAGCGTAGCGTTTTACCCAAAAGTAACTGCCCCAAGCAAGGGAGCTCAAGTATCTCAGGGTCTTGTTCACGAGTGAGGGTAGAATGGAGCGTGAGATGAATCAGCCATTTGGTGCTGCGTCTGCAGCGATGCAGGGGCTCTGCCGAACTGTCGTGGTGAGGAGAGAGCTGAGCCAGAAGGCAAAGCTTTCAATTTACCGGTCCATCTATGTCCCAACCCTCACCTATGGTCATGAGCTTTGGGTAATGACTGAAAAAATGAGATCATGGATACAAGTGGCCGAAAAGAATTTCCTCCAAATGGTGGCTGAGCTCAGCCTTTGAGACTGGGTAAGGAGCTTGGACATCTGAAGAGAGCTCTGAGTAGAGCTGCTGCTCCTTCACATCTAAAAGGGCCAGTTGAGGTGGTTTGGGCATCTGATCAGGATGCCTCCTAGTTGCCTCCCTTTTGAGGTGCACGTCCAACTTATTTTTCAAACAGGAACATGAATATTTTCCAAAGTCTCAATAAAGACACCACAGTTCATGACTGAATTGCAAAGCTTCTAAAAGGGACTAAATGTTAGTCTCCCTCATGTAATGTTCCACAAATATTTAACGTTTGTAACTTTCTGACATATACAAAATCGCCAAACTCAGACTTAAGGCTACCAGGCCCCACCCCCCACCCCCTATCGACCACTTGATTGGTTGATGTGTAGGTAGAATTTCAGCCAACCAAGATTTTCTTTGGTTGACTACAGCCCTAGGAATGATGAGCTCTTTCTGCTTCTGGTAACCCTATACCTGTCAGGTAAGCAGCACATACATACACAGACAAGGACACACACCTGTAGTGCACACAGAGGAGTATAAAAAACTGAATTGAATTTTAATGAATGTAAAAACACTCCGCACAAGGCAAAATATTACACTGCAAACCACCATGAGCAGAAATAATTTTACTTACTGCACTTAAGTCTGTGATACAGAACATATACAAAGTAATGCCAGGCATGAGCATCAAATAAATGTTGGCCAGTGCTGGCATAAGGTGACTGCTCCTAGTGTCTTCAAAGAAATCCTGATCAAAGGACACCATTTGCACAGGATGTGAGTTTCAATATTTATCAAATCTAGGCTGAAACAAAAGGTGTTTTATAATAAATAGTACTGGTAGACAGGGATTCATCTATTCTGCTCATTTTGTTTGCTTTTTTTTGAGCTGGAGGAAAAACAAAAGGATACATACTAGATATTCTAAAAGCATTATAGACAAGGGTATCAGAGAAAGCAACACCAGTAATTTCAACCAGTTGATAGAAGCTTCTCTGTTTGCTGACGGCCATCCTACAGCCATGTCAGAGCTGTGTTCAAGTCCCCTCCAGTCAAAATGTATTGCTTGTAGTTGCTTTACTATGCACAATGATATATGCGCAGAGTTTGACAACAGAGGGCTGTTTCACAACCATTTGCCAAATGGGGGTACGTTTTTCAGTTTTAACACATAACCGTACCAGCACGCTTTATGACATCACAACTAGTTTGGAGCCAGTCATGGGCAAGTATGCAGCTTACACATGAATGATATTGAAAAATTATTGAGGGTTATATATTCATAGATTTTAACTTTCAATTAGGGAAAATAAGTAGGCGAGATAAGTGTTAATTATCCGACAATATGTTTCAAGGATGCAGCGGTTGCATTGTGCCTCACAGCCAGTGGTGGTTCTAGCCTAAATGGCGCCCTTGGAGACACCCCCCTATGGCCCAACATTACCCCCTGCCACCCTTGAAGGTCAAGTTAATTTTATTTAATTTTATTTTCTATATAGCGCCAGATCACAACAGAAGTCATTTCCTATAGAAAAGGTCTATACCTTGTCCTCTTATTAAATGAACTGAATAGCCTTGTTATTTATTTTATTTACACCACTGCATGTCATTTCTGTCTCTACATGGTCGCGCCTTTGTAAATCTCCTCTGCTCTCTGTATCGCGCACAGCAGAGTTCCGCCCCAATGCGCGCACATACTACTGCACTGATCAGAAGAACACTTGCAGCTAAAACCTCACCCTTCTGGCTTTCCTTGCCACAAAGTCCTCAGTGAGGACACCGCCCGTTCCAATAGAGAGGTGAACCTCTGCGACCTGTACTGGTAAAAAGTAGTTGCTGCTACCACCAGCAACTGTGGCTGCTGGGTAGTCTGTCAACCAAGCAAAAGATCAGCAGTTCGATCCCCAGCTCCTCCAGTTGGGTCCCTCATCCACATCCATGGAGGGAGTGGGGGTGAGCACAATCACTATGCAAAGTTTTATACTTCGTGCAAATATAGTCCAACTAATCCCATTTCCATGTGTATTTTGTATCTACTCTGTCTACTCTTTGTCATATTATTTTGAAAAGCAGAGGAAGTCACATGTGTGTCCTTGGCTGAAAAAATGCAATCCAATAAATGATTGAAGAAATATAAAATCAAACACTGATTGATGAAATAACTGCAAGGTACTAAATTGTAACGTCAAAGCAGGAGAGAACAAATATTGTTTTCTTAATTTATTCATTTAGTCTCGAGGCTACTTTAATCAAATATTGGTGAAATTGTGTGCAGAACTGAAATTGTGTAAAGCATATGGCTGTCAACTCTCAGTTTTCAAGTTATACCCAATTTATGAAATTGTTTAGGGACCATTAATACACCATTTTGAAAAATATTATTCCTTTGTCTCTTGTTAAAATTGAGCTCAACTTTGGAGCATTATTTGGTCCCCTTTCCAAGAACATAGCTTAACATGGTTGGTACCAATGGATGTCCCAGGTCCTGGGGCATCTATTGGTGTCTTGTCTTGTCTTCACTGTAGCTTTAAAACTGAGCCCAATACAGCAGATTTTATTTGCAAATGTTTGTCTGACTAACTCCTCACTTAATGCTCTGCCTGTCAAACCTACTGCTTATTTACATTTTTTTGACAGACATTTGGCATTTGCTTCTCCACCCCTTTAATTTTCTTGTTCTCTCTGTGCCCTGACTTTACTTTTAAGAGTCCCTGATTCTTTTAGCAGCACTTGAGAGCTCTGCGCATCTGAGCATTGTCAGACTGCACTGACAGGCAATTGACAAGCAATTAATATGTTTCCTTTTTTTCTTACTATTTTCTAACATTTTATATACTAAGTAATGGCTTTGGCTCAGACAGTAGAGCGATTTATCCACTGTTTCGATCCCCGGCTCCTCTAGTCCTCATGTCAAAGTATCCTTGGGCAAGATACTGAACCCCAAATCACTTGTGTAAATATTGAACTGAGTAAGATAAGATAAGATAAGATAAGATAAGATAAGAAGGTAGCGTAGTAGAGTTGCAGGTAGCACCTTGTATGGTAGCCTCAGTGACCAGTATATGAATGTGAATGTGAAAAAGAGTTTTGAATGGTTGGTAGAATAGAAAGGCGCTATTCAATTCAATACAATTCAATTCAATAGAACTTATTTTATCCCACAGGAAATTCTTGATTATCCTGAAGGAAATTCTTGATTCCTTCCTTCTTACCTAAACAAGTGAATGTCCATTTACCATGAAATGAAAACAAAAATGTTGCTACATGGATAAAGAAAACTGTTGTTAGGTGACTGGTGGCATTAAAAGCAGAATGATTGTTACCAAACTCTTTCCTAGACCCCTGCATAGATGCATCATGACAATCCTGAAAAGAATGTCATGTTCACTTTATTGCTCTGTACTAGCAAGATTTCAAATTGCAAAATGATGGATATTGCTTGTATGTGAGTGTGAGACTGCACCGTGCCCTGATTCCCTGCTGTTCAAATTATCAACTACATGATCTGCCCTTTTGCCTGAGGTGCACACATTTCTGACTGCAGGAGTTATGTTAAGTGTTGTCATTGACTGTGAAATGCTCTCTTTTTCCACAGCCTGTATGCCAGGATGAACCACCAAGGTTGCTAGTTTGTTATGATTCTTAGAATTGCACATTTACAAATTATTTTCTTTTGACACCATGACAACACCAAGTATTTAAAGTATTTAAAGTCAATATGGATAAGAGTCTAAAAAAAATAACAAAATAGAGAGGTAAATTTGTTTTTTTGCAATGTCTACAAAGAGTCATGCTAGTGGCTCTGAGGCTGTGCTGAGGCACAGTGGGGCTTTGAGCTAAATGCACGTCGGCATCGCAAAATGCTCACAATGAAAATGTTAACACGCTGTTTAGCAGGTATGATGTTATCAGTGTTCATCCATCCATCTCAGTTTAATGTGTTAGCATACTAACTTGAATCAACACTAAACGCTTAGTCCAGCTGAGGCTGATGGTGATGTCATTAGTTTTGTAGGTATTTGGTCATTAACCAAGGTATTGGAATGGCACATTAAAATGGCAATAGATGAAAAAAAATAGAGGATCATCAAAGTTATTACAACTGATCCTGTGGGAAATATGCATGCCTGTACCAAATCTTGTCAGACATTTCGCAAAAAAACACAAATGTTAAGCTTATGTTGTGCTAGAGAAGAAGACAGGATCAACAGTGTCATTTCATTTCATTCTCTGGGTAGCATGAATGCAGTGATGTTGATAGGTTTTCAATGTAGTGACTCCCCGAGACCCATAGGTGGTCGTTTTCGAGTGGGTCCGAAATAAAACTTAATAAGTACTAATAAGTACCAAATAAGTATAAAACTTGTGCTTGACGTCAAAAGTCTATAATAATGGTTATATTCAAATATGCTGAAATCCCAAATCTGAAAACTTAATTTGAAAAACCTTAGAGTGTAGGTTGTATGTCTCTTTATATGCAGTCTATGTACAAAACATACAAATGTAACATCTTGAGCTGATCAAAGAGAGCACCAAAATCACCCACCCAGTATTAAGTGAAGCAGAATCAGAATCAGCTTTATTGGTCAAGTATGTGTGCTAGGGTTGTCACGATACTAAAATTTCAAACTCGATATCGATACCCAGGAAAATATTCGATACTCGATACCATTTTCGATACAGCAACAAAAAATTAAGAGGCATGTCATTTTTTAAATAAAGATCAGAACAGTAACATCAATGATAACAACAAAAAATCCCCCCAAAATAAATAACAACCAGAAACAAGATCTGTCCATACAAATGTATTTATCTACAGCCCTGTTTATTTTCTGTGCTTCTGGTGAATTGGCACCATATTTTTGTTGCTGATCAAATAGAGTTGGTAGTTTAGGCTCAGGATGCTCCTGTTTCTACCTCACTATGTGATCAGAGAACCAGGGGTTAGGGGAGAAACCACACGTTTTTTCAGCTCCAATCTGTGACTTTACAGTTAACATAACTTTTCAGACACACATCATTGTGTTGTCCTGTTAAACTAACATTGTCTATTAATGTTACAGACGGGCATGACTGAGTTTTCTGCTTAGCTCCCACATTAACGTTAGAAGTTATATTTTAGTTTGATGCTGGCGACACCAGCTGCTAAGCTGCTAGTGAGGGGAGGGGCTGTACCTGCCGTCTGCAGCGTGCTGTGTTCACTTCATTAAATATTTCCAAAGAGCGCTTTTTCCTTTATCATTTTTGACCAAAACTGGCTGCTCTGATCCTCCTGCAGCTGCACTGGCCATATTACAGCAACAGAAATGTGTGTGTGCATGCACAGTGACGACAACAAGCCGGGTTGCAGCGAGGGCTCTGTGCCTGCCAGACGCTGCCTGCACAGCACGTGTCCGTCGGACCCGTCACGCGCACCCGACAGGCGTTGAGGTGGCGTGCACTGTTAGTATCGATACTTTTGTAAATTAGTATTGTATCCGGATACAGCGTTTGAGTATCAATACTTTTCAGAGTATTGATACTTTTGACAACCCTAATGTGTGCACATAGAAGGAATTTGACTCTGAATCAAATATGCTTGTGATATCAAATGAAAATCATGAAAATTTAAATAAACTACTGCATAAATCTAATAGTTTAACATTTTGAGTAATATATTCTCTTTCTTTTTGGGAAGAGATTTTATATTTTCCTTTCACTCATTGGGATTGTAACAAAACAGGATCTCGGCATCTAATGTTCTGCAAACCACGGACACATTAAATTTGCATATTATGTAAATGTTGAAACCTAACGTTTCAACAAGACTGTGGATATACTGAATGTATAGGCACAAAAAATACTTGGTTATGGTTAGAAAGAGATCATGTTTTACCATAAAATACCCTGTATGGGTGGCACAATCCTGGCAGGAAAAGCAGCAATGTCTAGGCAACAATAAAAAGGTGCAGCAAGCATTTTTTACTTGTGGCATTTGATTTATATATATATATATATATATATATAAATATATATATATATATATATATATATATATATATATAAAGGCAGCGCTGTGCACTCACCTGCAAAATGCTTTCTGTGTGATTGGGGCCTAACATTTAAGATTTTGGCAAAGCTCTGGAAAAAAAGTAGAGACCGCTTACTCTGCAGCAAAATCTGGGGACCACAACATCCCCAGAAGTAGCCTACAATGCACATTGACAGGCAATTCAAAAAACAAAGACTGCTCAACTTGAAGCAGTCTCCGACTGATGATTAAAATCTCTGACTTTCAGGGGGCAGCCCTTCTTATTATGGAAACTGATTTATCAAATTAGGACTTATGTACTGACAGTTTTATTTGGTATAAATGTGAGACATTATTACTGTAATTCAAGTCTTTCATGGTGCTTTTTGGCCACTCCTTAACAGCAAGAATAGATGTGCATCGAAATCTGAATGACAGCTCATTTGACCACTGTAGTGCTGTTGCACTGTGCTTCTGTCTCGTTTGTGCGTATGCTGTAAGTAACGTCAGTAGCAAATTTTGTGAAAATGCGCAAAAGAAAATGCGAATTTATGCACGTTTCCATTCATTATTGTATTGGGAGTCAACAGGTCGAGCAGAAGGTGGCGCTTCTCATGAAAAATAAAAATGCAAAAGAACACCCGTAGAAGAAGAGGGCGCCGTGAGATGACGTCATTGAGAGCGTCTCATGTCCACAACTGATGTAAACAATTACCGGCACATCCATGACTACGGCGAGATGGAGAGATTCCTTGGGAATGTCTTGGCTATTGCGAGAGCTCTCATCACACTCATATCAGCGTTGTCAGCGTAGCCTACATAATGCTGTGATGTCTGTGTTGGTACACCAGGCAGCGCACATGATGCAGCGGTATTCAACACGTCCAGTCTATTCAGGTAAGTTGTGAAATAGCCTACACTCACCTGACACTGGAGTGATTACCTCTCTGTAAGTTCACACAGGTGTGTGTGTGAAGTAGAAGTAGGATCCCATAGCCTACGTCATTGTTTATTCACTAAATCTGTTTCCATTGCCAAAAGTCACATTTTCCAAATATCAATACGCTTACTTTTCCACCCCCTCCAAGTGTAAAATCTTTTTTGCGATATTTCGGCCTTTTTTCGAATTTCTGGCGTTTCCATTCAAGTTTTTTTTCGCAATTGTTGAAAATGCGAATAAAAATAGGTGGCTGGAAACCCGACTATAGTCCTCTTTTCAGATTGCAACATTATCAGTTTTAAATTTGTTTTTCAGTTCGTGAGAGAATTGTCGTATGGAAAGTGTCTTGTTAAAAGTGTCTTGTGAGTCTAAAGGTTAATGTGTGTGTGAGCTGGCAGCCCTGAGCCCACCACATGTACCACATGATGACAGCCACCATTTTCTTCAATAGTTAAGGTAGTGCAATACAGCTTCTCACTTTATACTGCTATGATTTTCATTTTAACAAATTTTTAACTCCAACTCTAATAACTCATTTTGATTATTCCCTGCATGCTGGAATAATTTCTGTATTTATTCAAGGTGTGAAATGAACCAAATCATTCAAGTGTAGGAGGGTTTACAAAATAGTTTCATGAGTGTCAGTCAATAGTACCTGCAGTAAAACCTGCTTCCTGCCCTAAGGAGCTGCTCACCCACCTACGAGATTTTCAATACTCTGGCTTGAAAAGTCTGGGGGAGCACTTCATATATTCATTTCTACATGGAAATAGGACATTTACAAAATCTGGATCTACATAGCACAACACATTAGGAGCATGTAAAACTAACTTTTCAGAAAGAGAAGGGAAAGAATTAAAAAATGGCTCCTGAAAAGATATATTGAAAACTGAACGCTAGTGGGAAGCTCCGGTGGAAGTGGGGCAGTAGACGTGTGCACCAACAAGCCAACAGAAGAGTAATACAGCAGACTTCCCTGCTGTTATCAGGCAGAGCAGTATATTGATTTTTGTATTGGATTTGTTGATAGTAAAAAAGCAGTATGGTGTTTAATATGTAAAAACAGAATGTTGATATATTGAAAGTAGAATTATCGCCTTGTGGTTGTTTGCCTCCACAAACACATCAAGTTGCAGTTACAGTTTACATCCATGTCTATAAAAACATGGATGCTTCACTCCTTCCCCCCAGATGCACAGAAGATCTATACAATCAGCATAGTTTCAAGATAGACCCAAGATTAGTGTCACCAATTCAGTATCTGACCAAACGTCTCCTCTTCTGTTATGACGTTGAGTAATGTCAATGTCTCAACGTTATGATGTAACAGTGAAAATTACTTTTGATGAGTAGCCACCGTCCTTTAAGTTTGTTAAATTTTGACTACAAGATCCTGGCTAAGGTACTGGAACTCCGTTTGGAGAAGGTAGTCCCATCTATAGTTCATCTAGACCAGTGGCCCTCAAATGAGCCGTCTAAATGCCGAATGTGTGACTCCTTCACTGTGTGTGTTTTCATTTGATCAGCACGTATAAATGGGCTGTAATCCCCATGCCAACTATGTACTGATAGGCTGTTAGCGAGAAGGGCACTTTTTTTACTTTCGCTTTTGAAGCGGTATGCTTATGGATACTTTGCCAGCAGTAGAAGCCTAGATTGAATGAAAAATGGAGCAAATGAAAATGAAAAAAAAGTTTGAAAAGAAAAGTGTTGAAATGTTTTGTTAGCAGTAGTAGTCGTGAGTATTTGAATTTATGTCAAAATGGAAATGGTATTTTATTTTACTTTAGTATGTATTTTTATTTTGTTGTTTTGAATATGACAGCATTATGGCTTGTGGCTTGACCAACTATAATAAATGGACCTTTGACTCATTGAAAAATGTCACGTGCATGTGCGCGACCACATTGCATCACCACGCCTAATTTCATTAGCTGGGTAAAAGCTCTCTATAGTTCCCCACTTTCCTCTGTCAGAACTAATGGGTTAATCTCAGAACCCTTTCTTTTACAATGGGGCGTCAGGCAGGGTTGCCCAGTCAGCCCTTTGCTTTTCATTATAGTACTTGAACGATTAGCATGTGCTATCGCTGTAATGATGATATACATGGTGTGAACATTTATGGTCATAAGTTTAAATTGAATATGTATGCTGATGATATTTTGCTCACCTTAACCAAGCCAGCGTCCTTAGTCCCTGCCATTTTGAATTTGACTGATTCATTTGGCAGTTTTTTAAGATATAAGATAAATTGGAAAAAGAGTGAGGCAATTCCACTCAACCCTCACACATTTAAATCTGTTTTAATGGACACCCCCTTTATCTGGAAAACAAATGAGATGAAATACCTGGGAATTAACATCATATCTCCCATCATCAAAATTTTTAACCTAATTGGCCCTGGCATCCTCCAGTCCATTAAAGTTGACATCAACAGATGGTCTGCCTTACCATTGTCTCTATGGGGTAGAGCAGAAATACTAAAAATGAATGTATTACCAAGACTTACTCATCTGCATCTATCCTTTTAAAATTTCTTAAAAGGAGGAGTTCCAGATATATTTCAGTTCTATCTTTCGTACAATGCAATATCCAATGACTTGGGCCTATAAATCTGAGGCTGTAGTAGGCAGCTGCAAGTGGAGAGAAATATTATATCTGTAAATAAGAACATATCCTTGGTTTCATTGTGGTACTCTCCAAAACCCCCACCCCCATTAGATAATATTATTATTAGTTTCTCATGCTCTATTGTTAAGCAGCTGCACAAGAGACTTAGCACTGAGGGGCTCTCCCTTCCATCCTGCCCTCTCTGGTGTAACCCCATTTTTTCAGCTGGTGGAAACACTTGCCAGATACTTGCCATTACTAGAGCTGGACAAACATTTAGTGGAAAAATGTTACCATTTCATCAACCTAAAAATCAGTTTGGCCTCTTGGACTCTCACTTCACATATCCTCAATTATCCTCTGTTCTAAATAAGAAATGTGAAGAAGGAGTGGTCCCTGCCTCATGTCCAGAGTGGGATCAGCTTCTAAAGAAGGCAACTCTGGCAAGAGCTGTGGTCTAAGACATCGATAACAAAATGTCCGTAGCTGCCCCTAATGCATATTTTTCTGTCCAGCTGGCTTGGAAGCATGATCTTAATACAACTGTGGCTGCCTCCCAGTGGAACATAATTTGGAGTTCAGCTTTGAGATCTTACAAATGTGTGAAATTTAGGATGATACAATATAAGATTCTGTGCAGAGCATATATCACTCCCGTCAGATTATCCAAGATGGATGATAAACATCAAGATTTATGCTGTCATAATTGTGGACAGATGTTCTCTATTTCCCTTACTCTGGGACTGTCCATCTGTTAAAACATTATGGTCAGAAGTGGTATCTTTTGTGTCTGAGTTTTTTAATGTCATTTTCCCTGTGTGCCCTAAAGTATGCTTGCTGGGCCTGAAATTGGATAATAATGTCGGAGTAACTGTTGAGCACCTATGGACACTGGCTTGCTTATCCACTAAACTGGAAGGAGCGTAAAACATCTTGCTTCTCAAGGGACTCTTGGGTGAGGGAATAATTGGACTTACTAAACATGGAAAGACAGGCCTGCCCGTTAAAAGCCTTTGATAAGGGGCTGGAGGGCCAATGGGACTCTATCCCTACACTTTTAAAGTGGTGTTACGTATATTACATAAATGTCGCCCTTGCATCACCACCACCCCCCAACTTTGACCACCAAATTCTAATCAGTTCATCACTGAGTCAAAGTGAATGTCTGTGTTAAATTTGAAAAAATTCCCTCAAGGCATTCTTGAGATATTATGTTCAGGAAAGTGAGACAGATAAGGTCACAATGACCATGATCTCTTATAACCACCAAAATCTCATCAGTTCATTGGTGAGTCCAAGTGGACATTTGTGCCAAATTTTAAGAAATTCCATGATGGTTTTCTTGAGATATTGTGTTCCAAGAATGGGAACCCAAAAACATAATGCCTCCAGCCACAGCTATCACCGACATGGAGGCATAAAAACAATATTGGTTCGTACGTAATTTTAGATTTTTTTTTTTATTTTACTGTCATATATCGACATGGATATCTGTCTCAAAAATCCAGTGCTGGTCGGGCTCTAGTTCAAAGCTTCATAATGTACTGCAAAATATACAGAAACAGTCATGACAGATGGTTGACTGTTGAGTTATTAATTTTACAATCAGAATTTTGAAGTGCTATGGGTCTATAAGAGCTACACTCTGTAGGGTCCTTACCCTCTTTATATATCAGTGAGATAATTGTCTCCTTCCAATTTTGAGGGAGTTCCCCAGTTTCAAATGCATATCTGTAAGCTTTCTCTAAAATCAGACTTAAATCATCCACAGAAACCTTGTAAAATCCGTTACAATATCCATCTGAGCCTGGGCTTTTGTTATTTTTCAACCCCTTAATTGCCTCCAGTATTTCCTCTCTTGTTATATGACCATCTATAGCTTGTGAAGTCTAATCAGACAGCTTTGGTAATTTTATATTTTCTAAATACTTACTGACAGTGCTTCTATAGGCTTATATAACAGTTGGAGCCACCAACAGACTGAATTAACTTAAAGCTGCAGTATGCTTTCAATGAATGTCTAAAGGCAAAAGTGTTGTCCCATGTTGTAAATGGCCACACTGGAAGGCAGGGTGAAAAGCTTCTGTCATAAAAGGGGGGAGATGAGATGAGGCATTTGTGGTGTTGCATGCAACTGTAAACACAATAAGTGACAAAAAAAAGTTGTGTGAAAAACTGAAATCCTGTCTTGCTTTCCCCCATCAGTCTTCTCCGTTCTGTCTTCTGTCTCTTTTTTTTTTTTTTTTTTAGAAAATTACAAAACTTGTCAGACACAGCCACTCTGATTGCACTGTCAGACAGGAGGTTTTCAGACACTGTTGCATGATCGGACAGGGATTTTGTTTTACTCTTACTGAGACCCTCTATGATTTGATTTTTAGAAACAATAAAAAGGAAAATAAAAAAGCCCTCTATAACAAACTACATTGAAAAGTAAAGGCAAGAGGGAAGCAGCACTTAGCTGACTTCTTTACCGTCTCAATTAGAGTCATCGTCAACAGATGTTACAATCTAAGACTGAACTGAAGACCCATATGAGCAGAAAAATAATGTCTCAGCACTAAAGGGTCTCCTTGCTAAATCCAGAGTGTATGAGTTGTCTGGATACAGTTTTCAGCATGGAGGTGGCTGAGCCAGCGACTAGCAGCTAATGGTGCTACCTCCATAAACAGTGCTAAACAACAGCAACAGTGCTGACAGAGCTAACGGTGTTGGAGGGGACTGGAGGGTGGGCACTGTGCTTCTGCTATGATGCCATCCCAATATCAGTGGTAACCACCATGTAAGTGCAGTACAAAGCAGCAGTTAGCCAGTGGAATACATACAGAACATGCACTAACAAGCACAGGCACCACCACAACAAACCACACGGATTAACACACACACACACAGAAGTGGTGTGACTTCGTTCTCTACTCAGGACACCATCACTCTATCTTTTCATAGCAAATATTGGTTTGCTGCTATATTAATGCTCTGAATGTGGCATGAAGAAGAAGATTTGGAATACATTTTGCAGGGTCAGTTATATACATAATTATGTCATCTGCATATAGCGACAACCTGTGCTCCTCCCCATTCACTTCAATACCCCATATATCTGTGCCATCCCTTATTAATTGTGTGAGGGGTTCTATACTGAGAGCAAATAGGAGAGGTGAGAGGGGGTCTTCTTGCCTACAACCCCTCCCCAGCTCAAATCTGTGTGAGAAGTATCCATTTGTCCTTACTGATGCCTGTGGAGATGAACATAACAAAACCCTAAAACCCTTCCCTAGACCATATTTCCTCAATACTCTAAAAAGAAAAGGCATACATGGCACTGGCTGTAGACGCATGAGACATAACATTTAATATTCTACAAATATTATCAGACAGCTGACGACCGGCAATGAAGCCTGTCCAATCTGGATGCACCAGGGTTGTAATGACAGATTTAAGCCTTTTTTCAAGTATGGTGGTCAGTATTTTACAATCAGAATTTTGAAGTGCTATGGGTCTATAAGAGCTACACTCTGTAGGGTCCTTACCCTC
The DNA here is from genome assembly GCF_011397635.1 of Epinephelus fuscoguttatus. NCBI lineage: Eukaryota > Metazoa > Chordata > Actinopteri > Perciformes > Serranidae > Epinephelus > Epinephelus fuscoguttatus. Next base: position 3,324,268 of record NC_064766.1, on the reverse strand, counting down.
TTTATATATCAGTGAGATAATTGTCTCCTTCCAATTTTGAGGGAGTTCCCCAGTTTCAAATGCATATCTGTAAGCTTTCTCTAAAATCAGACTTAAATCATCCACAGAAACCTTGTAAAATCCGTTACAATATCCATCTGAGCCTGGGCTTTTGTTATTTTTCAACCCCTTAATTGCCTCCAGTATTTCCTCTCTTGTTATATGACCATCTATAGCTTGTGAAGTCTAATCAGACAGCTTTGGTAATTTTATATTTTCTAAATAGGTATCTATGGAGCTACAAGAGTCTCAAAATGAATATATGCACACAGAAATTAATAAATGCACAAAAAAGGATTCACAAATGTATTGAAGGATTTACACACATATATATATGACTCAAAACACAAACACATTTTCAATGTACACATAAACATGTTTCATTCCATATATAGGTAAAAGAAAATCCATATATAGAAGATTTATAAACATATTTGTGATGCACACACAAATATTTCTTGTTTTAAATATGTGCAATTGAAATTCACAAATGTACACATGTAAAAGTATTTGCAATTTTCATCAAATACATATTTGGAGGTTGTTACATTGATATATGAACTGTCGAACCTGCATTTACAAAGTGCTTTTAATTTGTAAACTTCAGCACACCGCCGCTGCTGAAATATGACCGCAGCTGCTGCTTTTATTTATTTTTATTTTTTTTCGTCTCAGCTCTTTAGAAACTACCATTTTATTATTTGGCGCTATGGACGCTTCATATCCTGGTCAATTCACACACTTGTGAGTAAAGCATATAAGAGGAGAGGAGAGGGCTCTGTCTTATCTCTTCATAAACTAAAGTTATATTATTTTGCGCGACAGAAGCTTCATATAATAACATAACACTATGCTATTTATCATGTTATGTCATCATATCATTTCTGTCTCTACATGGTCACGCGTTATCAATTCTTCTCTGCTCTCTGTATCGCGCATGCCGGAGTTCTGCCACACACACACACAGGTGGCTTTCTTGTATAAAGGTTATCATACATTTAAAATGTTTAAGCTCATTAAGATTTTTTTTTTCTCTTTAAGGGACTATTTAGACCCTTAACGTTATAACTAATTACTCTTATATCTTTGACTGGTAATTGCATTTTGTTTATCAAACCATTTATTTTTTTTAGTTTGCAACAATATTGTAAAGATGAATGACCCTGAGGTGAAACTTTAATCAAAAGCCATGACATAAAACAAAATATTAGAAGAAACACAATAGCTACATATATTTGAATATTCAGAATCCAGACTTCTGTTATGTTATCCCATAAATATATGGGGTTTCCTTGCAGTATAATTAACAAAATCCCAAAACATGTTTGGATTGAGAAAGAAGGAACGTTTGCTGCAAAGAAATAAAGGGTTATCCAGATCATCCACATTGGAGTCTGGGCCTTGACTGCATATTGTTTTCTGCAGTCTTGAAGTAAATTTGTATTTCCATCCATTTACACAGACCTCCCGCACTCATATCCCACTCAAATCATAACTATTTACTATTTCTACTCCACCCCTGAAGGAAACATTACAGCAGTGCACCATTCATTTTCTTTTTTTTTCCTACCAAGATATTTAACCAAACAGATATCAAAGCTCATCATATTATTTTTCTGTCTTTTGTTCATCGCATACTGGAGGTAAGCTTTTAGCCACGATTGTTTTCTATTCAACCTTTGTACACTGAACACCATTTCTCAACAAAAAAGTTACGGTTGAAAGGGTATTGCCATTTTAAGTCCTTATGTCCAGTATAAATTAACACTGGCCTCCCCTTGATCAAGCAAATTGTGAATATCTCAGCTCACCTCCATAAACAAGTAATGAGCCATCACTTATCTTTGTGGTCCTCTCTCTTCCCAAAAGAAAAAAAGATTAAACAAAAACAAGGAGGTCCTTTCTTGGCATCAAGAACTTAAAGTGAAATGAGTGCCGTTCTGTATACAGGTGTCTAGGGTCGTCAGATATCCACCTTATCCTCTCTATGTCTCTTCTCCCAGACCAGCAATAAACTGGTTAACTGCAGCCGGCGTATCAAAGGTATGAGTGTGGTCTTTGTGGGTCACAAGCAGTCTTGCTGGAAAAATAATCCGGTGTTTATCAAGCCCCTTCTCCTGAAGTTTTTGGCGAACTTCATAGTAGTCATGTTGTTGTTTATATACCTCAGCCGACAAGCCCGGGTAGAATCTGATCTTGTTGTTTCGGTAGGTCACCTGGCCCTTTGCTCTCGAAGCTTTCCATACACGTTCCTTGTCTTGATGGTTCAGGAACCTCACAATGAAGGTTCGGGGGGCAGTAGAATTGCGCATTTGTCCGGTAATACGATGCGCCCGCTCCAGTACCACCGGGGGATGCACGCCAAGGGTTTCTGTAAATCTCCTCTCCATAAATGCGCAGGGATCCATCCCCTCCTCTCTCTCAGGTATGCCCACTATTCGCATGTTGTTACGTCGGCTCCTGTTTTCCAGATCTTCTGTCTTGCTTGTCAAGTAGCCCTATTTTACTCTTCCTTCCAGCATGTTAATTTTTGATTGTAGCACATTGATAGCATCTTCAGCGGTGGATACACGCTCTTCTGCCTGTGTGATACAGCTGCTGCACTCATTTATGTTGGTTTGAATATCCTTAATAGCTGCTAACACATCGCCAATTTCTGTGTGAAAGTCCTGCTTTAGGGATTTAATGGCTTTCATGTCGACGCCGGTAATATTAGTCACCTGTCTGCTGTCTGTTTCCATCAGCACAGCGTCTTCTTGTGGTGGACCGAGTCAGCGGCAGTCTCGTCACCCATTTGCAAGACGTTTTTTCTTGTCACTGGTTTTGGCATATTTGGCTGAAGATAACTAGTTTAACTTTGAGTAAATTTCAAAGGAGTACTTGGGTGGTTATTGCAGTAGTTATCTTGAAGTTTGCGAAAGAGCAAGAGGAGTGCTGCCGTTGAGCTTGACGCCATAACCGGAAAACAGATTTAACAGAGAAGTGGCTTAGTAACAGCCGATCCTGGACGTAACTACGGTTGTATGAGAACTGCAAGGAAAGGTGAGAGAAGTGACCAGATTGTCAGTTTATAAAAATGCAGTGCAGTTACCATACAGACATTTCATACACAGGACATACGTGACACAGAACTGCTGATGCGCATTTAATTGCCATACTGTGAGGAGATGACAAATGGTAAATGGACTGCACTTATATGGCGCCTTTCTAGTCATCCGACCATTCAAAGCGCTTTTTACACTACAAGTCACATTCATCCATTCATACACTTGTGGCCGAGGCTACCATACAAGGTGCCACCTGCTACTCAGTTTTTTGACACACTCACACACCGATGTTAGCAGCCATCGGAAGTAATTTGGGGTTCAGTATCTTGCTCAAGGATACTACGGCATGCAGACTGGAGGAGCCGGGGATCGAACCACTTATCTTCCAATTAGTGAATGACTCGCTGTACCTCCTGAGCCTGAGAAAAACTAAAAGTATAAGCTTTGGGAGTGTGCTGTATCATGTATTTCTCATGAAGTAAATACATTGTGATGATCAATTTAAAGAAATTGATGTTACCCCTGTCCCCCCTTTCCCGAATTTAAAGTCGGGAAAGGGGGAACAGGGGTAACATCCCCCTCAATATTTTGAAAACAAGTAGCAGAGGAGTTCTACTTTGACATAATTTAAGACGATTACACATGCATATAAAATCAGCCAAATGGTAAAAATTAAGTGTTTGATGCTTAAAGATTTTTGGCAGAGGACCCCCAATCCCCCCATTTCATATGTCCCCCCCAATATTGAAACAACACCTTCTCCCTTGTTTTAAAAACATATCAACTGAAGCCTCATTGGCCATGGTGCACACTGAGGAAACCAGGCTGCAGTAGGGATGTTTTTCTCCTCATAATGTCTCTAGCCCTGAACACACAGATGTAAAAATACACCCCATTCAGAGGGCCATGTTGCCTAGCAGCCAGTTGGTGGGTAGGATGGTGTGACAGTGTGTGAGATAGAAAATGTAGGAGACACAGAGCAGCTCTGTCAAGAAGAGAAAGGAGAAACACGCGATAATTATGATAGATTCACAATGTTTTTTACCCAAAGCAAAGAAAATTCAACCCAGTCATCCAATGCTAATAAATACTGATGTGCAATTCTGTGTTCACGCCAGACTTCACAATATTGTTGATTCTGGAAAAAGAGGCCAAGCTGGAACTATCCCTAATCATGCGCTCTGTTTACAGTTAACAGGGCAAAATTTCAATAAAAGCATAAATCAGCAAAAACTACGTGCCAAGGCTTATTTCTCATTAGTCTTTTATTCGTTATTCAGTGTGCCAAACACATAATATACAGCACTGCCTATCGCTTGGGAGAAGCATGGTTGTATCACATTGTGTCTTCATTTGAAGAGTGGTTTGGAAACTTGTGATACAACAACTTGAAGATATGTATCAGCCAGGCTGCTGAGAAATATCAACTGGTTTGCACACTAGGTACAGTATATGAGTGGTGTGGAGTGGGACCACTGTGGAACCAAGTAGGCTTGGGTGGTATCTATTTTTTTTATATCTTTGTACCTTCCTGACAAATAACTGTGGCATATGGTATGTGGAGGTAGTCTATTTGTGTTAAAAATAGCACAGCTTCAACACAGTTTCAAGTTGGACACCCAAGATTCGTGTCATCAATTCAGTATCTGACCATATGTTTCCCCTTCACTTCCTGAGATATGAGATTGAGTAATGTCCAGAAACATGTTTTATGCAGATCATTATGATGTCACAGAGCAGTTGACCTTTGATATAAAATGTCATCACTTCATTATTGTATCCTAATAGACATTTGTATGAAGTTTTATAATAATTAGCATATGAATTTTTGAGTTATGACGAAAAACATTTTGTGTGGTCACCTATTGATCTTCAACCACAACATTCTAATCAGTTTATTCTTCAGTCACAGTGGACATTTGTGTCAAATTTAAAGACATTCCCTTATGGTGTTCTTGAGATACCATGTTCACAAGAATGAGACAGATAAGGTGACAGTGACCTTTTACCTATGCCCACGACAAACTAATCAGTCCATCGTTGAGTTCAAGTGGACATTTGTGCCAGAGTTCAAGAAATACCCTTGAGACATTCATGAGATATCATGTTCACAAGGATGGGATGGACATGTGTACATATAGAGGTGCGTAAGTACGAGGTATGTACATACAGACAGACAACCCAAAAACATTATTCCTCTGGCCAGGGCTTGTAGCATGAATTACATTGTCTAGCCTACAGTATAGGGTTGGGTGATTTGCTTGTTTCCACCCAGCCACCATCGGCCTAACAACCAGTGACTGACGTTGTGTTATCACAGGTGTGTATGCAGCTGGAAAGTATGTTCAAACAGTGACTTTGCTATGTTCTATAAGCTCTCATAGCTTTTTAACCCTTTATGACCTACCATAGAACAAGTCCGCCAGAGCATAGCTTTACATTTTTATATGCTGTAGTGCCATTTTTGAAGTAGTTATTATGCTATCCATCAGTACATCCCTTATATCCCAAATTTAATTTGTTTGGACTTATGTCCATACTAATGAAATAAATTGCTAATGAGTGCAATAAACTACAATAAAAATGAAAAGAATTTTTTTTTTTGTTACACATATTTTTCTAAATACACGCAAGAAAGTCAGTTCATGCTCACAACATGATGATGCTTATTCCAACGTAGGAAGTGCTGTGAATATCGGCGGTCTGGATTATAATAATTTTGTTGTGTGCGCTTTGTACTTTTTTTCTACAAACCCATTTGTGCAAGGAAACAGCGCTCTGGGACACGATGAGTGCATGTTATGTCATTGTAACTCCTCTGTTTTTTATGCCATAAGAATTATTGCTCTATCTTATTTGGTTGCAATTCTACCGGCATTTAAAAATAGATATGCAAATGGCATTGCAGGCACTCGTGTAGGTCTTAAAGCAACACAATGGAGGATTGCGCTTTTTACCTCACGGGGTCCCCCTACAGACGAAAAACGGTATTGTCTGTTACAACTGTTGCAAAAATCTTTCTGCGCGTGCATTTGTTGACAAGCAAACGATACCTGTGATTTTCCTGAAGCTGGCCATGTAATGTATGATCATCATGTCTTCAGAACAAGTAAAATAGCCCTCCTGTTCCAGCTTGTCCTTCACTACCTGTCAGGTGAGAGATCAGCTGAGGAGGATAAAGACGAGGAAGGCTGCGGGTCCAGACGGCATCAGCTCCAGGCTCCTGAAGTCCTGCGCAGACCAACTGTGCAGGATAGTTGAAACCATCTTCAACCTGAGCCTGAGGCTGGGAAGAGTGCCACAGCTGTGGAAGACATCCTGCGTGGTACTTGTGCACAAGACTCCCCAAGGACTTCAGCAGCTTCATAACAGTGGCATTAACATCGCACCTCATGAAGACTCTGGAGCACCTGGTCATGTCTCGTCTCCGCCCCGCAGTAGTCCCTTCAATGGACTTGCTGCAGTTTGCCTACCAGCCTGACGCCACCGTCATCTTCCTCCTGCATAGAGCTCTTTATCACCTGGAGAAGCCCGGAAGCTCTGTGAGAATCATGTTCTTTGACTTCTGCAGCGCTTTCAACACCATACAGCCTGCACTTCTGAGGGACAAACTGGAGCACATAGTGGTGGCTAATCACCTCACATCCTGGATCCTAGACTACCTCACGGACCGGCCGCAGTATGTCAGGACCCAGGATTGTGTATCGGACTTGGTTGTCTGCAGTACGGGGCCCCACGGGGGACGGTGCTGGCGCCGTTCCTCTTCACCCTCTACACTGCAGACTTTTCATACAACACCCCCACCTGTCATCTGCAGAAGTTCTCCGACGACTCTGCCATAGTCGGCCTCATCACAGATGGTGACGACAGGGAGTACAGAGAACTGATCCAGGACTTTGTGGACTGGTGCCTGAGGAACCACCTTCAGATCAACATGGGGATAACCAAAGAGCTGATGGTGGATTTCCACAGGCGCAGACTCCTCCCCCCAACACCAGCGAACATCCAGGTAAAGGACATTGAGATGGTGACATCTTATAAGTACCTGGGTGTTAATCTTAACAGTAAACTGGACTGGACTGATCATATAACAGCACTGTACAGTAAAGGCCAAAGCAGACTCTACCTGCTGAGGCGGCTCAGGTCTTTTGGAGTGCAGGGGGCGCTCCTGAAGACCTTTGAAACTGTGGTGGCATCAGCCATGTTTTGTGGTCTACTGGGGCAGCACCATCTTGGCTGCGGATAGGAAGAGACTGGACAAGCTGATCAAGAAGGCCAGCTCTGTCCTGGGATGCTCTCTGGACTCTGTGCAGGTGGTGGGACACAGGAGGATGACAGCCAATTCAATTCAATTCAATTTTATTTATAAAGCCCAATATCACAAATCACAATTTGCCTCACAGGGCTTTACAGCATACGTCATCCCTCTGTCCTTATGACCCTCACAGCGGATAAGGAAAAACTCCCCAAAAAAACCCCTTTAACGGGGAAAAAAAACAGTAGAAACCTCAGGAAGAGCAACTGAGGAGGGATCCCTCTTCCAGGACGGACAGACGTGCAATAGATGTCGTACAGAACAGATCAGCATAACAAATTAACAGTAATCCACATGACACAATGAGACAGAAAGAGAGAGAGAGAGAGAGAGAGAGAGAGAGAGAGAGAGAGAGAGAGAGATGCAGGTAATGACAGTAGCTTACAACAACATTATTGAAAGTAATAATATTATAGTTATAGTTATGGCTACTGCGGTACAATATGTTGAAAGTATGTATTAATATCTGGCAGTATACATGTGTGACAATAGTCATACAGTACAGGCCAAAAGTTTGGACACACCTTCTCATTCAATGCGTTTTCTTTATTTTCATGACTATTTACATTGTAGATTCTCACTGAAGGCATCAAAACTATGAATGAACACATGTGGAGTTATGTACTTAACAAAAAAAGGTGAAATAACTGAAAACATGTTTTATATTCTAGTTTCTTCAAAATAGCCACCCTTTGCTCTGATTACTGCTTTGCACACTCTTGGCATTCTCTCCATGAGCTTCAAGAGGTAGTCACCTGAAATGGTTTCCACTTCACAGGTGTGCCTTATCAGGGTTAATTAGTGGAATTTCTTGCTTTATCAATGGGGTTGGGACCATCAGTTGTGTTGTGCAGAAGTCAGGTTAATACACAGCCGACAGCCCTATTGGACAACTGTTAAAATTCATATTATGGCAAGAATCAATCAGCTAACTAAAGAAAAACGAGTGGCCATCATTACTTTAAGAAATGAAGGTCAGTCAGTACGGAAAATTGCAAAAACTTTAAATGTGTCCCCAAGTGGAGTCGCAAAAACCATCAAGCGCTACAACGAAACTGGCACACATGAGGACCGACCCAGGAAAGGAAGACCAAGAGTCACCTCTGCTTCTGAGGATAAGTTCATCCGAGTCACCAGCCTCAGAAACCGCAAGTTAACAGCAGCTCAGATCAGAGACCAGATGAATGCCACACAGAGTTCTAGCAGCAGACCCATCTCTAGAACAACTGTTAAGAGGAGACTGCGCGAATCAGGCCTTCATGGTCAAATAGCTGCTAGGAAACCACTGCTAAGAGAGGCAACAAGCAGAAGAGATTTGTTTGGGCCAAGAAACACAGGAATGGACATTAGACCAGTGGAAATCTGTGCTTTGGTCTGATGAGTCCAAATTTGAGATCTTTGGTTCCAACCGCCGTGTCTTTGTGAGGCGCAGAAAAGGTGACGGATGGATTCCACATGCCTGGTTCCCACTGTGAAGCATGGAGGAGGAGGTGTGATGGTGTGGGGGTGTTTTGCTGGTGACACTGTTGGGGATTTATTCAAAATTGAAGGCACACTGAACCAGCATGGCTACCACAGCATCCTGCAGCGACATACCATCCCATCCGGTTTGCGTTTAGTTGGACGATCATTTATTTTTCAACAGGACAATGACCCCAAACACACCTCCAGGCTGTGTAAGGGCTATTTGACCAAGAAGGAGAGTGATGGAGTGCTGCGGCAGATGACCTGGCCTCCACAGTCACCGGACCTGAACCCAATCGAGATGGTTTGGGGTGAGCTGGACCGCAGAGTGAAGGCAAAGGGGCCAACAAGTGCTAAACACCTCTGGGAACTCCTTCAAGACCGTTGGAAAACCATTTCAGGTGACTACCTCTTGAAGCTCATGGAGAGAATGCCAAGAGTGTGCAAAGCAGTAATCAGAGCAAAGGGTGGCTATTTTGAAGAAACTAGAATATAAAACATGTTTTCAGTTATTTCACCTTTTTTTGTTAAGTACATAACTCCACATGTGTTCATTCATAGTTTTGATGCCTTCAGTGAGAATCTACACTGTAAATAGTCATGAAAATAAAGAAAACGCATTGAATGAGAAGGTGTGTCCAAACTTTTGGCCTGTACTGTATGTGTATAATAACAGTAGAAGTATGACTAATGACTAATGATGGCAGCAGCAGCAGGAGGCATCTGGCAGGACCACGACAGCAGCACAACCACACACGTCACGCTGTCCAGGCACCGCTGCGATATGAGTTAATCTGAGAGACAGTGGAGCACAAAGGCTCTGGAGAAGAAGCCGAGTTAGTGACATCCAGAATGGCCGAGTTAGCAAGATGCAGTAATAGAATATGAGAGAGAGAGAGAGAGAGAAGGAGAGAAGGTGCCCGGTGTATTATAGGGGGTCCTCCGGCAGACTAGGCCTAAGTCAGCCTAACTAGGGGCTGGTACAGGGCAAGCCTGAGCCAGCCCTAACTATAAGCTTTATCAAAGAGGAAAGTCTTAAGTCTAGTCTTAAATGTGGAGACAGTGTCTGCCTCCCGGACCGTAACAGGAAGATGATTCCACAGGAGAGGAGCCTGATAGCTGAAGGCTCTGGCTTCTGATCTACTTTTGGAGACTTTAGGGACCACGAGTAACCCTGCGTTCTCAGAGCGCAGAGTTCTGGTGGGATAATAAGGCACTATGAGCTCTCTAAGATATGACGGAGCTTGACCATTTAGAGCTTTATAAGTTAACAGTAGGATTTTAAATTCAATTCTGGATTTTACAGGGAGCCAGTGCAGAGAAGCTAAAACAGGAGAAATATGATCTCGTTCCTTAGTTCCTGTTAGTACACGTGCTGCTGCATTCTGAATTAGCTGGAGAGTTTTTAAGGACTTACTAGAGCTACCTGATAATAGAGAGTTACAGTAATCCAGCCTTGAGGTAACAAAAGCGTGGACCAATTTTTCTGCATCTTTTCGGGTCAGGATAGGCCTAATTTTCGCAATATTATGCAGATGAAAAAATGCAGTCCGTGAGGTTTGTTTTAAATGAGAATTAAAAGACAAATCTTGATCAAATATTACTCCGAGGTTTCTTACGGTAGTGCTAGAGGCCAGAGCAATGCCATCTAGAGAAACTATGTCATCAGATAAAGAGTCTCTGAGTTGTTTGGGGCCAAGAACAATAACTTCAGTTTTGTCTGAATTTAACATCAGGAAATTGGTGCTCATCCAGGTTTTTATGTCTTTAAGGCAGTTATGGAGTTTAGTTAATTGATTAGTTTCTTCTGGCTTCATCGATAAATACAACTGTGTATCATCCGCATAACAATTGAAATTTATAGAGTGATTCTTTTGTCTGAAGCAATCAGAAGGTCATTTGTAATTTTAACTAAATCCTGACTGAAATTCCTCAAATAGATTATTATCATGGAGAAAATCACACAGCTGGTCTGTGACTACTTTCTCAAGGATCTTTGACATAAAGGGAAGATTAGATATTGGTCTATAGTTGGCTAACACCTCTGGATCCAGGATGGGCTTTTTTAGTAGAGGTTTAATTACAGCTACCTTAAAAGACTGTGGTACATAGCCTGTTAATAAGGATATATTGATCATATATAATATATGAGTGTTAACTAAAGAAAAGACCTCCTTAAGTAGCCTAGTTGGGATGGGGTCTAAGAGACACGTTGATGATTTAGATGAAGAAATCAATGCGGTCAATTCTTGAAGAGAAATTGGGGAGAAGCAATCTAAATATATATTAGGTTTTACAGCTGTGTTTGAGGTTAGATAGGTACTATCTGAGGACAGGAGGTCATGAATTTTGCCTCTAATAGTTAGAATTTTGTCATTAAAAAGCTCATAAAATCATTACTGCTAAGGGCTAAAGGAATACAAGGCTCAATAGAGCTCTGACTCTCAGTCAGCCTGGCTACAGTGCTGAAAAGAAACCTGGGGTTGTTCTTATTGTCTTCTATTAATGCTGAGTAATAGTTTGCTCTGGCATTGCGGAGGCCCCTCTTATAAGTTTTCAGACTGTCTGTCCAGATTAAACGAGATTCTTCCAGTTTGGTTAATCGCCAATTCCTTTCAAATTTTCACGATATTTGTTTTAACTTACGGGTTTGAGAGTTATACCAAGGAGCGAACTTTCTTTGCTTTTTTAACTTCTTTTTAAGAGGAGCTACAGAGTCAAGTGTTGTTCGCAGCAAGCCTACAGCGCTATCGACAAAATGATCAAAGTCGGTACAGGAAACCTCTGTTACTGAGGGACTTGGTATTGAATTTAATGACGGAGTAATCTTTTCCTTAAATTTTGCAACAGCACTATCTGATAAACATCTAGTATAGTAACTGTTGCTGAGTGGCGTGTAATCGAGTAAAAAGAAATCAAAAGTAATCAGATAATGATCCGATAGCGAGGGATTCTGTGGAAAGACTTTTAGATTATCAATTTCAATTCCATACGTCAGAACTAGATCGAGGGTATGGTTAAAACAGTGAGTGGGTTCATGTACACCCTGACTGAAGCCAATGGAGTCTAATAATGAGATAAACGCGGTAGCCAGGGAGTCATTATCAACGTCGACATGAATGTTAAAATCGCCTACAATAATAACTTTATCTGATTTAAGAACTAAACTGGATAAAAACTCTGAGAATTCAGATACAAATTCAGAATACGGGCCAGGAGCACGGTACACTATAACAAATAAAAGTGGCTGCGAGGTTTTCCAGGTCGGATGTAAAAGACTAAGAACGAGGCTTTCAAATGAATTATAGTCTAGTTTAGGTTTAGGGCTGATTAACAGACTAGAGTTAAAAATGGCTGCAACTCCCCCTCCTTGGCCGCTGCCTCGAGGAATGTGGGTATTATTATGACTGGGAGGAGTGGACTCATTTAGACTAACATATTCATCTGGACACAGCCAGGTTTCAGTGAGACTGAGTAAATCAATATGATTATCTGATATTAATTCGTTTACTAACACTGCTTTAGACGATAGAGACCTGATATTTAACAGTCCGCATTTAATTCTCATGTTTTGTCTTTCTGTCACAGAAGAGGTTTTAATTTTTATGAGGTTATGCACAACTCCTCTTTGTTTAATTTTAGATTTAAATAATTTAGGTGGTCGGGGGACAGACACCGTTTGTATAAAACTATGAAAACTATGGCTGGGTAACTGAACTAGAAGCTCAGAGAGGCGTATAGGACTGCGACTCTGAGTCCTGGTCTCAACTCTGGGTTGTCAGGGATTTAAATTACTAATAAAGTTTGCCAGGTTCCTAGAAATGAGAGCAGCTCCATCCAAAGTGGGATGAATGCCGTCTCTCCTAATAAGACCAGGTTTTCCCCAGAAAGTTTGCCAATTATTAACGAAACCCACATCGTTTGCTGGACACCACCTTGACAGCCAGCGATTAAATGATGACATGCGGCTAAACATGTCATCACTGGTCAGCTGTCATCTCTGAGGACTAAGGACTCCCACCCCCTGCAGGAGGAGATAAAAGCCCTGGAGAGCTCTTTCAGCGATAGACTGATTCACCCAAAGTGTGTGAAGGAACACTATTGCAAGTCCTTCCTGCCTGCTGCTGTCAGGCTACATAACCAGTACTGCTCACAGTAAACTGCACCATGGACACTTTATGGACACTATGGACACTTTATAAACACCATTTTAAGCTTACTGTCCCCCTTGTTGCCGTTTGCTGTTTTTTTGCACATACAATCACTTGCACTAGATATGCTCTCTTTAATCCACTACTCATTTTTATTCACTTCTCATTATTATTATTATTATTTATCGCCATTTCTTGTATTTTTGTACTTTATTTTGCATGCCTAGTTTTTAAGTTTAAATTTTGAAATTTTTAATCTGACTCCTTGACTGCTGTAACACTGGAATTTCTCAACTGTGATCAATAAAGGTGTATCTTATCTTATTTTATCTTAGCATTTTGTACATACAGGCTGATTGCTTTATTTATTTATTCATTTTCGAAACTCAGAAATGAGTTGCTCTCTGCATGTCAGGGCTGACCTCTTCCCCACAGCACGCGCGCGCTCGCACACACACACACACACACACACACACACACACACACACAAACTCAACCGAGTGAAGTCAGACAACAGCAGAGAGACCGTGGTGCAGATGAAGATAATATAACTTCAAGATTACTCTAGTTGACAACAACTACGCTTGTTACTGTAAGTAAGTGTGATAAAACCTCTGCCAGCCAAGCCAATACTTTACCAATACATGTGATCAGCATGTAGAAAGCCATATTTCAATCTGCTCTGTCCGCAGTCTCTCATTCACCGCTATTATGATTTACAATCGCGGTCGACACAAGTACATTGCGCTCGTGGTGCTAACAGCAAACTGTTAAAGACAAAGTAAAATGAAAGCTGTCTGTATGTAGGTTAACGCTTTATCTTAAAATGTACCTGAGGCAGCCGACCTGCAGACAGTAGGGCTGCTCGATTATGGAAAAATCATAATCGCAATTATTTTGGTTAAAATTGAAATCACAATTATGCAAACAATTATGCAGCACACGTGATGACTTATATTGGTTACATGATGGCATGTCATTTCTGTCTCTACATGGTCGCGCGTTTACAATTCTCCTCTGCTCTCTGTATCGCTCATGGCAGACACACACACAGACACGTGCGCACACACACACACACACACACACAGATAGACCAACCTCTTCTGCTCTCCCTCTGCCATGTTCCGCACACTACTTTTGAAATCTTCCGCCATCACCTGCCCCTCGCATTATTCGTAGTTCACCTACTTGACTGGCTTGTGGAGTGAAGAGAGGAGGGGAGAGGGTGGTACTGCGCATGCGCGGCTTCCGTAGAAGACAAAATAACATCTCCAGGCGTCCGTGACCAAAAATCGTTTACCCTCAATTTCATTAATTTTGAAATCGTTTGACCTCAAAATTGTAATCCCGATAAACAGACGATTAATTGCACAGCCTTAGCAGACAATGAGTCTCCTAAGTAGAGGGTAACAGCAGTAACAGTGCCAGGTCATCATCGGTAGGGCATCCCTCCTCCTCGTTCAGCTCTCGCCAGCGTGTGAAAGCCGGGCCAATATTAATCCTTGTTCGAGCTCTTGTTTTATCGCTCTCCCGTTTTCTTTTCTTTGTCTCCTCGGACAACACCTTCACCTTCTTCCCTTTTTTGTCGCTTCAGCCATGACAACCACGTCTAACTTCGTTCACCTCGGTTTGGCTACACTACTCTAAAGAGAGGAGGGGTATATGACGTGTGCGGTGAGGCAGTCAAATTTTGTGTCCCGGGTTCCTACCTGAACCCTGAAACTGCATAGTGCCAGTGCAAGCGAAACAGATGCTCTCAAGCAATGATGGAGGTGCCAACCAACCTATTGTGAGTTAATGTACCATCACAAGGATCTTGGATATATATTTTGAGGGCTCAAAAACTCCACTGTGTTGCTTTAAAGAGCTACATCTAATAAATAAACAAAACAAATTCATCAAATGTCAAGAAGGGAAACAGGCGTACTCTTACACATATTTTCCTTATTAAACAGTAAAATACAACTGTACACTTAAAGAATTCAAGTTTCTCTTTTTCACCAAACTAAGACCAGCTTAATTGCATTGTTAATAGGGTAGGTCCGGACCAGTATACTAGATCTTAATGCCAGAAGACGAGCATACAACTATTGTGTCTCGCTCATCTCATCTCGTAACATCACAGCTCTCTATGCACTGTTATGTCATGTAAACAAACCACGCTGCTATCAGCTGTTCGCTCAAGATTAGACTGGAGGCATAGCCACTTAAAAGCTGGGTGAATAGTCTACTTGCTATTTTCCTATGTTTATTATGTTACTACTTAAACATGTTTTGTATTTGTGAAATTTACCGGAAATGACATGCAATATGGCCAACAGCAAATAGGTTGTTACTAACGATGGTTATTTAGCTAACTAGAAACTTTCAGCTCCCTGGCAATCTTCCTCCAGCCACCTGCCACCTTATTTTGGTTTTTGTAGTCAAATAAGAGTGTCTCCTGTCATAACCCCAAAAAACACATGAACTTTCTATTAAACAAAAATTCTGCATCATTCTCCCCGCCCTCCTACCTCTACTGAAAGTTGATCTCATTTATGTTGCCGGTGCTCAACTCAGGAAGAAATTGCACAAGGCCTGTCAGACACTAGTGTTTCCATTAGCCTGTTTATAAACAAACATAATATAATATTAGTCATGCTGCTTATTACTATCACAATATGAGTTGGATTTAGTGCTGTGACACCATCAGCACAGGTCTCTGATGTAGGTTACTTTTTAATTTGCCAGACAAATGCAAATTCAGCTGGTTTTTGCAGAAATCAAACTGTTTTACGCTCGTACACTGGCAATAAAACTGGATATTGACCCGACTCTACTTGTTAACTCATCATAAAACAATCAGTAAAGTATTTCTGATTCTGATTTCTTTTGGCTGTTGTTCCAACAGTCACCAACTCTGGTTTGGTTAAAATAAACACCTAATATACTGAGTTAGATAATAAAAAAAAAAGAAAATATGCTGTTTTTCCCCACTGTCTCTCTCTGCTGTTGCTGGCCAGCTATTTCTTAGTGTGTGTAATGATCCCCACCACTCACTGACCTCTGGTGGTACGTGCTGTTAACTACAGTACATCACCTCTTTACAGCATCTCCATATCAGTTTAATAGAAAGAGAAGCGACTGTACTTTTGACACTGTCAAAAGTAATACCCTGGTATACCGCAATACTGCAATCTGTGCCTTATGGCTTTAACAGCCAAAGGACATGTTCCTGACTTATAATGCAGACACTGACTATTACTTCAAATACTAAGTTTGCATGTGGCAGCTTAGATAGTCCCAAACTTACCAGAAATCCCAGGTCAACTTCTCCTCCCCAAAACCTTTCTTGTTTCTGCACATTCGTCAATACAACTCTGGATAGCCACACAATTGAAAAATGTAAATATAAATGGAAACAATATAATATAGTATATATTAATATAGTAGGTTTAGCTAACTTATATGGTAAATGGTAAATGAACCTGCATTTGTATAGCGCCTTTCTAGTCATCCAACCACTTGAAGCACTTTTTACAGTATGAGTCACATTCACCCATTCAGACACACATTCATACAATGGTGGCCGAGGCTACCATACAAGGTGCCGCCTGCTACTCAGTTTTTAACACACTCACACACCGCTGGAACAGCCATCGGGAGCAATTTGGGGTTCAGTAGAAGTTCAGTTCAGAAGAGCAAGAGCTCTTCAACATGCAGACTGGAGGAGGAGCCGGGTATTGAAACGCTGATCTTTTGATTGGTGGACGAACCGCTCTACCACAGTCCATGAGCCACTGCCGCCCCCATATCAAAACACTGTTTACTGGTCTAGAGGTGGACATACAATACAAAGATTGTGGTGGCAAATCAAACAGAGGTGAGACATCATTGACTCAGACAGCAGCAGCAAATAGCCATGCATGTTGGTTAGAGTGACAGCAGCCTTTTCTCTCCCTGACACTTCCTCTGTGGGGGGCTGCTGTCATATTTACACTGTAAACAAAGGAAGCAGCGGTGGCAACCACTTGCTACCTAACAGTGCAGCTATGACCCTAAGTGATAGAGTTTGTGTCAGGAAGCTTTGTCATAATGTCATCAAGAGGAAAATCAATACATAGCCACATAGCCATTTTACTGTTGTTTTCTATGAGCTTGTAGACTAGTGAAAAATCCTCCCAGACATTAATACAGGGTTCCTACACATTTGGAATTTCAAACTTCCATACTTTTCCATACCCTAATTTCCAGACTTCTCAGCATTTTTTTTTTTTTTTCAGAGAATATGTGACATCTGAGTAAATATATCGGTGTATCATATTTCACATCATATTTAATTATTCTTAATAGCCGATTGTAGGCAAGTACTATAATGCCATACAAATAAAAACTCAAGTAAGTTCAATGTCTGGGCTGAAGCAAAAAGGTTGGGTGCAAGCGATGCAGTTACGAGACGGTGGTGTTTTTTCCTTTCATGTGGCTCAGAATCGCCTTCTCCCCCATGTTGGCGATGTCAAACGATTTCACACAAAGCTTGCATCTAGCTCTGTGTGTGAATTGGGAATCCTTGGCCAACCAGTATTTATATACGGTATTGTCAAGCCATCCATCCAAAAACTTGCATCTACCCATTGTGAACCACGTGCAACTCGTCTTCTTGTCGAAGGTGCAGTGTTGGAGTGAAACTTGATACCTGGGGGGCTGGAGGAGGGTCATGGGGCAGCGGACTGGACATACCACTTGTCAATCAGGTAAAAGGGGTGGTATGTTTTCTGAGACGTTTACTCTCACACAAACTGTGCTTGGCCTGGCATAAAACACAATCCGGATTGATTAAATTATTTTTGGAAATACCTAATTTTCTATTTTAGAAAACAGTATTTTAGAACAGTGGTAATAGTCTGGAAACATAAATATTTTTCCATACTTAATTTTTCATTTTCCATACTTTTTAATACCTGGAAATTGATCAAATTTATTTCCATACTTTTCCATACTTGCGTAGGAACCCTGTTAATAAGACACGTCATCAATTTTACATGTCATTGCAAATTTTCTAGTCACGGTAAGTAGCTACTACACAGCCTTGGGGGAGCTTTTTTCAACTCAGAGCAAAGAACTCTGATAATGCCATCAGGGTTATGGAAGCTTGGTCCTGCGACTGGTCAGTGACTTTCAACGTCAGACACCGGCAAAAAAAGCTGTGCTATTTCTGGTTATTTCTCTGTATATGGTATCTCTATTGAGTTTTCATTAAATGTATCCCAAACTATATAGTATATATCCATATTGTGACATAAAGTTACACAGACCAGGAAAATGTTCCATATACAGTATGTTCCATTCCCATCTGGAGTGTCTAATAAAAGGTGCTATTGAGTTGCATTATGGGATGTTAAGGATCAGTGGTGGTGGGCTTGACCTACATTAAGGACAAAGGGATATTTTGCCTTCTGCTGCTTTAAATTAAACCACTTCAACCCCAAATTTAACACTTGATGATGCAAGCAGGAGCTGAGCAGCAGCAAGCAAGACTCAGTACACTCCCAAGACCTTTGATTATTCATACCATGTAATCCTTTGAGACCAGAAAGTCAGACTCTAGTTGAACATGATTGTCTTGGTGCTGCTCAGTCCATGGTTGTCTGCATCATCAGGGGGAGAATCCAAGTGGTGAACAGAGCATGGCTGTCACTGTACACTGTAAAACCATTTTCTCTACACTGACCTTCAGTGAGCGCTCTGTAGCAACTCAAATTCAGACTGCTCCACTCCCTGCCAGATCAGCAAACTTTCTGTTGCTGCCATTACACAGGTTAAAGTTAGGTTTGCAGGGGACACAAAGCTTGTCGCAGTGTGACGGGACTTGCGGGGGTACAGGCTCAAGGGAAGGGAGTATACAATACTTACAAAAGCTCGATAAAAAGCTAGGGTTGGCTAAAATAAATTAAAGGGGAGTGGAGAAAGGATTAAAAAGGATTTTAAAAAAAGGGGAGAGAGGGAGACTGGGTTAGAATTCAGGTTAGGTTGATGCTATGCAAAAATTTCCTTTGATCATAAAGCCAAATGTTACTGTATAATTCTCTGGTTTATCATTCAAGTATATGAACTACGCTGCAGACTGAGGTCTCAACTCACAGTGACAAACAGAATGATGGGATGGCTGAGTCATGTGATCAAGTCAAAAGGGCGACATGCAGATCTGCAGGTTTGTGGGATTTACACATTTAGTTTATAAAATGTCTGTATCATCTTTGCACTGCATTTTTATAAACTATGATACATTCATCACGTCTTACACCCTCGTCCAGGAGCCGTCTCACTTCCTCTTCTTCTCCTTGCAGTTCTGAATTGAAATTACATCCAGTAACTACTATTACTTACAAAAGAACATTACTAGCGGAAATGCTGGGTGTTCTTGCAACTTCAGCGTATTTGATTGTGATGTTTATTACAACCTTAATGACATCTGTTGCCTTACATTTGATATGCAGCTCCGCTTGCTCACCAGAGCAGCTCAGGGCTCCATAAAAAAAAAAAATCTATATGTGGCAGTCAGTGTGGATATTGTAGCGGGCTAGCACAAATAAATCAATGTATAGAAAACATAGACTGTATATAAAGATGGTGACTGACTGCAGTATGAGTCATAAAGCCTGTCCCCTCCATGTTAGTGGATGGGACATGGGCCAAACTAAAAACACAAAGTGCACATCAAATAACTTTTTCCCAAAGATGGTTTCTGTCCGTGTTTGTTTTTCTGATAGATTTGATTTTAATTTGATTTAATAGTGATTGACAACTGTGTGAGCCATTCAGTGGCACTGCTAGCAAGTAGTCGGACGGGTGTATGGGCAGGAGGCGTGATACTGCAGAGATCACTACTGCGCAGACTTTGGCTCTAAATGATGTCACCAGAGCAAGATGGCAGCAAATAGTGGCATACTATTTTGGAGTATGTAAATCACTCCCTTCTCTCTGAATTTGTATTGTTGCCTTCAGGCTGTCGGTGGAAGGTGCCTGCTCTTAGGACAAAGAGATTTAAGGTTTCCTCTGTCCCTTCAGCCATTCAATTGTTGAATAGCAGATAGTCTGTAAATTGTTTATGTGCTTATGTCTATTTGCACAGATTGTTCAGGCTGCTGGAATCTGCACTTTGCACTGGCACTTTGCACTTTGATGCTGATTATTTTCCTATTAATCTTCATTTATTTTTATTTTTATTTTTAAAGCCTCTGAGAATCTTCCCATTATGTCATGTTATGTGTTTTTGTCCATCAGTGTTTTGTATGTTGTATGTTTTGTGTATTTTCCTGGCTGATAACCAATTTCTCTGAAAGGGACAATAAAGATAAGTTGACTTTGACTTTTGACTTTGACTCATAGTCAAGCAGCAACCTCCAGGGCTTAAAAATGAAGCCAACACAGAAGTGCCAAAGACTACAGTTCTTTGAATGGCCACTTGAGGCTGGCTCCAGAAGTTTGTCAATCCCAACAGACCCCCATGTTTGAATGTCCAACTTTACAGCAGAAATAAACATGTTTACAGCCTGGTATAAAGAGCAGTTTTGGACTCTACAACTAATTTCCCCCTTCATGACAACTTTGCGGGGGCGAAATTTTATATAACTCATTATTATTATATTTACTATTATATTCTTATTGTTCTCAGTCAGATCTGCCCCTCGCTCCTCCACAGCACCAGCCTCTCGCTCAAATATCGTCTTAATAGTATTAATTTTTTATTGTATAAATTATTAATATTACAAATGCAAATTAAACTTTGGGTAGCTTTAATGTAACCAATTGCTTATTTAATCCACTACATACATTTTACTGCTGCAAGGTAGGTGAGACGAACAGACTGAAACTTTGTCTTATTAGATAAAACATACGCTGACAAAGTTTTGGGGACATAGTTTACAGATGAAAAAAGGTAATAAATTGCAATATATCACAATACATTTTATAGCAATGCTCAGCATATCACAACATATTCAAAATTAAAATAATACTGTATTGTGACTTAAGTATCGTGATAATATTGTATGGTGGACCCTCCGGTGATTCCTACCCCTATAATTATCAAGTAAATTCTGTGAAATGGTATGATTTATATGATGTATCATCTGGTGTTTCGCATGTTTCCCTGGAGGTTAGAGCCACTAGAGGGGTGAAGGGGATGTGATGCCACTGACATGGGACCAAATGAAACACACCATGAATAAAATTACAGATTTCTCTGGGCCTGAACACTGTTGTAAACATCTAAGATAATGTCAGTACACAACTCAACAAAATATATATTAGGCCTATAGGTCTATAGTAGGTTTTAAACATTTAAAGGTAGAAATGTCACATCTTACATCTTTAAGCAGCACACTTCGATTCGGAACACACTGCTAAATCACAGCACCTCATATCTGTGTGTGTTCATATTTAAATATCACACTACCATAGTACTGGAAATGTGATCCTAACAGCCACTACCATTACTAATAGCAGTAACTCTAATATAATTTAAAATGTTGAAAGAAGTGCACATTGTGGAGCCTACAGGAGGACTGTTCGTAGTCTGGGGGCATATGAACTAAATGCAGCATCAATGTTGGTCCTGGGGCAAGGAACAATTACTATGAAAGAGTCAGTGGAACACGGTGATCTGACAGGGACAGGCTAAACTGTGGCCATTCACTTCTTAATATGGATGATTAAATATTGTGTCTAAACTGTGTTAGTGTGGCATGAAATTGAAGTGCATGTTCATATTTGGATAACTGGTGTCGTTCACAGCCTCCATTAAACACTGTGGCTCTCCTTACCTTTTTCCTATGTATTCTGACTGATGATACACAAATGATGAGGCATTGCACGTATTGGACATATTTATCTTTGCATCATGCCACACAAAATGTTATGTGTATACACTAGGAATCATAATACCCTGTGGAGACTGCAGTGTCATTGGCTGCAAAAAGAACAGGGTAAACAGGGATGAAGTGAATACAGATTCTCAGCATCACTGCTATCAAACTGCATGGGTTTCTTGATGCCATGATTAAAGCCTGTGTAGCTCATTGTTATGTGGCATCTCAATAGCACACAGCATCTTTAGGGTCAAGAATCCAGAATGATAACTTCATATTTATTTGCATCATCAGTTTAACCTGATGGTGGTATTCAGTGTGCTTGCTTCCTCAGACCATCTGACCAGTTAGTTAACCAATTTATCAGTCAACCATATCACACAGCCTGCCAACCACTCACTTCCATTTGCACCTCTGCAAAATGATAGACAAACAGACAGACAGACAGACAGACAGACAGACAGATAGATAGATAGATAGATAGATAGATAGATAGATAGATATTTCACCTCTACAAAATAAAAGCACGGCAGCAGAGTGACGCTGTCCTTGGTCTCATTCCCGCCTTTCAGCCGCTCCTTGGCACGAGACATCACGAGCGGCCGGTGGTCTCTCCCGTTACCGGGAGACAGGGAGCTGTACTTGATTCCCGTCGTAATTTTGGCGAAATTCCGACAGACTCCGGTCCCCCCCTACCCCCAAGTCTTTAACGGCAGACCTCCATCGCCCGGCGAGGAGAGCGGGAGGTGTCGACGGCTGTTACTGTGATTTGTCCGTGGCCCCCCTAAAATGCGGTTTTTGGGCTTCAAAAAATAGTGCCAGCGCAGGACTGGCACTGTCTCCCCTCACACTGTCCACCCTGTGTGCTGACATTAAAATGCATCCTAATAATGTCTACGGTGCTGAGAGGAGAAGATTCCTCCGGTCACCCCCCGGGTACCTCACTGATGCTGGTCCACTCACTCTCCTCCAGCTCTGCTTTGCTGCAGCAGGTGATCGCCGTTAAAGCAGCCACAATAACCAATAAGATTTCCTGTCACGATTTTCACAATAAAACCATTGGACTATTTCTCAGTTTCCTCTCCAATCAGTAATCCCATTTTAAACAACACTTGTGCAAACCTTAGTAAGGTTTTAACTAGCCTTTTATTTCCAATGGAGTTTTACATTTGTTTTGATGGTAGAATTCTAATTTTCTACAAATCTAATAATATATAGGCTAGGCTAATAGGCCTATAGGCTAATTTTTCTTTTTTCTGTTGGGTTTTTTTTTTTTTGTATTTGGGTGATCTGTCCCTTTAACACCCACCTCCAGCCCAGTATTTAGCACCTGTATTCACCAACAGAGTGATTCATCTGATCAATATACAACCTTTGCAGGCAAACCAATGTCGATCGATGGGCGTGACGTCACAAGTGTGCTAGAAACCTATTTTCCGCACGGCTATCGCGCATCTGTGTGTGTGTGTGTGTGTGTGTGTGTGTGTGTGTGTGTGTGTGTGTGTGTGTGTGTGTGTGAAAGCCCCTGACAGCACAACAGAACCGTACTGCGATAATATGTGGGGCACATAGCCTCCAGGACACATGGCCATAAAACACTGTGCCATGTTATGGCCTCAGGTCGCTGCCTGCAATATGTTGTCAGTGTGTTGATAGACTGCCTCATACATGTGATCAGTCCTGTCAGTTACCCTCCCATTTCCAGAATAGTGGAATGCATGGGCGTAAATATAGACAGTGCAGGCAGTGCAGTTTTATATATATGTATAAGGTGTCCAGTCTACACCTTTGCTGTTTTGGATCGGTCTCACTGCTCTTATTGTGTTGTTCTCAGCAACAGCAGCAGCAGCTGCTTTCAGTGCAAAAGCTCTGATAAAGCCACTGTACACTACCCGCTAAGCAGCAAACGAGACATATTTTCACAGGAGTTGGAGGAGGTCAAAAAGGAGCTAAAAAAGAGAATATTGAACTGTGATCAATGGGGTGGGCACAAACAGCACACATGAATGATAATGTCTCTCTGTTTGCTAATAAGTTCACCATTTCAGATTAGAGGGAAGTGACATGTTAATGTTGTGTTCAGAGTTTGATTCTGCTGCCCCCAAGTGGCCAAAAAAGCTTTTATTGCAGTTCCTTATATGAGCTCTGAACTGGGACAGACTGGTTTTCAGTACAATGCCCCTCACTATTGGAATTAACTGCAAAACCATTTTGAGTAAGAGATACACATTCCTCTTAGGGACTATGAAGCTGTTCACAGTGGGACTTTTGACATAGGCCTATGCTGCAACGAGTGTCTGTGTGTGATGACTTTCAGTCATTTGTCCTCTCATCTTTCTAAATAAAGTCTAACTCTACACCGCATGTTTCTGTAGTATAATAGGACTAACAGTAACAGTAACATGTTACTGCAATTACCTATGTTTTTTTTAATATGTGATGAAAGAGCAACTTGGTAGAAAAAGATTCAGAATGTGATACAACTGCCTGACTAATTGTTGACAAATGTTAGTGTGTGTGGGGGAGGTGGGAGGAACACTTTCTGATTATATTTAATTATTCATCAAATATGAATAAATCCCTTCTGGCAACAAAGTGACAGGCTTTACACCAGCTGGAAGATATGAACTAGTTTCTTTGTAAAAAAAAAAAAAAATACAAAACAACATTTAACGAAACAACAAAATCATACAACAAATGATACAAATCACAGCAAACATTTTAAAAATGCAATACATTTGTCATGACCTATTACATCCAGTGTTGACCCAGGCTACTTAGAAGCCATACTCTGATGTAATAGGTTGACAGATTGAGGAACAAATGAGCTTTTCAACCTGTTCAATAGAGCCGGTGGGACTCTGAATCCTCTGTGTGATGGCAAAAAGCTCATATTCTTGAAATCATGCGTGAGAGGGGTCTGATGTAATTTTACCAACCAGGCACAGCGGAATACACAGTTTGGAAACTTAACTCAAGCGCTTGACCAACAATCTTTGAGCAGACACGCAGCAGTCTCACCACAGTAGGTTTAAGCTGAACATAGAAACAACTGTATCATGCTCTGATTCCATACTGCATAACACTTAATATTATAGATTGGAAAAACAATAACAGGATCTGTTTGTTCCAAATGAATGCAATATCCTAAACTACAGTGGCCAGCTGGTTTAGGAAAATACTGAATCTTTTTTGAAAATGAAATGATATATCTGTGAGCTGTTACTTAAGATTTACGTCTTCAGTTGGAAAAAAAGGGTTTGTAACTGAGAAACAAAGAAAAGGGTGGCGAAATCAGAAAATATCAAGAGACACACAAATACATTGTTGTTTTTTCAGAGGGAGAGAGTTATGGCACTCCAGGGTTAAGGCACCCTGCATACTACAACACCACTTTATAAAACAATACTCACAATTTGGATTGATTTTTGTGAAAACCCCTTTTGATTCTTTTGATCTGAGGACCCATATAGACAAAAGGAATATGATTAACTGGGTAATCAAAGAATGGACACATAAATTGAGGTAGCCAACAACCCAGTTTTTGACATCCAACTTCTACAAAAAAAAAAAAAAGAACTAGAACTGCAAGCACTTATAAACGGGGGCCAAGCCTCCCCGCGCAACTCGGCCCCCATGTCCCACGGAGCCCACGGAAGTCAGCCCTGAAACACGACGGGCTCAGGGCAAGCACAGGGACGTGGGCCGACGTCCAAGCTGCGGTATTTGCTGCAATGGGAAGTGCACTGGAAGTGTGAAAGGCTGAAAGTGTGGTGATTTGGATTTGTTGTAATAAATCACACCCACTTTGACCAATCATTACTTAACTTTATGTCCGGCCTCAGGAGTGACCCCACATCACACTCACCAAATTTTGTTCAAATCTTGTACTTGAGACTTGATGTTTGTGGGTTTTTAGCACCCCCCCCCCATTAGCCGATTTGCACCAAATTTGGCATAGAGCCTCTTGATGACCTCAGGAACAAGTGACTTAAGTTTGATGTTGAAAGCGTTTATTTTGACCAAAATATGAAACAATATGTGTTTTTCAGCTAGCAAAAAAATAGTTTGATTATAACTAGTGCATTTTTTGGAGTGCCAACATTGTTTTGATAACTTTTGATCAGACACATCTGGAGATTCTATGTGCAAAGTTTCATGCAGGTGGTGCTTAAACTGTGGGAGGAGTTCGAAAAAGTAGGTTTTGGACATGTGGCAAATTAGCAAGGAGAATGTGCAGCAGAAGTGGGCGGGGCCTGTGTCAGAAAACCCAGCTCTATTCGGGGAACACATGGATATAATGTTTATGAATGTGTCATTTAAAATGTGGAAGTTACACCCAAAAATGCGTTTGTATCCGTTATAGCACCACCTAGTGAAGCATATGCACAATTTTTGGTATGGAAGATCTGTGTCCTATTTTATATGTACCCTATAAATTTCACAGTCCTCAGCATAATAGTTCAGCTGCAGTAAATGTTTGTTGTTTATCCTATAATAAGCCACGCCCACACTGACCAGTCATGACCACCTTCAATATATGGCCTCAGGAATGGCCCTCCATCATACTGACCGAATTTCGTAGAAATGGGTGTAGCCGTTTAAGAGATATAAACTTCCCATATTTGTAGCGCCTCCTAGTGGCCAACATTCGCCAAATTCGGCTCATACCTTCACAGTGTCATGCCAACTAAGGATCTGAGATTTGGTGTTGATAACATTAAGTTTGACTGAGATATGCAACAGTTTACATTTTTATAGCTAGCTACACAAATTTGTTCATTAATAATTTGCGGAATTTTTGATGGAACAAAATTCTTTTGATAACTTTAGATCAGGTCCAGGTGAAGAGTGTACGTGCCAAGTTTCACGCAGATCTGACAAAATCCCAAGGAGGAGTTCAAAAGAGTAGGTTTTCCAGTTTTTGCGGAAAAAAAATTATAGGCTGAAGTGGGCGTGGCCAATTGCAAAGTGATTCAGCTCTATTCAGGGAATCTGGGGATATAACGTTTTTGAATGTACCACATACGGTGTGGGAGTTATAGGCCAAAACGCGTTGGCCTTGGCTATAGCGCCCCCTGCAGGTGGACATATGTAGTTTTTTGCGTCTGGGGTACGTGCAGGGGTCTGGACCAACCCTCCAAATTGCACCACCCTCCCTTGCACGGTTTAGCCTGCAGCACCACTTTTATCAACAGAAGAATAAAAATAGAGAACTATAAAAATCTTTACAAATACAATAGGGTTTCTAGCACCGCTGGTCCTAGGAAACGTGTCTGCTTGCATACGCGTTCCCCGAGGCCCCTCGGGCTTGGCCCCCTAACTAGCCTAATCAGGCTAGTAAAAGGGACTGGGCGTTTAATTGGGACTAGGCTTTAACGAAAGTTTTACAGTAACTAAATCTAAACCAAAAACCAGAACTGCGGGTGGAAAACAACATTTTAGTCCACTGAAATAAAAACATGAGACTTTAGAGAAAAGAAAAACAATACAAACAACACAAAAAAACAATATTGAGTAAAAACTACTTCAAGAACTACTTAAAATAGAAATATGCAGAGAGTGTTTTTAATTTTAGTCTCGGTCAACTGATCAAAGCAAAAAAAAAAAGAAAAAGAAAAAAGAACTGAGCACTTTTCTTAGTTTTTAACCAAAAATTATGAAAATGTAGCCTTTATGTCATATTCTATTCACTGAGGTGAAGTATAAGCTGTTAGGACTGCGTTTTCCTTTTCTTTTCTTTTCTTTTCTTTTCTCCTGTAGCCTATGTACAGCACTGGTTGGATGTTGTTGGATGGCACCAGTCATTATTATTGCAATAATCTCCAACAACAGCTGAGACACCAGTAGAGGAAAGAACTCCTTCCAGTCTGGGTCTACTGTCCTGCTGTGATTTGCTCCCAAACACTGGACTCTTATTTGACCCCTGACACTTCATTACCTCATGGCTGGTTATTCACTCATCTGTGATCTCGGAACTGAAGCTCATACTGCTGCTGCACACACCGTAGGTCACTACAACATGTAAATGGAGTGAGAAAAGAGTGAGACTGACCTGTGGTCTGATCCTCATGATGTCTTCATGGCAAAGATTCTGTACTGACTGTGCAACTGTATCACAATCTCTTTCAGCTGTTTTCCTCACTACTGTTCTTTGCTCTGTCGTCACTAATAGATTCTGGGACAGTGAAATCATGCCAGTCCAACAGGGGATAATACTCTCTACCAACTCTCTCTCTCTCTCTTTCTCTCTCTCTCTCTCGCTCTCTCTCTGTCTCTCTCTCAATTCAAATCAGTTCAGTTCAATTCAGTAATTGGCCTGACATTTAATGTATTGTCACAACACAACTACAATTAAAAGGCAGTGAATAAAATGTACAACTGATTACACAAGTGTCAATAGTCAACAGAGCAAAATAATTAAGCAAAATAGAAAAAAATATATACAGTACATACATACATATACATATCTCATGTGTCTCATATGTTTTCCTATAAACATGTTTTATATGATTGCGTGTGGGAAAAAAAAATGTGTACACACAGAACTGCATTTGTACATCGCACTTAAAATGGGTTATCCCCTCTCTTTTGTAAAGAGTATAAATCCCGACCTGAAACACCAGAATCTGAGGCAATGTGCTTGGCCGATTTCATTGCTGCCTGTAGGATTGCATATGGCAAACAAGCAAAGGATGAAAATGTTCTTCCTCTGCTGAATGAGATGAGACATGTGGGGATGCACAATATTGGATTTTTTGCTGATATCCAATATGCCAATATATAAAAAAAACATTTGGCTGATTACCAATACCAGTATCAATATATTCACTTTTTTCCCCACCTAAGGTTAGCAATCATCAAGTCTCTTCTGTAGTGAAACTAACATCATATTATGCATGCATACTGTGGTCGTGATGGCCCACCAGCAGATGGAGACATACAATAGAATGCTTTTCAAAGTATATAATATTCATTCATTGTGCAAAATAAGAAAAAGCACGTTGGCCGATTCTGATCTGATCATTTCAAAGCCAATATCAGCCAGTGCTGATGACAAACCGATGTTAACAGCATGTTGGCCGATTCCAATGACATGCCAATATTATCGCGCATCCCTAGTCCAGAGGAGAACAAAAGAAAACCCTGCTGTTGAACAGTAAGGAATTTCATGGCACATTGCTCAAACATACCTCTGTCATCCCTCACAGTCACGGCTGAAATGCCATAACTTCCTTACATATCAGTCCTTCCATGACTATGCAGGTGTTCAGCTACCAGGTTCAGAATACCCTGAGGCTGTATCTCAAATGGTGAAATGAAATATGAGAAACACAAGCAAGACATTGAAAGTGCCGTCAAAGAGTACAAACAAAGTGGTGACATAAGAAACAAATGGTGTAATCTGGCTCCGGAGAGTGAATTAGGTAGAGTGTACGTAAGAACTTGAGGCAAGACAACCTAATCATGATAACATACAAGACAATGTAGCATACTTTAATCTTGGGTCAGCAACAAATTCAGAAACTGCAATCTCAAGAGAGGCCCCTAACATAGATCCTAGATTGTTTTGCCAAATTAATCAGAATTTGAGCCAGAAGCAAGCGTCCATGTCATACACCATCAGAGACTGGTGCTTGAAGTATGTCTATGATTTAAATCCAGAACAGTTCTTTTTTTCATTAGTAGTGGTCTCTCTCTCTCTCTCTCTCTCTCTCTCTCTCTCTCTCTCTCTCTCTCTCTCTCTGTCCCTCATCCTCTTCCTGAAGAAACCATTGGCAATGTTTACTTTGGGAATCTTTGTTGAGCAACATTGCAAATGAATCATTATATTGACCCTGTCCATCAAGACTTTTTGACAAGCAGGTGTCCTACTGAAATATACTAGGTAGTAGTAAATAGTAGGTGGTTGAAAGACTTTCTCAGTCTAATCTGTTAAACATGGAGTTATCAGATGGGTTTCTCAAAGTCTCTAATAGAGGCCTGAGTGAACACAGGAACATGATCAAGAACCATTGGGGGGAGGGTGAATCATCGGTTTGAACCTTCCCCCCTTCTACTCTCCACATGTCTAGTATGTTGAGTTGTTAATGATGGCTTTTATGTTTTGCAAGCAAAATTGTAAGCGCAAATAAATAAAAGTAAAAAGTAAAATAATAGCTGCAGCGGCCCGGGTTCGAGTCCAGCCTGTGGCCCTTTGCTGCATGTCATCCCCCCTCTCTCTCTCTCTCTCTCCCCCCTTTCACACTTGGCTGTCCTATCAATTAAAGGCAAAATGCCCAAAAACATATCTCATAAAAAGAAAATTAAAAAAAGTAATATAATAGAGATATTTGGCACAGTTTGGCTCATGGGGAAAATGGTGTCAAGAAAATAATTTCAAATTGCTCTGGAATGACTTAGAGACACAAAGACAAAAGAAGCTGCAGCGAATACAAAGATCTGTAGAAATGTATCAATCATAATTACTGCATCAGCTGAAATTGTATTTTGAATGAACAAAATCAGTAGCTTCTTTAACTGGATTTTACTTGTTTATTAAATATGGGGAGACATTTCTACCTTTTATTACATTTTTAATTTATTAGTGTCTGTCAACAGATATTAACAGAGATGAAGTGATTATCTATTCACTTTTCCATTGATTATTTGTATAATTTGTCACATTTTGTCTTTAGTACTCCTCCATTTTAAATAAATACCCAATTTAAATGGACAGAATTCTTTTAAAACCCGAATGATTGTCTCAGTATACCAATAACCTAATCCTATATTTGCCTGTAAATGGAGCACAGCTTTTTTCAGTGACAAGTTCTTATTAGCATGTGCTACCACTCACTGAGCGCTTAGTAAAGTTAGAATGCAATTATGCAATAAATGGGTGAAGTCAGGTATTATGGGGCATCAGGTAAACTGAGACAAATAAGGTTTTACATCTTAGGCTCTTTAAATATTAGCAGCTAATCACCAAACATGTTACTGCATTGTTAATACAAATGTGCTTTGCATGAAACAATCATTTTAATTGGTCTGAGATACCTAGGATGGGCCGAACAAACATCTGAAAAGTCACTGGTCCCACAACTTGCCAGGAACATGCCATATGGCATGTTAATTTCTCTTTTTTTTTGTAATAAGAACATTGCAGCTAAAACAATATGGACATAACAACAGAAATAATTGTAAGATGTTGCATTTTATTACATGTTTGATTTATAACCAAATTATTTTTATAATAAACTTTGGTTTTTATAGGAAAGGGTTTGAGTGTGCACTAAATGCATTCAGGTAAAATGGGACTAAAATTGAAGCTAAAAAGCAACATTTTTCTGAAGTGAAACCAGCATGTTTTTACACAACCAGGTGCCATGAAATCATAAGTTATGCTGTTGTGTGCCACCCTATAATATTACAGACATTTGTAGTATTTTTGTCACTCAAAAAGTGTTAAAGTTAATACAGTAAGTCCATGTCAGCCACTATAGTCCAGAATTCGCCATATTTGTTACACACATGCATGTCCATTGTAGACAATATGGTACCAATGAAACAGGCAGCAAAAGAACAGAGAAAGCATGGCAGAAAAGATGGATGATCTTTATTGATGAATAGCCACAGGTTGCATTAATGATATAATGAATTAATGACCGAACTGATAAATGCATTTAACCAGTTAAAACACAAACACATGTGTTTGTCTTATTTGACCTGAAAATGTCATCAGAGTGAGGTAGGGATTCTCAATAT
This sequence comes from Epinephelus fuscoguttatus, assembly GCF_011397635.1. Lineage (NCBI taxonomy): Eukaryota > Metazoa > Chordata > Actinopteri > Perciformes > Serranidae > Epinephelus > Epinephelus fuscoguttatus. The sequence goes on along the minus strand of NC_064766.1, from coordinate 3,292,656 downwards.
GTTTAAAGGTCCAAATTTTCAAAATTATTTTACTTTGGCAACATATTTTCTTCATAGAAATATAGCAGAGATCCATGACAAGTTCTAAAAGTAACACTCAAGGTAGTACCCAGTGTTTTAGGGGGCTTTCTTGGTAATGTAACAAAAGTGTCTCAATTACCTGACTTCACCCTATGACATCAAGGAAAATATAAATGTTACAATATCCTTGTATGACATGAGGAGCATGTTTTAATGTCTCAGAGTATCACCTATGGTACAGCAGGTAGCTGTTACTGGCTCATATCTCAGGCTGCTATTTGTACTAAGGAAGAAGAAGAAGAAGAAGAGTTCAAGCTCGGGCATTATGGTCTGGAGCTTTCTGTACCACCCCAATCCCAGTTTTGGTGGAGATGAGGGAAGCCCCTCTGAGGCCACAGTGAAATTCCCAAGAAGAGGAGGAAGTTCAAACAGAGTCAGTTGGGACAACTGTATGACTGAGTGGGCAAGGAAGATATGAATAGTTGGGCTATAGATTGCAGATTGCAGATCAGTTTGCTGGCTACCAGCTCCTTTTTGGTTGGTGTCAGAGGTTGATGTAGAGATGAGTATCGAGAACAGACTGAGGTTTGAGAAAGCTGGAGACCCAGGCAGGTTAGTTGATGAGCATTTGAAACTAAAATGGGGCTCAGCTCAACAGATGTATACAAATGGGTCAGAAGATCCTGAGAGTGGCAGGGCAAGATTTGGAATGAGCACATCCTGGTTTGAGTTCAATCAGGGCAGACAGGGCTGTTGCAGTCTTCTGATCTACAACAAAAGCCAAACTGCCGGGAAAATCATATATTTTCTCCACGTTACAAGCCCATTTCCCATGATTTAAACAAGCAAGAGCTGTAACGTGTAATGACCACTATAAACAGAGTGAGGCAGCAAAGCGCCAAACGCGCTTAGTGTGCCATTAAAATCTAAAAGAAGAAGAAAAAGACAAGCGATAGAGGAAGAAGCCGAATAAACACCACTACCATAGGATACCAGGGCTAACAGCTAGCTAACTAATATTTACGAAGTAGGACGTAGCAAAAGAGGTTTTTCCGCTTGTGTCTCTAAGGTCCTGAGCTGTTGGACACCGTCAGCTCACGCTACGGAAAACGCACCGCGGTAGCCACATGAACTGAGTAACGTTAGCTATGGAGAAAAGGTTCAGTCAGTGGAAGAAGCAGTGTCTGAACAAGCTGGACCTGAGTAAGAAGGGCAGCGTGGATGAGGATATTGCACATGTAGTGTCTCTGCTCAACAGCTTTGAGGAGTTCTTCACCACCAGCTCCTGCTCCGGGAGAATCATTCTCATCGACGGGGTGAGAGTGGCTTTACTTTGGGCTGCACTGTGAGCACAGCTAACAAGCCAATTGGCTTCCACATAGCTGAAGAGTAATGTTATTCCTTTGGCATGAAAAAAAAAAAAAAAAAAAAAACTATTTAAAATAACATATTGAATATTACCACCGACCAACATTTTCTCTACTAAGTCTGATTAGGGAGTGTGCTTTACTTATCAGAGAAGGGGGTGGCTAGGGTGTGACTTCTTTTATCATTATTATTTATTTATTTTTTTTCGTTTTTATTGTTATTGTTTTTTAATTATGACTTACCCTACACCTACAGATATGTTTCCTTGAGCCTCCCTGAGTGACTGGCAGAAGATGCATGACCTTCCCTCCACTATATATTAGTTATTAGACTTTTTAAGACTTACCCTTTGATCTGTGACAGTTAAAAGCTGAGAACGAATCCTGGAGTTAAAAAAAGCCCCAGTTTTTCACCTCACCTCACCTCACCTCACCTCACCTCTCACCTTTTTCACCTATCTAATATAGCCTTTATATCATTCAAAATAGATTATCAGTGTCTTCTTGTGAGATTTGCTCACAGCTCATGGGAAAAATAGACCCAAGACTGCAACTTTTGCAGATCCTGAGCCAGCATATCTTCGCACATGATATAGCCAAGGACTGTTAGAAATGTAAAAATCCTGATGATGATAAATGGTGTAACTGGCGAATTTTTTTTTAGAAAACATGTTTTCTTAAAAAAAAAAAAAGTCTGTCGTAAAATAATTACAAAACACAATTATTTAAATTTCTATTCTCCTCCCCTAAGCCAACATATGAAAGCATAAGTCCCTCCCCTGTGCTAAAAAAAGGCATTCCTCCACCTTTTTTTCACCGCCTCATCCCCCCTCTTAAATAACAAACAGTCTCTTATAAAATTCCATGTGAGTTCTGTGTCTTGTGACTTCCATTCCAGGCTCCAGACAGCAGTGATGTTCACAAACAGAATTGTTTTTGGCTGTTTGTCTCACACCAGAAATGCAAATCTGATGACCTGGTGAGATATGATGGACTCCTGCACCACTGATATTTCTCCTAATAATATGGGTTTAATATTTACCAGATTGTATTCGTGTTTTTTCCTCAGATATCTGCTCTGGCAAACTCCAGTGGAGAAGCAGTGTTAAAGTTTGAGCCCTTTGTGCTCCATGTTCAGTGTAGGCGGCTGGAAGATGCACAGCTGATGGTGAGAATGACAGTTTGTGCTCTGTTCTGTTAGTGTATACCCTGTTCATGTTACCCTTGGGACAGATAATCCATCGTCAGAACATCTCATTCCATAGTTATGTGGATGATACACAGCTGTGCCTGTCATTTAAACATTCTGACACCAGTTAATTAGCTTCACTATAAAGCTGTTTATATGACATGAAAAGCTGGATGACCTAAAACTTCTTAAATTAACTCTGACAAGACAGAAGTTCTCAGCATTGGCTCTGAACTCATCTCAAAACAAATACAGCCACTCCTCCTAACATAAAGTCACTTACAAAAAATGTGGGTGTTATCCTGGATAGTAACCTGAGCATGGAGTAACATGTAGAGAAAGAAGTACAGTCAGGTTTTTATCAACTAAAGACTGTCTCCAAATTTAGATCAGTTCGGTCCTTCAGTAACACAGACAAAATATGCTCTTATATCCTCCTGCCTCCATGAATGTAATGCCTTGTTCACCTGCCGCCTAACTGGAGCAGCTCCAAGATGTTCAAAAATTGGTAGACTTATGACTAACACAAAGTAATTCTCACACATTACACAGCATTAGCCTCCAGCCTCTTTTAGAATTAAGCAATTAGCCCCAAGAGGCTGTGGTTTGCCGGCGATTTTACCACAGCTAAGGGGCGTTGTTAGGCACTCCGCGTTCTGCCTAACAACGCCCCTTTGCCATGGACCCTTAGCTACAGGCTGCCTGTAGCTAAGGGTCCTGATTATCAAATAATAAATGATATATAAAAAACACATGTCATTACATCCAATCTTTGACTGTAACAATTTATCAGCAACAGTAGTCAATGGCCTGTGTTAAGCAATACCTAATGGCTTGGTAAAATACAAGTAATGCTTAGCTCCCTGTAAATCCTGATTGTTTAAAAGGGTTTAGTTCAGTGATCCAGAAAACTCCTCTACATAGCAATCTATTAATAATATCTCCACCTCTCGGGGATGGTGTAATTTTTTTAATTCCCTAGAATCTAAGAGATGCAGAAGAGCCGTGATTATATGAGACATGATGACATGTAATTGCATACTCCATATTTTTGGTGCTGATTGCAGTCTTGTGCTCAGCTGGAGTGGAATACCATCAGACACTTTTCAGTCTGGACGTTGCTGACTTGAAAGTAGATTGAGACAGATGATGTATCCCAGGGAACAAATAGTCACTTATATTCTTTTGTCTGTTGCATGGTAATGCAGTTGTGAGCAGGGACTGATGTTAAAGCTCTCCTTGAACGGTGGTGTATGACAGAACTGATGGCCCACTGCCACACAGTGAAGCATTAGTGAAAAATGCAGCTGGAAATTCAAATCTAGAGAACAATTTTTAAAAATGGATGTTCTGAATAAGATCATATGAATAAGGTAATTTATTAAATTAAAGAATTTTTTTCCCCATCTCCAGTTGTCTGATCACAGATGTCGGATTGTCCTTGAATGCACCCAAGGTACCTGTCAACAGGATACGCCTGAAGGGAATTTATATATTTTTGGCACAAATGTCCACTTGGACTCAACAATGAACCTATTAGTTCTAGTAGGTCAATGTCAAGGTCACTGTGTCCTTGTCTGTCTCATTCAGTGAACACGATATTTCAATATTCATATTTCAAATTTGTCAGAAAGGTAAAATTGGGCTTAAAGATGAACTCTTCAGATGTTGGTGGTCAAGGGTCAACGGTCAAAGTCACTGTGACATGCATCCATCTCATTCTCGTGAACGCAGTATCTCAAGAACAGCTTGAATGAATTTCTTAAACTTTGACGCAAACATTCACTTGGACTCAACAATGAACTTAATGGATTTTGGTGGTCAAAGGTCAGTGTGACCTTGCATCTGTCCTATTCTGGTGACCGCAATATCTCAAAAACACCATAAGGGACTTTCTTTAAATTTGACACAAACGTCCACTTTGACTGAAGAATAAACTGATTAGAATTTTGTGGTCAAAGGTAAAGGGGACCTACAAAATATGTTGTTGGTCATAACTCAAGAATTCATGCGCTAATTATGACAAAGTTAGAGGATAAAATAATGAAGTGATTTTTATATCCAGGTCAAAGGTCAAAGGTCAGTTTCATTGTGACATCATAATGTTCTGCATAAACACTTTTCTGGCCATTACTCAACATCATATCTCAGGAATAGAAGGGGAGGCATTTGGTCAGATACTTAATTGGTGACACTAATCTTGGGTATTAAATTAATTGGGTATTATATTAAATGAACTGAGCACACGGCCATTAAAATGTCTTGTCACTCCTCCAGCACTCTGTGGCCATCAACTCAGGCTTCAGGAACTCTGGTCTCACTGTCGGCAAGACAGGAAAAATCATCACGGTAGGCTCTGTGACATCAGTGGCATTTTGCTGCCATAACTTTATCAGAATATTAGATTATGTTAAATAGTAAATAGGGCGGCACGGTGGTGTGGTGGTTAGCACTCTCGCCTCACAGCAAGAGGGTTGCCGGTTCGATCCCGGGCGTGGGAGCCCTTCTGTGCGGAGTTTGCATGTTCTCCCCGTGTCAGCGTGGGTTCTCTCCGGGCACTCCGGCTTCCTCCCACAGTCCAAAGACATGCAGATTGGAGAATAGGTTAATTGATAACTCTAAATTGTCCATAGGTGTGAATGTGAGCGTGAATGGTTGTTTGTCTCTATGTGTCAGCCCTGCGATAGTCTGGCGACCTGTCCAGGGTATACCCTGCCTCTCGCCCGATGTCAGCTGGGATAGGCTCCAGCCCCCCCGCGACCCTCAAGAGGATGAAGCGGTTAGAAGATGAATGAATGAATGAATAGTAAATAAAAACTTTAGACAATCCGTGCAATTCAAACAGCCCTTTGCTTTGCTTCATGTGTTTCTTGTATATACCATGTAAAAGATGTGAATGTATCTCTGCTGTGTTTTGTCCCTCTAGGCAGTCCGTAGCACCCACAGTCTGGAGGTTCCTCTAAGCCATGCAGGAAAGCTCCTGGTTGATCATGAGTACATCCACTTCCTGACTCAGATAGCCAATCAGAAGATGGAGGAGAACCTCAGACGGATCCACAGGTCAGTCTGATAATTGGCTCTTTCCTATTCATTGATCGGTAAAACTAGCAGTGGCTATTAGCCACTACACAAACAAAATGTTCTTACTAATTCTATACATCCAAATTAAATTATATCTCCAGGTTCCACCAGAATCTGCAGTCTGCCCTGCCAACAGAGAAACTACACAAATTACAAATGTCAGATCCTCCTGTCTCACAGGAACCACAGGAAGTCCCTTACAGAGCGGAGACTGAAAAGGGGGAGACAAACAAAACAAGTGTGTATAAACGAAGGCGAAAGAGAGAACAGCACCATCAGACTTACTGTTGCCATGGTGACGGGCCCAGCATCGTGCCAGAGCTGGATGACTGTCTGGATCTATTCACATGAAGGAGTGACTCTGTGAAGATGCTGACATGCTCCTGTCATCACTGACTAGATAATAATGTCACTCTTTTCTGAATGTACTGGTGAAGATTATCAGTTTTATTTGAGAGCGCTGTATCACAAAGAGGATCACTATGGTAACCTAAACCACACTGCTACCCTGCTTTGGATCTGCTTTAAGTGAATAGATGAGTTTAAAATGAGTGAACAGCTTGCTGGAGTGATGGATTTATCAATTTTGCACGGCTCCAACATGGACAGAAGAACTGCATTTACAATAAAATGATAAACGAGAAACATCAGCACAGTCACTTTGTTTTCCATGATTTCAAAAGTTAAACATCCACCCATCCATCCATCCATCCATCCATCCATTTTCATGGGCTTATCTGGGGCTGGGTCGCAGGGCAGCAAGCTGAGCAAAGCATCCCAGACATCCCTCTCCCCAGCAACGTTTTCCAGCTCCTCCTGGGGGACCCCAAGGTGTTCCAGACGAGATATGTAATCCCTCCAGCGTGTTCTGGGTCTACCCCGGGGCCTCCTACCAGTGGGACGTGCCCTGGACACCTCCAGCAGGAGGTGCCCAGGAGTCATCCGAGTCAGATGCCCGAACCACCTCAACTGACTTCTTTCAATGCGAAGGAGCAGTGGCTCTACTCTGAGCTCCCTCCGGATGTCCAAGCTCATTTCCGCCGCTTGTATACGCGATCTCATTCTTTCGGGCACTACTTTCTGACTCAGCTCCCTCTTCACCACAACGGACCGGCACAGCGCCCACATCACTGTAGAAGTAGCACCGACCCGCCGATCCATCTCACGCTCCATTCTATCCTCACTAGTGACCAAGACCCTGAGATACTTTGTTACGACTGCTGTCGTAATTTCTTTTTGTTTGTGTTTTGCTGCATATGTTCTCTGTGCGTATTGTTTTCTGTATGCAAATAGGTGTGTGCCATAGCCCGGCGGTGATTGGTGGATTGGAGCTGTCCTCGTTTGTGATTGGCTGCAGCTGAGGGCGTTCGGTTTTTAAAGGACCAAGATGGCACCTGCTTCGAGCTAGCAGGCAGACCCCAACTTCCTCCTCTCCCAACCGGCCACAGATATTGTTGTTGTAGTAAATCATTATTGTGTTAAAGACTGTTAAATCGTAGGGGTGGACCGCCAGTTTTGTTACCCTTTTTTCTCCTGTTTATTTAGTTAGGGAGGTAAGCTTTTTGTCATTTGTTTTTTTTATTTGTTTGGTTAGGTTATTTACTTACTCCCTGGGCAGGATTGGTTTTGTTTGTTATTTTGGCCTTAGTCCACCCTGAAGCTATTATTTCAGTTAATTGTTATTTAAACATTGTAAATAAATTCGTACTATTGATCGTTCCGCACGACTACTTGGGACTTGGGGAAGATGGGGGCCTTTCATGTCATGTCCCAGACACCCCTAGACTGGGCATAACAACTTGAACTCCCTCGCTTGAGACAGTAACTCTCCCCCAACCCGGAGAGCGCAATCCACCAGTGTCCGACAGAGAACCATGGCCTCAGACTTGGAGGTGCTGACTCTCATCCCAACTGCTTCACATTCTGCTGCAAAACGCCCCAGTGGAGGCTGGAGGTCATGGTGTGATGGAGCCAACAGAACCACATTGTCTGTGAAAAGCAGAGATGCAATTCTAGGAGTTAAACATTCCAGATTAATTTAATCAATGCACTGACAAAGTATGAGCTATCTAGTTAGTTGTCAATTATTTTTGGTCAAAAGTGGCTCTGTTGATAGTTAGGGGCTGACTCTGTTTTACAGCCAGCTTTAGGTAGCCATTAGAGGAGCTGTAGTTTTTGGCACTGCAGCATTTGCCTCATTGTTCAGCCCTGGAGGTTGTCGCTTGGTAGGAAAATCTGCATTATGAGATGGACCAGTTGGCATGCATATAGGTAAGGTAGGGAGATAGTACACAGGGCAGCTGATAAAGACACGTCTAAGATCCTGTGGCACTTTCAAATCTATAAATGAGCTGAGAAACTAGCTTGTCAATATAATGTAGTGCAAGACCGCCTTTAAATATGACCTCCATAATAACATGTTTGAATGAACACGGCTGTTGTATTGGACTGCATTAGATAGTACAGATGTACCTAATAAAGTGGCCACTGAGTGTATTTTCACTGAGCTATGCATCACTGAAGGCACTGATGATGTTCCAACTGATTCACAAATCATTAACATTTCTAATCCTTGTTTCTGGAACAATAGAAAAAGATCTATCATGGCTACTGTTGTCAGAAACACATATTACTGATTCATGGGCAAAGGTGTAGCAAACAGTTTTCTTTTTAATTCATACTTAGATGTCTGAAATCATTCCTATATGTGTGCTATTTGTATGTGTGTATTGAATGCATTTACAAAGCAGCAGGGCTGTCTGAGGTGATTCTGGCCTGGAGTAGGCCTGATAGTTTTTTCTACCTACATACAATATAACAGTTCATCTGTTAATTGCTTTACAGTCACTAATTAGACCTCCCTATTAGTTCAGCCTCCAGGTATGAAGAATCTTGCTCTGCACTCAGTCCTGTGCACTGTGTTGTAGCTCTCACTGTAAATTCTTTAGACATACATCTGTAGTCTTTGACTGAAAGCTTGTAATGACATCGAACAGAATACACAGATGCTATTATTCTGAAGCTGTTTCTTAAAATTAACTGTGTTTCAGTATCTCCACTAGAGGGCAGCAGTGTTTATATAACAACTCCAACTCCAAGGTTTCTCAGTATAATTTGTATTCAGTGACACTCACTGGGATTGAACTGACCTCTTGTATAAATATAATAATTTAGTAAAAAAAAACAAACACCTGGTGGCCTTTTAGTGAATATTTAGTGTCCAGGGGCGATGTCATGGCCATATGAACATGTTTGGGGCCACATGGCAAAAAATTTGCTGGTGGACCCCTATTGGTCCATCACACCCCCAATCTATCCATACACCTTATTGCCTCCAAGTTCCCGTCAAGTACAGACTACATAGGAGCCCTTTTACACTGCCTCTTCAAGGCAAGGTTTACACCATTATGTGGCCTTGCCATTCTGTACTAAAGGTACAATTTTGGAGGGGGGGCGTGCAAGTTGTTGCACCTTTCAGCTAGCATCTGAGGTAGTAGCATTGCTGAAACAATGTTTGTATAAAAGGGACAGCCAGCTAGATGGGATACTGGGCGGCACAGGTGTGATGTTTGACGATATGTTATGCGTGTGACCCACCATGGGAGATTTTAAAAGTAGCTGACAGCAGTTAGTGGCTCAGAGACTCAAAGTCCATGACTCAGAGAGGTAAAACAGCAGCTGAAAATGTCTGCCAGTTGTGAAAACAATGAGGTCCAGGAGCTCCTTACCCTCCGAGTGGAGAACATACTATATGTCACACTAGAGGCTGATTCTGCTGTGTTATGTTACGCTTCTTTTTATTCCATGATGCCAGCATGCTGTCTAACATCACACACTGGAGCGCCATGACGCAACCGTTGTTAGGTTCAGTGTGAAAGTGCAAAGGCAGCATAAAGTAGGGACTTGACATCAGCCCTGCAGCATGATCTCTGCGTAAAAAGGGCTACAGACTATGCATGATAGCTTCGTTGAATGTCAGGAACAGTAGGATTGTAAAATTTGTAATGCATTTGCAATTAATCAAATTATTAAAAATCTGAATATGAGGCTCTTGGCCCTGGAACAGTCAGTCTCTTCATTGGTAAACCGGCCTTGTAATTTAAAAGAAGTTGCTCATAGTATCACTTAACCCAACAGTGCTGCTCCTCTCAGCTCCTTTTAGTCTCTTGTTGCCAGTTGTTCTGGTTTGAAGTTTTGAAGTACACTCAACACTTAACCTGTTTTCCAGCAGTCGCTGTTGTGAATAAGCTCTAATAAAGCAACTGTACACCTGCTGACTCGCAGGTTTGCTTCATCTAAGCCTGAGGCTGATCACCAGCTGAGTGTGTAGTAGGAAGGAGAGACATTGCGTGTCCTTTTATGAATTAAGTTGGGGATGTTGAGGCATAAATTATTAACAGGCTGTTGTGTAAGGAGAAGGTGATTATTCCCCATTTGGATGTCTTATCTTTCCTAAAGGAGTGTCTATATGAAGGATACTGCTTCACCTCACACTATCATTTATCTAACAATCTTCTCCACCCAGATATATCAAATATTACACATCGTGGATTTGCATTATCATTGAAGTAAATTTTATGCTATCCCATCAATTTTTCAGCTATTGCAGTTTTCTTTATAACCATATCAGAGCTACTGAACATAGCAAAGCAACGTTTTGTCGGACCATAAGAAAAGTGACTCTGTCTCTGAAAAGACTTTCGCCCGTTGATGTGGTATTCTCTGGGCTTAAATCAGAAAGGATCATCAAGGGGGAATTCCACAGAATTGCAGGTTTGTCAGTGTTAATAAGAAATTAATCTACATGGATACATTATATAATGATTTATGAATACTTTTCATGTATTGAAAGATTCCGTGGTGTAATTGGCTGCATTTATGGGACTTACATCCCCATCATAGCTCCATCTGAGCATAAAGGTGATTATGTGAATCGGATGTAATTTCACAGCAATTCAGCAATTCAATTAACCTCAGCCTAATATTGACAGAATGAAGTAAAGTATAAGTAAAATGTCTTCCAGTCTGCATAATATTTTTGTGTTTGATTTTGAGTGCATTTGGGCCCCCATCAGATTACAGCTGAATAAGAGGATATAGCAAATTATATTAAAATATATGAACATTGTTAATAAATAAAATGTTTCTATATATTTTCTGTACATCAGACATGCTTTAATGCATCACATTGCATAACATCACTTCACATTACCTATTAACACACTGCAATCTTTTCCCATGCCACCTCACACTGTTTAGCTGCAGCTGCATATATATATATATATATATACATACATACATACATACAAGACAATTGATACTGTGTAAGCCAGACAGGACAGAGCATTAACTTTTCTCTTAGCTGTTAAAGCTTATTTGACAATGTATGTCTTATGTTGGTAATTTATTCATTTCAGACAGTCATATTTCATTTACCTTGACAGTTTATTTTCATTTGATGTATTATTTTTTTTAATGGTGATTATTGTTTAAGTAAGAGATTTATTTCCTTAAAAAAGTTCATTGTCTCTTGTTCTGTAAGATTGAGAGTGGAATGCCAGCAGCAGAGATTTTACTCAATGTTCCTGAGAAATAAAACCGCAGTCAAGGTCGACCACAATCCCAAACCCTGCTTCTGGTGCCCCCTTTTCTCTCCACACGACACTCCACTGCAACTGGGTTACATAAACCTCAATGTAGTACACTATGTACACCACATACTTAATGCATGGTGCACTAATTTCAGCAGGGTAGTGTTGTCTCAAATCGCACACTGCCGCTTTGCACTTAATGGAACTGACAATGGCTTTCTTTTTAACTGCCTTTTTGTCTTCGTTGTCTTCTTTTTAAACAGCAAATTGCAAACATTGTCTCCAACATTTGACCTTTCAGCTTCTATTCAACAACAGTATTGATACCAAGTGCAAAAAATATGTAAAACCTCCATCTGTTACGCAGTGGTGTTCACTGTAGCAAGCTCAGGTTCTTTGTTGTCCCCGGTCGCCATGCTACTATTTGCTATGTTGCCCCCAAGTGGCCAAAAAAAAAACCCCATTCCATTCACACAGCTAATAATGTACAACTAATGGTAAAAAATTGTGATGAAAAAAAGTAATCACTATTACAAACTAATTACAAACTAAAACTAGTTATCTGCCCTCCACTGTCCCTAAATCACCAATACTGCTAAGTACTGATGAGAGTTTGTGTTCAATAAACTGCAGGCGACCCTTTAGAGATGTTCAGTGAAAAAGAATTTATTCCCTGGTTCACTGCAGTCAGCTGATTCAGGATATTCAGCAGGGCGGAAGGACACGGCTTCCCTCTCACTCACAAAGGAGGCAAAGAAGAACAACTTTGTCTCTGAGGGGCAAATAATCATCATCTTCAGCACGGTCATCATCATCTGTGTTTTGATACTTGGACCGGAGAATTCTTCAAGAATTGTTCAGATGGATTATACATCACATTTTTTATATTTTTAAGCATTATTAAGCAGGAATGATTAAAACCACATTAACCATGGTGACCCAAACCAGAAACTGGCATAATTGGATTTCAAACAACAGCAGTCATTGGAAATTTTAAGTTGGATACTCCATCACCAGGGTATCCAGGATTTTGTACGACTAAATACCTAATCACTGTGGAAACAGTACTGAAGAGCGTGTAGCATCAGATTGTTGGAGGCAGGGTCCACCATGCTGTACTTCCAGGTGGTGATTTTGGCAGCTACAGTGATGCTAGTTTACTACTGTGAGTTTACTGACACCTTCAGTCCAGCCGAACAGGGCTTTATCTGCAGAGACCCTGCTTTAACTAAACCAGACCCTGGACCTGAACAGGACAGTCGTGTACAGCCAGTGATACTGTACTCTGTGGTGGGTGGACTGCCTGTTGTACTGGTAAGTCTAACTATGATTTAAATACAGTTAGCAAAGGTTTCATTTCTTTGTTGTGATGATGATGATGCTGCTGTCAAGAAATCTAGAGAGAGACAGAGAGGCCGACAGTCATACATATCTAAGAGGCAAAATGCCTTATCTTTAAAAAAACAACATTTTTTTGTATCTCAAGTTTTGACATTCACATTCCTTCTTGTTCTCTTTCATTAAACATAAACAGATATACTACCACTAATTTTCCTGATGTATGTGTTGACTGTGCTTGAATAAGATGGGTTACATCGCCCAGAAGCATTCATAGATTGCTTGATGCCCCTTTAAACTATACCTTAAAAGTTCATGCATGAATTATTACGACCTCAGTCAAGATTTTCTTTTCTTAAGTGTTTTTATTCAAATATATTTTCACATGTCCACTTGGGTAGACAGCATGCGTTTAAGTTTTAAACTAAAACAAAATATGAACCAATCAAAAAAATGATATATATCATGTGAAACTTTAAATATATTTTAATGCATTTAAACTGGTGTGTTCACTTTTTTTTTTAACAAATTCTAATACTGTTCAATGCCACACAAAGGTGTTGAACTTTGCTCCTCCTGACTCCTAAGCTTCTCCCCTCTCTTTCTACTCTTCCCTTCTGTACTAACCCCCCACCCCCCCATTCAACTCATGCATTGTAGTTGAAATCAAGCCTGCAATTTATTAGGCCTAGTTTAGTGTACAGGTGATTAATTACCATTTCCTCACAACATATAATCAGTATTTGAAAAAATGTAACAACTGTATTAATCCTTAGATGTAACTTGATTTTTTCCAAGTCTTATTTACCTGCGAGGGTCTCCTATCATAGAAGGATTGGCAAGATATTCTTGGGGAGCACAACATTTCTTGCATTCTGTCAGCTATCTTGATTTTGAGAGATTTGTGTTGCACCGCCAACACCTGGCCAGTGGGTGGCAGTGTATGACACACAAGGGTCCACTGTAGAAACTTAAATGCAACTATAGTATCAAAACCCATGCATAAACAAGAAAATGGCTTTTACACAGCTGTCCACTGTAGTGAACACTATACTTGAAAGGTTTAAAAGCCTAGTCCCAATGAAACGTTCAGTTCCTTTTACTAGCCTGGTGTGGCTACACATTTTGACAATTTAATGCCTGTCTCAATTAGTTACCTGGTCTGGTTGCCAAACACTTCATTTTATAGTTCTTTGGATGTGTAAAACCAGGTTGTTGGCTACCCACTGGGATTAACGTCACATGTTGTTAGCTCGGTTTGATTCTCCACAATTCAATCGTTGAGCTCATTTTATTGAAACTATCAGCACCAGAGAAGACTGTAATTCATTCAGATTTACTAGCATTACAAAAGAAAAAAAGAGATGGCTCCCTTCATCTGAAGTATGTGTCCATTCCTTAACATATCTGGTAAGTTATTTATATTCCTTTAGTCCATAAGGGTCTATTGATGAAAAGAATATAATAAATATTCATCCAAGTTGTAAGTATTGTTTTAACAGGATAAAGTGGTATTGGGTCAGTATGTCGGGGGCTGTAATTCTCGAGTGCCGTAACACTCTCTCTCTCCCTCTCTCTGATGCCCTGACGGTCAGAGCTTAATAAATTATTCTTAAATTAATGATTTGGAACTTATATATTATTCAACGCCTAATTTTTATACAAGTAATATTCATACTGGCTTAAATAAACAATTTGACCTTTTTTTCCCATCTTTGCTGAGCAGCAGTTTTGTGTAAAAGGAATTAAATGCCTGTCCCATATAAATGCCTGTCCCAAATATACGCCTGTTGACTTCAGTGATTTAAGCAAATAATAGCCTGGACTACTAATTTGAGTTTAAGGTAATATGGTAGCCAATCTCGACAGGATACTAAAAAAAAGTGCCAATTAACAAGACAGTGTAAAGAGAGACAGAGGTGTGATGACAGATTTGTAGACAACTTAAGCTTACTTTACATGAAATGATCCCTTATTGGAAAACTGGCCTGTTGCAGCTGGGACAACAAAAAGTAAATAGAATATAGTCCTTATAAATACACAGAGTGCTGCAGATGATGCAAAAGTGAAACAGTCGCAAATAGCAATGTCAGCACATGACGTTTTAGCATCTCCCAGCTTATTGTTTTGGTTTTAGAGTGTGTGACTTAAGGTGCTTCTAATGAAAAAGCTCTAAGAACCCACTGTACACTACCTGCTCAGCAGCAAACAACAGACAGACACAGTTTGAGACTGGATGGTGAACATAGTGGAGCAATTAGCAGCTAAAGAAACTGATATTTTTCTCAGGAGTTGGTGGAGACCAAAACAGAACTAAAAAGCAGAATGGTTTATGGTTGGTTTATGGTTCATGTGAGAGCGCACTACTACGTGATGTTTTTCTTTTGCTGGAGAGTGGTGGAAAGATGCTGGGGAGCACGCAAGCCCAGCACTTCATTAAACCAGCACTCCCAGTGCCTTTTTTAAAATGATGCGCTGCATGTGGGTTTTGTTTCCATGACAACAATATGTGGACATTAGCTAGGTAGCACTAGCCAATAAAATGTAACACACAAAAGTCACCAGCTTTAGTGTCTTTGTTGTGATCGTCATGGCTGTGATTGTCTTCGGCACTCGGCCTGCGGTCTCGTGCCTATGACTGAATCACAGCCGTGACGATATACGAGTATAACATCACTCCCTCTCATGTGATATTGCTTAATTAGCAATTTCACTGACATATATGCAACATATACTGCATTATTTAGTTAACTAAAATGCAGCTATAAAAAAATCTATGGAAAAGAAGAGACTTAGAAAATATGAGAAACTCTTTAACCCAACTGAAATACTTATTGTGTGTTTTATGTTAAAGCACACAACAACTCGTGTCATGATAGAGCAGATAATAAATTCAGACTATATTTATACAGTTGAAGCTGAAAACTCCATTAAAGATAAAAAAAACACGCCTCAGATATCTCTCTGGCTGTACAGAAGAAAACAGTAACCTGAAAGCACACAACAACACATGGTATAAGTCATGATATAACAGATAAATAGACTGTATTTATACAGTTTAAGTAGAATACTCACTGAAGGATGGAGGAAACACATCACATATCTGTCTGGCTGTACAGAAGGAAACAGTAACCTGAAAGCACACAACACATAGCGTAAATCAAGATTAGGGCTGAGCAATTTTGAAATTTTTTTTGACTGATATTGCGATTTGATGTGTGATTTAATTGTGTTAAGTTAAGCTTCACACCACAGACAATACAGTCATCTATTTTGACCACAAATCTGTTGCTGAAGCATAATACACACATTTTTCAACTAATTGTAACATTGTTATTTCTTTGGAATATTTTGTTATTCATTAAGAGCATCCAGAAAATCCATCTCTCTCAAACTGTCTCTACAGCCTGCAGTCAGTGCAGGCATGCTAACATTAGCTGCAGCAGCTGCTGTGCTGGACACTGACAAACTGCACTCATCAGCTTTTAGATAACTGTATTTAGTGTTTGTTGCCTTTGCCAGCTTTGCATTTCACATTACAGGAGCGACTGCTGCCTGTGTCAAGTTTTGAACATTTGCAGCTGCTTTCGGCTCTGTGGTACTTACTGCTTCCACTTTGTGACTGAATGCTGCTGCTAGCTCCAACACATGTTGCTCCCTCACCCTGTGCCCTCCCGGAGGACATGAGTTTGCCTTCAGACGCACTGCATATGTGTTTTAATGTTGCAGCCTTTGCATTAGCTAATTGCAAGTCTTATAAAAGTTCAGCCAGCCGTTCTGGACCACCAGCCATTCTGTGATTCTCTTGAAAAGTCCAGATGGCCAGTCCACACCGGATAGTTCAATAAGCAAACATCACCAGACAGATAAAATATAGTTCAACTTACTGTGTGATTTGCTCAATCAGTGCAGGATTCAGATAGATGATCCTCAATTTGGTACAGGCCTACAGGTAAGTTAGCCTCGTCCTCGTTCCCTCATCAAAAAGACAATGGGATTTTTCCATTGGATTTTGGATTATTGCAGAAAATAAGCTCTATGGCAAATAAACATTTTTTATACTTACATGTTTTGTTCAGCAGGATAATCTTCACAATTGTAAACCACTTTTATGATTTTTGAAGCCAAAATGCAATCATCAGAAGTAAAAAGCTAATGTTAGGGTATAAACAAACTACACCACATTACTTCAAAACATCTCCACCACAGCAAGGCTGTAAAGCCATGAGATGACATTCTGTAGTCTCACTTGTTAGCAATCACCTCTTTTTAAAGACACAGAAAAGCTTCAAAATTCACAGTGGGGTATTTACTAGAAGTGGGCGATAGGGTCCCAAAATAATATCACAATATTTCAGGGTATTTTTGTGACAACAACATTCTTATTATTTGTTTTATTATATATACTAGTCCATACCCGGGGATGTGTTGTGTATAGAGGAATAAGAAATCAAAAACAGTATATTAGAGGAGATGCAAAATCAGAGCACTGTAAATGCACTGTGTAATAAATATTAATGTAAGACAAACAATGCACACTGTATTTAGAAACATGCTTTATGGCAAAATACATGGAGCATAGTTTTGGCTGACGGCACAGAGGCACGCACGGGCACGCAGGTACACACATACACATGCAACACGGAGGAAGAATGAAAGAAACAGTGCAAAGTGAACAGCGCAATGTTTAGTTGTAATGTTTGTAGGCTAATATCAGTAAAGTGAAAATACGCAACGGCTGGCTCGCGCACACAGACACAGACGCGCATTCATTCAGTAAAATCATTACCTTAGTCTTCAGCAAGTGTTGGTGCTTGAAATTGCATGTCCCAGCCATAAAATGTGGTCCCAGCGCAGGTGTTTTCCAAGTGGTCTCCGCGCATGCGCAGCTTGCGCTGCTAATGGTGCTCACAGTATGAGTCTTGTCCCATATGCACGTAACCCTGTGCAAACTGACAAGCAGCTAAACACCTTCCTCCATTAAGTACTGGAGACTGAAATCTTCGAATGTCAGTTTATTGACAGAGAAAAAGGGTGAAACTGAAAAACAAGCACAATCACCAAAATATATTACAAAATATATCAGCCAGCAGAGCAGCTAACGTAAAGTGTAGCTAACATACGGTGTAGCCAATCTAAAGCTTGCAAAATAATATGACGAACTAGTGTGATAATGCACAAAGTACTGTATGTACAGTAAAACAACCTCTATCACACATTTAAATGAATGTACATGTGTCACAATACAAACCAAGACTAGCCTACTAGCTTACTGTAGCATGCTAGTATGGTGCCATGTGAGCTAACAAACGATCATAAAAATAATCATATTGTACATCAAACTTAGCAATAATATGCAACATGCAGCAGCATGTGCAGTCCTGTGGCTGTCCTGTTCGTTATGAACTGCCTTACTGAGTCACATGGTGCAGAGTGTCACATGGTGCAAAGATCAGATTCTTAAAGGCACACACTACAATAATAGCTACAAACTACTGACAGCAAGAGGAGATAACTAAACTAAAGAAAAAATAATGTCCTGCTGGGGACAGAACAGTATGAATGGGTAGTGGAAAAAAACGCGAATATAAACAGTAGAAATGTGGGGAAAAATGCAAAAACAGTGTCATGGCTGTCTGCACATGACCAAGATGAAAGCCTATGTGCAAGTTCAGAGAAATAGGTCAAAGCAGTGAGGAGGAAAACGGTTGATGACAGACGGACGGAAGGACAGAGGTTTCTCCATTTAATAGTAGGATTTATATATATGAGAGAGAGTTGGCACCTTGAGGTCTGAGGCCATGGTTCTCTTCCTGAAAATGATGGATTGCCTCTTCCGGGTCGAGAGAGAGTTCCTGCCCCAGGCAAAGAAGTTCAAGTATCTTGAGGTCTTGTTCACAAGTGAGGGTAGAATGAAGCATGAGATGGATTAGTGGCTTGGCCGGACTGTTGTGGTGAAGAGAGAGCTGAGCCAGAAGGCAAACCTTTTGATTTACCAGTCCATCTTCATCCCAACCCACACCTATGGCCATGAGCTTAGGGTAGTGACTGAAAGAATGAGATCCCTGATATAAGCAGCTGAAAAGAGTTTGTATCTCATCTGGCCTGGGAACGCCTGGATCCTCCCGGAAGAGCTGGAAAGCGTTGCTGGGCGTCTGTAGTATCTTGCTCAGCCTGCTGCCCCCGTGACCCAGCTTCAGATAAACTGTTGAAAATGGATGGGTGGATAATAATGTTTAATATTTACAGTTGATTCCAGTATTTGAATTCTCCTTGATCTGTGTTTCTTTGTAGATATATATGTCCCTACCTGTCTGCCTCTCACTGAATAATGAGCACATACATTATGGAGCTTTATCCCTATCTTTATTCAAGAGAGTGGTCTATCAGTTTGAGAGCATTATTTATTTATTTCACATTCAAAAACCCTGCCCTTGCACTCAAATAGCTTCAGCTTGCGCTTGGATCTACTCTGTTTCTGCTCAAACTGTGTGCTCGCACTCAGATACCACGTTGCTTGCACTCAGAAACCATGTTGACTGCACAGATTTCCTGCTCGAGTTTCGGCTTTTTTCCTTGCACTCAAACTGTTTCTGTGCACTTGCGGAATTTCTGCTCTCAGATTTCTGCCCTGCTCTTGGATTTTTTTGTGCAACAACCCTGTCAAAATCCCCCAACCAATAGAACGCCAGGTTTACTGCTGACCAATGAAGTGATCCCTACCTCCCTGTGGGCTCGCTCACTTTAAGTTTAGAGCTTCCCATCCAGGCGGGTACTCTTTAACCGGGTTCATCCACTCCGACCCTCCAGGGCTTTATTAAATGTTCTTCCCTTACTTTCTTTACGACTTTTGGATTGAAGCCAATTGTTGCGAATTTGCATCATACGGCTTCCATTCAGACTGCAGCCGAGAGAGCGTATGTATTCCCCCAATGCCAGTTTGTGCATATTCAATATGTATCTAGGAACCTTTTGCAAGCACTGGTTTCTTGTAAGACTGGTCGGAGTGAGAACTAGTTCATGGAAGCTAACGCTTTGGCTAACAACCGCTGCATGTGGAGGCTACAAATTTGGAGAAAAATGTCCAATATGAGGTAAGTTGTGCTAAGGTAAAAATACGTGCCAGCTTATTGTTTACTTCTACAGCTGACATATTGGAATAGATTTCATGTAGCGATTAATTTTTACGTTATTTGAAGATTTCTATCTGTCGCGAATTCGCTAATGTTACATAATAGCAGCATAGAAATAATGCTGTATTTAGGTGGATTTCAGCACTCACATGCATTTTCTTTGGGAAAGGACACTCTAGTTAATTTCTATTATAAAAATAGCATGCATAATGCATAAATGCATTTTTGTAGTTTTTCAGAACACAGAACAAAATGAATGCATCAGTGTTCTATGGGAGGAGACCAGGTGGACTTCAAACCAGGGTTCCACCAGTCGAAAGTGACGACAGCTGTCTCAGTGACAGTGAGTAGGGATAGTGATGAACACTACACTGCTACACCACGTTGGCACTATCCACTAAGCTAACGACGCCCCTGTTACTGCTGTTTACATCACCTGGTTAGGAGTGTAGTCTGTACGCAGCATGCACAGGCCCCATGCAAAGAGGCGCCGCAGCGGTCGCAGGCTCGATCCCAGCCTGGGGCCCATCATTTCCCCATTCTTTCTTTCCCCACTTCATGCTGTCCTAAAGCAAAAGGCCAAATAGATAATCTTATTAAAAAAAACAGCAGTAATAATGCTATAATTTCATGTAGAGTTTCAGCTTTTTGCGGTTTACACATGGCCATATGTTGGTGAATGTAACCATGTGTACATGATGTGTATATAATGTAGATAAAAATGTCTGCACTCTTATATAGTGATTTCTTTTTTCTACACCAGGTGATGAAAGCAGCAGTAGTGAGAGTACTGACAACAGGAGCAGCAGTGATGAAGACTCCAATGGAAATCACGATGCACTTCCTAGCGCCAGTGTTCTAAGTGAAAAGCTTGAGCTCTGTTTCACATTGGATTATAATAGTTGGTGTTATAGTCAGGACATTGAAAGACATTGAATATTATTATTATTATCTTTTTTTCTTCTTTTTTTTCATTTATGCCTAATTTGCATCATACCTAAATTTATATCTATTCTATGTGCAAAAGACAAATTAACAATCTCCACTTAATTTCTCATTAGCTTGAAAGCAAAAGCACATAGAATTAATTTTTAATACATTCAGGCATCAAGGGGATATATATATATATATATATATATATATATATATATATATTAGGGCTGTCGACGTTAACACGTTAATGCGTGTGATTAATCTGAAAACAATAACGCGTTAAAGAAAAATTAACACATAATTAATCCTGTCACATGATCTAGGTAGAGCCTGTCTGTGTGGTCTGTGTCTGTGTTGCCACACCTGCAGCCTGGCAGTGACTAAGGGTGGCAGAGGAGGAAGCGTCGGACATTGGCGTTCTACAGAACCAATTTCTGTTCCTGTCCCAGGTGGGAATTTAGATAAAAGCAAAGTTGTCTGCAAATACTGCCGTGACGTTTTATCATACCACCGATCCACAACAACAAGCCTTAAATATCACCTCAAGGCCAAGCACATTTCTGGTGTGAGTACTAGCAGTGGCGCTAGCACAGAGCTAGCTGGAAGTCAGGTCCGCCAACTGAAAATAAGACAGTGCAGCCAAGGTAATCCTGTCAACAAAGCAACAACAAGTAGACTAACAAATGCAATTTCTAAATGGGTTGCTATGGACTGCAGGCCCATCAGCATTGTTGAAGATCGGGGGCTTCAGGAAATCGTCCAGATTGCCTCAGGTGACCCATTTTACAAAGCACCTTCGAGGGGCACTGTTGTCGTAAGAATCCATGAGCTCTATGACAATGAGAAGTTAATGAAAACGGAGCTGTTGGCTCAAGCTCTGTGTATCGCATTGACTGGCGACCACTGGACATCGGTTAATAACCAAAACTACCTCGGTGTAACAGGACACCTTATTGATGATAAATGGCAGCTGCACTCGTTCGCATTGGGAGTGGTGAAAACCGAAGAAAGACACTTTGCAGATGCATGCGCAAGGCAGTTCGTTCAAGTTTCTGACGAGTGGAAAATAACAGATAAGGTCGCAACTATAAGAACAGATAGTGCTCGTAACATGATTGCTGCAGCAAGGAGCTTGTCCTTTGAGCATCTGCCCTGTATAGCACACATGATACAGAAAGTAATAGCAGTGTCTCTCAGTCACAGTAGGTTTGCCAAGTGCCGCAAAATTGTGGGACATTTCAAGCACAGCCCTGCAAACACAGCTGAGCTGAAAGCACAGCAAGCCTCTCATGGTCAAGACGAAGAGCCACTCATCCAGGACATACCCACTCGCTGGAATTCGACCCTGGGGATGATAACACGAGTCCTCAAAAACAAAGAGCCACTGAAGGCAACTCTGGCACAGCAGAAGCACAACTTTGCCCTGCTAACAACAACTGAATATGGCAGGCTGGCAAGACTGGAAACACTGCTAGAACCATGCAAGTAAGTTCATTTCCAATTTTATTTTCTGTTGCCTAGCAGAGTACAAGTAATAGTCACTTTGGTATTGTATTGTTGAAATAATTTTAGGCCAGTTTTTTTAATGTATGTGAAAAAGTGGGAATGTCATCTGTCATCTGTTGCTCTGTGTAGGGAGAAGCAATAATTTCAATCTAGGCTACCTGTACTTATTGCATATGGGAAATTAAACTTTCTTTCTTTCTTTCTTTCTTTCTTTCTTTCTGTAGGCAGCAACAGCTCTAGATCCCAGATTCAAGGACCTCAAATGCATGCCCAGAGCTGAGAGGGAGGAGGTATGAGTGAGGTATTGAACAGCAGAGAGCCCCCCAGAGCTGACGTGGAACCAGAGCCACCAAAGAAGAAGATGGCCCTCCTACTGATGGCAGCAGACTCTGAGTCTGATGATGAGACACTGTCAAACAAACCTCTGGACAGGTATAGAGCAGAGCCTAGTATCAACACAGAGGAATGTCCACTACAGTGGCGGTCCACACACACAGGTGCCCATGGTGAGCAGCCCCTATTGCACAAAGGTACTTGGCGACACCAGCCTCTACAGTACCATGTGAGATACTGTTTTCATTGGCAGGCCACATTGTTCACAAGAAGAGGTCATGTCTGTCATCTGAGAATGTGAAATAGCTAGTATGCCTGAGCAACTGGTTAAGAGAGAAGTAGTGGACTACTAAGACTGTGAACTGAGACTGAACTACTGAGACTGTTCATTTGTTTCTGTAACGCCAGGCACAATATGTTAATTGAAGAACTAACTGTTTATTGTTTGTATATTATGGATCCCCCTTACTGTGAAAAGGGACTGTTCAGTTTTCAGATAACACCAGGCACAATTTTGTATTAATTTAAGGTCTACAGTAACTGTGAAACAGGACTGCTCAGGTTTTAGTTTGTCTGTAACGCCAAGCACAATTTTATGTTAATTTAAGGTCTAACTGTGAAACGGGACCTGTAACGCCACACAGGCACTAAGAAAAGCGAATGTTCACTATTCTTAATAAAGTAAGAAAAAGAGATTTCTCAGACTAGTTTGTCATTTCTTTATTTCCAACACCACACATCTCCCCACCAAAATACAAAAATATTAGTATTTTAATCGCAATTAATCGTGATTAATCACAGAGTAGTACTGTGATTAATCAGTTAATTTTTTTAATCGTTTGACAGCCCTAATATATATATATATATATATATATATATATATATATATATATATATATATATATGGTGCACGTGTGGAAATTAACAGTCCCTTTATTCCAAAAGTGGTAAAGAAAGCAAGGGAAGAACATTTAATAAATCCCTGGAGGGTGGGAGTGGATGAACCCCATTAAAGAGTTCCCGCCCGGACAGGATGCTCTAAAACTAAAGCGAGAGCGCCCGCAAGGAGGCAGAGATCATTTCATTGGTCAACAATAAACCTGGCATTCTATTGGTTGGGGGATTTTGACAGGGTTGTTACACAAAAAAATCCAAGAGCAGGGCAGAAATCTGAGAGCAGAAATTCCGCAAGCACACAGAAACAGTTTGAGTGCGAGGAGAAAAGCTGAAGCTCAAGCAGGAAATCTGTGTGAGCAACATGGTATCTGAGTGTGAGCACACAGTTTGAGCAGAAACAGAGTAGATGCGAGTGCAAGCAGAGGCTATTTGAGTGCGAGGGCAGGGTTTTTGAACGTGAAATTAATAAATAATGCTCTCAAACTGATAGACCACTCTCTTGAATAAAGGTAGGGATAAAGTTCCATAATATATCACAGTGCGTTCACTGCACGTCTGAACGGCAAACTCAGTGAAACCTGTAGATCTCCTGTGCATAGGTAGTGGTTTTCAGAGGTAGGATTTGTTTTCCCAATATGGTATGGATGCTGTTTTAGAAGATTTTTTGACACTCTTGAGACTGATAATGAGCATGTGGTGTGTTTGACAGATATCATCACTGGTAACTTTTTTTTCAACAGTTCCACAATCTAAGTATTTGGATCCAATAGTAATTTCGTTTTTTTTCTGTTTGGCAGATTTCAGGCCTAGAGCTCGTTATCTTCCTCCTTCACTACAACTCAAACAACCTATACGACCAGGAGAAGGTTGTTGTCATGGGTGACTGTTGCTACGTGAACCCCATGGTGCGCAGGACCTTCCGTTTCCTTGGTAATCTAATTGCATATATGCACTAAAAATAACTCAAACCTATACTGACATTTAGCTGCTATGTGTTATTCATAATTTTGTATATTTTGTGGTTTAATCCAGCCTGCTTCATACTGAATAGCATTTTAATCAGCAGTCAGTGTCAATCCGTGGTGGTAGTGGTCACCCTGCCAGTAGGCTTTGTCTGGTTTTGGCCAGCTCTCACTGATGTAGGTAGTCCAGGCTTCAATTTATGGGTAAAAAGGTGAAAGGCAAAGTTCTAAATTGTTATGCATCCAAAACACCAAATACACTGTCTCCCAGGTGTTCTGCTTCAGGAGCTAATAAAGAGTCAGACTCATTCAGCCATTATATGAGAAGGTGTTTCATTTTTAACAGTTTAACACTTTCTGACAAGGTATGTTGTTTGTTATGAAAGAACATTTTATGAGACGCTTTTCTCATTATGGCTACATACTTTCTGATGATGAGAACGCCTTTTTTAGCATTGCACAGTTGTAACCACATCAGGACTTGATCAGTTAAAATGTTCCTGTGCAGTATGGGGTGCCGTTTGTAAAGTGTCTCACGCTGAAAATAACATCAACGTTTTGCCACATTTAGCTTCAAACAATGTTTAAAAAAGTATTGTGATTTTTTTAACGTCACCTTTTACCACATTTACAGCAATATTTGTTAACTTAGAAATATATTAAATAGTTAAATCTAAATATTAAATGTGGCACCTAAATGTTAAATGTTAAATCTAAATATTAAATCTAAATCTAAATGCTAAATCTAAATGCTAAATCTAAATCTAAATATTAAATCTAAATCTAAATCTAAATGTTAAATCTAAATGCTAAATATAAATATAAATATAAATATAAATGTTAAATCTAAATATTAAATCTAAATCTAAATCTAAATGTTAAATCTAAATGTTTTGGGTGAAACTAAATATTTAGCTAATATGCAAATTCACACTGCCGGTCACCGAAGTACCAAAATAAAAGCTCGAGATGGTCAGACTGTTTATAGAATCAAATAACTAATTAAAACCAACTTATCGGGGGAAATGGACACTTGAACATCCATTAGCGTGATAATAACTACCTAAAATAACAAGAAACGTGTTTGGAGAAATTTTATTTGATGTGTACTTTGAGCTGTTAGTGTCCCTTCTGAGGGAATCACCTTGTTGTTTACAAATACTTCCAGGTAGAAAACCAGCGGAGTTTAGCAACATATATATATATGCACATCTCACTGTATCACCGTTTAGACTGATCTGGTGTTTGTAAAGCCTATAAACACTATGACTGAACAAACATTACTATCACGGTCTGAAATTAATAACATGGTTATCGTAGATTAGCGAGGCTAACTGTTAGCTGTTAGCCCCGTTAGCGGTGTCTGTAATGACTCACTAACTCTAAACGGTCCGTGAAGAAAATATTTTTTATATTTTTATATATATATATATATATATATTATATATTTTTATATATTATAATATATTTTTTATTGGTACTTCCGGTGACCGGCAGTGTGAATTTGCATATTAGCTAAATATTTAGTTTCACCCAAAACATTTAGATTTAACATTTAGATTTAGATTTAGATTTAATATTTAGATTTAACATTTAGATTTAGATTTAGATTTAGCATTTAGATTTAACATTTAGATTTAGAGTTAGATTTAATATTTAGATTTAGATTTAGCATTTAGATTTAGATTTAATATTTAGATTTAACATTTAACATTTAGGTGCCACATTTAATATTTAGATTTAACTATTTTTTTACCAACATTCTTTTTATTGTTATCACAACATAACAACGAAAAACAAAGAAATACAATTACATGTCTTGAACAAACGTGTCAACCCCCCCACCCCCCGCCCTTTCAAATTATTCCAATTCTTGGTTGGGGATCAGGTTAGTGAGTTAGTCCATTGTATAGGAACAAAAAACATACATATATATATACACATACACATACATATATATATATATACTTCTACATACTTCTGCAATATTAGGTACTGCAAAGTGCCACTGTTTACATGTCCCCAGGCTCTTCCATCACATGTGACAAATCTGTTCTCAATACATAGCAAATGAAGGGGTCCCAGATCTGGTGAAAATTATGTTGTTGATGTTTTATTGTATATGTAATTTTCTCTAAGGGAAGAGTTGTAGATAGCTCAGACAGCCACCTGCTTACACTTGGACTTCTGGTGTTTTTCCATGAGAGGGCTATTACTCTCTTTGCCATTAACACACTTAAGTCTATAAATATTCGTTGATATTTTTTAATCTTCAAATTATCTGGATATAAACCTAATATAAACAACTGTGGGACTAAGGGTATTTGAATCTGTAAAATATTTTGAATACATTGTTTTATTTCTTGCCAGAATTTTTGTATTTCCGTACATTGCCAAACGCAATGGAAAAATGTACCTTTTTCCTTCTCACATTTATTACAAGTATCAGGTATAGCGCTATTATATCTGTTAAGTTTTTCTGGAGTGATATACATTCGCATCAACCAGTTGTATTGTAGTAATTTCAGGCGGGCGTTAGTAGTTCTCGATTGTGCTTTAGAGCATGCCTCCTCCCACTTTTCTATTGGGATGTCCTCCTGTAGATCTTCCCTCCATGCCCCCAGCCGTCCTGCAGATGTTTCTGTACTTCCATCTACCAGGCATTTATAAATTTTGGAAATTAAACCCCTCCCTAAACAATTCATGTTCATTAATTTTTCTATAGTAGACATTTCGAGATTTAACTATTTAATATATTTCTAAGTTAACAAATATTGCTGTAAATGTGATAAAAGGTGACGTTAAAAAAATCACAATACTTTTTTAAACATTGTTTGAAGCTAAATGTGGCAAAATGTTGATGTTATTTTCAGCGTGAGACACTTTACAAACGGCACCCCATAGTGCAGTGTTGATAAAAATTACTTTAAACATTATAACGATATGATGGTTTTGTTATACAAAAAACAAGGGTAGTTGTTGTTGTTGTTGTTGCTTTTGTTGTTGTTGTTGTTGTTGGTGTGTGTGTGTGTGTGTGTGTGTGTGCTAAATAAATTGGTTAAAAAATGAGCTTTGCTTAAAAATTAAACACAAACATATGGTTTATTCCACCACTGCACTAGGATTTGTCTTTGAGTGTTTCTGCTTCTAGAGCACCAACGTACACTGTCATGTCTTTCCACAAAAGGCGAGAATTCTGGGATTCCAAAAAGAAAAGAAGGAAAAGAAAGACAAAAATAACTTTCTAAGAGACTGTCTGGAGCCTGGAAGGCAAGACACAAGACATGGAGCTCACATGGGATTTTATAAGACAGTTTTCGTTACTTATGAGGGGGGAGTGGGTGGTGCAAAAGAAAGGGATGGCAAATTATTTTTTAAGGACAGGGGAGGGCCAGGTGCAATCTGGCTGACTGGCAGGGTATATTAACACCACAAAAGATTCCGTCTGGCTGCGTTACAAACCAACACCACCCGGCAGCATATCCTAATGCCATGAAAGGTGGCTTTTGCCATCCATGTCTGAAACTGAAATAAGCAGTATTTGACTACTTCGGAAAGAGAAAGGGCTGGAATGGAATCTGTTAGTGTGTTGTGCTGTTTTAGGCAAATCATTGCTCTCCACACACTGTAGGAACAAACTGTTAGTCATTCTATAATGAAGAGATTGAGAATTAAGATTTGTTGGGAACAATACTGGGCATCACACGGAGGCACCAAAAATGTAGGGAGTAACAATAGTAGGCCTCATGTGGCAGCACCAAAAATGTAGGGAATCTACTGGTATTATAAAAAGCGGGGATTCTATTTGTTGAAAATCTATAACCATACTACGTGTCACATGGGGACACCAAAATGTTGTGATCTAGGCGGCACCATTTGTTGGGACTTAAACCTTAACAGGGGCCTGACCTCATAATAGATCTCCAATTAAAGTATCAAATTGGCTATCTGAAATAATTAATGACTTTTAATAATCATTATTAATTATGTTAAATTGTTTATTGAATAATGTTCATTTACATTAAATCACCTCGTGCGGCACGAGATATATAATTGAAAAATGATTTTTGCCAGTTAATGGTATCAGTCTCAAAAGTTTTGATTATCAGTTAAATTAATAATGATAAACATGATGCCGGAGGCAGCAGGTGGAGGTGTGGCAGCTCTGAGTAAATCACGGTTATCACGGATAAAACTAGAGATTTATACTGCTACTGATGGCAAAACTGTAGTGGAAGATGAATTTTTAAACTTCCTTGTGGTGAAAATGAAGACTGAATGATTGATTGACTGTGAGCTACTTTGGGTCTGAGTGGATTGAATTGAGCAAACTAACATCACTTTAGCTTAGGCGAAGCCAACTAACCAATAACCTGACAGCAATAACAATAACAATAACACTTCTACTGTTATTATACACGTATGATTATTGCCACATATGTATACTATCAGATATTATTATATACTTTCAACATATTGTACCACAATAGCCAGAATTATAACTATAATATTATTACTTTCATTAATGTTGTTGTAAGCTATTACTGTTACCGTCTGTCCTGCATCTCTCTCTGTCTCTGTCTCTGTCTCTCTGTCTCTGTCTCTCTTTCTGTCTCATTGTGTCATACCAATTACTGTTAATTTATTATGCTGATCTGTTCTGTATGACATCTATTGCACGTCTGTCCATCCTGGAAGAGGGATCCCTCCTCAGTTGCTCTTCCTGAGGTTTCTACCATTTTTTTCCCTCGTTAAAGGGTTTTTTTGGGGGAGTTTTTCCTTATCCGCTGCGAGGGTCCTAAGGACAGAGGGGTGTCGTATGCTGTAAAGCCCTCTGAGGCAAATTGTGATTTGTGATATTGGGCTTTCTAAATAAAACTGATTGATTGATCACAACAGTAACTCAATAAACAGCATTAAATCACAATCAACAAGTTAAACAGTCTTGCCTAGTCTGTACATCTATGATAAAGCTATGCCCAGTTTTTACGTTACCAATCCTTGAATGAATGGAGGGAAGAGTCGCTTTGTGGTGTGCTGCTTTTGTTACCCAGCAGGAGAAGGCTGAAAAGAGCTGTGGTTCCAGGTGCAGTCTTTGTTGTATCCTTGTTCCAAAGGTGCAGATCTGAGGAAGCAGCTCGCTCGGGGTCCATGCAGAGTTAGACGTTGGGGTGCTAACTCAACTTGGTTCTCCTTGTTGCTGGAAAGTTATTTGCAAACGTTATGTTTGGCACACTAACTTCTCTGGTTTTAAGGTTTTGGCCCTTTTGTGGGCATGCAGATCATGGTCCAGGAGAAAGACAGCAAGAGTCTGCAGAGCAATTGCCCTCCCCTTAGTGATTTGGGGGCAAGGGCCTCTGAGCATGTCAGAGCCCATGAGGAAGAGGAAGACCTGTCTGGGCTTATCAAGGCCCAGGAGGAAAGAGGAGAGACTGTGTGAGAGAGCACAACTTTCCCTGAAGTTTGCTTGGTGACATCACAGAGGGGCATGTCACTGTAAAAGTACTGTCCAATCAAGTTTGACGACTGGTGTCACTTTTGGTGTGAGGTGGTGCATCCTGTGGAGATGAATATCAAATAACTGTCATATGTTTGAAGAACAAAGAACATGAGGTTTCTTACCATTTCAGATGGCAAGAGAAGAAGCCTTCAGATGTCCAGTTTAGATTGTAACAAATGACAAATTATCTTTGGTCCAGTGAATCCCAACAGATTTCAGACACTGATACATTCTTGCCATTATCACTGAGATGAAGTGTTGCACAACTGTCATTTTTGCATTTGCATCATGGGATTGTTGGCAGTGAGAAGTGCCCAGACTGCTCTTCATCATTAGAATTTGGGGGGGAATACATTGTGTATAAATTTCATATTAATAATGTGGCCATTTAAATAAAATGACAGAGGTGCTTTTTTTTAAGATATTTTTTGGGGCATTTTGGCCTTTAATCGATACAGACAAGCGTGAAAGGGAGAGAGAGAGGGAGTGACATGCAGCAAAGGGCCACAGGCTGGAGTCGAACCCGGGCTGCTTTACATGGGGCGCCTGCTCTATGCCACCGACAACCCGACAGAGGTGCTTTTAGATGCTGCTTTTAAATGATTCTTACAAGATTCTTTTTTCGTTATGATGACAAATGTTTGAAGTAATGATGTTGTCTATTGTTGTTTCTGTTTCATGTCAGTGACATTGTTTTTTTTCATATAGCGAATTCACTCATGCATGCACATTTGTGTGATAGAAGGTATCATGTTAACACTGTAGCATACACTATATTAAGTGATAGAGTATACCATGCTCCTCTCTAAAATCCTTTAAAAAAAATCCTGAACTACACCCTATTGTTGGCTTCTTTGGTATTGCTGGTGGAGACGACCAGGCACCGTATGGTGACTTATGCTTTGCTCTTGGCCAGACGTGCAATCTTGCTCAAATAGAAGGAGGCTGCCCCTCCCACATCTGGACAGTGGCTTCGAGACGTAATGTCCTGCCTAAAATTGGAGATACTGCACTCTCTGCCAATGGTTCAGAGAAAAAATTTGTAAGACCTGGGGACCCTTTCCGTCTTATTTTCATAACACCCAACAATATCAGCTCTCAATGTGTTCTAAAAGTAAAATCTGATTCCATGGATATTGCTACTTTGCTCATTAAATCCAGACACTGTGCCTTAAAAGTATTTAAAGGGAGGAAAAAAACAAGGGACAGGAGGATGGGTGGGGGGTAGGAGGGAAAGGCTGTTGTATCATATAGGGTATTAATTTGATCGCCTCAGGGTTATGTTTACTTTTGTTTGTTTTGTACACTGACGTGTATTGTGTGGTACTGTGGAATGTGTCTACCGAACCCAGCATTTTTTCTTTTTGAAAACCTTAATAAAAAACATTTTGAAACAAACACAAAATACCATGCCAACATCTAAGCATTACCTATGTTGATGCAGTGGCGTAATGTAACTAATTACATTTACTCAGGGATTGTGCTTGTGTAGAAATCTGAGGTAGTTGTAGGCTACTCTACTTAAATATTTCCATTTTATGCTACAGTATTGATACTTACATTGTACTACATAAATATTGTGCGTCTTACTACATTATTTTGACAGTTACACTATAGTTACTTGTTACTCTGCAAATTAAGATTCTACATCAGAGTGCTTTTCCTTATGATACATTAGTACATTTTGCTAATAATATTTATGTTCTTTTATTTAAATGTGCAATGTATAATGCCTGGCCACAAGCTCCAAAGAAATAGGGGGCAGCATTTCACCAGCCCACTACTGGGTCCATTCAATCTACATTAACAGTCATCAGTTACTGAAAAAAATAAAATAAAATAGCTAATATCAGCACAGCAAGAACATGTTAAATTCAACAAAACTGCTGAAACTCTTAGAGCCAGTCAAACTAACGCTGGTCTTATAATCTTTGTGTGTAGCTTATGTTGCATCTTTCTTAGCTCAGTTTTAGCTAGATCATCATAGCAAACAAACAGGCACAACAAAACCATATATCAGATTTTATTTCATTCATTCATTCATTCATTTATTCATTCATTCATTCATTCGTTCATTTTCATTTACATATCCAGGGCTGGGTCTTGAGGGCAGCAGGCCAAGCAAAGAACCCCAGACGTCCTTTTCCCCAGCTAGGCCTTCCAGCTCCTCCTGGGGGATCCCGGGGCTTTCCCAGGCCAGACGAGATATATAATCTCTCCAGTGTGCTCTGGGTCTGCCCCAGGGCCTCCCACCAGTTGGATGTCAATGTACACCTCTTATAGGAAGCACCCAGGAGGCATCAGATGCCAGAACCATCTCAACTAGCCCCTTTCGACACGAAGGAGCAGCGGCTCTACTTCAAGCTCCCCCTTGATGTCCAAGCTTCTCACCCTGTCTCCAAGGCTGAGCCCAGCCACCCTTTGGAGAAAACTAATTTTGGCCGCTGGTATCCGTGATCTCATTCTTTCAGTCACTACCCAATGCTCATGTCCATAAGTGAGGGCTGGGACGTAGATGGACCAGTAAATCAAAAGCTTCACCTTCGGGCTCAGCTCCCTCTTCACCATGCCGGTCCAGCGCAGTGCCTGCATCACTGCAGACGCTACACCAAACCGCTGATCCATCTCACGTTCCATTTTACCTTCACTCATGAACAAGACCCAGATACACTTGAATTCCTTTGCTTAGGACAGCAACTCCCTCCGAAACCAAAGGGGGCCATTTTTTTATTTTTTGTATTTGGAATATTTTTTGGTGCACTTTTTGTGGTCATTAGTTGCACTTAAAATAT
Organism: Epinephelus fuscoguttatus; assembly: GCF_011397635.1. Taxonomy (NCBI): domain Eukaryota; kingdom Metazoa; phylum Chordata; class Actinopteri; order Perciformes; family Serranidae; genus Epinephelus; species Epinephelus fuscoguttatus. Next base: position 3,260,013 of record NC_064766.1, on the reverse strand, counting down.
GTTTTGCCAATACCCAATGTTAGATGTTAAATAATGGTCTAACATAAATGTTGTGTGGGCTTAGCTTCAAACCAATGGGTGTTTCAAACAGGACGGGCCAGGGCTAGCTGGCATGCTTATACGTAGACGACTTTGACTTAACAGACACTGTTACTTCTTCACATTTTGTTGATTATGGTAGGTATTTTTTGGAAAGCTTTAAACTAAAATTCTGCCCATATGGTACACATTGTACCTTTAAGTAACATTTTCTTTGCACAACCTGTACTTGTAATGTATGTTAATATAGGTGTATTACTTTTACTGAAGGATCTGAATTCTTCCTCCACCACAGTGTTGATGTGATTTAACTAAAGCTTGAATGGGCTGTCTCATTCTATGTTAATGTAACATGTTATGGCAACATGCTGCTTTTAAATGTGTTGAATTGTAATCATATCATCTCTGTGTGTTTCTCTGTAGGTGTGTATGTCTTTGGTCTGTTTACAACAGACATATTTGTCAACGCAGGTCAGCTGGTCACAGGATGTCTGGCTCCTCACTTCCTGTCTGTTTGCCAGCCCAATTACACAGCCCTCGGCTGTCTGGACACAGCACTTTTTGTCAGCCAATCAGATGCTTGCACTGGTGACCCTGATGACATCATGAGAGCCAGAAAGACTTTCCCCTCCAAAGAGGCTGCGCTGAGTCTGTATACGGCTGTTTACCTGGCAGTGAGTGGCTCTGTTTAATGTAACAGCTGCTGGAGATGTGCAGAGACAGAGACAAGCATAAAAGATCCCCATGCAGTTTATTTTTACCCAACACATTCTCACTCCAACCTCGTCACAAATCAATGTTTGGTCATGGACTTTCCATGTCGATATATGATGTGCAAGTCACCCTGGGTGCATTGGCTGTTGACGTTCTTGGGACACTGTGTCAACTTCAGCCTGTTTCATGCATTGTCTGTTTTCAAAATACATATCCATTTTTACAGTAAATGTACAGTTTGCAAACAGTCTCTTTCAAAATAAGTGCACCATGTCAGTAAAACACCACAAACTGACATTTTTCCCATCAAAAACAAATGCACATGGTTTGGTTTAGCCAACACACACACATGGTTGGGATTAGGAAAAAAGAACAGGGTTTGACTTTACAATCTTACAGGAAGCAAACGACATAAAAGGATGGCTTTTTTCGTTGGTGTTTGACAGGGAAGTCTCTGACCAAGCACTGGTATTCAATGACTTTAGAGTGAGACCAGGTTGCTTTACCACTGAGTATAAATCTTATTGTATCTCACCATATAACACTGGTTCTGAATAGTGTCACAGAAATAAAGTAACCATCCTTTTCAGATGTACATCATGTCCTGTGTCGGTTCCAGAGGAGGCCGTCTGACTGGACCCCTCGTCAGCCTCTCATTGGTCAGTCTGGCTGCGCTAACAGGCATCAACAGAGTGGCTGAGTACCGAAACCACTGGAGTGATGTCATTGCAGGACAAGCCATTGGGGGAGCTATTGCTGTATTTCTGGTCAGTTCATTACTACTGACCATTTCAAGATAAAACCACCAGAGCAGACTCAATAAACACTTCTGTCAGACAAACAATTAAATAGTTATTACTCACCTATGATGCTTTATCATAATCCACTGATCCATATTATTCAGACAGAATCACAGCATACACAGATCCCATTTCAGTTTTCACACTGACAAAGGTCCAGATGATCTAAATCTAGTGAAATATTAAGTCCACTCCAAACACATTATTACAACCATAGATAAACACAAACTGCTGTTGCATCAGTTTTAAACACCCATATCTCTCCACATATTATCAATAATTTCTCTGTCCTTCATGTAAACAAACTGACTGGACTATCTCAAAGTGGAGGTGAGCTACTGACCTTTCCACTGACACCTCATTTGAGCCAATAGGAGCTTCCAGTGCTGTTGTATGACCTTACTGGCCAAATGAGGCCTAAGCTGAAGACACACATTTCCTGTAGTTTAGAGCCATTGATTGGCCAACCTCACCCAGGGCTTATGGGTCTTGTAGTCAATAACAAATGAAGCGCCACAGCAGATGTGAACTCCTTACAGGCAGCACACATGTACAGAAATGGCAAACAAATGGCTCCTGTGATGTCTTACAGTGAAAAAAAAAAAACAGTCTTTCTTATCAAATTAGGTTTTCTGGAATTGTGCTTATATTGAGTTAACTCCTAAATAGACTTTTCTGTCTGTGCTGATTAGTTTTTTCACTGCATATTCACACATTTACATTGTTTTACCCTCTTTAAAAAAAATAAAAATAAAAAAATAATGAGGCTTCCTGTTCTCTATCGCTCTAGGCTTCCCCTCCACCCAGAGATATATTGTATATATATCTCTTTTGGAGACCTGAACCCTTGGGTCACGTGACGTGGATAATTTCTTTAAGACAATCCACCTGTGGTCGTGGCTGACAGCCTACATAAAGCCCTGTCAACCACGCCTCCAGTGATTTTTCTGATTCCACTTGGAGCAGCGTGGTGTGTGTTGCTGTGCTTCTTTGAGACAATTCTATCTTCTGTCTTTCTACAAAAAGAAAACTTTCGTTTAGCAAGACTAACAAATACACAGTCCGTGCCGCTTACCTCACGGGGTTTGAGAGAGGGTGATTGCCTCTCACGGTGGCTGTGTTGCCGTCCTTGCTGTCGCACTCTCGGTGTTGGCATATTGTCTCTGTGGAGAGGCTTCCATGCCAGATAACATCAGGGTCTTTATCCCAGTCCCATTTGGCCGAGGGGAGAAGGATCCGTGAGTTTGTTGATAGTGTCGAGCATGTTGTCCCTGTGCGGGGATTTTCTTCATGTTACCGACACAGAACTCTCTTCTTTGTTCGCTGGGGCATTGAGAAGGAGTTTGTGGGTTATTAAAGTTGCTGCCTGTCCCTTTGTTTGTGCATTGCACCATTCATACACAATACATTCCACAATCCCACAGTTTTACCGGTAAAAGTTTGGCAGCAGGCATGCAGGGAGAGCCAGTTTCCGCGTGGTGATCCCGCGAGGTGGGGTTATCGTGAGATTTGGAGAAATGGAGTCAATAAGCCATTTTTGTGTGGTGTGTGGGGTTCAATTGCCCATTGAGGATGGGCATGATGTGTGTGTGCATTGTTTGGGGGAGGAACATGCTGCTGCGGCAGTCGAAAATCCATCCTTCTGTATGGATTGTTCTATTTTGCCAGCACGATCCTTAGAGGCTCGGCTTTGTGTGTTTAGGGTGAAGCGTAGGTGGGGGCGAAGAGAGTTTACACCATCCACAGTGCCCCAGCAGTCTAAGTGCCTCAAGATGGGGGATTTTGGAGGCAGCTCCTTTGTAGATTCCCGCCCTAAGTCCCCTCCCAGGTCCTTCTTGCCTGGTGATATGATCAGAATCAGAAGGCCCGAAGCTGATGACCAGGAGGATGTGGAGGAGGAAGTTGATGTGTTAGGGTTATCGGATGATGCAGATCCTGAGGGGATGACTGAGGAGAGTGAGACCAAAGAAAGTAAGCACTAGCAATTCAGAAGCTTGATTGAGAGGGCTTCTCAGGCTCTTGGGCTCGGACCAGTATTAGGTCAAGCTCCTCCCACTCACGCTTTGATGAGGATGATGATCTCCCTGATACGGAGATGCCTTTTGCAGTGCCTCTTCTGCCTTTAAAGCATTCGCACCCTCGTCCTGGTGTGAGTTACAGAGACATTTTAAAATGGATTACCCACCAAGTATGGAACATTTTAAAAGTAGGATTAAGGACTATTTGAGTACTGAATGTACATGTCCTGTTACTGAACGCTTCTGGTGATTATATTGTCTTGAATGAATTGCCAGCTGTTTTGTAACTGATTGTTTCATGTTGTCTGTTTTAACCTGCTGTGTTTTTAGGGGAACTATTATGCTGCTGTCTTGGCCAGGACTCCCTTGCAAAAGAGATTCTGAATCTCAGTGGAACTATTTCCTGGTTTCCTGGAAGACCTGATGCACAAGGCATTTGAGAATCCCACAGCTAAGCTTTCCTTTACTGCTACCACCAGACGATGTCTGCCATGCAGGATAAGGAGAAGGTGGGCTGTGGTTCTTTGCCTCAGCTAGACCAGTCGGTTTTAGCCCTCTTATTTCCGGCCAACTCTGTGTTAGGGCCAGCTACTCCATCAGGGGACTGCAAAATGCTGGATGCCTCACTGGCCAGACTGCACAGGTCTATGGCAGTTCAGACTCAACTGGCGAATACCGGGTCTGTCTTAGCGCTGTACCAGCGGAAGTTGATACGTCAGCTGAGCACTGGGGCTGATGCCCGTCTTATTTCTGAGATACAGCTTGTTTCATCTATGTTGTCATCACTGATGAAAGAGCAAACACTGACTGCCAGGAAGGGCATGTCGTCATTCTGGGTTACCAGGCACCAGCTGTATTTGTCCAGATCTAAGTTGCAGTCAGAGGACAAGTCGTACCGACGGCCATGTTTGGGCCTGGTGCCACTACTCTTTTGCAACGGGCACAGGAGGCCCACTGTTGTGCTAAGAAGGTCTCTAGTGCACTGACCCCCAAGTCTGGTCTGGTCTGGTCAGGCTGGGGGTAAGAGGGTCGAGGGCCCCACATAGGCCCTTGGATCAGGCTGGTGCCCTGGATGCTTGCCATGGTCGCGCCGGTGCAGCCAGAGGAGCTGCCAGAGGCAAAGTGGGCAGAGCCTTCATCTTCTTCCTGACACCAGATCACATCCAGCCTGCCTCCAGCAAGCTCAGGCTTGAGTGGCAGCCTGGGAGTCACTGAATGCGAGCCCCTGGGTGGTTTCAACCATGACCCAGGGGTATCGTATTCAGTTTGCTCAGCGTCCTCCAACCTCAGTGACACCTACAGTGTTCACGGTGGTGAACGCAGAACGAAAAGCAGTTCTCCAGACCGAGATTTGTACTCTGTTGGGAAAAAAGGCCATCAGGGAAGTACCTCATGGCACTTGGGGTTTTACTTTTGCTATTTTGGGTTTTACTCTCGCTATTTTCTCATCCCCAAGAGGGATGGGAAATTGCGACCCATTTTAGATCTCAGGGGTCTGAACTGGCATCTCAGGTGGCTGCCTTGCAAAATGTTGACAATTCCCCGGGTGAGACAGTCCATCAACACAGGGGACTGGTTCACAAGAGTAGATCTGAAGGGTGCCTACTTTCAGATTCCAATCTGGAACAGGCATTGGCGTTTTCTCCGCTTTGTGTTCGACGGCAGGGAATACGAGTTCCAAGTCCTACCACTTGGTATCTCTCTGGCTCCGCGCACCTTCACAAGGTGCATGGAGGCGGTTCTTGTGCCTCTACGGCAGAAGGGGATACGAATATTGAATTATTTAGATGATTGGCTCCTGTGTGCACATTCAGAGTCTTAAGGGCTCTTGAGGTACCTCCGTTTGATCCTTTGGAGTCAGTGGACTTAAAATGGTTGTCCTTTAAGTTTGCTCTTTTATTGGCGCTGGCAACAGCCAAGAGGGTGGGGGAGCTCCATGCTCTCTCTGTGCATGAGCATCTGTGCAGGTTCATGCCAGAGGGGGCAGGAGTGGTCCTACGTCCAAACCCTGCTTTCCTTCCTAAGGTTCTGTCTCCTTCTCAGCCGAACCAAGACATGGTGGTATGGTCTCTCGTCTCCAACTCAGCAGAGGAAGGTGATCGTAGGCACTCACTTGTGTGCCCAGTTAGGGCACTCAGGGTGTATTTGCAAAGGACACGGTGCCATAGGCAGACAGATCAGGCTGCAGGCACATCGTTCGGTGAGTGAGTGCTTGGCTTGGCCCAGCAGTAGTGAAATATGGTTTCCCTGTCATGCCAGCCTGTGTGGCTCACCTGAGTGGCCTCTCCACCCCTTTAATCATGCCTTTGCATCTTGCGGGGCTGTGTAGCCTTGGTAGCGTCTGGCGCCAGGGCTTGTGGCAACAGCGTCTTGCGTCTTGCAGAGCTGGCTAGCCTGGGGTGTATATATAGTGTACATTTGTATATAGTTCATTGGGCACACAGTGTATTTTGTAGAGCACTTTGGTGGCAGGGACGTATCATTCGAAGTTGATGCTGTAACCCTAGTTCTCTGAGTGAAGAGGCTTCCCCTCCACCTCGAGGCCGCTCTGGGATTCGTTCCATCATATCTAGATCACTGGGGGCGTGGTTGACAGGGGTTTAATAAGAAATTATCCACATCACCTGACCCAAGGGTTCAAGTCTCCAATAGAGATATATACAAATCTCTGGGTGGAGGGGAAGCCTCTTCACTCAGAGAACCAGGGTTACACATGTAACCTCACAGTATGGCCCTATTGCGTTTTCCAGCTAATACCTCCCAGTTCCAGTCATTTGCAGCTTTTTTCAAGAAAACATTCAGATTTGAAAAAAACAACAACTTTTATTTTAGTGTGTTGAAACTTCTATGAGTCAATACAGAAGCACTTATAGTGATTCTGTCTGTTGAGGAAAAACCTCTGAGTGTTACCTTTCAAATTAGACCATGCATGTATATGCACTAACAATGGAACAAAAAAAGCTTTCAATTTACTGTAGGAATGACTTGGACAGGCATTTTAGGTGCATTTACACTACATCAGAGATGGGGGACTCAAGTCACATGACCTGACTCAAGTCAGACTCGAGTCGCAAATATGATGACTTGAGACTTGCTTGACGAACGTTGATAAAAGACTCGACTTGACTTTGACTTTGTGTTCATGACTTGAGACTTGACTTTGACTTGAGACAGATGACTCGAAGCTAGCGGATCGTGAGGAGATGTTTGCTGTATGTCAATCAATCAATCAATCAATCAATTTTATTTATAAAGCCCAATATCACAAATCACAATTTGCCTCACAGGGCTTTACAGCATACGACATCCCTCCATCCTTAAGACCCTCACAGCGGATAAGGAAAAACTCCCCAAAAAAACCCCTTTGACGGGGAAAAAAAAACGGTAGAAACCCCAGGAAGAGCAACTGAGGAGGGATCCCTCTTCCAGGACGGACAGACGTGCAATAGATGTCGTACAGAACAGATCAGCATAATAAATTAACAGTAATCCATATGACACAGAGAGAGAGAGAGAGAGAGAGAGAGAGAGAGAGAGAGAGAGATGCAGGTAATGACAGTAGCTTACAACAACATTAATGAAAGTAATAATATTATAGTTATAGTTCTGGTTACTGCGGTACAATATGTTGAAAGTATGTATTAATACCTGGCAGTATACATGTGTGACAATAATCATATGTGTATAATAACAGAAGAAGTATGACTAATGACTAATGATGGCAGCAGCAGCAGGAGGCATCTGGCAGGACCACGGCAGCAGCACAACCACACACGTCACGCTGTCCAGGCACCGCTGTGATATGAGTTAATCTGAGAGACAGTGGAGCACAAAGGCTCCGGAGAAGAAGCCGAGTTAGTGACATCCAGAATGGCCAAGTTAGCAAGATGCAGTAATAGAATACGAGAGAGAGAGTGAGAGAGACAGAGAGAGAGAGAGAGAAGGAGAGAAGGGGCCCGGTGTATTATAGGGGGGTCCTCCGGCAGACTAGGCCTAAGTCAGCCTAACTAGGGGCTGGTACAGGGCAAGCCTGAGCCAGCCCTAACTATAAGCTTTATCAAAGAGGAAAGTCTTAAGTCTAGTCTTAAATGTGGAGACGGTGTCTGCCTCCCGGACCGTAACAGGAAGATGATTCCACAGGAGAGGAGCCTGATAGCTAAAGGCTCTGGCTCCTGATCTACTTTTGGAGACTTTAGGGACCACGAGTAACCCTGCGTTCTCAGAGCGCAGTGTTCTGGTGGGATAATATGGCACTATGAGCTCTCTAAGATATGACGGAGCTTGACCATTTAGAGCTTTATAAGTTAACAGTAGGATTTTAAATTCAATTCTGGATTTTACAGGGAGCCAGTGCAGAGAAGCTAAAACAGGAGAGATATGATCGCGTTTCTTAGTTCCTGTTAGTACACGTGCTGCTGCATTCTGAATTAGCTGGAGAGTTTTTAAGGACTTACTAGAGCTACCTGATAATAGAGAGTTACAGTAATCCAGCCTTGAGGTAACAAAAGCGTGGACCAATTTTTCTGCATCTTTTCGGGTCAGGATAGGCCTAATTTTCACAATATTACGCAGATGAAAAAATGCAGTCCGTGAGGTTTGCTTTAAATGAGAATTAAAAGACAAATCTTGATCAAATATTACTCCGAGGTTTCTTACACAGATGAAAAAATGCAGTCCGTGAGGTTTGCTTTAAATGAGAATTAAAAGACAAATCTTGATCAAATATTACTCCGAGGTTTCTTACGGTAGTGGCAGGGGCCAAGAACAATAACTTCAGTTTTGTCTGAATTTAACATCAGGAAATTGGTGCTCATCCAAGTTTTTATGTCTTTAAGGCAATTATGGAGTTTAGTTAATTGATTGCTTTCTTCTGGCTTCATTGATAAATACAACTGAGTATCATCCGCATAACAATGGAAATTTATAGAGTGATTTCTAATGATGTTACCTAAAGGAAGCATATATAGAGTAAACAGGATTGGTCCGAGCACAGAACCTTGCGGAACTCCAAAACAAACTTTAGTACGTAAGGATGGTTCATTGCGAACGTCAACAAATTGAAAACGATCAGATAAATAAGATTTAAACCAGCTTAGTGCTGAACCTTTTAAGCCAATTAAGTGATCCAGTCTCTGCAGTAGAATTTGATGGTCAATTGTGTCAAACGCCGCACTAAGATCTAATAAAACAAGTACAGAGACGAGTCCTTTGTCTGAAGCAATCAGAAGGTCATTTGTAATTTTAACTAGAGCTGTCTCAGTGCTATGATGCACTCTAAATCCTGACTGAAATTCCTCAAATAAATTATTATCCTGGAGAAAATCACACAGCTGGTCTGCGACTACTTTCTCAAGGATCTTTGACATAAAGGGAAGATTAGATATTGGTCTATAATTGGCTAACACCTCTGGATCCAGGGTGGGCTTTTTCAGTAGAGGTTTAATTACAGCTACCTTAAAAGACTGTGGTACATAGCCTGTTAATAAGGATATATTGATCATATCTAATATATGAGTGTTAACTAAAGGAAAGACCTCCTTAAGTAGCCTAGTTGGGATGGGGTCTAAGAGACACGTTGATGATTTGGATGAAGAAATCACTGCAGTCAATTCTTGAAGAGAAATTGGAGAGAAGCAATCTAAATATATATTAGATTTTACAGCTGTGTTTGAGGTTAGATAGGTACTATCTGAGGGCAAGAGGTCATGAATTTTGCCTCTAATAGTTAGAATTTTGTCATTAAAAAAGCTCATAAAATCATTACTGCTAAGGGCTAAGGGAATACAAGGCTCAATAGAGCTTTGACTCTCAGTCAGCCTGGCTACAGTGCTGAAAAGAAACCTGGGGTTGCTCTTATTGTCTTCTATTAATGCTGAGTAATAGTTTGCTCTGGCATTGCGGAGGCCCCTCTTATAAGTTTTGAGACTGTCTGTCCAGATTAAACGAGATTCTTCCAGTTTGGTTAATCGCCAATTCCTTTCAAATTTTCGCGATATTTGTTTTAACTTACGGGTTTGAGAGTTATACCAAGGAGCGAACTTTCTTTGTTTTTTTAACTTCTTTTTAAGAGGAGCTACAGAGTTGAGCGTTGTTCGTAGCGAGCCTACGGTGCTATCAACAAAATTATCAATTCGGGAGAGGTTAAAGTCGGCACGGGAAACCTCTGTTACTGAAGGTATTGGTATTGAATTTAACGACGAAGTAATCTTTTCCTTAAGTTTTATGACAGCACTATCTGATAAACATCTAGTATAGTAACTGTTGCTGAGTGGCGTGTAATCACGTAACAAGAAATCAAAAGTAATCAGATAATGATCCGATAGCGAGGGATTCTGTGGAAAGACTTTTAGGTTATCAATTTCAATTCCATACGTCAGAACTAGATCGAGGGTATGGTTAAAACAGTGAGTGGGTTCATGTACACCCTGACTGAAGCCAATGGAGTCTAATAATGAGATAAACGCAGTAGCCAGGGAGTCATTATCAACGTCGACATGAATGTTAAAATCGCCTACAATAATAACTTTATCTGATTTAAGAACTAAACTGGATAAAAACTCTGAGAATTCAGATACAAATTCAGAATACGGGCCAGGAGCACGGTACACTATAACAAATAATAGTGGCTGCGAGGTTTTCCAGGTCGGATGTAAAAGACTAAGAACGAGGCTTTCAAATGAATTATAATCTAGTTTAGGTTTAGGATTGATTAACAGGCTAGAGTTAAAAATGGCTGCAACTCCCCCTCCTCGGCCGCTGCCTCGAGGAATGTGGGTATTATTATGACTGGGAGGAGTGGACTCATTTAGACTGACATATTCATCTGGACACAGCCAGGTTTCAGTGAGACTGAGTAAATCAATATGATTATCTGATATTAATTCGTTTACTAACACTGCTTTAGACGATAGAGACCTGATATTCAACAGTCCGCATTTAATTCTCCTGTTTTGTCTTTCTGTCACAGAAGAGGTTTTAATTTTTATGAGGTTGTTATGCACAACTCCTCTTTGTTTAATTTTAGATTTAGATAATTTAGGCGGTCGGGGGACAGACACCGTTTGTATAAAACTATGAAAACTATGGCTGGGTAACTGAACTAGAAGCTCAGAGAGGCGTTTAGGACTGCGTCTCCGAGTCCTGGTCTCAACTCTGGGTTGTCAGGGATTTAAATTACTAATAAAGTTTGCCAGGTTCCTAGAAATGAGAGCAGCTCCATCCAAAGTGGGATGAATGCCGTCTCTCCTAATAAGACCAGGTTTTCCCCAGAAAGTTTGGCAATTATTAACGAAACCCACATCGTTTGCTGGACACCACCTGGACAGCCAGCGGTTAAATGATGACATGCGGCTAAACATGTCATCACTGGTCAGATTTCATTTCAGACATCGTTTTTGCGTATTCACACACCGAAGCAATATTAATTTTAGTGACCTCCGATTGGCGTAACCGGGTGTCATTGCCGCCGACGTGAATAACAATCTTACTGAATCTACGTTTAGCTTTAGCCAGCAGCTTTAAATTTGATTCAATGTCGCCCGCTCTGGCCCCAGGGATACATTTGACTATGGCCGCTGGTGTTGCTAACTTCACGTTTCTCAGAATAGAGCTGCCAATAACCAGAGTTTTATCCTCAGCGGGTGTGTCGCTGAGTGGGGAAAAGCGGTTGGAAACGTGAACAGGCTGGTGGTGAGCCGTGGGCTTCGGCTTGGAGCTGTGCTTCTGGCGGACCGTGACCCAACCTCCCGGCTGAACGGGAGTTACCGGAGGACAGTTAGCAGAGGCTAAGGCTATGCTATGTGGCTCCGCACCGGCTACAGGGGGCTGGCTAACTACCGCAGCTACTGAATGGTTTTCCATGGTGCGGTATGTAACATATGACTTGACTTGTGACTTGCTTGACCTGAGCAATGACTTTACTTGACTTGCTTGACTTATAGCAGGGACTTGACTTGACTCACCACAACTAACTTGGGACTTGCTTGAGACTTGAAGGTAAAGACTTGAGACTTGCTTGTGACTTGCACATGTGTGACTTTCCCCCATGTCTGCACTACATGTACTGTAAACATCCCCTCATATAAAGGGAAAAGGCAGGGAGAGTTTAAAAGAAGTTGAAGTCAGAGTATAAATTTACAAAAGGGTTAATCATTTTAGAAATCAGTAAATCCATTAATAAAATCAGCAAAATGGTCAACGCAAATGAAATCAAGTTTTTCTTTTATATTTGCAATAAACAAAGGCTGATTGTCCTGCTCCTCACATCCTGTCACTTCTTTGAACTCTGATGATAGCATTGATTTAAAATGATATAATGAATGACTTTGCCTCACAAAGGAATCCCAGAGCTTCTTTCCAGAGAGTCAGACCACCACTCTGCCACTCTTCATTATTAAGTCACTTAACCAAATATATTTAGGCGCTTTTCCTAATAGAAAACTGGTCTAATGGACAAAAATGCTGCAGGACACATATACACAATGCACACAAGTTGTTGCTTGAATGAACTTGAATTCCTTTTTTGTGTCACAAGTCAAGCATGACAGTCTTGTCGAGTAAAAAAGCTGGGTCACAGAGACAATGTCATCAAAAATGACGAAGCTCTGTCTCAATACCTCAGTAGCACAGGTTACCTAATACAGGTCTCTGTATTAGGCTTACTTTTTGTTGTATGTCTGTTTTTGTCTACATATGTTCCTTGTGATTTACAAATGACTTATTTTGATCATGCAAACAGTTGTCTTATCTGGAAGGAATTGTGTGAAATGATTAAGATGGCTGTATGTGACTGTAGCCAATGTCTCTTCCTCTCTCTGTCTTTCCAGGTGATGTTTGTGGTTCAGTATTTTAAAAAGAGACCTGTGATTTCTCAGAGTCCCTCAGACGCAGGCACAGCAGACACTGATGAGGCTTCTCCCCAAAGAAATCACAGCATGGAAGCCAGTGACAAATACATTGTTACAAAGGTAACACTTTTATACACGGAGAGGTTTGTTTTCAGTGCACGACATACCATTCTGTAGATGAAAACCAGTATGTCCATATGTACTCTTTTAATGACATGATATCAATTGATAGTAGACACATATCAAAAGTTTAACCACTGTAGTAAAGGGAGTGTCACTTGTCACAGTCTCTTGACAATTATGAAAGAGTCTAACAATACAGAAATGTTCACAATACTCAGAGCACCATTAAAACTTTCAACAGTTTTCAGGACAACTCAAATAATGAAGATCTCAATAATCTGTAGCAATTTACAAGTTCTCTTTGAATTTTTAATTTAAATGTGTTTGCTGTTCTTCTCCAACAGAGTCCAGGATCCTTCACAGAAGTCACATGACTGTGAACCCCCCCACTGCATGACCAGGGGGAAATGGAAGTCACCTGTTCTACGTCACATTAGGACCTCCATATTCAAAGACGTTATTCTCTTTAAGATCCTTTTTGCAGCATTTGGAAATAATGAGTTATTACCACCTTAATCTTGACTAATGAGTGTAAATGTGGCAAACAAATGGTCACTACATGCATCTGCTTTTGTCTTGCATGATGCCAAATCAGTTTTGCTGGATATCTGCTTTATCCTCAGCTTCTTGTGCGCAGCAGGAAGTGGGTGCTTTTCTTCCACAATGAAATCTGGCAGGCACAGTTCAAAAAGACAGGGAAAAAAAGCACAAATGTGTTATTAATTTTGGCAATACCATTGGTGTCAGACAAAAGCTGCTGTCACTTTAAACATGGTCTGATTTATTTACTTTAATTATACCAAAGCCTATGATGCTACACTGTAAATAATGGTAGGCTACATATACAAACAAGTTCTTCATGTCTTCATGTCTGTGGAGATATGCAAAGTCTTGGGCTGTTGTAAAACTGCGCCTACTTGGGGCAACAAAAAAGTTTGTCTTGGGTGAATCGATACGATAAACAAACTAGAAAGGATGGCAGAGGAGGTATCCACACAGCAATGTTACTGCGCTAGAAAGCCACAAAAAGGTCCACAGGCTGATATCAGTGCAAAAATAGTCTATTTATTTAAGACATCTGTGCACAAAAAGGTGCACAGTGAAAAAATATTGAATTAAAAACAGCAGCAAATGTTTAGGTCCTTACACACTATAGCACTGATGGTAGTCCTTTTTGTGGCTTTCTAGCCCAGTTACATTGGTGTGCGGGTATCTCCTCTGCCATCCATTCATGTCTAATATGACATTACATAAAACAGTGGACCATGAATTCATAATATATATCATAGAATATAGTAGTAATCCATAGGCTTTAGGGTGTGTAAAGGGAAAATTGAGTGAAATCATGTCGGTCACTTTGTGTTGGTTGCATCTGTGTTTAATGGTAGTTTGATTGCATAACTTTCAGTTTTGTTGGTTTTGTATATCTCTGTTTATTAATGTATTTGCATGTTTTAGTTCTTTTTTGTTTGTTTACCGTTCTAATAAAGTCTGCTGTATATCCACATGTTCCAGAATTTTAAATAAAAAAATCTCAGACACTGCTAATCAAAATGATGATAAGACCTGGTCTCATAAGCCAGAATGATGTGTTTTGGGGCAGTAGGTATTTACTTATTTTCGTCAATAAAAAATTATAGCTTCATATACTGTAGCTGTTGATATGAACGCATATTTGTCTCTTCTGATAAGTGTACAAATGTAAATATACTGTGGATTTAGTTTCACCATGAAGTAGGAACTTAAATCAAGTTGCCATGAAGCTGTCACGACTGATTTCTCAGACTGATGCTGAAACTTTTGACATTGTTAGTGCAGTGATGTGATGAGTTCTTCAATGCATCATCTGTAGGGATGTTTAGGTGTCTGGGCTTCAGTGGATGGTGAAATGAATGAGAAAGGCCTCAACACTACAATGTTGATTTTAAGGGTTGTACAGTAGCAGAAGTCAAAATCAGTTTTATTCATTGTCTGGTTGGGTTGAACACCCCCCCCCCCCCCCCCCAAGAAATGCTTATGCCTAATTAAATGTAGTTCCCATTTTAAGTAAATCTGACTGTGCTGTCTTATTTACACATTCATCACATAGTATTAGTATTATTATTATTAGTATTACTAATATTATTATTATTAGCTATAACAATGACCTATAATAACTATAAGCCTGATACTGACACAAGGAAGAGTCAGCAACTGTTTGTTATTGGGTGGGTTTAGAGGGCATGTTTTCTTTAAAAATATTACCCAAATTACACCATTTAAAATGGGTAGAAACTGTAAAAACAAAAAATATTGTTGGATTTTTCAAAAATTTCCAATAGTCCTTGGACACATCATGTGTGACGAACTTGTCCATCAGGGAAAAAAAGCATAAAATAGTGATATTTAATCAGAATCACTTTATTGTACATCTCATTTAATATTTGGCTAAAAATAAACCATTTGCTCAAACCTACCAGCATGCACAGAATGAAAAACCGAGGCTGTTTCCAACTCCAGGATTTTATCCTCACCTTTAAATTTCAAACATCACAGGGTAAGTTTTAAAAATACAATAACTCATTCATGGTTGAGGGAGGGTAATGCATGTTCCATATTTTAGCTTTAGGGAGAGTCAAAAACAAAAAACAAAACAAAACAAAAAACAAAGTCACACTGCAACCATCCCCTCCTCTGACAAATAAAGAACAGTTCCATACAGTCACTTTAAGAACACTTGTTGGTGAAGTAGAGGTTTATGTCTCTGGTCTCTTCAGGACTGTAGACCACACCACACAGCATTTTGAGGAGAAGTCAGTCAGGGACTGTCCATAAGTGACACAAGACTCCCATCTGCTGCACACTGACTTCACTGCAGCTGTCTGATAAAATGAATAAAGCCATCAGATAAAATATTATTAACCAATCGCACTTGAGTACTCATACTTGAGGGCTCACTATTAGGCATGTGCCAGTGTAAAAGATTATATCACAATATCACCACCACAACAAATGTTTGATAAATAAAAACATTCAGCAGTGTTTTGATTTAAAATGCTTTCATAGAGCATGTATTTTTCTAAGAACATTATTTACTGTAAGCCATGTTTGAAGATTTGTTTTGGTCATTCCATTAATGAGTTTAGCCAAATACACACTGTGCTCAGAAATAAACATTTTGACCCATTACAAGCCCATAACGACTCATTTCAATTTCAAAACATGCAGTTTTTCTTATGAACATAAGATGTTTCTATTAATGCGCGTACCAAAACAATATAGGATAAGACATTTGACCTCACATCCACAAACAAACCAGTCAAGTGGGTTATTGCTTTCTGTGGGGTTATGTCACTGTTTTACTATATGTCTTTGCTTTTGTACTTTTGTATGTTTGCTTTTACTGTGTTTTAATATGCTATCAACCTGCCAGGGACTGCAGATTGAAACCCATGATAATAATAATATTATGATAATATTGATATATTTAATATTTGTAACTGCACATGTAAGTGAAGGATTTCGTAGACAACTGTGGACCTGTCATGCGCAGTTACAGACCAGTCAGTTCAGAGTTAAAAAATGGCTTTTTGTCAATGGACTTTTTTCCCTCCCTAACAAATATATGGTAACAGAGAGCTCTTTAACTACGGATGTCACACAGAACTTCAGATAAACAGACGGAGGACTTAAATAGAACTTCTAGTACCGACAGCGATCTCTTTGCGATTGGCTGACTCAACAGCCAACTGTCAATCAGATGTGACAATACACGCTCACGCATAGCCCCGCCCACATCCACCTGCAGCCCTGTGGTCGCCCCGCGGGACAGCCATAACCGCCCAGCACGAGAGAGAAGACGGCCTCTATTAGGTAAGCTAACTGAACACAGTTTTCTACAGGTTTATCTTTAATAGTATCAGTGGGTATTAAGTATTAAGTATGTAAAGCATTAAGTGTTTTCTAGCTGTGCAGATATGTAATAACATGGACCACCGACTATTAAACTAATTTTGTCATTACGGACTTTAGTCTGCCAACATGCAGCAGCATTTTTTTCAAAGCTTCAAATACAGTCAGGTAGCTAGTTAAAATCCGTTCAAAAAGCCTATTCAGAGCATTTATGTTGATAAAGTGATGAGCCTGAGCAACATACAATAAGTGTAGCCTACTGCTCAGCAAAGCAGTTAACTCACTGGATGTTGGAATTACCAAGTTTTAGATAGGAAAAATGTTGTAATCCGATAAACTGACTGACCATTTGAATTGGCCTACAAGAGAGGAAGAGCCACACAGGAAGACAGAGAGAGAGAGGTGGAGATAATTCCTTAATTCTGTTTAAGCTTCAGTTTCTCCTCACTGCTGCTGCTGCTTGTTGTCCCAGTAAGAGTCTGTGTACACTGCACGCTCCAACATGGTAGGCTGCACTGACTTAACCCCATGTGTATGCACTCTGAAATTCTTATTTGGGAGACATCTGCAGATTTATTCAACACAAACTCAGTTTATTTTGAGTAATACAGTAGTATTATATAAATATATTGCAAACACCTAAGCGGTTGCATTGTTCAGTGTAACTGTGGCATAGCATGCAAATTTCATGATATATTATTCAAACTATACATTTTCCTCATACAGTTTCCAGCTTTTATTAGCTTGACTTGACACCAGTAGGTATATTTGACCACATATGACATTGTCCTGCATTGCTATTGAGTGAAAGACATCAGATTATGATGATTTAAGACCAGTTAAAGGCATTTGTTAAAGGAATTCATTGTTACTGGGCCTAAAGCTGATTCTGTAAATTGTTTTACCGAAACAAAAAATACTTTTAATCTGTCTTTTTCCTCATTTTCTTCGTTTTAATTCACATTGTTGATTTGGTTCATTACAGTTGGTCCCACCCCCTACTATGTGAGATATTTCTCCACAGGGGTGTAAGATTACATGTTGAATCCTCATTAATATAAAACACATGGGCAGGACCTATCTGAATACCACTGATGTGGTGGTTTTGTTGCAGTTATTGGTGATAGTTGGCACATTCTGTGGAAGGAGGCTGAATAGAGCACTCTATATTGAATGTTTCAGAGATGCATTAATGTTTCAAAACAATCCCGTAAAAGGAAAAAAATAACAGTATTTCATTGAATTTAAAATAAGTGTAAGAGTACAGTGATAATATAATGCAGATGACATAAAATAAATGCTTTTTGAACAACTTTAGCAAAAAAAACTGGAGTATTTTCATATGGTGAGGCACTGAGCACATGGTAGTCATACTGATCAGCCCACATGGTTGTCCTGTCTATACTGTGGTTGGCAAGCAGATGGTTTACACAGATTAGCAGCCTCATGAGCAGATTAGCTGAGTTTGCCCACTGCTTTACTGACTGACAAGCTGATATAAATTCCACTTTGCTTTTATTTTGTAGGAGTGATAGAAAAGTCAGCCATTCTAACTGACTACTGACAGGCTGGTTGGTAAATGTGTTTTCCTGTCATTAAGGAGATGCTGTGACAGCTGACTGGATAAATAGGGAACTGTCTGACTAACAGTCTGTGTGACTGGAGGTGGGTCAGCTAAGCCCCCGCCTCAGGCTGACAGGATGGATGCCTTGTCTGAGGGAGTTAGGGCAGAAGTGCGGATGGGCTGGCTTGTTAAGGTGACTTAGAGCAAAATTAATCTGAGCCCCTTTTCTCCTGGCTGACCTGAGGCAGTGGGTCAATAGCATGGTAGCATATTGCTTGTTTTATGGAGCAGACTGTACATGTAAGGGGTTTAGGAGGTATTGGTACAATACCAGTGGAGATGTGCCCTCCAGCAGCCACCTGGGTTTGTACTCAGTTTGGCAAATGGTGACCTGGAAATAGAAGCAGTAAATGTGTATATTTCTTTCTATATATACTCTCCACCCTCTGACCCCCTTATACATGTTTGAACCCCACTATAAACTCTCCTGACCCACATCTATATTAAATACACAGCCTCCTTGCCTATACACATACAGCAGACAGTAGGGTGGGAAATGAACCACAAGAGTATTTAACATTTATTTCATTTTGTAGGCTACTGTAACAAATAAAATATCAGCCCTGGAATTCCTGTAATTCACACAGGTGTTTTGTAACAAGGATCCCTTCAATTGGTTATCAAATAGGTGGTAGAAAGTTGTACACCCAAAACACAGTGTTGAGTATTGAACAGTTGGACAAATAATGTAATTTATTCAGACTGCACAGCAATATCTGCTTAGCTGTCATGTGTGCTCAGCAACTGACAGGCTGAAGAATGTTGTTACCAAATGAATCCACTGCATAAACTGGGATAATAACACTGATGTGTTTTTGTGAAAGAAAATTGACTGGTGGGATGAAGGGGATGAGATGACGATCCCTCCTCAGTTGCTCTTCCTGAGGTTTCTACCGTTTTTTTTCCCCGTTAAAGGGTTTTTTTTGGGGAGTTTTTCCTTATCCGCTGTGAGGGTCATAAGGACAGAGGGATGTCGTATGCTGTAAAGCCCTGTGAGGCAAATTGTGATTTGTGATATTGGGCTTTATAAATAAAATTGAAATTGAAATTGAGTCTTCGATTGTATTCTTTTAAAAAAGTCAGTACTGATATACAGAACAGAAAGACATTGTAGTAACCAGGGAATTCATAATATGAATGATTAGAATGTGTGAAACTCATTGCACCCTTACAACTGCCATGAAATATATTATTTTGGATGTGTTTTTAATGTGCACTGTAAGCTATTTTTTTTAACTATAGTAGATAGAGAGTGGAACATAATGACACTGTGTCCCAATAGCAAACGAGTGTTAGACTATCACGTTACACCACGAAACATCGGAGCTGTCTGTGCACACTGAATTAAATATGCATTTCTGTTACCTCATGTAAACAAACCACTTAGTAAATATCAGCTCTTTGCTCGAGATCAGACTGGAGAATAGGGATGCACAATATTGGATTTTTTGCCGATATCCATTATGCTGATATATAACAACTTATTTGGCTGATAACTGATACCAGTATTGTTATAGCCACGTTTTTCCCCACCTAATTTTAGCGATCATCAAGTCTGCTCTGTAGTGGAATTAACATCGTATTATCCGTGCATGCTCTTATTCGTGATGACCCACCAACAGATGGAGACATGAAATAGAATGCTTTTCAATGTATGTAATATTCATTCATTGTGCAAAATAGGAAAAAGCATGTTGGCCATTTCTGATAGTTCATTTTAAAGCAAATGTTGGCTGATACTGCTGACGTGCCAATGTTACCGTGCATCCCTACTGGAGACATATTCACTTAAAAGATGAGGAAGTAGCCTACTTGCTATCTTCCTATGTTTGAATCATTACTTTTTAAAACAGAAAACACACATTCTATGTTGTGATATTTGATGGAAATGAGAATATAGCCACTAGAAAGTAGCCTAGCTTGTAATTAGTGAGCATCATTTAGCTCACCAGAAACTTTCAGCTCCCTGGCAATCTTTCTCCAGCCAGATGATGCCTTATTTAGCTTTTTGTAGTGAAATGAGAAGCTATCGTGTAGATAATTTCTCATCTTAAAGGCATGAATCAGTTGTTCCTCACCAACTGTGGTGCTTTTGAAGTGAGTGAAAGATATAAATATAAACAGGCTGTCTGACAAAAAACAGCAGCGCTGCATCACTTGCGGTTATTTAGGACACCTCTTATGTCCGCTTGGAATCTGAAATGTTGTCATATTGGTGCAGTTTCAGTGTTCTTGCCATGTCCCTTCTTGTCACCACAAAAACACATGAACTTTGTTGTAAACAAACACAGACTGTGGTGCTCTGTCCCTCCCATCTCTCGAAATGTGATCTCCTTCATGTTGCTGGCCTCGGCTCACAGCCAGTCAGATGTTGGATTTAGTGCTATGATGTCATCAGCACAGGTTGCCAATTTAGCGCTACTTTTTAATTTCTTTGAGGAGTTGGAATGACAAAAGACGGTTCAGTCGGTTTGCTTAAACTCAAACCAGCTTCAGCTCATACACCGGACCAGCAAAGCCAGAAATCAACCCAACTCTAAACCAAAGACTGCTTAAAAAAAGTAAATTTAAAAACACAACAAGGCAATGACATGTGACACGCTGTGGACAGCTGCACCAGCAGGACATTAGCACTCTCCCAGCAGACAGCCCATTGACCCACTGGATAGAAATAAAAGAGTTGACCTAGCAGTATATAAATAGCCAGATTGCCTCATTTCTCAATAGGAAGTCACAGATCTACTCCCTAGTACAGCAGCTGGCACACTTTTACACATGTAGTTACAAGTAAAGACATAAAAAACATCATGTGATCACACTGATTGACAGTATGTGTAATACATACTGTATACCTAATCCAACTAGAAATGTGATCATTTCAAACGCTGCCTCAATTGGTATGTTTTTAGCCACTGAAAAAAAGGCCCATCAGAAGAAATCAGTTTAAATGTACGCTATATTTAGAATATTTTCACTTTATCTTACTGTCAGACAGCCTTCTCCAACAGGAAATTAAAGCCGTTATATCAAAGCCACCAGACTGCAATGACAAAAGAGTAATTTCACTTAGCAGAACACTGAGTTGCAGGTCACCGAGGCTTCGACTCTCTAAGATATGACGGAGCTTGACCATTTAGAGCTTTATAAGTTAACAGTAGGATTTTAAATTCAATTCTGGATTTTACAGGGAGCCAGTGCAGAGAAGCTAAAACAGGAGAAATATGATCACGTTTCTTAGTTCCTGTTAGTACACGTGCTTCTGCATTCTGAATTAGCTGGAGAGTTTTTAAGGACTTACTAGAGCTACCTGATAATAGAGAGTTACAGTAATCCAGCCTAGAGGTAACAAAAGCGTGGACCAATTTTTCTGCATCTTTTTGGGTCAGGATAGGCCTAATTTTTTCGCAATAATACGCAGATGAAAAAATGCAGTCCGTGAGGTTTGTTTTAAATGAGAATTAAAAGACAAATCTTGATCAAATATCACTCCGAGGTTTCTTACGGTAGTGCTAGAGGCCAGAGCAATGCCATCTAGAGAAACTATGTCATCAGATTAAGAGTCTCTGAGTTGTTTGGGGCCAAGAACAATAACTTCAGTTCTGTCTGAATTTAACATCAGGAAATTGGTGCTCATCCAAGTTTTTATGTCTTTAAGGCAGTTATGGAGTTTAGTTAATTGATTAGTTTCTTCTGGCTTCATCGATAAATACAACTGAGTATCATCCGCATAACAATGAAAATTTATAGAGTGATTTCTAATGATGTTACCTAAAGGAAGCATATATAGAGTAAATAGGATTGGTCCAAGCACAGAACCTTGCGGAACTTCAAAACAAACTTTGATACGTGAGGATGATTTATTATGAACGTCAACAAACTGAAAACGATCAGATAAATAAGATTTAAACCAGCTCAGTGCAGAACCTTTTAGGCCAATTAAGTGTTCCAGTCTCAGCAGTAGAATTTGATGGTCAATAGTGTCAAACGCTGCACTAAGATCTAATAAAACAAGTACAGAAACAAGTCCTTTGTCTGAAGCAATGAGAAGGTTATTTGTAATTTTGACTAGTGCTGTCTCAGTGCTATGATGCACTCTAAATCCTGACTGAAATTCCTCAAATAGATTATTATCATGGAGAAAATCACACAGCTGGTCTGCGACTACTTTCTCAAGGATCTTTGGCATAAAGGGAAGATTAGATATTGGTCTATAGTTGGCTAACACCTCTGGATCCAGGGTGGGCTTTTTTAGTAGAGGTTTAATTACAGCTACCTTAAAAGACTGTGGTACATAGCCTGTTAATAAGGATATATTGATCATATCTAATATATGAGTGTTAACTAAAGAAAAGACCTCCTTAAGTAGCCTAGTTGGGATGGGGTCTAAGGGACACGTTGATGATTTAGATGAAGAAATCGCTGCGGTCAATTCTTGAAGAGAAATTGGGGAGAAGCAATCTAAATATATATTAGGTTTTACAGCTGTGTTTGAGGTTAGATAGGTACTATCTGAGGACAGGAGGTCATGAAATTTGCCTCTAATAGTTAGAATTTTGTCATTAAAAAAGCTCATAAAATCATTACTGCTAAGGGCTAAAGGAATACAAGGCTCAATAGAGTTTTGACTCTCAGTCAGCCTGGCTACAGTGCTGAAAAGAAACCTGGGGTTGCTCTTATTGTCTTCTATTAATGCTGAGTAATAGTTTGCTCTGGCATTGCGGAGGCCCCTCTTATAAGTTTTGAGACTGTCTGTCCAGATTAAACGAGACTCTTCCAGTTTGGTTAATCGCCAATTCCTTTCAAATTTTCGCGATATTTGTTTTAACTTACGGGTTTGAGAGTTATACCAAGGAGCGAACTTTCTTTGTTTTTTTAACTTCTTTTTAAGAGGGGCTACAGAGTCAAGTGTTGTTCGCAGCCTACGGCGCTATCGACAAAATGATCAAAGTCGGTACGGGAAACCTCTGTTACTGAGGGACTTGGTATTGAATTTAACGACGGAGTAATCTTTTCCTTAAATTTTGCGACAGCACTATCTGATAAACATCTAGTATAGTAACTGTTGCTGAGTGGCGTGTAATCGAGTAAAAAGAAATCAAAAGTAATTAGATAATGATCTGATAGCGAGGGATTCTGTGAAAAGACTTTTAGGTTATCAATTTCAATTCCATACCTGAGAACTAGATCGAGGGTATGGTTAAAACAATGAGTGGGTTCATGTACGCCCTGACTGAAGCCAATGGAGTCTAATAATGAGATAAACGTGGTAGCCAGGGAGTCATTATCAACATCAACATGAATGTTAAAATTGCCTACAATAATAACTTTATCTGATTTAAGAACTAAACTGGATAAAAACTCTGAGAATTCAGATAAAAATTCAGAATATGGGCCAGGAGCACGGTACACTACAACAAATAAAAGTGGCTGCGAGGTTTTCCAGGTCGGATGTAAAAGACTAAGAACGAGGCTTTCAAATGAATTAAAATCTAGTTTAGGTTTAGGGCTGATTAACAGGCTAGAGTTAAAAATGGCTACAACTCCCCCTCCTTGGCCGCTACCTCGAGGAATGTGGGTATTACTATGACTGGGAGGAGTGGATTCATTTAGACTAACATATTCATCTGGACACAGCCAGGTTTCAGTGAGACTGAGTAAATCAATATGATTATCTGATATTAATTCGTTTACTAACACTGCTTTAGACGATAGAGACCTGATATTTAACAGTCCGCATTTAATTCTCCTGTTTTGTCTTTCTGTCACAGAAGAGGTTTTAATTTTTATGAGGTTGTTATGCACAACTCCTCATTGTTTAATTTTAGATTTAAATAATTTAGGTGGTCGGGGGACAGACACCGTTTGTATAAAACTATGAAAACTATGGCTGGGTAACTGAACTAGAAGCTCAGAGAGGCGTATAGGACTGTGACTCTGAGTCCTGGTCTCAACTCTGGGTTGTCAGGGATTTAAATTACTAATAAAGTTTGCCAGGTTCCTAGAAATGAGAGCAGCTCCATCCAAAGTGGGATGAATGCCGTCTCTCCTAACAAGACCAGGTTTTCCCCAGAAAGTTTGCCAATTATTAACGAAACCCACATCGTTTGCTGGACACCACCTTGACAGCCAGCGATTAAATGATGACATGCGGCTAAACATGTCATCACTGGTCAGATTTGGGAGGGGTCCAGAGAAAACTACGGAGTCCGACATCGTTTTTGCATATTCACACACCGAGGCAATATTAATTTTAGTGACCTCCGATTGGCGTAACCAGGTGTCATTGGCGCCGACATGAATAACAATCTTACTGAATCTATGTTTAGCTTTAGCCAGCAGTTTTAAATTAGATTCAATGTCGCCCGCTCTGGCCCCAGGGATACATTTGACTATGGCCGCTGGTGTTGCTAACTTCACGTTCCTCAGAATAGAGCTGCCAATAACCAGAGTTTTATCCTCAGTGGGTGTGTCGCTGAGTGGGGAAAAGCAGTTGGAAACGTGAACAGGCTGGTGGTGAGCCGCGGGCTTCGGCTTGGAGCTGTGCTTCTGGCGAACCGTAACCCACCCTCCCGGCTGAACGGGAGTTACCGGAGGACAGTTAGCAGAGGCTAAGGCTATGCTATGTGGCTCCGCACCAGCTACAGGGGGCTGGCTAACTACCGTAGCTACTGAATGGTTTTCCATGGTGCGGAGCTGCGCTTCTAATTCACTAAGCCTCGCCTCCAACGCAGCAAATAAGCTACACTTATTACAATTACCACTGTTGCTAAAG
Source organism: Epinephelus fuscoguttatus (assembly GCF_011397635.1). NCBI lineage: Eukaryota > Metazoa > Chordata > Actinopteri > Perciformes > Serranidae > Epinephelus > Epinephelus fuscoguttatus. The sequence goes on along the minus strand of NC_064766.1, from coordinate 3,235,186 downwards.
GAGGCAGAGGCATAACTGAACATTTGGCACACCGAGCAAGAAAGAGCAGAGGGAGAAGCCATCGCTAGCTGTAAAGTTAATGTAGCTACCAAGGCTAGTAATGTGCAAACAACAGCTAAGAGGTTAGCGAGAAAGTCGTAGAAAGGAGGAGAGCTATAAGTGCTTAAACACTTAACAGTTGAAATATGATACATTGTTATTCATTAAACTATTCAGCGTTATATTTGAATTGAAAGTGCAACCTTATTTAGACGTTATGTAAATTTAGGCAGATTGTACTGATAATTCCTCTCTTTCACTCTTTAAGTCAAACTTTGAATGCAGTGTTACCATGCAGTATTAATAATTTTACTATTAATAAATGATAGTTTTAATTCAGAAAAAATACTTCTTCTACCACTGTTAAAACCAATATTTCCCATTAGAGAATGCCTGAAAGGTAAAGCAAGATGGCTTTTGCTGGGGGGCCCCCAAATCGCTAAATTGCGCCTGAAAAACACATTCAAGTCATGGCTACTTGGGGTCAGAAACACTGGTGAAATACACTAAGTGGATGTATTAATTTCCAAACAGGCATGTTAGTTGCTTACTTCAACCGACCGCCATGGTTATAAAGTAGAGCATGGATTTATTTAGTGGTGGCATTTTGTTGGTGTTTTAAGTTAGTATGGCAAACTTAGTTCTAACTGTAGAGAGGTGCTGTTCTGTAGGTTAATCTGCTCATGCTTGTTGACTCCAGGGATGTCAAGAAGAGTTCAGTTGTAACATTAGTATATCCAGTATGAACTGCAGTTGTTCTTTTACTCAGACATGTATTAAGGTGTTACATACCTTTTTAGGCTTCTTGGCATGTTTCGGCAGAAACTTCCGCCTTCTTCAGAAGTGTCAGCTGATAAAGGCGCATCACAACCACCACCAAGTGACACTTCTGAGGACGAAACATGTCAAGAAGCCTAAAAATGTGGGTAACACCTTAATGCATGTCTGAGATAAAAGAACAGCTAAAGTGATTATCATAAACTGAAGACATTATGAACACCATTGAACTAGTATGAACTGCAGTCAGTCAGTAGGATTACAGGCACAGTTAATTGGAGCTGCAGTTATAGCTTGACTAGGCCATTTAATTGGACTACTGTCCTTGTCCTAGAATACAAGCAATGGAGGGGAATCAATTTATTGACCCAAGTATGTCCAGTTCCACCATGATAGGTGGTGATATGTCCTATTTTTGCTGTTAGAATTGGACCTTTTTCTGGTCGACCTATTACATGACATGCCAAACAATCGACAAATGGGTTAGCTACGGTTAGCTAGTGGCAAACTGGTACCATGATGGACAACTTTACAGCTCTGTACATTTTGTCCATACAAAAATGCACGGCTCTGGATGTAGATTTCACCATGTTGACAGGCATCTTCTTCTGTTACACATTTAATGCTATTTGACTTCCAAGTCAAGTGGAAATTGTGGAGCATGCACACAGCGCCAAGGCCAGTTTGGGACCAACTCAGTACGTTTAAATGACATTACAGAAAATGCATTTATTGTGTTAGTCTGTCTAAAACCGGACTTTTAAAGTAAACATGTTCGTATGACTGAAATCGTACCAAGTCGAATTTCTCAAAGTCAGATACTCCCCAGGTAGTGTGATTGGGAGTTGAATTACTCCTCATGTATATAGTCAATTGGACCCAAACTGGCCTCGGCGCTCTGTTCATGCTCCACAGTTTCCAACCTAGTATTTGAAGTCGAATAGCATTAAATGTGAGCAGAGGAAGAGAAGAAGAAGAAAAAGTAAAGCATGCAGCATTGAAAAAGTGTACAGAGCTGTAAAGTTTTCCACCATGGTACTAGTTTGCCGCTAGCTAACCATAGCTAACTTGTTTGTCAGTAGTTTGATCTGTGAGTAATATGTCAACAGGAAAAAGGTCCAGTACTAACAAACAAAAAGGGGGCATATCACCACCTATCATAGAGGAATCAGACATACTTCAGTCAATAAACTGATTCCTCTCCCGTGCTTCTATACTGGGACAAGGACAGTACTCCAATTACGGCCCAGTGGAGGCTGTAACTCCACTTAACTGTGCATGTTAATGTACTGATTGACTGTATACTAGGGCTGTCAAAATTGCTCAAAAATGACGTTCGAATATTCCTTCTAAAAATAACTCATAGGTTCGAACCATTCAAAAAAAAATTTTTTCTTTGCATTATGTCCACAAGAGGGCAAACTAATACAAGGAAACATACTTGTACATGTATCAATACAAGGAAACGTAACTACTTGTAGGTATTTTTATTTCAACATAAATGTCTTTGAAAACATTTACATACCTACACATTAAAACACATAAAACAATTATCTATAACTTTACATTGTAAACGACCGCGGGCCTCTCGCTCGCCCCCCCTCTCTGACCCGTCAGGCCAGACCGCCCGCGGAAGCGCTGCGAATAGCCTCGAAGCGCCAAGAAGCGAAGCCAGTTTCCTTTCGGCGCCCATGTTAACCGATCCCACCTCCCACTCACAAAGAGGACAGCTGTGGTGGTGTTTTTTTTTTCTCCACAATCGAATATCAATTTTCACATTCGAAGGTCCATTTTTTTTTTCAAATTCGAATTTAAATTTGAATTTAGAATATTTGTTGACAGCCCTACTGTATACATACAGGAGTAATTCAATTCCCAATCGCATTATCTTAATTTAGTACAATTTCAGTCGGATAAACATGTTTACATGTATTTTAAAAGTCCAGTTTTAGTCAGACTAACATAATAAATCAATTTTCTCTAATGTCATGTAAAAGTACTGAAAGAGCAGTGGCCAGCTCACTGCTGACAACATGATGGACCCTGCAGAGCCCTGAAGCCTCGCCCCTGCTGCTGCACAGAGCCCCAAAGTGCTTTTGACTTGTTTATTCAAAGTTTGGTGATTTGAACATGTCATTTGTCCAACACTGTACCAAGTTCAACACTACATGTCCTTGGATCCCCAGTATTACACCTACCAAGTGTGACAAAGATTGGATGAACAGTTCCTAAGATTTGCAAAGGACACACATGCAATGGCATGTAAAAGTTTGGGCACCTTTGATCAAAATTTTGTTTACTGTGAATAGTTAATTGAGTAGAAGATGAAGTTATATCCAAAAGACATGAAGTTAAAGATGGAATATGCTTTTCAACATTTTAAGCAAGATTAATGTATCATTTCTGTTTTGTACAATTTTAGAGTGGAAAAAAAGGAAACAAGCACCCTGCAAAAGTTTGAGCACCCCAAGACATTTGAGCTCTCAGACAACTTTTACCAGGGCCTCAGACCATAATTAACTTGTTAGGACTCTGGACTCTGGCTTGTTCACAGTTATCATTAAGAAAGGCCACGTGATGCAAATTTTAAAGTTTTATAAACACGCCTGAAACCTTGTCCCATCAGCAGCCATGGGCTCCTCAAACCGGCTGCCTCACACTCTGAAAACTAAAATAACTGATGCTCACAAAGCAGGAAAAGGTCATAAGACGATAGCAAAGTGTTTTCAGGTAGCTCTTTCCTTTGTTCGTAATGTAATTAAGAAATGGCAGTTAACAAGAACTATGGAGGTCAGGTTGAGGTCTTGAAGACCTAGAAAACTTTCAGAGAGAGCTACTTAGGATTGTTAGAAAGGCAAATCTAAACCCCTGTTTGACTGTAAAAGACCTGCAGGAAAATTTAGCAGACCTGGAGTGGTGGTGCACTGTTATACTGTGCAGTGACACCTGTGTACTGTAAATGTGAAATTCATGAAGAGTCATCAGAAGAAAACCTTTTCTGCGTCCTCACCACAAAATTCAGCGTCAGGAGTTCGCAAAGGAACATCTAAACAAGCCTAATGCTTTTTGGATGCAATGAGCTGAGGTATGTTTGGAGATAAAAAGATACAGAATTTCATGAAAAAAAAAAAACAACAACACCTGTCCAACTGTTAAACACGGGGGTGGATCAGTCATGCTTTGGGCTTGTGTTGCAGCCAGTGGCGCAGTGAACATTTCACAGGTAGAAGGAAGAATGGATTCAGTTAAATTCCAGCAAATTCTGAAAGCAAATATCACACCATCTGTAAAACAACTGAAGATGAAGAGAGGATGACTTCTACAACAGGACAATGATCCTAAACACACCTTGAAAGTCACAGTGAACTATCTCAAGAGGCTGAAGCTGAAAGTTTTGCCATGGCCCTCACAGTCCCCCGACCTTAACATCTTAACATCAAATCTGTGGATGGACCTCAAAAAAGAGCAGTGCATGCAAGACAGCCCAAGAATCTCACGGAGCTAGAAGCCTTTTGCAGGAAGAATGGATAAAAAAATCCCCCCGAACTAGAACTGAAAGACTCTAAGCTGGTTACAAAAAGTGTTTTGAAGCTGTTACACTTGCCAAGAGGGGCGTTACTAAGCACTGACCATGCAGGGTGCCCAAACTTTTGCATCAGGCCCCTTTCCTTTTTTATTATTTTTGAAAATGTAAAATTAAAAAGTAATCTTACTTAAGATATTGAAGAAATATGTCATCTTTCACTTCAGATCAGTTCATCTTCTGCTTACCTAACTACTCACAGTAAACAAAATTTTGACCAGGGGCACCCAAACTTTTGCATGCCACTGTACCTACATAAAGACAGAAAGACAGCGATTCCATGATTTATAGTTACATTGCAAGAGTAAGGACACACAACTAAGGCTGAGTTAGCAACAGTCAGCAGTAAAAAGAAGAAGAACAATGATCTAAATGTTGATGGAGTTGAACTGTTAGAAGCAGGGCCAGCAGACGCGCCAAAAGCTGAAGAAGTGTTCATTTTGAATACTAGTATACTAAAGTGCCAATCTAGTGAGCAGAAGTGTGCAGAGTTTTAAAACTTAGCAGTTTTATGGTGACAAATCAATTTTCTTAAAATGATAATCTTGTCAGGGTGGAAAAAGGTGTGAAGCAGCATTTAGACCAGCAGGGGATGCTGGAATCCTCATTGCTTCATTCAAATTTTTATCTTAGATGGTAGACAATAAGATGGATGATGTTAGATGGATGTAAGTTTTAGGTCCATCATTATGCAAATTCAAGTATACAGAATATTGTCTATTGTGTAACTATATGCAGCTCCTTTTAGCTATTTTCTTGCCGTGGGTAAATAATAGTGAAATCCTGAGAAACATTTTTTTGTTGTTGTTCTTACAATTTTTATTTTACTCAATAATAATGAATAACAGTAAATTTAATTCAGAATCAAACAGTGAGATACAGTATAGTACAGTAAGACTCAAATCCATCTGCACTGCTTTGTGCTGTAAAAGTTGTCATAATTGTCATTATTGTCATGGCAGTCTGGCTGAGCTTTGATTGATTTATATTGTGGTTTATTGCAGTATGCTTTTATTTTGATGTGTAACTGTAGAAAAAGGTGTTTAACAAATTTCCCTCTTTTTCTTGTCCATTCTCTCTTTGCCCCGATTTTCTCTCTCCTGCAGCAGTATGGAGGAGTCTGACCTGATGAAGGAAAGGCTACAGGCCATCACCGTAATGCTTTACTCTACTCTGCTCAATATCTGCTCGAGTGAAACAGTGATTTTGGAGTGTTGTAGCCAATAACTGTAATATCTGCTACAGTTAAAAAAAAGCTATGTATTAAAGTGGAGTTGTATGGGGTACTTATCCATAGTCAATGTGTGAATGTATGAATATACAGAGTAACAGATGATTTGTGCTGACTGAGACACCAAGGGGATTTTGTGATCGAGGGACATCTGGACAGCAGCAAGATAAATTTCCCCCATGGAGTCCAGACACTGGTGGTGGTGGCTCATGACTCAGTGGGAGATGAGGAAGATGAGGATGATGAATCTGTGAAGACCATGTGGTAATGGGAGATGGACGGTGCACATGACTGCAGCAAGACAGAACTATGGCAGACAAAGAACCGTATTTAAAATGAGAAGCAGTAAGATGATAGCCTGGAAATCCAGACTCTAATCTAGAAAGATTTTGAGTCTGGCCCTCACCGATACACGCTTTCTACCCAAGGGGCGGCACTAACTGAGGCATTTCAAATGCCGCCGCACGAAATTGGACAGCACGATGGCCAATCAGAGCAAAAAACAAGGTGCCGTATTCATTGCACTAAGCCCCATTTGTTTGCCGAAGAGTGGGGCTAACTGAAATATTATGCTTTTGCTGTATCCCGTCGGCAAAACAACAAAAACGTCCTTCCTGGAAGCGAAGCCTTCTAGGGCAATCTTCTGTTCCTCTCTCAAGGAAAAAGATAAGTGTAGTTGGCTTAGCGTTTCTTCCAAAGCCAAATTGAATGGGCGCGATCCTTTGACAGCTGCTATCTTGGCTGTTTACTTTTCGACTCCTAAGGCGCAGCACTGTCCTCATCACGTTACACCCGCCCAGAGTGCGCCTCTGTCAGATAGACTGATCGGATTGGTCCGATTGGCGATTCAGCGGGCTCTGCTCGTCGGAGCCAGATTCCCGTGCAGTGCAAATTAGAATTTGCTAGGGGCGGGGCATCAGGATTTCCAGGTTAGTAAGATGATAGACTGACAGGAAGGGTGTGTCGCTGTGATATTCATTGATTGTGAATCAGCTGTACAACAGCTGATGACTCAATTGACAGCCCTGAACAATGACAGTTAGAGATAGTGAGTGAGCATATGTGCAAGGAGTGAATGGCAGGGTGAGGAACAAAATCTACTGCCTGAGCAGGAAAAGTATTGTCTTCCTGACTGAACTATCGCTAGAGCTTTTCTTAGATATCAGTTGTCACGCCCCTAGTTTGGAGAAGCAGACTGGAGTCTGACACAGAAGCTAAGCAAAGTACTGCTGTGGATGGGGGTCAGCAACAAATTTATTTTAGCCCCCTAAAAAAAGTCTGGCATAAAAAAGATCAATATCAGTTTAAATGTACATTACCGTATACTGAGAGTATATTCTCTGCGTTACCTTTCCGTCCAACAGCCTGTTCCAATGGGGAAGCTATTAATGGCTTGAGTTCTCCATCTATGCTCTCATCAAAGCTACCAAACTCCATTGAGAAAAACAATAGTTTTAGCTTGCTTGGTGGGTTAGTTTGTTTGCATTATTGTGTGGCCTTTGGTGAATCTGAATGAACCCTTTTAAAGATCAAAGTCACACAATAACACAAAGAAAATGATTGATGCAACTGAGGCAACAGTAGACTAGCAGCGGTAGACTAGCAGCTCTTGTGTTCAGCGATGTGAAATCATTGTTTTATTCAATTAAGTCTGGCTTTGATATAACGGCTTAATTTTCCCTTGGAAATCACTGTTCAGCATTAAGCTAAAGCAGTTAAAATAATCTCAATATAGCATACACTTAAATCAATATTAACTTTTTTAGGCAGGACTTTTTTTAGGTGGCTAAAATGCATTTTGTTGTTGACCCTTTCCACAGCAATAGATTGTTTGGCTACTGTGTCAGACTCCAGCCTGCTTCTCCATATGGGGGCATGCTGACTATGTATGTAATACACTGTCCATGAGTACCCTATACAACCCCACTTTCAAATTTCTGAACTATCCCTTTAAAAATACAACTTATATTATGCCTATCTGCATCTCTCTGATGGCTTTATCTGTAACCCTTCATTTGTTGGAATGTTTTGTCACTGCTCTGTAAATTCACTCACATTTTTGTCTTTAATGTACCAGGAGAAGCATCGCATTCAGGAAGACATTAGACAGAAGAAACTGGAACTGGACCAAGAAAAACTGACACTTAAGCACCTAAAGGTTCACTTCACTCATTTACACTCAAACATTGTTTCAATTCTATAAAGGGTCAGCACTAACACCAGATGAGGTGTGTGCTAAATCGTTTTCATAGAACGGTATTATCTCTTATTAGCATGAATAATCACTGTCCATCTGTTTGTCCACAAATGTGCATAATTCTTCTTCCTGTGACATGACAGGCACTGTGGTTATCATTTACTGTTTGATTACACTGACCAGCTGCTGTCATATACACTCATTCAGTGAAATCAGAATATGATCTGAGGAAATGACAGCTGTTGGTGTAAACCTGAACTCCATTTAAAGAGATCTTAATCCACATGATAGACCCCCTGTGTTGTGTCCTTTAAAATAATCAGAAAAAAGTACTGAGAGAGCAGTGGCTCCTACAAGACTCTGCTTCCCACAATGCAACAGACTCCTCACAGCAGCAGAGCCTTTTGTCTGACCTGCAGCACACCCGAGCACTGCAGCTCAACATCCACAGGTACTAAACGCAAACACACATTATAGACACCCACATACCAACAGAGGTGGAAGAAGTACCCACACCTTTTACTTAAGTAAACATAGCAATACCACTGTGTAGAAATACTCTGTTTTAAAATTCCTGCATTCAAAACCTAACTTCAGTAAATGTAGGAAAGTATTAGCAGTTCAAAGTGCCAAAACTGATGTACTCTCAATGTAGAAATGCATATTTCACTTTTGTATGTATTATATTACTGGATTATAATTATTGATGCATTAGTGTGTTCATTACTTTAATGTTGGTAATGTTGGTGGAGTTTAATTAGTTCACCCACTTCTGGGTACCTTAACCTATTATAATATATCATAATTTATTAGTTGAATAATATTTTGTATTAACAATATAACTTTGCAAAGCAACTAGTAACTAAAGCTGTCATATAAATGTAGCGGAGTAAAAAGTACAGTATTTCCCCCCAAAATGTAAAGGAGCAGAAGTATCAAGTAGCATAAAATGGACATACTAAAGTGAAGTACAACATCAAAACTTTACGTAAGTACAGTCCTTAAGTAAATGTACTTAGTTACTTTCCACCACTGCATATCAATATGAGCTGTTGTTGCATTGTCTCCTCTGAAACATCAGGATAGAGAAGGAGGTGGAGTGTCTGGAGAGAGAGGAGTCTATGATTTCTACCAATGAGAGTTTCATCCTCAACAGACTGAAGGCTGTGGAGAAAAGTCCAGGGGACATTATCAAGGTGTGCACACGTGCACGCACGCACACACACACACACACACACACACACACACACACACAGAGCTTTATTTTAGTGCCTCCACTATGTTGCATTTACTGATTTGCGTTTGTCCTGCAGGAGGCTCAGGACAGCTTTGTTCCTGGTAAGTCATGACATCATTTCAATGTTTTAACTAACTTCAAAGTTGAATCTGTGTTAACAGTTCTGTTTTCTGCCCCACAGAGCCATTACAGGTCACCACAGTGACCCGTCATGTCCCAGAATTCCTCTCTCCAACAGCCAACAAACACTCTGAACCAAGCACACAGAGAAAAAGTGAGATCATTTTACACAGTCTTGTAATGTCAGTCAAAGCACATTGTATTTTGCAGTTCAGCAGTCAGCAAGCAGCCAAGTGAAAGATGATGAGCATAATTTACTAACTTGTTATTATTTCTAGTATTAGTATTAGTATCGTCATTATTATTAATAATATTACTAGTTATTTAATCAGGAATTAAATCAGCAGTGTGGAAATATTTTGGATTTCAGAGAAAATATAGGTTAACAGACAAAGCACATGCTGTATGTAAATGATGCTGTTGCAAGATAAAACACAATGTAACGTTACCTGCCTGCCATCTCACTCCATTTACTTCTTGCAGCTACATCAGCTGCTCTGTTTCAACAACGTTCAGCTGAAAAAATGTGCATGCAGGCTGAAATTCAAACGAGCTGTTCTGTCAGGTGATGCAGAGACTTAAACCAACAGTGAGAAAGAAAAACAATAACGTTACATGTAAATTTGTTAAGGTATGATTAGAGGAAAAAAATATCTGCTAGTGACTAGGCTAATTTATACAATGTAAACATGCTAAAGCTAATAACTTGTGACTAGCAAAAAACAATTTGCGGCCGCGAAGTTCGCGTCTATCGCGTCCTTCACGTCCTTTTGTTTGTTTTGGAGGTGTAACTGCAGAGTGACACAGACACACCACCGCAGAAGTAAAAATGCTCACAACGGCATAGGCAACGTGCGTAGGGTCTACTCACAACCATAAATCCCCTTCAAGAGGGACCAGGCAGGTGTCAACATTTGAGGAACTGATCTGCCTCTGCATTATTTTTAGTTCAACTCTCACATGTGTGTGTGCTTTGGTGTGCCCATTTTTCCTGGCTTTATTGAATGACTCCATAGCTCAGCTGGTAGTTTTCCAGATAGCCCTGGTTTGAGCATAACCAGGCTTGAATACCAGTTCTGTACATGGTACCTTGTATACCCTGTACATGATTCCAACAGTATCCATTTATCTTTGCATCTTGCCACACTGTTGTTTTTGTACCCTGTTACCTCCACAGAAGTTCAGTTTTTCCATCTGATCACTCTGTTTTTATTTTTTCTTTCTAAATGAATTACAGGCAAATAATATAATAATACAAGGGAGCAGCTGCTGAAGCTGCAGTGGTCATTGCTTATCATGGAAGCAACCTGAAGCGATGATGTCATATATACAGATGTGAGATTAGGCCAACATTAACAGATAATAACATAGACTTTCTTTGTCTTCTGTGTTTCAGCTCTGTTTGCCATGGAGATCAATGTGACTAAAAACCATCTGACTGGAAAGAGCACAGTTCATTCAACTGCAACAGTCCCTCCTGAGGAGATAAACCAACACGCCGGCCTCAAGGTTTATGACGACGGCAGGAAGTGTGTTTATGCCTTGAATTCACAAGAGGTAATGTCATTGTCACTGAGGTAGCAAGTTAAATGTCAACAGGAAGACTGCTTTGGGGCCCTGATGGCAAATGCACAATCTCCTTTTAAGTTTGAAGCCTACTGTAGATTGAGGGATGGCTAGCAGAGTTTTGTTGCAAGATGTGATAATGAGTGCACATACGAGCTCTAATGTGTGCTGGAGCCAGAGCATGGAGTGCTTTAAAGTAATGACCTTTTTTGTGACATTTTCAGTCATCCTGCAAATTTGCAGGAAAGCCCAATCAGTCTTTTTTCAGCATTGGCAGTATAAAAATGAAATCAGGGAGTGTGGCAAAATGCTGCCTACCTGCTTTTGTTTATACAGAATGTGCCTTTTTTGGGGCAGTGGGGAGCGTGAGCAAGTAACAAAACGTGTAGCTCAGCGTGTGACGTAACCAGTGACGTGGGAGGGAAGCCGCGGCTAGTCAGGCCTTTGGCGATTCTCTTGTAGTTCAGCGTTCCTGTCATCTGACTTAATGGCCTCTTCGTTTGCGAGGACAAGGAAGGCACGCAATTCCTTGTCTCCCCAGTTGCTCATCTTTACAGTATCTGTCAGGTTTGTGTTTCCCTCTTGCTACTAGCTGCTTGCTTGTGCCTCGCAAACGCATGTGCCTGACGTGCTGACGTATTGCGGTAAGCGAGTTGTGTTATTTCCGGTGTTTCTGTGACAGCGTCTCTGTACTGCTCTGGTGAATTCTAGTAGCCTGTTTTCTCACTTCAGTTGCTTTAACGTCTACTTCAAATCTTAACCAACACTAGTTCTGTTTAAGCACTTATAGCTCTCCTCCTTTCTACGACTTTCTCGCTAATCTCTTAGCTGTTATTTGCACGTTACTAGCCTTGGTAGCTACATTAGCTTTAAAGTTAGCGATGGCTTCTCCCTCTGCTCTCTCTTGCTCGGTGTGCCAAATGTTCAGTTATGCCTCTGCCTCATTTAGCGACAGTGGTAATTGTAATAAGTGTAGCTTATTTGCTGCGTTGGAGGCGAGGCTTAGTGAATTAGAAGCGCGGCTCCGCACCATGGAAAACCATTCAGTAGCTGCGGTAGTTAGCCAGCCCCCTGTAGCCGGTGCGGAGCCACATAGCATAGCCTTAACCTCTGCTAACTGTCCTCCGGTAACTCCCGTTCAGCCGGGAGGTTGGGTTACGGTTCGCCAGAAGCACAGCTCCAAGCCGAAGCCCACGGCTCACCACCAGCCTGTTCACGTTTCCAACCACTTTTCCCCACTCAGCGACACACCCACTGAGGATAAAACTCTGGTTATTGGCAGCTCTATTCTGAGAAACGTGAAGTTAGCAACACCAGCGACCATAGTCAAATGTATTCCTGGGCCCAGAGCGGGCGACATTGAATCTAATTTAAAACTGCTGGCTAAAGCTAAACGTAGATTCAGTAAGATTGTTATTCACGTCGGCGTCAATGACACCCGGTTACGCCAATCGGAGGTCACTAAAATTAATATTGCCTCGGTGTGTGAATATGCAAAAACGATGTCGGACTCCGTAGTTTTCTCTGGACCCCTCCCAAATCTGACCAGTGATGACATATTTAGCCGCATGTCATCATTTAATCGCTGGCTGTCCAGGTGGTGTCCAGCAAACGATGTGGGTTTCATTAATAATTGGCAAACTTTCTGGGGAAAACCTGGTCTTATTAGGAGAGATGGCATTCATCCCACTTTGGATGGAGCTGCTCTCATTTCTAGGAACCTGGCAAACTTTATTAGTAATTTAAATCCCTGACAACCCAGAGTTGAGACCAGGACTCAGAGTCACAGTCCTATCTCTGAGCTTCTAGTTCAGTTACCCAGCCATAGTTTTCATAGTTTTATACAAACGGTGTCTGTCCCCTGACCACCTAAATTATTTAAATCTAAAATTAAACAAAGAGGAGTTGTGCATAACAACCTCATAAAAATTAAAACCTCTTCTGTGACAGAAAGACAAAACAGGAGAATTAAATGCGGACTGTTAAATATCAGATCTCTATCGTCTAAAGCAGTGTTAGTAAACGAATTAATATCAGATAATCATATTGATTTACTCAGTCTCACTGAAACCTGGCTGTGTCCAGATGAATATGTTAGTCTAAATGAGTCCACTCCTCCCAGTCATAATAATACCCACATTCCTCGAGGCAGCGGCCGAGGAGGAGTTGCAGCCATTTTTAACTCTAGCCTGTTAATCAGCCCTAAACCTAAACTAGATTATAATTCATTTGAAAGCCTCGTTCTTAGTCTTTTACATCCGACCTGGAAAACCTCACAGCCACTTTTATTTGTTATAGTGTACCGTGCTCCTGGCCCGTATTCTGAATTTGTATCTGAATTCTCAGAGTTTTTATCCAGTTTAGTTCTTAAATCAGATAAAGTTATTATTGTAGGCGATTTTAACATTCATGTCGACGTTGATAATGACTCCCTGGCTACCGCGTTTATCTCATTATTAGACTCCATTGGCTTCAGTCAGGGTGTACATGAACCCACTCATTGTTTTAACCATACCCTCGATCTAGTTCTGACGTATGGAATTGAAATTGATAATCTAAAAGTCTTTCCACAGAATCCCTCGCTATCGGATCATTATCTGATTACTTTTGATTTATTTTTACTCGATTACACGCCACTCAGCAACAGTTACTATACTAGATGTTTATCAGATAGTGCTGTTGCAAAATTTAAGGAAAAGATTACTCCATTAAATTCAATACCAAGTCCTTCAGTAACAGAGGTTTCCTGTACCGACTTTGATCATTTTGTCGATAGTGCTGTAGGCTCGCTAACAACAGTTGACTCTGTAGCTCCTCTTAAAAAGAAGTTAAAAAAGCAAAGAAAGTTCGCTCCTTGGTATAACTCTCAAACCCGTAAGTTAAAACAAATATCGCGAAAATTTGAAAGGAATTGGCGATTAACCAAACTGGAAGAATCTCGTTTAATCTGGACAGACAGTCTCAAAACTTATAAGAGGGGCCTCCGCAATGCCAGAGCAAACTATTACTCAGCATTAATAGAAGACAATAAGAACAACCCCAGGTTTCTTTTCAGCACTGTAGCCAGGCTGACTGAGAGTCAGAGCTCTATTGAGCCTTGTATTCCTTTAGCCCTTAGCAGTAATGATTTTATGAGCTTTTTTAATGACAAAATTCTAACTATTAGAGGCAAAATTCATGACCTCCTGTCCTCAGATAGTACCTATCTAACCTCAAACACAGCTGTAAGACCTAATATATATTTAGATTGCTTCTCTCCAATTTCTCTTCAAGAATTGACTGCATTGATTTCTTCATCTAAATCATCAACGTGTCTCTTAGACCCCATCCCAACTAGGCTACTTAAGGAGGTCTTTTCTTTAGTTAACACTCATATATTATATATGATCAATATATCCTTATTAACAGGCTATGTACCACAGTCTTTTAAGGTAGCTGTAATTAAACCTCTACTAAAAAAGCCCACCCTGGATCCAGAGGTGTTAGCCAACTATAGACCAATATCTAATCTTCCCTTTATGTCAAAGATCCTTGAGAAAGTAGTCGCAGACCAGCTGTGTGATTTTCTCCATGATAATAATCTATTTGAGGAATTTCAGTCAGGATTTAGAGTGCATCATAGCACTGAGACAGCACTAGTTAAAATTACAAATGACCTTCTGATTGCTTCAGACAAAGGACTTGTCTCTGTACTTGTTTTATTAGATCTTAGTGCGGCGTTTGACACAATTGACCATCAAATTCTACTGCAGAGACTGGAACACTTAATTGGCCTAAAAGGTTCTGCACTGAGCTGGTTTAAATCTTATTTATCTGATCGTTTTCAGTTTGTTCACGTTCATAATGAATCGTCCTTACGTACCAAAGTTTGTTTTGGAGTTCCATGAGTTCTGTGCTCGGACCAATCCTATTTACTCTATATATGCTTCCTTTAGGTAACATCATTAGAAATCACTCTATAAATTTCCATTGTTATGCGGATGATACACAGTTGTATTTATTGATGAAGTCAGAAGAAACTAATCAATTAACTAAACTCCATAACTGCCTTAAAGACATAAAAACCTGGATGAGCACCAATTTCCTGATGTTAAATTCAGACAAAACTGAAGTTATTGTTCTTGGCCCCAAACAACTCAGAGACTCTTTATCTGATGACATAGTTTCTCTAGATGGCATTGCTCTGGCCTCTAGCACTACCGTAAGAAACCTCGGAGTAATATTTGATCAAGATTTGTCTTTTAATTCTCATTTAAAACAAACCTCACGGACTGCATTTTTTCATCTGCGTAATATTGCGAAAATTAGGCCTATCCTGACCCGAAAAGATGCAGAAAAATTGGTCCACGCTTTTGTTACCTCAAGGCTGGATTACTGTAACTCTCTATCATCAGGTAGCTCTAGTAAGTCCTTAAAAACTCTCCAGCTAATTCAGAATGCAGCAGCACGTGTACTAACAGGAACTAAGAAACGAGATCATATTTCTCCTGTTTTAGCTTCTCTGCACTGGCTCCCTGTAAAATCCAGAATTGAATTTAAAATCCTATTGTTAACTTATAAAGCTCTAAATGGTCAAGCTCCGTCATATCTTAGAGAGCTCATAGTGCCTTATTATCCCACCAGAACTCTGCGCTCTGAGAACGCAGGGTTACTCGTGGTCCCTAAAGTCTCCAAAAGTAGATCAGGAGCCAGAGCCTTCAGCTCCTTCAGGCTCCTCTCCTGTGGAATCATCTTCCTGTTACGGTCCGGGAGGCAGACACTGTCTCCACATTTAAGACTAGACTTAAGACTTTCCTCTTTGATAAAGCTTATAGTTAGGGCTGGCTCAGGCTTGCCCTGTACCAGCCCCTAGTTAGGCTGACTTAGGCCTAGTCTGCCGGAGGACCCCCCTATAATACACTTGGCCCCTTCTCTCTCTCTCTCTCTCTTGTGTCCTATTACTGCATCTTGCTAACCCGGCCATTCTGGATGTCACTAACTCGGCTTCTTCTCCGGAGCCTTTGTGCTCCACTGTCTCTCAGATTAACTCATATCACAGCGGTGCCTGGACAGCGTGACGTGTGTGGTTGTGCTGCTGCCGTGGTCCTGCCAGATGCCTCCTGCTGCTGCTGCCATCATTAGTCATTAGTCATACTTCTACTGTTATTATACACATATGACTATTGTCACACATGTATACTGCCAGGTATTAATACATACTTTCAACATATTGTACCGCAGTAGCCAGAACTATAACTATAATATTATTACTTTCATTAATGTTGTTGTAAGCTACTGTCATTACCTGCATCTCTCTCTCTCTCTCTCTCTCTCTCTCTCTCTCTCTCTCTGTCTCATTGTGTCATGTAGATTACTGTTAATTTGTTATGCTGATCTGTTCTGTACGACATCTATTGCACGTCTGTCCGTCCTGGAAGAGGGATCCCTCCTCAGTTGCTCTTCCTGAGGTTTCTACTTTTCCCCGTTAAAGGGATTTTTTTGGGGAGTTTTTCCTTATCCGCTGTGAGGGTCATAATAACAGAGGGATGTCGTATGCTGTAAAGCCCTGTGAGGCAAATTGTGATTTGTGATATTGGGCTTTATAAATAAAATTGAATTGAATTGAATTGCTAATTCCTGCCACCGCCAGTGGCTCGCACGTGCGGCGTCATCAACAGCTCCTCCCACAAGTCTTCAACAGCCCCTGCCGTTGCAGAAGGCCGCCTCGGTCTGTTTAAACTAAAAGAGTTCCGCCAATATGACTACCCTACGAGGCGGAAAATTGGGCATCTCGGATCAACTCGCCAATCCGGCTGTGTGTCTAAACGCTTGCAGCTTGCCGGCAAAACGGCCCAACATTTGCGGAAAATCTGGCAGCGTAAAAGGGGCTACTGTGTTCTCCTAATAATGACTAGGTCATCACCAGTGTCACAAAATTCACGGTTTAGTTTAATACAATACAGTGGTGTCACAGAAATGCTGCCAGAAATGCCAGAGAAATTTCCTTGATTTTTAAAGATTTAAATGCTTGAAAATGAACATAATTTGGGCTTTTGTGTTTTTTGTACAAAACAGGAATTACAGTCTGGTTGAAATGGGCTCATTAAAGTCTGGGTAAAGCAAAATCTGTATTTTCTTTCTGATCACATTATACAAGTTAAAAAATGCTTGTTGAAAACATGTCAAAAGACTGGGAACTGTGTAGTACTATACCATGGAGCTGAACAGTTTATCACCATCTCTGTGTGCCACTTTAGAAAACCTGGTTACTACTGACATCAGAGCATAGACATAGACATTTCACCATGAGTGAGAGCATTTCAGTATGATGTGTGAGAGCATTTCAGTATATGAGAGCATTTCAGTATGATGTGTGAGCATTTCAGTTGTGTGTGTGTGACAGTGTTTCAGTAGTGTGTGTGACAGCATTTCAGTAGTGTGTGTGAGAGCATTTCAGTAGTGTATGTAAGAGCGTTTCAGTAGTGTGTGACAGCATTTCAGTTGTTTGTGTGAGAGGGTTTCAGCTGTGTGTGTGTGTGTGTGTGTGAGTGTTTCAGTAGTGTATGTAAGAGCATTTCAGTAGTGTGTGACAGCGTTTCAGTTGTTTGTGTGAGAGGGTTTCAGTTGTGTGTGTGTGTGTGTGTGTGTGTGAGACAGCATTTCAGTCATGTATGTAAAAGCATTTCACTAGTATGTGTGAGAGCATTTCAGTATGTGAACAAACAGGACGGCACGGTGGTGTGGTGGTTAGCACTCTCGCCTCACAGCAAGAGGGTTGCCGGTTCGATCCCGGGTGTGGGAGCCCTTCTGTGCGGAGTTTGCATGTTCTCCCTGTGTCAGCGTGGGTTCTCTCCGGGCACTCCGGCTTCCTCCCACAGTCCAGAGACATGCAGATTGGGGACTAGGTTAATTGGTAACTCTAAATTGCCCATAGGTGTGAATGGTTGTTTGTCTCTATGTGTCAGCCCTGTGATAGTCTGGCGACCTGTCCAGGGTGTACCCTGCCTCTCGTCCGATGTCAGCTGGGATAGGCTCCAGCCCCCCCTGCGACCCTCAAGAGGATGAAGCGGTTACACTGCAAAAACTCAAAATCTTACCAATTTCTTATTTTTTCTTATTTCTAGTCAAAATGTCTCATTTCTAGTCAAAAAAAATCTCATTACACTTAAAATAAGACTCATCACCTAAAAAGTTACTTGTTTTTAGGCAATTTTCACTTGTTTCAAGTAAATTTTCACTTGAAATAAGTAGAAAAATCTGTCGGAGCAATCTGTGGAGCAAGTTTTTTTTGCTTATTACAAGCAAAAAAAACTTGCTCCACAGATTTTTCTACACACAGTAGAAAAATCTGTCAGTGGAGCAAGTTTTTTTTGCTTATTACAGGCAAAAAAAACTTGCTCCACTGACAGATTTTTCTACTTATTTCAAGTGAAAATTTACTTGAAACAAGTGAAAATTGCCTAAAAACAAGTAACTTTTTAGGTGATGAGTCTTATTTTAAGTGTAATGAGATTTTTTGACTAGAAATGAGACATTTTGACTAGAAATAAGACAAATATTCTTGGTAAGATTTTGAGTTTTTGCAGTGTAGAAGATGAATGAATGAATGTGAACAAACATTTTTTCAGTTGTTTGTGTGAGAGCATTTCAGTAGTGTATGTAAGAGCATTTCATGTGTGTGTGTGTAAGAGGTAATTCTGAATAATGTCCCTGGCAGCACCTCATAAGAGCACATAGCATCAGTGTTGTTTCTTTGCGCACTATTTGTCAGTTTGCTGTGTCCCATGAGCTCTCTGAGCTCTTTCAGTCTAATAAATACATGAATAAACATCTCTGCTAAATGTCATAGTCATATTAACACAAGCTAAACAGCAGGCACTAATGAACCTTTTAGTCTATCTGGCTGAATCGGCTACCAGTGAGCAGTTACTGCTCACTGCCATGGATGTGTACTTTGTGAAAGCGTTACGAGTTGCTGTTACCACACGGCAGCTCTCGTTCTCTGGTTCGGAGGATTATTTGTGTGCTGTGACTGTTTGTGCTGCCAAAAAAGTCTGTCTCTGTGCAGCAGCTCGTGCTCTGGCTTGGGGGTAGTGTATGTTACTGTGCTACTGGGTTAGCCGCTAAGGAGAGTCTGTAGCTGTAAGGTTGCTGTCTGTCTTTGGTTCAGTGTGTTGTTACACACCGCTGTCTCTCACTATCACCCTCATAATTTACAGCAAAACCAAAGTGGCTCCAAACACCAGAGCTGCAGGTTATTGGATGATAGGGTTGGGTACTGATACTCGGTACTTTTTGTACTTGGTACCGATTCACTTAAAATGAAACGGTGCCAAATTTCGGTACCTGAGGTGGAGGCAGAGCGAGAGCGCATGACTCGCACCTCAGACTCAGCAACAATGGCAACAAAAACAATGTGCAGACAGAAGTTAACGTGCAGCACTCTTCCTAAATGTTCTCAGTAAAATGTTGAAACTGAGAAGTTTAGACTATGGACCTGAACGACGCATAGTGCGTCCAAATTCACACCCGTTCTTCTCTGTGGATTTTCTCCGCGACCGTGCGTCATAGCGAGAAGCCACGCATATCAGCGGAAACAGCAGAATTGTAACTTTCTGACAAGCACTTGCACTTGTCGGTAATCCAATGTTTTCACAGTGAAAAATTACAATAAAATGATGTATAACAGAGCTTTCATACAGCTTTGCACACACATTACTCTTTGATGGATTACTCGCGAACGCAGGCTCGCATAGAAATGCCACGCATATCACATGAAAGCGCAGGACCAAACACATCATTGTGCTGTCATCCCATCACGCTCTAAATACAGATCAATTGTCTACAAAATAAAAACTTGACGAATTTCTTTCCAATCCATTATACAGATCTTGTTATCAGTCACTTCATATAGTGAGGAATATCGTATCTTACCACGTCTTAGGCTTGCGTGTGTTTCTCCCTGTCTATCCACATTTGTAGTCCAGCTTTCAAGATGCAAATATCTCCATATTGTCCAGTTGACACTCCATCAAACTTTGTATGACAAGACCAGCCACTTCACCTTTGCACACCCAGACAACTGCAGCCTAATGCATGCTGACAGGGCCGTAGTCACCATATACATTGAGGGGGACACGTGCCCCCCCCCCCCCCCCCCGCCAATGCCCAAAATGTCTCCCCAATATATAACTAAAACTGAAAAACAAATATTATCTTGGAGGACATCATTGCACTTGGTTGACTATTTTTCTATGATCTTAGATGTAAATATTGATTGTTTCTTTCAGATAAAACACATTTTTGACTTGTGAATGAGTCAATGGAATTTCTTGCAATAATGAAAAAATACTGGCAAACATGTCCGCCTGGCACAAACCACATGTTTTGGACAACTGTGAAGTGACAGAATGTCCCAGCATCATGGTTCTTATATTGCCAGATTCCAGAGAGTCTCCCCTCTTCATATATGGTAGAATATGTCTTTTTCCAACTTGCTATGCTGAGATACATGTAAAAATGTAAGAATTTAGGCACACAGATTTGTTTTTTTCATTGATATAAAAATTTATATAAAATACAGGCACACAGAAGAACATGAAATGATGGCAAATCTGGTTAGCCCAGATTGTCCTGAAAAAAACAAAACAAGGTATAGCATGTGTATGTAGCCTTTATAATGACTGTGATATGAGCTTAAAAGTAAAGGCAGTAAAAATACCCCAAAAAGGCCTAGGGTCCATAGGGTTAAAAAGTACCGAAATAAGGTACCATTTGGTACCAGTACAGAATTCCAGATACCGGTACCGTATCGGTTCAGTTATGAACGGTAACCAACCCTATTGGAGGATCTACTGTTTCTCATCTGGTAATGGCGGTACTGGCCCTCTTGCAACGAGCTAGCTTAACATAGCTGCCTCCCAATGCATCTCAGTGGAGTAGAATGCTCTGATTTTGCGTTTGAGGGCAGACAGCATGTTGCCTGTTCTGTCCTGTGGGCTGCCTTGTTGAGCACAGTGGCACTGAGAACACTATATTAAACACAGTTTAAGCTGTAGGTTTTATTTTCCAAATATAATAGGATAATTCAGCATATCGTACAGTTTGTAATCGTACCAAACTGAAAGCCTCCTAATGGTTCAGTATGAATATCTACTGTATATTGTTACACCCCTAATAATGACCCATATTCCTTTCTGCTCATAGGGGTCACATGATCAGAGCTGTGTGTCTGAGCTTTCAGCCAACGAGGTGGAACAGCTGCTGAGAAGCGCCACATTGCATCGCCAAGTAAACCAAGCAAACTACCATCAAAATCACATTGAAACAGAGGAGCATTGTTTTTACAACCACTGCGATGAGAGAGACAGAGCGGGGGGGTTTGACCTCAGAAAGCAGCGACGTTATTATGGTAACCATCTCATCAGAAACAACAATGCAGAGAAAGATTGCACTCACAGGGAAAACTGGCAGAGAAAACCAGAGGCAAACCATGGCTATGGTCACCAGGAAAGCCATTACAGGTGGCAGAAAGGGAGAAATAATAACAAAAGCAACCTGAGCGAAGGTCATCAGCTTGGAAGCCACAAGGGGTTGGGACATTACTATGGCAACCAGAAAGATGGTCATAGTTTGGACCAGGTGAGAAACTGTCACAGTGTTCAGGAAGACCAGCCTGCTAGCCACCACACCAGCAGCATCATCAGAAGCAACAGTCTGCTAAATGGAGGCAGAGCCAATGACTGCCCTCCTCCTAGATCACATGACCAGGAAGCAGTGTCTCCCTACCAATCACAGCTCTGCTACACTCCAGCCAATTATATTCCTCTCAGTGATTATGTCAGCGTGGATGAAGAAGAACTTTATTGCTACAGCCCACCCTCCTATCACAGCAACCATGGGAAACCACCCACTGCTCTATACAGTGGCCCCACCCACTCTGACAGAGTACCCTCCCCCTTCTACGGAGACGATACCCCTTACACCATCCTCAATGCCATGGAGACCACTGAGCCAATCACGGCCATCTTCATGGGCTTCCAGACAGCGCAGGATGACAGTGGGCACAGTCAGGAGTTTGAGGGCTCCCTGAAGGCGGAGCTTGTCATCATCGAGGACAATGAAGACAACATTGACGACAACAGAATGAAGGGGAAGCAGCGCCACATCCAGCTTGCAGGAAATAGTTATCAGACAGGAAGGTCAGCCAATGGAAACGTGGGACGTGTGGAGGGAGTTGGAGACAGACGTATGGACAGACGGGTGGGACCAGGTATCAGAAAGATCCAGAAAAAACACAAACCCTGCTGCAGTGTCTGCTAACGGGACTAACTAATGCATGCCCGAGTGTCGAACTCAGTAACCAGCTGTATCAGTCCGCTAACCTCATGACTAACTGCAACCAGCTGAGCTGCTGTAGCACATGTATTGTTAACAGAATTAATAATAAGGTTTATTTGCATAGCACTTTTCAAGACCAGCATTTTAAAGTGCTTTATGACAAACACATAAAAAACAACAATACAAAAAACACAGTTAATGTTCAACTGACCGGGCAAGTGTGTAGAAAGAGAGGAATAAATTGATGAACAATGGATGATTTAAAGTTGATACGTGAATAAAACCTAAACTAGAGCAGTGCAAGATTTAGGTGCAACATCAAGAGTAATGTACAGTACAATAAAGCCCCATTTTCACCAAACACTTTCGGTATAATGTCTTTAGAACCAAAAGTAATCCTTCAGACATGGTACCCAGACCTTATGTCTGTTAAGCCTTTACACCGCAAACAGTACTCTTAAATGTGGGCAGGGTTGTTGTCACTCACTGCTCCGTCCAGCACTCGCTGTATTTCCTCATCACCAGTGACACAGGGAAGTCTGCACCTCATTTATTGTCCACAGGACAGGGTCGCATGCCACCATTTTCAGAACAAAATAGAACAGGCTGCAGTGAGAGTCTTTCTCTCTCTCTCTCTCTCTCTCTCTGGGTTTGTGCATTTAATCCTTCTCAGGCAAACATAGGGGTTTAGTGTTGCCAAAGCCCACAGGAACCATGCTCTGTAACACTTTTTTTTTTTCCTCCAATGAGGATTAGAATACATGCACTTCACATAATCCGGTCAAAATTAATTTATATTTTTCAACACTTGAAGATTTACTCATTACTAAAAGTGTATGTCATCCAAGAGAGACAATAAAGACTAATGGATTGGTCTAAGTTGTCATTGAAATTTAATGTGATGGATGGCAGTCATCAACTCATGCATTGAATGACATAATAGGTAAACATTCCACTTTAAAAGTTGCTGGCAGTCCTCAGTCTACAGCTGCTGCGAGATTAGAAAAACATCCTTTATTTTATAGTCATTGTTTACTAATATATGTCAGACTTGCCATGAACAGTGATTACGCAAGTCTCAAAACCAGCCACAACTCAGCCCTGAGCAGAGTGACCGTCCTCTATTGACCAATCAACAGACTGCAGCATTTCTAGCTCCACCTTTTAGTACAAGATCTGTGTGCTAGGTACCCCAACAGAGGGGTGGCTAAAAATAGGGATGGTAAGGAACAGTTCTATTGGTACCATCCACAATTTTTCACAGTGGAAACAGAAAAAAGTATACTGAACTCAACCGTACTGGATTGCTTGGTTGAAACGGGGTTAAGCTACGAGAACTAGGAACAGGTTTTTAAATCTTAAGCTTGACTCGTGTTAAGAAACTATGGCTTAAGCTATGCATTGGATGCTGTGCGCCTCTTTAAACATGTAACCACACATTGGGACCACAAGAACTGTGATTGGCTGCTTGTGTTTCTTCTTACAAGTTTCTAGTCCCAGTGGAGATTGTTATTAGTGACGACAATGTTAGTGAGGTTGCTCCTTTTTAGTTAAACACATCTAGCAAAGAGCCTGATCACAGCTGTCTATCACAATAAATGGAAGAAAATGAATGTGGCAATTACGTGGCATATTCAGTAATGTGGCAAGGCAAAATAGAGGTGACCTGGATGTATATCCAGTTATAAAAGTATGTAAGTAGCCCATAGGCTTGGGCGATTGGACGAATATATCGCCAATCGCCCATCGGCTGAGTCCATCACGATTGGTTTCATTTTTGGCGATTTTTTGGGCGATTTTTGTCATTTTATTTTGCTAAATTAATGGTCTGTCTCCACAGAATTAAACTCTGTACATATAGTCCATAATCACTATGTAGAGCACAATTCAAAGTGTGTGCGTATTGGAACTGGCAGCTTCACACTGATTTCCAACGAGTCTTTCACAAAACACGTCAGTGATTGCGGAGCTGAAAGTTACAGCCGGGGTCCACCGGCAACGGGAGCGGCACGACACGTCTGCAGCTTGAGTCCCGTAGCAGCTCGCCCCCCTGTTAATCAATTACAGCGGCTGCGCCGGCAACAGGAGCGGCGCAACAACCCCCGTCTGCCGCGCTACAACTCTCTATTTTAGGATGCTCTTCTATTTTTGTCGCGCTACGCTCCCCTACGCGACCCTCCACCAGATAAAAACTACATGAAATAGTGTGTTAAACGAGCACAATGTGTTTTTAAATGAATAAACCATGATGATTTTCATTTTCATGCATTTACCCATGTTTATCCGTGACATTGTGTAAATGTCCGTGGCGGACATTTGAAAGCGAGTAGATGACAAACAGTACAGTAAACTTGTAGATTAAGTTTAAGTTTAAGTTTATTCACTTTATTAATCCCCCTGAGGGGAAATTCAGTGTTTTCACTCTTGCTTGTCAATTACACACAGGTCCGGAAGACACACACATGCACAAACAGGACCTATACATGCACTAAGTGGAGAGATGTCAGAGTGAGGGGGCTGCCCTTTGGTCAGGCACCCCGGGCGGTTGGGGGGTTCGGTGCCTTGCTCAAGGGCACCTCGGCAGTGACCAGGAGGTGAACTGGCACCTCTCCAGCCACCAGTCCACGCTCCATATTTTGGTCCGGACGGGGACTCGAAGAGGCGACCCTCCGGTTCCCAACCCAAGTCCCTATGGACTGAGCTACTGCCGCCCGATATTATATTTAGTTATTATATATATTTGAGATTACTCAAATATATGTAATAACTTAGGTGGAAAATGCTTTAACTGTCATGGCTCAGCAAACGGTAAACAAGACACTTACGTGATGCTTACATTTGCAGCCGGTGAAACCCAGCCGTAACGTGAATTCATATGCGCATATGGTTAACAATGTTACCAGCCGTGCTAAACACCCTCTCTGATGGCGTGCTTGTTGCCGGTATGCACAGATATTTCCGTGCCATGTTGGACATGAGTGGGCTCGCAAAGCACGCTGCATTTTTTTTGCTGCATTCATGTGGTGTCGGGAGATCCGTGTTGCCGAGCTGTTTTTCTGACATGAGGTGGTGTTAATGTGAATTATCCCATTCTGAAAGTCATTATTTCGATTCTTTCCAACATAACATGAATGCAACATCCCCCCTCTTTTTTTTTTCTCTGCCACACACGCAACTGCCAAATATATCGGCAACCACCGGTTGATGGGCTGACGGTGGCCAATTGGAAATTTTTAACATATCGCCCAACCCTAGTAGCCCACCGTTGTTCTATGTCTCAAGTGAAACAGTTACTGTGGGATATCTAAGGAAAGCAGGACATGACTCAATGACGTACTACACATCCAGGTGAAATCCAATGCTCAACTCAATATTAAAGCCTTCGCATAGGTAGGCCTATCTGTAGGGAGACTCATGTTGACCACTTGCATCAGGCATACATTACATCATCCAGTTTTATGAACGGGATGATGTCGGCGCTGGTGACACCATCAGCCGACATGAGTCGAGCTCAGACCGGCCAGTTCACACTGCTGCAACTTTCCTCTGCAACGTTCTAAAATGGTTTCAACTTACTAAACTTACTGCTACTAAACATGCACATGCTCTCCTGTGGCTCCCTCTGCTGGTTCAAACAAGGTGAGGTGGTGACCTAGATGAAACAGCAGAAAATGATGAGCAGCTATAATAACTCAGAGTAGACCTATAGTTCAGTTAAAACTGTATGGCATTTCTATTTTGAGCTCAACAAACTGTGCTGCGTTCTGTATTACAGTGGTCTCTAAAATTTCAGAAAATACCTTGTGGTAAAACTGGGAAATGAAAGCACTTTCAATAATTTTGATAGACTAATGCTGCTAGATGTTAGCCCAGTATCAAATCAAATTGGTGTAAAATAGCATATCTTCATTTAATGTAGTCTTAGGTATGATGCAGCATTCATTTGGTTTCTCAAAATTAAAATGATGGATCAACACAGTGTTTACCAGTAATATTTAGTCAAAACATTTGTAAAAACATTTATCAGTGACACATGGTGGAAAAGGCAAGGCAGAATTATTTACAGATTAAAATTATCTCACTGTTCCATAATTCTATCAGAAAGCATGTGATCTAAGAACTTTTTTCTTTTTTAACAGCTGATTCGTCTCAGTTTTATACTAACTTTAAATGTTTGAACTGTGAACTGTTTGTCTACAGTATGTCAGATGATGAGCATGTGTAATGATGACTATAATAAACCTTTGTTAGAAATTGATGTTAACGGCTTGCTCTGTTTGTGCTGCTCTAACTTTCATCACAGTGTGTGTGTACTTGTACATGATACATTGTGAGGACCAAAAAGTATTTCAGCAACAGAGTGAGGACACTGCCTCCTTCTTTTTGAAACACCCTTCCCCCCAATGAACAGTTCCTAAACTAGCATCCTGTGAGTGATAATAGTTAGTGTGTGTATGTGTGTGTGTGTGTGTGTGTGTGTGTGTGCGTGAGTGAGAGAGAGAGAGAGAGAGAGAGTACAGGATGCATCCTGTAGCTGACAGCATTAGGTCTAATGACATTAATGGCAGTACTTGTATCATTGGCGCTGACAGGCAGACAACATTCATCTGCCATTGATTACAATGGTACCATTGTTTATGGCTGCAGTCTTCAGGGTACATCAACCCAATCGCATCCACC
Source organism: Epinephelus fuscoguttatus (assembly GCF_011397635.1). Lineage (NCBI taxonomy): Eukaryota > Metazoa > Chordata > Actinopteri > Perciformes > Serranidae > Epinephelus > Epinephelus fuscoguttatus. The sequence continues at coordinate 3,208,437 of NC_064766.1, read as the reverse complement.
ACGCACCTCAACAGAAAAAAAAGTCTCAACTCATGGTCCACTTGCTTGCTTGTTCTTGTGCAGCGCTTTCAACAGAATCACATAATGTTCATCAGCAGATGGAATTGTTTTGTTAACTGCTGTATCTAAAGGCCCGAACATACTCGGGCGTACTATAAGCGAAGCGGACTTCGCGAGGAATGTCTGCAGTCATTCAGGCTTTCATAGTCAAGCGCACTTCAGCATTGTAGTTTCCTGTAAAAATGTCTGTGAAAAATCCCCACAATGTGAAAAATACATGCCGAGCAGTCACTGGTGCGCGGAAATCTGAGCTTTGCGCGCACAGGGCTTGCGGACGTCCGCTTCGCATATGTTCCACCAGAGTATGTTCGGGCCTTAAGACAAGAATGATCTGTAACATCAGAACACTGAACAGGTTGAATATCTCCAGGTCCACAACAACTGAATAAACTTCTTCTGATGAAAACAGTGTGACATGGTGGAAAGCTCCAGAACAAGCAAGTGGAGTTAATATTTTTTAATGTAAACTTCCAAGGTTCCAAGGTTGTTTTCAAATGAGCTCATATTATATTTGTGTATCAGATATTTGTGGACACTTGTTTCTTACCAGATAAAAAAAAGAGTACATTGTAATGTTTCTCCACAGATTAAGAATAATGTAAGCCTTTTGTAGGCTTCTCCACTCAGAATTGTGGTTGTTTTGTTGTTCTCAGCAGCATGTATAAACACAAAATGTATTTCAGAAAAGAATCCAACCTGAAACTCCTGTGATGCCTTATTGCAATTTAGTGTGTGAAATGTGTGAAGTGTAACACAATAATATAATTTCTGTTTTCACCATTTTGGCTTTGAGCAAAGCACGTTTCACAGTCTGTGTGAAACTAGCGCTGCCTGGTGTGGAGATGCACTGACGACTGTGTGTACTGTGTGTGTGTCAGGTACAGACAAGAAGTGAAGATGAGGAGCTGATCCATCTGACATGCAGGAGCTTTGGGTTGTGTCTTAGTGACCACACCAACCAACTCATCACCAGCCTGCTGCTCAGCCTCCACTGCTCAAAAGCTTTTTATTATGCCTCGAGCCATTATGTTTTCAGCTCGTTTGTCCCTCTGTACATATGTATAGCCGTACTTAGGTTCATCCCCTTCTCGTGAACATGAATGTCTTGAGGGAATTTCTTCAAATTTGGCACAAACGTCAGGTTGGACAAAGGAATAAAGTCATTAGAATATTGTGTTCAAAGGTCAAAGGTCAAGGTCAGTGTGACCACACAAAACATGTTTTTGGCCATAAATCAAGGATTCTCATGCTAATTATGATAAAACTAAACACATATGTCTAAGAGGATAAAATGATAAAGTGATGACATTTTAAAGGTCTATTTCACCATAACATCAAAATGTTCTGTATGAACACTTTTCTGGCCATTACTCAACGTCATATCTGAGGAACAGAAGGGGAGACATATTCATATTTGTGTTCAGCCCACATTTACAGTTTTAGTTTGATGTACTTACTAAAGATTTTCAAATCTCTGTACTAAAAATTGTCCAATTATTGTCCAGCTTCCACAAGGTGAGACAAGAAAGAAGCAAAAGGGCCCTGCATTTCACATGCATGAGAGGAAGCAGGATGGTAATCTCCTATTTAACAGATAAAAGTAACACACACCAAGAATTATAACTAGGTGCTGATCACTGGCAGTACACTTGTTCATAGAAAACAAGTGTCACATACTCTGTCTCAATATGCATTTCTTTTATTTTGATAATGACATTTCAGCTGTTTTGCCTTCAAGATCAACAATCACACTGAGACACAGGTACACTAATCTGTTACATAGGCCACACCTAAGGGACTCATACCACTGAATACAGAAGTAATATTGGATGTAAAAAAATTTTTTTTTTTGGTTGAATTGAATCATCCTATTTCCTCTCTAAAATATGTTGGGACTGAAAAGGTAACCCTCCCCCCAAGAGGAGGGAATGTGTTTCCAGGAGAGAACATTGCTGGATCCACTGTCTGAGAACCCTGTCACCCCACAGATCGAATATAGACTATAATTTTTTTTATTTTATTTTTTTAATTGCTATTATTATCCCACGCCCCTTTTATGGGTGAAGCAGGGTGACAAGAACAAAACAACAGAACAAAAAACAGTAATATAGGACATAACAAGTAGACATAAAGTGAGCAGACATACAAACGACAAAAAACAGATATGAAGGTGTGTATTCATACAGTAAGAGTCCAAGTAGAAATTAGGTTGTCGTAAGCATGGGGCATGTTTCAATATTTTAATTAGCGGCAGATGTCCATATTTAGTGAATTACACAGGGTGGGGTATGGCGTGTATGTTGGGGAGAGAGAGATAAGTAAATAAATAAATAAAAAAATAAATAAATTCTTAGGCATTGGAGTTATGATAATCTTAAAAAAAGGAAAAAAAATGAAGACTATAATGTAAAATGTTTTCTGTAATGTACTGCTATTTATTGGATATTTAGCCTCAGTTGTTCATGATGTTCATTTAGAGCTGATGTCTTAACTTTTGCTTTTTTTTATCTATTAGTAATCTGCTTAATGCTTCTGTATTTTAACATTGTGGAATATGGTAAAAAAAAAAAAAAAAAAAAAAAAAAAAAAATAAATATATATATATATATATATATATATATATATATATATATATGTATGTTAAACTGAAATGTGGTAGAATATGTAGTGGCTGTGTCATTTGTTTTGATGACATGTGATTGGCTGTTGCTCCTGACACTGTTTGGTTTAAAGGTCATGATTTGTTGTGGGCCTTTTTTTTTTTTTTTTTTTTTTTTTTAGATTATTTTTTGGGCTTTTGCCTTCAGTGTACAGGACAGAGTGAAATGGGGTGAGAGAGAGCGAGGGTGACATGCAGCAAATGGTTGCAAGCCGGAGTCGAACCTGCGACTGCTGCAGCAAGGCATTGCCTCTGTACATGGGGCGCCGGCACTATCCACTACGCTACCGATGCCCCAACTTCAGAGCTTTTTGATACAAAATCTTAGACCAGGGGTTCTCAAAGTTTTTAAAATTTTTGTATGTATACATATATACAGTACAGGCCAAAAGTTTGGACACACCTTCTCATTCAATGTGTTTTCTTTATTTTCATGACTATTTATATTGTAGATTCTCACTGAAGGCATCAAAACTATGAATGAACACATGTGGAGTTATGTACTTAACAAAAAAAGGTGAAATAACTGAAAACATGTTTTATATTCTAGTTTCTTCAAAATAGCCACCCTTTGCTCTGATTACTGCTTTGCACACTCTTGGCATTCTCTCCATGAGCTTCAAGAGGTAGTCACCTGAAATGGTTTTCCAACAGTCTTGAAGGAGTTCCCAGAGGTGTTTAGCACTTGTTGGCCCCTTTGCCTTCACTCTGCGGTCCAGCTCACCCCAAACCATCTCGATTGGGTTCAGGTCCGGTGACTGTGGAGGCCAGGTCATCTGCCGCAGCACTCCATCACTGTCCTTCTTGGTCAAATAGCCCTTACACAGCCTGGAGGTGTGTTTGGGGTCATTGTCCTGTTGAAAAATAAATGATCGTCCAAGTAAACGCAAACCGGATGGGATGGCATGTCGCTGCAGGATGCTGTGGTAGCCATGCTGGTTCAGTGTGCCTTCAATTATGAATAAATCCCCAACAGTGTCACCAGCAAAACACCCCCACACCATCACACCTCCTCCTCCATGCTTCACAGTGGGAACCAGGCATGTGGAATCCATCCGTTCACCTTTTCTGCGTCTCACAAAGACACGGCGGTTGGAACCAAAGATCTCAAATTTGGACTCATCAGACCAAAGCACAGATTTCCACTGGTCTAATGTCCATTCCTTGTGTTTCTTGGCCCAAACAAATCTCTTCTGCTTGTTGCCTCTCCTTAGCAGTGGTTTCCTAGCAGCTATTTGACCATGAAGGCCTGATTCGCGCAGTCTCCTCTTAACAGTTGTTCTAGAGATGGGTCTGCTGCTAGAACTCTGTGTGGCATTCATCTGGTCTCTGATCTGAGCTGCTGTTAACTTGCGATTTCTGAGGCTGGTGACTCGGATGAACTTATCCTCAGAAGCAGAGGTGACTCTTGGTCTTCCTTTCCTGGGTCGGTCCTCATGTGTGCCAGTTTCGTTGTAGCGCTTGATGGTTTTTGCGACTCCACTTGGGGACACATTTAAAGTTTTTGCAATTTTCCGTACTGACTGACCTTCATTTCTTAAAGTAATGATGGCCACTCGTTTTTCTTTAGTTAGCTGATTGGTTCTTGCCATAATATGAATTTTAACAGTTGTCCAATAGGGCTGTCGGCTGTGTATTAACCTGACTTCTGCACAACACAACTGATGGTCCCAACCCCATTGATAAAGCAAGAAATTCCACTAATTAACCCTGATAAGGCACACCTGTGAAGTGGAAACCATTTCAGGTGACTACCTCTTGAAGCTCATGGAGAGAATGCCAAGAGTGTGCAAAGCAGTAATCAGAGCAAAGGGTGGCTATTTTGAAGAAACTAGAATATAAAACATGTTTTCAGTTATTTCACCTTTTTTTGTTAAGTACATAACTCCACATGTGTTCATTCATAGTTTTGATGCCTTCAGTGAGAATCTACAATGTAAATAGTCATGAAAATAAAGAAAACGCATTGAATGAGAAGGTGTGTCCAAACTGTACTGTACTGTATATATATATATATATATATATATATATATATATATATATATATATATACTTTATTAATCCCCAAGGGGGAAATTCAATCTTTTCACTCTGTTGTCACAGGCCCAAAAACACACACACGCACAAACAGGACCTTTTGTTTTTTTTGTTTTTTTTTTTTTGGTCCAGGCGGGGACTTCAACCAGCGACTCTCCGGTTCTTCCGGAGCTATTGATGACTGAATGCCATTTCAGGGAATGGGGACTGGTAAATGGACTGCACTTGTAGAGCACTTTTCTAGTCTCCTGACTAATCAAAGCGCTTTTACACTACATGTCACATTCACTCATTCACACACTGGTGGCCAAGGCTACCATACATGGTGCCACCTGCTACTAAGTAACCATTCACAAACACTCACACACCAATGAATTAGCCATCAGGAGCCATTTGGGATTCAGTATCTTGCCCAAGGATATTTCAACATGCAGACTGGAGGAGCAGGGGCTTGAACCACCGAGCTTCCAAAAGTGGATGACCTGCTCTACCCTCTGAGTCAGTGTCAGACTGAGGGACACACAGGAAAAGGGCATAAACTATAAATTTTTATGAAATACAAACACGTTACAAATACTATAACAGACATCAGCGATATAACCTACATAACACCCCTATTCCATTTTAGTTTCCCACTTTTTAACATATTTGAAAGTAATAAAACAGAGACAGTACAGTGTCTGACACTGATTGTACCCACAGCAGTAGGGCAACAGCTTCTGCTGCGGTACAGCAATATCATTTGGTCAAACCACACTCAGAACTGCGTTACATCAAAATATTAGAACCGGTAGTAATAATAATGGCATTTTGTTCAGTATATCAGTGATTAATTCAGACAGCGGTGCGTGGTTGCCTTTCATAGCACAGCAACTTTTTGTCTTGATTTGTTTTTTCAATATATTGGGGAGACATTTTGAGTGTATTTATATATTGAGGGGGGATGTGTCCCCGTCAGTGAGGCTCAGATTGAGTTTCATAGTGTGCCGGCTGCTCTATCTCTTCTACATCTTCACCCATGAGGAATGGAGCTACACCATGGTTGTAATTAAACATAAATAACATTGGAGATGTTAGAAGAGCTACTGAAGGAGCACTGATAGGAGCAGTGTATTTGTTTGAGTGTTTAGTTCATATAAACAGTCTATCTCAGACTCAAAGACTTCACCTTTAACACTCACTAACAGGGTCCTACATACATATAAATTCACAGGTATGGTCATGGGTAAAAATGAACTACATGCGGACGGGCAGCGGGTGAGAGCAAACTTTTTTTTTTTCATTTTTCAAAATAAAACCTGAAAAATGTGCAGTATATGTATAATATTTTTACATCTAAATCATTATTATCAAGCTGCAATTCCTTTTACTTTTGACAATCAGTGACACTAGTTGAACTTTTTTTTTTTTTAAAGATATTTTTTGGGCATTTTTAAGCCTTTAAAGCCACACAGACAAGTGTGAAAGGGGGAGAGAGAGAGGGAGTGACACGCAGCAAAGGGCCACAGGCTGGACCTGAACCTGGGCCGCTGCGGCAACAGCCTCGTACATGGGGCTCCTGCTCAACCACCAAGCCACTGATGCCCCAACTAGTTGAACTTTTAACCCCGTTGTCACATTTGTCATTGACATGGAGGACTCCAGCCATGAAACTTTGCAGCCTGAGAATGATTGCTATTGACTTGTAAGAGAAATGATTTGTCATTTGTTCTCTTTCATTTATTGATAGTACAGCTTAAGATAGACAGGAAATGTGGAAGAGAGAGAGAGAGGGGGGATGATAAGCAGCAAAGGGCCACAGGTCAGAATCGAACCCAGGCTGCTGCAAAGGCCTTAGCCTATATGGGGTGCACACTCCACCTGGAGAGCTAGAGGCTGCCCCAACTGATATAGTTATAAAACTCAAGTCATTTAATGATATCAGAACCTCTGACTTCATGCCTTAACTTTGTTTGCCTTTTTTTTTTTTTTTTTTTTTTTTTTTTACATACAATACAATACTCACACACAAAAGGTTTCAGGAGTTTATTGAAGATGTCATCACCAGAGCTTTAATTTGGCAATAATAGACTAAAACTCAAGGCAAATAAACTAAGTAATAAACAGAGCCAGAATAAATTATGTTAGGCTAGTGAGGAAAAGCTATAATAGTATGGACAGCTGTTTCTATGAGACCATACAGAATATTCTAGCAAGTAGCATGTAGTGTCACCCTTTGTATTCATGAACTCTACCACACCTGACAAGAGAAATCCAGAAATGTTAAAGAACTTAATGACTAAATGCACTGTCTTCTAAAAACTTAAAGTAAAGTTGTGGAGTAATAAAGTATCTTATATAGTAAAGCTGACTGCACTGAGGCTAAAACAGGAGCTGAATCAGGTATGGATGTGAATATAACAGCCCAAATCACAGGGCAAACACTGAGTGCATGTAGTGTGTAATATGTGATATCATACAGAATATCTAACACAGGAACATCATGACAACATGCCCTGCTTCAGACATAGCAGTTATTATTGTGCATTCAATACATCTCAGAATCTCATGACATCACAGCTCTAAGATTTTTGCTCTTAAAGAATATGTTCAGATTTTTCTACCTTAATGTAACACCCACATGCTATAGGTGCACTGAAACAGTTACTGTTTACTGGAATCAATCCTCCTCTCCATGCTTGCCCTAAATGGATCTCCCCCTAGCGTGAACACAATAGAACAGATGCTCAACAAACATTCCCAGACTAATTCTGGGCAAAACTGCAGCTATTATGGGGTCTCTGCAATTTAAGTAAGCCGAATCAAGTGGAAATCTTCTAGAGTTACAGTCTAGAAGAAAATTCCATTGGCGTGGGAGGACAGAGTCCCAGAGTGCAGATAATTCACACATCTTTGCTGTATATGTCATTCTCTCAGTGCTTGACCCAGCACATTTGGTGCCCTGGGTAAGGTGGGCACCCAAGATTAGTGTCACCAATTCAGTATCTGACCAAATGTCTCCCCTTCTATTCCTGAGATATGACATTGAATAATGCCAGAAAAGTATTTTTGCAGAACATTATGATGACCTTTTGGATATAAAATTCCAGCACTTCATCATTTTATCCAATTAGACATTTTTGTAAAATACTGTAATAATGAGCTTATGAATTCCTGAATTATGGTCAAAAACATTTTCTGTGAGGTCACATTGACGTTTGACCACCAAATTCTAATCAGTTCCCCCCCTCTGGGTGGTGCCCTAGGCAGCCACCTGTGTTGCCTATAGAAAAATCTGCCACTATGTTCTCTTTTGTTGTACTGGACAGACTAAATCACTAAATAAACTTCGGAAAAGGTAGTTTGAGAAACAATGGCAAACTCATGATATTGCCTCACCCTTGATCTAACAACATCATTTAAAGGCCGTGGATGTCAATGGCCAAACACTTATTTATGAATATGTCAGACAAAATACACAGCCAGTATGAAGAGGAGGAAAACAGCAACCAACAACTATTTTAATGTACATATGAACTGTAGTATTATACTAAGATAGAGTTGAACCTCCAAATATACAGATACAAGCTACATCATATGTATCAAAACAGTTTCAGGTTGCACAGTGACTCACAGCTCAAATGTAGTTAATCAGCTACCAAGGTGGTTTGATCCTTTGTTGTATATTTATACTGTAACACAGTAGTGTAAACACATCAAAGCCTAAAGCACAACCAAAAAATATAATGATGCTAAACTGACTAGCATTCCACTCACCTGGTATTATTTCACCCTGGCAGTTAAAGTCTTCCATTTCTGAGTTGACTTGAATGCACCTTTATTTGACAGCGGATTCAGGTTGAGTTAAATGGAGAAACTAGTGAGTGAGCTTGTTTTGGAGCTATAAGTCAAACTAAAGGAAGCTCTTACTAGCTGATAGCTATAAAACACACACATGCACACACAGAAGTCATCTCCTAAAAAACATTGCAGACTTCCACTTCATATTCAGTCATTCTGACACAATATAAACCCTTTACAAATAAAAGCTTTAAGGATTTAAAAGCATTGCTCAATTCATAAATATATGCAGCAAAAATACAATACAATAAATCTATTTTTAGGGATCAAGACAGGACATAAAAATATGTAAAACTCTTCACTAGACTCAAGGAATAGAATATTTAGTTCTTTCAGAAGTTCTTTTGCTAAAAAAGCAGAGCCGCAGACAGACAGTTTGACCAGGTTGTAGAGGTCTATTTCAAAGGTGTGTTCAGACTGAATGTGAATATTGAGTTATCCACATGCATCTGACAGCTGTTTATCTGTTTGCTCCAAACTGCCAATGACCTATATAACAGTTGTAAAGACATTAGCTGAAATCTAGCTAGCAATGCAAGCACTGCCATGTGGAGTGTGCTTGTGTGTGTCAGGTCTCTCTGGCATCCATATTAGAAGTTTCTTTTGTTCAAATAGCTCTGCTATTTTACCCTTTCTGCCTCACATTTCTTCAGAAGTCAATGGGCAAACAGAGCGAACCAAAACTAATATTACATCATTTATACTGTTTTAAAAATGAGCTCAGGCTCAACTTGCACAGTTGTTGGTTAGTCAAAAATGTCCATGCCCTGTGTTGCACGCTGTGCATTACATGTTGACGTCAAAAGAAAGCTAAAAGTAAAGAACGCTAGCATGGTTTGCAAGTTGAAGACGATGTCCTCAAAAAAGACTGCTGTTTACATTGTCCCACTGAGTTAATCAGAAGACCACAAAACTGCACCCCACTCCTGAACACTATCGCGGTAACAAGCAATGTCCTCCAAAGCAGAGGCAAAAGCTAGTCTGTGCCACTGTGACCCAAATAGAGTGCTCCAGCAATGACATTTTCTGCACTGTAAAATGAAACTATTTGTATTTAATTTAAAAAAGTTAGTGTGGGAGCTGCCTTTAATTTCTAAGCTGACTGAATTTGGGACGACACATTGAATCATTACAAAAGTACCTCAACTTGTCTTCTCAAATTCAGTCAACTTAAAGCAGCCTGGACACTAACTTTTTAATGTTGAAATTAGGGTTGTCAAGCAATTAAAAAATGTATCTGATTAATTACAGGCTCTGTGATTATTAATCAAAAATCATTTACAAAAAATTTCAATTCAAATGAATTTTGGCAGTCGGTCGTAAAGTTACTGGATTTTGGACACAATGGTCCTCCTGTCCTTTACCACCGAAAATGGTCTAGAGTCCTTTTCAATCCATTTTGCAAGGGAGTTAGTTAGTCGATCACAGTATAGACTTAACTCAGTTTGCGTCTGAACACCTGGTTGATTGTGGCTTTACGCGGTTGGCTAATAGCGCTAGCAATAGAGGCTGTGCTAGCTCAGGACTCTGCAGGTTCATTGCTATATGCTTTGTGTTGAGGTGATATTTCAGGCTGGAAGTACTCTGATGGTAAAAAAATTACTTACTGCAGAAACTGCTGAGAACCGTGCTCCTATCAACAGTTCCATCTGGGCGTTTATCAAATGTATATGTTCCATTTATGGGGCCAAGCAGCTTTGTCTCATCTGTCTCTATCAAATGACAAAGCCCCTGTGGCCTTTAATGACGCACCGGGTCAAAGGGCACCATGGAATGTGATCAATCAGTGTTTTTTTTTTGATGCGTTAATTTTTCTTTGATTAATTTATCAAAATTAATGCATTATTTTGACATCCCTAGCTAAAATACATTATGTCTTTCTACAATGTGTAGGCTGACAAGAAAGTTAGTTTTGCCCTGGTTTAAGCCTACGGGATTTTTCCATAGGATTTTGGATTACTGCAGAAAATAAACTCTGTGGCAAACAAACGTTTATGGTACTTACACGCTTACTACAGACCTTATTTCAGGAATCTAACCAAAAACCCATTCAAAAAACCCACTGACTTTGAGACGAGGGAACCGCCAGTGCTAAAATGCTGACTCATTTCCAGATTTTAGAACTTATTCCTGGGGCACTCTATGGTACTATCCAGTTAGCAGCCAGCAGTCTTTGGCCAACATGGAAACCTGGAACATCAAAACTCTTTTGATCTATATGGCTCATTATAACATTTCACTATTGCAGTGATTTTCAAAGTCTGGGTTGGTAAAATACACATAGTGTCATTTGAAAAGAACACAATATGGTATATCTTTTTTTTTTTTTTTTTTTTTGCATGTAGGCTACCGTCTCAAATCTTTGCTATGCATAGCTACAATATAAAAAAATGCTGTATGTTGTCTGTCATTTTAAAATAAATAGACTGAATTAATATGTGAAATTAAAATGTGACTGCCCAGAAAAAGTTTGAAAATCATTGCATTACAGTCAGTCAGTCATAAAAATCAATAAATATCAGCAGCTGTACCAGTACCATAATTCACACATATCTAGATATCAAAGTGCTGTTAATACTAAATATTAAAGGAGAATACCGCAGATTCTGACATGTGCTTCAAAGGTTTTCATAAAATCTGGGTGAAATATCAAAAACAGTGGTATTATTAAATTGTAACTTTGTATTCAGTCATTATTATGACAAGCCTCCTGTGCCTTACAAGTCCACAAAAGTTATAATATACAGTACATAAAAAATGTCTAAACTGTGACATGGCTGGCAGTTCCATTGTTTCATACAGTCATACTGTTTCAGACGTCATGCAAAAGACCACTTTGACTATGAAACTTTTTAACATTTTCATAGTAGAAAGTCAAACTAGCTTAATTACCTTAATCTTTGAAACCAAGCTGACTGAAAGAAACAGTCCTTCTCTCATGGGGCATCCTTCAGACAACACATTTGTGACCCACTGGTTTCAAACCCACAGCGGTGACAAACATCAGACATCAGCTGCAGACAGACAGGACTGTGAGAGTTTTCTGGACAGAAGGACGAAGGAATAGAGGCGTAAGATTTCATTTTGGCTTTTAAATGGCTGATAGTTGAGCACTGTTGTTGCTCACTCCTTCTTCTGATTGGCTAATAGGGAGGCCTCCCATCGCTGCGCCATGGCGTTTGGTCGTCTTGACACCGAAGAGAGACAAGGGGGGAACTGGAGGGGGGGGAGATTCAGCTGAACCACTGGAGCCAAGATGGGTGGATAAATGAATATGGTTGGATGGATGGATGGATGGATGGATGGATGGATGATTGATAAATGGGGAAAAAGAGAAACAGAGGATGGGATGGTTGGAGAAAATATTAGATGGATGAATGCAAGAGTGAAGGGTTAATGAAAAAATGAGTCGAATAATATAGTTGCTAAATTGTGAACTACTGGATTAAAACATGTATCAATCCAACTGATTAACAAATCAGGAAGTTCACAATTATTAAAGGTAACAAATGAACGAATGAGTAAAGGAAGAAATCAATTATCCAACACAGAAAGTACAAAAGAACAAATTTGAAAATTTGAATATGATTTTCATGCCATGCACTGATACATGAAGAAATTCAACACAGTGAAATACGGTTATATATATGTATATACATGTTTGTATCAGGAAGGACATGACATTTCATAGTGAATGTTACTGTAAGGTAACAAAATGATTGTAAAGTTAATTTTTTTTTCAGTGGTGTACCGTATGTACATTGATTAATGAATGATAATCAGTGTTGGGCAAGCTACTTGTAAAATGTAGTTAGCTAAGCTACCAGTTACTCGACATCAAAATAAAGTTCCACTGACTAGTTGAGGGATGCACCAATTTCGAAATTCAAGGATGATACTGATACCAATGTTTAAAATAACAATTTGGCTGGGAGCCAATACAGATGCTTTTATATTGTTATTTTTTGTTTTTGTTGTTATTTATTCCTCCTTTTGTGCCAGGGATGCAAAGAAACTGCCTTAAAGTAGTTAAGCCCTTCATTACATTACCTGTACATGAGCACAAATTCATACACATTTATGAAACAACCCTTAATATAACACGAATATTCGCATGAAATACACCTTTAAAAAGTGCTTCAAAAGCCATTTACTGTATATACTGTATATATCACAATACCCTCTCTAATATCTATTTTTTTATCACTATGAAAACATCAACACATTTCTATTTGAAACAACGGTATTTAATAAAGCAACACAATGGAGGATTGCACTTTTTACCTCACGGGGTCCCCCTACAGACAAAAAATGGTATTGTCTGTTACAACTGTCGCAAAAATCTTTCTGTGCATGCATTTGTTGACAAGCCAGTGATACCGATGAACTTCCTGAAGCTGGCTGTGTAATGTGTGATCATCATGTCTTCAGAACAGGTAAAGTAGCTTTAGAGCATTTTGTACATACATGATTAGGCCGATTGCTTTATTTATTTATTCATTTTCGAAACTCAGAAATTAGTTGCTCTCTGCACGTCAAGGCTGACCTTCTCCTCACAGCGCGCGCAGACACACACACACACACACACACACACACACACACACACAAAAACACAACAAAGTGAAGTCAGACAACAGCAGGGAGGCTGCAGTGCAGATGAAGGGAATATAACGTCAAGATTACTCTAGTTGACAACAGCTACGCTTGTTACTGTAAGTAAGTGCAATAAAACCTCTGCCAGCCAAGCCAATACTTTATCAATACATGTGATCAGCATGTAGGAAGCCATATTTCAATCTGCTCTGTCTGCAGTCTCTCATTCACCGCTATTGTGATTTACGATCGCGGTCGACACAAGCACATCGCGCTCGCGGTGTTAACAGCAAACTGTTAAAGACAAACTAAAATGAAAGCAGTAATTTTTACTGAATAGAGCTTGAACTCATCATAATGTAACTCAGTGCAACCTCCATGTGCTGTTAGTTTTGTCCACCGTCTGCTTAAAGCTAACTTTAAGTAGCACTACTGCTGCCAATATTGGCACATATTCATTGTTCACAATGTAGCATTGTCAGAGAAACAATAGGGTGCGTCCTCTGACGCGACAGTAGTAAGTTTACTGCATCTTTTCATCCCAAATGGGAAGATCTGTTTGTCACAAACATGTTTTCTATTGTCGCAGGGAGGACAGGATGCCAGCTGCTACAAGCCATCACAACACACAACAGTGAGATCACAGAGGCGATTTTCCAAACAGTCATTGTATTGTTCTTGTACCTGCTCATTAATTTAAAGGTGATAGATATAGGATTTATACTTCCCGGTCAGGAGGTGTCGCACTCACACTCGCCCGCTCTCGCTCCACTCTTCAATTATACAGGTTGCCAGGTTCGTAAACAACAGACACTTCGTAAACGACAGACACTGAAGACAGCAATGTCAAGTGAAGAGTTTTTTTGTGGTCTAGTAATTAATAAATAATAATAATAAATCATGAATCCTCTCTTGTACACCATGTAACACACTGTAACAATCTCCGTAAAGCATTTTTAGCTCTACTCGTCACTAATGCTAACGTAATTAGTCAATTAGGATCCTTTGTCGTGGTGGACACACGGATTCCCTGATTCAACAACGTCCTATATACACACAAAAACACAAAAGTGTTCTTGATATTAAAACGGCAAATATTTTCCTCTGTTATAATTTCCCACCAATAATAATAATAATAATAATAATATGATAGTTGGGCTGTAGATTTACTTTTTTACGACACTATTTGACAACTTTACAACCGGAACAATCACAGTCCCAAAAACAGTGTTTCTAGAGATCTTCCTAAAATATCTAAAATTAACCATCATCCTTACTTTTTCTTAACATATTTCATCTAGGTGTAGTGTAATTACTAGTTCAGCTTTACTAGATATTAGATATATTCAGCAGATATATCTTTTAACAGGCCTGTTGCGTTAGTTAGCAAACATTAGCTTACCTGTCCAGAAGGAAATCGGCAACCTCTGCATGGCTTTTTTCAGCCCTTTTTCTGCCTTCAGCTGACACATACGATCAAAAGCTGAACCGATGTTGATTCTGGTTTTGATTCTCCGTTGGTTGGCTATAATTTGCGATGGATAGCGCTGGCACAACGCTATACCTCTGCAGCTATCACAATCTGGCAACCCTGAGCCCCCCCCCCCCGCCGCACGTAACCAACGTACCCAAATCAAAATATTGACATATTTTGGACCCGTCAAAATTTCTAAAACAATTATTTCTCTACTGCAATTATTTTTTTCAGGAAAATATAGACTTTAATTATACACCTTTCTAGACGTTCTATGGATATATTTTATTTTATTTTTTTTTTCAAATATTCGTTTTGATGAAACACCTGTACATATGACCTTTAAGACTGTGGCCATTAATCATCAAGCCCTACTTTTTAGCCTGGGCAAAACTGATGTGACACAACAGAAAAACATCAGTCACTTTCATGTTGTCTTATTTGATGATAGGCTGATTGAGAATATCAGCCAGTACCGATGTTCAGACAATAAATTGGTGCATCCCTGCTGTAGATAGAGTTTGTGTGTATATAGGTGTGTATACATGTGTGTGTCAGCCCACCTTGTGGTCACAAGACATACTGGATCGTTCCATTTTGCGGGTCCTGGAGGGGGATGATGGGGAGGAGACACATCTGTCTGGGACCTCTGGCACTGGAATAAAAACAAATGGAACAAAAAGAGAATTGAATCAAAGCAGTGATAATTATAATTTAATTTGATTTTTATCCCGGACAGAAACCAGATTTTTAATAATGTGTTTCTTATCCCACACTCTTAATCCAGTATTGATTGACAAGTGCTCTATTCAGTA
Source organism: Epinephelus fuscoguttatus (assembly GCF_011397635.1). Classification (NCBI taxonomy): domain Eukaryota; kingdom Metazoa; phylum Chordata; class Actinopteri; order Perciformes; family Serranidae; genus Epinephelus; species Epinephelus fuscoguttatus. Next base: position 3,192,959 of record NC_064766.1, on the reverse strand, counting down.
ATGGATAAGAATGGTGAAATCACACCATCATCTGCAAACCATTTAATTATTACTGACAGTATTTTGAATCCCCAACACTAAATTTACTCAATAAGGCTTTGATTAATGACAAATAGAAGCAGCGGTTTAGTTGGTTCAGTTTGAGTGATGCCCAGTTGATTAAAAACTCAAAGACCCCTTTAACAAGTTTTTACAATGAATCATTTTAGCTGAACTACGACACAACAGTGATGTTTCTAGGATGTTCAACTGGTCATGAACCCATGAGTGTTCCTGAAATTTAAATAGGTGGCCATGACTTTACGTACCGTTGTAGCTGATGCTATCGTTCAGGCCTGGAGACACCAGCACAGTGTCATACCTCTCTCTCCCTCTTTTCCACTCCTCCTCCCTCCTCCTCCTCCACATCTCCTCCCTCTGCTTCCTCCACTCCTCCTCCCTCTGTCTCACCAAGCGGATCTCTTGCTCCACCAGCGATTGGCTGCTGAGGGAACGTAGCTTAAAGAACGGATTGGATGAAAAAGTGCTCTCCTGCATTTCCATTGATACAGGGGCGGAGCTTAGGCAGAACTCTGAAGCACTGCGAATGATGAGATTGGAGGTTTCCACTACAATGACACTGGCGGAAGGAACTGCATCCTGGCTTGTTGGCCAATCGGAGAGGCCCCCAATTGCAGAGGAGAGTAAGCGGTTCCTGGAGGCAGAGCTGGAGCAGTCGGGCTCCAAGATAATGACATTATTGGCTGTCATTTCATGGTAGACAGATCGGGGAAGGGAGGAGGAGCAGGAAGGTGATGGGGAGATGGACAAGGTAGGGGTGCGGCAGGCTGGAGGTCTGGGTGGAGATCGTCCTGTTTGCAACGTAGAGGGTCTGAACACAGAACAATAAAAAAACAACAATCAGTTTCAACAAGTTTAATTTTGGTTCAGTTTATCTGTTTCCCAGTAGAAGGACACACAGTGAAAAGGAGCTTTTTGACTTCTGATACTGCAATTTCATTAATGGATATTCAATGCAATATTCCATATTTTTAACGCTGCACTAATGGTTCCTTCCTTCCTGCATTCGACACCACATCCTATCATAGAGATTGGAACATTGGTTTAAGTCCAATTTATTAGACTGATCTCAGTTTGTACTTGTTGACTTGTTAGTCATGGAGTTCCGCAAGGCTCTGTACTTGGACCTCATATATGTCTTGTTAGTCTTGTTTATTGTCAAGTAATATCTAGAGGCTTAAAAGAACACTCAGACGATTTGGGAGTTATGCCCTTTCTCTATCATTTTCATATTGAGACAACATGATCGATATCTTTTTTGTGTCTGTACATCCAGTGGCTGGGTCTCAGCGGTTAGCATTGCGCTTATAGGGGGTCAATACGTCCTGCACTGTGATCCGCGGAGGGATACACCGGTGAGCAGGCATAGGTACAGACGTAGCCTGTAAACAAAACTCAGTTGTTTATTTAGCCTAGCGATATCTCTCCGGACTATAGTAGCTGCAGAGCCATACCTGTTTGAGCCAGAGTACACAGATGAGGAACTCCATGCGTTGGATGCTAAGCGGGCGAGAAGAAAGGCTGAATCCTCCGAGGCAGCGGAACAGCAAGGGGCCTAGGGGAGACGGAGGTCAGGGGAGGATTGGTGGCGTAGCTGCGGGGCTTGCCAACCTATGCCTATGGAGGTGGAATCATTTTGCTGCACAGAATGGGATTCGGTGCTACCATCGTTGGGGAGGCTAGAGATATATCATCAGAAGGAAAACCGCCACAGAGAGTGCATCACAAGGAGTGAAAACTTTGCAGCAATCACTAATCCTGGCGTGACTGAAACTTTTTTTCATGTTCCTAAGATAAACTGGAAAAGTTCAGTCGAGTGAGTAATATCGTCTGTGTCATTTTTGTTTGGTTTTAGTGACCTAGCGTACCTGTCCCAGAGCCAGCTGCAGCTGTTGCTCACCGGTGTATCCCTCTGCGCAGGACGTAAACACACTATACTTCCATGTATCAAACTTCTTCTAAAATGACTAAAAAGGACTCTCGTTTTTTTAATTAATGTTTAAACATGCTTGTTTTAAATGCATGTGCAGAAATGCCAGCTTCAGGGTTTCTGTAACGTTTATTTGTTCACTTTTACCGAGTAGGGTACTGACCCCCTATTAGCGCAATGCTAACCACTGAGACCCAGCCACTGGACGTACAGACACAACAAAGATATTGATCATTTTGTCTCAATATCAAAATGATAGAGAAAGGGCATAACTCCCTAATCATCGGAGTATTCCTTTAACACAGAAACATATGGCAGACACTTAGGGACGTTTCAGTGCCTTCTTAGTTCACTCTCCCCGTGCAGCACAATAACTCCACAAGGTTCCTTACTCGGCATGTCACCTAATACTACAATATATGCTTCCTTTAAGCAGTATTATTAGGAAACACTCCATGAACTTTAATATTATGCAGATGACACACAATTATAACGATCAAACTATGTGAAACCAAACAGTTAGCTAAGCTTCAAGCTAACTACCAAGCTGACAACCAAGTTAACCACAGACAAATCTGAAGATATTGTACTTAGCCCCATACACCTCCAAAACAACGTTATCTAAAGTTAAGTAGTAGCTATTTTAAATGGAATTGCCCTGGCCTCAAGAACCAATGTAAAGAATCTTGGAGTTATCTTTGAACAGGATAAGTCCTTAACAGGATCCAGAAAATGCCATAATAATAATATAATGCCCACGTATAAAAACCTCAAGCATTGACATTCAGGCACATCCCGTCTCAAAAAAATGCAAGAAAAAAAAAGAAATTTTCCCTGCATTTGTTACATCTAGGCTAGATTACTGTAAATTCTTATTATCAGACTGCCTAAGTAAGACTTTAAAGACTCTACAGTTTATCCAGAATGCTGCAACACATACTGACAGGAACTAGAATATTTTTCCCGAATCAGCTTTTCTGCTCTTGCTCCTTGTAAATCCGTAATTTAATTTAAAATCCCTCTCCTAAAAACGTACTAATATTTTTTGAGCAAACAGCAGACAAACAGCAGACAGACAAAATGATTGACTAGCAGGTGAACATAGTGAAACATTTGACTGCTACAGAAAAACACAATCCTTTCCATCCTCTTTATTTGTTGTTACCTGGGTATAGTGAGGCCCTGTGAAATCCCCCCCCTCTCCCTGCGGTGTCGTTCCTCTCTCTCCAGAGTCAGTCGGATCTCTCTCTCCACAGCGCTCTCTGGCTCCTCCAGTGGGCTGCGGTATGACAAGTCATCCAGGCCTGAGTCCTCTGAAGTGGGGGACAGGGTGGAGGACAGGGGGGGCTCCCTGGGCACTGGTGGTTGCATTTCCCTTTGAGAGGACAGGAGGAAACCCATTTTAAAGGAGACCTATTATGCTTTTTTCAGGGTCATATTGATTTAAATATGTAATATTGAGGTCTAGTGGAATAGATTTATGTGCTTTAATGTTGAAAACACACATTTTTTGTCTTGTCCAATTTGTTCTGATTGATCAGCTCACTCAGTCTGTTGTAGCTGGTGCAATGTTTAGAGCGTGTATCAGAAACATCACGCCCCTTACCTTATCTGACTTCACCTCTGGAGGCTGCCGCAAAACAACAACTGAGGCTAAGCTAACAATGGCGGCCATTCTCCCTCATCAATTTGAGTGAAGAAACACGAGCCAATAGACTCTGAAGCACCTTTAAAACAAAGATTGGAGCAAGACATTTCACAGTGGGAAGTTTTTATTTTGTAGCTGTCTTCTATTTCAGTTGTAACATGATGACTGTAACTTATCTGACCTTATGGTAACAACTGTATGTCTGTCCTCTGACTGAATGAAGTTAAAAACATCTGCTGCAGAGTACAAAAGGTTTCTAACAATATAGTCAGTTACTACATAACGTGGAAACACCAACAGCAGCACTCACCAGTTATATGCAGTGGTGTAAAGCATAACTCCTTTTTTTTATCTAAGCAGGCTTATCTATGATCAGACTAATATAGCTTGTGTTAGGTAATAATACCAAAGTTATTACAAATTCTGCTCCTAACACATTTCCCGTTAAACAACAAAAGTTTTAACCCATGAATTCATCAATTTTACCACAGCAGATTGAGATGACAGATTCCTGTATTATATAAAAAAATTAATAGAAATAACTAGTACATTCAGATGTCTTAGATGTAATCTTTACTGAAACCATTCTACTAAAATGTAGCTGCAATTTATGTATTTATGTATGTAGTTAACCTGTTAACTCAACCACACCTCTAATCACCTGCCAAACCTACTTATGCCGGGTCAACCCATCCTACCCTGTTTGTCTTAAGATTTCTCGAGCTCAGACAGACCGCACGTCTCGCTTAAACGCTTCATAGAGAAAACTTCCATTCAAACAAAGACAAAACGTAAAGATTGTCTAACGTTACCTACCATGGATCCGGTACTGCAGATCTACCCGACCGATTCAGGCGGCGATCCGTTCAACGTTCTGTTCCACAGACTCGCAGCAAGGACCAGACCGCAGCCAAACACAGCGACGTAGTCACTTGCATTCAGTGGTCAGCGTACCTTAGTCCCAGCGTCTCCATCAGACCGCGGGGGTCCGCAGATCTCAGGCCTCCTCTCCTCCTTCAGCGAGGACCAGACACTGCGGGCATGGGCGTAGGAGCCAGCTCCAACCCTCTCCTCATCGGCAGCTGACCCTATCACCTAGGCTTCCAGCTCCTGGCTCTTCACCACAGCGCACCCACGGTGCGCCCTCATCTGTAAGTCGGCAGTCTCCGCGTCCTCAAACTGAGCTCAATATCAGAGACTGGACTGCCACTCGCCTCCAACGTTTCCTGTGGAGTGAGGGCATCCCATTTCACCGCAACGCCAACAAAGCCACACTTTTTCAGCTGTATTAAGCCTCTATCAATGCAGCAACAGACTCCATACCTCGCGCTCTTCCGGCTTCCTCACCCGTGCCACCAACTGCCGGTGTCATCAGGCGTGACATCACAGGGCCGTCGCTGCCTCAGCCACAGTCTGTATCATCAGCCCCTCTGATGCGGGCCAGGTTGTATGTCCCCCTGTGCCTGCTCCCTCTGTTCCTGAATCCTCTCAGATGATTTCAGCTTTCTTTTCATCCCTGTCTTCACAGGCTTCACAAAATCCCTGTGCACATACATCCTTTCATCCCATCATCCCTTCCCCTACCCTTCCTTCAGCCGTTCCCAGAAACATGGCTTCTGCTCCTCTTTTTTTCTGCAATAGCCAACACAGCAGCAGGAGAGCCTCAGTCAGCAACTCAAGGGGTCCCACCACAGGCTAACCAACTCGGTGATCTCCAGCCTCCTCCTTCACTTCCAACTTCCACCTCTTGCATGTCTGTTCCTTCTGCGGCGGTGCGCATGCCAGGAGCACCTGCCCCCACAATCCAACCACAGCTGCAGACCAACTTGTACAGCACCTCAGCACCCCCCGTTCAGGTAAATGTCCTTGCCACTGCTCTAAAAAACCATCCTGATAGACAGCTTGTTCATTTTCTCATAGATGGCTTCACACATGGTTTTCATCCCGGTATGGTAGTTCTCCCTGACATTTCCCACGTCTGTCACAACCTCCAGTCTGCTCTTGCAGAACCTCACACTGTTGACACCGTGTTGGCTAAAGAGGTCAAAGACGGATTCATGATAGGCCCGTTCGATATTACTCCTTTTCCACTGTTCCACATCAGCCCAATAGGTGTTGTGTCCACTCACAAATACTCTGGACAAAAGAGGCTAATTATGGACCCGTCTTCCCCACATGGCTCACACATTCCAAGCATCAACAGTGTCATTCCCAGTCTGGATTTCTCCATGCAATACGCAACCATCGACCATGCCATCACCCTCATTCAGCTAGCAGGACGTGGAGCTTGGCTTTCTAAAGCAGACATCACCAGCGCATTCAAAGTTTTGTCCATTCATCCTGACTTCTGGGAGCAGTCCTAAGATCTTCAACATCAGGACCTGGCACTTCCATTGAGTTCCTAGTCATCTTCTCTGCTTCTGTTAAACTACCTCCTAGCAGACAGATGCAACCAATTACATTTCTCAGTGGTCCTACGTGCCAACAGGAGAGTAAAATCATAATTATAAAGGACTCTATATTGACTGTGTTTATTAGCGTTATTTTAATTGTGTAATGAAAGTCATGGATAATACAAAGTGAAGACATATATGATATATTTGTTCATCCTTGTAAAGTGAACAGCCGTGTCAGCCTTGATGGACACATCTGCAGCAGCCGGCCCCACCCCTTTGGCCGCTGCAAGCGCCTGCTGGAGCTGCTGCCAAGCAGCGCGATGCCAGCGACCTGAGCGACCGCTGGCGCTCAGGTCGCTTTTGGTGTGAATGTACCATAAGGCTGTTGCCATTCCCTCTCTCCACGATAGGGTCATTCTAGACGATGCCTGCAAAATGGAAATGTGTATGTGGCTACATTTCCTATCTTCTTGGAATGGCATTTCCTTCTTCTACGACGACTTCATCACCCAGCCTGAGGACATTCAACTTTTCACAGACGCGGCTCCCTCCTTAGGTTTTGGCGGCTACTATGGAGGGAGATGGTTTGTCTCCGCTTGGCCCCCAAAGTTCGAATCCCTTGACTCAGAGTCCCACTCTCCTTTCTCTGCGCTTCACGAGCTGTATCCCATCATAATAGCTGCCATTCTTTGAGGGCATGAATGGTCTAGGAAGTCCATACTTATCCACTCCGATAACACCACAGTTGTAGAGATCCTGAACAAAGGTTGATCTTGTTCTTTAGCCATCATGCAGTTCCTGCGCAGACTCACCTTATTCTCAGCTCAACACCAGTTCATCCTCCAGGCAGCCCACGTTCCCGGAACATTCCCAGAATCGGATCTCCACCCAACACCTATCCCACCGTTTTCAGCCACAATATTCAACTAGCTCCACAGCTGTCAAACCTCTCTCACACTTCACAAGAAGCCATCCTTAACAGTCTCGCCCCAAGCACACTCTCAGCCTACCTAACTGGCTGGAATTGCTTCAAGGCATATCACTCCACCTACCAGCTGCCTTTTCCCTCTCTGGACGTCATGTCCATCTGCAATTTCATCACCCATGCTCATTCCATCCAAAAAATACGGTCCTCCACCATCCAGACCTACTTAGCAGGAATCAACTTATTCATCAAACTAGTCACTAGCTTCCATTGTCCTTCAACCTCCCATTCTCATGTTACTATATTAATAAAAGGCCTGCGTAAACAGGAACCGGCAGTTCCAGCTAGGCGCTTGCCACTCACTTCAGACCTTCTCAGCTTCTGCATTCATTCCCTTCGTTCAGGCTACATATATCCTATGGTTGCCCTAACCCTAGAATCCATGTTTCTGCTGGCTTTTTTCGGATTCCTGAGGTGCTCTGAATTTGCCCCGACTTCATCTGTCTATAATCCTTCTTATTACCCCAGTCTATCTGACATAACCATCCACACTGCTGACTCACTCATATTCACGATCCAAAGGAGCAAAACAGATCAGTTGGGAGTTTCTTTCCCTATCTAGTTATTCCACCTCGAATCCTACCTCAGCCCATATGAGCCACTGACCAAATACATCAGCTCCAGGTATGCTGCTAAGGCATCACCTCAACACCCACTCTTTCTCACTGAAACAGGAAAAATGGCCAATCAATTCTGGTTCCAGAAACACTTACACCAAGTCCTACGCATTTCAGGCATCTCAGACCAAACCATTCAGGTCCTAGGCTGCTGGTCATCCCAAGCATATCGCTCCTACATCCGCGACAGTCTTAATGATCTCTGTCAAGCTCATGTTCAAATCAGTTCAATTTAAATCTGACTCTTTTGGGGGCCAGTGATCAGTTCGGGTGGATATATATGCCTGAGACGGAACCCCCGCACTGAGTCTCCCTCCGCCCGGTCTTCAATACATCCCCCCCGACCAGCCTAACAGATGACATCTTCCCTCTGCCTCACCCACATCCATTCATCTATTCTCAACATTCAATAAGTCCTGTAGTCCATTAAACCCATAAACAACATATTGTTGTGGCCTGGTTCGTGCTAGTGAAAATCTACAATATGTACAACGTACAAACTGATCATCATTTGTTTAACTGCCATAAATATTATTTATGTCATTATTTGATATGTTTTGTTTACATACATTATTTAAATGATTTATTTTCCTGAATTTCGATTTTGTTTTGTATCAGGACTGCAGAGGTACTGGGTGTGTATTGTGTTGTGCAGGGGATGCTTTTGGGTGTTGCGCATAATGTTTACATGAGGTGCAGAGCAGGTACAGAGATGCTGCAGTTGTAATCTCCTCCAAGAAGGAGTTGAGAGTGGAGAAAGTCAAGAGTATAAAGTAACATTTCATTATCGGACAAAAGAAGAAGTAACTTTTATTGCCGTTTTTGAAGATTTTATTTTTATATTTTTGCTCAAGTGGACTCATTCCCTCTCGGTTGTGTGCAGCCGGCGAGGTATGTTTTATTTTGGGATTTACTGTATGTTCATTGTGCATTTTTACTGTCATGTTTCTACAGCTTGTAAGTGATATTAATATGTTGTCATCTGTAAATTGTCATATATTTGAACAGTTTGTTGGTGGATTTGATGACGGTGATGAAGGGCGGAGAAAAGAGAATAAATCCATCATTAACTGAAAACCCATGGTGTCGTCTAATTCCTGGAGGGAGTGATAATTTGAAAAGCTCAACATCTCTCTATTTATGCTCTCAATAACTCTGACACCACAAGTAACTAATCTGAGACAACTAGGATTTGTACCCAGGTTCATTGTAAACTCCGACTTACCATCTTCACTGTTAAGAAGCTGAAAAATAACTTAAGTAAAGCCTGAATTCTTTTCAGTCTGCAACATTTTAGTCTGGAGGTATAAACTTATAAACTCCTCTCACAGAGTTGGTGATTAAAACTAAACTTTAAGCTGTCAGAGAAAACTGACCTGAGTTCAGACTGTTTACTTACATCACAGCTACACTCACAGATAACTGCACCTCCTACCTGCCTATCAAGCAGCATCAAACCATTAACCTTCTCCAGTCCCGACTTAGTGGAGTCCTGCGGAGATCAGATGAGAATTTGGCAGTTGGTGGCTGCTTGCTCCGCTGCCATTCAGCTGCTCGCAAATCATCCTGGCAATAATTACTGGAGTTTGCCAGCCTGTTTCTTATACAGCATTTGAATAATTATAATTATAGGCATAGCTATTGTCAGCTTTCAATGTCCGATAGTCCACCACTAACATTTTCGTCTCATCTTGTCATTAAAAATGAAACATAGATTTCATCTTGGTTGTTATTATCAAGACCTATTTTAGCTCGTCATTGTCTTGTTTTTGTCATGGAAAAAGGTTGTTGATGAAAAATTTCCGTTATAGTTTTCATCAATGAAATTAACATATTTTAGCTGCTTTCCAGATCTACTTGTTTACTACATTCCTGAAAAACTAGCAATCTCTGGGGAAATTTCCAGTGTTCCCTAGCTTTTACATCGATATTGCTTCAGAATCAGAATCAGAAAGCTTTATTGTCTGTCGTGGCATAAAATCGTCTTAGACATTGCTCATACAACAAACAACACAACACAGAAACACACAATTCCTAAAACCTAGTGAGATAAAAGAATACTGAAGCATAAATAATTTATAGGGCGGCACGGTGGTGTGGTGGTTAGCACTCTCGCCTCACAGCAAGAGGGTTGCCGGTTCGATCCCGGGCGTGGGAACCCTTCTGTGTGGAGTTTGCATGTTCTCCCCGTGTCAGCGTGGGTTCTCTCCGGGCACTCCGGCTTCCTCCCACAGTCCAAAGACATGCAGATTGGGGACTAGGTTAATTGGTAATTCTAAATTGTCCGTAGGTGTGAATGTGAGCGTGAATGGTTGTTTGTCTCTATGTGTCAGCCCTGCGATAGTCTGGCGACCTGTCCAGGGTGTACCCTGCCTCTTGCCCGATGTCAGCTGGGATAGGCTCCAGGCCCCCCGCGACCCTCAAGAGGATGAAGCGGTTAGAAGATGAATGAATGAATGAAATAATTTATACAGAGTTTAAGAAAAACTAAAATGTGCAACGTGGTAAAGTGTATGTGCTGGGGATCATTGTTGTTGTTTGTTTAAAATGTTTATGGCAGTGGGGATAAAAGAGTTGCGGTAAGTGTTTTTTTCTTGGACAGGGGGACTTTAACCAGAGCTGGAAGGACTTGTGCAGGGGGTGAGTGGGATCTACTGTGATGAGGTTGGCTTTCTGTGTGACTGCTTGGGTATGAAGTTCTGATAATAGAGTCTGAGTTTTGCCAGTTATTTTACTTTCTTGGTTGATGATCTGGGAAAGCTTTGATTTGTTCTTGACAGAGATGTTGCTTTGTCCACTCTAACCATTAAAAAAACCCCAAAACAAACAAACAAAAAAAAAAACACATTTCACAAGTTTTGTTGTTCCATTAGATTCAAATCTGATCCAAATTATATTTTTAACAGTTTTAATTCACACATGAAGATTTAATTCAAAACACAGTGCTTCTGTTTAAACATTTGGTGCTCTTGATTAAAGATTTGACTTTAACACAGGATATGATGCTTATAATCATTAAACAGCTATGTTCTCCTGTCAACCTTGATCATTGCTCACAAAAAACCACAACAGGAGGCAGCCATCAGGCTACAGTATCGGCTTTGTATCTACACCGTATGCAATCTCTCTTTTTTACAGAGCATAGCATCAGCTGATTGGCATCAACTGCTTTGCTCATGCTTCACCTGGCTACCACCTGACTCAACCTGATCTCACAGAAATATGTGAAATGACCACAACCTCTTAACACCGCATTCCGTGGTGGCAGCATGTAATGGGTTGAAATTACAGCAACATTAAAGATATTCACCTACCTACAGCCTAGAATGCTGCATTTAGCCTACTTCAGGTAAGTCCAAATGCCTTCTTATTATTGTCAGACTAGCTACTCAACATTACAAAACAAATATTTGCCACATCTGGGAGAGTCAACAGGCAACAGGCATAAAATATTTACATCTTTTGGTTCTTGAAAAAAACGCTGTGATTATTTTTCTTTCTTCTCTGGCTTCATGTGGCAGAAAAATCACCAGCTCATTCATTAGACAGTTGTATATGATCACTATGGTTACCGCTACATCCACAGGCACAGCTACCAGCTCCTCTTAGGACCCCTGTGCCTTATGGTGCGTTATATTTACATTGTAAGTCGGAACTCGGAGCTCCGAACAACGTAACCTCCGAACTGAGCGCTTCTCAGTTTATAAACTGGGACATAGAACATGGAATTTGAAAAAAAATGGACAGTTAATGAAATGAAAAACCCAACGTTTATGCTTGTAGATGCTAGATTTCAATGTTTTTCCGACTTCAAAACTCCAACTTACTAGTACAACTGAACGCACCATTAGTTGTGGCACAAACACCGGGCTATCAAGGGATCAGCTGTGCAGTGTTATTAACCGAGAATTACGTGGAGAATTGAACAACTTGCTTTCCCAGCTCAGCAAGGATCTGCTCCAGCCTTTCCCCTTCTTGAATTGGTGTAATGTGGATTGATCACTGACAAGGCTACTGCCGCTGCAATTTCAACTTTGTGCTGCAATGCATTAGTTAGCCTAACTAACGGAACATTGATCCTCTTTTTCACCTATGTGATGGGGGGCAGTGGGGTAGCCTGAGTGTCAGACTGAAGCTCTCAGAACCTTCAGTCTGACATTGCCTCCATTGAAGGCGATTTACAAGGGGGAGGGAATTTGATTTTTCCCTAACCAATTAGTAGAGATCAACGACTCACCCAGAATCTGACGTCATCAGTATCCATGCCTCGGGGGTGCCAAAAACAAGCGAGCATTGCCCGTTTAAAATGTCTCCGTCGTCGTGCACGCCCAGCTGCATCGCCGTTAAATCCAGTTTAGCAGCTTCCTTAATTTGATCCTCCATTAATGCGAGTAGTGGCGAAATACCTTGATAGCATCATTAATGTGGTCTGTAGGATCTGTAGCGGTCGCCATTGTTGCTATCCTCACCAGTTACCCACTGGCGTACAGCTTGACATCAGCATGGTGCTGATTGGCTAATCACTAGACACGCCCCCACCCTCGGCGTTCATTGGTCCGTCCATCGTTTGGACGAGATAAATCGTAAATTCATTGCAGTATGCCAGACCAGAGATGCAAGCCTACTCAGTTGAGTGGGCGGGGTCTATGGTCTGGAACCAGGCTAGCAGTGGGGGGGACGGATCGGGGTCACTATAAAACTGGGGGGACACGTCTCCCCCACCCCCAGTGCCATCTGCGCGCATGCCGGTACCACAGAAACAATGCCAATGTAAAGTCAATTAGGATCCATTGACGTGGTGTCCACACAAATTCCCTGATTCAACAACGTCACGTCAACCTCGTTTTCCTCAATGATATCTTTAACATTCCTGTATACACACAAAAACACAAAAGTGTCCTTGATAACTCAACAATATGACAGGTTAATGTCAAGGCCATAAAATAGAATAAATGTATTTTGCCAGCTTTTGATAGCATAGGGCTTTAAGAGCATTGTGCTGTGGGCGGATGGGGCGCGTTCCACTACTGTTTTGTAACTGCTGTCCGCCGTCTGTGGGCTTCATTCCATTTCAGATTGCCATCCGTCTGCCGTAACTGAATCCAAACGCCACTAATAAATAAATAAATAAATAAATAAATAAGAAAAAAAATAAGGCTGAGCACGGAAGAACCAGAGAGGAAACACCCTCACATGGAGCCGTCCTCATCAGGAGGCGGCAACCTGGCTACTCTCCACTCTACCAGGGGAGAGCAGACCCCAAGCCAGCGCCACAGAACCAGCAGCCGCCCCCTGGCGCACACCGCTCCCACTGAGGAAACACTGGAGTTAAGAACTAAACTATGATAAATGACATAAAATATTAAGATGTAGGCCTAACATGAATAAATTTGTTATTAAATAAATTAAAACATTTAGCCTACAGTAGATAAAATTAGAGCATGCTAAAAGTAAATACAATAATAGACTAAATTGTATCTAAGCAATAATAGGCTAAATAGTATCTAAGCAATAATAAAATGTCTAAACAATAATAAATAGTATCTAAGTTATCTATTAGGTTACCATTCCACTCTGTAAATAGATTTTAAAATTTCAATATAATTTTAGTATTAGTTTTGCTTATTTCATTATTGTTATTATTGGTTTACTTTTTAGTAGTATTGTATTGTCTGAGGATGACTCAGTAACTGCGTACAGTAAAAAAGAAAAAACAAAAATCATTTTATACACTGGGCCTTCAGAGTGCTCTCTGAAACTACACCTGGCATGACTTGTGTCCAAAAAATGAAAAAACTCAAACCTTTGTCATAGAGCTAAACCAAATACATCACTGGAAATGTCTCAACATGGAGAGAAACACTCAGTATGAAGGTTCTACATGGCTCCTGCTTTGAGCCATTCACCTTTGAACCTTGACCTCAGTGCATGTTTGAAGGTGTATAACTCAGCAACAAAAGGGGGTACAGACATGGGACCAACTGTTATAGAGAGCTCTTGACCTCAACTATCATGTGAGTGTATAGATAAAAATAATTTTCACCCATTTAGAAATTAGATATTTAAAATCTGATTACACAAATGTGTTTATCATACCCTTATAGTCCACAGTGTACTCTCAATTCCAAATCTAGGAAAAAAACTTACATTTTCCAAAAACTACAATTCCCTAGGACCGCACCATGCAGTTTGATACATATCAGCAACATAGTTGTAGTTCTTCTGATTTGCAAAGTGGGGTTCTAAATAGGGTTGTAAAAAGATATATCTACCCAATATATCTAATATCTAGTAAAGCCGAACTATCTATTAACTACTAACTATTATTGGTGGGAAATTATAACAGAGGAATATATTTGCCGTTTTAATATCAAGAACACTTTCGTGTTTTTGTGTGTATACAGGACGTTGTTGAATCAGGGGATCCGTGTGGACACCACGACAGTGGATCCTAATTGACTTTACATTGGCATTGTTTCCGTGGTACTGGCATGTAATTTCAACCCATTACATGCTACCACCACGGAACGCGGTGTTAAGAAGTCGTGGTCATTTCACGTATTTCTGTTAGATCAGGTTGACCTGACTAGTACCATCCAATCTTATTCATGCAGTTTATTCTGCTGATACACCAGAAGAAGCAGAAACAGGTATGGTAACATCATAACCTGGTAAGACTATCCTGATGACATGAGCTCAACATTTTGTTTTACTATCTGTATCAGTCTGGACTCAGTGCCCCCCCCAAACACTTTCCAGACATTAAAATCCAATCTGGGCCAATCAGGGATCTGCACCGTAATTGTAAATGACAACGTAAGCAGCCAATCAGGGACTGCGCTGTAGTTGGTGACGTAAAATGCAGGCCACAGCTTGCAGAACAGTAATGGCCGCTCCCGAAGCAACAAACGACAACTCTAACATTAGCAGAGTAAACACAGCAGTAAGTGAAGTTATTGTAGAAATAGAGTCAATAACAATAATCAAACAAGAACAAGAGTATGCACTTGCCGAGTTTTCCAGAGGTAAATATGTTTTCACTGACTGACTGCACTAATGGAAGACAAGATAGGAGAGGCTTCAAAGCTGGGGATTATGGCCACGCAGATTAGTGTTCGCAATGCTTCGGATACACAACAAGGACACTGCCAGCTGGTATTCAGTAGTCCAGACACTTGGTTGCTGAATGAGAAATGACAAAATATGCCAGTGTATCATGAAAACTTCACAGAGATTGTTGGTGATGAGATACATGTCCCATACAAATGGTAAAAAAATGGTGGCTGCAAGTGTTTGGAGCGGCACTGAGTCCAGACCGATACAGCGAGTGAAACAGAATGTTGAGCTCACATCAATAGGATGGTCTTACCAGGCTAACAACATCATGGCATATTTGAAAAAATGTTTCCATCAGGCTTATAACATATTATTGTTTGATATGCCAACCTCACAACTTTGTGCATTTTTTTGGTAATATTATGGGGGGGTTTTTTCCTTCTAATTTTTGGGCCTTTTCACTCAAATTTCAAATGTCCATTAAACAGGTGAATGAAACAGACAACATGTCTGACATACAATGACTTTTTCTTGTGTTTAGGGAGAAATGTCAGCATTTAAGGTTGGCAAATAATTATTTTCATTATCCATTAATCTGCTGATGGTTTAAACAAATATCTTAGAAAAGAGAAAAAGAGGCCCATTATAATTTCCTAAAGCCCAAAAACATACATGTTGCTTTTTCTGAGCAATAGCTGAAAATTCAGCCATTATCTACTCAGCCATATGCCAAGGGAGGCTCAGGTGAAGTTTTAGAGTCCTCACATCCTTTGCGGAGATGGGGCTAGCAACAAAACTCCACCTAATGGAGGCTTGGCGCCCCAGATTAAAACGTCCAAAAAACACATAATTGAAACAACAGAATATCTCCATACTGCTCGTGCGTAGTGATCCAAGTGTCCTGAAGCCCCAACATGCTTCTGCGTACACCAAGCTCACGTGTGTGAGCTTACGCGCGAGACCAGTGAAAGCACATGAACACACATAAACACGGTGCCGATGTCTCACGGTCTCATGCAAGCGCACACACGTGAGCGCGGTCTACAGAGAGGCAGTTAGAGCTACAGGCTACAATGAGGCTAAAAACAGAGTTTAAATGACGTTTTTCCAAACAACTTTTTATGTCGCAGCTTCAGGACACATGGATCACTACGGACGAGCAGTATGGAGATATTGTGTTGTTTCAATTATGTGTTTTTTGGACGTTTTAATCTGGGGCGCCCAGCCTCCATTAGGTGGAGTTTTGTTGCTAGCCCCATCTCCGCAAGGGATGTGAGGACTCTAAAACTTCACCTGAGCCTCCCTTGGCATATGGCTGAGTATGGCTGAATTTTCATTTTTGGGTGTACTATCCCTTTAAGCAATTGTTTAAACAGTTGTCAAATATTTCTCGCTAATCAGTTAACTGCTTAATTAACCAGTTGTTTCAGCTCTACAGCATATTCTCTGATAAGACAGTCAATAACCTACCTCCATTTCCTATTTCCTACCTGTGTTTGAGTCGGGGGCTGCGAGTGGGGGGGTACAGTGCAGTGTGGGTTCCCTGGAAACTCCCCTGAGCTCTGAGCCCTGGTTTGGGAATTGGCTGACCTTTGACCTCCTCCTCCATTTTCCTCCACTGCTGGCGGGCCAACAGAAAGTCCACATGCTCAGTGGAGACATTTTCACTGTGGGTCTCTTGTTGGACACAGAAATCTACAGGAACCTGACAGGATAATGAGGTTCAGGATTAGGTTAATAAACATATAGGTCATCGAAACTTTGAATGGACATTTGAGGGGTCCCACCATAGAAAAATGTTCACATATATACATTAAAATGGAGACTGAATTCTTTTTTATGATCAGTTTTTTTATTGGCCATTTTTTCCTTTTTTAAAAACAAAAACAAAAAAAAAAAAAACACAAGATAACAAACATTAATACAAGACACAAAAACAATACGAATACACCAATGACAAAGAACCACAAGAACCACAAAAACTTATATTAGCATACACACACACATACTAACACACACACACACACACACACACCCAGGACCCATAACCACCCCTGCAAAGATCGAAACAATCAATCTGCTCAATCAAATACAATGAATAACTAATGAAGAGAATCATAAAAATGACCTTTAAGATAGGCCAAAACCAAATTCAACATTCATTTGAAATTGAACACATCACACTTCTGCAGGTTCGGAGACTGAATTCATACATTGGAGGATTTACATATTGCGATGATGCTGTCTGACAGACAAAATTTTGCCATAATAAAAAAAAATACATTTCAATGTGCTATCTGATACCCCAACCCCCCGCAGGTATTGTGAAATGGTTTAGTCCATCTGACAGAAGGGGTCAGGTGTGTGATACACAGAAATCACAAGTGCTGTTAATGTAAACATGTGATGGACTGCAGTCTGACTAGCAAAGTCAGAATGCCTCACCAAAATTCAGGGACTCCTAAAAAAAGCCAGAGTACAGAAAAAACAAGACAATGAAAGAAGCAAAGAACAATGGACAAATGTCTGTGAAAAAAACAAAAAATGTGAGGAAGCAGCAAGTATGACAAGCAGAGCTGATGGTGAGAAGTGAGGCAGACTAATGTTGGCAAATACAATCTGCTGTATAAGGTTCAGTTTTAAAGCTACAGTGAAAACACTGGTATCATAACAAACTAGAGGGCTTGAGGCATCCATTGGGACCAACCATGTTATCATATCTTGTTGAAAATAAGTTCAAATAACACTCCAGTTATACTAAATTTTGGTGAGGGAAAAGGAAATATTGCCCCTTTTTTAAAAAAAAAAAAAAAAAAAATGGTGTATTTAAATATTTCTGCATACTGGACTCCCTAACCAGTCTTGAAATTGCATAAATTGGGTTTGATTGAAAAACTGAGAGTTGACAACCATATATTCTTTACACTGTTTCAATTCAGCACACAATTTAACAAATATTTGATTTAAGTAGCCCTCAAGATAGAATAAATAAATGAAGAGAAAATATTAGGGCTGTTTTTTCACTCATGATTTGATCTTATGATTTAATACCTTGCAGTAATTTCTTCAGTCAGTGTCTGATTTAAATTTTCTATGATCATTCTTGGAGGGCATTTTTTTCAGCCCAGGACACACATGTGACTATCTCTATTTTTCAGAATATAAGGTCTTAACACAGAGTGGATAAAAAAATACATGTTGAAATATAATTAATTTTATTATATTCACAGGAAGTATACATTTTGCATAGTGGTATGTATGGTGATTTTGCACCCAACCCCATGGTGATGAGTGTGAATGAGGGGCCCACTACAGAAAATGTTGTCCCCCTGCCCATATTTCCTAAAAGCTGGCCTGCTGTTGGGAAAACATTGGCCAGTGCACAGCAGTCAGCATGGGTTACATGCTGTAAAAAATAATTTACTAATCCACCCAGCACCTCTGTGCAGCACCACTGGCTATGGCAGGTACAGTCAGAGAGACAGAAGGTTTCGATACAGGTCATTGTTCAGTGGTACCATACCTGTTTACTTCACTTCGATGTCAAGACTTCAGTCAGTCAGTGGATCTGGTTGTTTTGAATGTTTAAGACATCAGTCCAGTATTCTTGCAATCTCTTGCATGTGTAGAATATATGTGTATGATCTGCATTGTTAACCCCACAATCCCTCCAACAATTGGTATTGGCTTGTGCATACTTCAGAGACATTTGTGGTGTTATAAAATATCTTAAATTCATCTTCCATGCATATTCCTGCCAATAAGGGGATCTTGTATGAGCTACAATGTCTTTAAAGCTTTGCTTCCATTCATTGTTAGAGATTTTTATTTTCAACTCCTTCTCCCAATTCTCTTTGATACCATTCAAGTCTTTAATCTCCTTATTTTGTAATATTTGATAAAGTTGTCCAGTAATCTAATTCTAATTCTAACTTGCAAGTACCTGTAAAAGTGATTACTTGGGAGTTGATATGTTTTTGCTATATTGTCAAATGACTCAATTCCTTTCTCACAGTACATTTGACAATACATTGTGAGGCCTCTGTTGCCCCATATTTTGAAAGCATCATCTAACTTGTTTGGTATAAAGGATGGGTCTTCTTGTATTTCTCTCAGGCAAATTAGATCTCTGTCTTTAACATCTGTTATTTTAAATAATCTTCTCCAGGTCTTGACTGTATTTTTAAGTGTGAAGCAATTTGCTTTCATCTGACTTGAAGAAATCAGTCTATGTAATGATCCCACCAATTTACTCTCTAGTGTTTTCCATTTGGGGGTAATTTCTTTATCAATCATTATTAAAATTGATTTTGCTTGTGCAGCGTAAAAATAGTTAGTTAGTTTGGGTAGGGCAAGTCCCCCTTAATTTCTTTTTTGCTGTATAATTGTCAGCCTCACTCTTGGTCGCTTTCCATCCCATACAAAGTCAACAAGTTCTCCCAGTATTTGAAAGAAGCCCATGTAATATGCAAGGGTAGATTCTGGAACAAAAATAGAAAACGTGGTAAAACATTCATTTTAAATGAACTAATTTTTTCCAGTAGTGTTAATGGTAGATATTTCCACCTGTGTATGTCTTGTTTTATTGACTTTTCTAATTTCCCGTAGTTGCAATGATATAGAATATCCAGATTGTTTGGAATAGTCACTCCCAGATATCTCACTTCATCTTGGTCCCATCTGAATTCAAACTGTTTTTTAATGTGATCGTCTAACTTACATGGCTTCTGTTTTGTTCAAATTCAATTTATAACCTAATAAAGCACTATATTCTGTGATTTCGGTTAACAACTCTGATAAAGAGTTGTAAATATCTGTTATATACATAACTATATCATCAGCATACAGTGCAATTTTCTGTTCTTCCTCTATTATGGTAAGTCCTCTTATCTCTATATTCTGTATTGTACTCTCAGCTAAGGGTTCTATACATAAGACAAAAAAGTTGTGATGACAGGGGGTCCCCTTGTTTGGTTCCCCTTCCTATAGTCAGTGTGTCAGATAAAGTCCCATTTACTCTTACTCTTGCTGTTGGTTCTTTGTATATTCCTATTATTATATTAATGAAAGTCTGACTTTGGTCAGGAAAGGCCATGACACCCTGTCGAATGCCTTTTCCGCATCCAACATTAGGGTCAGCATTGGTGTCTTAGTTCTTAATGCATAATCTTAAAGGGACATCGTGTAATATTTTCAGTTGTTTATTGGCAAAAATTGATGTCTGCATTCATAAATATGTCATCACTGGTGTACTATTACCTCCACCAATAATCTGACTTATTCTCGTAAAAGGAGAATTTCGGATTTGTTTGTACATTGTGCGGGTATGTCGTCTGTGGGGTTCCATTATGTTTCGCCATCTTGAGAATACACCTGCCAGCAAGGGACATACAGCACCGCCTTCGGCGTTTTCATTGAGAGCCAAGCCAGCACTGCGTGACTGAGGAGCCGAAGGAGAGGAGCAAGAGGCGCTTCGCTACTACCCTGGCAAATTTGAAATAAAGTCCCACTCTTTGAGCATAATGCAGGATCATGCATATGCAGCATCATGGGAGATGGAATCCTTGTCGCCAAGAAAGCGCAAAAGGGAATAGAAAAGGCAGCGTGACCGACGAATTAAAAAAACGAAGGCCCACACTGGGGTAGCCTTTCCCAGGTAGAGAGAGCTGCTGAGGGAGAATGGTAATGCAATCACAGGCCAGCGCCGCTGTTGGCTGTTAGCTGCTGTTAGCGGCCAGTCGCTAACAGCCTCATCCCTCTCCTCGCATCACTGCGCCGCTGTTAGCTGTTAGCCGCTGTTAGCACTGGCCTGTGATTGTATTACCTTTCTCCTTCAGCAGTTCTCTCCACCTGGGAAAGGCAACCCCATTGCTGACCCTTGTTTTTTTAATTCGCCGGTCATGCTGCCTTTTTGATTCCCTTTTGCACTTTCTTGGCGACGAGGATTCCGTCTCCCGTGATGCTGCATAATACATGATCCTGCATTATGCTCAAAGAGTGGGACTTTGTTATGCGGCAGTAGTGCCGCTGGCCACTAACAGCTGAAACAGTGAGGCGCTAGAGTGCGCCATTTGTTTGAATGCAATATATGATTTCAACGTTAGATGGGAGCAATTCCTACACTCTGTGGCTTTAATGCATAACATTGATATCTAACTTCTCATCTCATTGTTGGAAAGAGTATGTAATAATCGCTGTATGTGCAAACTTCTTGTGTGGGGAGGATACATTTGAGACTTCTTGGAACCAGAGTTAATGCTCATTGTTACATAAAAAGAGGGAAAATCCTACCTTCCTGTCGGGGTCTGTGGAGCTGGCTGTGGAGCTGACAGAAGGAGATCGCAGGAAAAGATCTCTCCTTGATCTCATTTGCTCCTCATCATCATCCCTGCCTCTTCTCCCATCTAGCTCCTCCCATCCAGTCTCTACTTCTGCCTTATCCTTTTGTACCCCTCTCTCCTCATCGTCCACACCTCTCTCCTCTTCCTTGCGCTCTCCATCACAGATGCTATTCTGAATCCCGCCACCTGCTTCTTCCTGGTTAGTGACATCACAGGATGTGAAGGCTGCCCATTGATCCTCCCCTGCCTCGCTGTCCGAGTACACGATAGCCAATTCAGCTTGAAGACAGTCACTAAGGTGACTGTCGCTAAGATCATCTCTGTTGCTGAGGTCGTGACCCCAGGTCTCATGTACCATGGCTGCTGCAGGTTGCTCTGAAGGATCTGAGGTGACAGTCGGGGGCTCTGATGATGAAGGACACACTGAGCTATCAGAGATGAAGAGGAGCTCTGACAGAGTATCATCTTTCATCTCTCCGGCTGTCTCTCCAATCCATCCATTCTCTTCTTTTGTTTTTCCTCTTCCTCCTTCATCCTTCTCTGTTTCTCCACTGTCTTCTTCTTTTCTTCCTGTTTCTCCTCTTTCTCCATCTTCTTCTCCCTCTCCTCCTTTGTCAGTGGTGTGTCCTCCTTCACTTTTGTCTTCTTCACCCCTTCCCTTCTTCTCTCCTATCTCAAAAACAAGATAGTCACACTCATCTCCATCTCTTTTTCCATTGTCTTTCTCTGCAGCCTCATCTTCCTCCTGCTTGTCCCCGATTGGCTGCTGCACCCCAAGGACCTCTGGGTAATGGAGCTCCTCCACTTCCTGACTGTGCCAGCTGACCAAGTTTTCTCTCTCCATGTCTGTTAGTGGTGGCGATGAACTGATTTCCATGGCAACTGGATCTGTTGGCTGTATAGGAGTGGGAGAGTCGTTGACAAGGTTATTGTTTCCAGAGCTGCTGTTCTCGTGGTTGACGTCCGTTAGCTCAGCTGTGGCCCTCCTTAGCCCAGCTGTTGCTCTCTGTGGACACAAACACTTAATTATATAACCTATATTATACCTATAACCTTATAATTATAACCTGATAACTTCATTCTAGCTTGAATATTAAAACATTCTGAACATTTTGGTTTTTATTTATACAATATTTGTATGGAAGTCCATTTCTGCCAAAAAAAAATTTTGTTTTTAAAAGATGAAATGTTCAATATGTTCTCATCCCAACTCCTCAAATACTGCCACTTTGTCAGTGGCCTTTCACATCTAAATATTACTCACTAGGTAGCCTCCTGCGTATGCTGTTTATGTTCTGGACGACGTGTCAATTTATGCTTGTTACATACATTGTGCATTCTCAAAATTCACTTCTGTTTTCACAGGAAATGTACAGTTTCTGCTCATTAGATGTATACAGTCTTTTTCAAAATTAAACACAGTGTTTTTATGCTTATGTCCTTGTGTAACAAAAGCACCTGGTTAGGTTTTGAAAAAAAACATGGTTTGGCTTAAAACTAACACAGGAGGTGAACACTGGTTTCATGGGTGAAAGTCCAGGGTTAGTTGGAACTATCCATCTCCCCTCCCACCAGGACTTTTCAGCTCCTTAAGTTACGTTGTTATCTGAGGTGTTACACATTGATGGCATGCAGCTGGGTTATACGCCGATGCCATTCCATTACAAAAGGTGCCTTTTTGCATAGGTATCTGATGCAGAAATCGCTGGCTTAAATTTTAGGAATGAGCTTAAAAAAAAAAAAAAAGTGTAAGACACTAAGTCCCAATTTAGACTTTTCAAGTCAAATCAAAAACAGGAAGTCAAAATTGAATACAATTTTTTGTAATTACTAAGTCAGAATTCTGAGACAAGTCAAAATGGTAAGATCCTAAATCAAAGCTATGAGACAGTAAGTCAAAATTTTGAGGTAAACTCAAACTCAACTCAGTTGTGACTTTTTAAGCCAATATCATAAGACCTCGTGTTCAGCAGGATGTGTGGGACCCCTCAGAGTTACTGCAGGAGGGCGTCCAAGTTATTATTTGGTCATTTTTTTAAGGGTTTTTTTTTTCTTTTAAAATTAAACTACGTCTGAGAATACACATTAATGTGAACCCAACATGTTTTGCCTTTTGCAATAGCCTATCTTTGTGAAAGTGGAGCTTCCTTCCTCACCGACCTGAAAAGCAAACACAGATCAAGACTGAGGCCTGACAATCTTCATCTGCTTGGTTCAATGTGCTATACAATTTTATAGTATATATGTAGTAGGGGTCCCTGCCCCATGTCTCTTTCAACTAAGGGGTCTTTGGCCCAAAAAACAATGAAGATCCCTGTTGGAAGATACTTTTATAGTTGAGACTTCCCAAATAATTCTAAGGTCAAAATGTCCAAAATATTGACATTGTAACTTACAGTCTTGATGTACCTTACAATGTTTATTACACACTCTGTTTTATCTGGTCTCATATCACAGTTTCAATATCTGTCAAAATAATTGAAATATGATTTTATTTCATTTTATTTTTTTTGCATATTGTGCAACCCTATTTTTGTTGTAATTTAGACTCAGAGTCTTTTTGCAGCAGAAATAGGCTTCCATAAATCAATTTATAAACATGCAAATGTTAACACAGATTGTCTCAGAGGCCGTTTACACGTACGTACACGGTGATTTTGATAAACGGAGACATCTTCCTTCGTTTGTGCCCTTTGTTTACACGCAAACAGAGATTTCTCCTCTGAAAACGAGTCTTTCTAAAAACTCCGGCCAGAGTGGAGATTTTGGAAAACTCCGGTTGCGCGTTTGCATGTAAACTGAGATAAACGGAGATAAACGGAGTTATAGGCAGCCGACGTCACAGTATGCGCCGTAACTTGCGCCTGTGTCAAAAGTGCGACCTATGTTGCTATGGTGACAATGGATACATGGAAGACTTGAGCTTCTCATTACACTGCCACCTACAGGTTTGGCGTGCTCTTGTGTATATATACACGGGTAAGTGTAAACGAAGATCTTTTTGAAAACGGAGACGGTGAAATGTCCGTTTATGAAAATAGCCGGCAACATGTAAAACGGCCTCTTATTAAGCTTCTCTCTGCCACATATTGACAAAATAATGATTCAGCCTGACAAATTTGTAATTTACTACAATGCGTTGTGTGGACAACAAATGGAATTTGTTTCTATCATATGGAAAAGTGAAGGAATAACAATGACTTTTTTAAACCTACATCCATGGACCCCTGGCACACATAAAGTTATATGCACTTCTAGACACACTCAACCAAGTCACATATTTCCAAACCCGTAGGCTACACACACAGTAGATTATAGAACTGTATACCCCCTGAAAATGTGTGATGTGCTAAACTCAAGCCTTCATATTGTTACCATGGTGGCAATGCGTTGGCTGTGAGTGGGTTAGCAGATTATTATGGTCTGTCGTTCCAGGCATGTGCTGGTGACAGATGAGAAGTGTTGCTATGGTAACACTAAGTATAGCTGCAGAGGCAGGCAAGCTGCTAAAGTCAGTTCTCCTTGACTTAAGTCACAGTGTGGAGAAAGATCAAATTAACTGCATATTATTCAGCAAAAAAAATTGATGGCATTTTCCATATTCTTCCTGAGCTGGGTGATAGTTATACTGATGTGATGAGATAGTAGATGTAGGCCTATAGAAGTTTAACAGCCAAAAAATGAAATAACAACATTCCTATTAATACTTTCTAACCCATAAATAAATATTAACAAACACTCACAAACACATATCTAAAATGAATCCTGAACACAGCCCAGCTTCAGAGGACTAAATTCAATCATTTATGAAAATTAGTAATGGCTCTGCAACAGTAACACATGCTCGTTTCGTATAATAACAATGACCACTGGAACTCCAGCTCTCAGTTAAGTGTGATCTGGCACAGCTCAAAAGACTTTTTCTCTAAACAAGCATTATTTTATTTACATCACACAGCCAGAGATTGACAGTCCTCTTCATCATTCAATCATGTGTGTTTCCTGTGACCCTTTCTATGATGAAAGCACCAGTCACTGGTGCAAGCTTTTGGTTGAATTTTGAATCTGAAAAAAATTACATCTTGTGACATTGTCAAGTTTGTTCTAAATGACCTACCAGACAAATGAAACATGCCATGCAGTAGAAGAATCAAGATTTGCGATGCCAAAAAATCATTATACCAAGACAACAAATAAGGTTCTTTGCTCCTCTGTTCCAAAAAGATTCATATGTTTTTTGATCTGGCATCCCTATCACCAGGATGACATAGTTTATCAGTGTTTTTGAAGAAGAGATGATTCTTATGAGTGTTTTCTGATCTCCCATATACATGGTTGAGGTTAGGTTAGGTTAGGTTAGGTTAGAACAACTTACAACTTTGTTATAGTTCCTAAATGATTAATGGACAGTACATAGATGCTTCTGCTGTTAGTCAGTCATGTCAGAACATATGGGGGAAGGACTGAACAGTTATTAGTTGCAATGCAGCTCTCTCAGCTCTAATCCATGCTTCTGATCACTGTCTGCCTGGATGTGAAACAGCGACCTTTTGGATCATTGCTATCTAACCTGCTATCTAACTTCCTTTTGAACTTCAGATTAAAAAAAAAAAAAAAAAAGAAGCCATAATTACTTTGCCTGTAAAGTGAATTAACTTTCAGGCTCAAACCTCAGTTTACCCGCTACCAACAGCTGGAGACAGCCTCATCAACACCATTTAATCAGACACCTCTGTGTGTGTGTGTGTGTGTGTGTGTGTGTGTGTGGGAGGATTACAGAGCAGTTTTAGGCATCATGTGAATAATCTGAAGATGAGGATTCCATTCTATTCTATTTTGTGGTGTTGGATTCAATCATGTGTTCCATTTTGTTCTGTTTTACTCTATTCTATTCTTTGTCATCCAGTGTGGTTACATTCTGATGATAATATTCTGCTACAATATTCGTTTCTGCCAAGTGTGTTGCATAAGACAGCATCCTAAAATCAGGCAAAGCACCAAAATCGTGACAGATAATCGCACATACAGAAGCCAAGAAAACCGGGCTTTGATGGTAGCTGCAGCTCAGCCAAAGCCTCGCGCATACACCTCACGCATAGGCTACATGGTGGCCGCCAAAAATGTCCCCAAATCTCCACCGCACGACATAAACCCCGGGAAGCGTGTTGTTGTTTATTATAAAGACGTCGCTGACGTGTGTCGCTGATCTGTTCATTTACCTACCAACAGCTTCCAGCACAGCAACCAAAACGAGATCATCTCCAGGCGGCCGCGGCGCGCGCATTCCTCTCCACCTCTCCCCAACGGCAGCGCGAGCAGCCAGGCGGCCACCCGCTGGCTCGAGGAGGGACGCATACAAGCTGACGGCGCGTGTATGTGTGTGTGGTGGAGAGAGGTAGAGAGTGAGAGGAGAGAGGAGCGGAGAGAGAGGGACAGGGGGAGAGAGAGAGGAAGGATATATCGACCTGGACTATTATGTTGCCGGTGAATTAGAGCAGAAGAGATAAATCTGTATTGGCAGAATATTGTTCATCTCTCTCTCTCTCTCTCTCTCTCTCTCTCTCTCTCTCTCTCCTGTATCGCTGGCTCTGTCTCTCTCTGTCATCCCTCTACCGCTGCACGCGCATGCTGCATCCAGCCGTTCCCGCCCTCCAGGCTCCAACACTCTAAAAGATAGCCATCTTAACAAGTAGGCTAGGCCTGTAGGGATGTCATGTTCATCAAATTCACGTTTGACTTGTGACCTTATGGTGGAGGACATGATTGGTGATTACACTTTTCACAGCCTACAACAAATTAAACAGGCAGTGTTTGAGAATATTTCTTCCATTTCAACAACATGAAAACATAGCAGTTGCACACATCCAAAAACCGTTTAAAGCGCGTTTCAAGTATTACACTCAGGCTACATGCTTCCACACCTGCTGTTTTCTGTTGAGATGGTGGTACTTGGGGTTTGTAAAGTCACGTAGCTCTGGGTATCCAGCAGCCACTACCACCAGTTTCTCCTCCACTGTTTGCCAACGTTGTTGTGACCACCACAGATAGTCTGCCTCTCAAATCATCCCATTTTTTTCAACTTGAGGAGTTCAGAGCACTCCGGCAAAAACAATTACAAAAAATAGATACGAAATATATACAAATGAGATAAATCAATGTATGTAAAGAAAAACACACGTACATTCTTATAGAGAGAAGACCTTGGAGCACATAAGAAGGCCAGAGGCCATCATATTTCTTTTATGGCTAGATCCAAATAAATGCGCCTCTATATTAAATAGGATGTCCCTATACTACTATAGGATCAACCTAGTCTCACTCCAAAGTCATCGAAAACCGGTGCTTGGTCAGTGACTTCTGATTTCAGACGCAGACAAAAAATCATCCTTTGACATTGCCATGATACGTGGCCGGTTGCCGTTATTGTTTAATGGCGCCCGACAGCGTCAGGGGGAAATGCAGCAGGACAATGGAAGTTAAGGCAGTAGAAGTCTGAGTAGGGCAGGTGAGAGGGGTGGTGGATGGGTCCAACAATCACTGACTTTCATGTGGGGGGCCAGTGTTCACTTCCCGCAAATTTGTAAAGCCAAACCCTGCTCTTTTTTCCTAGACCCAACCAGGAGTGTATGTTGGCTAAATGTAACCACATGTGTTTGTTGTTGAAGGAAAAAAAAACATCACTTTGCAGTGTTGTACCAATGTAGTGCATTTATTTTGAAAGGGACAGTATGCAAACTCTACATTTCCTGTGAAAACAGAAGTGTATTTTGAAAGCAGACAATGCATGTAACAGGCTGAAGACGACATGGTGTCCCAGAACATCAACAACCAATGCACCCAGGTACCTTGCACATCATATGTCGACGTGGAAAGTCCATGACCAAATGTCAATATGTGACAAGGTCAGAGTGAGAATGTGTTGATAGACCTTAACAAAATCCACCATTACTCATAGGGGAGAGGATTGACATACCAATTACAACAGGGGTCCTCTGAATACACCAATCATAATGAACAGTAACAATCACTGATGAATAGGTCGACTGGTAACTGTTTAGGCTACTTGCTGTTACTGACTGTATGATCTTTGTTTATTCATAATATGTCTATCTATGTGGCAATTAGATAATGTAGTATCATCACGTGACTACCATGTGACCCTAGCATATGTATTTAAAGTCTGAAGAAGAGCATTCAGCTCTAAACAGCACTTGTGGATGTGCCAATTAATTGCACTTATGGGAGCTATGGTGTGCGGACTTTTTTCATGTTGTTTATTCCTATTTCAACAACCACATCAAAAGGCTATGGAATTTAAATTTAGATGCCAGTTGACAAATATGATATGTTATTCAGTGTGCACACTACACCATGACTTTGGGGGAGCTCACTCTTGGTGGATTTTTAATGCAGGGTGGACAGGAGATCACGCTTGCTTCAAAGATACCCATGATCCACCAAAGTATTCATGCTTTCTTGCGAACTAGTCCACTTAAAGTTAGTTTCAATCAGATCCATTGTAATCAGGGATGTGATGACTTGATCCAGATTCACTTGATACTTAAGATTTTTGTTATATATCCAAAACAAGCACGGCCCAACTTATAATGAGACCTCTGCATGCTG
The DNA here is from genome assembly GCF_011397635.1 of Epinephelus fuscoguttatus. Lineage (NCBI taxonomy): Eukaryota > Metazoa > Chordata > Actinopteri > Perciformes > Serranidae > Epinephelus > Epinephelus fuscoguttatus. The sequence goes on along the minus strand of NC_064766.1, from coordinate 3,164,300 downwards.
TTTTTTTCCGATAATTTCTTACTCAACTTATTCATCGTTGCCTTCTCTATCTTCTATTTCCAACCCATAGCATATAACACACACACTGATGTCATAACAGTTTGCCCTACAGGCCAAGAAAAACCTGCAGAGAGTCAACTTTTCAAATCAATTTATTTTTCATCAAAATGCTCCAAATGGTTCAGAATGGTGTGGGAATTGGAACAGAAACAGTTCCATGCTGGTGGAAAAGGGGTAAGAGAGCACTGACTGTGACTCCTCTTGCAAATAAATATTCATAGCTGCAAGTATGTAGGCCTATTTGCTTTATGTCAGCACATCTGATATATAATCAGTTAATGACACATCAAACCTCCACACGGGTATCAAAACCAAACATCACAGTATGATGCAATATGACCAACTTCAGCAGGGGACAGTGATGTATCTCACTATATCCTCTGGTTTATTCACACAAATAAAACAAAGATAGGTCAAATAGCAACACAGCCTGTAAACACACAAAATGTATGGGTATTAAATCTATAAGCTTCCTTGTTTTTTGACAAATCTGTATACTGACTACAAAACAGAGAAATGAAAAATGTCGATTAGCCCGCAGACTTAGTGAGACCAAGAATGTTTTTTTCTTCTGATCTGATACAAAAAAAAAAACACTTCACAAATTATGTTTTCAGGGGAGCTTGTGTCTTATTACGAGGAGCTAAGCACCCCCTGGCTCCCCTGTAGTTGGTGCCTTGATGACATCTGGTAAAACAAAAGTAATCCAATACCATTCAGGCCAATATTTATCTCAGTATATTTCAACATGCTTTCACTCAATATTGACAGGTTTGGGTTTTTTCAGTCATTGCCCAGGGTGTTTCCAGACAGTATGTCAATATAGCAGCCTGTCACAACTCACTGCTTAATGTAATAAAAACTAAATGTAGCAACCTACCTCAACTCAACAACCAGCACACTGTAACAATTCAAAGGTCCAGTGTGGCAGAAATATTATACAACAGTTAGTTCCGACCGACTAATTTGATTGGACGAGAGGCATTCCATGAGTGCTGATAAGAGTACAACATCACTGGGACATGTAACAATAAAATCACTCCGCTGACAGGTGTTATAATTATAAATACAACCGTTAATTAACCAACTGTCACACTCGCTACATTGACGGAAACTAGGCTATAGGCTATAAAAGCAAAGCAAAGCTGTGATATTGTTTGAACTGAATTATCAATGATCATCTGATGAGGTACTGATGAGGATGAGGGAGAGTGGAAGCTGAATCCGGCCGTGCCAACATCCAGGTTTGCCAACGTTTCATCAGCTGAACTGGACGAAGTTACACAGTTGCAGATCAATGTAAATACAAAGTAGCTTGTGAGTTCCTGGCGTGTGTGCTGCGTTGCCTGGCAACAGACAGGGGGAACTGTTTTTTTCGTGGAGCTACATAACATACTTTTCATCACCTTTTGTTAACATTTTCTTACTCAGCATTGTTGTTTAAGCTGTTGTTGAACTGTTACCTAAAAGCAATATCACACTCGAGGTCGTGAAAACCTCCTGAATGTCTGGATCAGAAATAAGGTGAGCAACCTTAAGAATGGATGATGTCTGGGCCACACTACCTGCGTGAGCAGCGCATAACGGCTACCTCACTAAACTGCTGCAGCTCACACGTGCAGTACTCAGACAGACAGCGTTGTTGCTGTGGTGCTGCTGCTGCAGAGCTGCCTGCTGCTGTAACTACTGTATTTCCACAATTAAAAGCTGGTACACTGATCATTTACGGAGTCATGGAAGCCATTGCATTGTCAACAACATGTTCATGCAAATATTTCACAACAAATGCCTTGTGATGAAAAATAAAGGGATTCTGTCCACAAAAACATCAGAGGGCTTTAATTAAAAATACATGAGGAAAAGTTTGAGTTAAAAAGAAATATTTATATTTTTTCATGTTTGTGACAGATAAAACAATGAAACTGCAGTGAAAGGTGGTATAATGTCATTGTGATTATTAAAGGCTATTTTCACTCTCTGTTTTTACTGATAACTGTGCATGTCATGCAAATAATAGACATGACTTCTATTCTCTAAATGTGCAGCAGCTGAACAGCAGCCTCGCCCCGCCTAAGCAACACTGCTCACACGGGCAGTGGGACTTCTCTAACCTGTTAACACAGGTGCCAAAATGAAAAATAAAATGTTCCACAATGGACACATGCTGCTCACGCAGGCAGTGTGGCCCGTACGTAAGCACAAGATAGCAGGTGCTGGACTAGCAGCCTGTCTGCTAGATGCCAAACAGGATAGGAGAAACACTGATTTTTATTCTTTATTTTTTTTCAAAGATATATTTTGGGGCATTTTAGCCTTTAATTGATAGGACGGTCAAGTGTGAAAGAGGGAGAGAGAGGGGGAATGACATGCAGCAAAGGGCCACAGGCTGGAGTTGAACCTTGAAGCCTTGTAAATGGGGTGCCTGCTCTATCCACTAAGCCAGCAATGCCCCAAAACTGTTTTTTTTTAACGTGAACCTGTTTTATTCTGTGTTTTTAATGGTTTAAATTACCTGGTCCATTTGTTTGAACGAGGAAGAGACCTCTGTGGACAATTTGGCTCCTGGTAAAAAAACAACCTCCTGAAGAATGAACACTAAAGGAATTCTAACTACATGCAATCTGTAATCCTCACTGCTAAGTGTCACTAAATCCCCCTAAATCTTACACACTGGACATTTAAATAAACCATGCCACAAATTTACATTCACCATACTGATTTTGACCTCTATTGCCAAGTTATGGCTTCTAAGGTTCTTTGAAACATTTGAGTCCATTTTACTGTAGGTTAATAACACTGAGGCTTGTTTGTGACTGCTTTACTAATCTCATAGAATGAAGACAATTGACTTTTTTTTTTTTTTTGGTGCCAATGTTAACGGTTAAAGCAGCCACACTGCCAAACTTGGCTGCTGCTCAGCTGCTGTATATCTACAGATTTGGAGGCTTGCATTTTTTTTTTCAGCGTGACGCACTCAGACTCAGCAAAAATAGTGAAAATGGTCTTTTGAAAATCATACTGACATCATACCACCTTTCACTTTGGTTTCAATGTCTGGACCACTCACAGACATGACTAAATAAAACACTTCTGTTTTACTTAACCATTCTGTTTCAAAACAGAAGCCCTCTGACAATATTTCTGTATACAGATTTCCTTATTTTGTTAACACAAGGCTTTTTTTGTTGTGAAATATTTGCATGGCCATGTTGCTGACAATGCAGTGGCTTGCATGTCTCCATAAATAAGTGGAGTATTGGCTTTAAATTGTGGAAATACAGTAGCTGCTGCAGTTCACAATGCAGTTCTGCAGCAGCCCTACAGAGACAATGCTGTCTGTGTGAACACTGCAAGTGTGTGAGCTGCAGCAGTTCAGTGAGGAAGTCATCTCGTGCTATTCGTGAAGACAGCATGGCCCGCGCCTTAACCAGTTAAGCAGCAAATTTCCGATTTAACCCACCTCTAACTCAACTGGGGATAAAATGATTTAATCTTGCAGCTCTTCAAGACTTTCTAAAAGTTATCTATTGGATCAAATCCTGTTAGTGAAACAAGCCATTTTGCATTTTGTGTCTGATGATTTACAGACATCTCTTCCACAATGTAAGCTGTGGGAAAAAGTATTGTTAGGCCACATGGCAACATGTGACAGACCAGGAGCCAGGCTCAAAGAAGACTCCTTGTGGGTTCCGGTGACATGACGGCAGCTTGAATGAGCTTCCCCATGAACCCTCCCGAAAAAGTTTAATGAAGTTCGACCAAATTCATAAAACAGTGGAAATATTCGTCGCGGAAAATAAGGAACAAATCTCCGCTCGAGTGGCGTCTCTGAGTTGCATGAACTTACATTTCAGAAGAAAGCAAAGGAAAAATCTGTCAAAGCCACAAACAGCAAACAGCATGGTGGAGTAACGCGAGATTCAGCAACTGTTTGATGAGCTGAAAGACTCTTTAACTAAAGAACTTAAGGAGCTAAGACTTGAGCTGAATGAGTTTCACAAAGATAATGAATGTGACACAAAAACAATAATGCAGCAAACAGCAGACTTATGCAATAGCATGGAGCAGATGGTGGCACGAATTGATCAGCTGGAGGCCAGGGTAAGCAGCCTGGGTGATGCCGAAATCAATAATCAAAAAAGCGACTGAAGCAATGATTTCTTAAATCTATCAACTCATTGGACAGGTGGACTAGTTGTAAAATAAATCAAGACAAAACAACATCTGCATTTACAACGTTGCTGAAGGAAACAAAGGATCCGACATGACGGCCTTTCTTAAACAGCTGTTCACGGAGGCCTTTGGAGTTTCAGGAGATCTCAACATTGTGCGAGCTCACCGAACTGCGAATGAGCGACAAAACTCGGCACGACCCATTATTGCTGCTTTTTATAACTTTGACACGAAAAGAAAGATCCTGCAAGCAGCATGGAGCAAGAAAGAGGTGAAATTCCAAGACGCAAAGATCTTCTTCGACCATGACTTCACAATGTTTTGTTTTGTTTTTTTTCTCAAATAAAAAAAAAAACAAACACTGCTGCTAAACCATTTTGCTAATTGGTTTGCTTGTATGGCATAATAAACATAGCTGTAATTTAATTTTATATTTAATTATTTAACTTTATTACAAAAGGGAGAAAGGAAAATGTTAAATTTGTAGAAAATAATTATAGGAACGTGTAACACAGAGTTGGTAATTCGCTTAATGTTTAAGAGAATGTTTAATTTTGTGAGAATTCCTCCCCTTATGATTTTTGTATTTCAAAATTTTATTTACTTAATTAATAAAAAAGGAGGAAGCAAGACAAAAAAAAAAGAATGCAGTTTGTCAGAAATATGTACTAAATGGGTTCAAATTTGGAGGAAGGGAGGGAGGGAGGCACAAGCTGGCTGACACCCTGATCCCAAAAGCTATTTACAACAAGTCACCATGGGATACCATCTTATTTGGGGGTGGTACAGATGGAACCCAGCCCCCTTATGTATGTCCTTGTTTTTGTTTTTGGTATAATGCTTTGTTTCCTTTTATGGTTTTTCGCTAATAAAAGTACCAAGGTACACAAAGCAGAGAAAAATGCCAGCCTACTGAGGAAAGCATGCTAAGAAATGGGTCTTGTAGACATGTGGAGAGAGCTAAATCTGGATAAAAAAGATTGCACTTGTTACTCTGGAAGACACTCAGTCTACAATAGACTTGATTATTTCTTAATGTATAAAGACAATGTAACCTTGGTTAAAAGATGTCAAATAAGCTCAATAAATATGTCAGATCATGCAGCAATCTTGTTGACACTGAAAGTGCACGCTAATAAGGGTAAATCCCTATGGAAATTAAATAATTCACTTTACCAGGACGTAGAATTTATAGAAAAAATTAGAAAAGAATGAAATGACTGTGGAAATAAATGATATAATGATAATAAATGATTCAAATAAATAAATGATCCTCCTCTTGATGTGGAGGAGCAGCGGCTCTACTCTACTCCGAGTCCCTCCCGGATGTCCGAGCTCCTCACCCTATCTCTAAGGCTGAGCCACCAGCCAGCCACCCTGCGAAGGAAACTCATTTTGGCCGCTTGTACTCGCAATCTCGTTCTTTTGGTCATTACCAAGAGCTCGTGACCATAGGTGAGGGTTGGAGCGTAGATCAACCGGTAAATCGAGAGCTTCGCTTTTTGGCTAAGCTCCCTCTTCACCACAACGGACCGGTTAAGCGCCTGCATCACTGCTGACACCGCCCCAAGCCGCCTGTTAATCTCCCGCTCCATCCTACCTTCACTCGTGAACAAGATCCCAAGATACTTAAACTCCTCCACCTGAGGCAGGACCTCCCCCCGACCTGGAGAGGGCAATCCACCTTTTTCCAGCTGAGGACCATGGCCTCAGACTTGGAGGTGCTGATTCTCATCCCAGCTGCTTCACACTCGGCTGCGAACCGTCCCAGTAAGAGCCGGAGTTCACTGTTCGATGGGGCTAGGAGGACCACGTCATCCGCAAAATGCAGACAAACCGAACCTGACACCCTCCACCACTCGGCTGCGCTATGGGAGGGAGCAAAAGCTGTAATGAGAGGACATATTATTTCTTATTCCTCAGCTAGGGCAAAAGCAAGATGAACGCAAGAGAAACAGCTAGTTGAAGAAATAAAAGAAATAGAGAATAGACATAGTAAAACAAAATGTGACAAAGACAAGCGAGAGCTAAAAGAAAAACGGATAAAATTGGAACATGTCTGGATATCTGAGATTGAGAAGCTAATAAGGTTCATACAGCAAGAAAGCTATGATGGAGGGCCAAAATCCTTAAAAATACTTGCCTACAAGCTCAAAAAACAAACAAAGAAAGCACACATTAACCAAATTAAAAACAGACCAAAATTAAATTCTTTTGGGAAGATGTAGAGAGAGCTACTCAATATATTTCTGATATTAATGTACCACTGACACCAGAAAAGGCATTTTTAGGTATTAACATAGCACACCAGATAAAAGCGAGGGACCGAAAGTTATTTAAAATACCGTCTTTGACTGCCATGAAGCAATTGACCATAGAAACAACCTAGAACTCCAGAATTGCATTCATGGTTTGACACTACAGAACAAGTACTGGAAATGGAAAAAAATCACACTAACAGCTAGAAATTGTTCAGTGAACTGGGAGAAAATATACCCTAAACATATAGTAAACAAAATATCTACGTCCTTCAATAGCCACAAAGTTTAAAACAGACATTCTGTGCACAAAAACATGCATACATACAGTACATACATACATACATAGTACATATAATACATACATACATGGTAAAGTGACATTACCCCACGTGCCCATGTAAAACTAATCCCGTCCAAATGGTGCTATAGACTCATTAACAAATAGGCTTTCAACAGAGCTACACCCAAAGAGGCATCTCAAAGTTCCCACTCCTTTTCCTTTGTCTTTCTCCTGACCACATGGTCAAACAAATACCTCCCCCAATCTAAAGCCAGCTTTGATTCCGCCATCTTGTAGTTCTCTGTTGACAGCCATCTTGTTTTGTAGGCCAAACGGCCCCTTGATCACCACACCCGGCTTTGTCTCTCTCTCTCTCTCTCTCTCTCTCTCACACTCACTCACTCACTCACTCACACACACACACACACACACACACACACACACACACACACACACACACACACACACACACACACACCAAGGTTGTATATAGTTTGTTAGTTAGAATTTGTGTGTTTGGTTTTGCTTTGCTTACTTTATGAATAAATATAATTCTTTGGAATCATACCTGCTGTCTGTTTAATGTTACACAAGAGTGAATGAATAGTCAACCTCTGCTGCATCAAGAACTCCGAAATCTTTCAGGCTTTACTGTTAAGTTTGGTTATGGTTATTATTAAATTCATTCATTCATTCATTCATTCATCTTCTAACTGCTTCATCCTCTTGAGGGTCGCGGGGGGGCTGGAGCCTATCCCAGCTGACATCGGGCGAGAGGCAGGGTACACCCTGGACAGGTCGCCAGACTATCGCAGGGCTGACACATAGAGACAAACAACCATTCACGCTCACATTCACACCTATGAACAATTTAGAGTTACCAATTAACCTAGTCCCCAATCTGCGTGTCTTTGGACTGTGGGAGGAAGCCGGAGTGCCCGGAGAGAACCCACGCTGACACGGGGAGAACATGCAAACTCTGCACAGAAGGGCTCCCACACCCGGGATCGAACCAGCAACCCTCTTGCTGTGAGGCGACAGTGCTAATCATCACACCACCGTGCCGCCCCTTATTATTAAATTATTAATCAGAATTCCAAATTAATAGTTTAGCGTATTTTATGAGACTGATATCTTTAACTGGCTATCATTTTCCCTTTCTGGGAATGGTGCCCCACGAGATGATTTAATGTTAATTAAGTCACATTATTTAACATAATTACTTAACATATATTATTATTATTAATAATTATTAATTATTTCCGATAGCCACTTTACAACATTAATGGTGTCCCCTTGGTGAGGCCTAATATTGTTGTTCCCAACATAATTGGTGCCTCCGTGTGACACCTAATTCATGTTCCCTACATAATTGGTGCCTCCGTGTGACATCTAATCTATGTTCCCAACACTGGGGTCTTGGTTGGCACAAGGGGGAGACAAGAGATGAAGATGTTGCGTGAGCTAAAAGGGACAGGTGCATACTGGGGTTCTAAGAACATCAGAAATTTAGTTGTTGTAGTTTCAACACAGCAGTTGGAACTGCAGTAGTAGCTGTGACACAGCTTATGATACTCAGCCCAATTCATTCCTTACATCAAAAATACATTTTTCTACCCATTGCTATTTAGGGAAATATATAAAAACACTCTTGCTGCTGTCACAGTTGCAAGAGAAATGATGGATGAAATAAAATGACCCTGCTGGAGTTTGTTTCATGACCTTTACCATCAACTGATAGACTGTTATGTCATCTGTGTGTGTATGTGAGCGTGAGTTGTATGTGAGCTAGGTGAGCTGGGGTAAGGTTTCAGTGTCTACACACCAGATCACATCTGACTGACCAGACCACACACACACACACACACACACATACTGACACTAACACACACACTGAACAAAGGAGTAAGTGCCAGCCACCCTGGATAAGGACTACAGATTAGAGAGAGACAGATGGACTGACAGGCAGATGAACAGGGAGAGAGGGAGAGTCATGTGGTTCTGCCATGACTAGGGGAAGCAAAACCCAGATTTGACCTTCAGATAGAAAATCATCATTGAACTGCCACCAAACTAGACTGTTGATGAAATGACTTGATCTTTAATCTGGTGACAATCTGCTCTTAAGCCTTTATGGTGAATGGAAAGCTTGTAGTGTACTGCCCTGGGACTATATTTCTAAATGCAGTATAGATTACAAAAGATTAGACTTAAGTTGTTTTTTTTTGTTTGTGTTGTAAAAACAAGTGAAGACAAGTCTGTTTCAAGATCACTACAAGTATTTCCATCATGTCTATACCAATGTTTTACTGAATTCTTTTGAAATTAATGCAGATGTGCCAAAAACTGCAGTTCCTCTAATGTCCACTTGATACTAACTCCAAAGCAAAGTCAAGCCCCTAAGACCCCCATGTTAAAACATCCAATTTTACATCAGAAACAAACATGTTTGCGACCACATACCAAAAAAAAGTTTTGGTCTCTGTAGCTAATTTCAACATTTGTGACAACTGTAGGGGGGTCGAATTTGTATATAACTCACCTGTTTACATTTTGATAAAGCTTAAAGTTATGCATAATTAAGGGCGAGCTGCTTTGGCTGACAGGCTGTCTGCAAATAGTGTCCACAGCTTCTCAGTCAGATCCACCCCTCGCTCCCCCACAGCACCAGCCTTTCGTCCAAATGTGGTCACTGGCTCCAAAAAAACCCGACAGCCGAAATGCCAAATGCAGTGCTTCAAAATAGAAGTCCACAAACCAATGGGTGACATCACGGTAGCTACATTTATGAATTTTACAGTTTAAGCTTAAAATGAATGTGAGCTAGGGTTGTAAAGGGGAGGGCTTCTTCCTACCCCTCACCACCAGCATCTTTGAACCCGGTTTTCATTGCTATGTATCCTTAAAGTTTCAAGACTGCATCTTGCATGGTTGGGATGCTGTGATGACACACACTCTCTCACATACATACACACACACATACACATACACATACACATACACACACACGCACACACACACACACACACACACACACACACACACAGACTCACACGGTGATAGTAACATCTAAAGTCCCAGACACACCAAACCAAGTACAGAGGACTAGTGGCAACAAAAACCCCCTGCTGCGTCACCTCATATCACCATGCCTCAGCGAAGAAGTTGCACATAAACATGTGATGATTTTGGTTCTGGTGGTATGTTTTTGTGTTTGTTCTCTCTCTCCCTCCCCCTTTCTCCTGTTTCTGCAGTGCATGTGTGTGGCAGGGGGCGTGGCTGGCTTCTCCTGCAGCAGCAGATGAGGCACACCTGTCTTCAATCACCTCATCTTCCTGTCTACAAAAGCCTGGTCTTCACTCCACTACGCTGCCAGATAATTCCGTCATGTTCGGTAGCGTGTGCTTACATTTTGTATCTTGTGCTCATCTTGCTGCATAGCCATAACTAGCTGCCTATTCTTCTAGTGTTGGTAGAGGTTTTTGTACTTACCTGTGGTTTTTTCCCGCTGTACTCAGGTCGTCCTGTGTGCCTCACCGTGTGCCTGAGTTTTTCCAATCCATCCGTCGGTGAATATACTGCGAGCCAGCCAGCCCCCTGCCTCCACCGCCTGCTCTTGTTTTTTTTCTTATTGTTAATAAACCTTTTTTGTGACTGACCTGCTTCAGTATCTGCTTTGGGGTCCAAACAAAACCTGTACCTAACAAAACACACCACAAAGACTACAGCCTTTGACCAACCAGCATGTATATTCTGCGCCTGCGTGAGAGGAAATAACTCTTCACAACAGCAGATGCCAGTAGTCTATTCATCATTCAATAAGGGAAACCAGAAGACCGTCTTGAAACTAGTCAGACAGTTAGCACATCAACACCACAATCCAGTGTTGAAAGAACAGAGCAGATTTACCATGGACCAGTGAACAAAAACACAAACCATCAGGAAAAGTTTCTGCTAAAGAGCTCAATGGCTAAAAAAAAAAAAAAAAAAGTCTTACCTTATGTAACAAAGTTGTTTTGTTCTCACTCCCTCTTGACTTAAGATGTTTGTTTACTTTCCTCACAAAAAAGCCAACTGGGTCTAACAAGGGCCAGTGGTGTGGGACACACTGCAAAGACAAGGGAGACAGATGCTCCCCAATGGCTCAACTTTGACTGACAACCAGCTGTTGGCTCGGTGTGTCAGGGCCTTAAGTTGTTAAAGGGTCAGAGTGAGCAGTGACTTGAATCCTAAAGTGGTGCATTTTTTTTGGGTGTGAGCTGTGCCGCTTACCTTGTTCTGAACGAGTTGAAAGTTGGGCTTATTTGTCACTGAAAATGTGTTTGCACAGGTTTTGGTCCATGAGTCAAAATATTTCTTCCATCAAGTATTAGGGAGAGATGATGTCAAATCAATGTAATAAAATAAGTTTGTACTTCTGATAAATAGTAGGTTTACTTATGAAATCATGAATGTTCAGTCAATATTGGTTAAATGATAGTTTTGTTGTGAAGTTGCAAATGCAAGATTTCGAATTCAGTGTAAGTGGAGCCACAATAATTAGTTGATCATCCGATTAGCCAATTAGTTGACAAATATATCATTTAGATAATCAGTTTATTTTCAATCAAGCAAAATTGCCAAACATTCTGTAGTTTCCTCATTCTGTTTTGTATGATTCAAAATGAAATGTCTTTTGGCATTGGACTATGGTTTTGCAGAGTCAATCATTTGAAGGCATCGCCTTGGGTTTCAGGAACATGTGATGCACAAATGCTAGCTGCAGCCCAACATGTAAAAAAACCCCTCTTATTCTGCACTCAGCAGCCATTTATATAACAACTGTGAATCATTGTCACTGTGCAGCATCACTAGTGTTTGACACACGAGTCTTTAAATTATATTGAGCATCTTTAAGTGTTCAAGCCTGAGATAAATACAGAAAGGTTATAAATGAAAGGAAAGACCTTGATAAAATAAGTAAAGAGATATAATTATGTAATGGGAGGGATATGAATAATATGCTATGACCCAACCCTTACCTATGTGCGCCTATTGAAGCATCCTCTCCACCACCATCACCAAAACAGGAAGAAGGCTGTTTATCTCTCCTGTAGAGTTCCACACTGTTGAAGAATCTATGGTTTTAACTTTCATCTGTCACCCATCATGTCATATCAGAGGTCACTGACTGAATCACATTCCCTTTTTAATCAAGCAGTCATGTCAAAATGGCTCCATTGTGATTGCATTGCATGTAGTGGATTTTTCCAGCTGTGTGAATCATTACACGCTTTTCTCTTGACTAGTAGATGAAACGCAAGGTCACAGATAGATGACACTGTGCTGCCAGCTCGGTCTCATATAGACACACACGGCACACACACACACACACACACACACACACACACACACACACACTACACAAAGTTTCCTGTATTCCACACTCACAGATCAATCAAGCCATGGGGCAAATTATTGCATAAAAATACCTCTTGCATTAGGAGATAAAAGGCAATCAGTTTTATAGTTTTTTTCTGATGTAATTGGTATCATAATCACACCAAATCAAATTCTTTCTTCATTGCTCATAAAACTTTATAGAATTTTTTGTCAAGTTGAAGTTGTACATAACATTGGGAAAATATGAATAAATATGGCAACAGTAATCAATCAGTTGGATAAATATGACTGTCGTGGACAATTATTACATCTGAAAATCTGTGAATGTTATCATGAATAGTAACTGTATGAAGATGTATGAACTCATTCACGGTACTGGTTTAGATATGTTTGAAGACCTGAGAGTCCTTCACCGACTCCAGGGTGCCTGATGGTTAAGATACTGCAAGACTGATACCTTGTAGATGTTTAGGCTTCAGTGTAAGACACAGCTGTATGACTTGTGAAATGTACTTTTAAGGCTGAATCATTGCTCTGTTTAAGTTTTTGGTATGTCTCCATGTGTCCATGCATGTGTTGTGCTAAAAGATCTGATTTGTGTTGTAATGGATATATAATCACATAAGATCAACTGCCGCTCACTGAGTTCATTATATCATTCATCAAAATGAAGATTGATGAAGAGTGCAAGATTTTCTACATCGATTTGGCCTTGTTAGCAGGATCCCAACAGAGAAGAATGAACGGTGACTAAAGAAAGATTTTTTTGCTTTTCCTTTAGTGTGCCACATGATGGGGTCATAGAACAAGAGAAATTATACTAACTTGAATATTTGGATATTATTCATCAAAATGAAAACTGATTAAGACTACAAGATTTTCTACATCAATGACTAAACTTTTTGTCATCCAACATGTTGATCTCCTTTTTACTAATCTTCAATCTCTCAGTTTTTCTCTTTGCCCTCTTCTACCTGAGTTAGTAATGTCCTACATTTTCCAGAATGCCTTTGACAACCACTAGAGACCAATGACTAGTAATAACAGTCGTCTGTGTCTTCAGAGATTCTCAGGGAAGACTATGCATAATGTACTCACTATGTCCAGTGTACTGAGGCTGTTGTCAGTACAGACATCTACATCTTTAATAGGGATTGCTGAACATCTGTGCAACAAAGAATCACTAGAAAGAAGCTTGTTCTTGATTCAAAGGGACTGACAACCAAACCTGACAACTGATGTTAAATTAGGTCATTTCATGACAGGGATCAACACAATATAATATAAAATTTAAATAGAAATTGCCCACTCTCAGACTTCCTTTTAATGAATAGACCATACACCTGGAGAATATCATCGTCATCATAAAGCATACATCAAATTGGATGTCATTTTTTCCCAACAGGTATCATCACTCTAATGCTGAGCTTCACAGCAGACCACCTTGAATGGATCTCTTCTCAAATATATATGTATAGCAGACAGAAAACAATAATCACCTACAGCAGTTGTTAATTCCTAGTCTTGTCAGTGTGTTTCATAGGCCTCAAAAAACTTTGAAGCCAATCAAAAGCACAGAAAACTGGAGAGCTGTGTCTTACCTGCTGTTCCAGCTGTTATAGTGTTGTGATGTCAACTGCTTACACTAGTGTGACAGCCACAAATTGTTCTGTTTCTATTCCTATACTACAGTTGTTCTCTTCTCCACTATATTATTCCTGTCTTTCCCTTTTATAAACCCCCTGACTCTCTCTCTCTCTCTCTCTCTCGCTCTCTCGCTCTCTCGCTCTCTCTCTCTCTCTCTCTCGCTCTCTCGCTCTCTCTCTCTCTCGCTCGCTCTCTCTCTCGCTCTCTCTCACACACACACACACACATCCCAGTGCCATTGGGGTGCATTTTGAGTGTGTGTGGGCAGCAGCCAACCAGAAAACAGCAGCCTTAGCGACATTTGCATCACACACATGTTCAGCCTCACACACTCACACTGACACACTTATTATAGGGACGGATGCAGACATACACAGTATCCGCTCTCTCAAACACAGATACACACATACACACACAAGTGAAGCACATCTGTCATCTGCGACCATCTTATCCAACCATTCAGAGGATTATTTTTTTTCCTTTTACACAGAAACTCCACATGATAATCTCCTTCATACTCACTGTCTCACTGCAATGGTTATTGCATCATTGTGATTTTGTGTGTGATGTCTTTGCAGCGTAGCAGTCCTTGTGTTCCGTATAAGGCGTGGAAAAGCTGCAATTTGTGATGTTATCCTGATTAACATGGCTTAATGATGTTATGTAAGACGCTGATGTATAATGTGATGTCACAGCAAGGTAGTTTTTTTATTCAGAACAGTTACATATGAGACAACACTGGACAACATAAGCCTCAGTAAACCACATGAAATTACTAGTTCCGTGCTTTAATATATCCAAGACACACACAAACAGGTTGCAGGTTGGGTTGTTAAAGAAAAGAGCAATGTCTCTTTAAAAAAAATTGGTGAACCCTGTTTTGTCTAAAGGCCTGCTATTGAACCTTAGAGGCTTCAATGTCAAGTAGAATACTTAAAGGTTCCTGAAGGAACCATGTCTGCATTAACCAGCTACGGGACCCTGGCTCGAAATTAAGCTGCTAGGCTATTAACCCCTTATAATCCCTCATAGCATAGGCGTAGTTTTAGGTATGTACGCAATGGATATGTCCATACCAAAGCCACGGAAACACAAATTGTCCGTACCAAAATAATGCTGAGTGAAAACTATAGCCTACTTCGCAAAATCACCATTTTAGAATTACCATTCACAACTTGCGAAACCTTATTTGGCCTGGCTGACAGCTGCGTTCAGCAAGCTATCCAATCAACAGCCTACTTTTCCTTCCTTCCTCCCTCCCTCGACCAGCGTACCTGTCAGTGTCTTGAGATGAGAGCGCCGCAGCTCAGAGTCAAAGCACAATTGATCGGCAACAGCGAGGATTTTGATTGGGCATAAAATAGGGAATAAAATGTTGAACAACTATTATTTTTCTGTACAGAGTTGTATCAATGCTAATAGTTTAGTTTGCGTCCTAAATGCCTATGTAAACTGTAACATTGCTAGCCAGTGGTGCAGCTAGTCAGAGAGCTAGCTCTAGCTACTGTAGCTAGCTATTAGCTAATAGGTCTCGTAACGTTTGCTGAGGCAGCGATAAGGTGCTGTCATGTCATGTTGTAACAGATGCCTTTAGCTAGTAATAAATCAGTTTTGGTATGTAATTAGAAATAACTGTTGCAAACTCCTAGGTAAGGTTTAAGCAATGACTAGGTTCACTCGCCCACTGAATTGCGTCTGGTAGACATCTGGTGTGTTTATGCAATTCAATTGATGTCTGTGACTGCAGAATAACTAGTCCAACGTAATTATGTTCATATTATTATTATTATTGGATTAATTTATTATGTTGATCTGTTCTGTATGACATCTATTGCACGTCTGTCCATCCTGGAAGAGGGATCCCTCCTCAGTTGCTCTTCCTGAGGTTTCTACCGTTTTTTTCCCCGTTAAAGGGTTTTTTGGGGGAGTTTTTCCTATCAGCTGCGAGGGTCATAAGGACAGAGGGATGTTGTATGCTGTAAAGCCCTGTGAGGCAAATTGTGATTTGTGATATTGGGCTTTATAAATAAAATTGATTGATTGATTGATTGATTGATTGATTGATTGATTGATTGATTACATAGGCTACACAGAATAGGCTGGAGGCTACACGGAACAAAGTGCTTCTGTCTGCAAGTAGTTTGATATTGTCAATCATTTCCCTTTTATGATAGCTGGTGAGTGGAGGGCAAAATGCCACCAAAAAATAAGTTTAAAAAAATTGATATTCGAATTTTTTTTTTTGCCAAAGCAGCAGAAAGGAAAGATCAGGAGAGGCAGGAGTCTGGAGATGCATCAGATGTATGAGATTAGAGTCTGACTCATACATGAGTCTGACCATATCATCTGTAGGCCAAATGCATCAGTTCAGGAAGCCGATTAAAGAAACAGTCATCAAGATCATCTGATTTCTAGCTCAAAACAGTGTGCATGCAAATTAGTGCTGAATTTTTTTCAGCTCACGCCCTGTGGGTGCTCGCATGGTCCCTACCAAAGCTGAAATCAAACCTACGCCCCTGCCTCATAGTATCCTATAATCACAACAGATCACTGCACTCTGAGAATGCGGGGTTACTTTTGATTCCTAAAGTCCCAGAGAGTAGAAAATGAGCCAGAGCCTTTAGCTATCAGACTCCTCTTCTATGAAAGCAACTTCAGTCCGGGAGGCAAATACCATCTCCACATTTAAGAGTAGACTTTTAAGACTTTCCTTTTTGATAAAGCTTATTGTTAGGGCTGGCTCAGGCTTGCCTTGGACCAGCCCCTAGTTAGACTGATATAAGCCTAGTCTCCCAGGGGACTTCTTATGATACACTGAGCCCCTTCTCTCTCTCTCTCTCTCTCTCTCTCTCTCTCTCTCTCTCTCTCTCTCTCTCTCTCTCTCTCTCTCTCTCTCTCTCTCTCTCCCTCCCTCCCTGTCTCTGTGTCACTCTCTATCTATAAATCATTTTGTCATATGGATTTTGATTGCACATTTATTATGTTGATTTGTTCTGTACACACAACATCTATTGAAAGTCTGTCCTTTCTGGAAGAGGGATCCCTTCCACACCCAGGTAGGTGACTCCAGTTATAAGGATGGCCAGTAAGGTACCTTTTTAGGTATAGCTGCCTGAGAATCGTGTTAAAAAAAAAAAAAAACATCTGTGTTTGAACATGTTGTATTCCAGGTATAACAGTGACTATGAAGTAGTGTTGTTATGATGCTGGTATTGGTATACATTGGAATTTGATATTAGTATAATATCAAATAGCTGATATTGAATATACTATATTGATACCATTATACATGTTCAGTACCATGGTAAAGAAGATTGACATTGAGGGCTTACAGTTAAATAAATATCTTTAGGTAGAAGATAAATATAATACCACAATAATGACTTTTTTTTCTTTGGTTTGTAGCAGACTGTAGAACAACAGAATTACTGTAACATTAACAGTAAGAGAAATCAAGCAAGTGCTGCTGGTACCAGTGTATCAATACTGCAGAAAATTAGAACTGAAACCATTTCAAATATTCAGAATTAATTTGTATTGATAAATCTTTTTTTTATAATGCTTCTATGAAGAAAAATGTCTCTGTAAGAAAGACAATATTGTAAAGATGTGAATTATTCAATACATTGAACAGCTAAAAAAAAGAAGAATTTGTTCCATGGCGGGCAGCATGGATTGCATCTGCATTGTGGTACTGTTGAGGGGGTTGGCTTTGGTGTATTTGCTGATATCTGCGAACAGGAGGTTAATTTGGTCAAACATGTTCTTAATTATGAGGTTGTCAATCTTCTCAGCAGAGGGAGGAGCTGGTGTCTCAGCAGTATGGACGGATTTGGGTTGGTTGTGGTGGTTGCTTGTATGTCAGCTTTGGAGGGTTTGGGTAGTTTTACAGGTTGCATTGTTTTATCTTTGGTGGATGGATTTGTGTGGTGGGATCTATTGTTCAGTTCCTGAAGTGTGGTCACTTGGATAAATAGTGTTCTTTCTGTCTTGTGTGAGATATATATATATATGTAATATATATACTGTATGTACACTTTATTAATCCCCCTGAGGGGAATTTCATTTTGTTCACTCTTGCTGTCAATTACAGACAGGTCCGAACACACACATGCATAAACAAGACGTATACATGC
Organism: Epinephelus fuscoguttatus; assembly: GCF_011397635.1. Taxonomy (NCBI): domain Eukaryota; kingdom Metazoa; phylum Chordata; class Actinopteri; order Perciformes; family Serranidae; genus Epinephelus; species Epinephelus fuscoguttatus. The sequence continues at coordinate 3,146,361 of NC_064766.1, read as the reverse complement.
AATAAGTGGAAGGATGTCAGAGTGAGCGGTTGGGGGGTTCGGTGCCTTGCTCAAGGGCAGGGGAACGGACCTCTCCAACTACCAGTCCACACTCCATATTTGGTCTTTCGCTGGTCTTGCGCAAGCGCGCGCACACGTGAGCACGGAGCACAGAGAAGCAGTCAGAGTTCATAGGACGTTTTTCAAAACAACTTTTTTTGTCGCGGCTGCAGCACACTTGGATCACTACGGATGAGCATGTTGGAGATATTTTGTGGCTTCAATTTTGTGTTCTTGGTCGTTAGTCTGGGGCGCTGTCAGCCATTAGGTGTGCTAGCTGCTAAAACTTCACCAGAGCCTCCCTTGGCATGAGGGTGAGTAGATAATGGCTGAATTTTCATTTTTGGGTGCACTATCCCTTTAAACTAGAGAGCTGGGGATGTGTGTCTGTCTGTCAGTCTAATGCTTTTTTGCTTTTTTTGGCAAGGAGTGTCTGTGAAGCGGGTGTCTTTATAGTGACAGGAGACAATGATCCCCAGGTGAAAGCCGTTAGGCTGATGAGGTGGGCTTGGTGGGCGTGGTGAACTGGAAGGAGAGGGAAATGGGTGGACAGCCAACAGGCTGGCAGGCAGGTGTGGTGGAGAGGCAGGGTGAGTAGAAAATTACTGAATTGGCTGAGGACATGGCATGTATGGCGAATGAAAAGTGCCCACTGTGACAGTTTTACATAGTGGGCACACATGCACAAGCCTTGTTTCCACTGTTCCACATTCCTGCATAAAGCCTCCCGTGTCTTGCTACTTTCAAATATACCAAATAGTTGAGTTTTGATAGACCAAACATTTTGCCCATGCCTATAATCTGATGTCTTCATCCTTAATGTATCTGACGCAGCTGATTACTATTATTATCAGTATCATCTGATACATTTAAAAAAAAAAACACACACACAAATTGGTGCATAAAATAGCCAGAATGCACAAAATCAGGTATCTGACATGCAAAATCTCCTGGGAGAAGACCCCCTGACCCACCTCTTGATTTGTTTCTCGTGGGCATGGGGCAACTAGGAAGGTGTCCCTTATATTTTCCACACTGGAGGTGACAACCAGGCCCGGAGTGGGACTCATTTTCAGCCCTGGAGTTACATGCCTCAGCCCAGCCCTTAACCTTACATGTTAAGTCTACAATAGCACACTGTTCTCTAAAGCCTTGTAATTCAGTGTATTTTCTAAAATATTTCCAATTCAGTGCAAGTGAGGGTTGCTTCACAATGTAGATTTATTTCAACATGAGTGCACATCTCCAACATTATTCTTAACAATACAACATCCTTTTCAACAATATCAGAATCTATATTCTGTTCATATCCAAACATTAAAAATATTAAATATTAAATTTGAAAAAATAAAAAATAAAATAAAAATGTTGCACTCTCTGATAACACTATCTCTCAGGGTTTTCCCTGACTTTTTCAAGACCAGGGTGGCAAAGGCCTGTGGCAGGGGCATCTTGACAGCAGTACTTTTAGATACGGCTACCCCCCTCTATTAAATATGAAAGGAGGCCCCCACATGCTTGAGCTTTACCCTGCTGACTTGTACAATCAGAACAGACATGTCCTGTGATTTTCAGCCTTCTATGATTATATTTACCTTTTACAGCAGGCACATCCTGACAGCTGAGAATATTACTGTCAGGTATTGTCCCCCCTCTATTAAATATGAAAGTAGACTGAAAATCACAGGACATGTCTGTTTTGATGATACAAGTCATGGTCCTGAAATGTGTGTTTCTCTTCTATAATACACATTCTACATCTCGAGGCAACGTCTTTCCACATACGGGCTTCCTTCGCCTTTCAAACAGGGCAGAGCTCCGTGGGAAACAGTAGGAGAGACACATCCCCAGGGGAACCAGGATCTGACACAACACCGAAGGGAGAAGCAGGTCCGTGGAGCTGTGCACTGGATGAAAAAAACAAGCGTGTCGCACCGAATGCACGCCACTACAGCATTGTGTGTGTGCGTGCATGACGCGTGTCTACATTGAAGGTAATGGGTTTGTGCGCGCTAAAGACGCTACATCTGAATGCCCCCCATGCACACACACGTCAGGGTGCGACTGCAAAAAAAAAAAAAAAAGGAGCTGCCAGTGAAGGCGGCCCAGGGACAGCGGTAGCAGCATTCGTGATACCCTGTGCCATGACTGAACACCTGCCCAATCAAAAAAAAAACAAAACTGAACACCAGCCCAATAAAAAAAAAAAAAAAAAACTGAACACCAGCCCTCGCAGCCCAAACGTTAGATCAGCAACGTTAGATTGGTCCTCCCAATTAGCCACTCCGGGCCTGGTGACAACCTTTTCATCTTGATTATTACATTCATTTACAAAAGCACTGCCAGGCTCTAATCACAGTATTGTTCAATTGTGAAGTAACCTTGATGTACCATTTTGCTATAACCTGTAGTGAGATGTCACACTAAACCCAGACTAACATTCTATCACTAGCATCCCTGTGGTGTCTTGTGTTTGCGGTGAATGTTGACAAATGTATAAGCATGAGCAGATGGCAATCTTTTTTGTCCTTGTGAATAATGTACATACCTTTTATGGTTTTCATGCTCATTTAATCTGGATTTAAAATAAGTCACTCAAAAAAGTAACTCATTGAGTGAACTCAGTTAAATTGTGGGCAGATTTTCCATGCAGTGAATATATGTAGCCCCAACTTCAACTAAAGTATATCCATGCAATATAATTTGAGTTAATACAACCTTTTTTTTAAATCAAGCACAGCTGAAAGAAAAGAATTACATTAAGCAATATAATTTAATTGAGTTAATCCAACTCAAGCTAAAATATAAATATTTATGTTAAATGTAATTGATTCATAGTTTCACAAATCAAACGTGTAATTAAATGGAAATGAAATAAGATTAAATTCTTTTTTATTTGATCTCCTATTAAGACACACTTGAGACAAACCTGGTTGAGATGTTTTATTGAAAATGTTCACATAAGTTCAGCATGGTTAAAACAAACTATCCGTGACAGCATAAAAGCAACAAAAGCATTAAACAGCAGCGGTGGACGGTTTTGCTGATTTAGGAGTTTTCTTTAATGAATCATTGCATAAGAAGTGCCATTAAACATTAGTAACACTACTCAAAATAGAATAAGAGTGTGAACATTTAATTAGAAATGTATAGGAATAAAGTAAACCTATAACTACACAAATACAACTGAAATATGAATATAAATAAAAAAGAAACAGATTTGGTTTTGAATTTTAAAAAAGGATTGTGTCTTTGGCTGAATACTAAAGTTAAGTTCTTCTTTCTTTCTGTTAACAGGGTTTGCTGAACTCTGAATATTACTGGTATTATAAGCCTTGCATAAAAAGTCAATTTTTAAGGATGGTTATGGTCTCAAAAGTTATTTGAGTTTCTTTGCCATTAAATGTCAGATTTCAGCAATAGAAGACAGCAAGGCCATTAGGAGACCAGAGTTCCCTAGAGCCAAGGCAGCCAAGATGAGAGGCTTTATGAAGGACCCCTGAAACAAAAAGTAAGGTTCAAGTTAGATAGTTGACACAAGGTCTGAAAGCTTTCCTAACAGACTTTTCTTACAGCAGTCAGTCAGCGATAGGTGAGGAAGATGTTCTCATTAGACCCGATTTTATCAATGATGCTCTGAGAGCTGAGTTGTGTGGGTATCCCAGCATGTTATTTGGCATCAATTAGCAGCTCAGGATATTAGACGCACAACTGTTATAGTTTTGCTCTCCCACTGTTATCGTGTTTTTCAGAAGAGAAATCAACTGTTTAGATTTTTGAATTATTAACTGTTCAAATGATTCCTGCTTGAAAATTTGCTCTGATGTTTTTTGGAGATCCGAGACAAGGAACTAGCATAGCAGCTGACAGGCCAATCAACCTGGGAAGAACAGTCTCATCTCAGTTAGCCCTTTGATAATGTATCAGCAGTCTTTGTATCATTTTAAACTTAGATAGCCTTTTAGCTGTATTTTGTTCTCCACTGTCTGCTAAGAAAGTAAATGCTCCACAATGTTCACCAGCTACGCTCTAACTGTCTGTCTGGTGCTGCAGATAGTGTACAGCAGGTTTAACAGGAGCCATGAAAACAGTAAAGTTTTGAGTACAACCAAATCAGTGAGACAAAATATTTTAGAGCTGCTGATAATTCTCTGCACCTTTTGATATATGAGTATTCATGATATTTTCCTTCCTGTGTTTTCTAGTGTTTGAAATTGGTCCGGTATTGATCAAAGCAAAACCAGCTGCAATGTGCTCCCTGCAAGCAATTGAGCACTATCAATATACATTCACTAAAAGTGCTTGTTTTTTGTTTTGTTTTTTTACCACTGACAGGCTCAGACTGGTATAAGAAGTGTCTGACAACATTACGGAAATAATCCCTTCAGTGCCGTAACAGAAACATATTGCCGTTTGTAATTTACAATATGCATAATGTCGATGTCATCAGATTATTCATGTACTTTGTTAATATTATCATTACCATTATTATTACTTTAGTCACTGTGGCTGTTCATGTCACCAGATGGCAGGAGCTACATTTGAGGTACCACGTGGAAACTATGCAAGTCACTGAATCATGCGCAACAAGTTCCTGCAAATGTTTCACAACAAAACCCTTATTTTTGATATGAAGAGATTCTCTCCACTGAAACGATACGGTGCTTTTAATTTTAAACAGATACAAGGAGTGTTTACTTTGCAACAACAGTGTTATGCTTTAATTTAGCAGGACAAACAGGAGCGGATTAAAAATAAAAGTAGGAAAATACAGAGGGAATGAGAAATAAAGGCCTATGTCTATAGATAAAGGCCTGTGTCTAGAAGTAAAGGCCTGTGTCTAATATAGTCTGTTTAAAATGAAGCTGGTTCCCTCTGCAGTTGTGTTAAGTAAAGGCTTAGACACTATTTGTGAATTTCATTCCTGTCTATCCTTCTCCATTATGAAGAATTAAAATTCTTTGCTAGCATCATGCTAATGGCATGAAGTGCCTCTGCTATTTCATGCAAGCATTTTTCCCTTTTACTCTGTCATGGTAGTCCCAAGATAAAATATCAAAAAGGCTGGTGTGTTGTTGCCATACAGTTATCCAAAGCACAGGTTACTCTGTGTTCTCATTGGTCAAAGTAACAGCTGTGACCAAAAGTGTCTTAGAAGAACAAAAACAAAAAGTTCAAACAGCTAGACTTTCCATCGTGTCCTGAGGCATCCCAGACGCTTCTATGACACGCTACACAGGATAATATGATGGATTATTGCGCACTGCACTCGCTGTTTACGATCCAAACCAACACCATAGGACAGCTGTGTCGGGCTGTAATCGGGTTAATATCTTGTAGTCTAAACCTGGCATCACTCTTTAAAAAGGAGGTCGATTGATATAGGGATGTTGACTCTTCAAATAACAATCTGAACCTGTCAGTGGCAAATACAAGCACCTTCAGTGGACGTGTACTGACGGTGCTCAGTTGCTGCCAGGGATTACATTGCTGCCCGTTTCACTGCTGGCTGCAGCGGTCTTGATCAATACTGGATCAATTTCTTAAACTGCTGCTCGCATTATTCACTTGGACTCAAAAAACGTAGAGTCCAGGATAGAAAACATTTACTGAGGTTACCCTATAATAAAACAAATTGATTATCGTCACTTAAAACAATAGTTAGATTATAAGATTGGTAGCTCTCTCATGAACACGAAGCTACAGCCAGCAGGCAGTTAGCTTAGCTTAAAGCAGCTGTGCGGAACTTTTTACCATTAATAAAACTGTCCCCAGTTCGTATCACACCCCCTTGAAGATCCGCATATTTATTTGAACCCAACAGCGACAAGAAAGCCTTTCTCTATATGGCTATTTAGGGTTGGGCACACAGCGGAAGTCAGCAAACCAGAATACAGCACCTGAGGCGGAAGTGATTCTGCTCGCCCGCAGGGGCCCACAGCGATTAAACCACAGAAGAAGGAGCCGTGTTTACAGTGTTCTTCGAGTAAGCAGTACGCAATGGGCATTGCTGAACACAAAACACCTAACAGTTTTACCAGAGATGCATCTATGAGGACTTGGTTGTACTTTTGATGTCATGGCGGATAACGAAGGAACATCATTTAAAATTATCTGTGACTGTGACCATGAACACAAATATACAGGCAGTTGTCCTCAGTTTATAAAAAATTCAGAGCTACACCAGAACATTTATGAACAGGTCTTACTTTACTACTAATTTGTGTGTAATGTTAGCATGTTTCCACTAATTACTTGGACTGACCTAACATTAGTAGCGTTAGCTTTGCAAGTGAAGGCTGCAGGTAACAGCTTTGCTGTGTTAGGATTATGTTATGTCTTCATTGTGTATCTTCACATAAAAGAATACTCCGACGATTTGGGAGTTATGCCCTTTCTCTATCATTTTCATGTTCAGACAACATGATAGATATCTTTTTTGTGTCTGTACGTCCAGTGGCTGGGTCTCAGTGGTTAGCATGGCGCTTATAGGGGGTCAGTACGTTCTGCGCTGTGATCCGCAGAGGGATACACCGGTGAGCAGGCACAGATGTAGCTTGTAAACAAAACTAAGCTGTTAATTTAGCCTAGCGATATCTCCAGATTTTAGTAGCTGCAATCGACGACTTTGAACGCGATTTTGAAGAGTTTCTTGTAGCGGACACAGACCCAGAGCCATACCTGTTTGAGCCAGAGTACACAGATGAGCAGGCGAGAAGAGAGGCTGAATCCTCCGCTCCCATTTTGCTGCACAGAATGGGATTCGGTGCTACCATCATTGGGGAGATGTATCATCAGGAGGAAAACCGCAGCAGAGAGTGCATCACAAGGAGTGAAAACTTTGCAGCAATCACTAATCCTGGCGTGATTGAAACTTTTTTTCATGTTCCTAAGATGAACTGGAAAAAACGCCCCAGGCCTGCAGGAGCTGATGGACAGCTTTCAGTCGGGTGAGTATCGTCCATGTCGTCTCTTTGTTTGCTTTTATCGAGTGACCTAGCGCACCTGTCCCAGAGCCAGCTGCAGCTGTTGCTCACTGGTGTATCCCTCCGCGCAAGATGTACTGACCCCCCTACAAGTGCCATGCTAACCGCTGTCTCAATATGAAAATGATAGAGAAAGGGCATAACTCCCAAATCGTCGGAGTATTCTTTTCACATAATAATGCGGACTCAGCAGATGACTTGTTAACTGTTTATTCCTCCTTACACCAAACGTACACGGCTGCTTCTCATTGTTTCCAGTAGCACAACAACGGTTACTACATTACCCAGAATAACTTGAGGCTACGGTAGCCTTAGTAGCTCAAAATACACAACAGATTAGATTAGATCAGAACAGAAACACGACAGGAGAATTTACTGAGTAATTTTGCTGTTTCCACTAATTACTTGGACTGACGTGATGTTAGTTAATCCTCTCGCTCTCCAAAACAAATGCATGCAGTACTTGCCGGCTGCAATCACAATTTTACGACACCAGGCTGTGGGTGTCATACCGCTTCAACCAAAAGGGCGCTATAATCAACGAAAACGAAAAGTTCCGCACAGCTGCTTTAACTTGGCATAAAGACTGAAAACAGGGAAAAAGCTAATGTGGCTTAGAGCTAACAAAATCAGCCCCTCTAAAGCTCACAAATTTGTTTAATTCATACAAAAACTGAAGAAGTGAGTATTTCTTGCCCAGGTTGAGTAACTTCCTGGGGCCGGTTGCACCAACTGGTCTTTACTACGCCTGGTCGTAACTCCTAAGACGGTCTTTTTTAAGACCAGTCTTAAGGAGTGGACTTACGCCAGTTGCAGCAACAGGGCTTAAGCCTGGTCTTAGCTACGCTGGTTTTAGCTGTGCGTGTCCATTTGAATGCCCCGGGAATGCCCCTCACGGCCTGCCTAGAGGAGCGCGGTGATGTTAAATGATGCGCCGCTGAATCACCCCGTGTGCTTGACAGATGACAATTGACAGTTGACAGCCCCTCTCATTTGTGTTGACAGTTTATTTACAGTTTAAGATTTGAAGAAAACATGAAGGATCAACGAAAAACTTTACCGACACTGAAATTAGAAAATTAATCAAGCTGTACAGCCAGCACAGAGACGTATCACAAATAAGAACAAACAGTCAGTATGGGCAGAGATAACGGGGCACATCAATACGTGTTCAGACTCTGGCTGCCTTCATACAGAGGCTGACATGAGGAAGAAGTGGAAAGATCTTCTCAGCAAGGCAAAAAAATACATCTCCTCCAAAAAAAAATCATCCAACTGGCGGGGGTCCTCCCCGAAAACCTCAATTTACAGTGACATCATTGTTGACGTATTTGGGAAGGATTCCCCTGCCTAGTGGGAAGGCTGGTGGTGGTGCTGCGCTGCAGCCCAACACAAACTGTAAATCCGGTGACAGCTCTCTCAGTAAGTTCAAACAGATCTCTCCTACCGAACTGAAACCTCTCAATCAGCTCCTCGTCATTATATAGGTAGAGCTTGACGCTAACTTTTTTCCCAAGGAGCACATGTGCTCCAAAGTTGAAAAAGTAAGGAGTGCACAAAGAACTTTAGGGGCACAATGTAAATTGATCAAATAATGTGTTTTCCGTAATAAATGTGATGCAAATAGACATTTACAAGCAAAATTATTTAATGAATTTGTATACAAAATGTACAGAAAGGTTTTGAAAAAGTATTGCAATTTAATTTTGTCTTTAAGATTATTATCTTACATATATTATCTTTGCAATATGATTATCTTATATAATGTTATTACTATCCTAAAACATTCTCCAGGTCCTCTGAAACTCTGCAGGACTTATTTCCACCCTGCCCAGCAGCGGTACCGTGGCAAACAGTCCCTAACTGTGGGGAGAACGGAGCAGGCTTCCCCGGAGGTCCGCCGCTTTTCCCGGTCCCTCTTCTCCGCCACACTTTGACTTATTTCCACCCAGCCGACAGCCTAGCCATGGAGAAAGGTCCCTAACTGCATCAATAAGTGATTAACATAGGGCGGATCAAAATAAAATAAATAAATAAGATAAAAATCAACCAGCCACCCTCCTCCCCTGATAGTCCCGTCATAAGTAAAGAACAGTCCCTAAAGTGCGGTGAGGTTTGTGGAACGTTACCTGCCACAAGAGAGAAATGTGAACGGCTCGTGTCTCCTCTGACATGCCACATACCTGTGTGCCGCCACAGCTCGGCTGTCCAGGCATGGACCGCGGAACGCATCTGAACAAGGGGGGGCCATAATTTCAAGTCATACGGAGGGGGTGGGGGGACATATGCATTGAAACAGACAATATTACTGATGTATTAAATAACGTTGCAAAGCACTTTTTTTATTCCGACGCCACACAGTCACATCTACAGTACACGCATGAACACGAACATATGCTTGCTCAGATTAACCCCTCTGATCCCACTCTAACATTCACACGCAACAGGCCAAGCCTATTTACACATAAACGCACAGATGAAACTATAGCAAACAACAAAGTACATCCAGTCCACAACCACAACCAAAACTCATCTTGCTGCCTTGAATCTAAATCAACATCATATTCATTATCATCACAAGTCAGCACTCATATCAGACTGATGTGCAGAGCTGCGCTCACACACACACACACACACACACACACACACACACACACACACACACACGCACCCCCAACAACAAAACAAGCGCAGCTGCGCAGTTACTGAAAAGTAACCAGAACGCTGAATTTCTGACCATTACCACCCGCAACCACAATGTGTATGTCCACTCCCGCCCGCTCCCGCAAAACTCTGAGAATTTATGCCCGCACAATAATAGATACATTGATTTTGTGTCTTCTCCCGTCCCGCAGGAGAAAACACGTCATTTTATAGGCTATTAATAAAGAGATTCATGGGGTTGTTTGTTTTGTTTCCCTGGTCTGCATGTCTTAACGCACTGGTCAGGAATAGCGCTCCTATTTCGTTGTTTTCATTTAGTTCTTAATAAAATAAAGGCTGTTTCTCATTCTATTCTCCTCCTCTGTATTTATTTATTTTTCTACCTTTATATAATCACGCAGTGATTGAGGTTAAGGCAAGCCCGGCGCCAGGATGAAGTTACTGAGGGGGCGGTTAAAAATTACGAGGGGGCAAATCTTTATTATTCAACATAGGTTCACACAGTGAGTTGTAAAGAGCGCGTAGACATGCTTAATAGTCACGGGTAATGACAGCTCGTCGCCAGTGAAACACAATAAACTGCACGTCTTCTTTCATGTTTGTCTCATGACAGACAGACAGACAGACAGACAGGTGGAGCAAGCAGCAAATTGATATGAAAGCTGGTTCAGGGCATATTCGTCCATTTATGAATAAATATGGAGTGGAAACACTCATGCATGTGCACCAAGTTCCTGTGTTGACATCCTGTCGCTAGGCTACATCTTCTTCTTCTTCTTCTTCTTCTTTTTCTTCTTCTTCTACTGTTTAATGGGGACCCGCGGGACCGGCGGGACCCAATCCCAATGCAGCCCTCTATGTCAGAGTACAAAAGTTACCCAGGCCATGGCCCCCCTGGCTCCGCGGTCTATGTGTCCAGGTACTACTGGGCAGTCATTTAACCAACGAAAGAGGAAATTACTGGACCTGGAGTCGGACTTCTCTGTCACCGGTAAGCCGTTATCTTGCGCGCTATGATCCTCCACTGTATTCCTGTCTGTGACCCCCGTTCAACCCACAACCGCCGTGATAATATGGGCGCCCCAGCGCCCACTCCACTAACTTGACGTGGAAATGAGCGGTAGTCTAGAAAACTGGCAAGTTGTTTTTTTGTTTTGTTTTATTTTGTTTTGGAGGGTGCTTGTGCGCCCTCACATAGATTGCACCCTGGGCAGTCGCCCACATTGCCCATAGCAAAACCGTCCCTGCCTCTGCCACACTTTGACTTGTTTCCACCCTGCCGACAGTGGGACTAACGGCCGGGCTCCACCGGCTGCAAACTAAGCGTCACGTCAGCGTAGCGTCACGGCGTATTCATATGGGCTCCACTGACTGCGTACGGAAACGACACGTAGAGAAGCCAGCGGGGTTGTTTACCGTTTGCCGAGCCGAGAGGTTGCATGTAGGCTGCATGAAATGTTAAAGCATTTTCCACCTAAGTTCTTACATATATTTGAGTTATCTACAAGTTTACTGTAGTGTTTGTCATCTACTCACCTTCAAATGTCCGCCACGGACATTTACACAATGTCACAGATAAGCATGGGTAAATGCATGAAAAAAAATCATCACATATCACCTCTAATAATGGTTTATTCATTTAAAAACACATTGTGCTTGTTTAGCACACTATTTCATGTAGTTTTTATCTGCTGGAGGGTCACGCAGGGGAGCGTAGCGCGACAAAAATACAAGAGCCGCGTAAAATAGAGTTGTCGCACGGCAGACGGGGGTTGTCTCGCAGCTCCTGTTGCCGGTGGAGCCGCTGTAATTGATTAACAGGGGGGCGAGCTGCTACGGGACTTGCGCTGCAGACGTGTCGCGCCGCTGACGTGCCCGGTGGACCCCAGACGTTATATTCATTGTGCCGACAGTGGTTTGGAAAACTGCCCATAACCGTGTCACACGAGGAAGAGGGAAGGGGGAATGCGGCTGGAGTTCCTCCAATATTTGCAGTTAGATTATCATATTTTTTTATTGACAAAAATATAGGCTCCTTCGGCTGATTTTTTATGCGCACATGTGCCCCTAAATATTTTTTACAGTTCACACACACCTATTTTTAGTCACAAATGCGAGTGAAACGCTTGCACTGTCGAGCCCTGGTAGGCTATGTCCAATTGCTTCTGTCCCTAATTACTCTCTCCCGTCTAAATGCCCGCTTGTATACAGACAGTGGATGAGACGTGCCATAATAAAGTTGATAATGACCTTACACCTGCTCTTGACTAGGGCTTAAGCCCTGGTGGTGCAACCGGCGTAACTATTAGGTCGGACTTAGAACGCCAAGTTACAACCAACTTAGCTTAACACCAGGCTTAAGACCAGTTGGTGCAACCGGCCCCTTTAGTCTCCACTAGTTGCCTGGCCACCCCATGGTGACAACATAACTTTGGAATATTAATGTTTTTATTGGGCAGTTGGCAAAGTGTTGTTGTTTAGGTTTCTTATATGGACAGATCTTAACCTTTCAGTAAAAAAATAATAAATGAGTAATAAACACAAATAAAAAAGCAGCGTGAAACAGCATTACAGTGAGGTTAACAAGTGTATCTGTTGACTGCATCTCTCCACTCCAAAAAAAGCTAGTTCAACTCATACTTACCCAGCGGCTGTGCTCTGATTGGTCAGACAGGATGGCTTGTTGGTCATCTGACCCCGATACTGTACGTCAAACAAACAACAGTTAGAGCAGCATGCAGGTATATGGAGAAGCACTCAACAGTGCTCTCAATACTCAGAACAAAAAAAAAAACAAAAGTGTAGCAGTAAAATCTAAATGTACCCTATACGTAAAAATCAACTTCAACTGAGTTTTCCTACATTTTTTGGTGTAAAGGTGTGTGTACATCAGGAGGAAGACCCTAAATGAGGCCAGCCATGCCACGTAGCCAATCAGAACATGCGTTGCCCATGGCTGGGGAAGGAGAAGTGATGATTGTCGAATACCCAGGAACATGGCTGCCACTGCAGTCACATACAGAGGACATGATGTCACTTTGATCAACTGGATAGGAAGCCCCAGGAAGTAAGGTATTAAAAAAAAAAATAATAATAATTGGAAATTCATTTGAAAGCATACCAACCTGCCATGATCTCAGTCACAGAGCCAACTCCCCAGTGGCCCCAGTTAAAGATGGATCTCCTGCACAGGTACATTCATATACTGTGGTAACAATATTTTTATATAAATGCAAATAAATCTCACAGCTACACATTCAATCACTAAATCCTCCAATATGTCAGTCACTTATTCATACAGTCAGACTTTAGCGTACAAGCACAGTTATAGTTGCACTAACAGAGTAACATTAAAGGCAAAATTTGAGTTTAAGAGCCCTTTTTCCTGCATTCTGGTCACTTTTAAGTAATAAATTAAAATAAAACAAAATAATATATCTAATATTTTATATATATAAATATATATATATATATATATATATATATGTATGTATATCATCTGCTGTGTTAGTGGCCTTTCATGTCAATATATTGCGCACTAGGCATTCTTCTACGTCTGCTGTTGATGTTCCTGGATGCCTCTACCCACACCAGGACGTGGTTAGTTTTAGTAAAAAACATGGTTTGATTCTACATTCTTAAAGGGGAACTAATGTTTTTTTCAACCTGGGCCCTATTTTCCGATCTACTTTTGTCTAAATGAGTGATAGGATGTTCAATATTTGACATTTCTCCAGTACGAAGCTCAGGCTGACCTGCCTGCAGCCCGTGAGCGAGCGCTATATTGTCCGTGTACGTCCATGTAATCCGTGTTCAAATAAATATGAGTGGTCATCAAATTCAAATGGCTCACCCAGATCCAGTTGGTCAAAATCGGGTAAAAATTCTGACATGTTTGTTGTGGCAAGTCAAAACACTCACTCAGAGAATGAAAGTCTGGCTCTGAAATCTCACGTCTCACGAGATTTGAGTTGTTGCAGGAAGTTACCGCTGGAGTGACCTTACAAACGCAAGGAGTTACTCTGTTTGGAGTAGTCATGGCTGAATTTTTACCCGATTTTGATCAACTGAATCTGGAATTGAATCTTGAATTCAATGACCGCCCGTATTTATTGGAACACGGAGTACACGGACGTACACAGATGCAGAGCTCATTGAAACTGAAGAGCGGACAAGGAGAGAGAGGGAGCAGCAACAGGCAGAGGAACATGTCCGTATCCAGCTAAAGGTAAAACAGACGTTCATTTCTCCTTTCTGTTATGTTGTCGGATAATTATACTAACAATCCGAGTCTATCTGTGCGGAAAAAAATGCACTTTTAGTGGATGTATTTTGACATTCTTTGACACTGTCCCAGTGCCCTATTATTTAATATAGCGTGCTCACGGGCTGCAGGCAGGTCAGCCCAAGCTTCGTACTGGAGAAATGTCAAATATTGAACATCCTATCACTCATTTAGACAAAAAGTAGATCGGAAAATAGGGCCCAGGTTGAAAAAAACATTAGTTCCCCTTTAAGGGAAGCAAAAACTGGCATGCCAGGTGAAAGTCTGAGGTATGTAGGACCCATCCACCACCCCTCCAGCCTGCCCTATAGTCACTCTCCAGCTCCTTATATTACATACCACATACACACACTACATACCAGCAGACTGGATGGCAATATGACACGCTGTCCAGCCTCATATCATTAACGCAAAAGCAGAAAGCTACATATTTCATTCTGCTTTTTCGTCCTAAGGCTCCATGAAAGCAGTGGGGATAAGGAGCTAGCCTCCGTTTCAAAGTAATGCAAAAGTAGTGTAATAAGTAAGATATTACTCTACACAAAGAGTAATATTGTAAAGTAACATTATTGATTATTATTGAAAATAATGTGGGTTGCACAGGATAGTGGCCACAGTAAAATCAGACTATCAGCATTTACATAGGTTACTTAGTGGCTTTGCAATCTTTGTAATAAGCTTCTGCCACCGGGGGCGAAATTTTGCAGGAAAAATCTGCTTTACGGCAGGAAACGCGTCATGTATTGCAAAACTGGTTGGTCAGCCAATCAGGGACTGGAGGTGGTCCTTATGAAGAGTTGGGCATGTAATAGTTGAGCACAATGGCAGATGGACAAAGTTTGGAAACAAGTGAAAAATGGCCTAGCAAAAGAAAACGAGCTTCTCTGTCTGAGGAGGCAAAGAAGAGCAAAAGGGAAAGTGATAAAAGAAGAGGAAAAACAAGAGTAAACCTCAGTCAGGTGTTCAAGAGATGGAGGGAGCTCCGTGACCAAAGAGGCTTCAAAACTGGTGTCCAGCTAGCTTTCTTTCTAATGGATCAGTAAGTAACACGGCTGAATGTTAGCTAGATGAGAGACGACTTTACTGTACTGGCTGCTAGTTCATTCCTGGCTGGCCAGCATTGCAAATCGCTGCAACAAGGGACCGGGTAGCAAGTGTTGGTCAGCTGACATCCTCGTTGCCATTCTACGGCAGCCCTCTGACAGTGTGAACCTCCTGAATCATTTAACTGATCGTATGAGGTAGGCCTCAGATTATGTCAGAAATGGAGGAAGCATTACAGTTGCCACTGCATGTAAATGTTAAAGGTATTTTACCTGTGTGAGTCAGGTGATGGTCTGATCGCAGCCAATATTGGTTGAATCAGAGATAGTGTTAGAACGCAACAGCCTAGATATGGATGAACACCTGCATGCTACACACACACACACACACACACACACATTCATTAGTTTTATTTACATATTCCAGTGATATAATGTCAGTGGGAGTAGGGTTGGAATCACATACAAAAACAACACAGTCCTCAGAAATCACAGACACTGATACAAACAATATCTCTAAGTTCAGAACATGTCGTATTTTATGTGTATTTTACTATCTTATTTTACTATATAATGACGAAAACTCTGTCTGTCTGTGGGTGGGTGTGTCTGTGTGTCTGTTCCACATTTTTCTCCTGACTGACTTGGTCAATCCATGTGAAATTTGGCAGAGTGGTAGAGGGTCATGGGATGATGTGAATGAAGCAATATTACATCAATTGGCCAAAGGGGGGCGCTATAGCAACCGATTGAAATTGCAAACTTTGAATGGGCATATCTCATGCCCCGTATGTCGTAGAGACATGAAACTTTGCACAGAAATGACTCTACTCATGAGGAACAAATTTGCCTCAAGAACCCATAATTTCCGGTTATATGAATTTTCTGCCATTTTGAATTTTTTGAATAATACTTAAAATTGATCTCTTTCTAGGAAGTTTGACCAATCTGCATGAAACTCGGTGAACATAATCTAGGGACCAATATCTAAAGTTCCCTCTTGGCAAAAGTTGGAAAACTTACTAAAACTGAGCTTCTATAAGGCAATGAATATTGCAGAGGGCGTAGCTCATCACATAAAGGTGTATAACATCTCAAGGGTTTCACTGATCACCACACAACTTTGTAGGCATATGACCACACATAATCTGAGGGGCCCCTTCCATTATTGACCCGATAAAACAAAATGGAGACGCTAATTTCCGATCTAGGCCTAACCGCCATATGAATTTTTACTAAACTTGGTAGATATGTAGAACAGGATGCCTCAAGATGACTGGAGAAATTTAACTCTAATTGGCAACTGGGTGGCGCTATAACAACAGAAAAATGTTTAAAAATGGCTAAAATGTGCTGTGGCTCCCCCTGTGGCTGAATGTTTTTTTTTTCTAATTTTTGGTATGACTAAGTCATGGTATGGTATGCTAAACTGTCAGTGTGTCATTCTGTCTGTCCCACGTTTTTCTACTCACTGATGTGGTCAATCTATGTAAAACTGCACATAGGCATTGAGGATTGGCATAGGTAGAAGGTGACAAAGCTACCAGTGGGTATGGACTAGTATACTGTATTTGTATATTTTATCATTGAACATCTTAGTTTAAAACAGCACAAGGCACCCATCAACTGTCAAAAAAGTAAAATTGTGTTTGCTGTTATATTCTTCCACCACCAGTAGAGAGAGATGCTGGATCAGTTATCAATTACTGCACAACTTGTGTTTGTATCCGTGTGTGTGTGTGTGTGTGTGTGTGTGTGTGTGTTCTGTACCTTGCTCCAACCTTTTCTATAGAAAAATGGGAGGAAAAAGGCAACAAGGGTCAGAGTCACAGTTAGCATCATCAGGCCTCGGTGAACCTACACACACACACACACACACACACACACACACAACAGCATAGCTTTTATGTCTGTCTCTGTCATTTCTTTCACTACATTTTTTGTTTTGCAAAGCTGGTGTGTGTGTGTGTGTGTGTGTGTGTGCGCACGTGTGCACAGGCGCATGCATATGTGTGCACGTCTAATATCTACCTGGAACCAGACTTTCTGGCCAAGCAGAGTGTGATTTGGCCAATCGGGTTTGTAGAAGCTGGCAATGAAGGTACCAACACTTCCTGTTAGCATCCAAGCTAACAGCATTAATGCACCTAGAGAAGTCAAGGCAATCAAGCAGTTATTTTCTGCAGCTACACACACTTCCCAAAGTAAACACCAAATGTTACACTGAAAACAGTTAAATACTGCCCTGCAACATCATAACGGCAAGACTATTGCATCTTCTCCTTCTGACAAAAATCTGCTGGCAGACTGACATTCTCATCTTACAGAGTATCTAATTGTCTAATAATGTGTTTTCTGTCACTTGGCTTTGTGTGCATTATTGATCGCATTTAAGTGATCTCATTAGGATTATGTTGTGTTGTGGGTAACTCAGAGAAAATTGATGGAATGAAACCTTGTTAACTAGGGGTGTTATGGTTCACAGAATTCATGGTTTGGTTCAATACAATACAGCGGTGTCATGGTTCAATATATTTTCGATACAGCAAAAAGTAGGAATGCCAGAGAAATTTCCTTTATTCATAAAGTTTTAAATGTATGAAAACTAATGTAATTTGGACTTAGTTTTTTGTACAAAGCAGGAATTACTGTCTGGCTGATATGGTCTTAATAAAATCTGGGTATAGAAAAATCAGTGATTTCTTTCTAAACACATTCTACATGTTAGAAAATACTTGTTGAAAACGTGAAAAGACTTGGAACTATGTAACATTGAATTGTGGAGTTAGACTTTTAAATTGTTTTTCACCATTTCTGTGTCCTTTGGTATAAAAACTACTTTACTACTGACATTAGAGCGCATAGTATCAGTCTATTTTTTTCGCCCACTGTGTGTTGGCGGCAAGTTTGCTGTATCCCACAAGCTCTCTGACACAAGCTAAAAATCACAAATGTACCGTTTGGTCTATCTGGCCGAATCGGCTAACCAGCCTGCCAGCACTTACTGCTCACTGCTGTGGGTGTGTGCTTTGAAATAACATTAGTTGCTGTTAGCTGCAGAACGAGAGGCTATCGCTGCGCAGGGGATTTTGCGCAGTGCAACCATGTGTGTGGTACTGGCTTGGCTGCTAAGGTGAGTCTGTGGTTGCGCAGCAGCTCATCCCCTGGCTGAGGGGTCGTGTCTGTTATCGAACTAAGGAGAGTCTGTAGCTGTGCGGCGGCTTATTCTTTGGCTCGATATGTTTTTATCCACTGCTCTCTCTCTCTCTCTCTCTCTCTCTCTCTCTCTCTCTCTCTCTCTCTCTCTCTCTCTCTCAATTGCCCTCATAATTCACAGCAAAACCAAAGTGGTACAAAACACCAAGCCTGTGGGTTGTTGGAGGATCTTCTATTTCGGGTGTGGTAATGATGTTACTAACCATCTTACAATGAGCTAGCTTAGCGTAGCTGCCCCCCAATGTGTCTCACTGGTGTAGAATGTTCTGGTTTCGGGGTGGTAGGGGCAGACAGCATGTTTCCTGTTCCATCCTGTGTGCTCCCTTGTTGAGCACAGTGGCACGGAGAGCAAAATATTAAACACAATTTAAGCTATAGTTTTAGTTTACAAATATAATAGGATAGTTCAACATATCGTTGGGTTTGTGACGTGTACCGCACCAAAAGCCTCGTACTCAGTGGTTCAATGTGAATACATGTTTTGTTGCACCCCTGTTGTTAAGCCTAGATAATATGTCCCTTGGCTTATGTGGCTGCACCAGACACTGTCAGTGACCTAAATTTGAGCACTCAACAAACCATGCATTTTCATAATGGTGGGGCCCCGGGAGCCTCTCAGGACCTCTGGGGGTCCAGTGATGTGTTTTCTGTGGGTGGAGATTAATGGCTGCTGGCTATGTTTCCATACTTCACCTGGAGGAGAGACACAAGAATGGTACTTGTTTCAATTTTAGTAATTACTGTATAAGTCAGTAATTTAATTCTACTAATGTTACCCCTGGTGTATTCAAACCAGTGGGACATCAAAGTTTGTAATGTTATTGTTTAATAGTCATTCTAGAAATCCCAGACCTGTGAAGATCATATAAAGCTTACGGTATCTCCACAACCTTTAAACAAACAGACAGAAAATGAATTCTTATCCTTTAAATGTGTTTTAAATATGGGACACACAAGTCAACTCAAACAACTCAAACTGCAGCATCTTCATAACATGCTCTCTTTGGAGGAAAGCAACAGTGCAAGTTAGCAAAGAATGAGAAATTGTTTGTGTTGTGTTGTGCAATCATAAATCACTTCAGTCTTGAAAGGCCAATTAACCATTAACCAGAGTATTAGAAAAAGCCAACAGTGAATAGGCCTTTGCTTTGCTGTATGTGCTCATCATTTCCTGATAATGACATCCTGCTCCCCAAATAAAACTGATACCATTCCAACCAACTTCCATGTGATATGATAAGGCTCTGGCAGATTGATAAGAACTTAAATTAGCCTCTAAGACACAGGAGAACTGTCAAGGTCAATGGGTTCTGTTTCCAAATTGACATGCGTGTGTGTATATTCTCTTACCATGCTGAGCACGTCCGCTGGCTACAAACAGAAAGTACTCTTGATTCAGATCAAAGCGTGCTGGTTCCTGATCACTCATTTTGACTGGCCTACTAAACCTGCACTGAATCACTCCATCTGCCAGCCGCCATGACACTGAGGAGAGACCAGACTGCAAATACACACACACACACACACACACACACACACACACACACACACACACACACACACACACACACATACACACAGAACATTTAGGGTTTAAAGTGAAACTTCTATGTGTTTTAAGGCTCAGTCCTATTTTTTCATATTTTTGTGTCAACATGACTAATGGAGGCAACAATTTTTAAAATTTGTCCAGTATTTAGAGAGAGCGCTGCAGCTGGCAGCAGCGAAACACTGCAATGTAATCCCTATGGGCAATTGTGCACCGTCTAAAAGTGTTTGTTTTTGCCACTGACAAGCTCAAATTCTTATTCGAAGTGTCTGACAACATTGCGGAAAGGATCCTCTAGAGAAATGAAACAATTTTCCGTGACTTTCACTGGTCTGTTTGTGTGAGTGTGTTACAAAGTCTCCCACAAGGAAAGGTCTCATTCTAAAATCTTGCAAGAGGTGACTTGTTACAGGAAATTCATATTGTGATTCTCACAATATTTTAACTTGTTGGCATATTGACATCATACTGTTATGCACTGAAAGCGAAATTATTAGTGACTCTGCGGTGGTTCGAAAAAGAGGAGCAGCTTCAGTAGTGTGGAATAAACTGTGGCGTCCTGAATATTTTATGAACAGCCCTGGACTTCTCAGACTCTTTCTGCAACTTACCGCTCAGAGGGAACTCATTCAGTGGCTCCTCTGGCAGCAGCACTGCGTCTCTCCTTCTCCACTCTTGCGATGCGCATGCAGGATTTCGGTGTTGTCGAATGATGTTGTCATAAACCTTTGATGCCGCTTGCGCCTCAACAAAAAACTACATATACGTGACTGTGCAATAGTTATGGTAGCATAACAGCCTGTCACAGGTTACAGCGTGATGATTAGAGGAGTAATGGCAGAGCATAAACGTCAACATGGAAAAAAATACAACTCAATCATACACACACAAAAAACTTAATGTTGTTGAACTACTAATATTGTATATATCTGAATCTGAATCTAATCTGAATCTCACTCTGAGTTACTGTTTACAACCTAAAGAAATGAATATACTGAATATTTGAAGGCAAACTGTTACGTTTACATGTAATATTATATCACTTATTTTGTTGCAATTCTATGTTCTTAAATTAATGATAAAATATTTTTTATACTAATTTGTTATATTGTCAAGAATATTTTTATCCCAAAAATTCCTTGAAATATTGTGTTATTACTTTAGGGCCATGTCGCCTACCCCTACTTAGCATTGTCTAAAATATTGTCAATGTCATGACTGATTTCTACAATGTGGAAAAAGTCACCGAGATTATAGAACAAGACTTCTCTGTGAGTTAGACTTGATTACACACACTAACAGACAGCGAAAGGTAAGAAAGAAACATTTCATTTCTCTGTAGGGTCTTTTCTGTTATGTTGTCAGACACTTGAACAATGATGATCTGAGCCTGTAAGAGGCAAAAACAAACTTGTAGTGCATGTAAAATGATGGTGCTCAGTTGCATGTAGATTGCAGCTTGTTTCATCTCTCTCAACACCATTTTAAAAAAATTTTGACTCCATCAGTCACTTAGACACAAAAGCATTAGAAAAATGGAAAAATGGTCCATGCTGTACAGAGGCGTCTCTACAACTGAATTCAATTTCAGGAAGGGAGATTTGGGGAATTCGGTAATTAGCTTTCTTTGTAAGAAATTGGATATCAATCTTCTGTCTGTGCCTTCGGTGTTGAGTTGGACTCTTGATGTGGTTAGCCTAGTTTAACATGAAGAATGGGGGAATTAGCTGGCCTGTGTAGTATCACTGGTTATGGCTGTTTTTTGACAGGAATCGCTCCATTTAGCTGCAAGCCCTTTCACATTTCTATTTATGTACAGACTAAACTAACAAGAAATATACTACTTAATTAGTGAGTTTAAGATGTGTTAATATGTGTATTTTTTAACTTTGGACAGAGCCAGACTGGCTGTTTTCAGTCTTGATACTAAGCTAAACTAACCACACCTTGACTCCAGCTTCCTAGTTAACACTCAGACATGAGATCAATATCAATCAGAGTCCTGCATGGATCCATTTTTGAAAACCCCCACCTGCCCATATCCGCCCAGAACTGACCCGTTACCCGTCATATGTCTAAGTCACAGCTGCACCTGCTCAAACCTGTTAATTCAAGTCCTGCAACCTGACCTACACCCGTGATTAAACACATACAGGCTACAGTCATTCACATGAATCTAGGTTCTCCATTATTGAATTATTAATCTAGCAGAGAAAAGGTCTCTTTCACTGGCTGTGCTTGATGCTGGGATGGTGAAAACATTCAATAACTGCCAGGTTAGAAAACATTTCAGCATGCTCCCTCCACCACCATATCCTCCTTGGGTGTCTTGAGCTCAATGTTCTGCCACCTCATCCTCGGGCTGCAAAGTTTCATTGTTGCAGTCCTCCACGTCTGTGATAAATGTGATGACAGGGTCAAAGGTTCCACTTGTGTCATTGACTTACAAAATAAAATGAACTGCAGCTTGATAATAGGGTAGATGCCAAAATATTGCACATATACTACACATCTTTTTCATTGATTTTATTCTAGAAAATTAAAAATATATTTTTGTTCTCATCGGCTGCCTGCCTGTGTGTAGTTCATTTTTACCTGTGCCCGTACCCATGAATTTATATAGTATATACATATTTTTACCCATTACGCAGTTTTTTGTGGGTTACCCACAGGTACCCAGCCCAGTGCAGGACTCTGACTCAAAGGGAGAAAATAAGAACATTTCAAACTACACCTTTAAAACACATTCAAAAAAGAAACTGTATGTCTGCAAGCACACCATGTCTTTGTACTCAATAGTCAATTCAATATTTTCATGAACAAAGTTGTAAAATAGAATACAATAGTAAAATTTAAAAAAAAAAAAAAGTTTCAAGAAAAATAAGAAAAGTAAGGAGAGGTTGAAATGAGACTTTACAGCATACATGCAGTGAACATTAGTCTGTTTTCTCTTTCGCTGTCAATAACATCTACTGTACTGTTTAATGTCCAAGGCTCCCATTCTGCCCATTCGATTTATGTAGAGAAGTGTTTTCATTTCTCACCTGTGACTCGTCCTCAGGGTGTGTTCGTCCACTGACTAAGGCAGCACTCACTGATATTCCTCCCTCATCATTTATACACATGTAAACATCGTCATTGCCCTGGGCACACATACACATACACATACACATACACATGTGTATAAACACAGACTTCAAAAGGTATATGCTGTCATTTTCAGGTTAATATACTGTAGGTGCAACATGCTGGTAAATGAATCAGAACAGAAAGTTGTTGGTCTCAGGACTTATGCAGCACACTGTGGTGAAATTCTTGATCACAGCTGCAGATCTTTTTTTATGAAGATCAACTGGGTCTATATTTGATGAAGAATGTTGTGTCACACTGAGGGACTAGCTTACCATCCATGTGTCCCAGGACAGTGCAAAGGCAACATATCCCTCTGCTGGGCCACTCAGTTCAAATATCACAGCCTGCAGAGAAAAGTGATGAAGATTAAGTGGTGACATTAATGTTAATGTGTAATTTCTATAATTTCAGATAGTTTTGATAGAACTATCAACAGTGTTCAGGAACAATAGAACAGTAAGAGGAACATACATATTTTTTCTTCATTAATTATTTGACATCACTGTATTCTCTAAATATTTACTACAGTGTTCAAAGAGTGGGTGTGCCTGAGATTACAGAAAGATTTCAGTGAGACCACAGAGGAATGAGAGTGAAAGCTCATCCTTCACCTTGCTAGTTTTACTATGGCAAACTTTATGTGACTGACAAAATAAAAATCTTCTGACGCTGTGCTGTAAGCAGTCTAGCAGATTAACTGGCAAAAGCAACCTGGAGACAGATGTTCACATGCACACTAAAATTCCACAATTATTCTAAATATGACAATACACATAGAATTTGATACAACTCATGTAAAAGCATATTGTGAGTTAGGCCTTATTCCAAGTGAAGCGTTTTCTGATTAAGATGTGGGATATGCTAATTTAATATTCAGGTTTTAGGAGCATTCTTTGGGCAAGTAGAAAGCTCATTTGGAATATGCATCTCAGCAGGGTTGCAGATGACAAAAGTAAGTTACAAATGTAACATGTTACAGTAATGTATTACGTTTTAGCAGTAACAAAGTAATATAATATGTTACCAACAGGATTTCAGGTAATATTATTACATTTATAGTGTCATGTAATGTGTTACCACCTGAAATAAACTGTTTGTTGTTTTCAATTTTCATTGATCCACACTGCTCCACTTCCACCAATGCGCCACCAGAAAAAACATCCCCCAAAGGTTGTTGTGTCTTGTCATGTCATTATACGCTACATTACAGGCCTAGAAGGGTGCCAGTGATTGGCACATCTGGGACATAAACTGTAGACTGTAGACTTTAGACTGAGGTGCACATCAGTCTAGTCCATTATGTGTTGTAGAGATAATAAGATGCAGTACACGCAGTTTTTTTTTTTGTTGCACACCCGCAGTTTTTTTTCTGGCTACCCTTGTGATCAGTTAAAAACAGTCTCTTTTACAGCTGAGTAGCGTACTTGTGCACATGTTTGAGGTCTGCTCAAGTGGAGCTCAAATGCTGCGTCTGCTCAAGGTGTGCTATTTGTAGACAGAAGTAGTAATGTTTTAGCAAAAATGCGTGTGTTTGGGAAGTACTGAGCATACGACTGGATAAATAAGACTTTGACTGCACTGCACGAGTTGTGTGAGAGTTTATTAACAGATGTTGTGATATATTTTTGCTGTTGTTAAACGTGGCCCCCGCTCACTTCAATTCATGAGGAATGTTTGCCTTTTTTGGATTCTCTGTTCACTGTGAAAGCATGAATTCAACATATCACACAGTGATTAACTGATATACAAATACTCATTTTGCGGGTGAAGTATTTCTTTAATAGTCAAACCATTTTGTCTGGTTCCTCTGTAGCCATGGACAGGAAGAAGCAGTGAGGATCTGTTGGATCACAGCCTGGAGGATCTAGCAGGCATGATTTTGATTGGCCACATCCCTCAGAAGTAAACTAAAGATGTAAAATAAGAATTAGTCTTAATCTGTCACACTCATTTTACATTAAAGTTAATTGATTACTCTATGTTCAGACAGGAAATTGAAGTCACAATTAATAATCATCAATAATAAAATGTCACAACACTCACAGGCCCAGGCAGGATGGAGGGTGTGGTTGTGGGCTGTACTGGAGGAGGTGTAGTGTCTGACTGAGGGGGTTTGGGAGTAACACCATGCTGATAGATGACTGGTCCAGGCAGCTTCACCCAAAATACATTGTAGTGGGCAACTACAGTCACACTGGAAAATATACCCATGGATACAGACAATTTGGCGAGGTCACTTCCACAATCCATATTCCCTTTTAAAATATCTAAAGGGGGATTCAGATATTTGGGGGTGTTTATTACCAGCTCCTTCAGGGATCTTTTTCTGAATAATTTTCAGCCGTTATTAGATAAATGCCAGTCAGACTTGTCCAGATGGGCTGCCCTCCCCCTGTCCGTTGCAGGCCGAGTTAATCTTATTAAGATGGTTATTCTTCCGAAATTTCTCTATCTTTTTCAACACATCCCAATTTGTCTTAATAAATCCTTTTTTTTGCTAATCTTGACCAACAACTTAACGCTTTCATTTGGCATAATAAACCAGCCCGTATTAAGAAACACATTCTTCAACTTTCTAAACCTGAAGGGGGACTAGCATTGCCAATTTTCGTCACTACTTTTGGGCCTGGGACCTAATAAACTTCTGTACTGGCTCAGTGGTGAAGGTACAGGCGCTTGTCCACCCTGGGCTCATACTGAGATATCATCTTCCTTCTGTTCTCTGCATTCTATGATTTGCTCACAGCTGCCCATAAGGTCTCACCTAACCCGGTCGTCACCAATACAATTAAAATTTGGATTCAATTCAGGAAGCAATACGGCTTACACAGGGCTTCGATTCTTGCTCCAGTCTTGAATAATCATGCATTCCTCCCTTCCTGCTCCAACCCAACTTTTTGTGTATGGTCAGATAAGGGCCTCAGAACACTTTATGACCTATATGACGAAGGTGTTTTCACATCCTTTGCATCTTTGTCAGACAAATACAGCTTCCCCAATACCCACTTTTTTAGTACCTTCAAATGAGACACTTTATTCAAAAGCAGTTCCCACATTTCCAGCAGGATACTTGAAATTTTACGATGTCTACAGTTAGAGAAGTTAAGGTTCTCACAGAAGGGATCTTTGACATCGTTCCATAAAACCTGGGACCCCCTGCTATTCCTTCTCACTTCACTTCTTAAAAGAATTGACTGGCTTATTTATTTTTATTTACTTACTTATTTATTATTTTTTTCTTCTTTATCATTCTAATATTTTACTCTATTTTGTCTTACTCTACTTTAATTGTTTACAAATTGTATGTTGCTATATAACAATTTAGTTGTTTACTGTGACCACATCTGGCACGGGTTGTCAGGAGGGATAGTCGGATTCATGTTGGGGTTTTCTTTCACTCTAATTCAGACACTCTGATGTGATATGAAGCTGATGTACTTTTCTGTACGGTCTGCAGAAACTGAATAAAGAAATTTGGAAAAAAAAAATAAAAATAAATAAATACGTATTTTGCTGTGTTGACTGTTGTCATTTGTGTAATCAGTTGTAAATGTTATTCACTACCTTTAAACCGTATTTGTGCTTTGGCAACATATGTTAAATGTCATGTCAATAAAGCCTGTTGGACTGAATTGAACTGAATTGAATTGAGCTAAACTGAACGGAACTAAAATGACACAAAGAGGGTGTTACAGCACTTGGCATACCGGAACACACCACTTTATCCTGTTAAAGCCACAGTCACAATTTGGATTAATTTTTATGAAAACCCATTTTGATTTTGATTCTCATATCCAAAGACCTTGTACAAAAATGAACTGCTTTGCACTGTTAACAGCAACTAGATCCAGCATCTTATTGAGACTGGTGTTGATTTGTTAACATGTGTAGCCATACTTAGCTATTAAAAGGGACTCAGTGTTTAATTGTTTTACAGTACATTTGATTTATCAATTCCCACAAATAATTATTATTCCCCCTCTCTGGGGACAAATGTGGGTTGAAAAAATTAAGAAATTATTTGCCACAGCTAGGGGGGCTAGACGGTGGTCCAGGCTGAATATTATGGGAGCGGCAGCTCCTCCTTGCCCCCGTCCAGAACTGCTATTGCTTGTCAGACAAGCTACCTAGTTGTATCGCTTAAACAACATCTTGATCTTTTGTCGTGATCTTTTGCAAAGAAAACTGCAATCATTAGGCATACTTCTGACCGGGGTGGCATCTGTTAAGCATGAGCTTGCTTTAAATAAGGATTTAGAAAGAAATAAACTCACAAAAACTGAACCTGCGTGGGAGCATCTGCAGGAGCATTCCAGATGACAACAACCTCTGTCTGTCTGGCATCACTCGTATGGCTCACTGCTGAACCCTGGACACACACACACACACACACACACACAGATTTTGTAATTGTATTTTCATGTATTTTATAGCTTGCTGAATAACCTGAGTGTGTTATCCTGGTTTCTGGGTTTTGTGATCTATTACTTTTTTACTCTGTTGATTCTCTTTTGGCTCGTCTTGATTACTACTATGTGTCTGTGCATGTATGCATACCTTTTGCTCATTACAGGTGAGCAGCTGTGTCTTTTTCAGATTGGTCAGGGTGAAGGTGCCAGCTGTGGTTACTGAGCCCTGACCGGCTGCATCTCTGGCCTGAAGCAGAAAGCCCTCAAAATACGATGTTCCAGACAGGGTTACTGGAAAAGAGTGTTTCAAAGTTAAAAACCAAAAGAAAAATGATGTTAATGTTATCAATACTTTCTATTCATTTGGTTATAAACTAATATCTTACTAAACTTGTTCTAGGACCTGTATTTGGACCAGGTTTAATCTTCAGTGCAGCCTCAAAATTTATTTGTTTGGTCAAAGTTTTATTTACATTTCTTCCCTCATTTGATACAAAAGACTATGCTGACTGGTTTCCTCCTCTTGAAGTACTGCATATTTAAAAGCATATAGTAAACTGGTTTACTAATAGGAGTAACTTTGTATGGATTCTGTTTCAGGGTAGATTTCCTGAAAGATAGGATAAAAATGAGCACAGTATATTTTTCACATTAGAGGCTTTATCACAGCACTGGGTTCATGGAAATATGTACATGCATTGGTAGTGTTGGGTTTGAACATTTCAACAAATTTGTAGTTGTTAGTCACCTTGGATGTGATCTCTGGGACTGAATGTGGTGGTGTTGGTCCCTAAGTGATAGGGGCTTTGAGTGGTTTGACCAGGGACACGATGATGGGGCTTCATGCTGCCACACACTTCACTGACCTTGCCATTGGCATAGCAGCCTGCTGGCACCCAGTAACACACCAAGACAGAGATAAAAAGAAGAAAACACAAGCCCATGGGAGACATCTACGAGATAAGGTATCAGCCGCTACACGGTGTCCAGAAAGTGTCTGAAATGAAAGAGACATCACACATTCCTCCAAAGAATGAATTCAACATGACCTTAACTGTTTCTCTGTATCTGACAATATGTATCCAGACTGCCATCATTACACTTTCTAACAAATCTACCAAGGATAAACCATTCAGCAGCTTTCTTCTTGCTAAAGGTCTCCACCATATTTTCATTAGACCTCAAAGTTGGTCCCTATCATGTCTTTGAAACCTCATGCTTTATGTTTGTAACACATGGAGGGTTGTATTGTTCCTCATGAATCTGTGAGCTGCCCTAATTCAGTTATCTGATGTATCTTACTTTGCAGCCAAATTAAGTTCAGATCATTTTCAAAATGTACATTTTGACACAATACAACACTAAGGAGAAGACACCAACACACCTTAATCATCAAGAAGTCAAAATTTTCAGATCAGGTGGCAACAGCAGCAGGGCCACATCCAAGCTACATGAGCTGATCTCAAGCAGCCCATTCAACTGATGGAGTGCCTGATTAAGGCAAGGTAGTCAGCTGATAGATCTAATGAGTCCTTTTATGCAACCAATTGGCAAATCTCATTCAGGGTGCCTTATTTAAACTGCTCTGGCCTGCCTACTGTTGCTGCTTCCACTGCAAGCAGCTTTGCAACCTGCCTCCACCCCAGCTCCTCCTTTTCTTGTTGTGTCTGACATATCATGTCATTTCTGTCAGTGATGCTGTGCTCTGCTCCCGGGGGTCTTTGCTGCTGCTCTCCCTGCGTTAGACTTTCCTTATAGGTACATGGAAAAGCAGGGAGGCATGCTCTCTCTGCCTCAGGCTTTTCTTGCATGCCTGTGGAAGTGTATGTGTCCTCTCTGCACCTTTGGCTTTCTGCATAGGCCCAAGGAAAGGCAGAGAGGTCAGAGAACAGAGTCATACCACCAGATATAATACTGTTTGTGAGAGACACAGTGTTGGGAGGTGTTAGGACAGATGCCAAATAAAATCTTCCTGAGAGTTCTATCCATTCAGATCTGCAACTATGTGTTACCAGCAAAATGACATAAGGGAGCAAAAGTCCAAGTAGGGAGGGCAGGAGTGGTGGTGGATGGGTCCAACAACCACCAACTTTTACCTGGGAGGCCAGCGTTTGCTTCCTGTAAGATTGCAAAGCCAAACCCTGTTCTTTTTTTCTAAACAGAAGTGTATTTTGAAATCAGACAATGCATGTAACAGGCTGAAGTTGACATGGCGCCCCAGAACATCAACAACCAATGCGCCCAGGGTACCCTGCACGTCATATGACGTGGAAAGTCCATGACCAAACATCAAATAGTGACAAGGCTGGAGTGAGAATGTGTTATTATAACACAGGCAACCTGAAAGATAAAGTAGGCTACAGTATATTGTCATTTAGCAGAGAGTGAAGAGGTTTAGCTCCAGTCAGTTAGTCTTTGATGGGACAAAGTTCAGGAAACTGGTGAATTCAGCATTTACAGTCAGTCTTTTGCAGTGTTGTGGCTATGGGGTGCCATTTGTAAATCTAAATGGGTTTTTTTAAGATATTTTTTTGGGCATTTTTTGCCTTTAATGGACAGGACAGTTAAGTGTGAAAGGAGGAGAGAGAGGGGGGATGACATGCAGCAAAGGGCCACAGGCTGGACTCGAACCCGGGCCGCTACAGCAACAGCCTTATACATGGGGCGCCTGCTCTACCACTCAGCCACCAACGCCCCAAATCTGATTGTTAAATCTAAATCTAAATGTTAAATGTTAAATCTAAATGTTCTTGGGGAAACTAAATATTTAGCTAATATGCAAATACACACTGCCAGTCGCCAGAAGTACCAAAATAAAAGCCCGGATGGTCAGACTGTGTTTATAGCTTCAAATAACTAATTAAAACCAAACTCAAAGTACACGTCAAATAAAATTTCTGTCATTTTAGGTAGTTATTATCACACGATGTATGTTCAAGTGTTCATTTTCTCCAATTAGTTTGGTTTTAATTTGTTATTTGATGCTATAAACACAGTATGACCACCTGGGCTTTTATTTTGGTACTTCCGACAAACAGCAGTGAGCATTTGCATATTAGCTAAATATTTCGTTTCCCCAAGCACATTTAGATTTAACATTGAACATTTAGATTCAGATTTAACATTTAGATTTAATATTTAGATTTAGATTCAACATTTAGGTTTAACATTTGATATTTAGATTTAACTGTGACATTATAATTAACATATTTCAAATATTGCTGTAAATGTGGTAAAAAGTGACCTTAAAAAGTTCATGCCAAATGTGGCAAAATGTTGCTGTTATTTTACATCAAATCATCAGTCAGCATACCGTTGCATGCATCTACACTCCACTTCACAGTTAACATACACTTAAATTCACTTCATCTAACAGTGCTATCAGAGATGCATACTGTAAGTCTTAGTTACAATATAATACACTACTCAATCTCATGTGACTAACCATTCAATATTTTGAGGAAATTTAATGCAGAATTGAAGATGTTATTCATTACTAAATTTAGAGAAATAATGTGACTTAGGCAGCACTTCCCCCTGTCACTGCACCTACCAACAGGTTCTCCCTTCTCCTCATCTCTGAGCCACATCAAAACATATCTCAGCATTTATTGCCTCAGTGATCCTGCACATTATTCAGGACACATCATAAATTAGACAGGACAGCAAGGGACATTTAAACACTAAACAGAAAGGTTTCCATTCTATAACAATGCCTTTGTGAGGACAAGACAGGTTGCTGTACTCACCCCCTCCTGCTGCAGTACTGAAGACGCAAAGATTTCCAAGGGTGACTATATATGTGTTAGCACAATGTCATTTCCCCTGTGCCGTGTGTGTGTGTGTGTGTGTGTGTGTGTGTGTGTGTGTGTGTGTGTGTGTGTGTGTGTGTGTGTGTGTGTGTGTGTGTTATTGCAGCAGTTTACAGCCTGATGGATGGACTTTTGGAACATCCTGATATGAGTTTCATTCCAGAGCAAGTGTCATTACTTTATCACGTGTATATTCCATTTACAGCTATAGACTGTTTCAACACTCTAAATGTGTTTTCTGTCTGAATGTTTTTAACCCAGTAGCTGACAGGAATAACCCTAACCCCTAACCCTAGAAGTAACAGATAGGCTACCAAAGCTGTTGCCCTAGTAACACAACATAAAAGATTCCATATACAAATACTGTACCTCAATTAGAGTATAATTTATCTGAAAAAGTATAAATATACAGTATATACAGCATTGATCTGTTAACATGAAAAAGTTATTCTGATAATATAAGGCAATTATAATTAAATTGCAAGCAAACCAGGACACACAAGCTTTAAGACAGCATAGGGATGGAGTTGATACCAAGTCAGGCTCCTTTTAAAACCTGTTGTTTGTTTCCTCTTTCCAAATGGCTCCCCATTCATTTCACTAATAGTTACTCACCAGACAGATATACTGAAAAAGCTCCTCAGGTTTCTGTGGTGGATGTTCTACTACATCCTGTTGGATTTGCAGTGTGCAAGTCTGCATGCTTTTCTGACTATTCTGACCCACAGTCCTCTGTGCAGCAGACATTACATCGACTGACCCAAAGATGACATCTTGACAGCTCATTTACAGCTGTTTAACGTGAATCGCAGTGGCGGATGACAGTGCATTCAAGTAACCAGTGACCAGTTGAACAGTAAAAATGGGAATATTAATTGTTTAAGTGAAAAAAATAATCATAAATATTACAAACTATAAGAATAACAATAAAGAGAACTGCAGATGCAATTTCCAGTCCAGTTGCCTACGATATAGCACTTACGATTACCATGACCTGGATGACTAAGAATCTTCACCGACACGAATGCACACAGTCTTTTTTTCTTTCTTTTTTTTTTGTCCCCAGCATGTCACATGACCTGCACCTCTGACTGTGGCCACTATTCCAAAGTTGCTGCATAGCTCAGTGTTCTTAGGAAGTTGCGTTCCTTTGGTTCCCAGTATTTTGTTTCTGTCAAGCACATCTTTGAAAGCTAAAATGGCTATGGCTCCATGGCTGCAATACAGCATTAGTACTGTTAGTTACACCTGTGTTTGGTAAGTCAAAGGGCCTTTCCAAAACCGGACCCTACCCACTCTCATTTTGTGGTGGAATCCATCTCCGTCTGTAGTCACCTTCACAGTTGAGTGAAGCAATCTTCATTGAGATGTAGGGAATAAATACAGCAGCAAGCTTTGGGACAAACTTCCCTCTCTGCAGCCTCGAGGAACTGTATTAACTTTGGTACCATGGAGAGAAATAAAACTTTCTCCCATTTTATGTTCTTCATATGTATTTGTAGCTTACTTGTTTATTTGCTGTCCTTTTCCTTTACTTCTGTCCTTGGCAGCATGTTGTACCTCTCCCCATGAAATGTTTATGACTCCTCCACCTCCAGTGTCACTGTTCTCCACCAGGTGGTTTTGGGCCTCCTAGGTTGTCTTTTGCCTGGTGGTGTCCATCGTAAGGCGACTCTCATGATCCGGCCCTGTTCCGTCCATCTCAGCACTTGACCTAGCCATCTCAGATGTGATTTACTTGGTGATGCTCCGGCTACCTGTTTTCTTGTACAGTTGAAGGTTGGCTGGCATATTCGTCTGAGTCATCCATTGTGAAAGGCTTCCGTTCTCATCATGTCTGTTTTGACCATGTGCCAATTCTCCAAACTGTACAGCGGAGAGACTTGACATTGCTGTTATACAAGAGCATCTTGGTTTTAGGCTACTGTATATTGCTTGGATCTCCAGATTGACCAGAGTTAGGAGAAGGCAACATGAGCTTTTCCCAGCCTTGCCTTAATGTCTTTTTGGTCCCTCCGTCCTTACTGATGAGGCTGCCCAGTCCTCTACAGACTCAAGTGGTTCCCCATTCACAAGATTGGGTGCTGTGGGGGTGGTGTTTACACATATCACTTTTGTTTTAGAGGTGTTGATGTTGAGTCCAACCTGTCTGGCAAGGTTGTTGAACCTGTCTTTTTTAGCCTGCATGTTGGGGTGGTTGGTTGAAAGGAGAGCGAGATTGTTGGTGAAGTCGAGATCTTCCATCTGGGAGAATAGGGTCCACTGGGTGCTTCTGGGTTTGACTGTAGTAGTGTTGATTGTGATGCAGTCCATGGTTAGAGGGAAGAGGGTAGGAGAGATGATCCACTCCTGTCCTGCTCCAAACTAAACGGAAAACCACTCAGAAAGGGTATTACCCATGGTGACATTGCACTCTCTTCCAGAGAGTGTTTCGGTGTACACTGTCAATGTCCTTGTAGCACTTAAATTTAATCTCTATGTGCTGCTATTGATTTGAAATTTTTGTATATCTTTTTATCATTAGAAATACACATAAATCAATAAACTGATGAATAAATAAATAAACTAGAAAAGCACTTGGAGAGCGCAGACCTCCGCCAAGCAGCTGGGATTTCCCGCCATTTTATTATTTTATCCACTTCACTTCAACTGATCACCACCAAAATTTTATCATCTGTTCCTTGTCCCATTATCAACCTTTCGAAAATTTCATCAAAATCCTTTCACAACTTTTTGAGTTATTTTGCAGACAAAAATAACAGACAAACGCCAGCGAAAACATAACCTCCTTTGCGGAGGTAATAAATAAATAAATAAATAAATAAATAAATACATAAACAAAAATAAAACTTGCTTCTATGCTTCTTTGATGGCATTTCTTTTTTTCTTTTCTGTCTTCTTTGTATACATCTTCTTGCTTTTCACTGTTTATAAGCTGCTTGGTTTTTGTAACTATCCCTGTAGATATATAACACTACAATCAAATGTACATGACTGTTTTCTAGAAACTAGTGGAGAGTATAGTATTTCATCCTAAATACAATGTAACATGTTACATCTGTGTGACAGTAGGCATATAAATGTCTATCATAGCTTGAGAAGATCATGTTTGTAGGGTGAGTCACAGAACTTTATTTGTATAGACCGTCTTTCATGACAAACAGTACAGCATTGCACATGGTCACTAAGGCATCAATGCAGACTTGCTGTTGAAGTATTTTATAACACGCTCCTCCTCCCCACTAGTTGGTTTGGGACAGCACTCAAAGTGGCAGACCCTCCACATTAATGCGGAAACAGAGTGAAGGTGGGTAGGGAGAGGGTGTAGGGGTGGTTTGGAAAAGGCCCAAAATCTCAGTGGATCGAGTTGATTGACCAAGCTGCCACCTACCTGCTCTGTACCTCACTCATTTTATGGCACTTGAGAATTACGGCAAGGAAAGGAATATGAATAACTTACTGGGTAATCGAGGAATGGACACATACTCTGACTTTATGAAAACTTTAGAGGTACGTTGTCGACACTTTTTTCCATCTGTCTTTACCTGGCCAGTAGAACTGAATGAATTACAGTGCTTGAGGTCTCAGTAGAATGAACTGAACAAATGAATTGTAGAGAATCTAACTGAGCTAATGATGTGTAGCATCTCCATATTGACATAAGTTAAAACATTTATATTTCCAGTGGGTAGCCAACAACCTGGTTTTATACATCCAAAGAACTTCTATAAAAATGAACTGCTTTTTACTTTATTAATCCCCCTGAGGGGAAATTCAATTTTGGCAACCAGAGCAGGCATCTAATTGAGATACTCAATTAGCACTCTGTGCTAGTAAGAGGGGCCTGGAGTTTAATTGGGACTGGGCTTTTAATTGAAGTTTTAAAGTAATTACAAATATTAGTGAGTAAGTTAGTTAGTAATCTCTCAAGACAGATTCTGCAATTTACATCATAGAATCTATCGGCAGCCCTGTGTGAAAGATGACTACGGGGGGGCTTTGAGTTTGAATGATGCTGCATGATGCTGCACTTTAGCCAATCACAATTGAGGGAGCGGGGCCGAGACGTGCAGGTGTCCCCAGGTAATGTGTACCTACACAAACAGCAAGCTCCACATCCTTGGCGACCGCTCCACCCAAAACGCTGTCTTGTCAACGTGAAAAAAATATTTTTTCCAGCAGATGTCTTAGTTACAACATGATTGAGCTAACTGGAGTAGTTTCATGTCGTATCCAACAACAGGAGGCTATATATATATATATATATTCATTCATTCATTCATTCATCTTCTAACCGCTTCATCCTCTTGAGGGTCGCGGGGGGGCTGGAGCCTATCCCAGCTGACATCGGGCGAGAGGCAGGGTACACCCTGGACAGGTCGCCAGACTATCGCAGGGCTGACACATAGAGACAAACAACCATTCACGCTCACATTCACACCTACGGACAATTTAGAGTTACCAATTAACCTAGTCCCCAATCTGCATGTCTTTGGACTGTGGGAGGAAGCCGGAGTGCCCGGAGAGAACCCACGCTGACACGGGGAGAACATGCAAACTCCACACAGAAGGGCTCCCACGCCCGGGATATATATATATATATATATATATATATATATATATATATATATATATATATATATATAGATAAACTCTGCTGGTTTTCTACCTGGAAGTATTTGTAAACAACAAGGTGATTCCCTGGGGGGCAGTGCCTCCAGAGGTATCCACCTTATTTTCAAACACGGAAGTAAATAGTGATCAACTTCCGGTTTTTTGTTCGTGACTTCCGGTCAGCCGCTTTCCCTCATACTTTCCCTTACCGGAGCTAACGGTGCAAGCTATGTTTTTTTCAATTTTTAGTTGTTTATGTTAGTCAATCAGTTAGTTAGTTAGTCTGTGTATTTTGTATAGATAACTGTGCCCACGTTTCCATTATAACGGAAATTTATTCCCTCTTAACGTGAATAAATCGCACGTCAATCATATACTATGAACCAAAAAAGCACAATCTATCCCGAGTGAGACAAACTGCTTGATCCCCGTCTCCAGTGTACCAGCAGAGAACCTGCAGAACCGAATCAGCGAAAAAACACACCTGGCTAAGCCTCTCTACCTGAGCAGCTGAAGCTGCGGCTCGCACCCCCGACACACAGACGGTGCTTCTGCATGCCAGCCATACGTGTGCGCAACTGTGAAAAATATTTATGTGAGGTGTATACTGCTTTTCTATCTTTTTTTCCCTTTTCTTTCTTTCTTTCTGTCGGCGACATACACTCCTAACACAGGACGGGTTGTTTTAATTGACTGAGTTGATCATTAAGCCATAGTGATACGCGGATCGGCTCTGATAGCACCTGAATCAGCATGTACGCATCAACCATCCAGCTGTTACAACATGACTGAGCTAGCAAAGCAGTTTTGTGTTGCTATGTGTGGTATTTATTCAGTTTTGGGAAATCACGATGTCTAGAAAGCATCAGTGGCTGCAGCTGACAGGGACAGCTAACGTTAACAATAGCAGCAAAGCTAACATCAGGATCACCATCCGTTAAAAGCCTCCCGTTGTCGGATACGACATGAAACTACTCCAGTTAGCTCAATCATGTTGTAACTAAGACATCCGCTGGAGAAATTTTTTTTTCACGGGCCACTTTGTGAGTTTAGTGAGTTATTACAGACACGGCTAACGGCTAACAGCTAACGGTTAGCCCAGCTAATCTACGATAACCCTACAGTCTATGCGATAACCATGTTATTAATTACACACAGAGAAAATACTAATGTTTGTTCAGTCATTGTGTTTATAGACTTTACAAACATCAGATTAGTCTAAACGGTGATATAGTGACGTGAAAATGTGATATATAGTACATATATATAGCTAAACTCAGCAAGGTAAACAACAAGGCGATTCCCATTTACACAGTGATAAGAGTGCTGGACCGGAAGTGTCGCACAAAAAAACGGAAGCTGGCTGCGTTCTGTTTTGCCTCCGTGTTTCCCTGAAAAATAAGGTGGATAGGAAGAAAAAAAAATCCTTTTTTTTTTCCTTTTTTTTTTTACCGATGGATTTCCAGATTGGTTAGTTAGTAGTAAGAAATGTTTGATGTGACATGATCAAGTGGTAGGCTACAAACACATCATATGCATTAGTGGCATGAAGGTTTTAGCTACAGTGTGCTGATTTACTGTGATTACAAATAAAAAGAAACTTGGTTGGCTGTGATGAGTATGAGCATAATAATTATAAGAATGACATGATGATGCATTCATTCAATAAGCAGCAGAGAGAAGACAAGGTCACAGCCATATTCAAACTCACAGTGACACTATTGTGTGATATCACATACTTATATACACAAGCTTTTAACCAGGGGCTCGTAACAGTGGTTTGCAGAGCTGTCCTGTATACAGTGTGTGCATTAACAGAACAAGAGAAAAGAAACAACATTTTATCACAGGTGCATGACTAGTGCTATACATATAATTCTGATCACTGAGAACTTGGTAAAAATGTTTCACAAATTGCATGAACTTTGTAGATTTAAAAAAATATTTTTAAAAAAGTTATGGAAAAATGTTCACAAAACTGTATTTACAATTGACAAATATTTACTTAAAATTGTGTTACAAATTTTACATTATTTTTGAGCACTCTTCTCA
The DNA here is from genome assembly GCF_011397635.1 of Epinephelus fuscoguttatus. Taxonomy (NCBI): domain Eukaryota; kingdom Metazoa; phylum Chordata; class Actinopteri; order Perciformes; family Serranidae; genus Epinephelus; species Epinephelus fuscoguttatus. The sequence goes on along the minus strand of NC_064766.1, from coordinate 3,108,560 downwards.
GGTCATTTCTTTGGTTTTTGTTGGTCTTTTACTTTTCTTTCTCTTTTGCTAATTTTCAGGTATTTTTATGACTTTTTACTAATTTCTTGCTGATTTCTGAGTCCTTTCTTCTTAATTTACTCATTGCCTTCTTCCCATGTTTTAAAAGAAATCAAACCAACTTGCTCAGGTTTCAACGCATTAAGGTACTGCTGTCTGAGAGTGATGCTGTAGTGTGTCTGTAATGTGTCCGTTATTGTACATATGGGGACACGGCTAACATAATGATGTTGACAAGTTTTTTTTTTGTTTGTTTTTTTGACTGTCTGACAAGTTTGCTCGTCTGCTGTACATTGACAGAAAATCACAGTAAAACAGCAAAACATTCCTGAATTCATCTTTTGTAAGGGCTTTAACTGAAGGGATTGGGAGACAGAAAATATTTGCGCCTGATGCTACTGTGACTGCACCTTAAAGAGGCAGTAAACATATATAATTTCAATAGCTGAAAAACTCTTTAGTCACCCACAAATCAGGCCTTCACACACAATCTGCCCCATCATATTCAGTACAGGGGTCATTAAGGTCAAAAGTCATTTTCAATTATAGAACAGCAGCCAGGACTTGAGCTCAAGAACAGCTACCCTAACCAACAGGTCACCATCTTGGACAGCCATGTTGCTTTAAAGTGTGTAAAGTGGGAGGACATATGGGCCCAAATGTTCCAGATGTTAACATCCAAACAAGTCAAATGTTTCTAGGCTTCATTTATTGGGCGGCTGTGGTTCAGGAGGTGGAGTGGTCTTCTCTCAATTAGAAATTCGGTGGTTCGATCCCAGGTGTCCTTGGGCAAGATACTGAACCCCAAATTGCTCCATTGCTTTCAGTGTATGTGACTAATAATTTCCCAGCAACAAAACTGTGGCTGACTTAGCAGCAAAAAAAAAAAAAAACAACAACTAAAAAGCAAAAAAGTTAATGTCAAGCCCCGAGTCTATGGGCTGTACATATATTCCCAGCTGGCCACCAACTTTGTTAGATGTTGATAATTGGTTAAATTTAGGTTGTGACATCAGGTGACCAAAATTTCATGTCAGGACAGCGCTGAATGCCAACTTAAACTTGATTTAGAATACGGACAACAGATGACATTGATATTTTGTTGGTTTTAAGTTGTGTTGTCAAGTAACCTAAATCCAACTTCTTCCAAACATCTCAGGCCAACGTCATCTTGACGTGAAATAATGACAGTCAGTCATAAAGTATGGAGAACAGAACCCAACCTCTACAAAACGTCATAATGTTAACGTCCACACAAAGCAAAATTCTAATGTCATGTGACATTTAAAATATCGTCAACCTGATTTTTATTCCAACCTAAATTTAACGTCCATCTGACATAAAAGTCCAATGTCTTTCTAAGGTCATATTGACGTCCAGTATTGGCCGAGTTGCTTAACCAAACAAAATGCTGCAACTGCGAACCATGTCAAAACATTTTCCCACTGAGCATGCCTTAACTTCTGCAGAGTGACTGAGTGATCACTCACAGTGTGGGATTTTACTCTACATTTAGATTCATCATGTGTATGGAAAATATTTTCCACTGATGGTGAACAGGATACTCACTTCATGATACAGACTGAGTACCCTACGCTGGGCAAGAGTTTTGTTCAAATCACATTCACAGACAGCTTGTCAGTAGTTGTAGAAAGGTTTTTGAATATCAGCCTTCCCCTCTGATATGATGCTTTCCACATGAAGACAGAACATGCAGTTAAGTGTAATATCTGTGCACATTTCAGCATTCAAACCATGCTTTGTAAGTAATTGTGACTAGGCTCGATGAGTCATGCTTTCTGAAGCTTTGCCACCCTAACAAAAATAACCTTATAAAGGAATCACTGAAGACATAGATTATCATACATGTGTTTGTTAGTGTGTAAAAATATGGAAAATTAAATGACAGATCTGGTATCTGTGTCTAATATCTGTATCAATGGATGACATAATCCTGACAGTGTGTTAGTAGCCAGTGCATTTGCAGTACAAACATGGTGTGCTGCTCTCTGTCTGCCTAACAACTGCACTGCAGTGCCAGATTATGTAACTCTCCTGTCTGTTTATGTGTGTGCGTGATGTGTGTATGTGTCTGGTAAAGCCTAGAAATTGCGCAACAGAAATGATGCAAGAGAATGAGCATTCTGGCAGCAATATCCTGTTACCATGCAATGAATGAGTTATTGCTGTAAACATACAATATTGCATACATTTTTTCCTGCATTATCTGTTGCAATCCAGCAAAGTAAGCTACACTGTCTAAATAAGACTTTGTCAAAATACTTGAAAAACTCTACCATTTAAAAGGTTGTGAAATTCATGGAAAGAAAAACATGACTGTGTCAATTGTTAACTAACCCATCCTGAATATGTCCACATCAGAAATCGGGCTTTTCATTAGTTAATATATGTGACTGGGGTTGAGGGTTCGAAACAAATGCAAGTGGTATTATTTATGAGGTTGGAGGGTGTGGTGCAAAAAGATGGAGGCATGTCAAATAATTGTCAAAGCACTGAGGACTTTCGTTTTTTATTTCGGGTTGGGGAGGGGTATACAAATTTAAATGGCTGTATTTTGTATTTATTTTACCACAGATTTGTAAAGAAAACATGCCTTCCAAACCCTCTGTAAAAACAGAAATTTTGAGTCTAAAATTTCTTATAGTCATTGGAAACATCATGTGCAACAAATGCTTTCATCAAGAAAAAAAAAACATAACAAAATATGGAAAAATACAAGACAGTCAGGGTTCAAAACCATTCAAAAGTCTGTCCTTGCATACAGACAACGGTGCATAACATTACCGTACGAAACACACAGAAATATACCCATTCTTTAGTGAGATAACATGATCCACCCTGCATTACTTTCTACAGTAAAATTCCAACTTGACGGCCCCGCCCACCACAGTATTCTGGTTGGAGCTGACTGCAGGGAGTACCAAATGAACCACAAGTTAATTATGCTGCTTTATTGAAATAAGGTGCCTTTGATAAATTGTAAAAACATAACGAAATATGAGTGTGAAATACTGATATTCCATCGATATCACTTTATTCTACATCTCATGTTAAAATTTGGCCAAAAATAAGTTTTGTTTTTTTGTTGTTGGTTTTTACTTTTACCTTTCAAACATCAGTGGTTACTTTTTAATAATCTAATAACTAATTTATGGTGGAGGGAGGGTCATGCATTTTTCGTCACTCAGGGAGGCTCAAGCAAAAACATTTGTAGCTTTAGGAAGTGGTCACACCCAAGCAACCCATGACTCTGATATGTAAAGAAGTCCCTAAATGACACCGTTCAGTGCCTTAACAACCACTAAATTCTAAGAGCAAAGCACTAAACAAATGTATCATTAAATGTGAAAACGTTCCGTTTTACTCAGGTTATTACGGTAGTGGTCTTCGGTCTGCTGACCACGCCCCCTTAGTTCAGCTTGTCCATCCAGGAAAAACAGGACTGAGACACTCAGCTCACACTTCACACTATCGACACTGTCCTCCTGTTGCTGTGACTGACCGAAGACACAACTGACAGGTGACTTGAAATAGATATTCAAACATGTTTTTACATCATCATTTCATATGAATATCGTAAAATATTTCTAAACTTCTACGAGTTGTGTCCCCAGCTAGTGGCATGCACGTCGAGAGATAAACTAATGTTACTAGCCACGTTATCTAACGTTAGCGGACATAAGTTTAGCTAACGCTAATGAACTTAACTTTAACATTAATGTAGCGTTAAAGCTTTTTGTGTTGCGCCTCGTAATTTAACTTAAACTCGACACCCGAATATGGACAAATACATTCTTAGCTATTATGAGACAGCTAGGGTTCAAAACCATTTTACAATTCGGTCCTTGCATAAAGACAAAGGTGCATAACATTACCGTACGAAACACAGAAATATACCCACTTTAGTGAGACTTTAATGATCCACCCTGCATTACTTTCTTCAGTAAAATTCCAACTTCACGGCCCCGCCCACCACAGTGTATTCTGGTTGGGGCCGACTGCAGAGAGTACCAAATAAACCATAAATTAATTATGCTGCTTTATCGAAACAAGGTGCTTTTGGTAAATTGTACGTGTGCCGAATTATTAAGTGGTTACTATCAATTATATCGGAGCGTTGCGTTTTTATTGATGGGGAATAGGAGAGTGCTTGTCAGCGAGGAAACATTAAATGGACACTCTTTTGAATGGAATTTGGAGTTCAGCCACAAACGGGACGTTAGCTGTGCATGTTCCTGCATCAACTTGGTCATCGTACGTCTGTACCTCTGTTTGACACTGTCGGTATGAGCCCGATATGCCAACCAAGCTGAACAGTGGTCGGAAGAGTTTTATAAATAGATAGTGTGACATTAACGGCTGGATTCCTGACCTTGTTCTCATCATAGCGAAGCACTGCGCAGACTCGGAAGGAGGGTTCAGTGACTCTGGATGCATTAACCTGCTCCAGTTTTTAGCCTCCAGAAATGAACCCAAAGCTCCGACGGCATGGTCTGTAGGTCTCTGCATGGCTGCTACTGTGCTCACACTATTGTTCAGTTACTATCAGGGCCACTACGTGACTAGTCATTTGAGGGTGAAAGGCATAACAATCTATGTTTATGATTCAGACATTATTTTAAATTATGTCCTATCCTATAAAAGCATGTTGGTATGCTAATGTTACGTTAATCTGAAAATTCAACTGTTATCCTTGATTTAAAAAGGTTGCAAAGGCGAGATTATCAGGTGACTGAGGAAAACTGTTCAAAATCAGTTTTTAGCAGCAGCTATTGTCTGATTGAACTGGAGCGTATACTTCATGGTATGTGAAGTATCAGGGCTAACTTCCTTCTGCTGTGTTACAACATTTTGCACAACACCTGTCTCAATCAACCTATTGCCTAAAAATCCTTGTGAACATCAACCTTCTTATCTTCATAACGGTTAGCAATATTTAGCAAGTTTATGACCATCCTGTACCAGGGGAGAAAAATACACATATTGCTATTTATTGCTAAGACACTGGGCCTCGTGCGGCAAAGTTCTCTTAGATTTATTTTCATGTTAAGTGAAAAAGTAAGAGAATTCAACTCCATCCAAATCTACTCTTACACCCCTGTGCAAAATGATGAATCTCACTTGAACATAAGTAATCTATTAGCATAGATAACGCCCCCTAAACATTATTTGAAGGCAGGTGTTGACTCTGGCACACACCCAAGAATTGGAGAGATGTCATCAAAAAAGGCTGTTAGAAGACGAGAGACTTCTGCAGTAGTGAAATTGATGCACTGTTAAATAAACTGAAACAAAGTAAACATGTTTTTTTGTTTGTTTTTTAAGTATCAGCACTGGTGTTACAGGAAAATCAAAAATCCAGCAATTGCAAGATTATTTGTGATGCTGTGACTGCCCTGCCAGACTCAGCAGAGGGACGCACAGTTGCTGAACTGAAAAGAGTTATTTTAGCAGCACTAAAACAGCTAAAAGCAGTGCTCTGGGCAATCTGAAAGGGCATCATTCATCAGTCTCATCGAAGAGATCTTTGTCATTTCTAAAAACATGTTCTCCGCATAAGGCCTGGATGGCCAAAGCATCTAAGAGCAGTATGCTAGCCATTCAGAAGCTGAACATAGTCAGTATCATCTAAGAGTTTTTATATTTCTGATTGGGATCAATGGATCAGTTGTAATTCTGTAGCCCACAAATTTAATAACCCAATCATTAACATATGATTATCTAAATTTCATTAAATTATATTTGTGTATTTTTTTCTGTTTCTCAAATTTAAAACTTGAATTTCCTCACATTGATCATTAATTTGTGGACTGTGAAAATTAGATCTTTTCTTCTTGTCTTGGTAAGAGTGCTCTCAGCCACTCTTAAAACTCTCTCTTACCTAAGAAAAGAGCAAGAATAAGAAAACATGAATGAATCCCGTAAGTCACTGGTACTAACAAAATAAGAACAACTCGTAGAAACAAACAAATATAAGAGAAATTTGTATATCAATTCCTGCATGAGGCATTGTCAGGTACAGTAAACTACTTACTTGCATCTCCAGCCTTTAATCATTCTATTTTTTATTTTTATTTTTCATTTAACCCGTATTTAACCAGGTAAGTCACGTTGAGATCAAAAACTTCTTTTTCAAGGGAGATTAGGCCAAGACAACAGCATAAAAAAAAGTTACAGCCAGCAACAACTCAATAAAAAAGATAAAAGATATACAGTAACATGTACAAATATTAGAATACCTACGCAAAATGACAAGAACCAAGCGGTTCATTCATTCTTGTACTTATGAGAGCTTTAAAATCAGGCAGAGAGACCAGTTCACGTAGTTTTAACTCTTTTTGAAGACTATTCTAAATGATACCAGTAACTATAGCACTGGATGTACAAAAGAGTTTGGTAAAACTGCTTTCTCTTTTTATGCACACTGGGCATGGAATGAGCTGCAAAAATAAATTAATCACCTTCATAGTACTCCCATCTTTAAATACTTTTACAGTGTGCCCTAAAGGACACGTGACTGCTTTCCATAATCCTTGACTTAGGTGGAATGTGCTATGGATATCACTGGTATGGCCTGTATGCCTCTCTTCTTTTACTAGGCCATTTCCTTGTGTCACTTTTATTTTTTATTCATTGTGGCTTTGTGTTCTTATGTGAAACTGTTTATTGCTGCTGTGTTGACCATGACCCCCAGGAAGAAGAGATCTTGTATCTCAATGGGACCTTCCTGCCTAAATTTAGGATAAATAAAATAAAAGTTTATAATGTACTGGATTGGTTTTTGTTTGAGACATACTTTTCCTGTATCCTACTATTAAATGGAGAAACCTCTGTCCTTCCATCCGTTTGTCCCGTCTGTCTGTCATCATCCGTTTTCCTCCTCACTGCTTTGACCTACTTCTCTTAACTTGCACATGCTGTTATTGCATTTTTCCCACATTTCTACTGTTTATATTCGCGTTTTTGTCCACTACCCATTCATAGTGTGAGCACCATTAGCAGCGCGTGCTGCGCATGCGCGGAGACCACTTGGAAAACACCTGCGCTGGTACCTTTATCTCCAGCACTTGCGGATCGAAACCTGTATGTGTGTACCTGTTTGCTCGCGCACGGCCCCACGCACGCGCGTGCCTCCGTGCCGTCAGCCAAAACTATGTTCCATGTATTTTGCCATAAAGCATGTTTCTAAATACAGTGTGCATTGTTTGTCTTACATTGATATTTCTTACACAGTGCATTTACAGTGCTCTGATTTTGCATCTCCTCTAATATACTGTTTTTGATTTCTTATTCCTCTATACATAACACATCCCCGAGTATGGACTAGTACTTGTTAGATTAGCACTTCTTTTGACTGGCGCAGCTGTAGTTTGGTCACAGATAATTTGGCCCCTTCGGAGCTCATGTTACTTTAAAAACTTGCATATTGATCAAACTTCTGATCACCAGACCTCTGCTAGCAGACAGAAGCAGCTAGTTGGCATTCAAGCTACTGTAGTATAACACACCTGTTTTGTAGGTTTTTTTCAGAGTTTAAGTGCATAAGGCATCAATGAAATGTAGCTGTTGCACACAGTGCTTTTATTTTTAAAGAGGATCAGTCTGTATCAGTATGATGGGTATGTTTAGATTTGCTCTTTCTCACTTTCAGATACATGTAATGGAAAATAAAGGTTAGTAGAAATAAACTGCAGTGCAGCCACAAACTACAGCCAGACATTAGGTTGTACAAACAGAATAATCTTTATTAAGCATGTCTATGAGTATATTTTTCGATGATTTTATGTTAATAAATTTTATTTAATTTAAGTAAAGCATATATTGTTTACATGAAAATCTACTCCAATTAATCAAAAATTTGTTGTCATAGATTCTCTAAGTGTGTAGAACAATGCTTGAAAGATAAAAAGCTTTCTTCCAAAGGATAATCCATCATGGCGGAACACAGGTGTTCAGTTGGGTTGAGACCTGAAGACTATAAAGGCCACAGCATATCATTTTCTTACTAATAATGAGAAGTCATGACCTGTATGGATGGATCTACATTATATTTCTCTATTCAGGTTTTTTTCTTAAATTTGTTTTCTAGTGTCTCACAGCATGGTCTGTAAACACATTTCATCCACTTCTCTTTCGATGAGGGGGTTCTGCTTGATACTAGTCATGATTAGATCCACTAATACCATTATAATCATAAAAAAATGAGTTCCATGTTCCCCTGCTTGACGAAAACCAAACTTTAAAGGGGAACTAATGTTTTTTTCAACCTGGGCCCTATTTTCCAATCTACTTTTGTCTAAATGAGTGATAGGATGTTCAATATTTGACATTTCTCCAGTACGAAGCTTGGGCTGACCTGCCTGCAGCCTGTGAGCGCGCACTATATTAAATAATAGGGCACTCAGACAACGTCAAACAACGTCAAAATATGTCCACTAAAAGTGCATTTTTTTCACACAGATAGGCTCGGATTGTAAGTATAATTATCCGACAACATAACGGAAAGGAGAAATGAACGTCTGTGTTTACCTTTAGCTGGATTCGGACGTGTTCCTCTGCCTGTTGCTGCTCCCTCTCTCTCCTCGTCTGCTCTTCAATTTCAATGAGCTCTGCGTCTATGTACATCCGTGTACTCCGTGTTCAAATAAATACGGGCGGTCATCAAATTCAGGTGGCTCATCCAGATCCAGTTGGTCAAAATCCACGTTTACAACAGCAAACCTCTTGTCAAAAGATCCATTTGCAAATTCTCAAACAATTTGTGCAGCATAATCTAAGTCTCATTCATCTAGTCGTATGCTCAGTACTTCCCAAACAGATGGCCCCTTCTGATAGGAATGGAACTTAAAGTGAAATCTATGCTTGCTTCCTTAAATGCTTGACACCATTGACAAAAACAGTAATTTCACCTCACTAACACCTGATCTGCTGCCTTTGTTTGTTTATGTTCTGTTGTATGACTTTGGTGTCTTAAAGGATTAGTTGACATTCACTAAAGTCACACAATAACACAAACAAAATAACTGATCAAGGCAGTGGTAGACCAGCAGTTCCTGTGTTCAGTGAGGTAAAATTATTGTTGTTTTTTTGTGTGTTTTTTTTTAATGGAGTCTGGCTTTGAAGAGAGCAAAGAGAATAAAAAAATAAAAAAAAAGTTTCACTCTCAGTTCAGTTCCCCTGGAATGTCAGTTTGGGAAGTACTGAGCATATGACTGGATAAATGAGACTTCGATTATGCTGCATGAGTTTTATGAAAGTTTGTCAACCGATGTTTTGATATAGTTTTGCTGTAGTTAAACGCGGTCCGAGTATGACTTCAATTCATCAAGAATTTTCTCTGGGTTTTGGATTCTTTGTTCACTTAAGGCATGGATGAAAAAAGTTTTCTCCATGTATTAAATGTAACAGGGGGTGAGTACTTGATACACAAATGGTAATTTGGGGGGGTGAAGTACTCTATGAAGGGGCGTGGTACAGTTTTGGGATTATTTCATACAGTTTAAAACAAAGGAATGGTTTAATAATTTAAATAAAGTGTTTTGTGGTAGGTAAATGGTTTTAAGTCTTAAGTAACCTGTATTTTTCTCTTTACAGGAGGCCAGGGATCAGTTAACTGTGGAGGTCTTCCTAAGATGTTGCCTCATCACCTCAAGCAGATACGAGTCCTCATGCTCAACGACAAGGAGAATTTAGAGAGGACCCTGTTCAGACTTGAACAAGGTGATGCTTTTTTTAAACAAGCGCACTTTCAGTGTTACACTGTACTTAATGCCTGAATTTATCAGGTAGGGTGCTCAAACTTTGCAAATTATTTAGTTAAGTATAGTTTATTTAGTTCATTTAAAGGACAGCGTCCAATGACATTGATCATTTACAAGAAATGAAAACACGGTTGCGCCAGATTTAGTGAGACGCTAATTTCCATTTGTCGTTCTACACTTAACAGGCTGACACATTACATACATTACAGAACACAAGAAAGGCATATGCCCCACACAACAAAGGACAGTAGGCACAAACTGGACATCATAGAATGCAATAAAGTATACCCAATAACTACATTTTTACAATGACCAAATTACTAGTTCAAACAGTATGTACTGTGCAATACAGAAGCCAGTATGAGATACACAGTAACTACATTTTAAATGACCAATGCAAATTTCTTGCACTAGAAAAACAGTAACTACAAATTGCACAGTCATAAATACAATATGAGGTATGCAATAATTAGTTGTTGACCAAGTTACCAGGGCAGATTCCTTACACTAGAAAAACAGTAGGTGCACCAACAGCTGACGCTGCTCCGGTGTGAATGTTGTGAGTGCTAGCTAGTGAAATATCTTGGCCCTGACTATTTACTGGAGTTTACCAGTCTGCTGTTCATGTGGCATTTGAAGATAATTACAAGCACAGCCGTTCTCGGCTTTCAATGTCCAGTAGTGCAGCACTAACATTTTTGTCATGTTTCATGTCATCAACAAAAATGAAACATGGTCTTAGTTTTTATTATCAAAATCTTTTTTTGTATTGTCATCGTCTCATTTTTGACATGGATAAATGGTCATTGACAAAAAAAAAAAAAAAATCATCATAGTTTTAGTCAACAAAATTAACACTGAAGCACAGAGTGGTTGACAGTATCGGGTTGACAATATAGAAGGCCTGACAAAGATCCTAGAAAACAGCCTCTACGACTCCTCCCTTGTCAAGACTGGCCTTCATTACCTCCAGGATCTTTAGGATTACCTGAGGGTCCCCGACTTCTATCGATCACCCTCTGCACATATGCGAGTGCAGTAGATGACTTATTTGATTAACGATCCATTCATGATAATTCAGAACTGCTTATTCTGGGTGATGTGAACATTAACATCTTAACTAACACTTTTGATAATATAAAAAAAACCTATGCATTTAATTCAATCTTGTGCAGCTTATTTCCACCCCTACTCGACCAGATCCAAAAAAATGCAGAAAAGGTCACACTTTTAAATATTATATTAACCAATAGACCCCAGCATTATAAATCCAGTGGTGTTTTTCCACTTGACTTATATGACCACTGCCTAACAGCATGCATCCATAACAGAATTACAAAGATCAAAACCATGTATCACTGTCAAAAGGAATTTCCAACAATTTTCTGAACAAGCATTTTTGATTGATCTGTACAATAGTGATATTGCATTTACCATGGCAATTCCTGATCCAAATTTGGCTTTAGATCATTTCATAAAACCGTTTAACTCCATTGCAGATAAGCATGCAACTTTTAAGAAATTAAGAGTCAAAAACAGGAACAATCCTTGGTTTTCTCCTGAAATTGCTGATATTTTACATGAAAGGGATGCTGCCTGGTGCAGAGTGTTTTTTTCTAAATAAGCTGCCGACAAGCAGAATTTTCGGCATCAAATGCTTGTTTCCCTCCAATTGTTTTTGAATACAGTGCTGTGACCACACCTTGCTGGGCAAACAAGTGTGGCACTCTGATCTTTTTCTTAAAGCATTGTACAAATCTTGATATGTTCAATACTCTTTGTTCTGTTTATCAAAAATGTCCACTGGGGGTGATCAGTTAGCAGCTCCATTATTAATTGAATTATTAACTTAGATTTTTAACCTGATTTTAGAAATTGAACGCACCCCTGACATTTGGAAGTCAGCCTACATCCTACCTTTGTATAAGGGTGATCAGTCAAATGACCTAAATAATCATAGACCAAGGTCCAAGCTATCTTGAATGATGTTGCAAGTGCATTACATAAATGTGGATCATAACTTTTTTTTAAACAACCTGAATCTATTGGATTTGAAATAAAAATCATGTAATTGGTTTTTCAAATTATCTCAGCGGTAGAACACAAGCTGATGGATATCAGTCTGGCTTTATGAGTGTCAACAAAGGCGTGCCACAGGTTTCATTCTAAGACCACTTTTATTCACAATTTTTATTAATGGTTTGGGTGTTAAAGTTAGAAACAGAACAATTCATCTGTATGTGGACAATAACTTTCATCTTGAATTTCTGTGCTCTACAGCAAACCAAATGCATACTGTTCTCTAGAAATAGACAAACAGTTCAACTGAAGTTCGATGACAAGTTGTGTTTTAAAACACATATTAATGAATTGCCCAAGTCCTTAAAAGCAAAACTGTCTTTTTTTAATCAATAAAATTAAGGCATGTATGACCCAGAGTTCTAGAGAGCAAATAGTTCAGGCAAACTTTTATCAGTTATTGACTTTGGTGATATAATTTATATGCACTCTCCTGCCTCTCGATACAGTGTATCATTCCGCCCTTATAATAGGCAATGGCTTTAGAACGCATCATTGTTTATTGTATGAGAAAGCTGGATGGCAGTCGTTGGCAGTGAGAAGAAAACAACACTGCATTTTATTTATTTACAAAGCACCTATTGGCAAACTACCCGGGTATCTCACATGTCTTTTAAACTACAGAACAATTTCACACTACACAAGATCCCAGCACTAGTTGGTTCTAGAAAATCATCATGTTAATACTGAGACCAGGAAACTTGCTCTTAGCTACTATGCACCACACAAGTGGAATAATCTACCGAAGGTCTGCTCTCACCCAATCAGCGTTTTCGTACAAGGCTATCAAACAGTGGAATAGGCTCCCCAACAATCTGAAAAATATGTGTATGTTGGCTGCAGGAGAAGTAGCTAGTCGCTCTGGAGGGAGAAGTGTACCATCTGACATTTACAGCCGAACCTGATAGGGATTTTGGCTGGCAGTATAACTGGACTATATATAGACAAACCTTTCATGATCCAGGCTCTGAAGACCAGAAAGTCTGACATTGTTTTGGCTTCTATCGCTTATTGACTTTTTCTGTAAAGTATTCCTCTTTTTTATTCCACAGCTGCAGAACAGTCTGCTTGTGTGTGATAGAGATTGTCCTGAAATTATGTTATTATATCATAAAAGGGCAGTATGGATAGAGGTGCAAGCAAATATCCAGGCTCATAGTAAGAGGGTTTTTAAGCCTCCGCGCGGCAATAGTCATGGCCGGAGGCATTACTTTTTCGGATTGTCCATCCGTCTGTTCCATTCTTGTGAATGTGATACCTCAAGAATGCCTAGAGGGATTTTCTTCAAATTTAGTTCTAACATCCACTTTGAGTCAGGGATGAACTAATTAAAACTTGGTGGTCAAAAGTCAAAGGTTAAGGTCACTGACCTTGTCTGTCGCATTCTCATGAACACGGTATATCAAGAACACCGTGAGGGAATTTCTTCAAATTTTGCTCACACATCTACTTGGACTCAAGGATGAACTGATTAGAATTTGGTGGTCAAAGGTTAAGGCCAATGTGACCTAACATCTGCCTCATTTCGGAAAGGCAATGAAATTGACACCATAATATGGTCAGATACTAAATTTGTGACACTAATCTTAGGTGTCCACCTTAAAATTTTGCTGCCAGGGGGAAGGTGTGTAAAGCATCCATGATTTCACAGACATGGCTGTAAACTGTAAGTGCAACTTGATGAGTTTGTGGAGACATACAACCATGAGGCAATAATTCTAGTTTTTCAATGAAACATTCAGCAACATAAATCACACAGAAAGTAATGGCACAATCATAAACATTTAAACATAGCAGTTTCATGAATTCATAAACGCCACGTGATGAAATAAAGCATTTCAATAAAACACTTGTGTCTCTTCAGGTTTTGAGCTCCAGTTCCGTCTTGGTCCGAGCCTTCAGGGAAGGAGGGTTTTGGTGCACACCAACTATCCTCTTGAAGGACAGCAGTTTGAGCGAAACAACTTCCGTGTTTTGGCATGGAGCTACCCAACAGGAAGGGAGGATGACTCTGATAAATACTGCTGTGTGGACCTCAAGATTGCTGGGTCCTATCAGTACTACTTTGGATATGGGTATGACCCTCATGATTTCCCATATTTGAGAATGTACAGTTGTACACTATCATTAAATTGCCCTTATTCGAGCTGAGGGAGTAAAAGCTAGCTCCAATAAGATAACATCAAAAGACAAATTAGCACCAATACAACACTCTGTTTCTGCTCAGTCACTCTATGATGATACTAGTTAGTACTAGGGTTGCAACAGTGCTATAACCATCTCAGAAAATACCACGGTTTCACAGTGTCACAGTTTATGGTGTAACACAGTTATGATAGTTTTTATCAGTTACAGCGACCCTTAAAAAATGAAAAGAGAAGGTATTGTTTTAATTGAACAAACACCTTATTATAATTGAAACTTTAAACAATGTTTTATGGAAGCGTGTGTAAAAAGTCAGACAGACAGTGGAGGGGAAAGAAGATGTGCACCCACAGATAAGATTCTCTGTTTGGGTGCTTTTTCAATACCATAGATAAGAAATTGTTCATGGTATGATAACCATCAATTTTCATACTACTGTATACTGGTTTCACAGTACACTGCTGCAACCCTAATCAGTTCACTTGTTAACAGGATCTGAGAAATACTTCCTCACCTGGACTTTGTGCAGTACTTTACTACATTTATATTGTTTTCACATAGAGACACAGAGCGGTCAGCAGGAGGATACATTGTGGTCGACCCAGTCCTGCGTGTTGGAGAAGACAATCACATCCTCCCGCTAGACTGCATCACCATCCAGACCTACCTGTCCAAATGTCTTGGATACTTGGATGACTGGCCAGATCGACTGAGAGTAGCAAAGGAGTCAGGTGTGTGTGTGTGTATTTTCTTTCTTTTTTTGTGTGTGGAAATATGTTAGTGCCATGCAGGTGGGGAGAGGGGCATTTCATCAGAGGTCTGTCCTCATGCGCGACAGATGCTTGCAGCGGCCTCTGTGGACACTGGCAAAATTAGCGTGACAGTGCAGCCTCTAGCTTCGTCCCTGATCTATAAACCAGGTAGACGAAGGTGTATGTACAATCAAGAGTTTCTGGGAGACGTTTCTGCAGTCTGAGATAGAGTGCGCTAGGTCTACTTAGCAAGCTAGGCTTGCTATTATCAGGCTACCACGGATGGGACCAGGACCCAACCTACAGCCATCCCGATAAGGAGGACTCGCCGGCACTGTGACAGGATGTGGAAGCATGGGAGGCACGGAGGTGTTAGTGCCAGGCTACGCGCTAATCCATTCAAACCGGCCCTTCCCACTGTCTTGCTGGCGAGCTTTCGCTCTTTGGACACTAAGATGGATTACATCAGCATGTGGAGATCCACTCAACAAAGATTGAGGGACTGCTGCATCTTCGTGTTCAGTGAAACGTGGATGACGGAGCATTTACCGTACTCTGCTGTTGAGTTAGCAGGGCTAAGACTCCACAGAGCGGACAGACTGGTTTCTACTTCGAGTAAGCTGTGGGGCGGTGGACTTGCTGTTTACACAAACAACTTGTGGTGTTGTGACGCTAGTATGATTGCCAAACACTGTTCGCCAGAGGTGGAGCTTTTGACAGTGAAATGTAGACCTTTTTATCTGCCACGGGAGTTGACAGCAGTCATCATCATTGTGGTCTTTGTCCCCCCACGTACAAATGTAACACAGGCTGCAGACTGCCCACGTTGACGCGTTCTGTATTGTTGCGAGGGATTTCAACAAGGCATGTCTGAAGTTCGTGCTGCCCAAGTTTTATCAACATGTGGATTGTGTAACAAGAGGAGAAAACACCCTGGACCTTGTATAAACAAACATTAAGGATGCATTTAAGGCAGCCCAGCTACCCCACATTGGCAGCTCAGATCATCTGACTGTGCTGCTGATGCCTTCCTACAGAGCCAAAGTGAGAGGATAGCTAGCTGCATGGAAGCAGATCAGAATGTGGCCACAATAGGCTATCCCAGCCCTACAGGACCGCTTCGAATGCACACAGTGAAGTACTTCAAAAATACTGCTACATATGGGGGCTTCATAGACTGAGATGAATAAACAGAGGCAGTGATGGGATTCATCACTAAATGCATGGATGATGTAACTGTGGTCAAAACTGTGAAAAGGCGTGCAACTGACATGCCATGGCTGACAGGAGAGGTCCGCTTGCTGCAGAAAGCCTGAGATGCAGCCTTCAGATTGGATGATGCTGCAGCATCCAGGGTGGCAAGACACAATTTGAACAGGGGCATCAGAGAGGTAAAAAAAAAAACAGTATGGAAGGAATCTGGCGAGTCACATCATGGACAACAAGGACATGAGGTGTCTGTGACCACCAACAACAGTAGGGTACTTAGGATGATATGTTCATCTACTGATCAGGTTCTTCAGCTGTCTGTTGAGAGTGTTAGAAGGGCCTTTTCTAGGGTAAACCCTCGGAACGCTGCTGGATCAGACAGTGTCCCAGGCCGTGTTCTGAAAGGATGTGCAGACCAACTGAAGGATGTCTTCACTGACATCTTGAACTCTTTTCTCTGCCCTCCTGCTTTAAAGGGATAGTTCAACATTTTGGCAAATTCGCCTATTGCCGTAATCCCTATAGTCATATGAGTAGGTACATTACCTTTAATTGTCAGTGCGTGCTGTTCTAAGATCGGTGGGGCAGAGCTGGCCGCTGAAATGGAGGTGAGCGGTACAGGTTCCTCCCTCCCTCAAAACTAATCAAATACACCATCAAATGACTCCAAAACGCTCTAGTGGAAAACACATGGCTTGCGCATTCCCCATGCTATGAAATAATAATGAATAATTAAGTAACATTACGACACATGAAGCAAATACTCAGAACTACTTTCTTGAGTAAACCACTGGGTGGAGTGACACAGTGCGCAGCTGAGACAGTGCCGTTGTTGTTGCTTGTAGCCATTTGCGGTATCGTCAGCTGGACACACCAGAAGGTCTGAGGAAAGTTTACAAGTATTGTTGTAAATCAAGGTTTACACATGCATTGTAAAAGGTTGCAGTAACAAGCCGAAGACATGGAGCAAAGTGAAGTTTCATGTACTTCCAACCAGTAATACAGACAAGATGAAACAATGGCTATTTGTCCTGGACATCGACCCCAGCACGCCTGTGGAAACGGTCCGGAAAATGTTTGTGTGCTCCTGGCATTTTTTGCCGGAGGACTACGCTGAAAGGATGGAGTGCAGAAGCTCAGGAATGGTTTTCTTGAAAGATACTGTCACACCATCTGTCGGCATCACTAAACGAGCAGACGTGGTAAGTGATCGTTGTGTATTTTGCTCCGCAATCTCTCTGCTGTAACGTTACCTCCATGTTGAGTAACATTAGCCTACAACCGAAGCATGGTAAATAAGGCTAAAATGCAAATGTTGTTGTGGTTATATTATGGATAAGTGCTTGCCCAGAGCATATAGTAAAGTGACTGGCATTACTTCTCATTGTTGGGAATAAACAGACTGCTAGGGAACATTTTATGTTGTTGCTCCTTCAGGAGTTGTGGTGATTTATGAGTGTGGAGTTAGCATTATTTTGAGGCGTACTCTATATTTATAGTGCACAGGTGTACCTAATAAAGTGGCCAGTAAGCCCCACATTTACACCACCGGTTCTGGGTCTCCCCTCAGCCCCTGGTTGCTCAGCAGCCTCAACCTCTCTTCTTGCTCTCTTCTTCCAAAACCTGTAACTCTTCCTCTGTATATTCTGGCTTCTTCTCAACAAACTTGTTGTTTTGATGACGGGAGTAACTGCACTAAACATACGCTGTTTGAAATCACTCCGCCCAGCAAGTACTGTATGTCTGGAATGTAGTTCCGGCTCTACATTTGGCTTCAAAACAACTCTGTCTCGTAATATTACATTATTATTTCATAGCGTGGTGAATGTGTAAGCTATAACTTGTCCACAAGAGCATTTTGGAGTCATTTGATGGTGTATTTGATTAGTTTTGAGGGAGAGAGGGACCTGTACCGTTCACCTCCATTTCAGCGGGCAGCTCTGCCCCACCGATCTCAGAACAGCACGCACTGACAATTAATGGTAATGTACCTACTCATATGACTATAGGGATTACGGCAATAGGCGAATTTGCCAAAATGTCGAACTGTCCCTTTAAGAGTGCCACCATTGTCCCTGTACCCAAAAAAGCCGACACTGACTGTCTAAATGACTATCGCCTTGTAGCCCTCACCCCAGTAGCAATTAAGTGCTTTGAGCGGATTGTCATGGAGCACATTAAATCATGAGTCCCTGTCAGCTAAGACTCTCTGCAGTTTGCTTATAGGGCAAACCGGTCTACGGAGGATGCCATATCCACCCTGCTCCACCTCACCTTGACTCGCCTGGAGGCTAAGAACACCTATACCAGAATTCTACTCATTGACTTCAGTTCCGCATGCAATACGCTCTTGCCACAACAGTTGGTGGACAAATTGCACCTGCTAAGCATAGACACTGGCACCTGCAATTGGATCCTGGACTTTCTCACACAGAGACGACAGACTGTCATAATTGGCAGCAAAACATCATCCACCATCACAGTAAGCACAGGTTCACCTCAGGGGTGTGTACTGAGCCCAGTGCTGTTCACGCTAGGGCATTAACAGAAAAGTCGATTTGTCAACGTGTCGACGTCAGTGGCACAAGTGAACACCCCCCGGGAGGAGTCGACAAGTCGTGTGTTTTTTTCCCCCCTCTCTCTCTCTCTGTGCTTACACTGATACTTTATCCTTGACTAAGTAAACATACTCAGGCATACTATAAGCGGAGCAGACTCCGCGAGGAATGTCCACAGTCATTCGGGCTTTCATAGTCGAGCACACTTCCGCATTGCAGTTTCCTGTAAAAATGTCCGTGAAAAATCCCCGCGATGTGAAAAATACATGCCGAGCAGTCACTGGTGCGCGGAGCGGAGTCCGCGTGGTCGTAAAATCTGAGCTTTGCGCACACAGGGCTTGTGGACGTCCCCTTTGAATCCGCGCGGACCTCCGCAGAGTCCGTTCTGCGTACGTTCCGCCCGAGTATGTTCGGGCCTTGACAGACACACATCACATGTGTGGAGATACTTCACTTTCCTCCGCCGTGTCAATGTGATGACATCATGAAACGACTTGTCGACTCGACTTCGACTTTATTGACAGATAAGTGGACCTGAAAAAAATCAAAGTCGTTAATGCCCTAGTTCACGCTGCTTACTCACGCCTGATCTACATCATTGCTGATGAGTCCAAGGACTGGACAGGAAAGATTTGAAGCAGCTGACAACCTGGTGCAAATCCTATAACCTCATTCTCAACACTGACAGAACAAAAGAGATGATTATTTACTTCAGGAGGACTAAACCAGACTAGCACCCCCCTCTGATCATCTCTGGGTCTGTCTTGGACTGAGTAAAGTGCACCAAGTCCCTAGGATACCATCTGGCAGATGAGTTGACCTCCAACAACAACACCATAGCGGTCATCAAGAAGGCTCAACAGTGCCTCCATCTTCTCCACAGACTGAAAAAGCCAGATCTCCCCGGCCCAGCCATGACTGTCTTCTACCGAAGCACCATAGAGAGTATACTGACATACTCCGTTAGTTTCTAGTACGGCAACTGCAGAGCAGAGGAGAGACAGAAGCTGGACAGGATTGTCGGAACAGCAGAGAAGATCATGATCTGCTGTCATCTCTGTTGCACATCTACAGCCAGAGGTGCAGCGGCTGAGGAGACAGCATAGTTATGGACTCCTCTCATCCCTCCCACAGTTTCTTCTCTCTCCTGCCATCAGGGACACGGTTCAGGAACATCTGCTGCAGGACAACATTTCTGAGGAAGTTTTTTATCCTTCAGCAATCAGACTGTTGAAATGTAGAACACATGAACTCACCTAGTCTTTTGACTGCACTCTTTTCCCTGCACTTAATTGGCCTTTTTAGTAGATTCTATTTTAGATGTATTTATTTATTTATCTATTTATTGATACATTATTATTACTGCATCGATAACTTTTAAATTTGCCTATTTTAGATGTGAAACAGTACTTTATTTTTATTTTTCATCATAAAAATGACAATCAATGGAATTTGATCTGATCTGAGAGGTGGGAGGTGAAGCGAAGCTTTCTGTAGGTGAGGTGGGTTAGGGTGGGGGCAGTGGATTGGATCTTTATTATCGTTATTAGTAGTATCAGAGAGAATATTAATGTATAATAGTATTAATAATAGTGTGTATGCGGTTTCTCTCACAGGATACAACATGATCCACTTGACCCCTCTGCAGACTCTGGGAGAGTCCAGGTCCTGTTACTCCTTGGCTGACCAGATGAGCTTGAACCCTGACTTCAGCCCCGACGGTCAGAGCTACAGTTGGGAGGAAGTGGGGGCGCTGGTGGAGAAGTTACAGAAAGAATGGGATATGCTGTGTATTACAGATGTGGTGTATAATCACACTGGTAAGTGAATGTGTGAATCTGTTAATGTGTGTGCGCTCTCTGTTGGAGTACAGCCCAACCAGAGTGGAGATCAAACTGAAACACAACACACTTAGAAAAACATTTAGTGGATGTTAAAGTGCTTCTGCTTAATTATTAAAAGGCTTATAGATTTTCATCAGGGCCCATCTATAAACCATGGCTTTAATACAGACACAGTCTATAAGCATACTGTCCATGATCTCATTTGCAATATATTTAAGTTTCCACATATCTTTTAGATGAGCACCTTTATATTGAATATATCCCGGTGCTTGTAGATCACAATAGGTTACAGTTAAAGGACTAAACCGGCCTGTTGAGGTGATGATAATGCAGGGTCAGTAGTCCATGGACTTTTCCATTTACACAGTGTGTTTACATTAGTTAACTGGCTGGGACAAGATCAGATTAAGTGCAACTTTTTGATCCCTAAACTTGAGTCCTATTTCAATATTTATTACCTTGCTAAATGTCAAAATCAAGATATCACGCTGAGTTTATAGTTATGTTATTCTGTGGTGTCAGTTTGACCCTTTGAACTTTTGATGCAGTGTGTCAAAAATTGTATCCCTACTCTCTAGAGCCATTGTATCAAAGTCCATTGCAGTATTAAACAAAACAAAGACATTACTTATAACATTTTTTCATTCTTCTACGCATTACTTGCTGTGTGGAGGTCTTGAGAAAAACATACAAAGCAATCACATATCCAATTGTCTTCCTTCAGAAGAGAGTGATAAAAATCATAAACAGAGCTGAATGCAAATTATACCAAAGCAATGTCAGATGTGCCATTGTTTGGCAGAGATGTTCTGATAACCAGCATTCAAATAAACACAAGAGGTTTGTGCTCTAGAGAAAGGATCAGCACTCAGTGAATAACCTCCTAAGCCCTATGATAAGCTCTTATGGCAAGGCTTAACTATACAGACCAGTGAGCAGTGATAACTAACATGTCTTTGGGGTCATCAGGTGGGAACCTCCTTTCACCAGTGTTTGGTCTAGTTGGTCCCACGGCACCTCCAGGAGGCTAGACAGTGATCTCTGGCGTCCCAGAGACACTCCCCTAATGCTAGGTCTCACTGCTCCCCGCACCAACCCAACAACCTCCTTTACCTTACTTACACATGGCTTTCTCAGCCCAAACAGCACTGCCACCTTCAACAAACCTAGGCTCCGTACATGCGAGCTCCAGGGAGAGACAGTGCTGATACTACCTTTCCTAGCACATTCACCATACTCTATTTCACACACTACATAGCATAACTCCAGTATAAGCTAAAGTTAAAGGAGATAGATAAAGTCACGGGATCAGCAAACCCACTCACCTTGCAGAATGGTCTCAAACAAAAGGGATTCAAATAGGCCACTCCCACACAAATAACCTTCCTCTTCCTGGATTTTTTCCTGAGAGGACTGATTGGTGGATCTCGCCACCTGATCTCAAGGATTTATGTACCCTGCTTAGTAGTTCCCCCTGCTGCCCCCCAACTGACATTATTTTTTCTCATCCAGATCCACTGACTAGCTCTGGCTGCTTCATCTGACATTTCCTTCACTGTCTTCCCCAAACTCTGTCCCCACACTCCGAGTTCCCCCAGGAGCGAGACAGCTGATCTTGCTATGAATCCCCTACATCCCACGTCCGCTGGACAAATCCCAGTTTTCCATCCTCACTGCGGAGCAGAAGCTGAGCAGCGAGGATTTTTTCTTTCATAGGCTTCTTCCAGTGAGTCTTCCCAAGGAACTGTCAGCTCAATGAAATAAACTATCCGTTGACTCACTGACCACAACACTATGTCAGGCCTCTGCTTGGTACAAACTATTTCCTGGGGAACAACAAGCTTTCCCCCTAAATCTACTTGAATTTCCCAATCACAAGCACCTTCTAGGCAGCCACACCCTTGCCTCCTTACTAACTTATCCCTTCTGTATTTGTCCCTTTAATGGACAAACTGAATTGCTAAACTCCTTTTCTTAAAACCTTCTGAATTTACCTGTCTTTGTTTCCCTTCAATGCCTGCAGCTAAATATTTCAACGCCTGGTTATGTTGCCATGTATGTCGGCCTTGTGACAAGCTAACTTTACAGCCTGACAAAATATGCTTTAAGGTTGCAGTACCTGAACACAATGGGCATGATGGGTCCTCATTTACCCACAGTTTTAGGTTCTGGGGGGTTGGTAACAATCGTATGTAGCCCCTACCAGGAATCTAATACAATTCTCCTCCATACTCCACAGGTCCCTCCAACTAAGCTTCGTCTTCTCTACACTTTACCAATTCAACCACTGTCCCTGCTTAGCCTGGGCCACTACCTTTGCACCCCTTAATATCTCCTCCTGTCTACGTATCTGTTCCACGACCAGCTTTCTTTTATCTTTGACACCTGCTTTATTCCATACCGGTTTGCCTGAGCCAAGCCCCAGGCCTCCACGGCCAAACTGAACATTACCTACAATCTCTGCATGCCTAAGGTCTATAAAATCCAGAGAATAGTAGGGGTGGGAATCACCAGAGAATCCACAATACAGTATTATCACGATACTTAAGTCACGATACAACATTACTGCAATTTTAAATATGTTGCGATATGCTGAGTATTGCAGTAAAATATATTGTGATTTATTACCTTTTTTCAACTGTAAAATATGTCCCTAAAGGAAAACTTTGTCAACATGTGTTTTATCTAGTAAGATGAAGTTTCCAGTGTGTTCATCTCACCTCAATCATTTTTTACAGCAGTAAAATGTATGTCGTAGGCTGAAAAAGAAACAATAATTTTTTTCTAGTGGTTACCTAAAGTTTAATTTGTATTTGTAATGATAATTTACAAAATAAGAAAATTCACACTTTTCACTGTGCGATGATACGATATTGCCACACAAAAATATCGTGATACTATGCTGTATCAATTATTTCCCCCACCCCTATAGATAATGGAAGGGAATGATTCCAAATGCTTCCAGTGTAGCTTCAGTTGCTGCAAGAGATGTTTTTTTTTTTTAAAACATGGGCCAGTGTCTTGACACAAAGTGGTTCGTGTAGTATTTTTTTGTGACTATTGTTTTTATGAATGAAAAGAGCACCTACACACTAGAATCTGTGTAAAAATCTTTATAATAAGCAAGCTTTCTGGTCTGGTCTGGTTTCTTTTTTGTTCATTTTGATAGTTTTATAGCTCCAGCACCTCAGCTACGCCTGAATATGGTTAGCGGTGTTTTATTTTTTTCACTCTATTTATGAATATTGTTGACATTTTTCTTTATTAGACAGTATACAGTGGAGAGCTAGACCAGGAATATGGGGAGAGAGAAAGAGAGAGAAAGATTGAGGGCCAGCATCACATGAATAACAGTTATGTTGTATGCATCATAGACCACAAGACCACTGGGCCACTGGGTTTGAGAAACTTGTTCTTTAACACCCACTTTGAGATTCGATTACATCTTAGATATCACTTAAATAATTTCTATATAAGACATAGAAAACACAACGCTGGTGGAAAACGTTGAGAAAATCCTGGCACAGGGGAAAGCTGTGATGGCCGGCGTGGCAGGCGTGTGTGCAGAAGGAGAAGGCGCTGCTTGTCCTCGATTGAAACCTGAGATTTATAAAACCACTGATGGGAAGGTTATAGTGGAAGATGAACTGCTGAACTTTCTTGTCGCCAAAATGAGGACTTTAAGCTATGATGATGTTTTGCTTGTGACAAACAATTTCTCTTCAGAGTGGATTGAAGAGACCAAGTGGCTTTTGTTTGAAGTGTGCCCAAAAAAAACTCAGCGCTGTGTCACGCATAAAGGTCCTCATAAGGACGTTCATAATGTAAAGGCATGTTTGAAACTGTTAAATGAATGCGGCGAAAACATCCCCAGGTTTGTTTTGCACTTCCTGGATGAGCTACCACTTGTGGGCTTTGGCTGCATGGATGCCTCGGTGCTGCTCAGCAGGGTCGAGCTGCTGGGACGAGAGGTTACTGAACATTGGAAGCGCAGGCAAGTGTGAGCGAGAACCTGGGAGCAGCTACAGCGGCCATGGATCGCTGGGTGAAGGCAACGGAGAGGAGCCGTGCACCGGGACTGGAACATGGGCATAATAATGCCTTGGCACAACCTGAAGCACAGCTGGGAGGCCCAAGCATCAGGATGTCATTGCAGAGACAATGAACACGCCACTCTGGCAGACACCATCGAGATCCCCGCCGTGGAATGTCGTTGTGAGGGAGGGAAGGAGGCAAAAGCCCCAAAAAGCAGAGGCTCAGCCAAAACAACACGCAATGCAAATGCAAAGGAAACATGTGCTGAAGGTGATGTTCCATAGGAATTATTGGAACTGGCACTGTGAGCAACATTCAGGTGATTACAACCAAGCTGGTGAGTGTTTTTGCAGCCAGATTCTCCCCTGATCTGGATGCTGATACTTTGTGTGATTACCTGACTGAGACATTAGGCAACAAATCCGTAACTTGTAGAAAGATTGAAACGGCTCGCAACAGATACAGCTCATTTCACATAACTGCTGAATGCAATGACATTTCTGACATGTACAATCCACAATTGTGGCTGGCTAGGATCTATGTGCGCCGGTATTACGAGGCCTGTGGACACAAACCACACGCAACTGGAAGATCTGACAGCGGCATTGATCCGCAGCGTCTAGGTGTCAAACACACACCCCTTGCTCTGCATGGGAGCCATAGTCTAGTATTTGACTTTGACTTAGTACTTGATTTTAATGGCAGAAAGCTTTTAATCTTGAATGTTTACACACCTTATGAGTGTTATGAAAATGAAGATGACTATCTTAATAGACTGGCAAGTATTATGTCCTTTATTCAGGATAGTCCCTACACCTGCATATATGTGATTGGCGACATGAATGCTGATCAGATACCAGCTCTTTATTTGCTAAGCATTTACTGCAGGTCTGTTCGGATAGTGGACTGATTCTCTCCAGCAAGGTACTTATGCCTGAAGACAGCTTTACTTATGTTAGTGACGCTTGGCACACAGCTTCCTAGCTGGATCATTGTCTATGGACAGCTGATGCACATGATTCACTCGATGAAAAATAACTATGAAAATAACTAGCCATAGCCATTAAAATAACTATGATTTAGCCACTACTGACCATATGCCATTCTTAATGTGGATAAATATGGGTCATGTGCCATCCTTGCTGACAGTGGATAACAACATTAATGTAGGGAAATTAGACTGGTCTAACTTGACTAAAGCAGATCTCAATAAATATTGTGGTCGGTCTGATATCTTATTGGGAAAAATTGTACTGGTAGACAAAAGCATGGAGAAACATTTGAATACCAGAAAAGCGCTCTGAGAGCGCAGACCTCCGCCAAGCAGCTCGGATTTCCCGCCATTTTATTATTTTATCCACTTCGCTTCAACCGATCACCACCAAAATTTTATCATCTGTTCCTTGTCCCATTATCAACCTTTCCTGAAAATTTCATCAAAATCTGTTTAGAATGTTTTGAGTTATTTTGCAGACAAACAAACAGACCAACGCTGGCGAAAACATAACCTCCTTGGTGGAGTTAATAAGAAATAAATATGCACTCTGTTTCACTTAAAGGCATGAGAATATGATGAGCTCTGACTCCTTAGCAAGAAAAATGCAAAGCAAGAATTTGAACGACTTCGAAAGAAATCAGAGTAATAAATAATTGTAAACTACTTCTCCCACCTAATATTGATGGTGTGAGTTGCACTGATAAAATATCTCAATTATGGCAGAAGCAGTATTGTGAGTTATTTAATTGTGTGAAGGGTAATGTGTTTGAAATGGGCAAAGTAGATAATAATGCAAATGTTACTGTTACTCCTCAAGAAGTGCAGGAAGCAGTTACAGAGTAACTCAGGTGCCAAAGTGGCAATAAAGCCTGTGGCTTAGACAAAATCAACACTGAGCATCTAAAATTTGCTAGTGTAAAACTGTCTATCCTGCTTGCTATATGTTTCACGGGGGGTTCGAGTACATGGCATACTACCTGAATCTATGTTATCGATTCTATTAGTCAAAAAGATGAGAGGAACAGCACTCTAAGTTTATCAAATTTTATTTTGCCACACAGACATTTCGGGTCTGGCCCTTCTTCAGTGTGCTCTGGCAAACAATACAGATACAATACAAAACACAATACCTTGTGTTGTTTGTCTTACTCTTATGGTGCTATGGACCTCTGAGATGTATAAATAAATAAAGTATGAACTGAATTGAATTGAACTCTGCATATGATTGTGGTAAAATTTATTCAACTTTCAGTGTACAGTATCTCTCTTCCTCGCTCTCTCTCACTCACACACATATTGTGAAGTATGTGGTGTGTGTGAGCAGCATGCCAAACCAGGAACTAACCTCACATTACTGAAGAGGCCACTGACATCAAGCTTTTAAGCAGTTACTGGTTCTCAAGGGAAACAATGAGGAAAGGGAGGTAACCAAACTAAATGAAATGCTTCACAGATTGGACATGATAGAGATTAAATGCTTCCTTCCATCCAGGTTAGGATACCTACAACAGTAGCAACAACAGTTTCCATTTTTCAACCAGGAGTGCAATGATCAGAACCACAGCACCAAGAAATTTGATTAGCCTACATCATGGACTGTAAAAATAAAGGACATAGCTACCATGATGTCATCTGTTGGTTTGTGGACTCCTGTTTCGAAGCCTCAAACTTTGCACTTTGGCCATTGCCACCTCAGTTTTTTGGAGCCAGTGGTGACCATATTTGGCTGAGAGGCTTGTGCTGTGGAGGAACGAGAGCTGAATCTGACTGAGAAATCAAGGACACTATTGGCTGACAGCCTGGCACTAAAAGCAGCCCACCCAAAATTATGCGTAACTTTAAGCCTTAATAAAATGTAAACAGGTGTGTAATATAAAAATGTACCCCCTGTACAGTTGTCATGAAATGGGGAAATTAGGTATAGAGACCAAAACTGTTTTTTGTACCAGGCTGTAAACATGTTATTTTGGCTGTAAGGTGGGCATTTTAACGTGGTGGACTATGGGGATTGACAGGCTCTTGGAGCCGTTTTAGTGCAGGATGCTGCTGCCTAGCCTGGTAAGACCATCCTGATGATGCGAGCTCAACATTGTGTTTCGCTGTCTGTATCAGTCTAGAATCGGTGCCACCCCAGCTTTTAACCAGAAATTAAAATCCAATCTGGGCCAATCAGCTATCTGCACCGTAGTTGACAACATAAGCAGCCAGTCAGGCTGCAGGGACTGCAGTGTTGATGATGTGAAATGCCGGCCACGTATTGCAGAAATAGAGTCAATAACAACAATAAAACAAGAACAAGAGCATGCAATCACAGAGTTTCATGGAGGAAAATAAGTTTTCTCCGTTTCGTCAAATGTTGAGCTCACCATCATCAGGATGGTCTTACCAGACTAGTTGCTGCTTGAATTACATTCAGAACTTCCTTAAACCAATAAGGATTATTAACAGGAGTATTAACAATAATGGAACAGAAAAAATGTTAAGATTGATATCTGTATTGTACATTGAATTTACCTACCCATTTAGAGTATGTGTAGTATTTGATGACATGAGGTAAAGACTAGGAACACGTTCATGTGTAGCATGTATAATAACCTATTTTAGACAAGTTCAAAGAAAATCATTCTTGAAAATAAACATTCACACAGTTGTGATGTCATGTAACAAGAGCTTAGAAAAAAAACATTGCATTCTTTTTTGGGGAGCAGGGGTTCATGGTCTGTTTAAAGTGCATGTTTATTATGAATCAAAACAAAACACAATAACATGAAGGTAACTGGAAGGACACTGCAGCTCTAACATCTAACATGAGTGATGAGAATGTGTGCTCTCCTGTGTCAGCACTGTGTACTTCTTTTTACCCATGTACTCTTATCACCTCATCCTCTCTCCCTCTCTGTGAAAAGGTCAAGTAGTAAAATGAGACTGACTAAAAGGTTAAAGACCAAGTGGATGATTTACGATTTGTCAGTCTGTCTGTAGATCTCTGCAAACTCATATGGCAGCCTTTTCTAAACTTTCGGCTCATGATCTGCTCCTGTAAATATATATTTTTGTTTTGTTAGGTGTTTAATTGAATTAATAATGATTAATGTTTTCCGCAATTTTTTCTCATTATTGGTGTTTCAATCTAGTCAATCTCATGAAAAATGTTCAAATGCTCCCAGCATGATTCTTTCATGGCTCATTCTCATTGTTGTCACCAACAGTTTTCAAGTATGTATTTGAGCATTGTTCATACCTGAGTCAGTTTAAAGATTCTGACTCTGTGTTTCTCCTTTTCTTGGCAGCTGCTAACAGTGTGTGGATCAAAGAACATCCAGAATGTGGCTACAACCTGGTGAACTCTCCCCACCTGCGACCAGCCTGGGTCTTAGATAGAGCTCTCTGGCATTTAACCACTAGAGTAGCAGAGGGACGCTACAAAGCTAAAGGACTTCCTGCTGATATTACCAATGAGAGCCATCTGAATGTGAGTAAACACAGTTCAGCCAGGCACACACTGCACGGCTCTACACTGTACACTTTATGATTAGAACATCTTATAAAAAGGTTTGTGATTTATTTCAACAGCATTTTGTAGGCTATGAAAGCTCATTTAATAATAGTGATTATTTGTGTGTTTGCTTCCGTCTCTCTCTCTCTCTCTCTCTCTCTCTCTCTCTCTCTCTCTCTGTATGTTGATGTGTGTGTATCAGGCCATCCGAAGTGTGTTGTGGCAGGATATTTTTCCTCAGATCAAACTGTGGGAATTCTACCAGGTCAAAGTGGATGTTGCTGTGGAGCAGTTCAGAACCCTTCTACAAAATGGTCTGTATTGTAGATCAGTGAAGATTTAAAGTATTACTGCAAACAACGTAAACTTTGTTTACATGTGCTGCAGCAGAACAGTAGCAGACTCAGGATATACACCGGATGTGTTTAGGCAAAGGGCTGTTGTGTACCTCACCTGTGTTTGGCAGCTCTCAGAGCAGAAATGATGTGCAAAACAAAAAATAGACGTGAAGAAGAAGCATATCTGATCTGTCAGAAACACATGAGAGGAGCAATTGAAACATGGCTGAAACTGTTCTTGAGGTCCAGTGTGTAGGATTTAGGGGGAGATATCGGCAGAAATGGAATCTTACTATATAATGACGAAAACTCTGTCTGTGGGTGTGTCTGTGTGTCTGTTCCACGTTTTTCTTCTCACTGACTTGGTCAATCCATGTGAAATTTGGCACAGTGGTAGAGGGTAATGGGAGGATGCGAATGAAGCAATATTATATCAGTTGGCCAAAGGGGGGCGCTATAGCAACCGATTGAAATTGCAAACTTTTAGTGGGCATATTTCATGCCCTGTATGTCGTAGAGACATGAAATTTTGCACAGAGATGCCTCTCCTCATGAGGAACAAATTTGCCTCAAGAACCCATAACTTCCAGTTATATAGATTTTCCGCCATTTTGAATTTTTTGAAAAACACTTAAAATTGATCTCTTTCTATGAAGTTTGACCGATCTGCATGAAACTCGGTGAACATAAGCTAGGGACCAATATCTAAAATTCCCTCTTGGCAAAAGTTGGAAAACTAAAACTGAGCTTCTATAAGGCAATGAATATTGTGGAGGGCGTGGCTCATCACATAAAGGTGTGTAACATCTCACGGGTTTCACCACGCAACTTTGTAGGCATATGACCACACATAATCTGAGGGGACCCCTCCATTATTGACCCGATCAAACAAAATGGGGGCACTAGAGAGCTAATTTCTTATCTAGGCCTAACCGCCATATCGATTTTTACTAAACTTGGTAGATATGTGAACAGGACGCCTCAGGGTGACTGGAGAAATTTAACTCTAACTGGCAACTGGGTGGTGCTATAACAACAGAAAAATGCTTAAAAATGGCTAAAATGCGACCAATCGCTGTGGCTCCCCCTGTGGCCGAATGTTGTTGTTTTTTTTTTTTTCTTTCTAATTTTTGGTATGACTAAGTCATGGTATGGTATGCTGTACATAATCACAGAAACTGAGAGTGTGTCATTCTGTCAGTCAGTCAGTCATTCTACCAGTGTGCCCCACTTTTAAGTCAATACAACATTTAAACACTTTAAAGGAAATGGCCACTTTAGAATGAAAATACAGACAGTACTTACTGACCCTCATGCTGACAAGAAGCCCAGTGTAGTTTTTTAATCCACAAAACTCGTTCAGGATATCGGAGGATAACAGCTAGCCGGGATAACAGCTACAGTTGAAGCATGCGAGACTCGAGAACTAGCACCACCACTAGCCATGAGCTAGTCTCGTGTGAGTTGCCATGTAAACACAGCAAGCCTGCAGGACAGGCTAACTGACCACAGTGAGAAATGGTGCTATAAAAGTGGAGTAAATTACGTCTTTTCAAGTCAGTTTTGCATACCGCTGCTTCAGGGCACTTGGATTACGATGGACGAGCCGTTCTGACGTTTTTGAAATGCATTAGCGGAGTTTTATTACATTTTCAAAATGTGGGTTCCATGCACTTCAAGTGTAGCTGTTATTCCGGCTAGCTGTTATCCTCCGATACCCCAAACGAGTTTTGTGGATTAAAAAACTACACTGGACTTCTTGTCAGCATGAGGCTCAGTAAGTACTGTCTATATTTTCATTCTGAAGTGGCCATTTCCTTTAACTATCTGCCTTTCAACGTGCTACCTCAACTATTGATTGATATGAGACGATATTTTCTGCCCATTTAACACAGTCTGTTACAGAAGAAGCTGCCACCCTTTTCCTTTTTACTTTTGGCCATAAAAGATAAAAACAACACATAAATAATAAGTGCAGTAAAGTTTATTTTAGTTGACTACACTAACACACATGATGGGATAAGTTAACCTTCTGGACTTTCTGTCAGAGAGCCCTTTCTTCAAGAAATCTTTTCATTTTAACCCAAACCATCACCTTTTTCCTAAAACTTCGGGGCTATCTGGCTTAAAGCCCTGAAGGTAAACTTCTCCCAACAGCCATAAAACAACAAGCTCAGTAACAACTGTCAGGGTTCATGGACAAAACAATTGTTTATCGCTAGTGACCAGTTATTAGCTCAAGTAACATTGCATGAATTAGCCTAGCTTCTAGCGGACCTTTTTTTTCCTCTACTCATAGCTTAACAAATTACATGCAATGTTATTTTTCTTTAATACTGTTGGTTTAAATCTCCGCATCTCTTGACAGAACAGTTGAATTTTAGCTTGTATGCACATTTTTTAAGCTGAACATTGTTGAAACAGGGCAGCTAATGTTGCTGTAGTGGCAAGTTAATGGAGTGAGATGCTCGTCCAGGCAGGTACGTCATGTTTTGCTTCGTAACGACATTGTTTACATACAGCATGTATTTTCTCCATAATCGAACATATTTCCACATTGCTGATTTATTCCTGAGTAAATAACATTATTCTCATCGTCTGTCTCTTTGATGCTTGCCATCATGTGCCTGCTGCTGTTTGACAGTGACACAAAATTTCAGAGTAAAGGTGTACCCCAAAGATGATGATATGAATCAATGTTTTTACTTTGCATCGATGATATTGGATCGTTGATCACTGAATCAATATATCGATCCAGATTGATGGATTGTTACACCCCTTTAATATAATATATACGGTTATTTAGTGTATAACCACCTTAAAATAAGAATTGTAGTATTTTCATTACCTTATGCTGTGTTCAGTGATGCAGTGGGGTGGCGAAATGGGATGTTAAAATGTGGCTCAGACATTGATCAAAACCATAGATATTTTTATGACCAAATACAACCTTTAGATGACATTCAGTCAAGGTGCTTCGTGGCAAGTAGCAGACACACACAATCCCCTGACGAGTAGCCACAGTATGAGCACTTGAGCAAAACTTCCACAGCAACTCAGCAATAATGGAACTTTTGACGCTTTAGCTGTGTCCCTCGTAGTGTGAACTCAGCATTAGAATTAGCTTTTTATATCTACATAGGGAGCGGATACTCATCTACGGAGATCACCATGTTGAATCGCCATGTTTCTACAGCAGTCCAGAATAGACAAACCAAACACTGGCTCTAGATAGGGACATTTGCATTTTCATGTTTTCATGTTGGCCACTGTAGTAAGAGCCCCCTCTGTAATGAGTAGTGTCAGAAAAACACTGATTTATTCAGTGTTTTAAATGACCATGTGTATTTGCTTTAGAAAGGAATAGACCTCTGGATAATTAAGCTTTGGATAAAAACCTCCTGAATGTCTGGATCTTAAGTTATCAGAGAAAATAGGTGAGCACTGGGCAAGTGCCCTGTTTGCGACGTGCCAAACAACATTGAGGAAACACTGATTTGTAACATGAAACTGCTTTGTTCAGCATTAATAGTGGTTTAAATCAGCTGGTCTGTTTATTTTGGGGAGGAAAAAACCTCTGTGAATAATTCAGCTCCAGGTAAAAACCTCCCGACCAATGAACACTGAAGGAATTCTAATCTATTCTAATTCTAATTCTAATTCTAATCGGGAGAAGTTTCGGTTGGTTGCAACCTGCAATCCTCACCACTAGATTCCACTAAGTCTCCCTAAATCTTTCACACTGTTCCTTTAATACAGTGCCACAGCAGTACCTTATACAGACAGTATTCTACATGGATGTCAATTAAGATGCAGCTACAGTTATCTCTGTTTATTGAGCAGGAGAATCCAATGTATTGTGTTGAACTGACAGATGCCTTTCCACATGGTTCCTGCTATTGTTTCAAAGGAATTCAAAACAGAGACAACAGCAACACTTGCTGTCCGTTTTTAGTGTGTTCAGTGACACATCACTGTGGCAGTCCTTCTCAGTTAGGGAGCTGCTAATGTGCTAAAATGGATGCATTTGATTTAGATGCTATTTAACGGACAGAAATGATCCTTTGCATGTATGTGTTGTAAGGCACCAAGCCAGACCACAGTAAGACTGGGGGGAAGAAGAGCCTGAAGATCATTCAGGATCCAAAGTACCGTCGTTACAGCAACACTGTGGACATGGACTCTGCTCTGGAGACCTTTGTACCTCACAGGTCTGACTCAGAACTTAAAGCTACTACTGTTGTAGTTCAGACTTTGTGTTTTTTTGTACAAAGTGACAGTTTTAGTGGATCTTCAAGTTCTGGTAGGCTCATTGTCAACAGTACTTGCTTTTGCTAGACAGTCTATCAGTGAGCTATTTTTCATTTAAAATTGGAGGCTCTGAATATTCCTGCTTGATAAATCCGTTCAGTTAGGTTTTGCATTCAGCTCAATATCATACTTTGTACTTCTAAAATCTGACATGTCTAACCATGATATCAGGATACCACTTGAAGTGTGACACTGTTGCCATGCATTGAAAAGAAGGAAATATAAATGTTCAACAGAATCAGCACAATACATAATCATCATCATAGGGTTCTGTTTCAGATATTGAAAAGGACACCTTTAAAGTAGACTGCAGGATTATACACCTCCAATTAGTAATCCTGACTTGCCAGGCTCTATTTATATTGTGTCTGTGTGTATACATGTACATATTCAGTTGAATTCGATATTATTTTTAAAGCCCAATATCACAAATCACAATTTGCCTCAGAGGGCTTTAGAGCATACAATACCGCTCTATCCTTTGGACCCTCACAGCGGATAATATATCCCCCCCCCCCCCCCCCCCATAAAAAAAACAAAAAAAACAAACAAGAACCTTTAATGGGGAAAGAAAAAATGGCAGAAACCTCAGGAATAGCAACTGAGGAGGAATTCCTCTTCCAGGACGGACAGACGTGCAATAGATGACGTACAGAACAGATCAACACGATAAATTTGCAGTAATCCACATGACCAAATGATATAAATATGTGTATGTAGCACTTTGAAGAACGTACAGTAATGGTATATTTTGTTGTTTTATGCTACCTCTCTCTCTCTAGCTTTTCCCCACAGCACATTGAGGAGTGCTGTGGTTGGCTGAGACAGAAACTGAACGAGCTGAATGATGAACAGTACCACATCATTCACCAGCATCAGGAGCAGGTAAGGGAGGGTGTATAGTAGCACCAGGCAGGGTTACTGCTGGTGGTACCTATATAAATAATAATAGCATATTATATCATATCATGTATTGCGGGTTGTTCCATGCGGGATGTGTGAAATGACTATTTCTTGAACAGTGAGTATAAATGTTAATGTTTTTTTAAGCAACCGGCATGAGACTCGCTTTGGCATTTTGGTTCTCTCATTCTCTCACACACACATAAAGAAAGACTCACAAACATGATACGTCACATACACTCCTCTGCCCATCCACACCACTCTCTCCCGAGTGACAGTGTGTGAGCAGGATGAAGCATGTTTTTCATCTGCAGGGCTCCAGACCAGTAACATTACTATTTGGTTACATTTTTTGACCATGAAGCACCACTAAGACTTGCAAATATTATTAATGTATGAACTGGAGAACAGTTTGTTTGTGTCGTACAGTGAAAAAATTATCATGTTTAATGGCACCGCAGTAATAGTTTAGCTTAAGGAGATTAATGATGGTGTAAGCCGGGGAAACACGTGTTCTTGTACCTATAGGGCTGCAGACCGTAACTACATATTTACAGTTTGCGATCATGTAGCATCAGTGCAACTTGCAAACACTATATATATATATATATATATATATATATGTGTGTGTGTGTGTGTGTGTGTGTGTGTGTGTGTGTGTGTGTGTGTGTGTATGAACTGAAGAGCTGTTAGTGTGTTTATAGCTCACAGTGAATAAACCCTCACATTTAAAGGCACCACGGCAACAGTTTAAATTTGTGCTAGCTGCAAACAGCTAACTATTGACCAGAACTTTCAAGTTCACAGCAACTTTATTTATTATTCACACTTTATTATAACAGTATTTTATTTAACTTTATTATGACCGTTGGTATCTTATTTACCTTTCTTTTAACCATAGTTTATTTAATAACTGTAATTTATTAGTTTAGATTTTAGATTTCAATATATTATGATGTATACAGTGTATAGCCTAAAAATATTGCAGTATTATTTTTAGGCCATATAGCCCAGCCCTAATTAGAAGGCAGTACTGCTATACAGCATGATATGACGAGGCACTAAAGGAAGGTCAGACATGTCTGAGCAACCATGTGTGACACACCTGTTGGCATGGCTCTCGGTGGAATCACAAGGAGAGGCTGATAGATAAGAGAAATGCCTCATGTCATTGACATTTATTACTTGTATACTAACTATCAAAATAGTGCATTGTCAGCATAAGAACATACAGTACAGGCATGTATTCTGCATGGTATTTGTATAAAGTATGCAACTGGAGACACGCTGGAGGTTCCCAAAATACAAAATACTCCTCCTCTTCTTTCCTCAAGGCTGCTAACTGTATTGTGGGAAATGTAGTGTACGAGCGTCTGGCAGACCACGGCCCCAAACTTGGTCCTGTCAGCAAGAAAAACCCCATGGTTACCAGGTAAGGAATTTGAAGATATGGGTTTAAGGATAGAGAAAAAGGAGTGGGAACAATTTAATACATGGAGGTAGAAGACAGGGGAGGAAAGATTGCTTTCACATGCTTTTTAGGTCAGATTATCATAAATTTGAGATGCCAGCTATGGAGAAATAACTGTCATTAGTCTTGCAGTGCATTGCACTGACCATGTAGGATTCTACAGAAGTCTGCTGTATGTTGCTGCATCAACTACTGTACACTACTGACATTTCAGTAATCTATGAGGAAAAAAGATACAAAATAGAGGAAACGAAACAGGATGAGTGGATATGTATTCCGCTTCCCATTAGTGAGTCCATTTACACCTGATATTAGCATGCACAGATACTAGTCATTAGTCATAGTTAGGCTAATGTGTTTTAGTGAATTCCATGCATGTTTCTAGACTGTATAGCAGTGGTAACATTAATCAGTGCCATTATTTTTTTTATTTATTTATTTATTTATTTTTTTTGCTCATTCATTAGCTTATGTTTTGACAATGTGCTATAATGTTATCACGCAGGGATTTCTACCTCAAGAATGACGGGTCCTTGGAGGCTCACAACTTTTTTTACTAGTGGCTAAACAATCTTACACTGTTTTGATAAAGCATCAGATTATTTTTGTTTAACAAGAAACAGCCCCAAAGTCGCCATTGCCAATCCCACCAGATACCATTTAAATAAACAGTGATTTTAGCAAACATATATGTAGTCAGCCTGTTGTCACATCCAACTGAGTGAATTAAGGGTTTATTTTAACCAAAACAGAGGGTGTGAAAGCACTGGAAGGACAAACTAAGATGGTTTCTGTAAGTTTAACTTTGTTTCTGTTGACATTGAAGTAAGTGTGTTTTATGTGAATAGAATTATTGTTTGTTTAAATAGAGTCTGGTGGCTTTGACAAAAGTGATTTTAGGTATGTTTCTGGTGAAACAAAAAGGATCCTACTCTTTGTCAGAAAGGACTATCTCTGAAGATTCTTTCCATAAATGTGTCAGACACTTAGAATAACAATTGGAGCCTGTTAGTAGGAAAAACAAATACTTTAGTGGATGCACACTAACACTGCAGACATGCCCCAAGTGGTCTAGCTGCTGCTGGCTGCAGTGTTGTATTACTGCACCAGTTTTTTAAAAAATGTTCCCGTTAGTCACTTTGACATGAAAACCTGGGAAAACAGGGTCCAGGCTGAAACATACCTTTCAACTCTGGAATTTTAAGTTTATTTGATATGGTGAAAGCCACACTGCAGCATTTTGTGGGCGTGCCCATAAATATTGACTGTACCTACTCTGTGTCAAGGGTTATGCAGATGCTTATATGTTAAAGCTACATCCCATACAGAAAACAGGGACATGAGGTTCATTATAATGTCAGGTGTAAAGGGAGGCTGATTATCTGTGGATCTCAGTGTTTTCATCCATCTGTCTCAGGTACTTCACCTTCCCATATCAGGACATGACTCTGGACCAGGAGATGCAACTGCTGGACCAGCCAGAAAAGACGTGCCACTTCCTGGCTCACAACGGTTGGGTGATGGGTGATGATCCACTGCGCAACTTTGCTGAGCCAGGTAAATATATTGAACATCTTAGAGTCAGGTTTACAAACTATAAGAACGGAAGAAGAGATAAACATATACATGTAAACACAATGTAACTTGTTCCTCCTTCTGTCCATCATGCATTATACTGTTACACAGAAGAGATTACAGATAATTTTTTGTATTGGATTAAACACATTTGAATATGTGTGTCCATCAATAGAATCTCAATGTAAAATAAGCTACTGTCAGGTTCAATGTTGAATAAACTACACAGATGAAATTGTGATTCCTTTTATCAGTATTGGTCTGTGTCTGTGCTACCTTTAGGCTCCAATGTGTACCTGCGTCGGGAACTGGTATGCTGGGGTGACAGTGTCAAACTCCGCTATGGCAATGGGCCTGAGGACTGCCCATACCTGTGGGCTCACATGAAGAAATATACTGAAATCACAGCCACATATTTCCATGGAGTCAGACTGGACAACTGCCACTCGACACCATTACATGTAGCTGAGGTATTGTCATATATTATCATATCATACTGATTGACCAGAACAATTAAATCCCTGCCCACTACAATACAATCAAGTACAGCACTTGTCATTATAAATACCACCTTAGAATTATTTATGATAATAATAATTGTGGACTCTGCGTCAGAAAGGTTGTTGAGTCAACTAGTCGCCCTAGTTTATTGTTGCATTGTGCACGTACATGAATATGGTGAGTTTTTGGAGTATCTTGCACTTGCATTATTGTTTGTGTAAACATAATATCCAGCTCATATCCCAATTCTGAACACGGTAGGTAGAGTACTCCAAGAGAAGCTAGGGGTGGGAATCACCAGAGGATTCACAATCAGATAATATCACGATACTTAAGTCACAATACAATATTATTGCGATTTTAAATATGTCGTGATATGCTGAGTATTGTGATAAAATATATTGCAATATTTTTATATTTTTTATAATTTTTTTTTTTTTTTACATTTTTTTCAACTGTAAATTATGTCCCCAAAGGAAATCTCTGTCAACATCCAATTTATCTGTTCTTAGTCTTTTTTGTTTTGCAGCAGCAAAATGTATCTAGTGGACTGAAAAAGCAATTAATTATATTATTCTAGCAGGCGCCTCCCTAATATAATGGTAGGGGAAACATTGATGTTTCAATAAATTTTAATGTTAATAAGAAATGTTTTGGTATTCATATTGTTTAATATTGTATAATATTATATTGTTGTTTGCCTCACTAATCAAATAATGGAAAAATAATCGATAATTGAAAAAATAATAGTTAAACTAATCGAAAAATTAATCGTTAGATTAGTCGATTAATCGAAAAAATAATGGCTAGATTAATCGTTAGAAAAATAATTGTTTGGGACAGCCCTAGTATTGCAGAGCATACACTGTATTGTCTTTCAGAACTAGTGAGCTGATGGAGACTCAAACTGGACACATCTGTAATATTTGAGTTGGCTAAGCCAGTACAGAAATAAGTGGCTGAGATGTTGAGAAATTAAGGCCCACCTGCATAGTGAGAAACATGGGTACTGTTATGATCATGGATACAATGAAATGAATAATCATTCTCTCATGTTCCATATAAATGCATCCTGAGTACACATTCTATTACAGTGCATTCCTATGCAACACCACTGCAAAGCACAGCCTTGAAATGATTATACAGTAGAGTCAACATACACACAACCTCAGTTTCAACAAATATTCAACATTTTAGGATGTAGTTATTGTCGGCCTATTATATATAGCATTTCATTACATCATACAAATATATTAATTTCTCTTGGCACTCTGTGTAATATAATTAAACAGTTACAATAAATGTTGGCCTTTCTGAACACTGAATGAATCAACTTTTTGTTGGAAGTTATGTGCAACACCAATAGACTTTCTCGATCTTATAGTGTCAGGTCACAACAGAAACCAGTGGAGAAACTTTGCCCAGGCAGGGCACTGTTTCCCCAACAAAAGTGACACCATGTGTATGTAACGCACACCCTTAACCTGCCACACTTTCCTAATGCACAGCAATATTCTTGGTTACTTTAGGCCATTAAAATTAGAATAATACAATATTTTGTGTACCTAAAGTACAATCTAGCCTGAGAAAGAGCTAACTTATTTGCAGTGCCTTAAACAAAAGAACACTGATGCTCACTATTGGCACATTCTTATACATAGAGGAAGTACACTGGCTAGTACAATGTCCATGTCTTGTTTTTTTATTGTATTTTAACATAATAAATGTATCATAGCTTTAAGTAAGATTAGTTTAAGAATAAACAGTAAAACTGGGAAAAGAAAATCTGATTTGATTGCAGACTGTTTTTATGTCACTGAATGTCATTAATGTGACACGTGTGAGTTTAAAGTTAGTTGCATACTGTATATCAGAGTAATCCTGTTAACAGCAGACCTTTTTCTCCCTGTCTGTAATGATGGTGTATTGTTTTGTCTAGGCAATGTTAGATGCAGCCAGAGCGGTCAGACCCAATCTGTATGTGATAGCTGAGCTGTTTACAGGCAGCGAGCTCATTGACAATGTGTTTGTTAACCGGCTGGGAATTAGCAGCCTTATACGAGGTACAACTCTTATGCATGAACTAACTCTGTGTTTTTGTGTCTTTCTCCTCTTTTCACTGCATTCTTCTGCGATCCTCCTCTTCATACCCGAACATCTCTGTATCTCTTTATTCTAACTCTCTGTGCTCATGGACTGTATGGCTGCATGTTGTGGTCTCTGGGCCTGTTATTACTAACTGACTGCATTCCCTTCACATAACTCTCCTCCTCCTCTTTATGTCCTTTCTGTCTCTTCCTCAACCTCCTCTTTTTTCCTCACCCTTCTCTTTCTTCCTCTCTCCAAATCATGACCTCTTGCACTGGTTTTGGTGTGTTGCCTTGCTGTGGTTGACCAGTTCATGCTCGATGTGGCCAGAACAATTTGTCCTAACCTGTATGTGGTGGCTGAACTATTCACCGGCAGCGAGGAGCTGGATAATATCTTCGTAACCAAGCTAGGGATCTCATCGCTCATACGAGGTACATTAATTTATCTGTTTAAAATGTACACACACAACATACACCTACACATCC
Source organism: Epinephelus fuscoguttatus (assembly GCF_011397635.1). Taxonomy (NCBI): domain Eukaryota; kingdom Metazoa; phylum Chordata; class Actinopteri; order Perciformes; family Serranidae; genus Epinephelus; species Epinephelus fuscoguttatus. The sequence continues at coordinate 3,067,949 of NC_064766.1, read as the reverse complement.
AGTATATTTATCACTATTGACAAAGAAGATGGTGCGGGATGCTAAGGTAGGTATTTATCCTGCTTGTACATGTTATATACTGTTACGTACAGTACATACAGATGGGTGACAAGTCATGGCAAAAAAGCAACACACTTAGGGCTGTCCCATCACGACCCTCCAGAACAGCTTCAGTTCTTTTGTCGGTGATTCTCCAAGTGCATTGTACTTTATTGGAGACCTGAACAGCATTCTTCAAAGACTTGTGATGACTGTGAAGGCTGTAGTATGTGATTCACATCATTTCATATTCATCAAACCATTCAGTGAGCTCTCATTCCCCATATGGAAGCATCTGCATTTGTTTTGTTTTTTTTTCCCCTCTCATTTATTCAGTTTTTTCCCTTCAGTCTGTCACCTGTTTGCATATTTAAACACATTTTCATCCATCCATCCATCCATCCATCCCTCCCTCCCTCCCTCCCTCCCTCCATCCATCCAGCTGCTTGTATCTGCAGTCTCATTATTTTGGTCACTAGCCAAAGCTCATAAACATAGGTGAGGTTCGGAACATAGATGGACCAGTAAATCAAGAACTTCACCTGCTGGCTCAGCTCCTTCTTCACCACAAGGGTCTGGCACAACACCTGCAGGACCGCTGATGCTGGGCCAATCTGCCTGTCTAGTCAATTTTTACTTAATTCATGAACAAGACCCTGACATACTTGAACTTTCATTTGGGGAAGTAACTCTCTACAACCCCAGAGGGTTAAGTCCACTGTTGCACCACTGTTGCACCATGGCCTCAGACCAGGTACTCAGGTACTGACCGCTTTTCACTGAGCCGCAACCACTCTTAACACCCATCCTGAACTGCTGTTTGGTGCATAAGCACAAACACTAAGAGACTTCCCCCCCAGCAACTCGCAGTTGCATAGAGCCCATGGCCTCTCACCCTGGTCAACTCCAGAAAAGGCGGGAGACCAGCCCCTCTGCAGCAGTTTGGTTCCAGAACCAGTACTATACATGGATGTGAGCCCAACTATAGCTGGTACCGCTCCACCTCCTGTATCAACTCCAGTTCCTTCCCCAACAGTGTGGTGACGTTCCACATCCCTGGAGCCAGTCTATAATGCCAGGGGTCAGCACACCCAGATTTAGACTGTCTATGGGTGGGCATTAGCTTACACAGGAGCCTACATGGTGGCACCTCCAAGTTGATTTTATGGGGGTTTTGGCCAGCCAAACCCTAAAGTGCAAATACCAATCATAATTCTGTAACATTCTAATATGATATGTTATGGCGGATATAATGCTAGATATGTTGTTGAATTTAACATCTAAAACAGTTTAGAAAGCAGGGACTATTTTGGAACAGTCATGCCTGTGAGCTTAGTCCATACATTGATGAACATTTGTCCTAAATGTATTTACTAAATGTATTGTCAGTTTGGAATGTGGCCTGGAGTTGCACTACAGTGCGCTTGAATGTGTGAACTCATGTACAGTGCTGCAGCAGTACGGATTGTGTTTTGAAAACTGTCCTCCTTTGTCTCATAAACTTTTCCTTACCCCCCACCCTGTTCATAGAGGCCATGTCAGCTGGTGACAGCCATGAAGAGGGACGGCTGGTCTATCGTTATGGAGGTGAGCCAGTTGGAGCTTTTGTTCAGCCCAGTCTGCGGCCACTGATGCCCTCCATCGCCCATGCCATGTTTCTTGATGTAACTCATGACAATGAGTGTCCTATACAGGTGGGTCTCTGTCAGGGTCAGGTTAGAATGGAGTGGAGTGACTCAAGATGCTGATAACCATTTGCTTCAGTGTGCATTATCTTTTTTACATGAACAAAAAAAAAACAGTTTGTCTCTCCTAGAATGTAATTGTTGAGGTTTTCTCTTACCTGATTAAGTTCTCATAATTCCTTTAGTGTATAAAAATTGAGTAGTCTTCCTTCTGTTACTACTTTTTCCACTTTTACCTACTCAAAGAAGCATAAGTAAGACATGACATAATGGCCAAAACTTTCTGATGAAAAAAGAAATTGTGAGGAGGTCACTGTGATCAAATGTAACAGGCTCTATCCAGATGTCAGGTGTACACAGTAATTGCGTGTGTTTGCCTCTCTTCTGTCATATAGTTACGTTCAGCACTGGACTCCCTCCCCAGCTCTGCAATAGTGTCTATGGCCTGCTGTGCCACTGGTTCCACCAGAGGATATGATGAATTAGTGCCACATCAGGTTAGTTACACACACACACACACACACACACACACACACAAAAGCTATTACTATCATCTGATGAATAGCTTAACAGTATTTTGTAACATTTAACCATATTTATGGCTTGTTTTGGGTGTTTAATAAACAGAAATGCCCCAGTATTGGCTTATTTATTGCAAATATATAAATATGGATAATGCCGCTTTATTTTCTCTGAAGTTGTGATGTCTGTAGCTTTAAAAGCTAGGTGTAGAGCTATTCCCCTTTTCAATAACTGGCTTGGCTTAGCTTGGTTTGGTTTGGGCTGTCAACCCAGTGCGGCAGAGATTTGCATTTCCATTACAGCAGGGCTACCCACTTGAAGTTGTGTCTTTAACTAATGATGGCTTGCCTTGAGTGATGATGTTTAAAAGCCATGGGCTGGGGTATCAGTGGATAAGTGGATAGAGCAGGTGCCCCATGTATAAAGGCTCCATCTTTGCTGCAGCGTCCCGGGTTTGATTCCGGCCTGTAACACTTCCTTCTGAAACACCTTCCTTCTTCAAAACACCTTTTCTCCAGAAAACACTGTATGAGCTACAAAGCACACATAAATAAATAAAATTAGCTGTTACCCATGTGCAAACATGACCATAATCCATAAATACTATATCAAATACATATACAAGCATACATTACAATATCAAACTTTAAACACACATGAGACAAGAAAGACAGTATCACTGTGATGTTACCGATATTTTAGGAAGCCCGCAGCTATTTTTAGCATGACTGCTGCAACAGTGATACATTTGAATTTAAACATGCGTTTACTGTTGAGTCAGTTAAAACACATGTCACCACACAAAAATCATGAAATATTAAATGACACAGTACCTTGTTCCCATTGCAGCCAGGCACTTAACTATACTAGAAAGAAGAGCTTAATATTTGTAGAACAAGGTTGCATGTCATCTCTTCATTGTTCTCAAACTTTTCTGCTTCATTATGTTTCTGCCAGGAGAGGGCATCAAAATAATGTCCCATAGGATCAATGGGACCACCAAAATAAAGGCTGGCCGGATGTAATTTTAACCTTAGCTTCAACCTTATTTACAGACCTTAATTAACCTTCTTAAGTCATTTGCATCTCTTGTTATTTTTGCTGCAAGTGTTTTTCATCACACAACGGGGCAGGTAAAAGAAGTTTACCTGTTGGAGGTGAGTTGTTGGTGCAGTAAGAGCCTACTGTCTGCAGCTCTTCATCAACATCTCACTGTGGCTGTTTCTGATTTTACTCTTCCTCCCTGCCTTATTATCAGACTTATCTTAAAGGGAAATTTCGGTTTACTTCAACCCGTCTCCTATCGTCCTAAATTTGTTTCAAGTCACTAGTGACATAGAAATAATAGTTAGCATGGAGGAATGGCTGCTGGAAGGCTTTAGCTCTAGAGATCGGTGGTGTAACGTTACCTGTGAATGCTGTACCCCAATGCCCACAGAAGAGGAATACCTCTGTTGCAAGGAATGGGACCGGTTGCAGCCTTAGCGAAATGGTAAACAGCAAACATGGCACCACACCGGTAGGGTAAGACAACACGTTTACATGTCTTTTCTATATGTTCTCTGACATTTATCCTAACGATATGAGGCGGTCTTTGTGGAGAAAAAGCTTGTTTAGTGGACTAACTTTGCACTTGAAAGGATGCCCGTTCAATTAAGTTTTAACAGGTCTGACGCTACGGCTGTATCTAGGCTAACGGCTAACATGCTAACTTTTATTTCTATATCACTAGTCACTTGAAACAAATTTAGGACGATAGGAGACGGGTTGAAAAAAAAAGAAATTTCCCTTTAATTGTAGGAAAGCTGCTAACAAAATTCTGCTAATTCAGTGATAAACACATTCCGTTTCCTAAAGATTCTTCACAATAATTATTGTTGTAAAAAACTTTTATTGTGAAGCAGCAAAATAAGAAATTGTTGAGTTTTCAAGCAGTAATTTCACACACCTTGTATTACGGCTGATAGAGAACATAAAACATTAAAATAAAGCAGATATCTAAAGTAAAAACAGGATGCAGGAGAGAAACTAAACTCCAAACAACAGAGATTCAGTTAGAAGCTACAGAAGTACTAAGAGCTAAACACACAGAGACTTTTAAAAACGCCTTTCTCTCTGGTCTCCTGCAGACAGAGGTGAGTTGACTCTTCCATCACACACTGCTTGTTTCAGAAGGGGGGTCAATGGGAGTGGCCCTGCTTTTGGCACAGCTTGGCTTGGCACAGCGCATCTAAACTGATAATGGAAACAAGAATTAGCACAGTACAGCTTGACTCAGCACTGTCAAAAGTGACAGTGGAAGAGGCCCACTAGAGTGTCACATGTATCTTTGCTTTTCGTTTGTGCACAGGTCTGGATTTTCACACCATCATTTTAGCCTGGTGTTCTTCTACTCACAGAAGATTTGAAAACAAGTATTTCCTTAGAATTGATATTAATTTGAACTGAACTCAAAAAACACTGATTCCCCAGTACTAACTGTGTTGCATAGGGTGACGAAATCTATCATCTACATCTAGTAGATTAACAGACAATCTTGACGGTGCTTGGGGTGTGTGTGTGTGTGTGTGTGTGTGTGTGTGTGTGTGTGCGTAGATCTCTGTGGTGCAAGAGGAGCGTTTTTACCCCAAGTGGAACCCCTCAGCATCCCCCACCTCCACTGGTGAGGTTGGATTCCAGACTGGCATCATAGCTGGAAAACTGGCCCTCAACAAGCTGCACCATGAACTGGCTACCCAGGGATTCATACAGGTACCATGAGGATTTTGTATGTGTGTTAATATAATGAAACATTAGCTCACACTACAAACAGTTTCAGCCCACTCTGCAATCTGTTAAAGGTTTTTAAAGTAAACAAGGAAAGCAGTATGACTGAAAAGGTTTGATAGCTCTCTCTTAAGTCTTCATCTTAAATCTCTAATCATCTTCCTCTCCAGGTGTATGTAGACCAGGTTGATGCAGATATTGTTGCA